>NC_136430.1:249434943-251834943 GCF_052849685.1 Lactuca virosa
TCGACATTTTGTTTCTTTACTTCTTCTTTCTCATTGTTATTCTTTTATTTAAGTTTAAATAGCAAAATATTGCCTAAAAACATTTATTTGGAAGTAAAATAAGAAAAACACAAAAATCAAAACAACTAATACTATCTCTAAAAGGATATGATGATAAATTTATGAAAAGAGTTGATACTTCTAATCTTAATTGTACCAATGAGAATAAAAATGACATGAATGTTACTACTAATGCACTAGGGCCCGACTCTCTCTCTACCAATATTTTATTATTGTAAAGGGCTTTATATTTTATTTCACCTCGGGCCTCAAATCAGTTTGGACCAGCCTTGCATACATACGTAATGACCATTTCAACCTTAAAGATGAAGATGAAGAGTCATAGGGGATGATTATTCACTATGGAATCAATTAAATCATGAGGCAAAGAAGACATTAGAAGCGATAAAAGGAAGAGAAACCTCAAGATGAGAGAATTCGTTAGTCCCTTTAATTATCAACATGAACTTAAGAAAAATGGATTATCGACGAAGTCTAAGACAAGTGGGAGAGAATTGTAACGCCTGGTTCCTGGTATATATTTAAAATTATAATTTATTCATTTTTATAGAGCAACTCGACGAGTTGGAAGCCCCAGACTCGTCGAGTAGAGATGTTATGGACTACGTATTCTAGGTAACCAACTCGACGAGTTGGAAGGTCTCAACTTGACGAGTTGGCTTAAGGAAATGAAACCCTAATTATGGGGTTTTGCACCCTATTTAAACAACTTAAACCTTATAAGTTGGCCTCATTTCCAGCCTTCACTGTCCTAAACCCTAACCTCGAAACCCTAAGGCCATTTTGAGTGTTTATGAGCCATTTTGAGTATTCTTGTGTGTGTGTGTTTGAAGTCATTGGAACGAGGAGGAGCTTGGGGATACAAGAAGGAGCTAATAGATTCAGAACCCTTGCCTCATTCTCGACATTTTTCTAGTAAAAAGCTTGAACCTTGCTTTATGGTTACTTAGATCTCCATCCTAGAGTTCTTTGCTTGTTTTGGTCCAAATAGAATGGTTGTTGGGATTTGGACGTCCCATATGGGCAAACCCTTCAGACCTAGGGTTTTAAGGGGCTTTCATGGCATAAAGGTGCCAACTTTATTCCCCTAAGAGCCTCCTGCACCTTTTGAGCCTTGTTTTAGCTATCTAGGCTTCACTTGGCCATGAATGTGGTTAAAGTGGGGGACTTTACGTGACCTTTTATCCCTTAAGGTCCATATATGTGTTTATGGAATCTATCTTGAAGACATGGGGATTTTTGGGTTAAGGCATAAGCCTTTTAGGATAGGGTGTGAGCTTAATGCCTTTGGGGTGGTTCTCAATGGGTAAAGTTGGAAACTTTACCCTTCTAGTCGTGTTTCCATCCTAGATCTGGAAGCTAGGGCTTTGGATTGAAGATTAGTAGCTTAATGCATTAAGTGGGTTGGCAGACTGATGAACTCGACGGGTTCATAAGGGAACTCAGCGAGTTGGTTTGGGGTTGTCCCGACTATGTTGAAAAAGCAGGAACTCGAAGAGTTAAAGGGAAACTCGACAAGTTGACTCAAAATATCACGATTATGAGGTTTATGGAAACTCGGCGAGTTGAAGGATAACTCGACGAGTTGAGTCAACTCAGAGCGTTGACTTTGACTTTGACTTTGGCCTTGACTCTGACTTTGAACAAAGTTGACCCTTAACGGGTTATGAGTATGGATTGGTGTCTAAAGGGTTGTTTTGGTTTAGGGGTTGAGCAGAGTTGATTCCAGAGCAAAGATGTTTTTAGCTATCATCCGACACTTAAGGTGAGTTTCCTCCGGTTTTGGAACGGGTCGAAGGCACCAATGTCGGCCCATGTTTATGATTGTATGATTCCGGACTAAGGTATGATGTCAGGCAGTGCCCGATAAATATTTATATGCCTTTCGAATTACGGTCCGATGTCGGGCAATGCCCAAGGAATAGTTGTATTCTTGATGTCTTCATGGTTCTTACATGTGTCTGTACTTGTATGTTTCTGGACTGAGGTCCGATGTCGAGCGATACCCGATGGATATTTTTATGCTTGTATTTTGTGATTATTATATGTGTATTGTTGATATGTTTATATGCATGCCGAGCTCAGCCTAATGTCGGGCGGGGCTCGATGTCGGGCGGGGCCCGATGCCGGATATAGTCTGATGTCGGGTGGGGCCCACTATATGTGTTTATGTGTATGGTATGTATTAGATTGGGGAAACTCACTAAGCTTCGTGCTTACGGTTTTCATTTTTGGTTTCAGGTACTTCTGGTAGCAAAGGGAAGAGCTCGGTGTGACTACATTGCACACACCATGATGTTTTTGCCTGGGATGTTTACTCTGATGTTTTTTATATGGATACTCTGATTTATGAACATGATTGGATGTTTTCATAAATGTTGTTTATTTAATAATTTAAAACGAAATTTTTGGGACCATATTTTATGCATGTTACAAGTTGGTATTAGAGCCTTGGTTTGAGGGATTCGGGCACTCTCTCGGGTGTTTCTGGACTCAAACTGAGGACTGGGTATGAAAATTTTCAAAAGAAATCATTTTTATAAAAAAGGATTTTAAAAAGAGAAAAGGGTGTGGTGCATGCAATCAACCGAGCTCAAGTAAGTTCTCCCAAATTACCCACACATGTTTATATTATGATATGAATTGTGAATATGTGAACTGCATGCTAGATTAGGGCTAAGGATTTAGGAAGGATGCCTTGTATGCCTACTGTATGAGCTTATTGAATTGCATGTTAGCACTGATTAGTCAGTGATATGATGGCCTGATTAGGATATGCCTGGTTTTGGTTACTCAATGCTCGAATGTTGCTTGCTTTCTGCTTTTAGGGGTTCTAGTTATCTTTAACTAATTAGTAAACGAATATGCTAAGTTACATATTAAGAGGACTAAATTATTTCAAAAGGTTAGGTTTATCCCTATTGTGCAGCTCTTGTTTGATTCCAACCGTTGTAGGGAGAGACCTCTCATTCGAAGAATTATCTGGTCTTAGTAATATGTAATGGTATTCGCGAGCTAGTTAAGGAGAGGTAGCAGGGAATTCTTACACAGCTGATGGTAGAGAGTGGGTCGGAGATTACCCAAGGGTAAGCCTAGGATGAGATTAGTGCAGTGAGAAGTAGTAGTGAAAGGGATTTGGTGAAGTCAATGCAATCGTTGAGGAAATTATGGATCGATGTGGAAGGTAGTATGGGCTCGAACTACTGAAAGCAGAGGATTCGTACTCGATGATGGTTTTTGAGCACTCTAACAACCTTAAAGTGCACATACAACCCTAAATTCTTTGGATCTATGTTTTCTCTAATTATACATGCAATTTGATTTTCCAAGGCATTGTCCTAACTAGCATACAAAACATGGGTACTTGTATAACAAAAACTAGTTAGATGACATACCTTTTCTTGTAGCTTGATACCTTGGACCTTTAAGAGCCTAGCACCCAAAATGTGATGCCTCAAATGCTTCACAAAACACCACTAACAATGGAGGACTTTGAGAGAGAATATCTTGCACACAAAAATCGGCTATGCTCTTCTAAAGATCACTAGTGGCTGATTTCATGAGCTAAGGGACTCTTTTTATAGTGTGGCAAGGATTAGGATTATACCCATGTAAACCCTAATGTGCATGACCTTTCATCTTACTTAGGCTCCATGGGTTAAACCTCCATGGACTATCCATGGACTACCATGTTGGTTTAGCCTAACCTAAATAACCATTGGCCCACACTATAAGAATCATTGATTTACTAAATCGGTCCCTGTATATATAATTAGTCTCTTTTGATCACTAAATTAATTCCAAATTAATTCTTGATCAATACTAATTAAATAATATGATTTCATATTAATATATTAGAACTTATAATATATTAATTAATCATAAATAACCTATTCTCAAAAGTTCATCCTTACAAATTGTTCCGCTGAAATGCAACCCAAATGGACCATGCTACTTTCGGGTCAAGTACATACCAAATATAGTTATGGACATAGACACCTTATCCAACAGTCTCCCACTTGGATAAGTCTAATAGCTATAGCTTCAAGTACGACTTCAGGAACTGACTAGCAATCGTAGCTCTTAAAAGCCTTTGTCGAACTGTGACGCGTCATTTAGATAAGGGATCATATAATCCTCTGTTCTCAAGATATCAGTCGGACAAATACATGGAACATAGTCATTCTTATTGTCCAACATTTCTTTCCCGATTTCCGATTTATTTGACATAGAACTTAACCGAACACATCAATTGAGTTCTGACCGGGCCCGGCACATAAGTCAAAACAAAATCATCGAGGGGCCCAAGATATCGCTTTTAATCCTCCAAGGACTAAAAGGAACAGATAAATTTCGACTCATATGCTTGTACTAATTACTCATCAAATTGTACACAATAGCACGTTTTATAGCATCAAGTTACTAATGCGGTTTCGCACTATCAATGTACAATCAACTCATAGTCAACAACTCATATCTCTTGGTTTGAAGACTTATATGATATTATTGTCTCACAATCACTCGTGATAAAATTCCATGAAGTGATTCATGTGAGCGTGAGTTTATTCCAATACTCAGACCTTATGAGCACTCATGAATGTTGTAGCAATCCTTCGCCGCTTCGCTTGCTGCTATGTACTCTGATTCGCACGTTGAATCAGCTACAGTCTCCTGCTTGGAACTTTTCCAAGTGATTGCTTCTCCATTAAGGGTAAATACCCAGCCCGACAGAGAGCGGAAATTATCTCTATCGGTCTGAAAGCTGGCGTCACTATACCCCACCACTCTCAAGTCATCACTCCCACCGAGGGTAAGGACCCAGTCCTTAGTCCTCCGTAGGTACTTGAGAATGTTCTTTACCGCAGTCCAGTGCGCTTTACCCGGATTCCCTTGATATCTGTTGACCATGCTCAAAGCAAAGGCCACATCAGGGCGAGTACAAGTCATAGCATACATGATCGAGCCAACAGCAGAAGCATATGGTATTCGACTTATCTCAGCTATCTCAGCCTCGGTACTCGGACTCTGAGTCTTACTCAGATTGGCGTTGCTTTGGATCAGTAAGTCACCTTTCTTGGAATTCATAATGTTGAATCTTTTCAACACCTTTTCCAAGTAGGTACTTTAACTAAGTCCAATTAGTCACTTGCTCTTATCTCTCAATATCCTTAGCCCAAGAATATAGGCAGCTTCTCCGAGGTCCTTCATAGCGAAACACTTCCCAAGCCAGGACTTAACCTCCTGCAAGGTTGGGATCTCATTTCATATGAGAAGTATGTCCTCCACATACAACACCAGAAAGCTAACTATGCTCCCACTAGCCTCTACATATACACAGGACTCATCCTCGCTTCTCGAAAAACTAAACTCTTTGACTTTCTCATCGAAACAAATATTCCATCTGCGAGATGCTTGTTTCAATCCATAAATTGATTTCTCAAGCTTACACACTCTATTAGGGTACTTTGTATTGACAAAAACCCTCTGGTTGACTCATGTAAACATCCTCAGCCAACTTTCCATTAAGGAAAGCGGTTTTGACATCCATTTTCCATATTTCATAATCATGAAATGCAACTATGGCTTGCATAACCCTAATAGACTTAATCTTTGCTACTGGCGAGAAGGTCTCATCATAGTCAACTCCCGGAGTATGAGTAAAGCCCTTCGCAACCAGTCACGCCTTATATGTGTGTACCTTCCCATCCATGTCGGTCTTCTTCTTCAAGATCCATTTGCACCCGACTGTCTTACGACCCGGTACATTGTCAACCAAGTTTCAAACTTGACTGTCATACATCGACTGAATCTCGCTGTCCATCGCCTCTTTCCATTTAGCAGACTCGGGGCCTGCCATGGCTTCCTTGTAGTTGTTAGGTTCATCCAAATTTACCAGTTTTCTATCACTGATAAATGTATCACCTTCTGCAGTAATATGGAAACCATAAAACTCTGGTGGAACTCTAACTCTACTGGAACGCCTCAGAGGTACGAACTCGTCAATCGGATCAACAGGAGTTTCCTCCTCAGGTTGATCGCTAGTGTTTGAAGTTCCTTCACCACTTGACTCTTGAAGTTCTACAAGGTCAATTTTCCTCCCACTGTCCCCTTGGCATATCAGCTCTCTCTCACGAAAGACTGCTCTCCTCGCAACGAAGACAATATTGTCACTCGGTCTGTAGAAGAGATATCCAAAGGACTTTTGCGGGTAGCTGATGAAAATACAACGCTCACTGCGAGGTTCAAGCTTATTGTGAGTCTCACGTCTCATGAAAGCCCCACAACCCCAAACCTTGATGTGTGCTAACAAGGGAACTTTCCCTGTCCACATCTCGTGAGGTGTTTTGGCAACCTTCTTAGTTGGGACTAGATTAAGGATATGGGCGACAGTCTCTAAGGCATACCCCCATAATGAGATAGGTAACAAAGCTCGACTTATCATAGAACGAACCATGTCCAACAAGGTTCGATTGCGCCTCTCAGCCACACCATTAAGCTGTGTTGTTCTAAGTGGTGTCAACTGTGAAACAATTCCACATTCCTTAAGATAGTCAAGGAACTCGATACTAAGATACTCATCACCCCGATCGGATCGGAGCATCTTTATCTTCCTGCCCAGCTGATTCTCCACTTCTTATTTAAACTCTTTGAACTTTTCAAAGATTTCTGACTTATGCTTGATTAAGTAGACATAGCCATATCTACTGTAATCATCAGTAAAAGTCACATAGAAGCGGTTAGCATCCGTTGTGGAGGTTCTGAAGGGCCCACACACATCAGTGTGTATGAGATCCAAAAAACCTTCACCCCTTTCACAAGTACCAGTGAAGGTTGACTTAGTCATTTTTCCAAGCAAACAAGATTCACAAGTGTCATCCGATTTTAAGTCGAATGACTCCAAAACTCTAGCCTTTTGGAGTTGGCCTATGCGCTTCTTGTTGACTTGTCCAAGACGATAATGCCACAAGGATGCCTTATCCAAACTATTGGAAGAATCAATATGTAACACATTATTTCCTAAGTTGTCTACAACCATCACAGTTTCATATACACCATTACAAGGCAATGCTTTAAAATAAAATACAACATTATAGAAAGCATTAATTGCACCAATTTCATTATCAAATGAAAAACTAAACCTTGTTTGTACAAACCATGAAAGGAAATAATATTTCTCGCCATATCAGACGAGTAACAACAATTATTCAAATCTATTTCTAACCCACTACTAAGCAATAATGAGTAAACTCCAATATTGGTAACAAGTGAGACTTTCCTATTCCCTATGATCAAGTTTATCTTCCCGTGCTCCACATCCTTACTTCTTTTTAGGCCCTGCATATCAGAACAAATATGAAATCCACAGCATGTATCAAGGACCCAAGAGTTAGCATGTGGTGAGTTTTTAGATAGAATAGTGTAAATACCTGCATGCATGGGTTTAACCTTCCCATCCTTAACATCCTACAAGTACTTGGGCAGCTTCGCTTCTAGTGCCCTTTATCATGACAACAGAAGCACTCTGCTTCCTTTGGGTTGGTTGAGGGAGTAGTAGAACCACCTTTGGTTCCACTTGAAGAGGATCCATCAAGAGACTTTCCATTGTGACCCTTGGAAGCGGTCTTCCTCTTCTTCCCTTTACCATGCCCGATTGCCAGAACAGGGGCAGTAGTAGGAGTAGTAACAACTGATTTGCCTTTGAGACTACTTTCAGCAGTCCTCAAAAGCCCTTGAAGTTTGCTAAGTGTGACCTCCTCCTTTTTCATATGATAGGTCATGTGGAACTGATCATAACATGGAGGTAAGGAGTGTAGAATGATATCTATAGCCAACTCCTCATCAAAGTTCACATTCAACTTAAGCAAACGGTCCACAAACCTTTGCATTTTTTGCAAGTGGGCCGTGATGAACTCCCCATCCTCCATCTTAGTTGTTATCATGGAAGAGATGATTTCATACCTCTCTTGACGAGCACTCTGATGATATCTTTCCATCAGGTCTTGGTGCATCTCAAAAGGGTAGAAGTCCTCATAGGACTTTTGGAGTTCAGCTGTCATAGTGGCCAACATGATACAAGACACCTTGGTGGCATCCTTCTCATGTGTCCTAAACTCAGCGATCTCCTCAGGAGTAGCAGAAGACTCATCGATTTCCTTAAGCTCCTTGTCTAGGACATATTCCTTTTCCTCATAGCGAGTGACCATCCTGATGTTCCTAATCCAGTCATTGAAGTTAGTGCCACCAAAGATGACTCTCCCACATAAGTTCATGAGAGAGAAAGAGCTAGTAGGGTTTGAGCGAGAAGCAGTGTTGGAAGACATCTAAAAAGGAAGAAAGACATAGTTTAAATTAGATAAGAGTCCTTAATATAACACTCAAATGAAATATTAACGCTAGGACCCAACACAATATTTTACAATTTGGAATAGGGATGCCGTAATCCAAGTTGCAAAATATTTGAAGGTAGGTAAATGACGATTTACCAATTTCCACCATGAAAAACGAAATTGATTATTAAGTTTTAGTTGGACTGAAACTCCTAGATTCTTTTGAGATTCATTGAACTTCTCAATGGCATGTTTAAATCTCAATTATGCCCTTCAAGTTTGTGACTGAGATACCGACGATCACAAACAAGGTGTGACTAACCATGCAAATTAACTTGGTACACTTGATGTCATTTATCACCTAATCGATGTGCCAGTTAACCACACACGCTCCACCGATCTATGACAAACATCAAGCTACCCTTTGCCATCCTTACTAGTCCAAGTTAATGTGCCGGTTAACCACACACGTTCCATTAACGACTTGGCAAGGTGCAAAGTGAAATTTCATGGATTAGCATCAATTTCACATTTTCCTAAAGTAACTAAGATTGGGAATTTAATAATATATTTAGTTACTTTATAATTATCATTATACTTTTAATGAGAATTAGTGTCCTATCCTACCCGTTCAACTAACGACCCTCCACCAGTCAAGGAAGCGGTGGGTGAGAATAGACACCCATTAAACCACCATTTTATAGGCAGTAACCTTATACCCCCCTTATAGACCGGCTTCATGAATGAGGCCTACTAACGGTAAGACTGACTTGTCTTATATATATATATATATATATATATATATATATAATTATTAAACTTTTAATATTATAATAGTATAAGGGTTGAATTTTAAACTTTTAAAATTCTAGGGTTTGGAATTAAAGTATTCATAAGTGTGACTTTACAAATTCCAAAACTTGAGGACAAGTTTTGAAATTATTCAAAACTTTTCATTTCTATAACTTATGAGTTTAATGACTTTTTAAAGAAAAGATTTTCATTTTCCATAACTTGAGGAAAAGTTATGGAGTCCATTAAAAACATTTAGATTATTATTTTAATTAACACAATAATCAAATAATACATACGTGATCTAGTTAAACTCATAAGAACGAGATAATTCATATCATCAATCTTCAAGAAATTAGCCTAATCATATAAACTAATACAAATCTTGAAATTATGACAATTCTTTTAATTGGACAAGTATGATCATTACCTTATGAAAAAACAGATTTCATGGTTCAAAATACAGTTTGGGGGTAATGATCCTAATCCAATTTCTGGCCAAAACTCAAAATTCTACACACTGGAGCACCAACTCGGCGAGTACATGAACTGGACTCGTCGAGTCACCCAGTGGACTCGACGAGTTAACTAGTCAGATTGCAAAAATTCGATTTTTTTTAAAACCAATAAACATCAAGTATAATAGAAAAAAAAAATCCTAGGCTCTGATACCACTGATGGGTTTTGAGCACTCTAACAACCTTAAGGTGCACATACAACCCTAAATGCTTTGGACCTATGTTTTCTCTAATTATACATACAATTTGATTTTCCAAAACATTATCCTAACTAGCATACAAAACATGGGTACTTGTATAACAAAAACTAGTTAGATGACATACTTTTTCTTGTAGCTTGATACCTTGTACCTTTAAGAGCCTAGCACCCCAAATGTGATGCCTCAAATGCTTCACAAAACACCACCAACAATGCATGACATTGAAATAGAATATCTTGCACAAAAAAATCGGTTGTGCTCTTCTAAAGATCATTAGTGGCCGATTTCATGAGCTAAGGGACTCCTTTTATAGTGTGGCAAGGATTAGGGTTACACCCATGTAAGCCCTAATGTGCATGACATTTCATCTTACTTAGGCTCCATGGGTTAAACCTCCATAGACTATCCAGTGACTATCATGTTGGTTTAGCCCAACCTAAATAACCACTGGCCCACACTATAAGAATCATTGATTTACTGTTTGCTGAGCTGTGGCTGTTTTTCAAAAAAGAATCATCGATGTACTAAATCTGTCCCTATATATTTAATTAGTCTCTTTTGATCACTAAATTAATTCCAAATTAATTCTTGATCAATACTAATTAAATAATATGATTTCATATTAATATATTAGAACTTATAATATATTAATAAATCATAAATAACCTCTTCTCAAAAGTCCATCCTTACAAATTGTTCCGGTGAAATGCAACCCAAATGAACCATGCTACTTTCGGGTCAAGTACATACCAAATATAGTTATGGACTTAGACACCTTATCCAACACTCGAGTCAAGGAGAGTTGAGATAAAACCAGGGAACTTCTTGTGTGTGTGTGATCCCTCGATATATGATGAGTAATCTGACAATTGTTATGGTGTATTTTCAGTATGGTGATGCTGTTGGATTAATGTCTAAGTCCATAACTATATTTGGTATGTACTTGACCCGACCCGGCATGGTCCATTTGGGTTGCACTTCACCGACACAATTTATATGGATAGTCTTTTGAGAATAGTATATTTATGATTTATATTAATATATTATAAGTTCTAATATATTAATATGGAATCATATTATTTAATTAGTATTGATCAAGAATTAAGTTAGAATTAATTAAGTGATCAAAAAGAACTAATTAAATATGGACTCTTATATATATGGAATGGGCCAAGTTCATTTAGGTTGGGCTAAGCTTTCATGGATGGTCCATGGAGCTTTTAACCCATGGATCCTATGTAAATGAAAGGTCATGGGTATTAGGGTTTACATGGATGTAACCCCAATCCTCCATAATATATAAAGGGGTCCTTGGCTCACAAAATTGGCACAAGTGTGTGAAAATAAGAGTGGGCCGATTTTAGTGTGCATACATATTCTCTCAAGTTCTTCCAAGGTGTTTTGGTGATTTGTGATTCCATTTGAGGCTTCCACACTATTGGGGCTAAGCTCTTAAAGCTTGAAGACATCAAGCTACATCAAAAGGTATGTCATCTAACTAGAACTTTGTAGTATATGTGCTTCATAATATGCTAGTTAGGATGAAACCTTGGAATAGTTAATATTTGCATGTATAATAGAGAAAACATAGATCCAAGGTTTATAGGGTTGCATGTACACCATAGGAGTGTTAGAATGCTCAAAACCCAACAGTGGTATCAGAGCCATGGGTTGTTTTCTGTTATATTGATGCAAATGTTTTATTTTCAAGTTGGAAAAAAAGGAAAAAAAAACATGACGTTTGTCAAATTTTAAGATAATTACTTGTTTTGTGAAAAACGAATTATTTGTAAAATTTGAATCATTTGTTATATGAGTTGAATTAGGTCAAATTTAGTAAAAGATAAAATGATATGATTATTTTATTAGTTTTAAAAGTTTGATCTAAATGTTTTAAGGAGTTACAAATTTTGTCATAAAATTTTGGAGCTCAAAAGTTTTTTTTTAAAGTTGTGATCTTAAGGGTTTTTGAAACTTCCATAAGTTATGGATATTAAAGTTTTTAAAAAAAAAAAATTGATTCAAAGTTTTTATTGAGTTACAAAATTTGGTGTTAATGTTTTAAAGAATTCCATAACTTGTTCTTAAGTTATGGAACATGGAAAGTTTCATCATAAAACACCATTAATTCCATAAGTTATGGAATCCAAAGGTTTTCAAGAATTACAAAACTTGCCCTCAAGTTTTGGAATTTGAGAAAAGTTTTTTATGAAAAAAAAATTGAATTCTAAAACTCTTGGGTTCATAACTTAAACAATTAATTAAATGGTTTTAATTTTGAGTTTAATAATTGGAATTATGATGCTTTGTTGAATAGTTCAAATTAACTCTTATGGACTTTATTAATAGTTAATTAAAGCGTTTAATTAAAAGAGTATTATTAATCCATAAATATATGGTTTGAGTTTAATTAAATTAAAAGTCTAGTTTAATTAATAGATTAAACCACCAAGTATTTTAAATGTCTAAAATACACCCTTATACTATTATAATATTAAAAGTTTAATATATTATATGTATAAGAGCAAGTCGTCTTACCATTAGTAGGTCTCATTCACGAAGCCGGTCTATAAGGGGGGTATAAGGTTACTGCCTATAAAATGACAGTTTAATGGGTGTCCACTCTCACTCACCGCTTCCTTGACCGGTGGAGGGTCGTTAGCCGAACAGGTAGGACAAGGACTATAATTCTCCCTTCATTATAAGTATAATGATAAATACTAAGTAACTAAACACTTATAAATTCCCAATCTTAGTTACTTAGGAAAATGTGAATAAGGTGCTAATCCATGAAATTACACTTTGCACTTTGTTTAAGCTGTTAGTGGAGCGTGTGTGGTTAACCGGCACACTAACCTGGACTTAACAAGGTAGGCAAAGGGTAACTTAATGTTTATCATAGTATCGTTGGAGCGTGTGTGGTTAACCGGCACATCGATTGAGGGGTAAGTATTAAGGGTACCAAGTATATTTGCATGGTTACTTCACACCTTGTTTTGTGATCCTCGGCATCCCGGTCACAAAACCTGAAGGGCACACTCGAGATTGAAACATGCCATTGAAAAGTTCAATGAATCTCAAAAGATCTAGGAGTTTCAAATCCAAGTAAAAAACCTAATTAAATACATTTCGTTTATCTTGGTGGAAATTGGTGAATCGTCATTCACCTACCTTCAAATATTTTATAGCTTGGATTACGACATCCCTCTTCCAAGTTATAAAATAGTTTGTTGGGTCCTAGCCTTAATATATCATATTGGGTGTTATATTAAGGACTTAAATCAACTTTACGTGAATTTCTCCCATTGTTGATGTCTGGTTTAGACAACAGTGATCTTCCCAAACCAAGCTTTCCTAATGAATATGACTTCCCGAGTTTGGCTCATGGAAGTCATACTTCTCTTCCTCCACCTCTTCCAATTATTCTCCCTAACCCACAAGTTCAAGGTCACTCAAGCCCTAATGGCAAACAAGGTCTATGTGTGATCACATCTTAGAGATGAAGTCACATATTGACAAGCCGGGAGAGTTGGGTGTCAAAGTCTTGAGAAAGTTGGATGTCCAATCACTTTCTAAGTCACATAGTGAGTTCCTTTGGGACTACTATGAAACAGACTATGACATGAACCTTAATGATCATATCTATTTGCTTGGTGCTGCTGAATCAGCAATGATTTGGAACGATAGTAAAGCAAATTTGATTAGAAGATCAACTTCCCAAAAACTTTATGGACAGTGACAATGGTGACACTGTAAATCCATAAAAAGCATTCTCTTCCCAATGGAAAGGGATTGGCCATAGTCAACCCGGTTGACCAAATGGTAAAGAGAAAGGCTAAGTCTGAGATAGTCCCATTACCAAAGGGTCCATATGTTTATTTTGGCAAAGGAAGGGGCGTTGATTGCAAAGCTGCCAAATTTACCTAAGGATTTTAAAGTCAATAAGTTTGACTCTACATCAGGTAGAGCCCAATATCTAACTCTGTTAAGTTCTAGTCTGACATCCTCATTACATGATGTGACTGGGTCACATGTTGATGTTTTAAGAATCAAAGAATAGAGAGAAATCTTAAAGGAAGTATATGTTGATTCTGATCGCGAAGGTGGATTTCGATCGCATCAGAATTTTGAGCAGTTGCTTAAGAAGTTATGATATATTGCTAAGGAATAGATAACAACAATTTTCCATGTGGATTGTAAGGATAAGTTTTTCCGCAAAGTTTTAAAATAAAAGAAAATTGTTTAATTTTATTTATTTGAAGTATCCTTACAATGGCATTTGTGGAAAATTGTTGCTTATATGATTCCACTGACAGCAATATTGGAAAATGGATTTGATTCTTTCATTTGTGGTAGTGTCTAAATTTACCAAATCAGGAAAGTTCCTCATCACCCAAGTTTCAATTGGACCGAAACTTGGAATCATGCAAGTTGAATATTAGGATGAATGAGAACTTTCAAGCATTGGAAAATCAAGACTAATTACTTGTTCACATGGATGTGTGGGTCAAGTGAAGGACTAAAGGGATCGAGTACACATTCTTGTGCACTGGTCATGTCCACCACAAAGCTCGTGAAAACTATTTGATTTACTAAAGTTTAGTAAATATGGTTATACTTACAAGTTTAAGTATAATTCTGAAACATTGGAAAAGTCTCAATGTATGGCAGAACGAATGGGAAGAATCAAATTAGGCAGAAAGATAAAAGTTTCTCAAATCTGAAAAGATGGGAGAGTACTTTAGTATCATGTTTGTGATCATCTTAATGATTTAGAAATCATATCACAATTAGTCCTCTAAAGGTCATCTTAGTGCATTCTTATGACTAAGAAGAGGAGTCATGAATTGTTGAAATGGTTAGATCAGGAAGATGAGTCATACTTCGTTCCAAAACAATTCTTAGATTCATACTCCAAGATTGTAACTTGAGTGACATATCTTAAAGAAAGGTTTAAAACACTTGTCAAATGTAAGAGTAAAAAGTGTCCTACTCTTGTACATTTGAAATTGGTAAGTTGTGATGTTTTGGATAAAACAAAGACCACCTAAGGCCAATTGTGTGAAGTGTTTGTCTTGATAAAGAATCCGCACTATCTCTTGAATATTTGGCAAGATAGTCTTATATGTCAAGAGGATAGTGGGAGTCTTAAAGATCCTAAAAAGAATTTCAAGAACTAATCAAGAATAAAACCTGAGGTTCTTCACTAGCACACGACTTGAGGTTTATAACCTATCGTGTTGACATATTCTGGTGCCCATTCCAGTTAAAGTTGGCTTTGCATAGGAGTTCTGAAAGTTCTCAATTCGTTGCATAACAACTTGGAAGCAATGGCAGGCCCTGTACTGCCAGGTGGCAAGAAGTTAAGATTGCATAAGTTCAGTCCATATGAGTTTGGATTTGTCATTATCCTTGTCTTGTGACTATGGTTTTGACGATTCACATGGATAAGAACACATACACCATAAAATCTAAGGGTCATAAGGTTTCTCTCCGATTCATGAAAATGATGGTGGGGAAACACTTCCACCAAGTAGATTTGAAGCAGATGGCAAAAGGTCTAAACAATTGAGACTATGATTACGGCATCCCTTTTCATAGTTCTGAAATTGTTTAGACACACATGCATGCTATCTAAGGAAAGGTGTATGATTTTGATAAAGTTTTATCAAAGCATCTCGTATCAGAAATCTGAACTTTGGAAAGAAAGTCAATAAAGTATTGATTTCTAGAAGTCCAGCTGATTTCTGAGTACATGTCAAAGCTAGTGGGAGCATAAGTGTTATGCTAATAATCATCATGTTAGTGGGAGCATAATAATTATTGTTAGTGTTGCAAGTTAGCAATGTTAATTATAGAAAACAAAAGTTTCAATTTGTGAGGCTGCAGGGATTGAAAAAGTTGTTTTGCTATAATTAAGGGAGAGGATATACTTCATTTCAGTTCTAAAGGCTTAGATTGAGACCTTAATCATCGTTAGTCAAGAATATATATATATATATATGAATTTCATGTTGGATTGGTTCAACTTAAGGAAATTCTATATATTGCGTTCTCAAAATTCGATTATGATTACGACATCCCTCTTCATAGTCAAATTTTGAAAACATGGCAAATAAAAATATTGTAGCAAAAGACTGGTCTAGAATCATGTCTTTATGTGAGACATCATGAATCGTGTACCATTTGCTTTGGGTACAGGATCGATTGCATGTGCTATAATATTTGTCATTTCTAAATTTTTCCAAATGCCCAGAGGCATTAAGAAGGGAAAAGGTCTAGAATTGGATATGACTAAAATGATTAAGCAATTGTCGAGGACAATCTGAGGTTTACCAAAAGATTGGTTGCTCAGGGACAGTTGGAAGTATAGTGCTAATTCTGGAAGGACCATATTGACATATTCTGAAAAGAGGCATCTCTTATTCAGAAGTGATAGTCAAAATGAGAATATGGAGTTGTCTCCATAGGTGGAAGTTATCTGTGTAAGATTAGAAAACTTAATGCAAGAAGCATGTCCAAACCAATGTACTTTAAATATGAGACTTAGTTTCCATGGAGTTGATCTCCATTGGAATACCTTATAATGACTGTTGACAAGTCTTTGTGACTTTGTACATATTCATTACAGGAGGGTCAGTGCATATAAGTTTAAAATCTAAACAGATTTCGATAAATGATAGGAATTTGAAATTCTCACATTTTTTGATAAGGATTTGGGAGTGTGAAATTAGAATCATTGAAATTATGTTCAATTAGTTTATTTCAGAAAGTAAGGATCATAGACGAACATAGAGTGCATACTTGGTGTATGGCAAAGCTATTGTTTAAGAAAAACATAGTGTACATGCTTAGAGCACGGGACAACTAGTGTTTTTTAATTCAAGTATAAAGTTGATAAAACCGAAACAATGAATAATGAGTAATCAGTATGGTGATAAATAAAAGTGTTTATTTATATTCATAGGGTTTGATACCATATTTGATTCATTTATTCTTGTGTTTCACTTTGCATGTTTTGACTTCCAGAATAACTAAGTCGCTCTTCCTGAATGATTAAGTTATTCAAACCATCCACAGTCGGTCATATGTTGGAAGTAGATATGAATCAAGACTGTCATGGGTTGGTTTGTAGAGGTCCAAGTTGGTGGACAAAGTGATGCTACAACACTCATGAGTGCTCATAAGTTCTGAGTATTGGATTCAACCCGCGCTCATTTGAATCACTTCATGGATTTTATCACGAGTGATCATGAGACGATAATATCTTATATTCTTCAAACCTAGAGATATGAGTTGTTACTATGAGTTGGTTATACATTGATTGCACGAAAACGCATTTGGTAACTCGATGTTATAAAACGTGCCTTTGTGTATGATTCAACAAGTAGTAGAATAAGCCATATGAGTCGAAGTTTATCCATTCCTTTTACCTTCGGGATAAAAGCGATATTTGTGGGCCCCTCGATGATTTAGCGATGACACATGTGAGTGCTTGGCCAAGCCAGGACTGATTTGATTTGTTCAATCAGTCAGTCATCATAAATCGAAAATCGGGAAACAACAAATGGACAGAGAGAATGATTATAATCCATGTGTCAGTCCATATGATATCTAGAATGGAGGAATATATGATCCCTTATCTAATGGACAAGTCATTGACAAGGTCAGAGTTCGACAGCAGCTTTAAGAGCTACGATTGCCAGTTAGGTTTTGAAGTCATACTCAATAATAGTTTTAGACTTATCCAAGTGGGAGACTGTTGGATTAATGTCTAAGTCCATAACTATATTTGGTATGTACTTGACCCGACCCGGCATGGTCCATTTGGGTTGCACTTCACCGGCACAATTTATATGGATAGTCTTTTGAGAATAGTATATTTATGATTTATATTAATATATTATAAGTTCTAATATATTAATATGGAATCATATTATTTAATTAGTATTGATCAAGAATTAATTTAGAATTAATTAAGTGATCAAAAAGAACTAATTAAATATGGACTCTTATATATATGGAATGGGCCAAGTTCATTTAGGTTGGGCTAAGCTTTCATGGATGGTCCATGGAGCTTTAAACCCATGGATCCTATGTAAATGAAAGGTCATGGGTATTAGGGTTTACATGGATGTAACCCTAATCCTCCATAATATATAAAGGGGTCATTGGCTCACAAAATTGGCACAAGTGTGTGAAAATAAGAGTGGGTCGATTTTAGTGTGCATACATATTCTCTCAAGTTCTTCCAAGGTGTTTTGGTGATTTGTGATTCCATTTGAGGCTTCCACACTATTGGGGCTAAGCTCTTAAAGCTTGAAGACATCAAGCTACATCAAAAGGTATGTCATCTAACTAGAACTTTGTAGTATAGGTGCTTCATAATATGCTAGTTAGGATGAAACCTTGGAATAGTTAATATTTGCATGTATAATAGAGAAAACATAGATCCAAGGTTTATAGGGTTCCATGTACACCATAGGAGTGTTAGAATGCTCAAAACCCAACAGATGCTACATGGTAGACCAGTTGGCAATTTTGGTGGCGGCGAGGGATCAGGCTCGGGCTCTAGAGTCGGGCAGCTCGATGATCAGATGAGGGAGTTCATTTCATCTGAGATTACGCACAGTATCATTAACCAGACTCCTGTGATCTTCAGTACGGTCAAGGAGGGTATCTTGGAGATTCTCGATGAGAGGTTGAGCGCATTCTGCATGGAGATGGCAGCCATGATGGGGGGGGGGGGGGGGTTCAGATTGACATTTCGGGAGTTCCGATCTTGTGGAGCTCCAAAATACCATGCGGCTAGGGACCCCATTGCTAGCAGTCGGTGGTTAGCAGATGTCACCAACGCTTTTTGTACCAGTCATTGTCCAGAGGGGGACAAGGTATGACTTGCTTCTTACCTCCTGAAGGACAGGGCGCGGGATTGGTTGGAGGAGGTTGGGCATGTTATTGGAGATGATGTTGCTATTGATGCTATGACTTGGAGTGATTTCTCGACCAGGTTCAGGGTCGAGTTTTCACCAGTGATTGAAGTGCAGCAGCTAGCACGGGAGTTCCAGGACCTCCAGCAAACCACTGAGAGGGTGGCTGAGATCACCGCCATGTTTAGGAAGAGGGCCCTTCTCGTTCCGCAGTATGTGGCGGACGAGGAGATGAAAAAGACCAGTTACCATGAGATGCTGAGGAGTGATATCTGGCAGTTTGTTAGTGGATCCAGCTGCAAGACGCTGGAGGATATGATAGTGAGGGCTCAGGAAAGAGAGTTAGATTTGGAGATGGAGAGGAAGAGCTAGCAGGGCCGCAACCGTTGTGGCAAGTGTGGCAAGATGCACGAGGGGACGTGCAGAATGGATGGTTCGGGCTGCTTTAATTGCGGCCAGACTGGGCATATCAGTAGGGATTATACTGCTACCACCACCACCCATGCAGTATCTGATCTGATTTGCTTTCAGTGCAATCAGAGGGACCACAAAAGGTCCCAGTGTCCGAGTTGAGCAGCAGCAGCAGCGGGACAGGTGTCAGCACCCGCTCCTTCAACACTGAGGATTACGTCGACGGCCGTCAGGGCCGGGTAGAGGCGCCTACAGCGAGGAGCAGGGCTTTCCAGATGACTGCAGAGGAGGCACGTGCAGCTCCTGATGTTGTGACAGGTATGTACTTTCTCCTTATCTCTTTTTGAGTATTGAATTTTCACTTATGTTGTTTGTCTCCTTTTAGGATCGTTCCTTGTGAAAGGTATATCTACTCTGGTATTGTTTGATTCGGGGGCTATCTGATCCTTTGTATCGCTCGCACTCAGCAAGCGATTTGTTTGAGCTCCAGGGGAGCTGGGCTGTTGTCTTGATGTAGAGATTGCAGATGATAGGACTGTTCAGGTTGTGAGGGTTCATTGGGGATGTACACTGCAATTGTTCGATGAGCAGTATTATGTGGAGTTAGTCCCCATTCCCCTGCGAGGGAATAAGGTCATCATAGGTATGGACTGGTTGAGCCCCAATGGGGCAGTGATCGACTGCGATCAACGGCTAGTTCGGATTCGGACCCCAAGTGGGGGAGGGTTGGTGATTCAGGGAGAGAGGCCGAAGTGTGGGCCGACTTTGTGTTCAGCAGTGAGGGCGAGACGCTACCTTCAGCAGGGTTGCACGGGGTATGTCGCCCTTATTTTCCAAAATAAAATAAATTTAAAGGACCTCACTTTTTATTTTGCCCCGGGCCTCAGATCGGCTTGGACCGGCCTAGTGCCCACGAAGCTTTTCTGTTCCTTGCAAAAAATTTTAAATGATTACAATTGAAAATGTGTACAAATATGTGGGTTACGTCAAACAAGCTAACTTTTAGTATGGTTCAAAACGGGTCGAGACTTTTTTTCAGAGCACTTGAATACATTTTACAAGATTTAAAGCTTTAAATTGTTTGACCCATATGGTATGTGTTCTACTCTACTTCCTTTTTTTCTTATCAAGGCATTGTACCTAATTATATCATTCTACTTACATTTTTCTTCTTAATAGAGCACTAAACTTAGATAATTCGACTTTATTAAATCAATATAAAAAGCCTTATATTCCAAGACATTTTTGTAATTAGATTTTTCAAAGCAGAAGAAGAAATGTCAGTAAGATGTTATAATAAGCAAATCAATCATACCCATTTAACACATTAAGAATAAACATGACTAGCAAAATACCTATATGGTATGTTTTCACGTGTCTAAGGGTCTATATAATTTTTTGCAAGGCCAAAATCTATAAGTTACTTATCATACCATTACTCCAATATCGATATTCTTACGACTATACATTAATCTCAATCTATTATTCTATCATGCACAAATTACTTTGAAATCAAAGAGTCTAATACAAGCTAAAACTAGAGGCTATATAAACTACCATCAATTTTTTTCACTAATTGTGGTATGAAACACGTCGTGCAACAATGACTGATATGCTTTTTTTCTTTTTTTCTTTAAAAAAAACGGCAAACCCACATGATAAAGGGAACAATGTTCTAGTGTTTTTGAGTTGCTGATTTGGGTGGATTTGGTTAGAGTGTGTGCAAGGAGGAGGAAAGTTTTGGGGTTAGTAGTTTTAACCACAATATGGATCTTATGGAGACATCGTATTAGTGTGGTTTTCTAGTCTCCAGTCATGTTGTCCTAGTAGTCTTTTTTAGAGCATTTTTTTAGTTTTTTTCAATGGTTCTGTTGGAAATCAGACAATAAGAGATCAAGCTACACACTTAAACATGCAAACTGAATCAGGAATCATAGGTACACACACATGAAATAACTTTTGAAAGTTTTTATTCTGATCCTCTATTGACAGTAAAACAAAGATTTGAAATTTATAGACTACTACATTGAAAGCTGAAATAAAAAACTTTAAACTTAAGAACAGAAACTGAAATACTTTACTACCTGGTTAACCATATTCACCTAAGAATATGGTAACCACTTATCCATCTTTAATGCAATAAAAACTGAGTTAAGCATGAACCAAATCAAGATTAATTTCAACATTCTCACCCTTAATCTTGATTTGTGTCTTGCAAGTCTTCAATAACTAACAAATTTCGCATTTCTACAAATTTGACTCGTGGGAGTGCCTTGGTTGAAATGTCTGCCTTCTGTTCTTCCCTGCTTACATGCCCTATGAAGATTAAACCTTTTTTTTAACACATTCTCGAATGAAATGATACCGGGTGTTGATGTGCTTACTTCTCTCGTGGAACACTGGGTTCTTCATCAGCCTAATTACGGATTTGTTGTCTACAAGTAGCTTTACACAACTTACTTTAGAACCTGTCAGATATTTCAACAAACTCTGTAACCACAAAGCTTGACATGCTGCTGAAGTCGCCGCCATGAAATCGGCTTCACAAGAGGACAACTTATTGTTCGTTGTTTTTGTGAACACCAAGTGATTAGATGTCCTAAAAAGTAAAATGCTATCCCAGATGTACTTTTCCCATCTTCACGATCCCCATTGTGGTTGCTGTCATTGTAGCCGAGTATCTTCCCGTCTCCTCCTTTCCGATACACTAACCCATAGTTGATAATCCCTTTGATGTATTGCAGAATTTTCTTAACTGCTTTGAGGTGACTTTCTCGTGGTGACTCCATGTATCTACTCACGACTCCCACAGAATAACTGAGGTCTGGTCTGGTGTGAGTTAAGTAGTGCAGACACCCAATGAGACACTGATAATGTGTGGCATTTACTGGCACCCCTTCTTCATCTTTGGTCAGGTCAAGCTTTGGTTCCATGGGACTTTTTGCTAAATCTCAATCAAACATACCAACTACTTGCAATATCTTTTTCGCGTACCCCATTTGTCCAATAGAGATTCCATTATTGTGTTGTTGAACTTCCATTCCAAGATAGTATGACAGATTCCCAAGATCACTCATATCGAATACTTCCCTCATATGCCTTTTAAACACACAAAGTCCTTCTTCACTTGAACTGGTTACTATCAAATGATCAACATACACTCCTACAATTAATATGGATGTCGATTCCTGACGTTTGTAGACGACTTGTTTATGGGGACACTTTTGAAAGCCTAACTTCTTGAGTGTTTTGTTAAGCTTGACATTCCAAGTTATCGGCGCTTGTCGTAAGCCGTAGAGAGCTTTATTCAACCTGTACACCATGTGTTCCTTCCCTGTAATCACAAAACCATCAGGCTGAGGTACGTACACCTCCTCTTCTAATTCACCATTTAAGAATGCCGACTTTACATCGAGATGGTGAACTTGCCACCCTTCAAGAGCAGCCAGGGCTAACAATGAGCGTACTGTTTCTATCTGAGCCACTGGTGCAAAAACTGTTGGATTAGGTGTCTAAGCCCATAACTATAATTGGTATGTACTTGACCCGATAGTAGTATGATCCTTTTGGGTTGCCTTCACCATAGCAACTTGACTGGATGAATTATGGAGAAAGAGGTTAATTGTGATTTATTAATATGTTATAAGAATAATATATTAATTGAGAAATCATATTATTTAATTAGTATTGGTTAAGAATTAATTTGGAATTAATTTAGTGATCAAAAGAGATTAATTAAATTAAGGGGACTGATATTGTAATTATAAGATAATTGCAAGATGGGCTATGGACTCCTAAAAGAAGGAGGTGGACGAAATTTATGTGGAAGCCCATATACAATTCGTCCATAGGGGCCTTCTGGAAGGATCATGTGGACTGCTTAAGGCCTAAGCAATCAAATTAGGGTTTTGACTGAAACCTTAGCAGCTCAGCTATATAAGGAACCCTTGGGACTCTTATTTTCGGCTACTTGAACCCTAGAAGAGTACCAGCCGAAATTGTGATCCCTAACCTCTCTCTCATATTCCTCCAAACTTGCTCTTAGTGTTTGTGATATATTATAGGCATCACATTTGAGGTGCTAAGTTCTCAAAGGTTGAAGATCAAGCAGGCTACAAAGAAAGGTAATCATCTAACCATGTATTAGGTGTTAATTTCGAAAAAGTATGCTAGTTAAGGGTTATAGCTTTGGATGATTATTATTGCATGTATTACTATAGAAAACCTAGATCCAAAGCTTTAGTGTTGCATGTGCACCATAGGAATGATGTAATGCTCAAAACCCATCAGTGGTATCAGAGCCTAGGTCGTTTATCTGTAGTATATGATGCATTGGTTAATTGTTCAAAGTTGAAAAAAATCGAAAATCTGGATTCTGGCAGTAGGACTCGTCGAGTCCATATATGAACTCGACGAGTTCATTGTGAACTCGACGAGTCCAAGTCTGACTCGACGAGTTCGCGGGTCTGTTGGCAGAATTTTCGGTTTTTTAGCCTAAATTAGATCTAGATAATTACCATAAACTATTTTGACTGATAAAATTCGATTTTTATATTATGGGAATGATTATCTTCATCTTATAAAAGGATAATTGTCAAATTATAAGATAATTACTAGTTTATGTGATAAAATTAATTATTTATATTATTTGATTTGAATTATCTTGCCATAGAAAGTAGATTAGGTCAAATTTTGTGATAAATATTAATTATATGATTATTTAATTATTTTTCAAATTTGATCTAAAATATATTTTGAAAAGTTTCAAAATTTGCCCTTAAGTTTTGGAATTTAAATTTTGATTAAAAAGTTTTAATTTTGAAAATTTTAAATTCTAAATCCCAGAGTTTTAAAAAGTTTAAAATTCAACCTTTATACTATTATAATATTAAAAGATTAATATATATATGTATATATATATATATATATATATATATATATATATATATATAAGACAAGTCAGTCTTACCGTTAGTAGGTCTCATTCACGAAGCTGGTCTATAAGGAGTGTTTAAGGAAGCGGCCTATAAAATGACCATCATTGGGTATCCACTCTTACCCACCGCACTCTTGACTAGTGGAGGGTCGTTAGCCGAACGGGTAGGATATGACAAAATAATTCCTCATTAATAAGTATAATGATTTTATAAAGTAACTAAATGTTTTCATAAATTTCCAATCTTAGTTACTTTAGGGAAAATGTGAAAATGATGTTATTCCATGAAATTGCAACTTTGCACCTTGCCAAGTCGTTAGTGGAGCATGCGTGGCTAACTGGCACACTAATTTGGGACTAGCAAGGGTGGAAAAGGGTAGCTTGATGTTTATCATAGATCAATGGAGCGTGTATGGTTAACCGACACATTGATTAGGTGATAAATGAAATCGAGAGTACCAAACAAATTGCATGGTTATTCACACCTTGTTTGTGATCCTCGATATCCCAGTCACAAACTTGAAGGGCATAATCGAGATTGAAACATGTCATTGAAAAGTTCAATGAATCTCAAAAGAATCTAGGAATTTCAATTCATTTAAAACTTAATATTCTTTTTCGTTTTTCATGGTGGAAATTGGTAAATCGTCATTTACCTACCTTCAAATATTTTGCAATTGGATTACGGCATCCCTCTTCCGAATTGTGAAATATTGTGTTGGGTCCTAGCCTTAATATTTCATTTGGGTGTTATATTAATGATTATTATCTAAACTAAACTTTGTCTCTTTTCTTTTTCAGATGTCGACTTCAAACAACGCTGTTAACTTCAACGCTTCTGGCTCCTTCTCCCTCATGAACTTGTGTGAGAGGGTGATCTTTGATGGATCCAATTTTAACGATTGGATTCGCAACATTCACATGGTCACTCGCTACGAGGACAAGGAGTATGTCCTTGACAAAGAGTTGAAGGAGATCAACGAAAACACTGCTACTCCTGAAGAAATCGAAGAATATAGGGCTCATGAGAAAGACGTGATAAAGGTGTCGTGTATCATGCTTGCTACCATGACTACTGAACTCCAAAAGTCCTACGAGGATTACTATCCTTTCGAGATGCACCAAGATTTGATGTAAAGGTACCATCAAAGTGCTCGACCGGAAAGGTACGAGATCATTTCTGCCATGATAACAACAAAGATGAAGGATGAAGAGTCCATCACCACCCACTTGCAAAAGATGCAGAGATTTGTGGACCGCTTGCTGAAGTTGAATGTCAACTTCATCGAAGAGTTGGCGATTGACATCATCCTACACTCTTTGCCATCTTGTTATGATCAGTTCAGAATGATTTATTATATGAACAAGGAGGAAGTCACTCTAAGCAAGCTCCAAGGCCTACTAAGAACTGCTGAGAGTAGTTTAAAAGGCAAGTCTGTTGCATCAACTCCAACTACTGCTGCCCCTGTCTTGGCAATTGGACAAGGGAAAGGGAAGAAGAGTAAGGCTCCTTCTAAGAGCCACGAGGGAAAGTCCCATGATGGATCCTCTTCTAGTGGGACTAAAGGTGGTTCCGCTGCTCCCTCTTCTAATCTGAAGGATGAAGAGTGCTTCTACTATCACGACAAAGGGCATTGGAAACGAAGTTGCCCGAAGTATCTGCAAGACATCAAGGATGGGAAGATAAAGCCCACCTTCGCATGTATTTACACTATTCAATCTAACATCTAATCACATGTTATTTCTTAGGTCCTTTATAAAGGATGTGGTTTTCACATTTGTTCTGATTTGCAGGGTCTAAGAAGAAGCAGGGATGTGGAGCATGGGAAGATGAACTTAATCATGGGGAATAGGAAAGCGTCGCCTGTCACCAATATTGGAGTTTATTCTTTAGTGCTTAGTTGTGGGTTAGGTTTAGAGTTGAATAATTGTTGATACTCGTCAGAAATGACATGAAACATTATTTCTTTTCATGGTTTGTATAAATATGGTTTTAGATTTTCGTTTAACACGGAAATTGGCTCTATTAATGCATTCTTGAATGGTACTTTCTATTTTGAATCATTGCCTTGTAATGGTATATATGAAACCGTGATGGTTGTAGACAACTTAGGAAAAATGTGTTGCATATCGATTCGTCCAATGGTTTGGACAAAGCATGCTTGTGGCATTGTCGTCTTGGTCATGTTAACAAGAAACGCATAGCCCAACTCCAAAAGGATGGAGTCTTGGAGTCATTTGACCTAGGTCCGATGACACGTACAAATCTTGTTTTCTTGGAAATATGACCAAATCACCCTTCACTTGTACTTGTGAAAGGGGTGAGGGTTTATTGGATCTCATACATACGGATGTATGTGGACCCTTTAGATCCACCACAAGGGATGAAAACCACTTCTATGTGACTTTTACCGATGATTATAGCAGATATGGGTATATCTATTTAATAAAGCACAAGTCAGAAACCTTTGAAAAATTCAAAGAGTTTAAGCAATAAGTGGAGAATCAGCTTGGTAGGAAGATAAAGATGCTCCAATCTGATCGAGATGGTGAGTATCTTAGTATCGAGTTCCACGACTATCTTAAGGAATGTGGAATTGTTTCGCGATTGACGCCACCTAGGACACCGCAGTTGAATGGTGTGGCTGAGAGGCGCAATCGAAGCTTGTTGGACATGATTCGTTCCATGATGAGTCGAGCTTCGTTACATATCTCATTCTGAGGGTATGCGTTAGAGATTTCCGCCCATATCCTTAATCTAGTCCCAACTAAGAAGGTTGCTAAAACACCTCACGCGATGTGGACATGGAAGGTTCCCTCGTTGGCACATATCAAGGTTTGGGGTTGCGACGCTTTCGTAAGACGAGAGACTCATGACAAGGTCGAACCTCATAGTGAGCGATGTATTTTTATCGGCTACCCATAGAAGTCCTTTGGATATCTGTTCTATAGACCGAGTGACAATGTTGTCTTCGTTGCGAGGAGAGGGGTTTTCCGAGAGAGAGAACTCATATGCCAAGAGGACAGTGGGAGGCGAATTGATCTTGAAGAGCTTCAAGAATCATACAATGAAGGAACCTCTAACACTGGCACTCAACCTGAGGAGGAAACTCCTGTTGAACCGATTGACGAGTCCTTACCTCTTAGACGTTCCAGTAGAGTTAGTGTTCCATCCGTATTATATGGTTTCCATATAACTGCTGAGGGTGATACGTTTATTAGTGATAGTACGCTAATAAATATGGATGAACCTAACAAATACAAGGAAGCCATGGCAAGCCTGGAGTCTGCAAAGTGGAAAGAGGCTATGGACAATGAGATTCAGTCCATGTATGACAATCAAGTCTGGAACTTGGTTGACAATGTGCCAGGTCGTAAGACAGTCGGGTGCAAATGGATCTTCAAGAAGAAGACCGACATGGATGCGAAATTACACACATATAAGGCGTGATTGGTTGCGAAGGGCTTTACTTAAACTCCTGAAGTTGAAGATGATGAGACCTTCTCACTAGTAGCGAAGATTAAATCTATAAGGGTTATGCTAGCCATAGCTCCGTTTCATGATTATGAAATATGGCAGATGGATCTCAAGACCGCTTTCCTAAATGGGAAGTTGGCTGAAGATATTTACATGAGTCAGCCATAGGGTTTTGTCAATGCAAAGTACCCTAATAGAGTGTGTAAGCTTGAGAAATCCATCTATGGATTAAAACAAGCATCTCGTAGATGGAATCTTTGTTTCGATGAGAAAGTCAAAGAGTTTGGTTTTTCGAGAAGCGAGGATGAGTCTTGTGTATATGTCAAAGATAGTGAGAGTATAGTTAGCTTTCTCGTTTTGTATGTGGATGACATACTGCTCAAAGGAAACGACATTCCAACCTTGCAGGAGGTCAAGTACTGGCTTGGGAAGTGCTTCGCTATGAAGGACCTCGGAGAAGCTACTTATATTCTAGGGATAATGATATTGAGAAATAGGAGTAAAAGACTAATAGGACTTAGTCAAAGTACTTACTTGGATAAAGTGTTGAAAAGTTTTAGCATGGAGAATTCCAAGAAAGGGGAATTACTAATCCAAAGCAATACCAAACTGAGTAAGACTCAGAGTCCGAGTGCCGATGCTAAGATAGTAGAAATGAGTCGGGTACCTTATGCTTCTGCCGTTGGCTCGATCATGTATGCTATGACATGTACTCGCCCTGATGTGGTTTTCGCTTTAAACATGGTTAGTCGATATCAAGGGAACACTGGTAGAGCTCACTGGACTGTGGTAAAGAACATTGTTAAGTACCTACGGAGGACTAAGGACTGCTTTCTCATCCTCGGTGGGAGTGATGACTTGAGAGTGTGAGGGTATAGTGACACCAGTTTTCACACCGACAAAGATAATTTTCGCTCTCAATCAGGTTGGGTGTTTACCCTAAATGGAGGAGCAATAACCTAGAAAAGTTCCAAGCAGGAGACCATAGTTGATTCAACGTGCGAATCAAAGTATGTCACACCAACAAACCAGAACGGCGGAAACGTCTGGGTGCGGATGACTTCATTGTGTTGTATCATAACAATTGAATATGAATAAAACATAGCAACCATCATCATCATACATTACGGTACCAACATACATAGTTTACATTATTGTGTTTGTTCATGAATTACATCCAAATACATAATGTATGATAAATCAACAAAAATATATCAAATAACCAAAAAGTCCATAGCTGCCAGACTGCTTAGTGTGTTCCTGAGAATACAAGTCGTTTTGAAAAGCGTCAACATAGAATGTTGGTGAGTTCATAAGAATGTTTGTATGAAAACTTTTTAATAGTTCGTAAACCTCCAGAAAATCCAATATTTTATTGTAAAAATAGTTTTTGAGTCTCGTTTCAAATCATGTATAATTGCATATGTACTCTTTGTTTGTCTTGTTTAAAAATTTATAGAATGTGATTTCCCAGAAAATCCTGTATATTCAGCACAAATTTTATAATATCATTGTTATTCTCTATGTGAGTCGTTATAACCGTACTAATGTGACTGAGTTGCTGTCTTAACGTTCTTCAGGCGTCGGTTTCTGTGAAGATATTTGTCACCCTAGATTGGCCTGTCTAGCTGTAACGAGCAGCTCAGGTGTGGGGTGTCAACCCCGTATAGATCTATACACAAACTCCCGCTCTCCCTCCAGGAGACTCTGGTTATAACTATAACTATAACTACAGGACTTACGGTGTACACTAAAATAGGTACGGTGAAGGTGTGTCTCACAAGAGCCTTAACGGAATTTACGCTAACATTGAGTTTCATTATTTAACGTTATAAATAATGTTACTAGAGTATATTTTGATTACAAAGCAATGGTGATAAAGAAAATATGATCGTTTTTACCGAAAGTGTCAAAATATTACATTGATACAGTTGTTGTCACTAAAGGCACAATAAAAATGGAATTGCCACCTAAGGCCCAATTTTACTAAAATATTCATAAATGGCCCCAATATTACCCAAAATGTCAATAATGGCCCATTAATATCGAGAATGTCGAAAAATATCACATTTTTACTAAAGTTGTCAAAATGACACTTTTTCACAAAAATATTCATTTAAGGCCCATTTTTACTAAAATGCTCAAATCTAGCCCAAGTTTATTAAAATGTTCTTTTTCGGCCCTTTTTATTCTAAAATGTTCAATAAAGGTCCAAGTTTATCAAAATGTTCTACTAAGAATGCCCATTTTCGGCCCACTTTACCGAAATGGCCAAAAAATGGTCCCTTGTTAGTTGTTAATGAAAACTTCCATTTTTACCTTTTTCCATGTTTTCTTGTCAAAATTTGTTTAAACACAATTTTTGGACTAATCCTTGAGATGTTTATCATGCAACAAAGGAAATATATATCATGTAGAAACTAGTTTTTCATTTTTAACCACATATTAAGTTTACTAAGCCCAACAACTTGAGATCTAACCAAAGATCTCGAGTTCTTAGTCTTTTAGCATGGATTTCACAACATTTAACACACATATCATACAACACATGTACATACAAGCAAATACACAAAGATTTACACAAGACTTTGACTTGTATCCTCCCCCAAAAGAAAGAAAAACTCAAAAATAGGGGTATGAAGCTCACCTTGGGGCTTTTTCAGTTTTGGAGAGGAAGATGAAGGAGGTTTTTGGTCCAAGTTTGCTTCCTTGAGGAGAGTTTTCGAGATCAAAGTGGTTCTAGGAGGCAAAAGACGAAAATGATGTTGTATAAGGGATGATCTTAGTATATTATGTAAGTAAAACATCTTAAGTTTGATGGAATCTTACCAAGAGTGCAATGTTTGAAGAAAACCTCTTGAAACACACCACAAAACCCACAAAAATTAAATAGAGAATGAGAGAGTTTTCTTGAGTTTTGAGAGAAAATGAGATAGGAATGTAATTTGGAAATGAAAAGTGGAGAGAGGGTGGTGGTGAGTCGGACGAATATAGGAAGGAGAGGGGAGAGATGGAAATTTTTGCTTGTTGGTTAAAAGTTTCATGCATGGTTACATGAGAGGTAATTAACATGTTTATATGTGGTGTAATTGTGAGGTGTCACAATTATAAACCAGTTATTCTTTTTTTAGAACCGATTTAGGCTAATTTGGAGAGGGAAGATGTGTTCAATTTTTCAAGGATGGCCGAACACATTAAGCCCATTGACGTTTTCGGTTTGCACAAGTTTTTGGGCTTGGATCGGGCCCAAGAACGATTTCAGTCCATTACTAGGTCCAAAGGAATGGTTTTGGCCCAAATGAGGTTATGTGGAAGAGTTTTTGCCCCAATAGGGCCCATTAGGAGGTTTAATAATAAAATGTGGCCCATTAATGATAAACATAAAGTTTTAGGCCCATTAAAGCCTAAGAAGAATTTTCACGGCCCAATAAGGCCCAATAAGGGTCTTATGGCCCAATATGGTATTAAATAAAGATTTTCAGCCCAACAGTGGGTTTTCGGCCCAACAAGGCCAAATGAAGAAATTATCGGCCCAATAAGGCCCAATGACAAATTCTGGTTTCAATAAGAGTTTTAGGCCGATAAAACTTGGGCTAAGGCCCAAAGTTGATTGAAATTGGTTAATTGGATCGAGTTTTGGACTTGTACGAGGTTGTTTCGGCTGGAATCACATTGCATGAACGTAGGCACTTATTAGCATTCAAGATTGATTTTTACTAAATGAAATGATGCAAGGTTACACAAAGGAAATTATCTTGTTCAAGGAGCAACATATTAACCCTAATTTGCTAGTTATGACATCATCCCCCTGTTAGAGGGAATTTCGTCTCGAAATTCGTTCTAAAGTAGCTTTCAAACACTAGGGAAAAGATGTGGGCATCTCGGTTTTGCCTAGTCTCTTCGTTCCTAGGAGAATTTAGGTATTTGTTTAGGGTTTCAACGGACCCTTGCTTCTGGCGTTTGGCCTGGCTCCTATGGTTTTCTCCGGTCTGTTACTTCTATGAGCTCTTCGACGAAATGGAGATTTTCATTCCCTTCTATTACGTTAAGCGGGACAATGAAAGTTTCGTCGGATAAGCATTTCTTTAGATTGGACGCATGAATGACAGGGTGTACATTTCCGGGTTCAAGAGGTAGTTGTAGTTTATAAGTCATTGGACCAATCCTAGCAAGGACCTTCAAAGGCCTGATGTATCTCGGGATCAATTTCCTATGCTTCCCCAAAGCGTATTATATCATTCCAAGTTGGGACTTTTAGCAGTGCACAATCACTGACTTAGGAATTCCAAGGGCTTCCATTGCTCACATTCATGTCTCTTTGGTCAGTTTCTAGATGTCTCTAGTCGTGTTCGGATTTTGGATGATCTCTTCGGTTGTCTCTCCGGTGAGTTCAGGGTCGGCGACAGTGTCGTATGGTACTCATCCTTTGGCTAGTTGTGTGTTAGTCACCTCAGCCTACACGAGGCGGTCTGCATTTACGTCCTCTTTAGTGAGGTAAGTGGATGGTTGTAGTTAATGAGAATTGATTACTAACGTCCCTAAAAGTAGTGCCTCTAACCCTAAGGCGAAACTATTGCCACTATGGTTAAGGTCGCGTGATGTGGTTGGTCTTAAAACTCTTAGGATATTTTTGGGAGTTTCTTACTATGGGATTCTGACTAATGGAATGTCGATCTTTTCTTGTTTTGACGACAGTTCGAGTAAGTCTTCGATTCGGGATAGGGGATATCGATCCTTGAGGATGGGTTCGTTTGATTCTTAGTAGTTAGTGGTCCTATGGACACTTAGCCTGTCCTCTTTATGAGTCGGAGGGGTACTCTCGGAGGTACGAGTCTTGGTCTGATAATTCCTTCAATCATTGGGTTGTTCCATCAATTGGACTCTTTCCAGGTTTATGTTGGTACTAGTTGGCCTTGGTGGTCCGGTTATGGAAATGGCTCCATGAATTTTGGTTGATTTTCGAATCTAGCTTGGTACGTAGGCGATATTCTCGAAGGGGCTTCGGGAACATCTTAGGGAGGTTATGAATTTCTGAGGTTCCCTTGGGGTCTTTTCACTTCTTGTGTCCAAATTCTATTGCTGCTAAGAAGAGCGTGGTATTTCTTACATAGGTACTTAGGAGTCTAGATGTCAGGGATGATTCGAGGATTCGTCGTTATAAGTTGTAAGGGTTTTGTTAATTGATTGGTTAAGGCGAAGGGTCTCTTTGCGGTACATGAATTTCATATGGTGAGGATCAAGCTATCCCATGTCGAATGACACGATTGGGCTACTTGTGTTTAATAGATGTTGGGTTGATCAAAGAGGGATGGTTTTTCGAAATGATAGCCTGTTCTATGTGCACGTTTATAATGTTACCAGTGTTGTCTTTGTTGTCGCTACTACGAACGTTTTTGAACTACGTTTAGTGAGTATTAGCAGTATCACTGCTTTGAGTATTAGTGATGAAATTTGATAGTATGGTCCCCACCAGGCCCCTCTATAATCGCTTGGTGTATACAAGTCATGTACAATTAAGATTGGTAAGATCGTCGACTGAGGGGCTTTGTCCTAAATCCACAACCAAACAAGGAGCAGGAAATAAGGTGGAATCACACACTCTGAGCCCTTCAAATCTCAATTATATATGACCCTAAGGTATACACTAAGCCATCATAGCTCACCTGTAAGGACCCTTAGTTTTTATATGAATGGCATGTTTCGTTCGGACGGGAGAGTAATTTATAATTATTGCCTAAGGCCTTTGAACATCTTTATTGGGAAAAACGTACCGTTGCTCGCAGATGATTTCGGGAGGGTCTTTCCTATAGTGATTGTCAGCATCCTTTCCTCCTTGTTATTGGACAGTCCCTCCTGAAGTGTCCAGATTCCTCACACTCGTAACAGGTCGAGCTTATACTGATACTGGGGTTCTGAGAGATCGGTCGTGCCGGTTTCCTACAGAAACGGGTAGTGTGTCCCTTCGTGTTGAAGTTCTTGCAGTGTAACTTTCGGCAGGCTCCATAGTGATGGAAACTACACTTGCTGCATTTTGGGCGAATCCCAACATATGGAGTTTTCAGCATTGAGGTAGCAGGGTCAGTGGGGGTAGGGGCTACTACAGCTTGCTGCCTTTTGGTAGGTCCTGGGGTTGAACTTCTCCCTCTCTTGTTACAAGACTTTCGCTTCTTGTTCTTGGATTTGTGGTTCCGGGTGGTCCTACAGGTGGACACTTGTTGGTGCCTTGGGTCCTTACTGTGGGTAGCATTGTTGACAATATTTTCCTTCCCATTTGTGTTGTTGAGTTGTGCCATGACAGCTATCACAACAGTTGTCACCGCGGCTTGGAAAGTAGTGGAGTCTATTCATAGGATAGGTGTTTCGCCGGTTGGCTGATCGTTTTTATGGGATGACATGATTCTGTTGCACGAAGAGAAACAAGTGCGTGAGTAACCATGGTCAGTTCTAGTTATACCCATCCATTTATATTCAATTCACATATAAATTTCACGTGTGGTTGTACAATTTTCAATGCTTAGACCTACATCCCGATGATGTATTTATGATAAAGAGTAAAAATAGACATTGCATGAATGCCAAGTTTATCATAGAATAATACTACTAACAATACAATTTAGTGAATTTGGATTACATGGGTTTTTGGGAGGGCGCACCTCTCTTGATTCTACTACTACTAGTTATAACGAAATACTTAGTAAACTTAGGACATAGTGCGAGTAGTGTAATAACACTCATGTCGAAATAACGCACAAGGAGCCCGACCAATTCACTCATCTCACGAGTGGTCTCATCTACTCTCTGTTCTGCTTGAACTGCCCTAGCTTCGGCTGCAAAGAGCTGCTGTTTTAGGGTGCACACTTCCTCCTCTAAAGAGCGTAGACGGTCGGTAGGGCCCTCCTGATGGGTAAGGCTCGCCATGGATCCCTTTGGTGCCTTTATCCTCGTCTAACTCCTCATCAGAATTTTCCTATTCGTAGTTCATTTCCTGGTATTCTTCAGGGCCAAATTTGGGGTTTTCCTCTTGAACTTCTTCCGGCTCCCCTTCGATCCATCCATTGGCCACTAGGGCCTGTTAGTAGTGGTCTCCGTGGAGATGAAAGTCAGCCATGTTGTATGCGCGAGAACGGAGATGTGAGAAACATGTAGAAGGTTTATGATTATATGATATCCTAAAATACTCCTATAGTATTTTAATTTGTTTATGTTTGGTTCCTTAAAACCTTCGGACACAAAGTTGGTAAATCTTAGATTTGTCTCCCACCACGATCACTCCCAAACACATGTTGGTCGTATTTTGAACAAATATAGTTGATCAGGCTATATTTATGTAACACCCAGAATCAGAAAGGCCAAGAAAAGAAAGGAAAACCCTAAGACAAAAGGGGGTCAACTCGTCTAGTCCAAGGAATGACTCGGCGAGTAGAAGCGGACTCTGTGTCGCAGATTAAGTGACCGACTCTCTAGTTTGCTTTTAGTCATATTTGGATCATTTCCAAGGTTAATCCGAGTATTAAACTCTTAAGGATGGATTTGGATAACAGGTCTGGACACTCTTGAGCTTTAGGAGCTCAGAGTTGCTGGCTTTATCCAGCTAAGATCCCATTTCATGACCTAGGTTTTCTTTGAAGCTTGGATTAAGTGTTTTAGCCCTATAACACCTTGCATGCACGTAAAGTTAGCAACTTTACGTGCAATGCTAGCATAAGGAGTCCAGATCTACGAGTTGGAGGTGTTGGGATGGACTGTAATCGACAAAATAGAGATGTCACAAGATGGACTCGGCGAGTCAGTTCATGGACTCGACAAGTCGGGCCGCAAACCCAAGCCCTTCTGTTTATGAGTCGGATCAGTGAGTGGGGTTAGAGAAGGGCTCAGCCAGTCTGTGTCCATAATGGGCATGAAGATCATGGTACTAGACGAGTTCAAGGAGGAACTCGGCGAGTCCAAGGCAATCTCCTTAGCTTATGAAGATGGACTCGACGAGTTGTTCTATAACTCGGCGAGTCGGTTGAAGATGGTCTTGAATGTTAGTTGAAGGAGAACCCGTCGAGTTGTTGCTAGACTCGACGAGTAGAGTCGAGGTTGTTTTGGGATTTGAGGAGCATGGACTCGACGAGTTGGTAGAACAACTCGGCGAGTTGAGTTAACTAGAAGTTGACTCTGACCGTTGACTTTGACCTGGAGAAGGACCTTGACCAGAGTTGACTTAGTTGGCTTCTTGAGGATAGTTAGGCTAAGTGTTGTTATTGGAATTAGTAGCTCGGGGAGCTAGAGGAGCAGCAGTTCGGGGAGTTGTCGGATAGCAGCCAGAGGGTTATCAGCAGAGTTCAGCAGTGCAGGTGAGTTTCCCTTTTGTGTGAATGGGTCTACGGCCACAATGCTGGCCCATTATGTTCATGCTCATGTTTACGCTTATGTATAGAAGGAAGACCCGGGGGTTAGCCCTAGGCACTTATTGGTATATGTTCCGGGTTACGACCTGATGCCGGGCGAGGCCCGAGGAATGTTAGGATGCTAGAGGTCTTTGTGATTCTTGCATGTGTCGGTATGATAGGATCCGGACCGAGGGTCTGATGTCGGGGTAAGCCCGAAGTACATTAGATAATAGTATGTTTCCGGGCCGAGGGTCCGATGTCGGGGTAAGCCCGAAGTACGTTAAATAATAGTATGTTTCCGGGCCGAGGGTCCGATGTCGGGGTATTCCCGAGGAAGATTCTTATGTAGTGCGTTAGATTATACTTGTTGTCTTTGTGACACTTGTATGCGCCTTGTAGGGAGGTGAGTGTGGGCGAGGTCCTGTATCTCATCACTAGCTGAGTATGGATGGGGTTCCATATCTCGATATTAGCAGAGCAGGGGCGAGGCCTGTGATAGGAAGGATGTGAGTGTGGGCGAGGGCCCGTATCTCACTACTAGTAGGAGTGTGGACGGGGCTCCACTACTTCAGTAGTAGAACAGGGGTGGGGCCCAAGTTAGGCGAGGCCTGAGAGCAGGGTATGGTTAGGGAATGTTTATGTATGTTTCAGTATGTTATTTAATCGTATGTATGTGTATGGCAGGCGAGGCCCAGAGTCAGGCGGGGCCTAAGGGACACAAATCTGTATACCGGGCGGGGCTCGATGCCAGGTGGGACCTGATGCCAGGCGGGGCCTGATGGCGGGCGAGGCCTAATGCAGTGGGCGGGGGCCCAGTATGTGGTTATGTGCTCAGAAATATGTATGGCTCAGTAGATATGTATGGTATGTGGTAGGTTGGGGAACTCACTAAGCTTCGTGCTTACGGTTTTCAGTTTTGGTTTCAAGTATTTCCGATACCGGAATGAAGAGCTCGGGATGATCGCATGGCACACACCAAGAAGTTTAGCATGGGATGTTTACTCTGATAAAATGAATAAGTGTTTTGGAAAAGATACTTTGATTTGTCATATAACCCCTTTTTGTATGTTTGAGTGACTTAATGCTATGGATTAGTAATGTTTTTAAAAGAAATTTTTGGTCATGATTTTTGGGATGTTACAATTTATCCCCAATACGATTACATAACTGCATGAGTTTAACCGCGACGTTCAACTCCCCTAACGCTTCTTAATTGTTTTCTTACTTTTGATCAGAGTGTTTTAGTCCCATTGTATTTATAGTTGCATATCTTGTACGATTAGATATTCTAGTTCACTATAAACAATGCTCTGATACAAATCTGTCACACCCCCAAACCAGAATGGCGGAAACGTCCGGGGGCGGATGACTTCATTGTGTTGTATCATAACAATTGAATATGAATGAAACATAGCAACCATCATCATCATACGTTACGATACCAACATACATAGTTTACATCATTGTGTTTGTTCATGAATTACATCCAAATACATAATGTATGATAAATCAACAAAAATATATCAATTATCCAAAAAGTCCATAGCTGCCAAACTGCTTAGTGTGTTCCTGAGAATACAAGTCATTTTGAAAAGCGTAAACATAGAATGTTGGTGAGTTCATAAGAATGTTTGAATGAAAACTTTGTAACAGTTTGTAAAGCTCTAGAAAATCCAATATTTTATTGTAAAAATAGTTTGTGAGTCTCGTTTCAAATCATGTATAATTGCATATGTACTCTTTGTTTATCATGTTTAAAAATGTATAGAAGGTGATTCCCAAAAAATCCTGTATTTTCTATTTTATGAGAAATTGTGGCCTTAAACCCTAAGACCGGAGTGATGTGGCTAGTTATAAAATATTCGCCACAATGTTCGTACTTTGTAAAGAAAAGAAATGAGTGGTAAGTATACTCAACATTAATTTTATAATAGAGTTGTTATTCTTTATGTGAGTCGTTATAACCATACCAATGTGACTGAGTGCCTGTCTTTATGTTCTTCAGGCGTCGGTTTCTAAGAAGATATTTGTCACCCTAGACTGGCCTGTCTAGCTGTAGAGAGCAGCTCAGGTGTGGGGTATCAACCCCGTATAGATCTATACATAAACTCCCGCCCTCCCTCCAGGAGACTCTGGTTATAACTACAACTACAGGACTTATGGTGTACACTAAAATAGGTACGGTGAAGGTGTGTCTCACAAGAGCCTTAACGGAATTTACGCTAACATTGAGTTTCATTATTTAACGTTATAAATAATGTTACTAGAGTATATTTTGACTACAAACCAATGGTGATAAAGAAAATATAATTGTTTTTACCGAAAGTGTCAAAATATTACATTGATACAATTGTTGTCACTAAAGGCCCAATAAAAATGGAATTGTCATCTAAGGCCCAATTTTACTAAAATATTCATAAATGGCCCCAATATTACCCAAAACGTCAATAATGACTCATTAATATCCAGAATGTCGAAAAATAGCCCATTTTTACTAAAGTTGTCAAAAATGACCCATTTTCGCAAAAATATTCATTTAAGGCCCATTTTTACTAAAATGCTCAAATATGGCCCAAGTTTATTAAAATGTTCTTTTTCGGCCCCATTTATTCTAAAATGTTCAATAAAGGTCCAAGTTTATCAAAATGTTCTAAAATGATCCATATGTACTAAGAAGGCCCATTTTCGGCCCACTTTACCAAAATGGCCAAAAAAATGGTCCCGTGTTAGTTGTTAATGAAAACTTCCATTTTTACCTTTTTCCATGTTTTCTTGTCAAATTTGTTTAAACATAATTTTTGGACTAATCCTTGAGATGTTTATCATGCAACAAAGGAAATATATATCATGTAGAAACTAGTTTTTCATTTTTAACCACATATTAAGTTTACTAAGCCCAACAACTTGAGATCTAACCAAAAATCTAGAGTTCTTAGTATTTTAGCATGGATTTCACAACATTTAACACACATATCATACAACACATGTACATACAAGCAAATATACAAAGATTTACACAAGACTTTGACTTGTATACTCCCCCAAAAGAAAGAAAAACTCAAAAATAGGGGTATGAAGCTCACCCTGGGGCTTTTTCGGTTTTAGAGAGGAAGATGAAGGAGGTTTTCGGTCCAAGTGTGCTTGCTTGAGGAGAGTTTTCGAGATCAAAGTGGTTCTAGGAGGAAAAAGACGAAAATGATGTTGTATAAGGGATGATCTTAATAGATTATGTAAGTAAAACATCTTAAGTTTGATGGAATCTTACCAAGAGTGCAATGTTTAAAGAAAACCTCTTGAAACACACCACAAAACCCACGAAAATTGAAGAGAGAATGAGAGAGTTTTCTTGAGTTTTGAGAGAGAATGAGATAGGAATGTAATTTGAAAATGAAAAGTGGAGAGAGGGTGGTGGTGGGTCGGCCGAATATAGGGAGGAGAGGGGAGAGATGGATTTGAATTTGAACTAACAAAATGTAGCTAGTCCCTTTATGTGCTAATCTTTTTTGAGTTTGCGGTTTTTGATTTTGTGTTTCGTTGCACCTTTTAGAAAGCATTGTCAAATATAAATATCATTAAGTTGGACGAAGTGAAAAAATTATTTATATTATAAATAAATATACTTAATAATAAAACTAACCGTTTACTCGCACCAAGCGCTGGATGCAAATGTAGCGGTGATGATACTCGATAGTGATTCTAGTGGTTATTGCCGACTCTTTTCAACGGGTTTGTTTTTCAGTGAAGGCAAGTGTACGAAAATGTAGAAGATGGTGCAACAATTTAATTAAAGTTAAACGTTTGTTGTTGTTTTGGGTTGAAACTATAAGATTGTTGTTTTATTTTATAAATATTGACATATGAATGTTGTTTTATTTTATAAATATTGACATATGCATCAAGATGTAAATATTGACCTATGCATCAAGATGTAAATGTACAGAGACCAAAAAAATGAAAAAAAAAATGAAAAGCGAATCTAATCTCTCCTCACACTCTTATTTGAAGACTTAAAATCAAAGTTTTTTTTTTACTTTGTATTTATTTGCCAAACATCACCCTTTGCGTTTATTTAATGTGGCGGTGATGATGCTCGATAGTGATTCTAGTGGTTACTGTCGGCTCTTTTCAGCGGGTTTGTTTTTCAGCGAAGGCAGGTGTACGGAAGTGCAGAAGAGAGTGCAACAATTTAGTTAAAATTAAATATTTGTTGTTGTTTTTGGTTGAAACTATAAAAATGTTGTTATATTTTATAAATATTAACATATGCTTCAAGATGTAAATATTGACCTATGCATCAAGATGTAAATGTAGAGAGACAAAAAAAAATTAAAAGCGAATCTAATCTCTCCTCACACTCTTATTTGAAGACTTAAAATCAAAGGCTTTTTCTTTACTTTGTATTTATTTGCCAAACATCACCCTTTGCGTTTATTTAATATCATGGTTGAAGTCATTTATGTAGACTTCTAATCTCTCTATACACCCGACTAAATTACTTTCAATCTATTTTTTTATTCTTTTTCACAAAGTGTTACCAATTATAGCGGTGTATTTTTTGTTTTTAATTTTTTATAGTAGGGAACTTTATAATTTATGTTCTTCATTGTGCCGGTATGCGAAAGATCATCTTGGTTTAGAATAAAGGTTTGATGAGGATGATTCCATATGCAATTAATTTGACAGGAAAATATAGAAGTATTTTATAATATCCATTACGCCACCACTACATAGTAGCAACAAAGAGTAGAAACAGAAGAAAAACAAAACAATTTATAACTTTAACTAAAGTTTAAATGCATTTAAAGATGACATGTCCATTAAAAACACAATCAAGACGTCACCCATAACAAACTATAGGGATATAAAGAACTCCATCTTCCTACATAATGTTTTTACCAAACCAGTAGGATGTGTATAAATTGAAGATTAAAATATGGATATGTCAATTAAAACTTTTATTATAGATACATTTAAAAGGGCATCTAAAGCGAATCAGAGCTTATTTCTAACAATGCAAATACTTTTGATAATTTTTCAGTTAATGCCAACCTCCCCTGTATTAGACAGCAAGGGCAACACCTGAAAACATAAAAGTAAGCTAAAAGAATCATTTTTAAAGATAAAGTCGATAAAAACCACCTTGCCAAATCCGTAGTCACAGGATTCGCCAAACATGCCACGATCTGCGATCCAATCATTGCGTTCCCAAACGTGGTACGATTGCAATCCAATCGTGGTCGGGATCACATCTTGGTACGTGAAGACATCGTTCCGCAATTCATTCTGGATCGATGATGAAATCGCGTTTGGATCATTCCATAGATAGCCTAATCGCGAATTGGGCCTCCAATTCACATGTTCAGGTCGTTGATTTCAGTATGGCGTGAAATCTCGAGATTTTAGAAAATCGTGTTGCTTCGTTTTCCATTCTATTGCTTCGATTTCCGATTCTTCACATTTCAGTATCAGTTATTAAACTATCTTTTTTTTTGAACGACAAATACAAATATATACTAAACTACTCCTAAATTACTCTACCTATGTCCACAGTGGGACTTGAACCCTCGACCTCAAGGAGGGAGGGCAACACCGGAGGGCCAGAAGCCCTTTGGTGATTAAACTATCTGATGTTTTGAATTGTATATATGGGCCAAGGCACATACAATCAAATCTATTTTACCCTGGATTCTATTAATTTGACAAAAAATATTAATTAATTCCTCCCATCCACGTAGCACCACCTCATGGGAGACAAAGACCAAAAAGCCTTTACTACACTATTATTAAAAGTAAAAGAAAATGACCTACTAAAGCATAAAAGAAATAACCTACAAGTTCTTACCACTTCGTTCATAGGTAAATCAAATTTTTTTACCCCTACCGGTTCATGTTTCCGATTTTTCAAGTTACTTTCATGTTTATGTTTTTTTGGTACTGTTCTTTGTTTTTTAACGGTAACCGTATCGGATTGTATGGTACACCGTACCGGGACGTACCGAAATGAACCTACCCCCTACCATACCCGATATGTCCAACCTAGCGAACCGCGTTCCAGATCCTCGTTCCCGTACCGGAGCGATCCACGAACTATGTGACTATACAATGAGTAAAAATACAATTTAAATGACTTCAATAGAAAACATGACCATGAAATTGAAAAATATATATATATACCTGGGGTTTGGCTTCAACAATATATTGAGGACTTTTGACAGCAACAGGTTCATTTGCCAATTGCCAATACACTCTCAAGATGATGCAACATATCTTTTGCTTAGGAAATCCAAATACACATACATAAACAGTCACATACATAGACACATATGGACATACAGTCACACAAACATAATCTTATACACATAGTCACATAGTCCTTTTATTCATGACAGGACCAAAACATTACAAAATGGTCAAATAAGGACCAAAATGGCAAGATGTCATATTCTAGGACCAGAACAGGAAAAAATCACTTATACTCATGATGATATTAAAAGATTCATTTTCAGAAAACTAAGATACAATTAAATTGACTTTGGACTTTTCTATTTTTGATTCCAAACTCCAAAATGAAATTAATGACAAACTACGTTTCTAGAAATAAATCTTTTTATATTACCCTACGTGAAACAAAATGATTAATAGCATGGAACATGTATAAATTTAATAACTAAAATTTAGCATACCTGTCTAGTATGAAATTTAACGTAATCCACAGGTTGCCTCCTGCCAAAAGGATAGGTCAAAAAATGATTTTTTTAATATAAAAACGCATAAAAACTATATTGTTTATAAGCAAGGTTATTACACATAAATAAATCACAGAGTTCTTTTTCTCTATATTTAGAGATATAGAAAGAAGACTTGAGGATGTAGTGGCCATTCAAGTTGATTATCCCCTTCTCACCCACAAAGTTATACCAATATGAACCTTCAAGCCAATCAATGAGTTAGTAAGTGATGGAATTAGTAAAATGAATTGGAATTCGGGGGAATTATAATGTGTTAGGCGTTGGTTGGCAGAAAATGTTGGCATCTTAACATATGGCAGATGTTTAATGTTGGAAGCAAATGCATGTTCAAAGTAGGAAGCATGTAGTTTTCTAACAAACATAATATTCATAAAATGAAAACAAATGTTAGCAAAATTAAAACACCTCCAAAACCATTTCATCACATTTATAAGAAACTTACCATAGAAAAAAACACCAACTTCTCTCTACCTTTCCAGTTGATTTCATTTTTTCTGCATATTCATATTCAAAATTATAACAACACCACATAAATGAAAACAATATCAAATATATATCAACACCACAGAAAAACATGTGACGGTCGTGAGGAGGGTTGCTTGTGGTGGTCTGGATACAAATGGTTAAAACGACACATACCTACATTAATTCAGCATTAGGTTTTAGAACAGAGACATCTCAAATCATGAGATTGAGTATTTTGATTGGGAAGAAAGATTGGATGTGAGGAAATGAGAAGCATCAAGTATCAAGAAGTTACCTTGAATTAGTTAAAAGAAAATAGTATCTTGTAGAGGTCTTCGGAAAAAATTACTTCTGACCGGGAGTTCTTTAGAAGTGAATTGGAGACAGTGGAAGAATGTTTGTGTTAGGGCTTTTTTATAGAATGCTTTTGGCCGTCGTTTGAGGAGCAACGATAACAAATGAAAGAGACACAGAGGGCGGCACCGATTTCAAGCAGCGAGTGATGAAGCCAACGTTGGTTTGGGGTATTTTAGAGAGAAACGAAGGGCGAAAGTGGTGAAGTTGCAGTCTTTATTTGATGGCGTGCTGGTGGTAAAAGGTATTTGATAGTGGTGATTAGTAGTCTGGAGGTTGTAAGTGGTGTTTTAATCAAGTCTGATTTAATGTTGAAAGAAAGAGATACATCGACGCAGAGAGGAAGAAACAGAGCGGGGTGCTGCTTGATGATGTTTGAGATTAGGGTTTCTAAAGCGGAGAAGCGAAAGGCGCACAAGACAAATTTTAGGCGAGATCGGAGGATATCCGATTTTTAGTAAGGACTAATTAGTGGTCTATTTATGCCTAGTTGAGCTGAATGCCAAGCTTAATATTTATTTTTTAGAATTGATTTTCATAATCATCTCCTCAATTCATGGTGTCCGTGTATTTGATAAGAATTAATAGATTGATTTCTCAAAATAAACATTAGTGGTATTTGCATTAGATTATGGTACTTGTTGTAAAGATTGTACCTCTTAAATTTTTCAAGAAATGTTCAATATGCTTAATAATATAGTAAAGATATGGGTTTACATCAGTAACATCTAATTAGATATAATATTTAAATATAGGTTTACATCAGGTAGCATCTAATTATAAGGTAATTAAGGGATTGAAAATTGAACAGTGAAAAAACTTATGAAGACCGTATACACTATGATCAGTTGCACGAAATTGAGACCGTAACCAAATGATTACCATAAGCTCTTAGAGAGGCGCCTAAACTCTCTCAAGATCAATCTTACAAGTCCAATACCATCATAAGTGACTAATTATTATTTTAACGGCCTAAACACCACATCTAACCAACTCAAAAGACAATGACCAAAATACCACCCTCCCACTAGTTATTTAAAAATGTCAAGACCTTTTAATCAGCTCTACTAAATTTTAAATAAAAACTAATAGAATAAAAGTTAAAAGAAGAACATGCAATAACTCAATCAAGCTTTTCACAAATCATTTGATATAATTTTTCAATTTAAGGATAAAACGTTTGCGTTATATTTGTTAAAAGTATTAATTTTTTACTTTCCCTATAAACTTCAATGATGTTTTGCAATAAAAAGATATATAATTGATCTTTTTCATTCTGTAATTTAACTCAATTCAATGGTATTCTATTAAAACAAAATTAAGAGAAAATGAAAGTGTATTTGTTTTGTTTGAAACTACATCATTTAAAAGGTTCTATACCTAAGCTTAGGTACATAACAGCCACATATTCATTTTTACCATATATATATATATATATATATATATATATATATATATATATATATATATTCATGCCATTTAATTATTTTTAGTATTTCAAAAGTTTTCTATCAAAGCTTCCAAGCATATCTAAAACATATATGACCCGAAACCCGAATAACCAAGTTGTAATTCGGACTTGTTATAGGTAATATTCAACATTAGAAAACTCGATCTACCTGAAAAAAATAACCCGAATTATTAACATTTTTTTGAATGGGATACAACGATCCACGCTGTCACGAATGGTAAAAGTGATAATGCTAAAACATTTTTTTGAATGGGATACAACGATCCGCGCCGTCACGAGTGGTAAAAGTGATAATGCTAAAACTTATTAATTTTGTTAACTTTTTTTTGCTACCGAGATTCAATTTCAATGTCTTTCGAGATAGGTTTATCCAAATTTTCTTTATTTACAAATATTTTCTATTTACAAATTTGACCAAACTTTCAATTTTTTATAAATTTTCCCAAAAACTTTTTTTACAACTTTTTTTTTTATGATTTCTAAAAATTAGTTTTTTAAGAAACTTTATTCTACAATTTCTTTTTATACAAGAAAATAAAAGAAAATGACGACATGTTTGACTTGTACCTTGTACCTGTTGGTTTTATGATCATTTCTTAGCTACGACATTTTCAAAATCGAATTGAATTTTTTGTTAAAAAAGTTGTGGTTGATGATGTTAGAGGCTTAGATTTAGTTAGTTCTAGCGACTTTCTTTTCTTTCGAGCATTAAGGACTTAATGGTTTGAGAACGTGAGTTCTAGGAGAGTCCTTAGTCTCTTGAACATCGGTGCTATCTTGTAATCATTAGCATCAAATTCAATTTAATTGATTATACGATTCGGTTCTTTACATAGCGATATTCATAATTCAGGAATGAAAGTCAAGACATCAAAAATGTTTTAAAGTAATCTACAGGCGTTGTCGTGTGAACAAGCTATAAAATGTTGAAGCACATGCAACATGTGATCCAATTTAGAGGTAAGTTGTTTATTTTGTAGGATGATATTTTTGTCAAATATAGTATTTTAATATTTTTTTTATCTCAACGGTATCTAATATAAAATTCATAACCGGGTCGAAAGAAACAAGAGACATGGTAAAAAATTTGCTTCTAGGTTTATTGTTTTGCAATGGTCATTTACACTTGTTAGTTGTCTTGCAGGCTAAGTCATGGTTATTTGGGAAAAACGTTCATTATAATAGGAAGAACACATCTACATTGTGTGTAAGGATGGATGTTTCTCTAGAGGACTTCAGATATATGTAGAGTAGGAAGAGCTACTATTCCAGGCAGGAACATGATTGTTCGAATGGTTATGATAGTAATGATATTTTGTGATTACTTTGATATTTGGGTTTGTTAAACAATTTATTTTGTCTTATTTGACATTTGTGTAGTTTGTTGAGCAAGTTTCTCTGTCGTATGTGATATGTGGTTGTTAACAATGCGGATACTTGGTTTGTTTTGAAAATGTTTATGATATGTTAAGATTTCATGTTTTTGTAGTTTATTTTTGTAATGCTGTTAAGTCATTATGGTTGTTTCAAACAACTATAAAAGCTTAAGAGCATGACAAAAATGAGTCATTATGGTTGTTTCAAACAACTATAAAAGCTTAAGAGCATGACAAAAATGAACCACAGACACATCAAATCTTAACAAATCATAAATATTTTCAAAACAAATCAAATATTTGCACTATACTACATAGCAAATTTTTCAACAAACCACACAAATACCAAAGTAACCACAAAATATCATCACTGTCATAACCAACAAATATATTCATGCTTGAAATAATAGCTCTTCCTAGTCTACATATATTGGAAGTCCTCCACAATGAGAGAATCATTTATCCTTAAACACAATATAAATGTATTCTTCCTATTATAAGGAACGTTTTTTTTTTCTAAATAACCATGACTCAGCCTGCAAGACAACTTACAAGTGTAAATGACCATTGCAAAACTATAAACCTAGAAGCAAATTTTTTACCTCGTCTCTCGTTTCTTTCGACCCAGTTACAAATTCAAGATTAGATACGGTTGAAATAAAATATATATATATATATATATATATATATATATATATATATATATATATATTAAAACACTATTATAACCAAAATATCATCCAAATTCCAAAAGAAACAACTTAGCTCTCATGTCAACTGTATGTTGTATGTTTATGTTCAACATGATCATAGCATTTTCACATGTTTGCTTCTTGTAGATCTAGTTTAGAATATTTTTGACGTTTTCATTTCTTAATTATGAATACTATTATGTAAGAACTGAATCAAATAATTAATTGAAGTTAATTTGATGTAAATGATTGCAAAATAGGGCAATGTTCGAGACACTAAAAGTCTCCTAAAGGTCACGCTTTAAAGAAATCAGCTAAGAAAATCAATATACCCTCTACGTGACTATCCCAACTACTTAAGAAGATTATGTAACTAATAGTAAAGTAAAAAAAACTCAATTACCCTCACCAAGTATAGACCTTTTAACAAGCCATTATGTCCTACATCAAAAGAGGTCTCCAAGTTTCAAGAACTAACTAATTCTAACATTATTCTTGATCAATAACTCATTTAATCACGAAAACATCCCTAGCTAAGAAATGATCATAAAACCAATGGTTAAAAAGTAAAAGCCAACTCCATTATTAGTTTCTTTTGTTTCTTCTTGTGTAAGAGAATATTAAAGATGGTCAAGGAAATAACTTGTAAATAAAATTATTTTAAAAAATATCAAACAAAATTCGTTAATGTAGCGCCCGGTTCCTGGTACGTATTTTAAATATGAATTCTTTCACTTTTACTCTAGGACTCAACGAGTTGAATGCCCCAACTCGTCGAGTCAAGGCAAAACTTGGACGCGGGTAGAAGGATCTAATCGCCGAGTCGGAAGCCCCAACTCGTCGAGTCAAGGCAAACTTGGACGCGGGTTGAAACCCTAAATTTGAGGGTTTGCACCCTATTTAAACAACTTATAGGGTCTCCACTCCAGCCTCCATCACCCTCAGACTCTCTTCACGAAACCCTAACTGATTATTGAGTGTTCTTGAGCTTTTGTGCCATCTGTGTATCTTTGAAACTTGAGAAGAAAGAGGAGGCTTGGGAGATCAAGAGAAAGCAAGTAGATCCAGAGGTTTTAGCACATTTCCAGCTCAGTTGAGGTATAAAGTTGAAACCTTGACTATTCATTTCTTAGATCTCTATTTAGGGCTAGTTTCTACCTTTTCTAAGTCATAATGAAGCCATTTTCAGAATTGTGTGCTAGTTAACCCATGCATGCACGTAAAGTTTGTAACTTTACGTGCTATATCGATCCTAGGAGGTCAGACCTAGGTTCTGGAAATATTAAGACCGGTTGAAATCAACTGTATAGACATGGACTTTGAGGGACTCGACGAGTCGGGTTATGGTTCCGCAATCTTTTATGTTTCTGATCAATCTGGTTGAGTCTAGAAGAGGACTCAACAAGATGGACGTGAATATGGACTTGATGATCGAAGAACTCGACGAGTTCAAGAACGAACTCGGCGAGTTCAAGGCAATGTCCCAACTGTATGAAGAAGAACTCGACCAGTTCATGGAGAACTCAACGAGTCCAGGACTAAACGTGCCAACTTGCATGAAGCAAGACTCGACGAGTTCAAGGATGAACTCGACGAGTCAGTTGTAGAAGGTCCCGATTATGTATGAAGGAGAACTCGACGACTTCTTGAAAGACTCGGCGAGTAGGGTCGAAGATTTTAGCATTCTAACGATTATGGAACTCGGCGAGTTAGTGAATCAACTTGGTGAATTGAGTCAACCAGATGTTGAGCTTGACCAAAAGTTGACTTTGACCAGGGTGTTGACCTTGACTTTGACTTTGACCTGAGTTGACCCTTGAAAGGGGTTAAGAGTATGAAATGGTAATTAAGGAAGATTGTTATGTGTAGGAGTTGAGAGGAGTTGATCCCGACATCCAGGATAGTTCAGACTTTCGGGAGTGTTTGAACTCAAATCGAGGGTTTGAAAGTTTTCACAAGAAAATAGTTTTTCAAAAGTTAAAGTAAAGGGGTTTTGAGAAAGAACAAGGTGTGTGGTGCGTGCAACCAGCCGAGCTCAAGTAAGTTTTCCCCAAGATACCCATACATTTTATGTTATGTTATGATATGATTATGAGAACTGCATGCTAGATTAGGGCTAAGGATCTAGGAAGGATGCCTTTTATGCCTACTGTATTGTAACACTGTAAATTTTCAAGACAATTTTTCTTTTGAAAAACATATGATTATCAATACACATTTCATAAAACATCATTTGTTTAGTTTACAAAACACAATCCCTTCTTAATTACTTAATAATCCAGGATCCTCGAAACATAATTCTTTCACTGGTGTGTACAATCAAGCCGGTGCCGTCCCGAGATATTGAGAAAACCTGAAACACATAACACATAACACGGTAAGCACGAAGCTTAGTGAGTTCCCCAAAATACCACATACAACACATATTAGCCACTCGAGGCTATAACTATGTGGACCCTCTGGTCCTAACTCTGTGGACCCTCTGGTCCTAACTCTGTGGACCCTATGGTCCTAACTCTGTGGACCTTCTGGTCCTAAGCTCGTTGGACCCTCCGGTCCGGTCTGCTTGAGCCTTCCGACCTCATAAATCGTTGGACCCTTCGGTCCGATCTATAACTCTACATAGCATAAATCACAAAGACATAATGCATATCATGCCACATACAACAGGATAACATAATACTCAATGTAAGCACATAAGACCTTCCGGTCACACATAACTACCACTCAAGGTAAAGTATAGTGAGAAGACTCACCTCGTATGAAGTCGGATAAACTCTCATGCTCGATATCCCGACCTAGCCTTCTCCTATCAAAATGATAACATCTCTAATCAATACTCTCTCATGTTCTCATCTCTAATCATGGGTAGAATACCATTCTACCCCTCTCTGACCTCTCTTGAATCAGCTTTGACCAAAACCCCAAGGTCAACTGAAGTCAACTCTAGACAACGGTCCAACTTTGACCAGACTCGTCGAGTGCACTTGGGTGACTCGGCGAGTCCATGCGTGTCCTCTGAATCCTCCTATGGCCTCACTCGACTCGTCGAGTTAACCCTTCACTCGACGGGTTACCACGGGTTACGAATCGCAGGGCAACCCGACTCGACTCGTCGAGTCCCCTTATGGACTCGTCGAGTTCCCTCCATGGCAACACTCAAATGACCTTCTGAGGCCAGATCTATTTCTCCAACCTATAGATCTGACCTTCTAACACCCAATAATCATGTAAAGGTCCAATCTTTAAGCTCATGCAACACTCATATGGCCTTATTTGAAGAAATAGCTCCTAAAATAGCAACCTAGGTTCACAACTCCAATGGAACAGAATAAAGCTGGAAGGCTGGGTCTCTCTGGACCTCTCAAGGTCCAGATCCAATGTCTATTTCTCAATGGGACCTCATATGCATCATATTCTAACCAAGAAAGGGTAAAGAAAACCCTAGATTTAAGGATTCTACACAAAATAGAAGAAAGGGTCGAATCACTACCTCAAAATGGAGATCCCTGCTTGAATGTCTCAGAATCACAACCTCCTTTGGTCCTTCCTGCTGAATCCCTTCTCTTCCTTTGCAAAATTACACCAAAAAGGCTCAAGATGGCTCCTCCTCTCACACTATACTCTCAAGCTCACTAGGGTTCTCTTCTCTGGAATGGTAGCCGCAACTGAGAGCTATAAGGACCCTTAAATAGGGCACAGGCCCAAGGATTTAGGGTTTTTTGTGCACAGCTCGGACTCGTCGAGTCGCCTTACCGACTCGTCGAGTCCATTCATTAATCCAGTCAGCAAGTCGCGATCCTACTCGACAAGTTTAAGCGCCAAATCGTCGAGTCCCTCTTCTGCACCCAAAATAAATAATTAAATTATGATACCTGGAATTCCGGATGTTACAATTCTCCCCCACTTAAGTTAGATTTCGCCCTCGAAATCGCTCCTCATCAACATATAGATCTAGCGTCGTCGCTAGGATCTCGTACCACACAGCTATCCCCCCCCACTGGACACCTGAATCCAAACAGGGGTTCCCAATCCCGAAAGAAAACCAACTCTTCTGATTCTCTCCAGACATAATCCAACAATCGGCTACCGATCACTCATACCAAACATAGCAACGATCTGAATCACGCCCCAAGAAACGGAAGGGTTCACGTCCCACCAGGGCTCATCCACTGAACTGCTATCGGTACCCATCCGAACAAAGAATTCTCAACACTCTGCTATCAGACACAAGAGAATAATCGTGCTCGCTCAGAAATGTCCTCAGACATCAAAATCATAAGCCTCAACTCCATTCCTCATACCCCCTTTTTAACACTGAGTACCAGGTCTGATCTCGACCCATCAGTTGGACCTCCAAGGCCATCCATTGCACTATCCCAACCGTCTCAATGGTTTCCTCCTCCCTATAACTACACCAGCCCATTGTGACACACAAGTCACGAAGTTCACTTTACCCCAAGCGAATGCTACACCCCCACTGAAAATCAACTCAACCCCGACCTCTGTCGTCTACTACTCATAGCTCCATGCATCTCACGGTACCTCCCGTACCCGAGTACTGACCTACACAGGTCTAAGACGTCAGATGATAAACAATTCCCCTCAACATGGAATCCACCTCAGAATCCAGAATCTCATTTCGCCAACCCAACGCACCACCAGAGCCAAACTCAGACTCGAGGGCTTGGTCTGACCCAGAGTTGGAACCGCTCGTTCCAATGAAGCACTCAATTCACGTCTCATGACCCGCAACCCGCGCGTATACCTCTTCTCCAATTCCCTTGGGTTGCGAAAACCACAAATCACATTAGAGTATAACGATTCCCGACAAATATAGAAACCTCTGTCTCTTTCCTGATCTGGCCCCCAGGCTCCCGAATACTCAACCCAATAAGGCTATTCAAGCCTAAGAACTCTCCTGCGTCATGCTCTGATCAACAAATAATGCGGCTCCCTGCCGCACCATGACACCCTCTTACTGACTAGTGAGTACTACGGCTCCCCGCAGTATCACAACACCCTCTCGCTGACTAGTGAGTACTACGGCTCCCCGTAGTATCACAACACCCTCTTGCTGACTAGTGAGTACTACGACTTCCCGCAGTATCACAACATCCTCTCGCTGACTAGTGAGTACTACGGCTCCCCGCAGTATCACAACACCCTCTCGCTGACTAGTGAGTACTACGGCTCCCCGCAGTATCACAACACCCTCTCGCTGACTAGTGAGTACTACGGCTCCCCGCAGTATCACAACACCCTCTCGCTGACTAGTGAGTACTACGGCTCCCTGCAGTATCACAACACCCTCTCGCTGACTAGTACGTGCTGCAGCTCCCTGCAGCCTTACCGCACTTTCTCTTACCACCCACGGTCTCAACCTCAAGTCGGCTCCACACGCTGCATCCATTAACCCACGTTCCACGGCCAATCATAGACAGGTGCACACATACCTATCCAAAAGTAAGTGTCACTACTCCTGACGACAATCGCCACGACAACTCCTTTTCTCGCTGCAATCCTCATTCTTTAATAATCTCGTTTAACATCAACTAGTCGATGTGCTTCCCCCGGATACTTTGGTACACCAACACAGAATCCCACGATGTTTTGCCCAATCCACTGATCTTATACTCACAACCCCGTGCTTGGATACCGCATTGCTCTTTCGGAACCTCTCAACCGATCTTCCTCTCGCACCACTTGAACCTTCATAGTATTCCATCTCCCAACTTGAAACATCGAGGCATCGACAATGGCTCAGAACATGTTGTCGAGAACCTGAAATTCCTCCTCTACTGGTCACTACTCATACGAAACTACTCATCTCAACCCTGAAATTGGTTGACGAATCAACTGCTGCCCTTTCAGGGGTATAGATTACAATCTATACCTTCACTTGCAAATCTCAGCTATTGCATCCGCAATCCAGTGACCCGATCGCACTCGAACTCGACATATGTTAACCCCGAGAAGCACAGGCCATGAAGAATCTTCCAATTCATTCATCCTTTCTCAACACATACCACATGCATTACCTCGCTCTGCACCTAGCCTCGATCACCAATAACCCTAGACTCATGAATCCACACCGCATGTCCCTATATCCAGATCTTTAACCTCTTTCGAACAAATCTCTGATCCCCTCAATAAAATACCCGGTTCTCCCCCACTTAGGGTTTGAATTATCACCAATTGGCGCACCAACAATCTATCCCACAGACTGTTTCCACTAGCAACATCACACCTACTCTTGGAAGGTGCTACGCAATGCTCGATGATCTCCCCGACAGAGTGTTGGATTAGTGTCTAAGGCTATAACTATATTTGGTAAGTACTTGACCCGGTTATGCATGGTCCTTTTGGGTTGCCTTCACCATAGCAACTTGACAGGATGATTTGTTAAGAGAGAAGAAATATTATTAATATATTATGAGAATAATATATTGAGGAAATAATAATATTATTTGATTAATATAAGTCATATATTAATTGAGAATTAATTTGGTGACTTAAAGAGGTTAATTGAATAAAGGGGCATAAACTGTCAAATGTGTGATAGTTGTATTTTGGGCTATGTATCCTTATGGATATTAGGGTGAACGAAATTTAGGGGCTTGGGAACCTTAATTTCGTCCAAGCCTATAATCTAGAAGGATCTTGGATTGCTTAGGGCCTAAGTCATTCAATTAGGGTTAAAGGAGAAACCCTAATAGCTCATAGTATAAATAGGACCCTTGGGATGGAGAAATTGACACTCTTGCAAGCCAAGGAACCCTAGGGCCGATTTCTATCCCTCCTCCCTCTCTCTCAAGATCATCTTCTTGCTATTTGGTGTTTGTAAGCCATTAGAGGAGTGACAATTGTGACTCTAAGCTCCAAGAAGAAGAAGTATCAAGCAAGTAATTCAAGGTATTCTTTTAGATCTGATTTCATATGATTAGATTCAATATATTACATTAGATCTAGTATTGCAAGTCTTGGATTCAATGCATGTTCAATTAGAGAAACCTAGATCCAAGCAATTAGGGTTTGCATGTGCACATAGGAAAGTTCTTATGGCTCAAACCCATCAGTGGTATCAGAGCTTTGATTGATTTCTATTGAATTGATGCATTGGTTGATTGCTTGTTGCTTACAAAATTCGATTTTTGTGATTCTGACTGCTGTACTCGGCGAGTTCCCCTGTGGACTCGGCGAGTAGCTCCAACTCGGCGAGTCCATAGAGGTACTTGGCGAGTTCGAGCGTCAGAAGGAGGAAGTTTCGGGATTTCTTGCTGTTTTACTTGAGGATACTTGCCTTAACTGTTTTGGGTCATTAAAATCCGATTTTAATCATATATATGAGTATATTCTTGACCTAACAAAAGATAATTGCCAATTAGTTGAATAATAATTTCCTTATATGATAATTGTTGATTATTTGAATTGAATTGGTAAATTGTTTTGCAAGTAATGTTAAGTAAGATCAAATTGAGATAATCTAATTTGTTGATTTATATTATTTGCTATTTGATCCTTATGTTTTGAAAAGTTCAAAAACTTGTCCTCAAGTTTTGAAATTTATATTTTGTGATTAAATGTTTAATTTGAATAATTTAAATTTCAAATCCCTAGAATTTTACAAGTTTAAAATTCAACCCTATACTATTATATTATTACAAGCTTAATATATATATATATATATATATATATATATATATATATATATATATATATATATATATGTATAATTTAAAATGCTAGTCTTACCGTTAGTAGGCCTCATTCACGAAGCCAGTCTATAAGGTGGGTATAAGGTTGCTGCCTATAAAATGGCGCTTAATGGGTGTACATTCACACCCACCGCTTGCTTGACTGGTGGAGGGTCGTTAGCCGAACGGGTAGGATAGGGCAAACCTCCTCTCATTAATAAGTATAATGAATCTATATAAAGTAACTAAACATGTTTTATAAAATTCCCAATCTTAGTTACTTTAGGAAAAGTGAATTGATGCAATCCCATGAAATTACACTTTGTACCCTCGCTAAGACATTAATGGAGCGCGTGTGGTTAACCGGCACATTAATTGGGTTCTAAGCAAAGGTGGCAAAGGGTGACTCATTGTTTGTTATAGTTCAATGGAGCGTGTGTTGTTAACCAGCACATTGAATAGGTAACTGTAACAGTGGGGGCACCTTGTACATTTGCATGGTTATTCACACCCACTTTGTGATCCTCGGCATCCCAGTCACAAACGAGAGGGGCATATCGAGATTTAAACATGTCATTGAAAGGTTCAATGAATCTCAATGAAATATAGGAATTCTCAATACATTTAAAACTTAAAGCTTATGTTTTTCATGGTGAAGAATTAGTGAATCGTCATTCACTTACCTCCAAATTATTTGCATGTTGGATTACGGCATCCCTTTTCTAATGTGTAAATAATGTTGTTGGGTCCTAGCCCTAATTTTCTTTTTTGGGTGTTAATTAGGGACTTAATCTAATCAAACTTTGTTCTTTCTATTTGTAGATGTCTAACGCAAACAACGCAGCTGCTAGCTCATTTCCTCTAATGAGCCTTTGTCAAAAAGTGACATTCGATGGAACGAACTTTAGCGAATGGATAAGATACATTCGCACAATCGCACGTTACGAGGACAAAGAGTATGTTCTCGATGAGAAGCTCGAGAAGATCAATCCAGAAACTGCTACTCCTGAAGAAATGGCTGTCTTTGAGAACCATGAGCGTGATGCAACAAAGGTCCATTGCATCATGATAGCCACAATGAACTCAGAATTCCAAAAGTCCTATGAGGACATGTATCCTTATGAGATGCATCTAGACTTGATGGAGAGGTATCACCAAAGCGCGAGGCAAGAACGCTATGAGATCATAACGAATATGATTACTGCTAAAATGGGAAGTGGAGAGTCTCTTACTGTGCACTTGCAAAAGATGCAAAGGTATGTTGATCGTCTTCGCAAGTTGAATGTCAACTTTGGGGAAGATTTGGCTATCGACATTGTTCTTCACTCCTTGCCCTCATGCTACAACCAATTCAGGATGACCTACCACATGAACAAGGAAGAGGTCACCCTAAGCAAACTCCAAGGGCTCCTGAGGACTGCTGAGAGCAACTTCAAGGACAAGTCTGTTGCACCAACTCCCAATCCACCCGTTGCTCCTGTTTTGGCTATTGGACAGGGAAGGGGCAAGAAGAGGAAGGCTTTTTCAAAGAACCACCACAAAGGAAAGTCCCAAAATGGTTCCTCTTCTAGTGGGACCAAGGTTGATCCTGCTAAGCCCAACCCAAACCCAAAGGAGGCAGAGTGCCACCATTGCCACAAAATAGGGCATTGGAAGAGAAGCTGCCCGGAATATCTGCAAGCCATCAAGGATGGGAAGATCAAGCCATCCTTTGCAGGTATTTACACAATTAAATCTAATGATTCATCTCATGCTATTTCTTGGGTTCTTGATACATGATGTGGTTACCACATTTGTTCTGATTTGCAGGGACTAGGAAGAAATAGGGATGTGGAGCTTGGAAGAATAAATCTGATCATGGGAAACAGAAGAACGTCGCCTGTCACCAAGATTGGAGTGTATTCTTTAGAGCTTAGAAATGGTTTGAATTTAGAATTAAATAATTGTTGCTACTCGCCAGATACGGCAAGAAACATCATTTCTTTTCATGGTTTATTTAGACAAGGATTTAGATATTCGTTTAATAATGAGAATGGTTCGATTTATGCTTATCTAAATGGTGTTTTATATTTTGAAGCAATGCCTTGTAATGGAATTTATGAAACTGTTATGGTTGTAGATAACCTAGGAAATGATGTGTTGTGTATGGATTCTTCCAATGGTATGGATAAAGCATCCTTGTGGCATTGTCGTCTTGGACATGTAAACAAGAAGCGCATAGCCAAACTCCAAAAGGATGGAGTGTTGGAGTCGTTCGACCTTAGGGAAGATGACACGTGCGAATCTTGTTTACTTGGAAAGATGACCAAGTCACCCTTCACTGGCACTTGTGCGAGGGGTGAGGGTTTATTGGATCTCATACATACAGATGTATGTGGACCCTTTAGATCCACCACAAGGGATGCAAATCGCTTCTATGTGACTTTCACAGATGATTATAGCAGATATGGGTATATCTACTTAATCAAGCACAAGTCAGAAACTTTTGAAAAGTTCAAAGAGTTTAAACAAGAAGTGGAGAATCAATTGGGCAGGAAAATCAAGATGCTTCGATCTGATCGAGGTGGAGAGTACCTAAGTCTTGAATTCCACGACTACCTCAAGGAATGTGGAATAGTTTCACAATTGACGCCACCTAGGACACCACAATTGAATGGTGTAGCTGAGAGGCGTAATCGAACCTTGCTAGACATGGTTCGTTCCATGATGAGTCGTGCTTCACTACCTATCTCATTTTGGGGGTATGCCTTAGAGACTGCCGCCCATATCCTTAATTTAGTACCCACAAAGAAGGTTGCCAAAACACCTCACGAGATGTGGACAGGGAAAGCTCCCTCGTTGGCACACATCAAGGTTTGGGGCTGTGAAGTTTTCGTAAGACGAGAAACTCACGACAAGCTCGAACCTCGTAGTGAGCGATGTATATTCATCGGCTACCCACAGAAATCCTTTGGATATCTCTTCTATAGGCCGAGTGACAATGTTGTCTTCGTTGCGAGGAGAGGGGTTTTCCGAGAGCGAGAACTCATAAGCCAAGGAGACAGTGGGAGGCAAGTCGATCTTGAAGAAATTCAAGAGTCTAGCGATGAAGGAACCTCTAACACTGGCACTCAACCCGAGGAGGAAACTCCAGTTGAACCAATTGACGAGTCCTTACCTCTTAGACGTTCCGAAAGAGTTAGAGTTCAACCCCAGTTTTATGGTTTTCATATTACCACCGAAGGGGACACGTATATTAGTGATGGTACACTAATAAATCTAAATGAACCTAATAGCTATAAGGAAGCCATGGCAGGCCCAGAGTCTGTAAAATGGAAAGAGGCGATGGACAGCGAGATTCAGTCCATGTATGACAACCAAGTTTGGAATTTGGTTGACAATGTACCAGGTCGTAAGACGGTCGGGTGCAAGTGGATCTTCAAGAAGAAGACCGACGTGGATGGGAACGTGCACACTTATAAGGCGTGATTGGTTGCGAAGGGTTTCACTCAGACTCCTGGAGTTGACTACGACGAAACCTTCTCACCAGTTGCGAAGATAAAGTCTATTAGGGTGATGCTAGCCATTGCTGCATTTCATGACTATGAAATATGGCAAATGGATGTAAAAACCGCTTTCCTTAATGGGAAGTTGGCTGAGGATGTTTACATGGCTCAGCCAGAGGGTTTTGTCGATCCAAAGCATCCCAATAGAGTGTGTAAGCTTGAGAAGTCCATTTATGGGCTTAAGCAAGCATCTCGCAGATGGAATCTTTGCTTCGATGAGAAAGTCAAAGAGTTTGGATTTGTACGAAGTGAAGATGAATCATGTGTATATGTCAAGGCCAGTGGGAGTATAGTTAGCTTTCTTGTTTTGTATGTCGATGACATACTGCTCATAGGAAACAACGTCCCGACTCTGCAGGAGGTTAAGTCCTGGCTCGGGAAGTGTTTCGCTATGAAGGACCTCGGAGAGGCTTCCTATATTTTAGGAATAAGGATAGTGAGAGAACGAAGTAAGAGACTAATAGGACTTAGTCAGAATACTTACTTGGATAAGGTACTAAAACGTTTTAGTATGGAAAACTCGAAAAAGGGAGAACTACCGATACAGAGTAATGTCAAATTGAGTAAGACTCAAAGCCCGAGTACAGAAGCCGAGATAGCTGAGATGAGCCGAATACCCTATGCTTCCGCAGTTGGCTCAATCATGTACGCTATGACTTGTACTCGCCCTGATGTGGCCTTTGCTTTGAGCATGGTCAGTAGATATCAAGGGAACCCAGGCAGAGCTCATTGGGTTGCGGTCAAGAATATACTTAAGTACCTTCGGAGGACCAAGGAATGGTTTTTAGTCCTCGGAGGGAGTGATGACTTAAAGGTGCGAGGGTATAGTGATGCCAGTTTTCAGACCGACAGGGACAACTACCGTTCGCAGTCGGGCTGGGTCTTTACCCTCAATGGAGGAGCAGTGACTTGGAAAAGTTCCAAGCAAGAAACAGTAGCTGATTCAACGTGCGAATCAGAGTACATTGCAGCGAGCGAAGCATCAAAGGAGGCTATGTGGTTGAAGAACTTCATTGGTGATCTTGGAGTTGTGCCTACCATAAAGGAGCCTATGGAAATTTTCTGTGATAATGAAGGAGCGGTTGCCTTGACCAAGGAACTGAGGGATCATGGTAGATCTCGACATATCGACAGAAAATATCATTTTATTAGACATCGAGTAGAAGAAGGACACCTCGTGGTAAAGAGGGTATCGTCAGAGGATAACCCAGCAGATCCGCTTACGAAGGGACTTAGCAGGGTTAAGCATTTGCAGCACGCTAGGAGCATTGGGCTGAAGGACGATATTAGTTTAGATTAGATAGTTTGGAAACATGTAATAGCTAAATGTAATTGACATTTGATGATTAAATAAAGGAGTATTATTTATAAGTAAAGTTACTGTCTTATGTTAATTGTTTAACTATTGTTTCATTTTGCATGTTTTGACTTCCTGAGTAATTAATTATTTGATAATAATCGAATTATTCGAATAGTCCACAGTCGTTCATATGTTGGAAGTAGATATGAATGAAGACTGTCATGAATTGGTGTGTAGATTGTCTAAAGTGTATTAGACATAGCAAAGGTTTGCTACAACGTTCATGAGTGCTTATGAACTTGATTTGAGCATTGGAATAAACCCGCACTTGTTGGAATCACTTCATGGAATTTATCACGAGTGATCACAAGATGGTAATATCATATAGTCTTAAAACCTAGATATATGGTTTATTGTTTGTTAATTGGTTATGCATTGATAATACGCAAACGCATCAGTAACTTGATGTTATAAAACGTATTGTTGTGTGTAAATTGATTAGTGGATAATAAATGCATATAAGTCGAAGTTTATCTGTTCCTTTTATCCTAAGAGGGTAAAAGCGATATCAGGGCCCCTCGATGATTTGATTTGACTTATGTGCCGGGCCCGGTCAGAACTAAATTGATGTGTTCGATTAAGTTCTATGTCAAATGAATCTGAGATCGAGAAACAAATTGCAGGACAATAAGTATGACCATGTTCCATGTAATTGTCCGCACGATATCTAGAACAGAGGATTATACGATCCCTTATCTAAAGGACAGGATACTTATAAGATCAGAGTTGACAGCATCTTTGAGAGCTACGATTGCTAATCGGATTATATTTGCATATATAGTTACTAGACTTATCCAAGTGGGAGACTGTTGGATTAGTGTCTAAGGCTATAACTATATTTGGTAAGTACTTGACCCGGTTATGCATGCTCCTTTTGGGTTACCTTCACCATAGCAACTTGACAGGATGATTTGTTAAGAGAGAAGAAATATTATTAATATATTATGAGAATAATATATTGAGGAAATAATAATATTATTTGATTAATATAAGTCATATATTAATTGAGAATTAATTTGGTGACTTAAAGAGGTTAATTGAATAAAGGGGCATAAACTGTCAAATGTGTGATAGTTGTATTTTGGGCTATGTATCCTTATGGATATTAGGGTGAACGAAATTTAGGGGATTGGGAACCTTAATTTCGTCCAAGCCTATAATCTAGAAGGATCTTGGATTGCTTAGGGCCTAAGTCATTCAATTAGGGTTAAAGGAGAAACCCTAATAGCTCATAGTATAAATAGGACCCTTGGGATGGAGAAATTGACACTCTTGCAAGCCAAGGAACCCTAGGGCCGATTTCTATCCCTCCTCCCTCTCTCTCAAGATCATCTTCTTGCTATTTGGTGTTTGTAAGCCATTAGAGGAGTGACAATTGTGACTCTAAGCTCCAAGAAGAAGAAGTATCAAGCAAGTAATTCAAGGTATTCTTTTAGATCTGATTTCATATGATTAGATTCAATATATTACATTAGATCTAGTATTGCAAGTCTTGGATTCAATGCATGTTCAATTAGAGAAACCTAGATCCAAGCAATTAGGGTTTGCATGTGCACATAGGAAAGTTCTTATGGCTCAAACCCATCACAGAGATCCAGCAACTTCCAATACCCCGAATCTCAGATGAAATCCTCAGAACTTCCCATCATGACTGCCTCTAGTCAGTCAGAATCTCACACATTCCATCACCGGACTTCCCAACCGTCCAGTGTCAACCCTGATCTGGAAATAGTGAACTATCATCCTCCTCAACCCACGCCCCATCACGTCTCTCATGATAGGAGTAGAACCCACATTACAACTCTCGATACCCATCCAAGACAATAAGAGCCACCGCCCTGATATACCCCTCTTGATCGTCCGACACTGCAGCTAACACATGCCCTACTATACTCAATAGGGTGTATCATGGTCCTTGATCATCTCGGTCCCCACTGATGACCTGATAAAGCTATATATTTACCTCGCGGAAGGCCCACTTCCACATACTCTAATTGAAGATCACCCTCAGTGCAATCCCACAGGGCTCACCCCCAAACTCAGGAACCAAAATCTCAACACCTCTTACGTCTCCCATAGGAAATGGAATTAGCACTACTCAGGTCACAGAAAGTGACATCTCTACTATCGGTCGGTCACCTAGCCCAGACCGTATTCTTCCATAACGCACCATCCCTACTCATCCCTGAGTCTTGCGACTCCAACTGGCATATCACCAACAATCCCTCGGAGCTAACTCGATTTCCCTTTCCAGGGATGCTCCACTAAAACTCGTTCATCATGGCCTTCTGGCCCCAAACTCTTTCACATCTGATCTCAGTCTAGACAATCACCATGAAATAACCGGTAAAACCAAAAGCGCTAACTGTCGCGTGTCTTGGTACTCAAACCATGTGGCTACCTCTCGATCCGCTATGAATCATGGTACCCGTACCATGTTATCTCCTCTTAATATACTACGAATCATGGTACTCGAACCATGTCCTCTCTTCTCAATCTGCCTCAAATCATGGTACTCGAACCATGACATCACCTCTCGATCTGCTACTTATCATGGTACTCGAACCATGACATCACCTCTCGATATGCTACTTATCATGGTACTCAAACCATGACATCACCTCTCAATCTGCTACTTATCATGGTACTCAAACCATGACATCACCTCTCGATCTGCTACTTATCATGGTACTCGAACCATGACATCACCTCTCGATCTGCTACTTATCATGGTACTCGAACCATGACATCACCTCTCGATCTGCTACTTAGATCCTCCAGAATACTCCCTGCATCGGGTATGGGTCCTCTGCTTTCAGTAGTACGGGCCCATACTACCTGCCACATCTACCCATACTCTCTACACGGACCATCCCAGATTCCCTAAGTAGCTGCTCAACCTTCTCAATCGCCAATCCCAACACGCGTGCTCGCTCCCCAGCGAAATGCTCTACTCTGTCAGCGTACTCATCTGACTAAGGTCACATCCTAGGCTCTTCCTTGGTTCTCACACTTCTCCGCCATTAGCTGCTGAGAAACTCCTTATGATGCCAGTCATCTACCTCCTGAATATCGTCACATTCACTTGGTAGATGGCTCCCATCATCGGGAATTCCACAAAGCACGAAGCAAACAGCATTCGGGCATCGAATAAACACGTAAAACCCACTCTAGATGATAACTCCACTTGCTCTACTCATATTAAAAAGATATCACCGAACTCTGCAACTCTACCCCTCGCGGGTATCTAGCTACTCCCTTGATAGGCTCCACAAATACTCATCTAGGCATCTCTCCTAGATTACTCCTCTACTCAAATCCCTCTCTACAAGGATTCCTGCTGGACACTCTCACTCAGCACATACTCGAAAGTGCATCACAGATAGCAGCAACTCCTAGGCTAAGGCATCACAACTCAGGCCACTCTAGTCCTATATATGAATACCTAGCCTACTCTAGCATGCATAAAATCTCATAATATCTCATAACACATAACGTAAGGGTATTTTTGGAAATCGTCGTTTGAGCTCTGGCTGATTGTACACACTGCTCTATCTCGTTTTCTCTTAGAAACTCTTGCTCGTTTTTAGAAAAATCATTTATTTTGAAAATTTTCCTCAATTCCTCAGTTTGAGTCCAGATATACTCAAAGGTACATCCGAATCCCTCAAACCAAGGCTCTGATACCAACTTGTAACACTGTAAATTTTCAAGACAATTTTTCTTTTGAAAAACATATGATTCTCAATACACATTTCATAAAATATCATTTGTTTAGTTTACAAAACACAATCCCTTCTTAATTACTTAATAATCCAGGATCCTCGAAACATAATTCTTTCACTGGTGTGTACAATCAAGCCGATGCCGTCCCGAGATACTGAGAAAACCTGAAACACATAACACATAACACGGTAAGAACGAAGCTTAGTGAGTTCCCCAAAATACCACATACAGCACATATTAGCCACTCGAGGCTATAACTCTGTGGACCCTCTGGCCCTAACTCTGTGGACCCTCTGGTCCTAACTCTGTGGACCCTCTGGTCCTAACTCTGTGGACCTTCCGGTCCTAAGCTCGTTGGACCCTCCGGTATGGTCTGCTTGAGCCTTCCGGCCTCATAAATCGTTGGACCCTTCGGTCCGGTCTATAACTCTGCATAGCATGAATCACAACGACATAATGCATAGCATGCCACATACAACAGGATAACATAATACTCAATGTAAGTACATAAGACCTTCCGGTCATACATAACTACCACTCAAGGTAAAGTATAGTGAGAAGACTCACCTCGTATGAAGTCGGATAAACTCTCGTGCTCGATATCCCAACCTAGCCTCCTCCTATCAAAATGATAACATCTCTAATCAATACTCTCTCGTGTTCTTATCTCTAATCATGGGTAGAATACCATTCTACCCCTCTCTGACCTCTCCTGAATCAGCTTTGACCAAAACCCCAAGGTCAACTGAAGTCAACTCTAGACAACGGTCCAACTTTGACCAGACTCGTCGAGTGCACCTGGGTGACTCGGCGAGTCCATGCGTGTCCTCTGAATCCTCCTATGGCCTCACTCGACTCGTCGAGTTAACCCTTCACTCGACGGGTTACCACGGGTCACGAATCGCGGTGCAACCCGACTCGACTCGTCGAGTCCCCTTATGGACTCGACGAGTTCCCTCCATGGCAACACTCAAATGACCTTCTGAGGTCTGATCTATTTCTCCAACCTATAGATCTGACCTTCTAACACCCAATAATCACGTAAAGGTCCAATCTTTAAGCTCATGCAACATTCATATGGCCTTATTTGAAGAAATAGCTCCTAAAATAGCAACCTAGGTTCACAACTCCAATGGAACAGAATAAAGTTGGAAGGCTGGGTCTCTCTGGACCTCTCAAGGTCCAGATCCAATGTCTATTTCTCAATGGGACCTCATATACATCATATTCTAACCAAGAAAGGGTAAAGAAAACCCTAGATTCAAGGATTCTACACAAAATAGAAGAAAGGGTCGAATCACTACCTCAAAATGGAGATCCCTGCTTGAATGTCTCAGAATCACAACCTCCTTTGGTCCTTCCTACTGAATCCCTTCTCTTCCTTTGCAAAATTACACCAAAAAGGCTCAAGATGGCTCCTCCTCTCACACTTTACTCTCAAGCTCACTAGAGTTCTTTTCTCTGGAATGGTAGCCGCAACTGAGAGCTATAAGGACCCTTAAATAGGGCACATGCCCAAAGATTTAGGGTTTTCTGTCCACAGCTCGGACTCGTCGAGTCGCCTTACCGACTCGTCGAGTCCATTCATTAATCCAGTCAGCAAGTCGCGATCCTACTCGACGAGTTTAAGCGCCAACTCGTCGAGTCCCTCTTCTGCACCCAAAATAAATAATAAAATTATGATACCTGGAATTCCGGATGTTACATGTATGTGTATGAGAACTGCATGCTAGAATAGGGCTAATGATCTAGGAAGATACCTGATATGCTTGTTGTATGTGCTTATTGAGTTGCATGATAACACTGATTAGCCAGTAATATGATAGCATGGATAGGATATGTTGGTTGGGTTACTCATTGCCCGAATGTTGCTTGCTTCGTACTATTAGAAGTTCTAGTTATCCTTATTTAACTAGTAAACGAATATGTTAAGTTACATATTGTGAGGACTATATAATTTCAGAAGGTTAGGTCTGGCCCTATTTCGCAGCTCTTGTTTGAGTCCAACCGTTGTAGGGTAGGACCTCTCATTCGAAGAATTATCTGGCCTTAGCGATATGTAATGGTATTCGTGAGCTAGTTAGGTGAAGGTAGCAGGGAATTCTTACGCAGCTGATGGCGGAGAGTTGGTTGGAGAGTTACCATAAGGTAAGCATAGGATGAGATTAGCACAGAGTACAACAGTAGTAGAAGGGACTTGGTGAAGTCGAAGCAATCCTTGAGGAAAGTACGGATAGATGTGGAAGGTAGTTTGGGCCCGTACTACTGAAAGCAGAGGATCCGTACTCAAGTCAAGGAGGGACAAGATAGAACCAGGGAATCTGTAGAGTGTGTAAGATCTCTCGAGATTATGTATGACCCTGACAATTATATGTTTTGTTTCAGAATGGTGATGATTACGTGTCACGGAGCAGGAGGATCAGGATCAGGGTTGGGATCAGGATCAGGTTCAGGTTCCGAACCTGTTAATGAGAGACTGCAGGAGTTCATCATATCAGAGATCACGAGAGGTATCCTTGAGGCGACCCCGGTGATTTTCGGGTCGATTAAGGAGGGGATTATCGAGCTGATGGAGGATCGCCTCAGGGCGTTCAGGAGCGACATGGCATCTGGCCAGACAGGGACACACACACTCTCCTTCAAGGACTTTAGGGGATGTGGTGCGCCAAACTTCCATTGGGTGAAGGACCTCATTGTTGCCAGGAGGTGGATCGCCGACATGAAGTATGCTCAATTGACGAGCTTCTGCCCTGAGGGGTCGAAGGTCCGGTATGCTGCAGGTTGTTTGAGGGACAGAGCTAGAGATTGGTGGGAGTCAGTTGGTGATTTGTTGGGAGCCTCAGCCATTGAGGCTATGACCTGGTCTGACTTTGTGACCAAGTTTAGGGTTGAGTTTGCGCCGGCTGTGGAGCTTCAACAGTTGGCCAGAGAGTTTCTTGACATGAGACAGAATACGGAGACAGTGGCGAAGATTACCGCCAAGTTTCGGGAGAGGGCCTTATTGGTGCCTCATTATGCAGGGGATGAGGAGATGCGGAAGACCTGCTATCATGACATGTTGAGAGCTGACATTCATAAACATGTCAGCTACTCGGCATGTCCGACATTGGATGACATGATTGCGAGGGCAAGGGAGAGGGAGATTGATATAGAGCACCTTAGGAAGAGGAAGGCAGCTGATGGGCAGGTTACTGGGGTTTCGGGGAAGAAATCCAAGGGATCCAACACTAGGTCGAAGGGCCAGCCGGGCCAGAGCCACTGCGGGAAATGCGGCAGGCCGCATGAGGGAGTTTGTAGATTGGGATCATCGGGCTACTACAAGTGCGGCAAGACCGGGCACTTTAGCAAGGATTATACTGCCCCTACCCCCACATTCCAGACATCAGACCTGATTTGCTACCACTACAATCAGAAGGGCCATAAAAAGGCCGACTGCCCGAGATTGACAGCAGCAGCAGCGCCAGTGGTGGCGCCGGCTCCAGCGACCCTGCGGCTTACGGATGGCCGACAGGGCAATACAGATACTCCGGTGGTGAGGAGCCGAGCCTTCCAGTTGACAGCCGAGGAGGCACGTGCTGTAGCCAATGTGGTGACGGGTATGTTTTCTTCTCCCTAGCTCTTATTATATGTCGTTTATGATATTTATGTATATGTTTTATGTGTTGTTTAGGATCGTTCCATGTGAACGGTATCCCAGTTCAGGTGTTGTTCGATTCGGGGGCTACCTGATCGTTCGTCTCTCTTGCCCTTAGCAAGAGGTTTCCTAAGTCTTAGGGCATGTTGGAATTCCCTCTAGAGGTCGAGATTTCTGTCGACCGATCAGTACGAGCAGCAGAGGTTTTCAGGGATTGTGTTTTGAGACTGTATGAGGAGCGCTACCTAGTTGACTTGGTTCCCATTTCGTTCCGTGGGAACAAGGCTATGATGGGCATGGATTGGTTGAGCCCCAACGGAGCAGTGATCGACTGTGCACAATAGTTGGTACGAGTTAGGACCCTAAGTGGGGGAGAGCTGGTGATTCAGGGCGAGAGGCCACAACGTGGACCAGCATTATGTTCAGTGAGGGCTAGGCGCTACCTCCAGCAAGCTGTAAGGCGACTGTGAGTGAGGTACCAGTGATGCGAGAGTGCTCGGACGTATTCCTAGAGAAGCTGCATGGGATACCTCAGGAGAGACAGGTAGAGTTCAAGATCGACCTAGTTCCTGGTTCGGCTCTGATAGCCAAGGCACTATATCGTTTGGCTCCTCCTGAGATGCAGGAGTGGTCTACACAGGTTCAGGAGCTGTTAGACAATGGATTCATTAGGCCGAGCAGTTTGTCCTGGGGAGCCCCGATCCTGTTTGTGAAGAAGAAAGACAGGTAGCATCGGATGTGTATAGATTACAGGGAGCTGAACAAGGTAACGGTGAAGAACCATTACCCACTCTCGAGGATTGATGATCTCTTCGACCAGCTTCAGGGGGCATCTTGGTTTTCCAAGATAGATTTGCGTTCAGGCTACCATCAGATGAGGGTCAGAGACGATGATGTACAGAAGACTGCTTTTCGGACTCTCTATGGCCACTACGAGTTCGTGGTGATGCCCTTCAGACTCACCAATGCTCCTGCCACGTTTAGAGGGTTATGCCCTATATTTAACACCATTTCAAGAAGATGGAGGTGGTGAATGGTTACGAGGAGAAGAAGACAACATTAATTTTCTTTCATTAACTTGTATATGGCTCCAATTTGATCAGGAAGGAAAGTGCTTTAGCATGTTCCCTCATAAGTCCATTTGACTTTCACAAGTCAAAGGTCGAAGAAAGAGAGAGAGAGAGAGAGAGAGAGAGAGAGAGAGAAAGAGTTAGAGAGAAAGGGCCCCTCTTTATTTTTTTATTATTAAAATAAATAGATAAATATATATTAAATTAAAAAAATGAAAGAAAAAATAAAAAATAAATACATAAGGGGCATATAACATTTTAATATAATAACTGCAATAAATATAATAATAAATGGATATCATCTTCATTAATAAGTTTATCTACAAATTTCAAAAATTTTAAATTAAAATTTATTAATTTCTTTTGTTTATTTATTTAAATTATTTGTTTAAATTTAAAAGATAAAAAAATATTTTAATTTAATAATTTATTATTTTTCTTATTTTCTTATAAATTTAAAGTTCTTCATTATTTAGAACTTCATATTTAACTTTTTTTTTTAAATTAACCTATGTAATACGTAGGTTTCACAACTAGTAAAAAAATAAGTTTATTCTCCTTTTGTCATGTAGGTCTACTGATTAATGTCATGCCACTTGTCAACCTATTGATTTCCATTTCAAGTTTTAAATTTTAAATTCCCACTCTAATTACATTAACTAATAATATTATAATAAAAACTAAAATAAAATTAATACAAATTATAAGGTGATATAATTTCATGTATTTATATAAATCAACGATTATAATTGTATATATTTAAAAACTCTCTTAATTAATAATTTATTTAAAATAATTAATTAATAATTTTGAGTTTTTATTATGAAAGTTTAAATAATTTTGTAAATGTGATTCTCACAGGTTATAAAATAGTATATAATAATATTATGAGAAAAATAAATTAATTTTGAATAAAGAACTTTGTGGTAATTTTAAATTAATTTTTTCCACATATGATTTTATGGGTTTCCTATTTTGTTAAATTTTATATAATATGTTAATATACTAATTGCAATAAATATAGTAATAAATTGATATCAATTTCATTAATAAGCTTACCTACAAATTTCAAAAACTTTAAATTAAATTTTATTAATTTCTTTTGTTTATTTATTTAAATTATTTGTTTAAATTTAATAGATAAAAAATTTCAATTTATTGATTTATTATTTTTTATATTTTCTTATAAATTTAAAGTTCTCCGTTATTTAGAACTTCATATTTAACTTGTTTTTTTTTTAAATTAACCTATGTAATACATGAGTTTCACAACTAGTAAAAGAATACGTTTATTTTCCTTTTGCCATGTGTCATCCTATTAGGTTTTCTGATTAATATCATGTCATTTGTCAACCTATTGATTTCAATTTCAAGTTTTAAATTTTAAAATCCCACTCTAATTACATTAATTAATAACATTATACCAAAAACTAAAACAAAATTAATACAAATTATAAGGTTATATAATTTCATATATTTATTTAAATCAACAATTATAATTTTATATATTTAAAAGATCTCTTAATTAATAATTTATTTTAAAAAATTGATTAATAATTTTGAGTTTGTTAAAAGTTAATCTAACTTGAACAAAATTTAATTTTAGTATCTTTACGTTTCTATTAAGGGGTTGAAGATTGATTAATAAAACAACTTAAAAGGTTTCTATAGAAAAGGATCGATTGGACAAAATTGCACGATTATTTTAAAAAATCAATGATAATCTCTTTAAGAGAGACAAACTCTCATAAGATCATTATTACAAATTTAATTCCAACATAACCGACTTACCGGCCTTAACACAATATGTAACCATCTCAAATCCCTGCACACTCTAGTTTATTATGAGGTTGACAATCCTACGACCAATCATTACATAATAATTACTTTTAAATTATGATTATCTCCTAGTTTTTAACATGCCCTTTATTATTCACAAATTTAATCCTTAAAAATTAATTGGGTCAAATTTAGTCCCTAAAAATTAGTTGTATCAATTTAGAACCATTTTTCATAAATTTGTTCATGCAATACAATTATAAAATATTATAATCGATAAAATTTATATTATTTTTTGGAACTTCTATTCGTACATTCACTAAATCTACTTTTAAAATTATATAATTTTTTTACTTATCTACCCACTAAATCTATTCTTAAATTTATATATTTTAAAGTTTTTCTTGTTTTACAATTGATAAGGAAGACACATTTTTATCGTTTTTTAAAGTTTTTCTTGTTTATATTTTTTTACTTATCTTGTTTTACAATTGATAAGGGGGACACATTTTTATCGTTTTTTAAAGTTTTTATTGTTTTATAATTTTTTTTACTTATCTACCCACTACATCTATTCTTAAATTTATATTTTAAAGTTTTTTTTGTTTTACAATGATAAGGAGACATATTTTTATTGTTTGTGGCCATAAAGTTTTAAACCAAGAAGTGTTCAAAATGCATATGATGATTACTTATTACTTTTGATTTTTTTAAACAAAAAGTTGTTATAATGAATATCATAAATACGTTATTAATAAATGAAAATTGATTCAACAACAATAATCTAATTTAATAAAATCATCTTCAAATACAAGACATAAATAATACTCTTCAACAATCCTCTATAGTTATAAAATCACGCTTACAAGGTTTCAGTTGTCTATAACTTTGCAGACGTGACATAAACATCGTTTCCCATCCAGCTGCACACGGAGCTCTATGGCGGATCCAGTAAGCCGAAATGGTAGGCATCGGAAAATCTTCTTTTAATTGTACCATAACATAATGATTACCATGTACAATTGAAATTGTAATAATCCGATGGTCCAAAAATTCTTCCGGACCTTTCCAAAGAGGAAAGAAAGTTAAGGAACCATGATTGATTAAGAAAGTAAGGACCACACCAAACCTGTTAGCAATCAGAATACCTGTTTCAGGCATAAGCATCCAATGTTCCGTAGGTGCACTCGGTCCGAAGAAATACAACGAAGTCCACAATTCATGGATTCCATCTTTGAAAACCGTTGCATATACATCGGATGCACTCTGTAACTCGTCTACTAGTTGTTCTCGAACGAAGAGCCATTGATCTTCGCCATACCCGAGACAAACAGATATTGATCGAAATCCACAATGTCCATCACCCTTAACATTTTGTATATGTGAGACATATGGATGAAACACGGGTATTTTTTTGAATTGCGGGTTCCTTAATGCGTGTTTTACTTGGTAGGAAAATATCTCTTAACTTTCTTATCATACTTTTTTTTTCCTGCTTTTGACTGCTGATAGAAGTTTTCTTTAATCATTTCTAAATCATCCTCACAACGAATATCCTCATTTGCTACATAAATTGACTCTGATAAATCAAGCTTTCTCCAAAATATATCTATCGAATCTAATGGAATATACTCACCTGTATTGAAATACCATTAATATATAAAAATTCAATATATTAATTTAATTTAAAAAAAAATACTTGTTGAATATACTCACCCGAGTTCAAGTAAACGGATAACATGCAAGCACATGGTAAGCCACAACTATGTTGTAGTTTACAACCACAGTTTGATGAGTCAGTTTGATTTTCACTCAACCGATAAAGTTCCCCAACTAGTTTATCGAGAGCTTCATGTGACATTGAACCCTGCAATAATCTAAAACATGGCAAGTCGTGTTCCCATTTACGAACAATTCTACTCTTTTCAAGACTATCATGTATCGATGGAAGTTGAGACCTCACAAATCGATCAAGACAACCGATAAATTTATCAAGAGAAGAATTTGTGCCATCCAAGAACTTCTTTAGATTTGAATGTGCGCTCTCAACTCTATTCGTAGTTCGTTGTCCAAAGTTGAGATGTTGATCGATCCAGACTGAGACAAACATTTCCTTATATTTGTTTAACCAAACTTCATCCGGATAGTTTAAAACATCTGCAATTATATAAATGTTATTTATCTATGAAAATAGTCTAAAATCATAAATAATTATTTAGAAAATACGAAGATTTGTACCTTGATATTTTCTCAACATCGATTGGAGTGTTTTGTAGTTTTCATTGTACACTATCTATGTTGGAGAGTCAACAAGTACAGTCCACATTATACGAAAGGATTTCCACTCATCGTGTATCTTGAATGTTCTCCTCCAACGCTTTCTAATATTTTCAGTAATATGCCATCTACAAAGTAACCGAGTGGCACCGGGGAAAACTTGTTGACATGCGTTCATCAGTGCCAATTCCCTGTCTGTGGCTATAACGCGTGGGTGCATGCACTTGTCTAGTGTGGACTTTAGACACGTTAACACCCAATTATAGTTCTCCTCCTTTTCATTAATGATAAAGGCAAAAGCTATGCTAAATGTCTTGTTGGTTGAAGTTGTACCAACAATCTGAACAAAAGGCATACCATATTTGTTGGTCTTGTATGTTGCATCTATAATCAAAACGTGTGGAAATGCCTTCCATATATTCAACGAATGTGGATGAATGAAGAAAAGATTTTCCAATTCATTTGAAATACTGTTTACGGAGAACTTCGTAACAAAATGTTTCTCGTTCAAAATTTCCATTAGAACCTACATTTAAATACTGTTAATTAATAAAAAATTTAATATACAAATTAAATTTAAAATACTACTTGTTGGATATACTAACCTGCATTGGAGTTTTCCGTAATTTCGGGACGAGCGAAGCTTGAGACGCTCATTGTATATGGTTTTTAGTGTAGAAACATTATTCTCGTCGCGCTCCTTTAGTATCGAGGGTATGTCATGTGGTGTAACATTTTGATTTGTCAAGTCAGCCACCAATTGTTTCTCGTGTTCTTTCAACCGCCTAGCAAAAGCATGTCCCTCCATATATTGTGCAGGTGGATGATTATGTTGATCACATATCACCCTGAGGGTCCAACCGCCATATTTTTTGATATACGAACCTACCAATTGAAAGTTACAATTGATTTTTTTTTGGTTCAAGAATTTTTAATTGTTGCTGTGCTTTCGTATTCACGACCACGGTCACAAATAAGTGTAATTAAGACACCTCGCCATTTTTTGCCTTTGATCTTCTCATCACGATGACATAACCAAGAGAGAATGCAATACTTTGCACCCATTCCATCAACTCATCACGAGACTCAAACACATATTTAAAAAAAAATCGTTGTTAACAAATTGTAACACAATGATAAAAAAAATGTTAATCAACATTTGAATTAGAATTATACCCGCTTGGTAGAAAACGATGATGTCGCTATCGTATTCTCAACGCCGTCATTTAAATTATTTCCGTCGGGTCTCCACATTTTTTGCTAAACACTGCAAAATAATAATTAATTATAAAAAATAAAATTATATATATACTACTAATCTAAAAATTAATATGTTTTATAAAAAAAAATTAGTGTAAAAACTAATAAACATGATAGCCCAAGTTTTAATTTCAGCCAATTTTTTATTTTAGCCCAATTTTAACCCGTCCATATAAATACAAAAAGAAACCCTAAAATTTGTTAGCCTCCACTCCAAAATCAATCGCGTCTCTGTCAATCCACACTCTACACTCTCACTGGAAGTCACTACTCTCCACCCTCTGTCATCGGATTGATCGTCGGAACGACACACCACCACCATCAAAAACGACACACCACCAATGTCGCCGTCTCTTTCTTGTCGACCATTGCCGTCGTCTCTTTACCTCCGTTGTCTTCTCCGATTCTTCCTTCATATCGAATTCTGGTATTCGACCATGGTTACTGACATCGCATATGGCCTTGACATCGTTGGAAAGACAATTGCAGCATCCGATTTTGCACAGAACTCTCCACTCTCTCACTCTATTCTTAATATACATCTGTATACACGTGGGTATACCACCGTTGGACCACCGGTGAAGGTGAAGGTGGCGGCATTACGATAAATACTTCAAAACTTGATTTAAGATTTAGAATAGATTATTTACCTTGATTTTGGTTTGTTAACTGTTAATTTGTGTTATTGGCTTATAAACTAAGAAATTTTTTTAAACAATTAGTTAGTAGTTGATTATGAACAAGTTTCAATATAATCAAATTTAATTCTTATTAAAAACACAATCTTCAAAAAATGGTTAGTGGTTATTTAATTGAAATTGATGATTGTAAAAAAAACAATTTACATTAAAAGAAAAAAAAAGTTGGATCGTATGTGACCAGTTTGAAGTACAATGAGTTTAATTTAAAAGCTAAAATTGTTATTTTGCTTTTTACAAGGAGCTAAGTTGTAAAATTTTAAAATATGTTTTGCTGAAATCTTTATTGAATACTAAGGCAGTCAAACGGAAATCCCAATGCAAAAAGCTATTTGACTTTTAAATTGGGTGTCAAAGGGTGTCGATATTATAATCACTTTTTTCGGAAAATAATGCAATTTCAACCAATAAAAATATTTAATTAAGGTATTCATATTGTAATATGGAGTGTTTTTTAGCCGATAAAAAAAAAATAATTGTATAAATAGTTGCCCATACCCAATACCCAATGATTAAAAGTGCACCAAAAATTTGACTTAGGAACCAAGTCTACAATAAATAATTTTTTCTACAAAAAGTGATATCTTCAGAAAAAGAGATCAATCGTGTAGTTTACTCAAAAAGTTATATCATTCATTTTTCCATGATTGGATTAGTGCTCTACACACGGCTTCTTCTTTTCTACCCTGCTTCCTTTTTTGGCGTTGCAGTTTACTACGTATCCAACACCCATCCGCAATTATGTATGTGTATGTATATAGATTACGCACCATCGGAATTCTAAATGATCAAACACTTATCTGCAATAATGTATTCCAGTAATATGCGCATGGACAGATTTGCCACGATAGACATCGACAGTTGGACCTATGAGACGAGACCTCAGTCAGATCTTGCCAGGTCCTACAGTAGCGGGGGTCAACCACCTTCCATCGGAGATGTGAGGCAAATGGTCGTTTCTGAACCCTCCGGCAGTAATCAGATGTCCAGCGATGGACAACCACCGTCGGTCAACGACATATGTAGACGAGAACCATCTCAAAGTGAGCCGTCGTGCACCCGCTATGAGTATGAGGGTTCTGATGCACATGAAGTTCAGCAGGTTAATTAGTTATATCTGAATTAATTAAAAGATAGGAAATTATTTGATGAAAGTTAATTTGAATTCTAGTTCTGAGTGTGTTTGTTGCTAGCCTGGCATTTGGGAAACAGGTGTTGAGAAGAAACACAATATAAATCCGGAGCTATGGCGTGCCTGCGCCGGACCTCTGGTCAATTTACCAGCGGCTGGGACCCACGTCGTCTATTTCCCACAAGGCCACAGCGAACAGGTTTCAGTTTCATTTTCGCTTTCCTAAACTTCTGCTATCTTGCGCCTATGTTGACTAATATGAGCCAATACTGGAACAGATTCCTTAGGTTTCCATCATTTTCATTGGCGATTTTCATAAAGTTTTCATTAGCATCGGTATTAATTCACAAATCAAGAAATTTTACCGGCTATAAAATAGAAATCAATAGATAAGACCTTATCCAAACCTATTTTATTTTCTTTATTATATTTTGAAATTGAAAAATAGTGCTAGGAGTTATTCATTTTCAATCCCATTTTATTTCAATCCCACTTTACTTTTGTACTCTATTTTTACATAAAAAAAATTATATTCCAAATATATTATTTCTCTTCTATTTCTTTTACATTTTCATGGCATCCTTGAATTTAAAAAGTTTTTATAATTGATCTATTTTTTTAATAGATTTAAAATTTATATTATTACATAAATATAATCAAATAAATAATTCATATAAAATAATTTAAATTAATTTTGATATTAATAAAACAAGCATTATATCAAATAAAATAAATATACACAATCAAAATATAGAAATATTATACATATATTTAAACAATTATCACAATTACAGTATGACAATACAGTTAAATAAATACCAAATAAATAAACTCAAAATTGGTAAAAAAAAAAAAAACTAGATATATATAAACTCAAACTTGAATGATCAATTATGAGAAAAGAAAGCTTAACTCTATTTATAAAGTTTATGAATAGTTAACTTCAAATATAGAGTATATTATTCATAACTTTATTTGGTGTAAAAATAGAGTACGGTTAGGAAACCTTAAATCTATTTTTTCACATAATATATAGAGAAACTCTATTTATAAAATGAGATCGGAGATGTTCTAAGTTGCTATAATTTTTTACACATAATATAGATCAACTCTATTTTTTAAAATGAGGTTGGAAGTTGCTTAAAAATTGCGGAAAATAATGATACAACGCTAGCATTTTGATTGAAATAGTTTACGGTCAATTAGTTTACGGTAAAAAAAACAAATATTTGTTTGTACTAAGGAATAAAAATAGTAAAAGTTTACTATATCATCTTCTAAAAGGTATTTATTTAGTTACTATATATATGGTGTTTCAATATTTTTGTTCTTGTCAAACTATTTATTTAGTTATTATATCATGTTTTAATATTTTTTGTTCCTCAAGCTGGATTTACTTCGAAAAAAAGGAAGTAACAAACTTGCCTTGAAAAAATATATCAAGTTAGCACCCAAAAAAAATGTCAAGTTTAAGGAAAGTGAGGTTTGTTTGTTTATTTATTTGTCATATTAGTGAAATACACATGTCATCGTTTTATAGGAATATGAGGATAATTAGGAACAAAAAATAGAAGGATGTTTAAATTTTCTTTGAGAAAATGAACAATATTTTGGAAATATAAATAAATAATTGATGTTGAATTTATTTCTAAAGTGGTTCTTTCCACGATAATTTCGTTGAGTCAAAAGGAACAACATCGTAAGACTAGTAGACAAAATAAAAACGGAAAATGATGAAGAAATAAACGTAAAATTGTATTTTCTTCAATGGTAAAGGCTAAAGAAATTTATATTCTCATATATATAAATAAATAAATATTCTATTATTACAAAATGGTATTAAAGAATAAATGAGATTAATGGTTGATATACTAGATGTAGATGGTATGGTGATTGGTTGGTGGTATGGAACTATGTTCTTTGCAACTTCTCTTTATTACCAAGGTTGTTAAAATCTCGATTTTGATCTTACGATCTTACGATTTTAAGATCCTACAAGTGAAAAACGTTTCCGATCACACTACGATCCCGATCCTACCTCTTTAGTTTTATTATATAGTCGAGTATCAAAATTCGTCTATTCATAAGTGCAATTGAGCGTCACAAGTTGCAAATTGTCTACTAGATCATCACCATTTCATCAACTTATATTGAGTTAGGCAGAGCACACCCATAATAATCTCTTTCTGATCTTATGTCTTACTTATACATGCTCAAAATAATCTTTTTTTTATTAAGATATTTTATTGTTAATGTTTGTGCTTGGTAACAACAAATATTATGAGTGATTCTTAAGAAGTTCAAGTTAATTACACCATCTTGCAAACAAATTTGAATATGAGTTCATTTTGGTAGGATGTTTCGACCCCGATCGGATCTTACGATCACAATTTTGCAAAACATAAAACAATTTTAAGTAGGATCTCGATTTCGACAACTTTGTTTGTTACCATAAGTTCTGCTAATTATTTATTTTTTTTGTCCTATGATGGAAAAACTTCATAAATACCACATGATATGCTTTCTTCTGGGGGCCCACGTGTAATTTCCTTCTCAAAATTAATCTTTGAGCTCAAATTACCTAAATGCCCTCTATGTGATTATTAATGATATTGTTATATTTAGATAGATTTTTTAGAGCATAAAGTTGTAATAGGAAGAAATGAAATTAGTTTGTTATAATAAACAAATCAATGAAAGTACGTTCTTATTTCTTGTCTTTAATCCAATTTAATTTAATGAAATAGATGAAATTTTTATCTATAATAATTAGTTATAATACATGTCTTCAGGTTGATGCATCTATTTTCAAGGATGTCGATGCTCAAATTCCAAACTATCCAAATCTTCAGTCAAAATTGTTATGCATCCTTCACAACGTTACATTGCATGTACGCCAAACATAAATTGTTTTTGAAACATAATTTCCAACAAAAAAAAGCCATTTACTTTAGAATATTTTATTTATTTATATAATTAATTCCAAAGAAATTAATTCTCAGGCTGATAGAGAAACAGATGAAGTATTTGCTCAGATGACCCTCCAACCAGTTCCTTCTGTATGGCCCTCAATATCTTTAACTTTTGTAATTCACTTGGCACAAAAGTAGGTTGCTAAATATTAAATAAAATACATAATTGTTTACAATTATTTGCAGTTTGATAAAGAAGCATTATTTAGGTCAGATCTTTCAATGAAAGCACACAAGCCACAAACTGAGTTTTTTTGTAAAACTTTAACAGCAAGTGATACAAGTACTCATGGAGGATTTTCTGTTCCTCGTAGAGCAGCTGAAAAAATCTTTCCGCCACTTGTGAGTAAAAGTTTTTTTTTTTTTCTTTTAATTAAGAAAATATGAAACATTTTATGGTTTATGTAATAACAACAAACATTTCTTTATTTTTTATCGTAGGATTTTTCAATGCAACCGTCCACACAAGACCTTGTGGCCAGGGATTTACATGACATTGAATGGAAATTTCGTCATATCTATCATGGTAAGCAAATTTTAACAATTGCTAAAATAATATATATATATATATATATATATATATATATATATATATATATATATATATATATTATTGTTTGAAATACAGGGAAATCAAAACGTCACTTGCTTACAACTGGCTGGAGTATTTTTGTTAGTGTGAAGAGGCTTTGTGCAGGAGATTCGGTCTTGTTTATAAGGTAATACTACCATTACCATATCAATATTTTATTCATTTTTTATTTATTTATAATGTATTATTCATTTTTTTTTTTTTATGATCAGGGATGAAAAGCAACAACTTTTATTGGGTATTAGAAGAGCTAATAGACAACCAACCAATTTAACATCATCAATTTTGTCGGTGGATAGTATGCATATGGGAATCTTGGCTGCTGCTGCCCATGCATCTGCAACTAACAGTCCTTTCACCATTTTTTATAATCCAAGGTACTTAATTGATTCGGCTAAATGTAAGAAATAGCTATATACTTTCATTTATTTACTTATTATAGCATTCTACTTTAATTTCTTTTTATTACAACATTGAACTTTTTTTTATCAAGGCATTGAACTTTGAGAAATTTATCTCTTTAGAGCATCATACTTACAACATTTTTCTTATTAGGACATTGTACTTTGAAAAATTGTTAGTTATAGAAGTGGAAATTGCTTTATATTCAATGACATTGTTTTTTTTTTCAAAGTACAATGTTATAACGAACAAATCAATGGAAGCACGTCCCTATTTCTTACATTTAACCTGTACTGTAATCATCATTCCAAATCAATTGGTCCCCATCAGGACACCTCATATGGCCTTGTATTGTGTTTGATTTGCATTTAACTCGAAGTGAAAATTACATCAATAGGATAAAAGACGAAAATTCCTCTTTACTCAGCTTCATCATTTCATTTGTCTTTTTAAACAGTGCTAGTGCGTCGGAATTTGTGATTCCGTTTGCCAAGTACTATAAATCAGTGTGCAGTAATCAAATATCTCTCGGAACGCGATTCCGGATGATGTTTGAGATTGAAGAGTCCGGAACAAGAAGGTATATGGGAATGATTACGGGTATCAGTGATCTCGATGGTGTTAGATGGAAGAATTCTCAATGGCGTAACTTAGAGGTAATTTATATTTTTGTTGGTATATTTTGGATCATTAAATAAAGTGGTTAACATTATAAATTTATAATTAATTTATTATTTTGATTTTTGAATAAAGGTTGGTTGGGATGAGGCGAATACAGGGGAAAGACGTAACCGTGTTTCAGTTTGGGAAATTGAACCTGTTACCGCTCCATTTTTCTTTTGACCAACAAAATGATCTTATCAACCGTATTACCGTAGGGCCCATGACAAGGGATGCTAGCTACAATCACCATGTGACATGTCATGCTTTTTGTTTAGGCTATTTAACTATTTAGGATGATCGAATGAAAAAAAAAATGTTTGGTTTGTATGATGGAATGCAATGGACCATTCTAGAAGGAATCTGATTCCTTTCATTCGGTAGATTGAGGAGCTATATATTTTCATTCCATTACCGGAACATAATGAATTGTAATATAACCTATTTCTGTTTATGAAGTTTAATGACACAAATTTCATTATTTTAATTAAATTATAAGCTTATTCTCTAAAATTGTCATTGCCATTTTTGTTGTTTAATCACTATATTTTAGTTTCGTCAATAAAAGTCATCTAATCTAAGTTTGATAATTTATTCAATGTCAACCACTTGGACGTGCTATGCTATAACATGCTATAGCAAGTTAAAGTGGTTACAATAGAAATATTTTCAAAATTTAGGGCGTGTTCGGCAAAATTAGTTGGTAGCCGGTTGCTTGTAGCGGGTAGCTTGTAGCGTTTTGTTAAACGCTACATGAAGTAACATTTGGATTTGGAGCGTTTTGTTTAAACTAAACGCTAGAAGCTTGTAGTGCCGAACGAGGATTTCTGTTCAAAACGGAACGTTTTGTCAAACGCTAGAAGCTAAAAGCTCTCAAATGCTCCGTGCCGAACACGCCCTTAGTTGCTTTACTGGGTTATTTATTGTCAGCGTTTAGTGATAAAATTTTGATCAAAGTCACTAAAGTTTGACAAAAAAATTTATTCAAACCACATTAACTTGCTATACAAGAAGTCATATCAAGACCAATTTAACATGTTATACAAGAAGTCATATTAGAAGTCATATCAGGTAAAAATTGTCAAAGAAAAATTGTAAAACATCGGTGACATTCATTAACGAAACTGAAATATAATAATTAAACCACAAAAATAACCAATATAGTGGCATTTATGTAATTTGTCCATATTTTTTATAATCTTATTTGTATAATGACTTTTGTTTTTTCTGTTTAATTTTTTAGTTACATAAATAATTAATTTTATAATTGTAATTAAATAATATAGGGAATAGTGTTAAGACTATACATTTATACCTTCTTTGTAGATGTAATACAAAAAAATCATATAAAAGTTCATCTCACTCCTACAAGCCATATCAAACACGATCATGGAATGTAATATAACCTATTTTTATTTATGTAAAATTTAACGACAAATCTATTTATAAAAGTTTCAGGAAGTTAAATAAAATACACTTCTATTTTCTAAAAATATATGATTTTATTATAATATTATTTGTTTTGATAAGCAAGAATGACCTATCTCCTGCGTTTTAAGAATCATGCCATCCATGCATTTAAAAGATCAAAAATCAACTATTGGTCACCATTTGAAATCGGCTTTCGATCACCATCTAAAATCGACTCCCTGTCACCATCTAAAATCTAGTTGAACAATAACGACGACATCAACAAAATAGACTTCCAATCATCATATGAAATCATAGCATCCTCCATTATAATTTGTTTACCAATATAATCAGAGAGTGTAGATAGGAGATGGGGAGCAGTGAAGATGGTGAGACTTCCGCCCAAACCCAAGTCATCAAGTGTTACCACCAAACTCATGTCGTCAAGGCTTCCGGCCAAACTTGCCTAAGGAGGTTAAATTAAGAAGGAGATTAGCGACAGTCCGGTGGTTCCCGATGGAGGCTAACGTAAATGAGAGGTTGCTATCGTTAATTAAGTAGATATCAGATATATATATATATATATATATATATATATATATATATATATATATATATATATATATATATATATATATATATATATATATAGTATGCTTAGGTTATTCTATTCTAACTAATTATTGTGTGGATACCATATGCTATGAGAATAATGCTAAAGAAAATATGTTGTTTGATAATATAAATACGTTCAATCTTACATAACTATTGTCATTAACACATATTCTCACTAATTAAATCGTCTATAATGTTATTATACACTTATTATTATTATTCTCATTTCTGTCAGAATAAGAATGTTTATTGGGTCGTATTCTGTCAGAATGAAAATGAGTGAAAAACGATGTGTGAGAACAAAAATAAATAATAATTAGCGAGAATGCATGAAATGACGATATTTTTGTAAGGTTGAATGTATTCGCATTGCTAAACAACTTACTCTCTTAGTAATTCTCACAGATACGATATCCGCATAATAATTAGTTAGAATACTTAAACATAGCTCTCTCTCTCTCTCTCTCTCTATATATATATATATATATATATATATATATATATATATATATATATATATATATATAGAGAGAGAGAGAGAGAGAGAGAGATTTCATGTCTGGTACGAAAGAAAACCATAACAAAATGAAACCATACAAACTATCCGAGTGAGAAGAAAAAAGATTAGGGATGAAACGTGTAATATACCCTCAACCACGTAGATGATTTATGTAACTTAATGTATTATTAATTATTTATTACGAGGAAAAAGTTTGTGCGTTGTGGATGAAATAAAATTATTTTGTTAGAATTTGATAAAAACACCAAATAATTGTTTGTCGATACCAGCTTTTGGAAGTGAGCCTTACAACTCGATTTGTTGGAACCGCAAATAATTATCATGAATTATGATATCTAGGTGTTTGAAGAAAGACGCTAGAGGATGTTTTGGTTGAAGCGAAGCTTGAAATTACCCAGCAAGACTGAAACCAAGTTATAGTTGGGTTTATATTAAAAAAATAGTCTCAAAACTATGAGTTTAGCAATGGAAGGATTTTAAAATGAATAATTATAAAATCAGTTTATACCCACAAGGATCATCTAGTAATCAAATAAAGATTAAAACAACCATATAAGGAAAAAGAACTACAAACTTTGAAGACTTTGATTCTTTCGGGAGGTTGGATGTTGATGAAGATGGGAAATACTCAAAATAGAGACTATGTAGAAGTATCCACCAAGCAAGTATAAATCACCAAAGATGCTAGTCTTCACTTGTATTAAGCACTTCTTAACCCATCAAGAACGAATCCCAAATTAGTCTTAAGGAGAAGCAACTTATAAGCACTCAAATCTACACAACAATTGCAAGAGAGATGGGAGGAGAGGAACACCTAGTGCTATCGACTTTGAGTGAAAAAAGAAGAAGAATTGATTAGCCAAATAAACCAACGATCCTTCTTTTTATATACTTACATGCATGAAAGAAGGACCATACCTCTAATAAATGTCAAGTTTCACTCATGATAACGATCCATGAGGTGATCTTGAATCGAGTCATGTCCAATACTTGTTCTACGAAAGGTACATATGAATCTTGGTTGTAACTTTTTGCCCACTTTTGTTTTATGAGAGTCGACCAATCTAATTCACGTTAGTCTTACTTCATGATTACTCCCACAATTATGACCGATTATGAACTTGTAGAATAATTAGATTATTCATGGATTAAACATATTAATATAGAACACAACAAGTATTATTGTGAAGATTGTATGCCAATATATCAAAACAATATAATAGTTGTTGTCACAATGTTCTAATATCCAAATATTAACTCCAAATCAAATCCAGATTCTAGAATAGAGGTTCTATAGCTTAAGTGTAACCTTTCATGCTTAGCTTATGAAAAGACTATATTAATGGGTATGACTAAATTTAATTTTTTATGAATTCTACAAATACGATCATCTCCATATTTAACTTTATTCTAAGTGTAGTTAAATATCTCAAAGAATATGATTGGTGTTTTGATGTGACTTAGAGTTCTTAGCTTGATTAAGTATACTCCTGAAGTCACAATAGATTTCTTGGTGATCCTTGAATGGAAGGGTTTATCCTAGTTTTTCAAGGAATTATTTATCTCATCATATTAGATTGCAGCTTCTGAAGTAGAAATGTATTCTGTTATGTAGTAGATTGTGTAATTATGTTTTGCTTGAAGCTAGTTCCAACAAAACTTATTCTTCGTTCATAGTGAAGTCATAACCCAATTATAATTCATAATTATCTATATTTGTTTTTGAAGTTACCATCTTATATAGCTCTTTTACATACATATCTTCTAAACTTATTAACTCACATACATTCTTTATTTCTTTGTAAGTACTTCTAGAATGTCCTTATAGTCATTTAATAACTTTCCCATGTATCTTATTGTTATCTTATGATATGATCATAACATAATCATATACCTAATCTTGTTCATAATATGGCATAAATGAGAAATTCATTTATCAAATCAAATGGAATATAAATCATTTTATCTAGCTTGAACATTTGCACTAAGTTTTTTTAGGCAAGCTCAAAATGGTGCCATGTGACATTGTTAAGTGTCCTCTCAAGAAATCTTATATATTGATCTCATTCAATATATTGTCAACATATGCATAAATATTTAAACTTTAACATTCATATTCATCTATCTCCATAGAGTTTACATTCCAAGAATGTAATTTGTCTTTCCTAAGCCTTTTATTTTAGAAACACTTTCCGAGTCAAGGAAAACGACCTTCATAGTTGGAATGTAATTTCCCATGATTAAGTATGTCTTATTCATACAAGATTTAGGAATACCACTATGCTCCTACTATTTCTTAGTAAACACATATGTTATCTTCATTTTGATGTAAAAACATACATTATGTTTTCATGATTAAAATGATGATTCCAGCTTTGAGATGTTTTCTTTATATCTATAAATTGATCTCAAAAGTTTACATATTTTATTAGGATATCTTGGATTGACAAAACCTCCAAGATAAATTATATATATATATATATATATATATATATATATATATATATCTTCACGTAGGTGTCTATTAAGGAAAGTGGTTTTATTGAAATTTATTTGTCATATTTCATAATCATAATATGTAGTTCAGGGGCGGCTCAACCAGTTTTAAGTGAACCAAAAATATGGAGCCATTTGGCCTTTACTATACTTAATGTTATAAATCATGTTCCTTTATTTGGGTTTGGGACTGACAATAATAAACTGAAAAGTTTATAAATAGCGGAGTTAAATTTTTTTTATTATGTATATGTTCTTTGTGAATATATTTAGGACATTAAGTTAATTTTCTAGCCTTTTTAGAAGCAAATTCTTTAATAAAATTTTCATAATAAATTTATTTTACAAAGGGTTTTTCAATTGACAAAATAGCTAATCCATTTAATCTTTATTGTGACACTGTAAATCTTAAATAATTTGTTAACAATTTTAATTTTAAAAAACTTCTTTTTGTAGAGGGAACGGTTACATGAATAGTTAACATAATCCTATAGGAAAAATATGAATTTTGAAATGAACTAAATTAAGTATATTAATAATTGTATCACATTCTAAATGTACAATATGTATCAAAAGTTTTAGTTCATGAAATAAATCTAAACCGTCAATATCTAAGCTATTATCATGCTTTAAAGATTTTTCAAGATTTAAAAAATATTCTTTTAAAGTATTCATCAAATGATTTTAATTTTTTTATACTAAATAGAAAACCAAAAATATTTTTGAAGTCATTAAATTGATCAAATCTACTTTTAACTTTTAAGTGAAGTAATAACTTGATCTACTGTATATAAAAAGTAATCAATTTTAATAACTTAAGAGGGGTTTTAACAGTTTCATTAGCAACATTTTTATCAAATCGTTTATTTCTATGAATGATACGTTTTTCACGAAAATCAGTTTTTACATCCATTTCTAAAGTCAGTTCTTTTGCATCACCTAAAGCCTTCCAAATTCGTCTTCTCTATATTTTTCAAAGAAAATCATTAATACATATATCATTTGATTGCAAGTTTTTACAAACAATGTTAATAGCAAACAAAATATCATACCAAGTAATCATTCCTAATAACAATTTATAGTTTTCAGTTTCATATGTAGCTAAACATTTAACATCACTTTTAATTTTTGGATCTGGGAAATTTTTGGGTAATTTTAAAAATGTATTTCTTAATTATGTTGCTTGAAATATAATTGCTTTTGCACTTTCTACCACACTTTCCCAATGAGTTTGCAAAATGATTTAAGTGTTAGGTTTGATATATTTTCTTGTAATATTTTCCACCTTTTAGTTAATGAAGCAAAAAACGAATATATACGTTGTATAACTCCAAAAAAAATTGACTAGATTTAGGACACGAATTAGCCATATCACAAATTATTAATTTAAACTATGACAACCACAAGGAGTGTATAATGCTCTAGGAATAATATCTAACAATAATTTTTATACGCCTTGATGTTTTCCTTTAATATTTGATACATTGTCATAACCTTGACCCTAACATCATTTATATATAGTCCTATATTTTTAATTTCATCAACTACAACATCATATAAGCCTTTATTGGTTGTATTATCTATAATTAAAAAAAATCTAGAACGTACTCTTTAACTACTATAGGAGTTGCTGAAAGATCTAAGCATCGTAAGATAAATGAGACTTGTTCCTTATGACTTGTATCAGGTGTACAATCAAGTATTATTGAAAAGTATTTAGCTTCTTTTATTTATTTTAATTATTTTATTTTCAACTTCTTCTACTAATAAATAAACTGGTAAGTTCATTTTGAATATTGTGTCCAAGATAATGATTATGAATTTCTTAAGCCTTTATTCGCCTAATATGTTCTTGCATAATATAATCAAATTCCGCAATCATTTCAATTATGCTTAAAAAATTACCATTGTTATCTTAATAAATATTTTCATTTTTTCCACGAAATGCTAAATTATTTTTCTTAAAGTTTTTATTTCAACGATGATTCTTATTAAAAAAAAAAATTCAAAATTTTTTTTCTTTATTTATTTGCTCTCGGGTTTGCTTGTTAATTGTTTAATTATTTGTTAATCTAGTTTGTAAGTCAATTACTTGCTTCATGTATTTTTCTTATACAAGAAATATTGTTCCAATCATTGTTACCTTTATATTCTATTGAACATGTATATATATATATATATATATATATATATATATATATATATATATATATATATTCATATTAAATAAGTTTCAACAAAAAAAAAACTCTACCCACATCTATGGAATAAACCAAGAATTTTGGTTCGTGTTCTCCATTTGGTATTTTTGCATATAAAAAGATGTAGTAAAGATCTTAAATTTTTTTTGGAAAGGTAAAACTATATATCTTAATAGGACCTTTTTTATGATTAAATCTCTTAAATTAATATTAATATTATTCCACTACTTGGACCATATATGTTTAGAGGATCGTTATCATTTTTAATATTAGTTTGTTCGTTAGCATTTTCAATATTAGTTTGTTTGTTATCATTTTCGATATTTGTTTCTTCATTATCATTTTCTATATTAGTTTGTTCATTATCAATTTCAATATTAATTTGCTCATGATTATTAGTTCATTATCCATTTTTTTTTGTAGTTAAATTTTTTTTTTAAAATAACCCTTTCTTTGATTCTATAAAAGCTTCTTGTTGTATTTTTCCTTTTCCTTTTTAAAGCTTGTGATTTGTATTTTCTATTATACATGATTATTGATTAATAATAACAATCACCTGGAGAGTATATCGGCTGAGAAGCTAGCCGAGATCTACGTTCGAGTGGTGGTGGCACGTCATGGAGTGCTAGTTTTCGTTGTGTCGGACCGAGACGTCCGTTTTACTTCAAGATTTTGGAAGCGGTTTCACGACGAGATGGGTACTCGTCTCCACTTCAGCACCGCTTTCCACCCTCAGACAGATGGGCAGAGCGAGAGGACGATTCAGACTCTCGAGGACATGCTGCGCGCATGTGTTTTGGATTTTGGTGACAGTTTGGATATGTATCTTCCGTTAGCATAATTTTCGTATAACAATAGTTACCACGTCAGCATAGACCGACCTCCCTTCGATATGCTCTATGGGAGGAAGTGTAGGACTCCAATCTGTTGAGGCAAGGTCGGAAAGAGGGTCATGGGGAGTACTGAAGTGGTACTCAAGACTACTGAGAGGATCCAGCAGGTCTGGAGTAGGCTCCAGACTGCTCAGAGTCAGCAGAAAAGCTATGCCGACAAGTGTTGTTTAGACTTGGAGTTTTAGGTGGGCGACATGGTTCTCCTGAAGGTGTCACCTTGGAAAGGTGTCATCCAGTGCAGGAAGTGGGGCAAGTTGGGTCCCAGGTACATCGGTCCTTTTAGGGTTATAGCCCGGGTGGGCAAAGTGGCGTATCGATTGGATCTTTCAGCAGAGCTCAGCTATATCCACAATAATTTTCATGTTTCCCAGTTGCGGAAGTGCTTACTGGATGACTCCACGATTGTGCCTTTAGGATATCCAGGTTGACGACAATCTGAACTACATCGAGAGACCGGTAGCTATTCTCGACAAGAAAACGAACGAGCCGAGGAACAAAAGGGTGGAGCTGGTGAAGGTGAAGTGGAAGCACCGCAAGGGCTCGGAGTGGACTTGGGAGCCCGAGGAGGAGATGATGGAGCATTATACACAGTTGTTTTCCGATGCAACAGACTTTAAGGACGAATATTATGACAAGTGGGGAAGAATTGTAACGGCTGGTTCCTGGTACGCATTTAAATTATAATTTATTCATTTTTGTAGAGCAACTCGACGAGTTGAGAGCCCCAAACTCGTCAAGTAGAGATCAGAAGAGACGTGGGTTTTAAGTAACCTACTCGATGAGTTGAGAGCCTCAACTCGACGAGTAGGCTGGCAGGGGTGAAACCATAATTTCGGGGTTTTGCACCCTATTTAAGCATCCTAATCCCCACATGATGGCCTCATTTCTAGCCACCAAGTCCCAAACCCTAGATCCAGAAACCCTAATCCATTTGTGAGCTTGTGAGCCATTTTTTAGAGAAGTTTTGTGTGTGTTGAAGCTTGTGAAGGAATTAGAAGCTTAGGGATTGAAGAAGAAGCTAGTAGATCCAGAGACTCCTTTTCATTCTCATCATTTTCTGGTAAGCAAGTCTTGAACTAGCTTAGTAACTTTTTAGATCACCTTATTATCATTTTATTGAGTTTTGGTCCAAGAAGCATGATCCTTGGGAAATAGACGTCCCAAATGAGTATACCTTTAGATCTAGAATCATGGAGGGCTTTCATGGCATAAAGGTGCAAACTTTATGGCCATTGAATCCCATTCAAGCTTTAGCATGTCATTTTGGCCTTTTAAGCTCCAAAAGGCCATGCATGGAAGGAAATTTAGGAGCTTTACGTGTGCATGTAGTGTCTAGGATCCAGATCTCAGTTTGTATGCTTTAGCTTGGAGTATTGATGGCTTATGAACCAAGATCAAGGTCCTAAAGAGTTAGGGTTTGAGCTAAATCCACTAAGTAAGGGTATTAATGGGTAAAGTTGGAAACTTTACCCTTAAAAGGAATTTTTCAGTGTGTAGGTGAAGTATGAAGCTTAGATCTGAAGATTAGGGGCTTAATCTATTAAGATGGCTTAACAGACTGAAGAACTCATCGAGTCCATAGAGGAACTCGATGGGTCGGGACGAAGTGTCCCGATTCTGTTAAAGGCAAAACTCGACGAGTTCAAGGATGACTTGACGAGTTGACTGTAGAAGTCCCGATTCTATAGATAGGAGGAACTCGATGAGTTGTGAAAGAACTCGACTAGTTGGATCGCGATTTCAGGGTTTATGATTCATGGAACTCGACGAGTTGATGGACCAACTCGGCGAGTTGAGTCAACCCAGGATGTTGACTTTGACTTTGACCAAGGTTGACCCGTGAAGGGGTTTTGAGTATGGAATGTTATCTAAGACGTTATTCTGTATACGGTGTGAGTAGAGTCGGTTGCGGAGCAGGGACTTTCAGTTATTCACGTCATTGAGGTGACTTTCCTTTGGTAGGAACGGGTCTACGACACCAAGGACGACCTGTTTATGTGATCTGATTAGTAGTTGAGTGTGGGCGGGGCCCGTATCTCATAGATAGTTGATATGTTATAGATTTATATGCTTAGTTATACTTATTATCTATATGATACTTGTATGTGTTTCATGATTAGCTGAGTGTGGGCGGGGCCCATATCTCATAGTAGTTGAGTGTGGGTGGGGCCAGTATCTCATAGTAGTTGAGTATGGGTGGGGCCCGTATCTCCTAGTTGTTGAGTGTGGGTGGGGCCCGTATCTCATAGTAGCTGAGTGTGGGTGGGGCCCGTATCTCATTGAGTGTGGGCGAGGCCCGTATCTCCTAGTTGCATGATATGTGTATGGTATGTGGTAGTTTGGGGAGACTCACTAAGCTTCGTGCTTACAGTTTTCAGTTTTGGTTTCAGGTACTTTCGGTAGCAAGGGGAAGAGCTCGGGAAGACTGCAGTGCACACACCATTTGTTTAGCCTGGGATGTTTTTACTTTGATGTTTGGATATGAGTTTTGATGTGATACTCTGATTTGATATTACGACTTATGTTTTTGGATGGAATGCTTTTGATAACTATGATTACTTAATAAATAAAAAATGAAATTTTTGGTCGTAATTTTTGGGATGTTACATAAAACTTCCACTCCCCCTACAACCACCTTGTGCATAATAATCATACATAACACTGGATTCGATAGACAGTCAAATAATGGGAAAATGACACATGAGCCCAACAATGTATTTCGAATTTACCCATTCAGTCCCTTAACTTATTTTCATGCTTTTTAAGGGAATAAAGTTGTTGTCGACCTGCTCTTTTAATCACTGTTACCTACTATAGCATGTTTTATAAGCTAGATAAGTATTTGAAGCTGATGTGGCTTCCTTTTCAATTCCAACTCATAGATTTACTTTCACACACACTCTTTCTGCTACATCCCCTTTTCATTCGTGCAGACTGTAGCTTGCATGGAAATCACGCCATCTTCCCAACACTTTTGGTTCCTCTATCTCCTCTGCCGTTTTCATGCTCACCACTAGCACCACCTCCTTATCAGATACCCCTCGATGGTACCACTTTGGAGCCTTCTGGTAATCAATCCATATCCCACCAGATTTACTTTTGGATTTAAATTAATTCATCAAAAAACAATGATATCAATTGATAGCAAACCACTAAATGAAATTTCCAAATGGATAACATTTATCATCTAACCACAAAATCGAGACTAACTTTGAACAATAAGCGAATAATTGAATCACTAGAAACAAGTCAAGATTGAGATCAAAATCAATCGATTTATGAAGATAATCCGGATTAATCACCAACCAGGAGTCGATTTGATTATGTGTTACAGAAAGATTTAACAAATCAAAGATTCAATTTGAATAAAATTGAGATCACGAGTATACAACTTTCTCGATTCTGAACCATAAGAACTCGAGAATCATTAATCAACTTTAACAAATTAAAGATTCAACTTGTGTTCCTTGACCTTCCTATGAATTTTCAATGTAAAATTGAATCTTTTAGGAATGTAGACTATGAGGAAGCTGGAGCAGCTTCGGAATCGGAATAAACCCAATTGTTACCCGAATTGTTTTTTCGGAGTTAGTCGATTCATAGGAACTTGAATCGGAGTTTCGAATCGGGTCATTCAACTGCATACACAGCTGCAACGAACATGGTTTCCAAGCCATGTCTTTCAAATGGGATTTCGCGATTTCTGTTGCTTTACATCCAATTGTTATGTTAGAATCCAGATTCTCCTTATCTACAACAAGATCTGAGTTCGTCTTCACTTTATTTGGTTCAGATTTCTCTTTATTTTGACCTTTCTAAAGGGTCAAAACACCATTGTTGGCTTCATTTTTGAGATCTATAAGGGGATTGTGATAGAGGGAACTATAGGAAAGGAGAAGAAAAAGGGGAAGATAAAGATGAGAAGTCAGTGATAGAAGAATAATTGGGTCAAACCTAGGTAGCATATTACATTAGTAATTTGTGTAACGACCCATTTTATCAACCAAAATTTTCATTTTTATTTAGGTAAAACTTTCAAATTAATAAATTCATTATTAAGAAAACCATTTATCCCGAATTAATTTTTATTTAAAATCAGGGTGTTATACAAAACACAAAATTCCCAATGCTGCTGATGAGTGTGTAAAGTCCTTCCTTTGCCTTCCCATAGATACCAATGAAACCTAAAACAATAACAATAACTGGGTAAGCATAAAGCTTAGTGGGTTCCCTTAAAATACCCCATACAAATAATCATAAAAGCATGCATAACGGCCACTCATCAGGCCTTCGGCCTAACTGGACCTCCTCGCAGGCGTTCAGTCTATCCGGGCCAGAATACTAGGGTTTGTTGGCCTACTTCCTCAACCCAACCGCTCCTCCCGAGCCTCCATGCCTACGGCTTACGGGCGGCCCACACCGGGTATCTTGGCATACAGCACAAAGCAGAACCGCCTCAACCCAAACCAAACACAACATGTCGACATAAAAACAATCAAGATCAAGTATGCCCATAATACAAGCAAACAACAATTATATAGCTCACTAACGCCTACTTGTCCTCTCATAACATATAGTCCCGCTACCAGCTAACCCCCATAGAATGTGTAACCATAAGTAACTAGAGGTGAGATAGCCACCCGAACAGATGATCCTACTTTAGAGCCACAACCAAACCAGAAACAGGAAAGAGAGCCTAGACCAAGAGTTCTCAGGCTATCCTACAGACATTCCTTAACAACACTTTATAGATGACAACCAACAAGAACAGATAACATACAGTTCTATAGATTTCTTACAGCAAATCAACATACTCGATACCAGAATAGAGATCTATCAGGTCACTACAGGTCACTATAACATAGCAGCATACTCGATACCAGAACACAGATCTAACAGACTACTATAACATAGCAACATATTAAATATCAACAATCCAAGGAATGCATGACAATATATACCCACAGGTAAGATAGAAACTCGGACAGGTGATCCCACTTTAGAACCACAACCAAACAAGGTATAGGTAAAAGGGCCTAGACCAAGAGTCCTCAGTCTATCCTCAGTGACTATATACAGTCCCTAGAGCATCACTCTACTAGCAGATAACCCAAACTAGTGGGTCAGCATTGGTTCCTTCGACCCAAAGGTCATATTTGATCTGAAAAAGCAAAGGGCTCTGCGTAGAGAGTGTGAGAAACTGTGTGTGTGTCACATCAAGAACTCACTGTCCGATCGGTTCTATGATCTTTACGATGTTGGGTTTTTATTCAAAAATTTTCAAAAACATAAACAATGCAATAGAAGACTTGAGATTTGAACAAAATAAAACTAGTTTTATTCCCACCAAAAGATCATTTTGCGAAACTAAGAAAGATTAAAACGACCATAGAAAGAAAGTGTAACAACCTTTGAAGAATTTGATCGTCATGGAAGGTTGGAAATTCATGAAGTGTGGCATTAAGCTCCAAATTAAACTCTCTAGAAGTATCCACCAAAGCCAGAGTAGAACCATCAAAACTAGCTAGTAACACTTGTAATTAGTTGTTTATAAGCCTTAGAAATATATACCAAATATATGTTCTAAGGTGAAGCAACTAAAGGTCTTTTGTCTAACATCAAAATTCAAGAGAAAGGAGGAGAAGAAGGGCTTAATGTCTTCGAAATTTAGCAGCCATATAGAGAGCAAAGTGCTCTTGGATTTTGGCTCAAAAAAGAAGAACAAGAAGAGGCTTGCAAGAAGTAGTGTCCAATATTTTAATCCCCTAGCATTTATTCAAGACAAAATCTAGTAAAAACATTACACAAAATCAAGTCAAAGCATGAAAGCATGCATGGTAAGTAAACAAATCAAAAAGCCATGCATGCCTTGTCTACTCATAAAATTCACCCTCGTGGTTAAAGAATGGAACGAAAGGATGTTCCGTACTCTTATGACTAGATGATATATATATATATATATATGTATATATATATATATATATATATATATATATATATATATATATATATATATATATATATATATATATCAACTTTATATAAAAGGTTATCTAATATATAAAGTAATCCAAAGATATATATAACTAGTCATATAAACATATCTTAAATCTAAAACTATCTTTTATATAAATAAACTCTAACTAGTTTATTAAGATACAAATAATCATACTCAAGGATATATTTCATAAGTTGTTATTTCTCCAATAAATATTATTTCCATAAATAATAAGTTCCCAATTAATAAAATATTATTTCAATGAAATAATAATCTTTCCAATCAAATACACGTGTTGATATATTTACTAATAATCAAATTATACTAATAAATAATCAATTAGTGGTAACTTGCTATAAGGTGTGACCCTATAGGATCATATGTTATTAGCAATATCATTCTATAATGACTCTTGGGCATACAAGATCTTTCAATCTCCCACTTGTACAAGACACATCATACATTGATATAGACAGTGGTGAACGTCTAGCAACATTTCACTGCCCCCAATAACACATGACGAAGAATATCATTCATCAACATCTAATTCCCAAAAGCTCCAAGCTTCAGTTGATGTATTAAGGTAAGTTTATCAATTATCCCATTGTTACAGACATCCTGTTGAACATGAGACTTGGATCGCAATCAATCTCATTTGAAATTAAACTTTGGGTAACATGCATTAGATGTATAACTCTCAACACATAAGAGGAAAAAAATCTCATCTTGACTACATAAGCCACTTGCATAGTTCACACCACACCTAAAAATGAATTTTATAACTGCCCGGTTAAGGATCAATATTTGACCATATCAAAGCACAATACTCCCTACACTTAAGTTTCACTATGTATCGTAGGTGTTAAGGATACAAATATAGTACATTTTAATCAAGTATCACTCATAACTATGATCTATGAGTTGATCTTGATGTGGGTCAGTTCAATATTAGTTCTCTAACAAGTACCTATGAAACTTGTTTACGACCACGTACCTACTCTCATCCACTGAAAGTCAACCAATCCAATTCATATTAGTCTTACTTGATAATTGCTCCCACAATTACAACCGACTATGAACTTTTAGAATAATAAGATTATTCATAGATTAAACATGTCAATATAGAACACAACAGGTATTAATATGATGATCATATCCTAGTATATCAAAACATTATATTATAATTGTTGTTAAAATGTTCCAATATCCAAATACTAAATCCAAATCAAAATCCCATTTCTAGAATAATAAATTCTTGTAGCTGAAGTGTGATCACTCATACTTATCTTAAGAAGAAAGACTTTATTAATGGGTTTGTCTAAATTTAATTTTTGTGAATACTATGAATATTATCATCTCTATATTTGACTTTACTCTAGGTATGGTTAAATATATTGGAGAATATGATTGGTGTTCTTTCGTGACATAGAGTCTCTTGGCTTGATTAAGTATACTCTCAAAGTCACAAATATTTCTATGTGATCCTTGAATGGCAAGAAACAACATAGTTTTTTAACGAACTCATTCATTCAATCATATTTGACTTTAATTTTCAAATTAGTGTATTCTTATCTTGTAGTACATTGTGTCATTATGTTTTTCTTGGACCTCATTCCAACTACATTTACTCTTCATTCCACAATGAAGTCATGATCCAATTATAATTCACAATTATCTATATTTGTTTAGAAATCAGAATCGTATGTACCTCTTTACATGAAGATTTTATTTTAAACTAGTTATCTCATATACATTCTCTTAGTTCTTCTAAAGCACTCTTAGAATGTCCTTATAGTCATCCATTGACTTAACCATGTATTTAATTTGTATCTCATGATATGACATAAATGATGGATTAATATGCCAAGCAAACATAATATAAATCATTTAATCTAGCTCAAACCTATGTGCTAGGTCCTTTTGAGACAGACTCCAAAGGGTGTCATGTGACAATGCTAAGAATCCACCAAAGGAATCTTGTATCTTGACCTCTTTTAAGATATTGTTAATTCATGGAAAAAAATTTAAAAACTTTTAACATTCATCTTTATCTATCTCTATAGATTTTACATTCCAAGAATGTATCTTGTCATTCCTAAGTCCTTCATTTTAGATATATTTTCCGAGTCAAGGTGAGACAACCATGCATCGGCCGAATGTTATTTCAATGATGAAGTTTGTCTCATTCATTCAGGATTAGGAATATCACTATGCTCCCGCTACTTCTTAGTAAACACAAACTTCATCTTTATTTTGATATAAAACTACACCTTGTATTTATATATTAAAATGATGATTCTAACCTTGAGATGTTTGCTTTATATCCACAAGTAGATCTTAAGCATTACACATTTTGTTAGGATAAAATGGATTGAGAAACCTCCAGGCTAAGCTATACCGATATCTTCCAGTAGATGTCTATTTAGAAAAGCGGTCTTTCTTGAAATCTATTTGCTATATATTAAGAATATGAAGTTATAGTAAATAATGTCCTTATTGATCTATTCATATATACTTGTGAAAAGGTTTTATCATAGTCAATGTCATGACTATGATAAGGACCATAGTCAATGACACAAGTATGAAAAAAAATTCTTTTATAACAAGCCTTGCTACATGTGTATGATATCCATGTATTTATTCTTTCTAAAATAATCGTTTGCTCCTTATAGCCTTTCTATATAGAGGAAGATCAGTAAAGCCCATACGTGATTATTACACATATATTGCATCTCATTGTTCATGACTCTAAGTCATTTATCAAATTCAAGATTTGATATATCATCTTGGTAGTTGATGGATTTGCCAGAAGCCATCAACAGAAAATCATCAATGAGAGATTCCACATTTCTCAAGTCAATGATGATTTCTATCATTAATGCGAACAATTTGTGTTTGTGAATAGCTAATATTGAAGTTCAACAATTCCTTGCTGAAACTAGTGCCAACAATTGCTACATCTAGCTATGGTTCTTGAGTTGCTTTAAGTTCCATGTGCCTCCTACTTGTTTTATCATTAGAAACTTGCTTTCTGCTAACTCAACATTCAGAAGAATAAGAGAACTTATTCTTGTTGGGTTTGTAAAATCTAAATTCCCTTTTAGAATATTCTACAGACATGTAATTTTATGGTAATTTTATTCAATATACAATTGATAGTGATTAAGGTATAATCCCAAGAGCATAAAAGTAGATAATTTATACCGATTAGAAAGTAAACTTTATCCGGTAAGGTCTAATTCATCCTTTATTATCACTTACAACCTTAAATGGTGTTACTGGATTGCATTTCAACTTTATATATAAAAGCTTCCACCAAGATTTCTCAATTATGTTTTACCATGTAAAATATAATTATAACTACTATAGTTGTTAATAAAGTTAATTTGGTATCTTGCATTCAATCTTAGACACTTATTAGAAAGGAAGTCATACACCAAGGTGTATAGTTCCATACAAACTGTTTCCTCTAAATATTAGTGAAAACATGATTAGAAATCTTTTATAAAAAAATAAGATTCACACATGTCAAATAAACTATATTATTTTCCTTCAAAGACCGCCTTCTTGAAGTTGGAATATGTGTATTTCATTTATACAATAAAGATAACAATGTAATAGATATGCTTGATTTAAAAAAGTTTAAGTCAAAAGTGATTGTATATAGAAATTAATTTTATTTATTAAAATATTGATATTTACTTTATAATTATATTGAGAGATCTATTTTCATAAATAGAAGTTAACAATTTTAGAATATGAATATTGTCGTTATGAAAAACGCTCAAGTAAATAATCAAACATTTAAATAAAATAACCGAGACATATATATTTAGTCATGCTAAATTTAAAACACATTGTTCCAAAACAAACATTGTTTTATATTACAAGTAATTTATGTTTTAAGCATAAATAATAAACTAAACTCTGAGAGTGTAGTTCAAGTCTGCTTGTGCTCTGTTGGTTACTCTTTTGTAATATATGCAAGCAAGTTACAAATATTATATTAACATTTAAATACCAAATACTTGAGTGTTATATAAAAACTATTAGTTTTATCTAGTAGATACCTGAAGTACTAGTCTCTTTCAGACTTTCCTTTCAGACAAGAGGAGCAGTTCCTCTTCCTGTGTCTAGTTTCTCCATAAAAGAAACAACATTCATCTATGTGGGCCATCTTGGATTTTTTGGGCTTAAAGATGTTCAATCCATAAACATAGGCTTCTTAGATCACACAAGGTGACTCCTTTTTTCCTTGCATTATTCCATTATTTGAACAAGTTTGAAACAAATATCACTCTATTTATTAGAATGTTGTTTAACCTGTTATATCATATATATATATATATATATATATATATATATATATATATATATGTATATATATATATATATATATATATATATATATATATATATATATATATATAAATTATCCAAGACTTCCTAGGAGTCAGGAATAACTATTCCTAGTATGATGTTAGAAGCATCTTAAGCATCACAGTGATGCCTTTACTAGGTATCATGTTCAGGTCTATTACTCAAAGAAAATTGTTTATGACTAGCACCTTTGAGTGTATATAATTGCATACCTCTCACGAGATTGTATCTTGAGACATGAATCTATTCATTTAAGGTATATTTATTGAATGTTATTGTTTTATCAAGTTATTTAAAGAAAATGACTATATATGGAAATGAGAGTGGATTATTTATATCTATAAATTTAAAAAAAAAATTCATTTAGTATTTTCAATATTTAATATCTCTAAATATTAATAAAAGAGAACCTTTAATTCTAAACTGAAGAAATCAGAGCCATTGATTGCATTTCAATCCTATATTTTCCACTCTTAGATTATCTGCTGACATCATCTTTGTCAATCATTTTATTTTTGTCTACCAAATTTATAAAACGTATATTACGTTTTAAATTAGGAATTTTATTAATGACAATCAAATCTCATCAAAAGTAAAATTAATTAAATTAGGAATTCTATTAATGACAAGTAAATCTCACCAAAAATAAAATGAATTAAATTAGGAATTCTATTAATGACAATTAAATCTCACCAAAAATAAAATGGAAAAAATACCCCACTGCACCCCTTATTACCAGTACTCCTACACTCTCTCCTCATTTTTTACATAATCTATCTAACCTAAGTTTTGTACTGGAGAAGAAAATAGGGGAAAGAAGAAATAGAATACTTGTGGGCTTCGATCTGTATGGATCAATCTTGTGTCCGATCATCATGGAAGAATTATGAATGATATAGAGATAAATTTTATTTGGATTCTACTTTAATTTGATCGTAGTTTAGATCGATTTTGGTTAAGTTTTAGATTATGTTTATTTTATTATGTTTCAACTATGAAGTTCCAATCTATAAAACATTTCGATTTAAGTTTAGATCGATAATGGTTACGTTTTCTAAATCTGCTTCGATTTTTCTTCTTATGATCTGTATTGTTGATTTTCATTTTTTAAGTTATAGGTATCTGAGAGCAAAAAGATGGACACAATAACACCTCTACCTCTCATCCATTGTTTCCATTTGGAAGATATGTCCACTAGGTAGTGAATTTGTATATGTCGATTTTATTTTTTATTTTTATGTTTTTTGTATATGTGTTTAGTCAATGATTTTTTTTGTGGCTTACGAAATCGTGAATGGAAGATATACCCAAGTCAATGTCTATAATGCTTTACCCATTTGATCCCTTCCTGGATTTAGAGATGGAATTTAAACCCTTATACTAGTGAGTGATCCACATATCCTACAACTCAGCAAAACCCAGTAGTGATATTTGTTTTGATTTATTGTAAAAAACATATTTTTATAAAAACACAAATTGGGCTCTTAGAAAGGAGTTATTCACCGGTCCCTTTTTAATATTATAAAACATCTTTTAGACTCAATAGCAAAGAAAAGACAAAGTTTTAGTATACCATGTAAATAGATTACCTCGATAAACCTTATTAGAAAATGTTTATGACTAATTACTTTTGGTTACTTAGTAGGGTTTTTTTTGGAAAAACTGTCTTCTAATTTATCTATTACATATTATTATGTTTTTTTTAAAGGAGAGATACATATAACTCATATTGCTAATTTTTGTTTTGTGTTTTTGGAATACATTTTAGTTGTGAACTTGATGCTATGCAAGTACTTGCGTTGTCTGGGCATGCTGAGAAGTATAATAAGAACCTTGCACAACCTTATTCTTTCGTTTAACTGGTTTGAATCTTCTTATTGATTTTAATTTCTCAAGGATAAATGGGTATACCCTACACTCTTGCAAATAAGGTTGGGAACATTGTAAGTATCTAGGTTTTCTCAGCAATAAGATAAGACATTATTATAAAAGTTGCAATATAAACCTTTTTTAATTACATATTAATAACTAAACAAAGATATGTGAAGGATTATCTTTATAATTTAAATTGCAATATATAACATAAAAATCGTATTAAATTTTCATTATGTTCCGTTCCATGCCTCACAAACATGTTTCTGGAACGAAATTACTCATTCTATTATCTGGCTTTTATGATTACCTATCCTTTCCATTTCTTTGTTGTTTTATTCTTTGCAACCTCAAATATCTCAAAAAAGGTAATTCTGAAATCCATCACAAAATAGAAATGTTTTATAAACTCCTATAAGGGAAGAAGAAAGATAAGACTAAATGAGTGTATGGTGTTAATCTAATTATGATGTTCTTTCATCTCTATTTGCATGTTTCTAGCTTGTTCGTAGTATTGTCTATAAAATATTGTTGTTATATTTGAAAGTTCATTTTCCTCTTTTCATCTTTTTTTGTGTATATTTTAATCTTTCAAGTTTTTTAGAGTATTTGAGAGACCGTTTCTACTTGGGTTTGGGGTTAAGTCGAAAGCCCTAAAACTAGAGGGTAGTTGTATTCAAAACCACTTGAATATTGAAGATTTTTGTTGGCATTAATTTCAATAATCATATGTACCCTAGAAGAGATATAAGAACTATAGTTTATTTTTTTTATAACGTTTCTTGTATTTTTTTTAAATGTTCTACAGGTGATGGCTACAAGGTATGATCAGCCCTATCTATGATCAAGGGTAATTTGGTAAATCTTTAAATATTACACTTTATTAAAAAGTACAAACAAATATTTTTGACTTTTGGTTCCTTATGAAAGAGGCAAGGGTATAATGGTCCTTTTAATATAAATTGTTTATTTTTTTGTTTATTACCTTCTGTGTCTACAACATAATTACCACCTTTTGATTATGCTTATTCAGCATGTCATAATATTTTATTTGATCTAAATTTTATGATTTTCATTGTCTGGAATTGTAAGAGTCAGAGACTGTTTTCAATTTTTTAATGTTATCGATTATTTCAATAAATTTTGAGTTGTAAGTGCTTTAGATGGACAATCGAAGCTTTTGATTATATTTGATAGTGTACTTAAAGGGGTTGTTTTTTTAGATTATTGATTATTATATTGAAACATTTTTTAAATTAATAACATTATCTTTACCATTCAATATGGAAACCATCATTCATGAACCCACTACCATAACAACTTTTCCCTCTTCTCTCTCTTCCATCATTCCCAACCCACAACACATAGAAACCTTATCTTTTTCAACCCACTCAATTAAAAAAAATACAAAAAACTAAGGTATAAGTTTTAAGACACATGGAACAAGGGAGAGAGAGAGAGAGAGAGAGAGAGAGAGAGGATGAAGCGGGTTAGTGAAGCTACATAAACAACCCACTCCTCTTAGCCCACTCAAGCTGGAGTGGTGTCTTGGAGGTACCAATGGTACCTCCCAATTTTACCATGACTCCATCCTCCCTAACCAGAATATATTAATGTGCTTTCATTCAAATGTTTATTAAACGTGGAAAATAACAACATCTGAAATTTGGGATGCTTCTTCTATTCTTTTCTATACGAATCAAATTTGTTGATTTAATCAGCATGATGAAAGCAACATATGTTTTCCATCCATATTTCATGACAGTGAGATTATATAAACAATAAACGATCATTCGGTTATCGTCTATGAACAAAAAAAGCTCAAAGAAGAGTGTGTATGTGTAGGGAAAGGGAGATCGGTGAACTTATTGCTAACGCTATGGAGAAAGTTGTCAAAGAAGGTACTCACTCTATACTATTGTTATCCACTATATAGTATCTTATCTTCTAAAGAATGCTAAAAATGTTAATTTTTAGTTTTTTTTGTCAACATTTTGACTATTTTTTTTATAGTTTCTACCCGACAATTTAGCTGATGATGTTGAAGCCTTTTCAAGTGTTGGAATTGGTTATCGTTTGAATGTCTCTTGATGTGAATTTTAAGTAAATATTGTTTATAATCATTATTTTACTTAGAACTTTCTTTCAGGTTTTAGTGGCATAGTAGCACATATAATAAGTACTGTTAAATGAAAAAAAAACTTAGCAAAATTAAAACAAAAAAAAATTGGTGTTGATGTTGTCTATACCATGTAAATCACAATTACAAGAATCAATATTAGCACATATATATGGTGAAGATTACAGTTTTTAAACAACGTTCGTATCTTCGAAACATTTTGCATGATTGTTAAATTGTACATGTCACACCCCCGAAACCAGACGGCGGAAACGTCCGAGGGCTCGCGTGACTTAAATTGAATATCATCACAATGAATATACATGAATCATAACATAAACATCACCATGCATCAATAAATTACAACTAATATTGTTTACATCCAGTACATTGTTTTAAATCTTACACATTCATAACATAAATTGTTTGAGAGTTTTCAAAAACATAACATCCTAACATTACTTGATATTACCCTTCCGCTTACCTGTTACCTGAGAATACAAGTTATTTTGGAAAAACGTCAGCATATGAAATGTTGGTGAGTTCATAAGCAATGTTGTGATAAAAATGATTTGTGTAGTTTGTAAAACCCAGAAAATCCGATACTTTCTGAAAAGACAATAGTTTATCAAAGCGTGAAGATCCATAAGTTGATGCATGAATGATTTCAAAACGTGTATATAAAAAGGGAGTATTGTATTTAGTTATAGAAATTATACGTGAGTGGTGTTGATTTCCTCGAAAAACCCGATGTTTTCCGATGACGAAAGATATACTTGTTTACGAATTTCTATACCGCCACAACGAATGATTATTGTTTACTCTTCCTTGATTACTCGGGTGGTGTTGGATTAATTAAGGGTTGTGAGTCGTTATAATCATGCATTAATAATGACTAGTTATAACTACCGACTACGAACGATCCTTAGAGGCGTCGCCTGTTATCACTCACTTAATCCAAACAACCTTGATTACTATTAATTACTCATAAGCCTAGCAAACGAGGAGAAGAGGAGTACGAAGTCCTGCTACTTCCGTGGGTTATTTTAGGCCGCCGGGGATGCGAAGGACACGTTGGCCCATCTTGCATTTGATTACTTTGACCTTACTGGCTATACTAATGGATCACTAGGGCCCAATAGCACTTAAAAGCCATTGAAGGTCCCTTTACATGGAATTGGGTCATAGTAGGCCCAATAACATATAATCATTATCCCTTGGGCCCAAAGATCATGTTAATGGACATGCAAGGTCCAACAAGCATGATTTGAAACTTTCAAGCCCAAGTGTCGAATGTTTACTTGTCTTAGGTATCGCATATCTACTAGAGAGTTCGATTTAACGATTGTTATTTTGTATCGACTCGAGACCGATCGATTTGTTTATAACGATATTTGGAGTTATACGTGTATTTGTCTTTCGCTTTTTGTAAGCCGTAGATTGGTATTTTTGACTCAATATTCTATAAATAAAATAATTGGTTTAAAATATGTGGTTTGACCTTTTCATCCCCTTTCTTTTTATAAAATAACAATTTTAGTCCTTAATATAAAAGAAAAGTCATTTTAAGCCCTTAAAACATTTTCTTGACACTTTTGCATCATAGATTTGTTGAAATGATATTTTTAACTCAAAACTTATTTTGTTAACAGTTTCAGCCCTTCCAGAATAGTATTTTCCGGTTAAAGCCCAACTTTTTGCAATTTTTACACTTTTAGCCCAAAATCCAAAAACTTTACATTTTCGATCCTTTTTGGAAATGAAAATCATCTTTAACCCTTGAAATAGTTTTGTTACACTTTTTATCCCCTGTTTTGAAGAGTTTACCACTTCAGCCCTTTTAAATGTCATATTTTCGCAATATTGGGCTTATTGGGCCGAAAAGCCCAAAATTTAGCCCATTAAGCTAATATTTACATTTTAAGTCCTTTGAAGATCATAATGTTCAGAAAAACAATTATTGTAACTGTTTTGACCCTTTAGACCTTTAAGAAACCGTGATTTAGCAACTTTTAACCCAACTTTTGTATATTTGACAATTTAAGCCTAGAAATGGGTTTTGTGGTGAAATATGTTTATCACAATCTTATAAGTTATTATTCTTGACTAGTTTAGTGTAAAATAACTTAGATCATGTTAGATTTCCTTCTTATGTCATAGATCTCGATGTTACCTTCCCTTTTGGTTACATGTTTATCACAAAAACACATGAAATCACACATACATGCAAGAAAATCATACATAGCATACACATACACATAGATCTACACATTTTCTTGTATTCTCCCCCATAAAACATATAAAAACCGAAAAGAGAGGGGTATGAAGCTCACCTTGAGTTGTGGGTTCGGTTTTTGAAGAGAGAAATGAAGAAGATTCGATCCTAGCAAGCCTTCTTGGAAGATCTCAAACTTAGAGGCTTCTAAGATGGTGATCATGAGTTTGAATAGATTAGGAAGAGGTTTTTGATGAAATGAAGTTGTTAGATCATAGATTAAACATCAACTTACCTTAGATGATGAATTTTGTGGAATAATCTCCTTGAAAAGCTTCCTAAGTCTCGAAAATTTGATGAAGAATGAAGAGAGTTCTTTGAGAGTGTTTAAGTGAAATGTGTGTGTGTTTCTTTGTGGTTCTCGGCCGAGGATAGAAAAGAGAGAGGAGAAGAGAAGTGAGTGATATGATGTGTGCATGGGAACATGAGTTATTGCATGGAAATCCAAGAGGTAATAAAGAGGTGGCATATGGAAGTCAACTCTCTTCCATTTTGAGTTGTTGGGCCGAGAAGAGGAAAAGGGAAAGAAAGAATATTGGGCTTTTTGTGTTTAAGCCCATATTATGATTCAATTAGGTAATTTTTGGCCCAAATAAATCAAGGAATGATTTTTATGACCCATTAGGGCTATATAAATTTGTTGTGACCCAATAAGGCCCATTAAAGTTAACCTAGTTTATTTTAGGCTTATAAGGCCCAAAATATTAAGTTTCATGTATATGGGTCCAATTAGGGCCCATTTGAGAGTTTTATGTTCAAGATAGTTAAATTGAAAGCTTATTGGTCCATTAGGCCCAATAAGGAAATCCTAGTCCAAAATGAAATTAAACCGGGATTTCTAGGGTTTCCAATTCTTTGTTGACTATTTGAAGTGCTTGAATAAAGTGTTTGATGGAAGTTTTGTTGTTATTGAATAAGCATCATACATGCTTTCACATTGTTGGTTCACATTTGATATAATTGTTGTAGTTACAAAGCATCAAAATTCCTAGTTGTGACATCATCCCCCTGTTAGAGGGAATTTCGTCCCGAAATTCTTTTGAAAGCTAGATTTGAGAATGCGAGAACAGGTGAGGGTACTTCTGCTTCCTTTGGTCTTCACGTTCCCATGTGAATTCCGGTCCGCGTCTCGCGTTCCATCGAACTTTCACAATCGGAATGCGACTCTGTTTAGTACGCTTCACCTCCCTGTCCATGATTTCGACTGGTTCCTCGATGAACAGGAGATTCTCGTTGATTTCGATTTCTTCTAATGGAATGACGAGGGTTTCGTCGGATAAACATTTCTTTAGATTGGAAACATGGAACACGGGGTGTACACTGCTAAGCTCAGTGGGTAGCTGCAGTCTATACGCCACTGGACCGATTCGGGCAAGAATCTCCAAGGGTCCAATGTATCGAGGGTTTAGCTTTCCCCGCTTTCCAAAACGAATCACTCCTTTCCAAGGAGAGACTTTTAGTAACACCCTATCTCCGACTCTGAATTCCAAGGGCTTCCGCCGCTTGTCGACGTAGCTCTTTTGTCTGTCTCGTGAAGATTGCAGTCGGGCTCTGATTTGAATTATCTTCTCGGTCGTCTCGCGTATGATTTCCGGTCCCGTTAATGCATTGTCTGGCGTTTGTCCTCTTGCTAGTTGGGTGTCTCCTACCTCATCCCAGCACAACGGTGATCTGCATTTACGCCCGTACAATGCTTCGAAAGGAGCGACTTTGATACTCGAGTGATAACTGTTGTTGTATGAGAACTCGATCAAAGGCAAGTGGGTATCCCACGATTTTCCAAAGTCTATCACACACGCGCGAAGCATGTCCTCTAGCGTTTGAATGGTTCGCTCGCTTTGACCATCCGTTTGTGGGTGGTAGGCAGTGCTCATGTCAAGTTGTGTTCCCATAGCTTTCTGAAGCGATTGCCAAAAGCGTGAAGTAAACCTACTGTCTCTATCTGAGATGATAGATATGGGCACTCCGTGGGGTCTCACGATTTCTTTGATGTAGATTCTTGTCAGGCACTCCATCTTGTATGATTCTTTTACTGGTAGGAATGAGCGGATTTTGTTAGTCTATCAACTATTACCCATATGGCATCCAAACCATCAGTCGTCTTGGGTAGCTTGGTCACAAAGTCCATAGTAATCCTTTCCCATTTCCACTCGGGAATTACTGGTTGCTGTAGTAATCCGGAGGGTTTCTGATATTCCACTTTTACCTTAGCACATGTGAGGCACTTGCTCACGTAAGTGGCAATCTCTGCCTTCATGTTAGGCCACCAATAATGTTGCTTAACATCCAAGTACATTTTGTCTGAACCTGGATGGATGGAGTATCGCGTCTTGTGGGCTTCGTTCATGACTACATCTCTGAATCCCCCAAGTTTAGGGACCCATATGCGGTTCATGAAGTAATATGTTCCGTCTTCCTTCACTTCAAAGTTCTTCTCCATTCCACGTAACGCTTCGCTTGTTTTGTTTTCTGCCTTCATGGCATCGAACTGGGCTGCCCTGATTTGAGAGGTTAGGTGGGATCGAATGGTTATGGAGAGAGTCTTCGAACGATGATTCGAGTATTCTTTCCGACTCAAGGCATCAGCTACTATATTAGCCTTGCTTGGATGGTACTTGATTTCACACTCATAGTCGTTCAACAGTTCAACCCATCTTCGTTGCCTCATGTTCAACTCTTTTTGATTCAAGATGTGTTGGAGACTCTGGTGGTCGGTGAAGATGGTGCACTTGGTACCATAAAGGTAGTGCCTCTAAATCTTCAGGGCGAAGACCACTGCTCCCAGTTCCAGATCATGAGTGGTGTAATTTACCTAATGCTTCTTTAGTTGCCGGGACGCGTAAGCTATCACCTTTCTACGCTGCATGAGTACACAGCCTAAACCCTGATTTGACGCATCACAGTAAACTATAAAGTCTTATGTTCCTTCTGGTAGTGATAACACTGGCGCACTGCAGAGTGCTTGCTTCAGGGTTCGGAATGCAGCTTCTTGCTTGTCCGTCCATTCGAAGGGTACGCCCTTTTGTGTAAGCGAGGTAAGTGGCTTTGCTGTCTTGGAGAAGTTCTGAATGAATCTCCTGTAGTAGCCTGCGAGGCCTAAAAATTGGCGAATTTCTGTGGGTGTTGTTGGAATCGCCCATCCTTCGATGGCTTGGATTTTAGAAGGATCCACATGTATTCCTTCCTGAATTCAACTCAGTAGATATCGATTATCAATTATATCTTATTATATAATTCATTGATTTATGGGATCAATAATAACAAATTTAATTAGACTTGATTGATCATATATGTGCATCAGAACTCTCTTTCTTAGGTATCCTTTTTCACAAAATATTTCCGATCAAATCATCAAATTTGAAAAACTTGTGTAATCGGCATAGAAATCGCGAAAACACCCCTGCCATCAAAAGCTAACACTAAACGGTTATGTATCCTTTATCCCACTAGTGCATACAAGAGATGTGCGGGTGTTCTTCAAAAAAGATTACATAGATTTGAGGTTTGAACGGGGTCTTTAATGTTTATAAATCTAGTTTAAAGAACATATTATATCATGGTTATTGCATGCATCCAATAAACCATGGTATACTTTAAAAAATCTTAGTTATGTAAAAATCACATTTTAACAATGTTCTTTTATAAAACCCGGTTTTATAAAATTGACACAATGAAATTTTAATAGCTAGTATTAAGTCCGATGTTTGAGCGCTTTATAACATTTGTAAACCTCTTAATAAAACTTTCTTTTGTAAAATAAGGTTTGGAGTTTTATAAGTTTACAAATCTATATTTTAAACCTATATAATTTTAATCCCGGAATTTTACCACTTACTAGCTTTAACGATAAATCTTGTTTTATTTTAAAAATATTTTTTTTACCATCTTATGTTAAAAGGTAAATTTCATTAAAACCAAAATCCTTTGTGATGTTTATTTATTCTCAAATATTATTTTGCATTTGAAAAACTAATTTATCAACCATAACATAATAATAATAATAACATAAAAATAAAACAATACATGCATGCTATAAACATATGTGCATAAACCAATCCATAAACTAGTAATATTATTGTGAGTCATCACAAACATATTAAGTCTATTCCTAAACAGACATAAGGGACCATTATCTTGTAAAGTCTTCATGTGCTCCCACTTGCTTTGGTGGATACTTCTAGAGAGCTTAATTTAGAGCTTAAATCCACACTTCATCAACTTCTAAAATTATTACATTTTTATAAAAATAAACTATTTCAAAACTAATCTATTACTTACAAAATATAACAAATGAAAACTATCTATTTAATTATTACATATTACATACCATATGAATAAATAAATAATTACAACCATTTTAAATAAATCAACACAAGAAACAACACAAAGGTCCATGGCTAGTTTATGCACATCATACACATTTATATACTCAAAATTATATTTAACAACTATTTGTTTTTGTAAGACAACTTTTATGACTAAAAAGATGCATGTAAACTTTTAGTAAAAAATAACAATTATAAACATTTCAAAGTTGTCATAGAAAATACATATGGATTTTTCAGGGAAAGAGAAAACCATCAATGTTTTCCAAAAAACAAAGATTGGATTAACTTAACAAAAAATCTACTAATCTTTCAAAAATGGCTCTGATACCAATTGTTGGGATTTTATTCAAAAATTTGTTTAAAAAACATAAACAATGCAACGAAAGACTTGAGATTTAAACAAAATAAAACTAGTTTTATTCCCACAAAAAGATCATTTTGCAAGACCTAGAAAGATTAAAACAAATAGAGAAAGAAAGTGTAACAAACTTTAAAGACTTTGATCCTCAAGGGATGTTAGAAGTTGATGAAGTGTGGATTTAAGCTCTAAATTAAGCTCTCTAGAAGTATCTACCAAAGCAAGATTAGAACCATCAAAACATGCTAGTATACACTTGTAATTAGTAGTTCATAAGCATTAGAAATATATACAAAATATATCTTCTAAGCTGAAGCAACTAAAGGTCTTTTATCTAGCATCAAAATGCAAGAGAATAGATGAGAAAAAGGGCTTAATGTCTTCAAAATTTGGCAGCCATACATAGAGGAAAGTGCTCTCGGATTTTGGCTCAAAAGAAGAACAAGAAGAGGCTTGCAAGAAGTAATGTCCAATGTCTTAATCCCTTAGAATTTATTCAAGAAAAAAGATATTAAAGACCTTACACAAAAGTAAGTGAAAACATGGGTCTTGAAGACAAGCATACATGGAGAATAAACTAATCAAAAAGCCATGCATGCCTTGTCTCCTCCCAAAATTTGGCCTCATGGTTAAAGGATGGAACCAAATGATGTTCCATACTCTTATGACTAGATGATATACATATATATATAAAATAAACTCTAACTAATATATAAAGTAATTCAATGGTATATATAACTAGTCATATAAACATCTCTTTTATATGAAACTACCTTTTATATAAATAAACTCTAACTAGTTTATTAAGATAGAAATATAACTTATAAATAATCATACTTTATGATATATTTCATAAGTTGTTATTTCTCCAATAAATATTATTTCCACAAATAATAAGCTCCCAATTAGTAAAATATTATTTCCATGAAATAATAATTTTTCCAATCAAATACAAGTGTTAATATATATTTGTTAATAATGAAATTATACTGATAAATAATCAATTGATGGTAACTTGCTATAAGGTGTGACCCTATAGGATCGTATGTTATTAGCAATATCATTCTATAATGGCTCTTGGACATACAAGATCTTTCATATGCGTTTGTCAAAGATCTAAGAGTGCTATGGAGTGCTTTGGAACTTTAGTATAAGGCACACAGGGAAGGTACTAATAAGTACCTAGAGTTTCAAATGGTTGATGACAAATCTATCATGGAGCAAGTGCATGAACTTCAGGTCATGGTCAACAACATGAACGTGCTCTCCATCTCTTTACCATAACTCTTTCAGGTTGGTGAGATCATTGCAAAATCGCTACCCTCACGGAAAGACTTCTCTAAAAGAATGATGCACAAATATGGGGACTACTCCTTGGATGATCTGATGAAACACCTCTGCATTGAGGTGGAAACTCACATCAAGGACATACGTGGTAAAGTCTGATCGAGTGTGCATCACTTATCATCTGGGGGTTCTGGTCACAAGGCCAAGTATGAGGGACAAAAAAAGAGGATCTCCGGACCCAAGAAATAAAGCTTCAAGAAACCGGGTCATCAGAATCCAAACTCAAAGCCAAAGAGGGTCGGACCTTGCCATGTCTGCGGAGAGGTTGGACACTATGAAAGAGAATGAAAAGATCACAAATTAGGACCAGTAGCACATGCAGTCGAGCAGGTTACCGATATGGTGGTAAGTATGAATCTTGGAGAGATTTTTATGATCTCTTCCTTTACTCGAGCAATCTGTGCTCGAGGATGGTTCGTAGACACTGGAGCCACTGTGCATGTTTATGGGAAATGAGAGAGATTCCGCACTTACCATCAAGCGCCACTAGGGAAGGTCATGGTCTGTACAAATGGTCACAAAGATGATGTTCTAGGAAGAGATGATGTTCGTTTGAAATTCAAACGTCCTTCATGTTCCTACTATCTCGAAGGGGTTGATTTCTGCAAACAAGTTTGACAAAGGTGGTTTAAGATAGAGCTCGAGAAAGGCAGAATTGTGATCACTAAGGGCAAAAGGTATGTTGAGAGGCCAAAAAACTGTTCAGGAATGTATCGTCTGTGCCTTAGTGATAAGGGTAGTACGAGAAGGCCAAGTTTTGAGAGTGGTGGTTCTAGTGTGGAAAATGTGTCTAGTGTTGGTATGAATGATGTAACTGGTGGAATGATTGCTAATATGAATGAAATGAGATTTTCTGGTTATTTTATTTGTTCAAATTCTTTATGGTATAAACGTTTAGCACACATTAATGTTAAAAACATTGAAAAAAAATGCAAACTAAAGGAATGTTAAAATATGACACAAAGGATTTTGAAAAATATGAAACTTGTGTGAAATCACAATTTAAAAAGAAACCATTTCCATCAGTTAAGAGACATACATCATTACTTGAGTTGATTGATTCTAATATATATGAATTAAATGGAATACTTACTCGAGGAGGAAATAAAGAATTTCATCACATTTTGTGATAAATCCAGTCGATATCTTCATGTTTATTTGCTGAGATCAATAGATGATGTTTTGGTGAATTTAAACTCTATAAGGCTGAAGTCGAGAATCAACTTGAAAGATGCATTAAAATTCTTCGCTTGGATACAGACGGATAATATTTCAACAAAGAGTTTGACACATTTTGTGAAGAGAATGGAATCCAACACGAGAGAATTTCACCATATACTCCCCAACATGATTGTTTGTCTGAAAGAAAGAATAGAACTCTTTATGAGATGGTTTGGTGCATGTTGAACCAATCGGGTCAACTAAACAATCTTTGGGGGGAAACACTGTTGAATGCTTGTTATGTTCATAATAGGATCACTAGTCGTGTGATTCCTACAAGCTCTTATGAGTTTTGGAAAGGTAAAAAGCCTAACCTAGACTATTTGAAAGTGTGGGGTGTGTTGCTTAGTATAGAACACCTGATCCTAAGAGATGCAAATTGGGAGCTCGAGCTATGAAGAGCCTGTTCATCGAATATGCTTAGAGAAACAAGGCTTATCAATTATTAAATGATGAATCTAGTGTTGTCGTGGAATCTTGAGATGTGGAATTCTTTGAAGACAAGTTTTCTTGAGATGATGAAAACTCTAGTAACAAAAAACCTACAAGTACTTCTCAAGAAATACTCCCACCCCCTTTTATTGTGGAGGAACCAAGGAGAAGCCGGGTTAGAATAAAGAAAAGTTTTGGAGACGATTTCCATTCTTATTTGGTTTGAAGGAAGACAAAAAAAGTGACAAGAGAGGTCATTTTTTCCATTAACTTGGATGATGATCCTAAGACCTTTACTGAATCCATGCCGTTTAGAGATGATCCTTTGTGGATGGAAGCCATAATGACAAAATGGATTCAATTATGGGTAATGGAACTTGAGAGTTAGCTGATCTACCCAAGGGGAAGCGACCCATAGGATCCAAGTGGATATTCAAGAGAAAATATCATCCAGGTCGGTCCATCTATATAGCAAGATTAGTTGCTAAAGGCTACAAGCAGCGAGAATAGATCGATTATTTTGATACCTATGCCCCAGTTGCTAGGATTAGTTCTATCAGAACTCTTACAACAATATCAACTTTGAAAGGACTATACATTCATTAAATGGATATGAAGAAAGCCTTTCTAAATGGTTATCTTAAATATGAGATTTACTTAGAGCAACCAGAAGGTTTAGTGATACCTAGATAGGAAAATAAAGTGTGTAGACTTATTAAATCCTTATAGGGTTTGCAGCAAGTTCCCAAACAGTGCATGAGAGATTTGACACCACTCTAACTGCTTTCAGATTTTAGCACAACAACGTTGACAAATGTATTTATTCCAAATGTACTTCCGAATACACGGCTGTTATTTGTCTTTATGTTGATGATATGTTGATCAAGATGTGTTTTATATGTTACAAAAATCTTATTTTTGATGAAAAATATAAACCCTAAGTTCACATGCACCCTAAAGGATCTATGTTCTTACTATGATTTGCAAACAACTATTGAACATCAAGAACCTACAAGTACATTGCTATTTTTGAAAATACTAAAGGTTATTAGAAAAATACTTAACTTATGTTTAGTGTAGTAAATAAACAATGATTCCTTCTTTATCTAGCTTTAGAAAGTAAGCACCAGAAGTCGCGTGCCTCTAATGGCTCACACCTAAACCCTACAACTCTTGGTATCAAGGTGAAAAGGACAGGTAATCCGATTTCTCTGAGTCAATTTAATTATATAGAGAAAATTCTGACAAAGTTTCTGTTGGATTAGGTGTCTAAGTTCATAACTATTCCTGGAATGTACTTGACCCGATTAGCATGGTCCATTTGGGTTGCATGGCATTGCAACACTTGGATAAACTGAATTAGAGAAAGGACACTTAAGGATTATTAATATATTATAAGTTCTAATATATTAATAATATTATTTAATTAGTATTGATCAAATAATTAATTTGGAATTAATTAAGTGATCAAAAAGAGACTAATTAAGTATGTGGGGTTGATTGTGTAAATCATCTATTCTTGTATAGTGGGCTAATGATCCATGGTTTGTATGGATTGGGCTAAAACCCATATGGTGCTCCATGGATAGTCCATGGAGGTTACAAACCCATGGATCATGGAATATGAAAAGCCATGACAATTAGGGTTTACATGGTGTAACCATACTTGTGCCACAACTATATAAAGACCCCTATGCAAGCAAAATCGGCACTACTACTACTACTACTTGCACAAGAAAAAGAGGGCTAGCCGATTTTGAGGTTTAGTGAACTTCTATCAAGGTTATTCCAAGTGTTGTAGTGTTGTGTGAGACATTTGATGCATCACACTTGAGGTGCTAGGCTCACAAGGTTCTCAAGGAATCCAAACTACAAAAAGGTATGTTCTTCTTCTAGCATTTATGTTTAAAAGTTCCCCATGCTATGCTAGATAGGTTAAGAACCTTGGAAAAGCAGTTTTGCATGTATCTTAGTAAAACATAGATCCAAGGTTTCTAGGGTTGCATGTACACCTTAGGAGTGTTAGAATGCTCAAAACCCTTCAGTGGTATCAGAGCCTAGGCTTGTTTATTTGATACTTGATGCAAAATTGTTGAAAAAACTCAGTTTTCTGCATTTTGCAGCATGAACTCGCCGAGTCCATGGGGGGACTCGACGAGTCCATGAGTTAATTCATCCTACTCGTAGAGTAGGTTCATGCACTCGACGAGTAGGAGCCCCAGAATGAAGATTTTCGAGTTTTGCTGCTGGAAATGGACTAGAAACATTACCCTAAACTGTTTTGGTGTTATAGAACTTGTTTTAGTTGGTGTAATGGTTATTGTGACAACCCGAAATTTCTATTCTGTACAACCTTTCACCTCAATAGAAGTCAGAACTGTTTCTACTAACTTTCAAGCTTTTTGGAATCAGTTTGAGTGTTTTAAAAGTTAGTACTTCAAGAGATAACTGGAGAGAGGATGCCCTAGGGTTTATTGTGCAACAATAAAGTCCCAAAACTCCAAGAGTTTGGAGTTTATGGCCTAAACATAGTGTTTACGGCCGTAAACCCCAAGAGGTATAAAAGTGACACTTAGTCATTTTTATCACTTTTTCACACTTTCAAGAACTAGAACTCAAATCCTCTCAAGTATCATCCGATTTTCCTTCTAGATCTTCAACTTTGTAAGTGTTTATTGCCATAATTAGTTGATATCTTACTTAATCTAGTGATCTTACATGATTTCATCCGTGAAATCATTCCATTTGTGTAGATCTTCAAGTGTTCTTAGTTTCACCAAGAACACCAAGAACACACACTAGTGTTCTTGGACTTTTAACACCCTTTCAAGCTTATCTATTGTAAGTACTCTTACCCTAGTGTGTTATAAGACTTGATACACTTCTTAACCATCTAGAAAACACAAAGAAACACAAGATCAAAGGTGTTTACGGTCCAACATGTTCTTGGGCCGTAAACCCTAATGATTGGGCCATTGTGTGCCCTAGTCCCTTACCAAGCCTTGGATACTAGTCTAGATCCCATCCTTGATGTGCTTAGGACTTAAAACATCAAAAAGACCATGAACCATTAGAGTTTACGGCCGTAAACACATGGAGAAATGGTCCATGGGCCGTAAACTCTACAAAGGGGTGAAATGTTGCCCTAATCACTTCCTAAGGATTAGACTTGAAGTAGGAGTGCTTCTTATGACTTGTAAAGCTTCAAAACACAAAATGGTAGAAGTACCATGAGTTTACGGCCGTAAACTCATGGGTTTACGACCTTAAACTCCAAGGGAGTTGGTTACAAAACCGTAAACTCCAAAAGAGTGTCCCCTTGAACCCTAAACTCAAATGCAAGGTCCTACAACCCTTAGATGCAATCCTTAGTACCTACAACACTTGATCAAGGTGTTTCCTAGTCCCGGAAGGTGTTTCCTTTCATATAGTTGTTTATAAACACTATATTCATGTCAATATGTGTCCTTATATGTCATTTAGGACCTATTGTGTCTCGAGATTTCATTCGTGGAACTTCTCATCCTTACACGCATACCCGTTTGAATCACCCACATCAGGTGAGTTCATACCCCGTAATGAATCTTTTAACTGTTTTAACTGTTTTAAGGGGGGGGGGGGATACAAGTTGAACACAATGATAATTGTGTAAATGTTTGTTATAAACATCTTTCAAAATGTTACTTATGTCATTTATAAGTCGTCAAAACATTTCAAAACTTTTTTAAAGTTATGTTACTTTCTAGTTATACAAAAATTTGTTTTTAAAGTACATACGTAACTTAGTAGTTAAATGAGTCTTTCCAGTAACAGTCCAAGTAGAACATTAGTAAGCTATAATAGGTATAGTTTAGGAGAATGCTATTCATTACTTCTAGTACAATGAAGCACACAAAAAGAGTCAATACCATACAGAACAGATAGTGAAGAGAATCAAACAATACCATACAGAGAGAACACACAATTACTAGAAACAAACAGAACGTACAAGATACAGTACAAAACAAACAAGTTAGGTTGCTATAGCATGAGAACACATACAGGATCTAATTATACCAATGAATCACTAACTCATTGTTTTAAACAAAGGGTGATAGTTATATTGGGTATACATGATCATATACTTTAATGTGAATTACACGGCTTGCAAGAATTTGCAGAGGTCGCGTTTAGTACCCTTAATCTCTTGACAGGGAGAGCGTATAGTAGGGGTTCTAGCCTTCACATTATAACCGTAATAAAACAAATATGTTTTTAGGTTATTAGTACATCCGCATGTCATTATAAACGACAACTGTGTACTTACATTTCCCATTTCTTTCATAAAGTGACATTACCACTTGAAAGTCCAACCCAAACTATTTTCGAGTCAAGATAGTTATAAATTAGGGAAAATATACATTCTTACAAACGACAAACGGAACAGTCGCGTCTAGCACATAACGGAAGATGCCTTGGTAGAAGGATACGATTAAAAGAAAGGACCATAATGCTAGTCTTATGATTCCTTAATGTATACATCACAGGATATATATATATATATATATATATATATATATATATATATATATATATATATATACCAATAGGGTCCGACAGGTAATAGGATGTGTGCTCTCCGCTTCATTTCCTGTTCCTTGTTTGGTTGTGGGCTTGGAACGAATTCACCCAATCTATTATCTACCTGATTCTATATATATGTATGCTTAGTATACATTAAGTCATCATAAGGGTACCAGGTATGGGTCAGGTTATAGGACACAGAGTCAAAGCACAGTTTTTCTAGTACAAAACATACTTTCCAAAATCAGTACTTTTGGGTATTCAAAACTACAAACTTTCCAGTAAAGGGTTTAATCCATTTTATTAAACCAGTACAATTTAAAAGACCTTAGTTGACTAACTCTATAATACCTTAGTTTATACACCATGTTTATGTATAAAACTAATACCTAATAGGTAGTTGGATGTGTGCTTTCCGCCTTACTTCCTGTTCCTCGTTTGGTTGTGGAATTAGGGCAGATTCGCTCAATTAACTTTCTATCCGATATTAGATTATATATAGCAGTATAAACTAAACTATTATAAAAGTAGTCACTGTGGTCACTATTTTATTATAAGAAATAAGGGTTTTCTTAAAGAACTTCTTCATTAGATATAAAGGAAACATTACAATTAACTCCATGAGTAACAAGTGAATACACCAGGGTTATATATGACGATGATCTAACAACCAATGGAATGTGTGCTATCCGCCTTAATTCCTGTTCCTTGTTTAGTTGTGAGCTTAGGGCAGATGCGCACAATCGATTGTTTGTTTACTCTGAGTCTTATATAACTTGTACCCACTTAGTACCCATAGAATGGGTTGTAGTGTCATTTTACTTAAACTTCCATCAAAGTAGGAAATATATGATTTTCTAGAGGAACAGGCGAACTTTTCCAAAACAGAACTTACAACTTCCAACATTTTACAACTACATTTTCAACACCATTTTACATCTACATTTTCAACAACACTTTACAACTTACTTACATCACTAAACTCTTATGAACTCACCAGCTTAATTGCTGATCAACTTTTTCAAATAACTTGTATTCTCAGGAGACTATTAGACAGGTGCTCGTGCTGGGGATTCAGAAGGTGAAGCATTATAGCTTCAAGTCTTGTTTTGTTATTTGTTTATGAATTCTATGTTTTGTGAACACACACATTGTAAACACTTTCTTTCGAAATGAAATGGTTGTTCTTTACTTGCTTGCCATTTACATATCTCGTGATACTAAACATGACGTCCTCCACCCCTGAACGATTCCGCCGTTCCGGTTTTGGGGTGTGACAGATTGGTATCAGAGCATTGTTTATAGTGAACTAAGTATATCAACCGATAAAAGATATACAACTATAAATACAATGGGGCTTAAGTGCTCTGGATAATGATGTATTTTTAGAATATAACTATAGGTTATAAAAATATACCTACTTGCTTATACATGTACATAATAGAACTAGTGTCACGAGGAGAACAGAACTAAAATATTTAAAGGTTTGGCACTGTCGTCAACCTGAACAGTTATGTAATCATAGCTAGGATCAATATAGCCTGATCAACTATATTCATTCGAGATGTGACCGACATGTGTTTGGAAATGATGTGGTGTTGCAACAGTGTTAAAACTTACCTGAACACCAGAACAAGTACATTCAGAGTTAGAATACTATAGGAGTATTTTAGTCCAGATAAATAACTTATGTGAGAACTTAAAAGACCCTTGCGGATAGGTCTATAATCTTGCAAGGTATATTCCTAAAGTTTTATATATAATCAAGATCTAATAGACTTAGAATCTGTGGTCTACACTTCGCTATCCATTCCTCTTAAGGGTGTAGTGTTGGGGTAGGATCACTTATTTGAAGGTCTATTTAATCTTCAAATATATACAAACTTGTGTACCTTGTACAATTATAGGAGGACTCCGTAAGGATCAGCCCATAAAGTTACCTTAAAGATCATAGATTCTTTAGTCACTTTCATTCTCGCACGACAAGCCCAGATAGATTTAACCACTTCCTCATAGTAGACAACAGAAGCGTCCAGGAGGAACAAGAACCAGTTCATGAGAAGTTTGCAAACAGAGATCAGCCGAAGTAACCAAACATCTTACACGTCACACTAATAAATAATAATCCTGTTAAATTATTGAGCGAGTGGAAACACTGCTCACATTATATGTTAGGATTATTTTCTTACATACAACTGGTAACAGTTATTCAGGCAACAGATATTCATTCGAGGATAGTTATTTCAAATTCATAGAGTTTATTAGGTATAGACTCATTTATGAATTGTTTCTAGAACCCTGTGGAAGTCAGGACCCGATGCATCCAGAACTAGGATAACCTTGTCTTTTCAGCTTTCGGCTTGTATCCATTGCTTTAGACTTATTCCGTCTCATCTTTGTATTCTTTTAGCAAAGATGCCTCCTCGCAGATCTAACCGACGCACTACTCCGATAACTCCAACGCCGCCTCCTACGCAAACCGATATGGCAGCTATAAACGCTGCAGTGGCTGCGGCTGTGGCAACATCCATGGCTCAATATCACACCATCAGTACTAATGGAGGTGGAACGCCTACTAATTCTACTCAAGGTGAGGTCCTCGTGCGCTCGAGAGAGTTCTCCTACAAGGACTTCACCAATTGCCAACCATTGTCCTTTAGTGGGACTGAAGGAACCATTGCCCTCATGCAATGGTTCGAGAAAACAGATTCGATCTTCGAAATCTTTTTATGCCCAGAAGGAAGCCAGGTGAAGTTTGCTATCTGCACCTTCTCTGGCAAGGCCCTAACATGGTGGAACAGCCATGTTAAGTCACTGACCCTATCAGTGGCTAACTCAATAGGTTGGGAAAACCTAAAAGAGTTAATGCGGGAGGAATACTGCCCGTTAGGCGAGATTCAAAAACTGGAACAAGAGCTGTGGGATCTCACTATGGTCGGCTCAGACATAGTGACATACACTGACCGGTTCAGCGGACTAGCAGCTCTATGCCCCAGGATGATTACCTCGGAGAGCAAGAAGATATAAAGATACATTTGGGGTCTGACTGCTCCGACCCACGGAAATGTGTTGTCTTCTAACCCAGCCACGTTCGATAGTGCTAAACGCCTGGCTCAGCGACTCATGGACCATGAAGTCTGCCATGGTGTAAAAGTTCCTACTCCCGAACCATCGAGGGAAGAGGACTATAATCAGAAGTCGGGGAACAAGAGGAAGAAGAAGCGAACAACACAAGACACCCCGCAAGAGCAACGAGCGAGTGCTATGTACGCCGCTACGACGGCTACTGCTTCAGCACCTGCCAGTCGATATGCTGGAAACCTTCCAAAGTGTGGAAAGTGAAACTTTCACCACACTGGAGTATGCCGGGAAATGCAGTGTCTGAACTGCCACAGAAAGGGACACACAGTCCGTTTCTGCAAAGCACCGGCTCAACCGATCTCCCAAGTCCTCGGAGCTGAAGAAAACCAAGCCTGCTATGGCTGTGGTGAGGCTGGACATTTTCAGAGGGACTGCCCGATACAAAGGAACTCAGGCGCAGATGGACGCGTTCTGATGATCACCGCGGGAGAATCTACCCCGGAGTTGTCAACGAGTAGCGGTACGTTTTCAAAATAGTAATTACTTTTAAAAATTAATTTATATTCATATAAGATTAAAACTTGGGGATAACACTTAAAAGTAACTATAACAACTCACATGTTGGAATAGGTCGCAATATTCAAGAGCACTAAAAGATCCGTTTTGAGAAGCTATTATGGCATACCATATACATCAAGGTTGTGCACAACTAAGATGTTGCAGACTTAGAGTGAGTGACTCCGCTTAGGTCCCCATTCCTTAATTGGTTGAGGATTTGAGGCAGAGTTACTCAGTCGACTGTCTGGTTCATCTTAAATATTCATAACTTGTATATGGCAGGCGATGGTAGTGGTACCAAGGAGGATTATGATATAAAGTATCCCCACCAGTTAGTAGAGCACTTTTGTTTGTATGAATTTGCACATAGCGGTACGATACGTAGGAGTGTTATCTTCAGAGAGAAAACAGGAAACACGGGAACATTACAAAGAGTACATTTTCGAACATACTAGGAGTATATTGTCGAACACACTAGGAGCACAGTATCGATCATACAAGGGATACATCGTCGTATATCAGAAGTTTCTTTCATTTGACCAAAACTTTGTTCGGTAAAGAGTCCGTTGCTTTCATTCGTCATGAGTTGGCGTGGTCCTCACCATACTAGTTCATATGTTTCTATCGCCTCGATCGACAAGTTCTCGAAACTTTCGTCATTCGTATCGAAAGTCCGACCTAAACCTCGATTTTATCTTTCGTATTCTAAACCCCGAAGTACTCGTACGAAGAGTACTTTGTCCTCCGAAGCCTTATCGTCAGATATCCGCAGACCGTCACGAAATACCGCACGTCCAGCAGACCAAGTTCGAGCACAGAGGCTAAGGACGAATACAGCCCACCTATTACTATTCAATGTATACGCGAGGGTGGTATATGATTATGATTAAGCAGATTTAGTATGTGTGTTTCCGCCCTATCTCCTGTTCCTTGTTTGGTTGTGGAACTGGGGCAGAGTCGCACATCCGACCGTCTTACTAACCCTAATTATATACGACTTGTATACACGAAGTAATGATAGATGGACCAAGTACGAATCCTATCATGATCAGAAGGGCAAAGTTGCCAAGTCTACGAGTGGGTATTCTGCCAATCAGAAGAGCGCAACCCCAGTAGTAATGCTAAGAAATCTAATTTCGGGACGAAATTCCTTCTAACGGGGGGATGATGTGACAACCCGAAATTTCTATTCTGTACAACCTTTCACCTCAATAGAAGTCAGAACTGTTTCTACTAACTTTCAAGCTTTTTTGGAATCAGTTTGAGTGTTTTAAAAGTTAGTACTTCAAGAGATAACTGGAGAGAGGATGCCCTAGGGTTTATTGTGCAACAATAAAGTCCCAAAACTCCAAGAGTTTGGAGTTTACGGCCTAAACATAGTGTTTACGACCGTAAACCCCAAGAGGTATAAAAGTGACACTTAGTCATTTTATCACTTTTTCACACTTTCAAGAACTAGAACTCAAATCCTCTCAAGTATCATCCGATTTTCCTTCTTGATCTTTAACTTTGTAAGTGTTTCTTGCCCTAATTAGTTGATATCTTACTTAATCTAGTGATCTTACATGATTTCATCCGTGAAATCATTCCATTTGTGTAGATCTTCAAGTGTTCTTAGTTTCACCAAGAACACACACTAGTGTTCTTGGACTTTTAACACCCTTTCAAGCTTATCTATTGTAAGTACTCTTACCCTAGTGTGTTATAAGACTTGATACACTTCTTAACCATATAGAAAACACAAAGAAACACAAGATCAAAGGTGTTTACGGTCCAACATGTTCTTGGACCGTAAACCCTAATGATTGGGCCATTGTGTGCCCTAGTCCCTTACCAAGCCTTGGATACTAGTCTAGATCCCATCCTTGATGTGCTTAGGATTTAAAACATCAAAAAGACCATGAACCATTAGAGTTTACGGCCGTAAACACATGGAGAAATGGTCCATGGGCCGTAAACTCTACAAAGGGGTGAAATGTTGCCCTAATCACTTCCTAAGGCTTAGAATTGAAGTAGGAATGCTTCTTATGACTTGTAAAGCTTCAAAACACAAAATGGTAGAAGTACCATGAGTTTACGGCCGTAAACTCATGGGTTTACGACCGTAAACTCCAAGGGAGTTGGTCACAAAACCGTAAACTCCAAAAGAGTGTCCCCTTGAACCCTAAACTCAAATGCAAGGTCCTACAACCCTTAGATGCAATCCTTATTACCTACAACACTTGATCAAGGTGTTTCCTAGTCCCGGAAGGTGTTTCCTTTCATATAGTTGTTTATAAACACTATATTCATGTCAATATGTGTCCTTATATGTCATTTAGGACCTATTGTGTCTCGAGATTTCATTCGTGGAACTTCTCATCCTTACACGCATACCCGTTTGAATCACCCACATCAGGTGAGTTCATACCCCGTAATGAATCTTTTAACTGTTTTAACTGTTTTAAGGGGGGGGGGGATACAAGTTAAACACAATGATAATTGTGTAAATGTTTGTTATAAACATCTTTCAAAATATTACTTATGTCATTTATAAGTCGTCAAAACATTTCAAAACTCTTTTAAAGTTATGTTACTTTGTAGTTATACATATATTTGTTTTTAAAGTACATACATAACTTAGTAGTTAAACGAGTCTTTCCAGTAACAGTCCAAGTAGAACATTAGTAAGCTATAATAGGTATAGTTTAGGAGAATGCTATTCATTACTTCTAGTACAATGAAGCACACAAAAAGAGTCAATACCATACAGAACAGATAGTGAAGAGATCAAACAATACCATACAGAGAGAACACACAATTACTAGAAACAAACAGAACGTACAAGATACAGTACAAAACAAACAAGTTAGGTTGCTATAGCATGAGAACACATACAGGATCTAATTATACCAATGAATCACTAACTCATTGTTTTAAACAAAAGGTGATAGTTATATTGGGTATACATGATCATATACTTTAATGTGAATTACACGGCTTGCAAGAATTTGCAGAGGTCGCGTTTAGTACCCTTAATCTCTTGACAGGGAGAGCGTATAGTAGGGGTTCTAGCCTTCACATTATAACCGTAATAAAACAAATATGTTTTTAGGTTATTAGTACATCTGCATGTCATTATAAACGACAACTGTGTACTTACATTTCCCATTTCTTTCATAAAGTGACATTACCACTTAAAAGTCCAACCCAAACTATTTTCGAGTCAAGATAGTTATAAATTAGGGAAAATATACATTCTTACAAACGACAAACGGAACAGTCACGTCTAGCACATAACGGAAGATGCCTTGGTATAAGGATACGATTGAAAGAAAGGACCATAATGCTAGTCTTATGATTCCTTAATGTATACATCACATGATATATATATATACCAATAGGGTCCGACAGTTAATAGGATGTGTGCTCTCCGCTTCATTTCCTGTTCCTTGTTTGGTTGTGGGCTTGGAACGAATTCACCCAATCTATTATCTACCTGATTCTATATATATGTATGCTTAGTATACATTAAGTCATCATAAGGGTACCAGGTATGGGTCAGGTTATAGGACACAGAGTCAAAGCACAGTTTTTTCTAGTACAAAACATACTTTCCAAAATCAGTACTTTTGGGTATTCAAAACTAGAAACTTCCCAGTAAAGGGTTTAATCCATTTTATTAAACCAGTACAATTTAAAAGACCTTAGTTGACTAACTCTATAATACCTTAGTTTATACACCATGTTTATGTATAAAACTAATACCCAATAGGTAGTTGGATGTGTGCTTTCCGCCTTACTTCCTGTTCCTCGTTTGGTTGTGGAATTAGGGCAGATTCGCTCAATTAACTTTCTATCCGATATTAGATTATATATAGCAGTATAAACTAAGCTATTATAAAAGTAGTCACTGTGGTCACTATTTTATTATAAGAAATAAGGGTTTTCTTAAAGAACTTCTTCATTAGATATAAAGGATACACTACAATTAACTCCATGAGTTACAAGTGAATACACCAGGGTTATATATGACGATGATCTAACAACCAATGGAATGTGTGCTATCCGCCTTAATTCCTGTTCCTTGTTTGGTTGTGAGCTTAGGGCAGATGCGCACAATCGATTGTTTGTTTAGTCTGAGTCTTATATAACTTGTACCCACTTAGTACCCATAGAATGGGTTGTAATGTCATTTTACTTAAACTTCCATCAAAGTAGGAAATATATGATTTTCTAGAGGAACAGGCGAACTTTTCCAAAACAGAACTTACAACTTCCAACATTTTACAACTACATTTTACAACTACATTTTCAACACCATTTTACATCTACATTTTCAACAACACTTTACAACTTACTTACATCACTAAACTCTTATGAACTCACCAGCTTAATTGCTGATCAACTTTTTCAAATAACTGGTATTCTCAGGAGACTATTAGACAGGTGCTCGTGCTGGGGATTCAGAAGGTGAAACATTATAGCTTCAAGTCTTGTTTTGTTATTTGTTTATGAATTCTATGTTTTGTGAACACACACATTGTAAACACTTTCTTTCGAAATGAAATGGTTGTTCTTTACTTGCTTGCCATTTACATATCTCGTGATACTAAACATGACGTCCTCCACCCCTGAACGATTCCGCCGTTCCGGTTTTGGGGTGTGACAGTTATGCTAATCCATTTTCAATGGCTATTATCAAAATTTCAAGTTTTATATGGTTTATTTATGATTCTTGAAATTGTTGATATGCATGTTCATGAACTTATGAATTTAGAAGATCATAGGAATTATTTGTAACTTGCTTGTTAGTTTAATTCTTGATCATTATGTGTTTTAATAGAATCCATAATTTGTCCTCAAGTTATGGATTACCAAAGGTCATTCTTTTAAAGTCCGTTAAAGAAACACATAGGTTACTTAAAATGAAAAGTCTCTCATTTTAATAAACCATTAACTCATAAGTTATGAAAGATGAAAAGTTTTGAAAGTTACAAAACTTGCCCTCAAATTTTGGAACATGTAAAGTCACTTTAAAAACTTTAGTTCCAACCCCTAGAATTTTGAAAGTTAAAATTCAACCCTTATACTTTATAATATTATAAGTTAATAATAATTATATATGTATAAGAACAAGTCGTTTTACCATTAGTAGGCCTCATTCACGAAGCCGGTCTATAAGGGGGGTATAAGGTTGCTGCCTATAAAATGACAGCTTAATGGGTGTCCACTCTCACCCACCGCTTCCTTGATCGATGGAGGGTCATTAGCCAAACGGGTAAGACAAGGACTTTAAATCCTCATTAAAAGTATGATGAATATAAAATAACTAAATGTTTTATAAATTCCCAATCTTAGTTACTTTAGGAAAATGTGAATAAGGTGCTAACCCATGAAATTACACTTTGCACTTTGATTAAGTCGTTAGTGGAGCGTGTGTGGTTAACCAGCACACTAACCTGGACATAACAAGGTAGGCCTTTGGTGGCTTAAGGTTTATCATAGGCCGGTGGAGCACATGTGGTTAACCGGCACATCGATTGAGTGATAAACGTTAAGGGTACCAAGTAATTTGCATGGTTACTTCACACCTTGTTTTGTGATCCTCGGCATCCCAGTCACAAAACATGAAGGGCACACTCGAGATTGAAACATTGCATTGAAAAGTTCAATGAATCTCAAAGAATCTAGGAGTTTCAAAACCAATTAAAACCTAATAATTTATTTCATTTTTCATGGTGGAAATTGGTGAATCATCATTCACCTACCTTCAAATATTTTATAGCTTAGATTACGGCATCCCTCTTCTAAGTTATAAAATATTGTGTTGGGTCCTAGCCTTAATATTACATTTGGGTGTTTTATTAAGGACTATCTTTATATCTAATCTAAACTTGTCTTTCTTCTTTTCAGATGTCTTCTAACAATGCTGCTTTTGGCTCAAACCCTACTGGCTCCTTCTCTCTCATGAACCTTTATGGGAGAGTCATCTTTGATGGATCCAACTTTATGGATTGGATCAGGAACATCAGGATGGTCACTCGGTATGAGGACAAGGAATATGTCCTCGACAAGGAGCTTAAGGAACTTGAGTCGTCTGCTACTCCTGAGGAGATCGCTGAATATCAAGCACATGAGAGAGATGCTACCAAAGTGGCATGTATCATGTTGGCCACAATGACAGCCGAGCTCCAAAAGTCCTATGAGGACTACTACCCTCTTGAGATGCACAAGGATTTGATGGACCGCTACCATCAGAGTGCTCGTCAAGAGCGGTATGAAATTATCTCCTCCATGATAACAACCCGGATGAAGGATGGTGAACCCATCACGGGCCACATGCAGAAAATGCAAAGGTATGTGGACCGTTTGCTGAAACTAAATGTGAACTTCCCCGAGGAGTTGGCAATTGACATCATTTTGCACTCCTTACCATCGTGTTATGATTAATTCCGTATGACATACCGCATGAACAAGGAGGAAGTTACCCTTAAGAGTAAATCGGTTGTTACCACTCCTACTCCTACCGTGGCCTATGTCTTGGCAATCGGGCAAGGCAAAGGAAAGAAAAGGAAGAGCCCTTCGAAGGGTACCAAGGGTAAGACCCTTGATGGCTCCTCTTCAAGTGGAACCAAGAAAGGTTTTGTCACTCCTTCTGCTAAGCCTAAAGAGGTTGAATGTTTCTATTGCCATGAAAAGTACCAGCAAGATGTGAAGGATGGGAAAGTAAAACCCAACCATGCAGGTATACACACTATATTGTCTAATAATTCACCCCATTCTGATTCTTGGGTCCTTGATACAGGTTGTGGTATTCACATATGTAGTGATTTGCAGGGACTAAGAAGAAGTGAGAATGTGGAGCATGGGAAGATAAACTTGATCATGGGGAATAGGAAAGCTTCACCTGTCACCAAGATTGGACTTTATTCTTTGTTGCTAAGTAGTGGACTAGTGTTAGATTTGAATAAGTGTTGTTACTCGTCTGAAATGGCGAGAAATATTATTTTCTTTCATGTTTTGTACAAACAAGGTTTTACCTTTTCGTTTGATAATGAAACTGGTGGTATTAATGCTTCTTTAATATTGTTCTTTATTTTAAAGCAATACTGTGACAACTGTCAAATTCAGGACATTCTCGGACTCATGCATCTTTTTATAAACCATATATGCACATCATGTTATGGCCTAGTAGCATAAATTAGGTCATAATCTTGTAGAAACTAGGATTCAACAAAAATCTTGGACTAATATACTTGACTCTTGCAATTTTAGTAAGTTGTGTAGCTACTGTAGGAAATGCCAATACCCGAATTAGAACGAACTCCAAACATTTGTTACAATTGAAAAAGAGTATAAAACTCTAAAAACAAATTAAAATATTCTAACTTCCTTTCAATATGATCGTAAAAACCTAACAAAGTTCCAAAAACCCTAAAGAGCCCAAAAATCCAAATCTATAAACTCTAAAACCTAAAAACTCTATAAGATTTGTTATGAACCTCATTATATCAAATTTAAATAATTAAGTTGTGAGATATTATCAAAGACATAAAAATTTAATTATCAAACATTAATCATAATTTATTAGTTAAAAACAAAGATTTTTAATAAATCAAGAATTAAATAAAGAAGCCTTTTTATAAAATTGGGGTTTTATAAAAATTTAAGGGGAAATTATATAAATTTGAATTAGGAGAGAGAGAAACTCTCTTATACTCATAAAAATTCATCCACCCTTTCTCCAAGACTCTCTTTTCCCAAAAAATCTCAATCATTCCCTCTTCTCTTACACTTCAACTCCCCTTTCACTCTATCTCAGACTCCACTCCTTACAATACTCAAACTCTCTCTTTCCCTCTCCAAACCCACGAAATTCTTCAGTCAAGAACACCTCTCAACCTTCAAATCTTCATCTTCTAAGGTTGTTCTTCAAGGTAATCACGAAAATCCTTCATCTTCCTTCATTTTTCTTTCTTGTTTTAAAGGTTTTTCTTGCACTTCTCATTCTTATACACCATTCTTTATGAACATTCATGAACATATCCATGAATGTCGAGTTTGATGATGATGGTGGTAGGGTTTCACCCAAGAACAACATGCATGTTGTTTAATGGTGAAATCCAAGGACCAAAACCTATGTCAAACCCTAAAATACGGATTTTTACAAGTATTAAAGCTTCATATACCTTATAAATACAAGTATTTCCTTTGAAAACATCACTATGAACAAAATATGTCCATGCATGGTCTTCAAACCGTGATGCATGTGATGAACATCAAGTTAAAGAGCTTGATAATCAAAGTGCATTGTTAATAGTGCATGTAAATGATTTTATTTATAAAAAAAATCTAAAAATCCTTTTATGTTCAAAACAAAATTTCCACAGAATTCCAGTAAGATAATATGAGGATTTGAAAAATCCCAAGAGTTTTTATCATTTCCTTGATTTATTACAATTGTTACAAGAAAACAAGGCCATAAATCATATAAAATACTTTCTGAGGTCTATAAATCCTAGATAAATTCTTGGATGACCCCTATGGTGAGTAATGACCTCTCATTAAGTTTCATCGATTTTTGTTACTGTTTAGTATGACTTTTAATTTTCTTTTTATTTAGTCCCAATAAATCATAAAACCACTTTAGAGAATGTGAAAATGATATCTAGCAATTATCGCAGCTCCTACCAGAGGTGTAAGACTCAGAAAATATTTTCAGAATTTTTCATATTGCATTCCTATTTTTCCCCGATTTTTGTATTTATAATAACCTAAAAATAGAAAAAATAGTTCTGCTCATCCAAAATTCATGAAAATTTACCAGGACACCTTGTAGTACATTAGGATGCTACATAAAAAATTTTATGTTTTTTTCTTTTCTGTATACTATTTTTCTTCTATTTTCCCAAGATTAAATACACTTAAACCCATTTTTTTATTAGAATAAATACACAAAAATCATAAAATTGGGTTAAACAGTTTAGAAATCCATTTTTATATTTTTCCCAGCTTAATAATGTTTAATAACAGTAATATAAAAAGTTTGGGTAATTTTGGAAACTAATTTCTATTTATTTCAATGTTTATTAGAATAAATGCACAAAAATCATAAAATTGGGTTAAACAGTTTAGAAATCCATTTTTATATTTTTCCCAGCTTAATAATGTTTAATAACAGTAATACAAAAAGTTTGGGTAATTTGGGAAACTAATTTCTATTTATTTCAATTTTTATTAGAATAAATGCACAAGAATCATAAAATTGGGTTAAACAGTTTAGAAATCCATTTTTATATTTTTCCCAGCTTAATAATGTTTAAAAACAGTAATACAAAACGTTTGGAAATTTGTATCCTTTTAATGCTATTTTTCATGAATTTATGTTGTTATGAAGGCTTAAAAATTTAGAAAAATAATTAATCACATCAAAAATTCAAGGAAATTTTCTGGAAAACCTCTACTGCATTTAGAATGAAAATCCAAAGTTTGACAATGTTTGGAAACTTTTTGATAATATTTTAGATTTTTAGGAGCTTAAAACACCTTTAAATGTGTTGAAATACCCTCAATTAATATTACAAAAATCTGGAAAAATTAATATCCAAAATTGTCTTGATGACATGAGTTATAAAATTTCATAATTTCAGAAAAATTGTAACCAATTAATATAAAACCAATATTGTAACAAAAATTTGGCATTTCTCTATATGTAAAATTTAGTATATTAGCATTAGATTTCGACATAAAACTCACTAGCATGTGTTGGATGTCGTAGGATCCCGGTAGTAAGGCGTTGGTGTATTCCGAGGAACTACTTGTAGCTACTTGAAGCATTGTGAGTATTCACGCACTCCCCTATTTTCGGTTTTTAAATGTTTTGGGGTGGAAAAGCATGTCCTAAACTTTGTATGTTCGTTGTATTTATTTTAACCCGTATGAAACTTGGTTGCTATATTTCATATGTATGTGTATGTTACTTTAATTCATGAGGACTGTATCACGGTTAAGTCCCTGGAATCTCTAGACACAACTCATTAACTCTTTTCAGCCTATGGTTATTATGGATAGCGCTATCAGGAGGTAGACAACTCCTCACTCGCACGATTCGCTTGAGTGCATTTTACCATTTTATTTACTATGTTTGCGATACACATAGTAGTCAATAGGGCACGATTCGGTCATTAGGCTTGGGTTATGAACTCATGAATGGAAACTTGATGCACATACGAATCCTACATCGCATTTTAGCAACGAAACTTTTACACTCATTGTATCAATAAAACTTGTTTAATTATTATAGCAACGGACTTTGTTTCTTATTATAGCAATGTACTTTTATTTATGGAAACTTCTATACCAAACGTTGATTTAGTAAACATGTGAACTCACCAACTATTTTCATAGTTGACGCTCGTTTTACATGCTTTTTCAGGAAATAATTTGTAAGTGGATATAAAGATTCATCATCATAGAGCATGTTGCATCGTGTGGAAGTTATTTTGTGAAGTTAACTTTTGAACAATGTTATTTTGGGAAACTTGTATTTTGTTTTATTTAAATTATAGGTTGTAAACTTTAAACTATTACTATGGTGATGTATCTTTATCTTTTGCAATGAAACCTTTCTCGCTGTCATATCTTGCGTTTCCGCTTTAGCGGGGTGTGACAAATACCTTGTGATGGTGTATATGAAATTGTGTCGGTTGTTGATAACCTAGGAAATAATGTATTGTGTATCGATTATTCCACTAGCTTGTATAAAGCATCATTATGGCACTGTCATCTTGGACATGTAAGCAAGAAACGCATAGGCCAACTCCAAAAGGATGGAGTCTTGGAGTCATTTGACCTAAAGTCAGATGATAGTTGTGAATCTTGTTTGCTTGGGAAAATAACAAAGTCACCCTTTACTGGTACTTGTGCTAGGGGTGAGGGTTTGTTGGACCTCATACATACTAATGTGTGTGGACCCTTCAGAACCGCCACAAGAGATGATAACCGCTTCTATGTGACTTTTACTGATGATTTTAGTAGATATGGATATGTCTACTTAATCAAGCATAAGTCAGAGACATTTGAAAGATTCAAAGAGTTCAAACAAGAAGTGGAGAATCAGTTGGGCAGGAACATTAAGATGCTTCGATCCGATCGAGGTGGTGAGTATATTAGTACAGAGTTCCTTGACTATCTTAAGGAATGTGGGATTATCTCACAATTGACACCTCCCAGGACACCACAGCTTAATGGTGTGGCTGAGAGGCGCAATCGAACCTTGTTGGATATGGTTCGTTCCATGATGAGTCGAGCTTCGCTACCAATCTCATTCTGGGGGTATGCCTTAGAGACTGCCGCCCATATCCTTAATCTAGTCCCTACAAAGAAGGTTGCCAAAACACCTCATGAGATGTGGACCGAAAAAGTTCCCAATCTGGACCACATCAAGATTTGGGGTTGCGAGGCTTTTGTGAGGAGCGAGTCTCACGATAAGCTCGAACCTCGAAGTGAGAGGTGTATTTTCATCGGCTACCCACAGAGTTCCTTCGGTTACCTCTTCTACAGACCTAGTGATAATGTGGTCTTTGTAGCAAGGAGAGGAGTCTTTCGCGAGAGAGAATTCATTAGCCAAGGAAACAGTGGGAGGCAAATTGACGTTGAAGAAATCCAAGAGTCAAGTGGTGAAGGAACCTCAAACCCTAGCAATCAACCTGAGGAGGAAACTCCTGTTGATCCGACAGAAGAGTCTATACCTCTGAGGCGTTCCACGAGAGTTAGGAATGCACCTGAGCATTATTATGGTTTCTATATTACTGCAGAAGGTGATACACTTATCATTGATAGCACACTGGTAAGTCTGGATGAACCTAACAGCTATATGAAAGCCATGGCAGGCCCTGAGGCTGCAAAATGGAAAGAGGCTATGTACAACGAGATACAATCCATGTATGACAATCAAGTTTGGAACTTGGTTGACAATGTACCAGGTCGCAAGACAGTCGGGTGCAAATGGATCTTCAAGAAGAAGACCGACATGGATGGTAATGTACACACTTATAAGGCGGGACTGGTTGTAAAGGGCTTTTCTCAAACTCCGAGAGTTGATTATGATGAGACCTTTTCACCAGTAGTGAAGATTAAGTCTATTAGGGTTATGTTAGCCATTATAGCATTTCATGATTATGAAATATGGCTAATGAATGTCAAAACCGCTTTCCTTAATGGAAAGTTGGCTGAGCATGTTTACATGAGTCAGACAGATGGTTTTGTCGATACAGAGTACGCTAATAGAGTGTGTAAGCTTGAGAAATCCATCTATGGATTAAAGAAAGCACCTCGCAGATGGAATCTTTTTTCGATGAGAAAGTCAAAGAGTTTGGCTTTTTAAGGAGTGAAGATGAATCTTGTGTATATGTCAAGGCTAGTGGGAGTATAGTTAGCTTTTTGGTATTGTATGTGGATGACATACTACTCATAGGAAATGACATCCCAACTCTGCAGGAAGTGAAATCCTGGCTTGGGAAGTGTTTCGCTATGAAGGACCTTGGAGAAGCTGCCTATATCCTTGGGATAAGGATTTTGAGAGACAGGAGTAAAAGACTAATTGGACTTAGTCAGAGTACCTACTTGGAGAAGGTGCTGAATAGATTAAGCATGCAGAATTCCAAGAAAGGAGAGTTACCGATCTAGAGTAACGCCAGACTGAGTAAGACTTAGAGCCCGAGTACAGAGGATGAGACAGCAGAGATGAGTCGAGTACCGTATGCTTCCGCTGTAGGCTCGATCATGTATGCTATGACTTGTACTCGTCCTGATGTGGCCTTTGCATTGAGCATGGTCAGCAGATATCAGGGGAACCCTGGCAAGGCTCACTGGACTGCGGTAAAGAACATTCTCAAGTACCTGCGGAGGACTAAGGACTGGGTCCTTACCCTCAGTGGGAGTGATGACTTTAGAGTATTAGGGTATAGTGATGCTACCTTTCAGACTGATAGGGATAATTTCCGCTCTCAGTCAGGCTGGGTCTTTACCTTAAACGGATGAGCAATTTCTTGGAAAAGTTCCAAGCAGGAGACAATGGCTGATTCAACTTGCGAATCATAGTATATAGCGGCAAGCGAGGCAGCGAAGGAGGCTATATGGCTAAAGAACTTCATTGGAGACCTTGGAGTTGTACCAAATATAAAGGAGCCTATAGAGATTTCCTGTGATAGTGAAAGTGCAGTTGCCTTAGCCAAGGAACCAAGGGATCACGGGAGATCCAGACACATCGACAGAAAATACCATTTCATCAGACATCAAATAGAAGAAGGACTCCTCGTGGCAAAGAGGGTATCATCGGATGAGAACCTGGCAGTTCCCCTCACGAAGGGACTGGGTAGGGTTAAGCATCTCCAGCATGTGAGGCGCATAGTTTTAGTAGTTAGATAGCTTTGAAATGTGTAAAGTGTAATTGACATTTGATGATGAATAAAATTTGTTGTTTATTTATGAGTAAAGTGTTGCTATCTTTTGTCAATCGTTTACTATCATTTCATTTTGCATGTTTTGACTTCCAGAATAATTATGTTATTGTATTTCATATTATTCAAATTCTCCACAGTCAGTCATATGTTGGAAGTAGATATGAATCAAGACTGTCATGTAGTTGGTTGTAGATGTCTAAGATGTTGGACATTGCAAAGTGTTGCTACAACACTCATGAGTGCTCATAAGTTCTGAGTATTGGATTCAACCCACGCTCACTGGTATCACTTCATGGAATTTATCTCGAGTGATCGTGAGACGGTAATATCATATAAGTCTTCAAACCTAGACATATGACTTGTTGCCTATGAGTTGGTTATACATTGATTGTACGAAAACGCATTGGTAACTCGATGTTATAAAACGTGCCTTTGTGTATAATTCAACAAGTAGTAGAACAAGCATATGAGTCGAATTTTATATGTTCCTTCTTGGATTAAAAGCGATATCTGGTACCCTCGATGATTTTGTGTTGACCCATGTACCGGGCCCGGTCAGAACAAAGTTGATGTGTTCAATTAACTTCTATGTCAAACAAATCAGAAATCGAGAAACAAACTGCTGGACAATAAGTAAGACATTGTTCCATGTATTTGTCCGGCTGATATCTAGAACAGAGGATTATATGATCACTTATCTTAAATAGCGCATCATCATCATCTCAGTTCCGCGAGACCTTGAAAGAGCTACGATTGCTGATCGGTTCCTGAAGTCATTCTTGCAGTTATAGTTATTAGACTTATGCAAGTGAGAGATTGTTGGATTAGGTGTCTAAGTTCATAACTATTCCTGGAATGTACTTGACCCGATGAGCATGGTCCATTTGGGTTGCATGGCATTACAACACTTGGATAAACTAAATTAGAGAAAGGACAGTTAAGGATTATTAATATATTATAAGTTCTAATATATTAATAATATTATTTAGTTAGTATTGATCAAAGAATTAATTTGGAATTAATTAAGTGATCAAAAAGAGACTAATTAAATATGTGGGGTTGATTGTGTAAATCATCTATTCTTGTATAGTGGGCTAATGATCCATGGTTTGTATGGATTGGGCTAAAACCCATATGGTGCTCCATGGATAGTCCATGGAGGTTACAAACCCATGGACCATGGAATATGAAAAGCCATGATAATTAGGGTTTGCTTGGTGTAACCATACTTGTGCCACAACTATATAAAGACCCCTATGCAAGCAAAATCGGAACTACTACTACTACTACTTGTACAAGCAAAAGAGGGCTAGCCGATTTTGAGGTTTAGTGAACTTCTCTCAAGGTTATTCCAAGTGTTGTAGTGTTGTGTGAGACATTTGAGGCATCACACTTGAGGTGCTAGGCTCACAAGGTTCTCAAGGAATCCAAACTACAATAAGGTACGTTCTTCTTCTAGCATTTATGTTTAAAAGTTCCCCATGCTATGCTAGATAGGTTAAGAACATTGGAAAAGCAGTTTTGCATGTATCTTAGTAAAACATAGATCCAAGGTTTCTAGGGTTGCATGTACACCTTAGGAGTGTTAGAATGCTCAAAACCCTTCAGTTTCAACATTTGAATATTAAGTAATTCAACACTCTTTTTGATTCAAGTGTGAAAGTAAATCTGAATTTTGGTCGAGCAGTGGCTCAACTAGAATATGCAAGTGAAATTGGAAGCATGATGTATGTAACACATTGCACTCAACCTGACATCACATTTGTTGTAAGCATACTGAGTCAGTATACTATCAATCCAATGATGGAGCACTGGAAGGTAGTAGGTAGAGTACTGGAATACCTAAAAAGGACAAGTAATTTTGAGTAGACGTATTCGTCGTCTAACGGAATACTAGAAGGTCATTATGATGCTATTTGGATAGATCACACCAGTGGTCAAAATCCACAATTGGTTAGATATATACTTTAGTTATTGGTGCTATTTATTGGGTGATCAAGAAATAGACATGCATAGCTCATTCAACGATGGAACCAGAGCTAATTTCCTTAGAAGCAGCGCGCAAAGAAGTAGAGTGGATTCGAGATCTACTCATGGATATCCGTTTGTGAGATATTCCAATGCCTACTATACCCATGTATTGTGACAGTGATGCTACATTGTCTAAGGTATATAATGTAATATATTATGGGAAGTCGAGACATGTAGGTTTGATAAACAATTTTGTGAGATAACTAACTGAGATTGGTACCATCAAAGTTGTATACGTCAAGACAAGTAGAAACTTGGCAGATCCGCTTATCAAACCTCTGACAAGAGATTTGGTTACATCTACCACGAGAGTCATGAGTCTAAAACCACAATAGAATCGCTTAGTGGTGGAAACCCAACTTGGAATTAGTGCTCCTAATTCTCAAGTTTAAAGGGTAACAACGAAGTCACTAACAATAGAAGGTACTATCATTAATGATAGATCCATGTGAGGTAGGATAGTATTTCATTGTCGAGAATGAGGTTGAGTTATGACTCTTAACAAAGTTTTGGAGACATCTAACCAACGAAGATGTAAAAATTTTCCTATATGATCTAGAGGTGGTGTCGCCTCAATTGAAGATTAGTGTTTTATCTTCAAAAGGATCATGAAAAGGATTTATAGCGCATGGCCATATTAGCGCTCAGGGAGAACGAAAAGACGGTATGTGATGTGTGGGGGTAAACCGAAGAGGTCATAAGGTTCATGGTTTAAAACTAAAGGATACCATTGAATTGGTCTCTTCTTGTTTGTCCTCATTAAACTAGCATTTAATCTTATTGACACCCAAGTGACATCATCTGTCTGAGTGAAAGGAAACTTTCCAACTTTGTGGAGAATTGTTGGAAACTTGAATGGAATAAGAAATTTGGCTAGTTTCCATTATCCCACATTGGTGAGGGGAAAAAAATTTAGTGGGTTTATAATTCCTTTCACTTGATAGGCCTTCAAAAGCTTTAGTGCATCAAGGGATGGGCCAAGCTCACACTCGTGCGTGTAGCCAGTCTAACCTAGCTGAGTAGGCGAAATGGAATGATTTAGGCGCATTTGGAACTTTACATGAGACATCGACCAGTGTGAGCTAAAGAGCTTTTATTTTTAGCAGTTTTGGGATCAGTCGATTTGGACCGAACCGGGTTCATGGAAATAGCTTTGGAATATTCTGGAAGCTCCACAAAATGGGTTGCTTGGATAGAAAGGCATCACCTTAGGGTTTCTAGGTTCCGACCTATGATGGTCTTTTGCTTCCTTCTAGGGTTTCGAAACCTATAAATACAGCTCCTTAGGAGCCGCATTTGACACACAAAATTCACTGCTCTCTCTCCCTCTTGGCAATTTCTTCTAGTTTCTTAGTATTCACTTTGTGTTTTGTCTTTTTCCATTGTTGTTAGAAAATCTATATGTCTGCATTAAATCCTGACGTTTTACTCTGTTCCGTACAGCCGATAGAAACGAAGTAAAAACATTTAAGGACATGAATCAGATCCGTGCAGGTTTCTACAAATCGAGATCAACTACAAATAGGTCTATTTTACTTTATTGTTTCACATTTAAATTGGTCCAATCACATGACATTTTGCTTCTACTCCTTTCTTATAGTTATATATGATTGCGAATGATCAATCTGATTTTTGGATGAAACTTGGTGGCAACAATAATATAATTTGATTTATTATCTTGTGAGATATCAAAATTTAATATTCTATATTAATCGTTGGTTGTTTTTTAAAATGTTTGGATATTTAATCATAAATATTATCTGTCCATTTGTTTATTCTGAATAATTCATGATTAGTTCATCATACTGATTATTGGATTGTTTAAATATCAAGTCTGAATTTCAATATATAGACATAGATAAATATTGAGTAATTAATGAGTTAAGTACTAGATGCATAGTAGAAGATATTTAATGAGATAAAGAGCTGGATTTTCCATAGGATAGGAGTTATGTGATGAGTCATATAAAAGAGTTAGAGAAGAGTATGATTCCTATGGAAATAAGAATATGATTCCTTCGGGAATAAGGATATGATTCCTTCAGGAATAAGAGTATGATCCTTCAGGAATAAAGAGTATGATTCCTTCGGGAATGAGATTATGTCCCTATGGGGAAATAGATGATATCCATTTAGGTATGTAGATATATGGTTCCTGGAGGAACCCAAATTGTTTATGATTAGAGAAGAGAGAGAAAAGGTTCCTTGAGAGGAACAAGATAAGAGATTTTTGTTTAAGAACATAGATGTCACACCCGCAAACCAGGATGGCGGAAATGTCCGGGGGTGGATGACTTTCATGTATTGTATCATAACATAATGCATAATAGTGATCAAAGCAAACACAACCATCATAAATATAATAAAAAAAGTTACATTGTTGTAAGAGTTACATGTTTCAAAATCAATTACAATATGATGATAAAAAGATTCGTTTGACGCCTTAGTGTCCCATCCTCAAAAGCTTGTAGTTACCTGTTTTAGTGATTTCCTGAGAATACAAGTAGTTTTGAAAAGTGTCAACAATTAAGTTGGTGAGTTCACAAGAGTTTGTATGAAGAACTGTAAGCCTTTCCTTGTAAAATGGCAGTGTTCGTTTCCAGAAAATCCAATATTTTCCTTAAAAATGAGTTGTAGTCTTAGAAACCTAAGACCGAAATGTACAAGTATTTCCATACTTAAAATAGTAATATGCAGTTTTAAATTTATATAAAACTGTTTGAATGCATGTTTACCCGTAAACTAATCGTATCGTTGTTTCCCCATGTGAGTTATTATAACTGTGCTGTCACACCCCGCTAAAACGGAAACACGAGGTGTGGCGGTATAAAGGGTTTCATAGCAAAAGTTAAAAGACAACACCAACCATAGTATTAAAAATCATTACAAATTTACAATGGGTTTGAACAACTTTTAAAAGAAATTACAATGTAAATTGAAATCCAACACATGCGAATGCTCCTAAAAGTGAAGTGTCCCTAAGTGCCACTTACTCGATGATTCCTGAAAAAGCATGTAAAACGAGCGTCAACTATAAAAATAGGTGGTGAGTACTCACAGATAAACAAAATAATATTGGTTCCATGAATTGAAATCAAAGTTTTGAAAAAAGTTTCCAATAATAAAAGTATATTGTTAAAATGAGTAAATATGTTTGTAAAAAAAACAAAGTTCATTGTCATCATGAGGGATAAAGTATGTTGCCCAAATGAGATGCAACGTTCATATTCTCATGGAAGATAAAGTTCGTTACTCAAATGAGTAAACAAGTTTCATTGCTAAAATGAGCAATCAATTCCGTTGCTACAAGGAGCAAACAATTTCATTGCTAAAATATGTATATAAGTTTCTAGTAATAAAAGTTCGTTGTTATAATGAGATACAAAGTTTATTGCTATAATAAGTATACAAGTTTCATTGCTAAAATAAGTATACAAGTGTCGTTGCTAACATGAGAATACAAGTTTGGTATGTGCATAAAGATTCGTATGTGCGTCAAGTTTCCATTCATGAGTTCACAACCTAAGCCTAATGACCGAATCGTGCCCTATTGACTACTATGTGTATTGCAAACATAGTGTATAAAATGGTAAAATGCACTCAAGCGAATCGTGCGAGTGAGGAGTTGTCTACCTCCTGATAGCGCTATCCATAATAACCATATGCTCAAAAGAGTTAATGAGTTGTGTCTAGAGATTCCAGGGACTTAACCGCGATACAGTCCTCATGAATTAAACTAACATACACATACATACGAAATATAGCAACCAAGTTTCATACGAATCAAAATAAATACAACGAACATAAAAAGTTTAGGACATGCTTTTCCACCCCAAAACATTTAAAAACCGAAAATAGGGGAGTGGTGAATACTCACAATGCATTGAGATGATGCAAATGATGCCTTGATCTAAGTTCCACTTGTATCACTACCGAATCCTACAATAATGGTATACGCTAGTGAGTCTCTAGTTGAAATCTAATGCTAATATACTTACTACTACAATAGAATTATGCCAATATTGTGTCAAAATTTAATATTGATAAGTTACAAACATTTTTCTGAAATGGTGAAATTTTATAACTCATGTGATTAAGACAATTTTGGATATTAATTTTCCAGATTTTTGTAATATTAATTAAGGGTATTTCAACACATTTAAAGGTGTTTTAAGTTCCTAAAAATCCAAAATATTATCAAACAGTTTCCAAAAATTTTCAAACTTTGAATTTTCATTCCAAATACCATAGAGGTCTTCCAAAAATTTTCCCTTGAATTTTTGATGTGATTAACTATTTTTCCAAATTTATAAGCCTTCATAATAATATAAATTAAAGAAAAATAGTATCCCGATGATAAAAATTCTCAAACTTTTTATAATACTGCCATTGAACATACTTAAGTTGGGAAAAATATAAAAAAGGATTTCTAAACTGTTTAACCTATTTTTATGATTTTTGTGTATTTATTCTAATAAAAATTGAAATAAATAGAAAAAAGTTTACAAAATTCTCCAAACTTTTTTAACACTGTTATTATACATTTAGAAGATGTGAAAAATATAAAATATATTTTTCAATTAGTTTTGATATTTTTCTTTGTTTTATGCTCTTGAATAATCATTAAATGGTTAATAATTACCAAATAGTTAAAGTAAATTACGAAAATTTTTGTAAACTCCATTTAAATTGTACATAATCCGGGAAAAATACCAATGGTGATTTTTATCTAATGAAATCCGATTTTGAGGATTTAAGTGTATTTATACTTAGAAAATAGGAGAAAAATAGTATATTGAATATATGCTAAGGTGTTCTGGTAAATGTTCATGAATTTTGGATGAGTACAAATATTTTCACATTATTAGTCCATTATAAATACAAAAATCGGGGAAAAATAGGAATGCATTATGAAAAATTCTGAAAATCTTTTTCCGCGTACTTCACATTAGATAGGATCTAAAAAAATCATATATAGCCTTTTAAAATTCCTTAAATTGGTTTTATGATTTATTTGTATTAAATAAAAAAGAAAACTCAAAACCATACCAAACAGTAACAAAAATCGATGAAACTCATTGAAATTTCATTATTTACTTTAGGGGTCATCCAAGAAATTACCTAGGATTTATAGACCTCATAAAGTATTTTATATGAATTATTGCCCTATTTTCTTGCAATAATTATAATAATTCGAGAAAAATGAATTGTTTTTCTGAAAATTTGTAGAACATCTCATTTTGTTGATGGAATTCTGGGAAAAATCGGATTTGATCAGAAAATAAGTTTTATATATTTATTTAGGAATAAATCCTTTATGAACCTATTTGAATGCTTTTTAACAACAAACTTTGATGATCAAGCCTCTAAGCTTGAAGATCATCACATGCATGTTGGTTTTTGGGTGAAATACTACCTCCAACATCATAAAAATCATGGTTATGAACATATGATTCATAATCCATCCATAGAAAGGTGTAGAAGAAGAAGATATGTAAGAAAACTTGAGATTTGGAAGGAAGATTGAAGGATTTTCGTGATTACCTTGAAGAACAACCCTAGATGATGAAGATTTAGAGTTTAAGGTGTGTTTTTGGCTTCATTTTCTAGAAAAATTTTGTGGTTATAGAGAGGGCAACAGAGAAAATGGTGTTGGGGGAATTTATGAGTGAGAGAGAGAAGTGAGAGAGTGATGGAGTGTGGAGTTGGAAAATGAGAGTGAAATGAGAAGGAGGGAGGTGGTGTGGACGAAATTAAGAGAGAATAAAAGGATATATTTCTGCTTTTATTTATTTATTTATTTATTTATAAATATTGGAAATCTAGTTTTTATAAAGTATAAACTTTTATGGTGATTTGTATAAAAATTAAACACTTATGTTCATAAATAAGGCAAATATTCCTAATTTATTATTCCATGATCAAATTTATGTTCCATGACTTATAATTAATTAAGGATGTCATATATAATATAAAATTTTGAGGTAGTGAAAATTTTATAAACCTTTCATTCATTTTATAAAATTTTGACACGTGTTATAAAATTTGGACATTTTAAACTATCATATAGGATATAGAGTATCTTTTGGTATTATAACTCTTTTATAGCTATAAATAATGTTTGTAACTTATTTTATCGGTTTATTGGCATTCTATGTAGTGGTTCCGAGATTCAAGCGAAATGGAGGAACCAAGTATACTAGTCATAGTTTTGAACTTTAACTTAAGTTCCTACGAGACTTGGACCTAATTTATACCACTAGGGCAAATGAATGATGTATGTATATGATTCATGAAAAGGTGTTCAAGTCAAAGAGTGACCCGAATATGGATAGTCACTGCAGTTAAGTAGTTGTAGAATTCACATATCAATATGAAATCTAAGTACACTATCCTTCGATTCTACTTGTTTCCATGTTTCTAGTAGGTTATAACTTAGCTTCTAGTTACTAAGTCTAGTATGTGTCGTGCCTATACGTGCAACTAAGTTAAGTGAAATCTAGAACTGACTCGAATTTTGACGGTTGTCACATGTGCTAAAGACATAGATGGCCTGTTACGACGTTCTTCATGCGTCGGAATGTTATGACATTTGTCACCCCAGACCTGCCGGTCTAGCTGTTGCAACCAGCTTAGGTGCGGGATTGCCAGTCTCGTATAGATCTATACACAAGTATCACGCTCTCTTACGGGAGACTCTGGTTATAATACAAGACTTTTGTAGGTACCCTGATAGGTACGATGAAGACTTTGACTCACAAAAATTGATTCAACGAGTTTACGTGTTGTTGTAATGAAAACATTTTTATGTGTAATTATCACTTTTCCGTGATAATAAAATAGTATAAAATAATTATATATATCTTTATATAATTATACACTTTGCTCAACATGTTACAATAGTGTTAATGATCCAAAAACTATACTTATATAGTTTATTATAATATTTGATTTTTGTACCTATATATATATATATATATATATATATATATATATATATATATATATATATATATATATATATATATATATATATATAGGCTAGCATGCTTAAATATTCAAAAATAACAAGTATTTTACATCTAGCACAAATAAGTGAGTCCCTAGCACGAAAATGTCTATTTTTTCTAGTTTTTAACTTTTAAAGTCACAAACGGCAAATAGTGAAATATTGTCATGTAAAACTTATTTTTACCCTTCTGTGATTTTTAGGTCAAGTTAATTTTATATGTTTTAAGCAACACATTTTTTGTTAAATCCCACAAAAATCGTACCATAACCTAGTTATGACCATTTTTGTTAGAAAAACCAATTTTTGCATAAAATGATAGAAAACAGCTTACAAAATTGCCCATTTTTATGATTTTTGTGCATTTATTCTAATAAAAATTGAAATAAATAGAAAACAGTTTATAAAACCGCCCAAACTTTTTGTAACACTGTTATTATACATATAGAAGCTGTGAAAAATATAAAAGATATTTTTCAATTAGTTTTGATATTTTTCTTTGTTTTATGCTCTTGAATAATCATTAAATTGTGAATAATTACCAAATAGTTAAAGTAAATTACAAAATTTTTTGTAAACTCTATTTATAGTGTACATAATCCGGGAAAAATACCAATGGTGATTTTTATATAATGAAATCCGATTTTGTGGATTTAAGTGTATTTAATCTTAGAAAATAGGAAACAAATAGTATAGTAAATAGAAAAATCATCAAAATTTATGTTTAGAGTTATAATATATGTTAAGGTCTTCTGGTAAATTTTCACGAATTTTGGATGAGTACAAATATTTTTCCCATTATTAGTCCATTATAAATACAAAAATCAGGGAAAAATAGGAATACATTAAGGAAAATTCTGAAAATATTTTTCCGCGTACTCAACATTAGGTAGGATCTGCGAAAAATCATATATAACCTTTTCACATTCCTTAAAGTGGTTTAATGATTTATTTTTATTAAACAAAAAGAAAATTCAAAACCATACCAAACAAGATCAAAAATCAATCAAACTCAGTGAAATTTCGTTATTTACTTTAATGGTCATCCACCAAATTACCTAGGATTTATAGACCTCATAAAGTATTTTATATGAATTATTTCCATATTTATTTGCGATAATTATAATAATTCGAGAAAAATGCATTGTTTTCTGAAAATTTGTAGAAGATCTCATTTTGTTGATGGAATTCTGGGAAAAATCGGATTTGATCAGAAAATAAGTTTTAGGTATTTATTTAGGAATAAATCCTTTATGAACCTATTTGAATGCTTTTTAACAACAAATTTTGATGATCAAGCCTCTAAGCTTGAAGATCATCACATGCATGTTGGTTTTTGGGTGAAATACTACCTCCAACATCATAAAAATTATGGTTATGAACATATGATTCATAATCCATCCATAGAAAGGTGTAGAAGAAGAAGATATATGTAAGAAAACTTGAGATTTAGAAGGAAGATTCAAGGATTTTCGTGATTACCTTGAAGAACAACCCTAGATGATGAATATTTAGAGTTTAAGGTGTGTTTTTGGCTTCATTTTCTGGAAAAAATTTGTGGTTATACAGAGGGGAACATAGAAAATGGTATTGGGGGAATTTAAGAGTGAGAGAGAGAAGTGAAAGAGTGATGGAGTGTGGAGTTGGAAAATGAGAGTGAAATGAGAAGGAAGGAGGTGGTGTGAACAAAATTAAGAGAGAATAAAAGGATATATTTCAGGTTTTATTTATTTATTTATTTATTTATAAATATTGGAAATCTAGTTTTTATAAAGTATAAACTTTTATGGTGAATTGTATAAAAATTAAACACTTATGTTCATAAATAAGGCTAATATTCCTAATTTATTATTCCATGATCAAATTTATGTTCCATGACTTATAATTAATTAAGGATGTTATATATAATATAAAATTTTGAGGTAGTTAAAATTTTATAAACCTTTCATTCATTTTATAAAATTTTGACACATGTTATAAAATTTGGACATTTTAAACTATCATATAGGACATATAGTATCTTTTGGTATTATAACTCTTTTATAGCTATAAATAATGTTTGTAACTTATTTTATCAGTTTATTGGCATTCTATGTAGTGGTTCCGAGATTCAAGTGAAATGGAGGAACCAAGTATACTAGTCATAGTTTTAAACTTTAACTTAAGTTCTTATGAGACTCAGACCTGATTTATACCACGAGGTCATATGAATGATGTGTGTATATGATTCATGAAAAGATGTTCAAGTCAAAGAGTGACCCGAATATGGATAGTCAATGCAGTTAAGTAGTTGTAGAATTTACATATCAATGTGAAATCTAAGTACATTATCCTTCGATTCTACTTGTTTCCATGTTTCTAGTAGTTTATAACTTAGCTTCTAGTTACTAAGTCTAGTATGTGTCGGGCCTATACATGCAACTAAGTTAAGTCAAATCTAGAACTGACTCGAATTTTGACGGTTGTCACATGTGCTAAAGACATAGATGGCCTGTTACGACGTTCTTCATGCGTCGGAATTTTATGACATTTGTCACCCCAGACCTGCCGATCTAGCTGTTGCAAGCAGCTTAGGTGCAAGATTGTCAGTCCCGTATAGATCTATACATAAGTATCGCGCTCTCTTACAGGAGACTCTGGTTATAATACAAGACTTTTGTAGGTACCCTGATAGGTACGATGAAGACTTTGACTCACAAAAATTGATTCAACGAGTTTACGTGTTGTTGTAATGAAAACCTTTTTATGTGTATTTATCACTTTTCTATGATAATAAAATATTATAAAATAATTATATATATCTTTATCTAATTATACACTTTGCTCAACATGTTACAATAGTGCTAATGATCCAAAAACTATACTTATATAGTTTATTATAATATTTGATTTTTTTACCTATATATATATATATATATATATATATATATATATGTATATATATATATATATATATATATATATATATATATATATGTATATCTATATCTATATCTATATATCTTATAAAGCTAGCATTTTCTCTTGAACCTCATGCATTTGTAACTCCCAAGACCATTTTTCTTTGAACCTCATGCATTTGAAACTCCCAAGACCATTCAACTTATACAAATTAATTTATGATTAATTGAAATATTATGATTTGTAACTCTTAAACTATTCAAATCATGCTATTTAGTTGATGAGTTAAATGAAATATTTAGCCTATATAAGAAATTTGTAGATTACATATTGCATGTATGTCAACACAAAATGATAGATTATATTTGTAGGGTTTGAAGAGTTATGTGAGTGGTTCCATGGATGTAAGAAAGCAATTGGAACTTTTCCAAATATAAATTCATGTAAACTCAAATTGGGTGCATTTAAAGTTTTAGACATTAACCAATGTTCAAATTTAGGTATGTGTGTAAAGGTATATTTAAGATCATTTTTTAAGTTTATGTGTTATGCATCTTTCTATAATCATGGGATGATGAAGTGGGATTGATAATTAGTTCTCATGAGCTTTTGGTAAATCAACCATCAAGATATTTATCAGTTAGATAAATTAACTTTGTTAACAAGTATGTATCTTTATGTTGTCTCTCTCTTTTTTATGTTAAGAAAATATATTTTATATACAAGAGAACATTATTCAACATGTATTTTATGCTATGTATATACTATGTTAGTTTCTATCGCTTATTTGTTGTAAATAACATCGATGGAGTTTTTTATAATTGATTTTGATGAAAGGAGTTTACAATTATTATTCCAAATTGTTGTTGATAATGACAAGTTAGAACGAATGGTTTTTAATATGATATGAATTTATTTTTGAAAACCAATAATTATGTTTGTTATAGAAATGAATTATTTATGTTCTACCAAAACTTATATGGATGTACCCAATTTTAAATGTTTTTATAGTAATAAAAATAAATTATCTTATTACATTTGTCAATTTTCTTTTTTCCTATTCGTTCTTTATCGTAAAGGAAAAGTAAAATAAATAAAATATTAATATTTTCATAAAAAATATAAGTGATAAAAATATACATCAAGTGTAACACTCTTCCTCCCTAACCTACTCTTAATATATATATATATATATATATATATATATATATATATATATATATATATATATATATATATATATATATATATATATATAGTTGAAGATTGGTCGCAGTACATAACAATTATTATAATTTTAAAATTCAAATCACCATTTTATTTGGATCGTTCATTCTCTTCCAAGATTTCATAACTTTAAGGAAAAAATAAAAGTAAAATAAAAAAGTATGATAGTTTTTTGTAAATATAATAATGAAAACTTTCAAAAATGTAGTTTTTAATTAGTAAAAAATAATAATTGTTTAAAATAACATAAAACTAAAGAATAGATTATATTATATTAAAAAATTATTGTTATTTGAAATAATAATAATAATAATAATAATAATAATAATAAAGGAAATAAAAAATATTCAAATAAATTATACATAATTTAGTTAAAAATAACTATAGTTTAATACAAATTTAAATCAAAAACTTAATTCAATTTGATTCAATATCTTTCTTATCCGATACTTAAAATTATTATAATATTAGTTACAACTTAGTATAAAAATTATTCTTTCAATGATAAATACTTATAATATTGTTTTTATAACATATAATTGTTAATATTTATATTACATTATTGGGCACAAATCAAGATTTTAAAACTCCCATTACTAATCAATAGTTTTTTTATTTAAATGTAACTATGATTTCAAATTTAATGTAATTTGCCTTTATATTTTCCACTACATTCAAAAGTTTTTTAAACTTATGGTTATTAATGTGCAATGCTTTTTATTTTCTATTTATTTATTATACACATTGTAGATATATTAGTAGTATATAAGTAAGTTTTGATTAAAAAATCATATGTTTGAAAAGATTTGTGATTCAAAATGAAATAGTTGAAAAAAAAATAAGTTTTCTCACATTAATGGTTATTTCAACACAATTTTTTATAACGATGTTCCTATATATCAAATGTATGTTGATTTCTAAATATTTATTTTGAATGATTTATAAGTGTTTAATAAGTTTGTTTGATGTAAATGTTATAATGTTGTAGTGTTTTTATTTTATTAAAAGCTATAGTGTTTTTCATATTATTTATTATTTGTTTTATATACAAATCGGCATATATTTTATATATAATTTTCAAAACTTAAAATATTCTATAAAATCATCAAAAGTTGTAGTATTTTTTTTCATACTACTTTATTTTTTTATACATAGAAATCAAAATATGTTTGATATATAATTTACACAACATAAAACGGTCTATAAAGTCATGAATTAATAGTGGAAATAACTAATGATATGAAGCTATTAAAATTAATAAAATTAATATGTTAATATAGAGTTTTTTTGGTATTGATATTGGTTTTACATCTAGTATTTTACATCTAGCACAAATAAGTGAGTCCCTAGCACGAAAATGACCATTTTTCTAGTTTTTAACTTTTAACGTCACAAACGGCAAATAGTGAAATATAGTCATGTAAAACTTATTTTTACCCTTCTGTGATTTTTAGGTCAAGTTAACTTTATATGTTTTAAACAACATTTTTTTTGTTAAATCCCACAAAAATCGTACCATAACCTAGTTATGACCATTTTTATTAGAAAACTCATTTTTGCATAAAATGATAGAAAACAGTTTACAAAATTGCCCATTTTTATGATTTTTGTGCATTTATTCTAATAAAAATTGAAATAAATAGAAAACAGTTTACAAAATTGCCCAAACGTTTTGTAACACTGTTATTGTACATATAGAAGCTGTGAAAAATATAAAAGATATTTTTCAATTAGTTTTGATATTTTTCTTTGTTTTATGCTCTTGAATAATCATTAAATTGTGAATAATGACTAAATAGTTAAAGTAAATTACGAAAATTTTTGTAAACTCCATTTACAGTGTACATAATCCGGGAAAAATACCAATGGTGATTTCTATATAATGAAATCCGATTTAGTGGATTTTAGTGTATTTAATCTTAGAATATAGGAGAAAACTAGTATACTGAATAGAAAAATCATCACAATTTTTATTTGGAGTTATAATATATTTTAAGGTCTTCTGGTAAATTTTCATGAATTTTGGATGAGTACAAATATTTTTTCCATTATTAGTCCATTATAAATACAAAAATCGGGGAAAAACAGGAATGCATTATGAAAAATTCTGAAAATATTTTTCTGCGTACTTCACACTAGGTAGGATCTGGGAAAAATCGTATATAGCCTTTTCACATTTCTTAAAGTGGTTTTATGATTTATTTGTTATAAACAAAAAGAAAATTCAAAATCATACCAAACAGTAACAAAACTCGATGAAACTCACCGAAATTTCATTATTTACTTTAGGGGTCATCCACGAAATTACCTAGGATTTATAGACCTCATAAAGTATTTTATATGAATTATTGCCCTATTTTCATGAAATAATTATAATAATTCGAGAAAAATGAATTGTTATCTGAAAATTTGTAGAACATCTCATTTTGTTGATTGAATTCTGGGAAAAATCGGATTTGATCAAAAAATAAGTTTCAGATATTTATTTAGGAATAAATCATTTATGAACCTATTTGAATGCTTTTTAAGAACAAACTTTGATGATCAAGCCTCTAAGCTTGAAGATCATCACATGTATGTTGATTTTTGGGTGAAATACTACCTCCAACATCATAAAAATCATGGTTATGAACATATGATTCATAATCCATCCATAGAAAGGTGTAGAAGAAGAAGATATGTAAGAAAGCTTGAGATTTGGAAGGAAGATTGAAGGATTTTCGTGATTACATTGAAGAACAACCCTAGATGATGAAGATTTAGAGTTTAAGGTGTGTTTTTGGCTTCACTTTCTGGAAAAATTTCGTGGTTATAGAGAGGGGAACAGAGAAAATTGTGTTGGGGGAATTAAAGAGTGAGAGAGAGAAGTGCGAGAGTGATGGAGTGTGGAGTTGGAAAATGAGAAGGAGGGAGGTGTTGTGGACGAAATTAAGAGAGAATAAAAGGATATATTTCAGCTTTTATTTATTTATTTATTTATAAATATTGGAAATCTAGTTTTTATAAAGTATAAACTTTTATGGTGAATTGTATAAAAATTTAACACTTATGTTCATAAATAAGGCTATTATTCCTAATTTATTATTCCATGATCAAATTTATGTTCCATGACTTATAATTAATTAAGGATGTTATATATAATATAAAATTTTGAGGTAGTTAAAATTTTATAAACTTTTCATTCATTTTATAAAATTTTGACACATGTTATAAAATTTGGACACTTGAAACTATCATATTGGATATAGAGTATCTTTTGGTATTATAACTCTTTTATAGCTATAAATAATGTTTGTAACTTATTTTATCGGTTTATTGGCATTCTATGTAGTGGTTCCGAGATTCAAGCGAAATGGAGGAACCAAGTATACTAGTCATAGTTTTGAACTTTAACTTAAGTTCCTATGAGACTCGGACCTAATTTATACCACGAGGTCAAATGAATGATGTGTGTATATGATTCATGAAAAGGTGTTCAAGTCAAAAAGTGACCCGAATATGGATAGTCACTGCAGTTAAGTAGTTGTAGAATTCACATATCAATGTGAAATCTAAGTACACTATCCTTCGATTCTACTTGTTTCCAAGTTTCTAGTAGGTTATAACTTAGCTTCTAGTTACTAAGTCTAGTATGTTTCGTGCCTATACATACAACTAAGTTAAGTCAAATCTAGACCTGACTCGAATTTTGACAGTTGTCACATGTGCTAAAGACATAGATGGCCTGTTACGACGTTCTTCATGCGTCGGAATGTCATGACATTTGTCACACCAGACCTACCGGTCTAGCTGTTGCAAGCAGCTTAGGTGCGGGATTGCCAGTCCCATATAGATCTATACACAAGTATCACACTCTTTTACGGGAGACTCTGGTTATAATACAAGACTTTTGTAGGTACCCTGATAGGTACGATGAAGACTTTGACTCACAAAAATTGATTCAACGAGTTTACGTGTTGTTGTAATGAAAACCTTTTTATGTGTAATTATCACTTTTCCATGATAATAAAATAGTATAAAATAATTATATATATCTTTATATAATTATACACTTTGCTCAACATGTTACAATAGTGTTAATGATCCAAAAACTATACTTATATAGTTTATTATAATATTTGATTTTTGTACCTATATATATATATATATATATATATATATATATATATATATATATATATATATATATATATATATATATATAGGATATAGATCCGGTAAGAAGTTTTTTTTCTATATATTTTTTTGACGATCAAAATAAATGAATCACTAGATGATTCATTTGTAAGATGATTCACAAGAAAAAATTCCCAAAAAAACATCTTTATGATTCATTTTTAAGTAAATTAAGAAAAAAATCACTTTTATGACAATTTTAGTGAATAACAACAAAATCATTGTATAAATGAATCATCGAGATGTTTTTTTGAGGATTTTTTCTTGTAAATCATCTTACAAATGAATCATCTAATGAATCATTTTGTTTGTTCGCGAAAAAAATATGTAGAAAAAAAACTTCTTACCTTCCTACCAAAAATTTCCTTCTTATTTGATCTTGACTCTCTCTCTCTCTCTCTCTATATATATATATATATATATATATATATATATATATATATATATATATATATATATATATATATATATATATATATATATATTAGTGTTGCAAAAATCGGTCTAGGCGGCCGATTAATCGGCGTCTAGGCGCTAGGCGGACACCAACCGCCTACGAATAGGGGTTAGAGGGTTGGCTAGTCGCTCATGGTCAATATCGGTCAAAATCGGTCTAATTCGGTCCAATTCGGACTAAATTGGACCAAGTCGGACATCAAATTGGACCAAATCGGTCTAGCTAATTCCAAGGGTCCCGCCAGCTCAAAGGAGCCGGCTTGCCAAAAACATTGTTGGGCTTGGTTTTACAAGAGATACAAGCTCCTTTTATAGAGCAAGTTTTCCTTTAAAGAATGCTCCCACCAGCGATGTGGGATGAACTTTTAATTATTTAATATCTCTTTTTCGCATCTCTTTCTTCCCTAGCTTTTTCTCTCGATCTACAACCTGCTGTCTTCAATTGCTTGTTGTCTTTTCAATTAATTTTTCATTGATTCTGTGTTTCAATAAATTTTCACAGCTTCAGTTAATCCCGATAACTCCCAAATTTTCACAGCTTCTTTGCATCTCTTTTTCCCCACTATGTGTGTATGTAAGTAACAGGCGATCGAGGACACCTCCATAGCAACCACCTCTGCAACAAACCATATCGACAACCCCTGTCTTCGTCTTCAACTCTCATTTGTTGTTGTCTTCCTCTTCAATTCTCATACCTGCAACAAACCACCGAGAACACCTCCATAGCAACCACCTCTGATGCTTTCGTGTTATTTCCAGTTCCAAACCATCTCCTTATACCTCTTGAACCACCATCAACCACCGATATCAATACTCACTGAGAAATACGTTTCTTCCAAGTATGAAATTTGGAATTGATTTTGTAAGAGGAATAACTAAGGACCTCGTAGCATGGAAAACCGATACCGATCCTTCAGTAGGTGAATACACGAACGGGTTTGATTCCAAAGGGTACCCACAGATTCCTGAATGATTTTGAATCCAAATTATGTTTGTGACATTCAACGGCTCATTTGGATCGAAAGAATGCAAGTATTGGATCTTTATTTGAGTGCACAAATGGATAAATGTGATCGACTGATCGACTGATCGATATGGATTATATAGTCCTTATGGTGTTTGTGACATTGGTGAGAATCAAGCTAGCATGCCAAGTGTTTGACAAAATGCTTAAGAGAAAAAATATCCAAATTGAAAAGAAAAATAAATTATGTATTACATATTTATTATTTGTTAACTTGTTTACTTTTATTCTTAGTATTAAAGTTATATTTATTAAACTTAATAATATTTTTAATAATTAATGGTCCCCGATTAATCCCCCGATTAATCCCCGCCTAGCCGATTAATCGCTTGACCCCAGTCCACCGCCAAGCTACCGTCGAGCGATTTCTACAACCTTGATATATATATATATATATATATATATATATATATATATATATATATATATATATATATATATATATATATATATATATATATAGAGAGAGAGAGAGAGAGAGAGAGAGAGAGAGGCTAGCATGCTTAAATATTCATAAATAACAAGTATTTTACATCTAGCACAAATAAGTGAGTCCCTAGCACGATAATGTCCATTTTTCTAGTTTTTAACTTTTAACGTCACAAACGACAAATAGTGAAATATAGTCATGTAAAACTTATTTTTACCCTTCTGTGATTTTTATGTCAAGTTAACTTTATATGTTTTAAACAACACATTTTTTGTTAAATCCCGTAAAAATCATACCATAACCTAGTTATGACAATTTTTGTTAGAAAACCCATTTTTGCATAAAATGATAGATTTTGGAGTTTTCTTTTTTTAAAACTAACACTTTGGTAATTTTGTCTAGATTAAAAACATATGTCCAAAATAACATATTTTTGTTTATATCCCACAAAAATGGTGTATTAACATGGTTATAACCATTTTTGTTAGAAAAATCATATTAGGCTCATAAAAATCCTAGTTTTTATAGTTTTGTGTTTATGACCTTTTTCTTAAGAACATATTGCATGTTCATACTTAATTTTCATAGTTTTGTATGTTAAACAAACATTTATAACTAAATGTTCGTAAAGCTTGGTAATGATATTATTTCAAGTTTTTACCACTTCTACACCACATATAAGCATGCATTCATAATAACTTGTATATTTTTACAAGTTTACTTGTATTCTCCCCTAAAAACTTAGAAATCTCAAAAATGAAGGGGGTATGAACTCACCTTTGGTGTGGTTTTCATGATGAATGAAAGGTTGTAGATGGAAATTTTCAAGTCAAGAACACTTTGAAGATTTGAAGATCCTATGAATAGTAACACATGAAATGTGTGTAAATGGATTTGAAACTAGTGTAGAAGTGTGTATAATCATTAGGAGGTGAAAAAAGTACTTACCAAAACTTCAAGAACACTTGGAAGAATCTAGGGTTGGAAGAATAGGGTTTAACTTGGAGAAGAAGAGTGAAGAAAGATGAAGATGGTGTAAGGTGCTCTCAGCCGCACCTTAAAGAGAGAGGGGGGAGGTGTGGGGGTGGGTAAGGTGGCTTATGGGGGGTGATGAGGGGGAACATGGATGGGATTGAAAGGTGGTGCTACTTAGGTTTAGTAGTTGGCTCATTAAGATGGAAGTACCATCTAATTACTAGTGATTTTTATAGAAAAATAAAAGTCAAACTTTTATAAATCTTGGTATTTTTATAAAAGTGGTGGGGTTTTTATAAAGAAATAGGATGTAAAGGATGTATAAAATATTTAATTTGCATTATAAAAATTCCAATTATTATAACAAACATTATTATCAAATAATAATATGTTACATGAATAGTTAAGTTGAATTGTTAAGTTTGTTTCGTTAAAATTTTGTGTTTAGTCAGGTATAGACTTGGTCGCATTTGGTGACGAATTCACCAAAATGTTGTGTTTGTAGCCTTTGTTATAAATTTGCCTCATAGTGTTAGGTTTATGAACTCCACTATATTTGTGTTATGAATATTATTTATTCCCAAATAATATATAGCTGAATATCAAGTTGTTACGTTACTAACCCCAATTACGGTTTATATTTGATAATTGGCAATCCCGAGAGATACTTTTTATTAATACTTGTAAGTCGTACATTAGGAACATTAGGAAACATAGCGTTTATCCTAAAATCGTAATACTTGTCGAGTTGACTTGGTTGACTTGTTGATTTTCTTTGACCCAAACTGGCAGTTGTCATATCATCCTCCCGTTTGAAGGAATTTCATCCCAAAATTAGCATTTTGAGTGGGTCCTCAAGGGTTCGGGAAAAGATGTGGATATTTTTGTTTCATCTAGTCCTCGCTTGGCGTTCCAACGGACCTTCACTATGGGTATGTGGCTTTGCTTTGTCCTCTATACTTCCCTGTCAATGATTTCCACAGGTTCCTCGACGAAGTGGAGACTCTTGTTTACCTCAATTTCGTCAAGTGGAATGACAAGAGTCTCGTCGAAAAGGCACTTCTTCAAGTTGGACACATGGAAGGTGGGGGTGTACATTACTGAATTCCTGCGGTAGTTGAAGTCTGTAAGCCACCGGGCCAATCCTGACGAGGATCTCGAATGACCCGATATACCTTGGATTAAGTTTCCCATGTTTTCCAAAAAGTATCATTCCCTTCCAGGGTGAGACGTTCAATAGAACGCAGCCACCAACCTGGAACTCCAAGGGCTTTCGTCTTTTATCCGCATAACTCTTTTTTCGGTCCCGAGATGCTTTCAGTCGTTCACGAATTTGAACGATCTTCTTCGTGGTCTCTGGTATGATCTTCGGACCGGTGATAGTGTTGTTAGGTACTTGCCTTCTTGCTAGCTAAGTGTCACCCATTTCAGCCCAACACAGAGGTGATTTGCACTTGCACCCATAGAGGGATTCAAATGGAGCAACATTGATGCTAGTGTGATAACTATTGTTGTATGAGAACTCGATGACGGGTAAGTGGGTATCCCAAGTTTTACCGAAATAGATTACACAAGCTCTCAACATATCTCCCAACGTTTGAATAGTTCTCTCACTCTTCCCGTCGGTTTGTGGGTGGTAGGTTGTATTCATGTCAAGCCGGGTTCCCAAAGACTTTTGTAGTATCTGCCAAAATCACGAGGTAAACCTACTATCTCTATCTGAGATAATGGATAATGGCACACCATGCAGTCGTACGATCTCCTTGAGGTACGTCCTCATTAGTTTTTCTATCTTGTCTGTCTCTTTTATTGGCAGGAAGTGCACGGATTTGGTGAACCTATCGACAATCACCCATATGGTGTCAAGTCCACCAGTTGTCTTGGGCAATTTAGTTATGAAATCCATGGTTATCCGCTCCCACTTCCACTCAGGTATATCTGGTTTCTGTAGCAAACCCGAGGGCTTTTGCTATTCTACTTTAACTTTGGCGCAAGTCAGGTACCTACCCACATAGGTAGCGATTGCTGCCTTCATGTTTGGCCACCAATAGAGTTTCTTGAGGTCTAGATACATCTTATCAGACCCAGGGTGAACGGAGTATTTGGTCTTGTGAGCCTCGCTCATGATAACGTCTCTGTACCCACCAAATTCTGGTGTCCAGATTCGATTCAGGAGATAATAAGCCCCGTCACCCTTGACCTCAAGGTTTTTATCCATTCCTCGCAAGGCTTCACTGGCGACATTCTCAAGTTTCTAATCCTCAAGTTGCGCCTCCTTGATCTGCATGGACAGGTGTGAATGGATGGTTATGGTTAATGATTTTACTCGGCGGCTCGAGTATTCTTTTCGACTTAGGGCATCCGCTACTACGTTGGCTTTGCTTGGCTGATAACGAATTTCGCATTCGTAGTCATTTAGTAGCTCTACCCATCGTCGTTGCCTCATGTTGAGCTCCTTTTGATTGACAATGTGTTGGAGACTCTTATGGTCAGTGAAAATTATACACATTGTACCATAAAGTTAGTGTCTCCAGATCTTGAGGGCGAACACTACTGCTCCCAATTCGAGGTCATGTGTGGTGTAGTTAACCTCGTGAGTCTTAAGTTGTCTTGAGGCATAGGCAATGACCTTTCCTCATTGCATGAGCACACAACCTAGACCCTGCTTGGACGCATCGCAATAGACCATAAAGTCTTCCGTTCCTTCTGGAAGAGACAAGATCGGAGCACTATATAAGGCTTGTTTTAGCGTTGGGAAGGTAGTTTCTTGTTTATTCTCCCAGTTGAAGGTCACTCCTTTCTAAGTCAAGGTAGTGAGTGGCTTTGCGATCTTGGAAAAATTATGTATGAACCTCCTATAGTAGCCAGCAAGGCCTCAAAACTGACGGATTTCTGTCGATGTCCTTGGTGCTTCCCAGTTCTTGATTGCCTTGATTTTGGAGGGATCCACATGTATCCCATTCTTTCTGACCACGTGTCCAAAGAAGTCCACCCTTCGAATCTAGAATTTGCATTTCGAAAACTTTGCATATAGCTTCTCCGTCCTTAACGTCTCCAAGATGTGTCGTAAGTGTTGATTGTGCTCTTCCTTACTTCGTGAATAAATTAGTATGTCATCGATGAATACTATCACAAATTTATCTAAGTAGGGACGGCATACACGGTTCATGAGGTCCATGAACATCGCGGGCGAATTAGTCAATCTAAAGGGCATCACTAGGAACTCATAGTGACCGTAGTGAGTCCTAAATGCCGTTTTAGAGATATCTTCCTCTTGGATTCGCAGCTGATGGTTGAAGGGTTTTAGTATACTACAACATCCAATGGTGCACATACAACCCTAAATGCTTTGGATCTATGTTTTCTCTAATTATACATGCAATATTGTTTCCAAAGCATTAAGCCTACAACTATCATAGAAAATGATATAAACAACATAAAAGAGAGTTGAGAATTACCTCTTTGTTGTAGCTTGTAGAACTTCTTGAGTTTGTCCTTTAAGAACTTAGTGCCCCAAGTGTTGCACCTCAAATGGAATCACAACACACCTTTAGACAAAGGATGACTGTTGAGAGAATATTCTTGCACCTAAAATCGGCTCATGGAACTCCAAGGATCACTAGTGTGCCATTTTTGATGCTAAGGGGCTTCACATATAGTATGGCTAGGATTATGGTTACACCATGTAAACCCTAATGTGTATGACCTTCTATATTCCTTAGGCTCCATGGGTTTAAACCCCTATGGATCATCCATGGGTTGTAACATTGGTTTAGCCCAACCTAAAGAATCATGGATCATTGGCCCACACCATAAGAATGAATGGTTTACCAATCAATCCCCTTACATTTAATTAGTCTCTTTTGATCACTAAATTAATTCCAAATTAATTCTTGATCAATACTAATTAAATAATATGATTTCATGTTAATATATTAGAACCTATAATATATTAACAAATCATGAATAACCTCTTCTCAAAAGTCTATCCTATCAAATTGTCCTGGTGATATGCAACCCAAATGGACCATGCTACTCTCGGGTTAAGCACATACCAATTATAGTTATGGCCATAGACACCTAATCCAACAATGGTACCCGGACCTCCAGTCGATTTTCGAGAAGTAGCTCGTCCCCTGAAGTTGGTCGAACAGGTCATCGATTTAGGGTAGGGGATATCGGTTTTTGATGGTGAGTTTGTTCAACTCCCGATAGTCAATGCACATACGGAACGATCCGTCTTTCTTCTTTACGAATAGAACTGGTGCTCCCCAAGGTGAGAAGCTTGGTCTGATGAAGCCTTTGCTCATCAGTTCGTTCAGTTGATTGGACAATTCCTACATTTCGGTTAGGGACAGTCGGTACTGTGATTTGGCTATGGGGGTGGCTCCTGGAATCAAATCGATTCTGAGCTCGACTTGTCGCATGGGTGGTACTCCCGGAAGGTCTTCTGGGAATAATTCGAGAAAGTTACAGACCTCTAGAATATCCATGATGTCTTTCACTTCTCTCTTCTCGTCAACAATGTGAGCTAGGAATGCGTGGTACTTCTAGAATAGATAGTTCCGATCCTTGATGCAAGAGATGATTCGGAGGTTTGTGTCGGGTTTTCACCGTAGATGACGAGGGTTTCGTTACTCGGTAGGTTAAGACGAACGACCTTTTCGTAACACATGATACTGGCATGGTGAGGAATTAACCAGTCCATGCCAATGATAACGTCAAAGCTCCTTATTGTAACCGACATTAGGACGATTTGGAAGGAATGGTTATTTAGATTTAGAGTGCATCCTATGTATATGTCGTTTATGGTTTTAGTTTTCCTGTTAGCCATTTCTACGGTAAATACTTCGTTAAGTGTTTGAGGTTTTTGTTTGAGGAAATGTTCGAACTTATGACTCACGAAACTCCTCTTCGCACCGCTATCAAAAAGTATGCATGCATATGTGTTATTGAGGAGAAACGTACCGGTAACCACGGTGGGGTCCTTTATTGCTTCCTCGTGCCCTATCACCAAAACCCTTCCTACTCCACCAACATTCCTGTTATTGGCTTTTGGGCACTCTCTCTTGTAACCACGGTAGGGTCCTTTATTGCTTCCTCGTGCCCTATCGCCAAAACCGTTCCTACTCCACCAACATTTCTGTTATTGGCTTTTGGGCACTCTCTCTTGTAATGCCCCGTTTCCCCGCATCCGTAGCATGCTTGGCACACCCCGACATTTGCGGCTGGGACGGCCTGCTGAACTGGCACCCTATAGAATCGGGCGGTATGCCCATTTTTGTTGCAGCTGTTGCAATGCATTTCCCGGCAAGCTCCAGTGTGGTGGAAGTTGCACTTGCCGCATTTGGGTAGGCTCCTAGCATATTGTATCGTTGGTGCTGGAGCAACAGGGACAGTGGTAGCGTGGACTGCTACAATTTGTTCTTTCTTTGCAGGCTCTTGCGTCGGTTGGCCCTTCCTTTTTTTCCAGAGTTTCCTTTTGTTGTCTCCCCCTTTTGTTCTCTTGGGTGTGGGTGTCATAGTGCCCTGGCGAACTCCATGATCCACAAGAATTTGTGCCAAGCGTTTGGCACTGTCAAAGGTGGACGGGTTTGAGGATACCACATTCCCTTGGATCGGGAGGACAATCCCCAGATATAACGCTCCACCTTTTTGCTTTTCGGGGTGACCATCCCGGGACATAGCACCACCAAGTCGCTGAACCTGGTGGTATAGGCTGCAACACCGGAGCCCGTCATCGTGAGGCTCCAGAGCTCTTGCTCTAGCTTCTGTACTTCACCCCTCGGGCAGTATTCCTCCAGCATCATGATGGAATGATGATAAGTCTTCAATAGTGGTTATAATTCGGGTATTATCGAAATGGACTGTCTCAGTTCTATGTATCTTGTCCCGTCCTTATTGTAATTTGTAAGCAATTCATAGATAGAAATCTACTATAATAAGTAAACACTTGTACAATAATTTATGAATTTAAATAGCAAAACCCCAATGAAATAGTGGTTATAATTCGGGTATTATCGAAATGGACTGTCTCAGTTCTATGTATCTTGTCCCGTCCTTATTGTAATTTGTAAGCAATTCATAGATAGAAATCTACTATAATAAGTAAACACTTGTACAATAATTTATGAATTTAAATAGCAAAACCCCAATGAAATAAAAAGCACGCCAATTTCATTAATAACATATATTTGTACATGGTTTTTGAAAAATTGACCTTTGCAAAGGCCTACAATACATCCGAAAAAAAAATTAATAGCATAACGACCCCTTAAATAGTATAATCACTTATTTGTAGGGTTGAACCTACATACAAGGAGAAGTAGCACCAACGCTTACTCATAAAGCCTAATCTATAACAAAATTTGAGTAGTATAAACACTACTTGGGGCGTGTGGTATCCTCGAGTCCTCGTAGAGCGGCCACGTGCGCCCGCATTGCTCTGGCCTCCTCCCTGGCTTCCGCCGCTTGGCGCTCCGCCTCGATCACATGCCTCTCCATCGCATCCTATCGTTCCCGGAACTCCCTAATTTCGGATCGGGAGGTTGTAACCTCCTCCTGAAGGGCATCGGTGTGATCCCTGGTCCGATCGTGATCTTCATCTAGACGAAAAAGTCGGACGGCAGTGGCCTCGACAGTGGAACTGAAGTCTAAAATTTTGCGGAAGCCCTAGTTTGCGCATCGTGGCGTGCGATACGACGAACCATAACAGGGAGAGCCCTGTCTGCTGAACCCCCGTTGTGGACGTTGTAAAATCCTCGCTTCATGCCATAAGGGGAGCGTTGGCCCTGTTCCTGGCTCCACCTCCTCAAGTCTTCTGCCCACTGTGGTGTCGGGCCCTAGAAGCCTAGCCTAGGCGCAAGGTCACGGATGGCAGGGCTGGGTTGAAGACTTCGGACTCCGCGTCGTAGTCCTCCCCTATCTCCTCCTCGTCCTCATGCTCCTCCGGATCCTCTTCAGGGTCCTCTTCGGGGTCTTCCTCGACCATCTCCTCGGGTTCCTCTTCAGGATCCTCCTCAATCCAACCGACGTTTCCTTGGTTGGGAAAGTAAGGGTCTCCGGGGAAATGAAAACCTGCCATGTCGATTGTGCAATGATAGGGGTATCAGAGACATATAATGAATCTAGATGTATGGTTCTTATAGTATCATAAAAAACTCCTATAGTATTTTAAACTTTATGTTTGGTTCTAAGTTTTATTTTTATAGGATGTTGGTAAGTTTTAGACTTGTCGTTCACCACGACTATTCCCCGGCATATGCTAGTCGCATCTTAGATAAATATAGTTGATCAGACAATATTTATCCCAGATCCGATTACATACCCCAAGGCCTACTCGTAGTGTTCAAATTATTTTTTTACTTTTGTATCGCTCTTGTTATGACACCTTTCTAGTATGTATTCATGTACTTATACTTTTATAAAAATATTATTATATTTTAAAAGTATACTTATGTGAAAATGTTTAGTCAGAGAGTTTTAGTCCCATTGTATTTATAGTTGTATATCTTACACAGTTTGATATACTTAGTTCACTATAAACCTGGCTCTGATACCAATCTGTCACACCCCCAAACCAGGATGACGGAAACGTCCGGGGGTAGATGACTTTCATGTATTGTATCATAACCTAATGCATAATAGTGATCAAAGAAAACACAACCATAATAAATATAATTGAAAAAGTTACATTATTGTAAGAGTTACATGTTTCAAAATCAGTTACAATATGATGATAAAAAGATTGGTCTGACGCCTTAGCGTCCCATCCTCAAAAGCTTGTAGTTACCTGTTTTAGTGATTTCTTGAGAATACAAGTAATTTTGAAAATTTTCAACAATTAAGTTAGTGAGTTAATAAGAGTTTGTATGAAGAACTGTAAGCCTTTCCTTGTAAAATGGTAGTGTTCGTTTCTAGAAAATCCAATATTTTCCTTAAAAATAAGTTGTAGTCTTAGAACCCTAAGACTGAAATGTACAAGTATTTCCATACTTAAAATAGTAATATGCAGTTTTTAATATATATAAAACCGTTTGAATGAATGTTTCCCCGTAAACTAACTATATCGTTATTTCCCCATGCGAGTTATTATAACCGTGCTAAAGACATAGATGGCCTGTTACGACGTTCTTCAGGCGTCAGAATGTTATTGCATTTGTCACCCCAGACCTGCCGGAATTCCAAGCAGCTTAGGTGCGAGACTTCCAGGCTCGTATAGATCTACACACAATTATCACGCTCTCTTACGGGAGACTCTAGTTATAATACAAGACTTTTGTAGGCACCCTGATAGGTACGATGAAGACTTTGACTCACAAAAATTGATTTAACGAGTTTACGTGTTGTTGTAATGAAAACTTTTTTATGTGTAATTATCACTTTTCCAAAATAACATATTTTTGTTTATATCCCACAAAAATGGTGTATTAACTTGGTTATAACCATTTTTGTTAGAAAAATCATATTAGGCTCATAGAAACCCTAGTTTTTATAGTTTTGTGTTTATGACCTTTTTCTCAAGAACATATTGCATGGTTATACTTGCTTTTCATAGTTTTGTATTTTAAACAAACATTTACAACTAAATGTTCATAAAGCTTGGTAATGATATTATTTCAAGCATTTACCACTTCTACACCACATATAAGCATGCATTCATAATAACTTGTATATTTTTACAAGATTACTTGTATTCTCCCCTAAAAACATAGAAATCTCAAAAATGAAGGGGTATGAACTCACCTTTGGTGTGGTTTTTTTGATGAATGAAAGGTTGTACATGGAAAGTTTCAAGTCAAGAACACTTTGAAGATTTGAAGATCCTATGAATAGTAACACATGAAATGTGTGTAAATGGATTTGAAACTAGTGTAGAAGTGTGTAGAATCACTAGGAGGTTAAGAAAGTACTTACCAAAACTTCAAGAACACTTGGAAGAATATAGGGTTGGAAGATTAGGGCTTAAATTGGAGAAGAAGAGTGAAGAATGATGAAGATGGTGGTGGTTAAGGTGCTCTCGGCCGCACCTTAAAGAGATAGAGAGAAGGGGGGGAGGGGTGGGTAGGGTGGCTTATGGGTGGTGATGAGGGGGAACATAGATGGGACTTAAATATGGTGCTACTTAGGTTTAGTAGTTGGCTCATTAAGATGGAAGTACCATCTAATTACTAGTGATTTTTATAGAAAAATAAAAGTCAAACTTTTATAATTCTTGGTATTTTTATATAAGTGGTGGGGTTTTTATAAAGAAAATAGGATGTAAAGGATGTATAAAATATTTAATTTGCATTATAAAAATTCCAATTATTATAACAAACATTGTTATCAAATAATAATATGTTACACGAATAGTTAAGTTGAATTGTTAAGTTTGTTTCGTTAAAATATTGTGTTTAGTCAGGTATAGACTTGGTCGCATTTGGTGACGAATTCACCAAAAAGTTGTGTTTGTAGCCTTTGCTATGAATTTGCCTCATAGTGTTAGGTTTATGAACTCCACTATATTTATGTTACGAATATTATTTATTTCCAAATAATATATAGCTGAAATATCAAGTTGTTACGTTACTAACCCCAACTAGGGTTTATATTTGATAATTAGCAATCCCGAGAGATACTTTGTATTAATACTTGTAAGTCCTACATCAGGAAACATAGCGTTTATCCTAAAATCCTAATACTAGTTGAGTTGACTTCGTTGACTTATTGACTTTGTTTGACACAAACTAGCAGTTGTCATAATAGAGGTACTCCATGAGGGATTAAGAGTAAGGAATCTGTTAAGGGATTCAAGAAAAGAATAATGAATAAGGATCCACCACGGATCATGAGAAAGGAGATTAAGACTGAATGAGTTTACTAGGTAATATTAGTGGGATGTTGATTTTGTTAGAAGAAAGATAAGATTAGAGTATAATACGTGACTGTTGGGTCTAGATGAGAGTAGAAGGTTGAGGTATTAGAGTTGAGAAGAGAGAGAGATGAAGAGTGAATTGAGTATGAGAAGACATGTTAAAAGTAAGATATATGTCAAGAGCAGAGTAAGGGATAAAGAAGAGCATGCATAAAGTATAGAGAAAAGAAGAGATAGAGTATGTGAAAGAAATAAAGAGAATATAGATTGTGTGTAGAGTATGAGATGAGCCTAAGAATTGTCTAAGAGAATGTAAGATATTAGCCTGAGAAGGGGCTAAAAGAGGGTAAGGTATGAGCCTGAGAAACGGTTAAAAGAGAGAAGAGATGAAAAGAAAAATATTAGAGAAGAAAGAGTATTAGACGAGAAGAAAAAAGTAAGAGAAAAAGTATAGATGACAAAGTAAGAGATAGATGAGATGAGAAAGAATAGAAAGTAAATATTAGAGAAGAGTGAAAGATATAGATGAAAGAAGAAATAATAGCAATGTATGCTACTAGAGAAGGAGTTAGATTGCAGAGTAAGAGAAAGAATAGATAAGAAAAAAAAGAGTAGATGAAACATGAAAGAAGATAAGAATATAACTCACTAGACCTGTGGTATGATATAGTAGATGTTTCATGTTCTACAGGTCCAGGTAGTAGTCGTTGTATATGAGAAGATATTTTATTTCCTTTGTTGTTTAATTTGTATGTAAGATTTTATTGTAAACCCATGATTTAACCTGGGATTTAAAGTGTTTTAAGTTTAGTAGAATTCCATAATTGTAAGAAAAATTCTAATATTTCCGTTAGATGTATGTGATAAAAAAATTTCGGGTCATTACATTAGTCAAGCCCATACTTGATTATTATACATGGATTACATCTCAGTGTTCATAACTCTAAGTCATTTATCAGGTTCAAAGTATGATAAAGTATTTTCGTAGTTGATAAGTTTACCAAAAACTATCAAGAAAACTCACTAATTAGAGATTCCATATTTCTCAAGTTATAGATGATTTCTACCATATATGCGAACAATATGTGTTTCTCAATAGCTATTATTCATGGTTAACAATTTCTTGTTAAAACTAGTGTCAACTCTTGCTATGTCATATTGTGCTTCTTGAACTACTTCAAGTTCCATGTGTCTCCCACTTGCTTTGTCCAGTAGAAGCTTGCTTTCTAACAACTCAACTTTCACAGGAATAAGAGATCTTATTCTTGGTGAGTTTGTATAAACAATAATCTAAATAACCTTTTAAAATATTCTACAAATATGTATTTAGTATATCTTGGATCTAGAATCTTCTATCCCACAAAAGCTTCAAATCCTCAAAACATTAAATAAGATAAGGATGGAGCCTTTCCATACTAAATCTTATAAAATGTTTTATCTACTTATTAGTTTGAGTTTGTATTTTAAATACAAGTGATCGTGATTAAGTTGCAATCATAAAATCATAAAGGAATATACTTCTACTCAATATAAGTTTAACCATATCTAGTAAGGTTTAGTTCAACATTTATTATCTTTAAGTCTTTATGTGGTTCTATTGATTTTTTTCTTAACCTCGTATTTAAAAACGTCAAAAGGCTTCACATTTATCTTTTATCATATAAAATAAAATTAAAATGACTCGTTGTTTATTAAGTTGATAAGGTATCTTGTACTAAATCTAGACATTAATTAGAAGGTAATTCATACATCGCTTTGTATAGTTCCTTAATAATTATTTTCCTTACTATTTAGTGATAGAATTAGTAATCTTTTATACATAATTAAAATTCAAATATGTCAAATAAAATATATTTATTTGCCTTCAAAAATCTATTTGTTGAAGTTGGAACATGTGTATTATATTTATACAATAAAGATAATAGTGTCATAGATAAGTTTAATTCAAATAATATTTGAGTCCAAACTGTTTGCTAATAGAACTTTTGTTTAGAAAATATAATATATACTTTATAATTCTATTAAGAGATCTAGTTATTGAAATCAGAATTAATCATTACAAAATATGAATATGATCGTTATGAAAAATAATTAAGTAAATAATCAATCATCAAATCAATTATCTGAGACATAAACTTAGTCAAGCTAAATTCAAACATATATTGCTCAAAACAAACATTGTTTTACAATACAAATCTTTTATGACCAAAACATAAATAATAAACTCCAGAAGTGAAGTTCTTACTTGTCTGCTCTTAGTTGCTTACTCTTCATGAATATATGTAAATATTTACAAATATTATATTAACATTAAGTATCAAGTACTTGAGTGTTAGATGAAAAGTATAAGTTCTATCTTATACATACCTAAACTACTGGTATGGCCAATATTTCTTAGATAAGAGGAGCAGTTCCTCTTCCAGTGTCTTTTTTTCTATAATAGAAACAATATCCATCTTTATGGATGTTTTGGACTTCTTGGGCTTATAAGTATCCTTTCCATGAACAATGGGCCTTTTAGGACACATATGGTGACTCTTTTTAGCCTTTCATTCTTCCAATGGTAGAACTAGATCAAACCAAATAACATTGTATTTTAGGAATATTTTCTTCACCTGAAGAAACATATGATGTGCTTCTAAATTCAACAAGACTTTATAGAAGTATGGAATTATAGTTCATAGTACGATGTCATATATATCTTCAGCATCACAGTGATGCTTCCACCATGTGTCATGTTTAGGTCTACTGCTTAGAGCGGGTGGTTTAGTAATATGGTCTTTAAGAATATATAATTTCTTATCTTTCTTGAGAATGACTAGCAAGGTACGAAACTATTGTTTGAAATTATATAGTTCGAATGTTATTATCTCTTGTAGATCAACAAGAGAAAGTTAATACATGGTAATGAGATTGGATTTTGTTTTCATCTACAAAATTTAACATAATTCATTTAGTTTTTTCAATATATAAATCTTCGATAATTAATACCATTTTAGTTTCTAAAACATTAATTATTAATGTTTAGGATCCAAGTTACAAAACAAATAAAGGGTTAGATGACCTTTATCCTATTTATTGAATTCAACAAAGTAGATACCGATTATCATTATGGGATCGCTAATAACTTTTGTTAATTGAAATGTTTGATCTCATCTATGCCTCAAATCTATCTTGCTTAGGTGACCTCTAACACAAAAGATTTTTGATTAAATCATCTAGTTTGAGGAACATGTGTAATCAGCCTATAACTTGGTTATAAAAATCATGAATACACCCCGACTATCAAAAGATAACACTAGCTCTTATGTGACCTTTATCTCACTAGCATATACAAGTGATGTGCAAGTATTTCCGAAGTGGATGGCATAGACTTTCGTTTTACAAGGGGTCTTTGTATGTTTTATAGTTCTAGTTTTAAAAAATATGATACCATGATTATTACATGCATCCAATAAGTCATGGTATATTTGATTAAAATCACATTTTATAGCAATGTTCCTTTATAAAATCTAATTTTATATAGTTGATATGATCAAATTTTAAACTTAATATCTAGTATTAAGGCTTGAAGTTTGAGCGCTAAATAACATTTATAAACCTTTTAATAAAATTTCACTTTTATTATATAAGGTTTGGAGTTTGATAAGTCTCCAAAATCCGAATTTTAAACTTATAAAATTTAATCGCAAAAATTTGTCGTTATTAAGGTTTTAATAAAAAAAAACATTTTTATTTTAAAACTACAGTTTGTTATATCTTATGTAAAAGATAAATTTTATTAAAACCAAACTCCATGTGATGTTATTTATGTTTAAAATATTATTTTGCATGTGAAATCTAATTTTACAATTATAACATAATAAAACATACATATAAACAACACAAGCATGCACAATTGCATAAAGCAAGTCATAATCTAGTGGCACTTTTATAAGCCATCATTTCCTAAAGGGACAAATAGACTAAATCTTCAACTTATTGCTCTTTGTCTTCCTACTTTCCTTAACAATCATTTGTACCAAATCATCAAAATTTTATAAAAGTTACAAAACTTCTATAAAAGTTTTATGGGCTCCATGTATATATATATATATATATATATATATATATATATATATATATATATATATATATATATATATATATGGTTGAGATCCATTAAAAACATAGATTTATGAAACCTAAAAACTTAAAAAATGCCAAAAAAGAATATTTTGATACATCTCTCTCTCAAACACACACATATAATGACGGACGCAAAAAGCTTGAATCATTTGTACCAAATCATCAAAATTTTATAAAAGTTACAAAACTTCTATAAAAGTTTTGTGGGCTCCATGTATATATATATATATATATATATATATATATATATATATATATATATATATATATATATATATATATATATATATATATATATATATATATATAAACTAGTCTAATACTAATCTATAACTTACAAAATAACAAAAATGATAAACTAACTATTTTTTATTACATACCATATAAATAAAAGAATATTACAATCATTTTATAAAATCGACATAAACGAAATCACAAATGGTCCATAGAATGTTTATGCACTCTAAAATACGTTAGCACATAAAAACAACCTTTGTTTTTCTAAGACAACTTTAACGACAAAATATGCATGTAGACTTTTGTCACAAAAAGTAACAATTATAAAGTTGTTATAGAAAATATATATGAATTCATTTTTAACAAAAACAAGTTACCCATATTTTCTAAAAGCCAGGATTTTCCAAATAATCGAATAACCTAACCAAGCTTGCAAGATGGATCTGATACTAATTGTTTGGGTTTATATTAAAAAAAATAGTCTCAAGACTACGAGTTTAGCAACGGGAGGATTGTAAAATGAATAATTGTAAAACAATTTTATAACCACCAATGATCATCTTGCAATCAAAGGAAACATTTAAACAACCATAGAAGGAAAAAGAACTACAATCTTTGAAGACATTGATTCCTCTTAAGAGGTTGGAAGTTGACGAAGATGGAAAAGACTCAAAATAGAAACTCTCTAGAAGTATCCACCAAGCAAGGATAAGTCACCAGAGATTCTAGTTTTCACTTGTATTAAGCACTTCTTAAGCCATTAATAACTAATCCCAAATTAGTCTTCAGGAGAAGAAGCTTATAAGCACTAAAATCTACATAACATTTGCAAGCGAGATAAAAGGGAAGGAGCACCTAGTTCTCTCGGCTTTAAGAGAAAAAGAAGAAGAATTGATTACCAAATAAACTAGTGATACTTCTCTTTATATACTTACGTGCAGGCAATAAGGACCATAACTCTAATAAATGAAAGTGTGGTGAAAATAAGAAGCATGGTGGTGTAAGAGATTGCTTCACAAGCAACCTCACCTGGCCATTGACAATCCACGACTTTAACCAAGGAAACCCAAAATAGGTTTGGTTTTTACCTCTTCTTATTTACTAGCATTTGAATCTTATAATTATATAACCTAAATTTATATAAATGGACTTCAAAAGGTCCAAAAAGATGTACACAATATATAAACCATACTATATGAGTTTCTAGTTGTTTTTCTCTCTTTGAAAATATTATTTTCATAAATAATAATTTCTCAATTCAATACAAGTGCTGATAATATTATTTGTCATCAAATTCTAATAACTAAGTAATAACTTTCTATAAGGTGTGACCCTATAGGATCATATGTTATTAGCAAATATCATTTTATAATGATTATTGGACATAAATATCTTTCAGTTACAGTGTACTCTGCATTGCAATTGTACTTTAATTTATTATGCAGTAGATTGTAATCTTTTCATCATATGTCAGGGTATGGTGGTCAGATTAGTGTATTACACACCATACTTAAGAATGTCGTAATGTTTCCTAACATGTTTGTGTGATGGTATAAATATGGGTCATGAGGAAATGTATCTCTTTTTCATCCAACTATCATTGTTCATCATTTGTTATCATTGTCTTGAATGCAAGCTCTGTTAAGATTCAACATAGTTCTTGAATCTGCTTCCATTTAAGTTATAATGTATTAACCTATTGTGTTAAACATATCTTCTGCATATTATTATTGGTTGAAATAAACAATTCTTTTAGTAAAGTGCTTGATAAAATCAATTCTCAACAATTGGTATCAGATCCATAGTGGTTGTTGTTAGGTTTTATATGCATCAAATACACGCTAAAACTAGGCAGCGGAAAAATCGAAACAACAATATACCTAAGTGTACATGAATCCTATGGATCTATGGCTTCATGCTAATTACATCAACCCTAGAAAACTAAAACATAAGTAAGAAAACATACCTCTTATGTAGCCCTTGATCTCCATGCTTGAGATCTTGAACCTCCATGAAGTTGCTTGGATGAAAGGACCCAAACCAGAATCCCTCTAATGGTATCACACCCAATGACACCAAAGAGTGGAATAAAAATAACTAGGAGAAGGGTCAATTTCACAAACCCAAAGGGGTTAGAAATCGTCCCTAAGAGCGGGAGGAAGAAGGGTTGGCGAATACTTCAAGCCAAGGTGCAAGGAGGAATGAAATCCCTAAGGCCTTATTTATAGCCTTGGATCCCTCCTAGGGTTTAGTACTCCTTCCCATGTGGGATGGAGGCCTAACCACGAAATTTCACTCCTTTCCCATGTGGAATGGAGTGATTTTCATCCAACCCTAATTCCATAAGGGTTCTGGAACATTCCTGATTAACCAACTATCGATTAATGAACATTCAACCCTTTAATTAATTAAACTGTTAATTAATGCCCAAAATATATTTCCAAAATATATTTCCAATTAGTATCTAATTAATTATTAACCATAATAATTAATAAACTAATTTCTCCTTTATTTATTCTACTCAATTTGGGTCTTGAGGGCAACCCAAAAGGACCCTGCTATTATTAGAAATATTACCAATAGTTAATGACCTTGGACACTATTCCAACAGTCTCCCACTTGGACAAGTCATCAACTATACAAGGACTAATATTTCTCCAATAATCAACAGAGAGTTAGCCATCCAATGCAACTACCGAACTCTTGATCTAATCAAGATTCAACCCTTAGATAAGTGATCAACTATCCATTCGTTCTATGATATCTGTGTGAATTAGAGACATGGATAATGGTCAATCTCAAGAATTCAAGATTATGTTTCCCGATATAGATTTGTGACGACTGCATCTGACTACTAAATTGAACACATCAATTCCAGTCAGGGCTCGACCAAGTTCTTTAGATGCCAGCACCAAATCATCGAGGGGCCCATAGATATCGCTTCTCCTATTAAGGCAGAAGGAACGAATAAACTTTGACTACATAGTTTTTGTCTATTTCATCATGTCACACATGGACATACCCTTTATAACTACCAGTTACGGTTAGCATTGGAGTAGACCAATACATAAAAGAATCATAGAGCAAAACCCCACATGCATCTAGGTTTGAAGAATAGAAGATATTATCGTCTTAGAATTACTCGTGACTGAATCCATGAAGTAATTTCTAAGCGTTTGTTGGTCCAATTCTTAAATCTCTATTAAGCACTCATTTGTATTAGCGCAATCTCTATGCTATGTCCAATCAATATGGACAATCCACTAATACTCATGACAATCTTGAATCACTACTTACTTCCAAGAGTATGACCGACTGTGGATGTTTGAGTAAATTAATACTCGGGAAGTGGGTTCCAAACATGCAAAAGTGAGAACGCAGTGATAAGCTAATTGAAATGACCAAAATCCATCATATATTAAGATCACCACTTAATAATCGCCAAATCAAATTAAAACTTATACTGCTTAAAGTTCTCGGGTTTTAAAACAAACCAAACTAAGAGTGTTTAAGCCAATTCATTTGCAAATCTAATGCCTCTAGACTTTGTCTGACTGTCAGACTTGGTCAGTGACATTGGCTTAGGAATGGATCGACAAGATTATTTTTCGATAGATCATTGAAAATGATGTCTTTACATTGGACTCACTATCAAATACGTTGGTACTTACCGAGTATGTGTAATGTGAGCTTGTGTGACTTGGGATCCATATTCGAGGTAAGTTCACCCTTAAAGTCACAAAGAGACTTCATAAGGACCATCGATGATTGAATTTCAACAAAGATGTCACTAATGAATCTCTTTCAGCCACATTGTCTTCTTTGCAATTTAACCAACCGCAACATACTCTAAGTTTGCAAAATCCACTATGGTGTAATACTTGGTACTCTTCCAAGCTAAAACTTCACCATTCAGAGAAGCACGAAATCTGACTGCAAACGGAAACGTCTTTATTAGTATGGAACTTAACATCAATGTAACTCTTACAATGATCTCTTCCATACTATCAAGATCATTTCTTTTGTCCTCCTAGGACACTTAAGAATGTTCTTGACCTTGATTCGTTGATTCTCACCAAATTGATCTAATCCAACTTGTCATGCACACGGCATATGAGTCATCAGATTTGGTACATGTTATAGCATATATGATCGAACCCATAGCAAAAGAATTTGGGACACAAATCATTTGCTTTAGCTCAATAACAGAACCAGGACATTAGCATTGCTCAATGTCATGCCATATTGTAATAAGCCTTAACTCCTTTTCGAGTTTCCTGAACATTCCATGTACTTTGGCTTAATCCAATAAATCACTTTGATCTATCTCTACAGATCCTTATTATGCACGTGTCTTGTATCTCCCATGTATATCATAGCGAAACAGTTCTCATACCAAGCCAAGCTTTTACACCTGCCAAGTTAGAATACAGTTTCCTATAAATCGTACATTGTCTATGTACAATACAAGGGTGACTACAGTGCTCCCACTAGCACTGACATATATATGGCTTATCTATGTTTCTCAAAATTCAAACTCCTTGAACTTTTCTCATTGAAACAAAGATTCCAATTACTCCCAATAGCTTTGACATATATATGGCTTATCTTTATTTCTCGAAATTCAAACACCTTGAACTTTCTCATTGAAATAATGATCCCACTTGCGAGATGCTTATTTCGGTCCATAAATGAACTTATTAAGCTTACACATCCTTCAAAGCCTATCTTGGTTTAATTATGTGTTTGTTCCTATCCATGATTGTCTCTACTTGAAGATCTACTTGCACCTAAGGGTTAAGGTCAAGTGCTAGGTCTACCAAATAACAACATACATGGATTGAATCTCGCTTTCCAATTCCTCTTTCTATGTTTTTGCCTTTAGGGCCTACCACAGCTTCCGATAGCTGGTACACTCTGATTACTATCTACCAGTGACTCAAATACCTTAGCAATATAAACTCTTATATAACTAGGTCCATGACGTCTTCTATAAGATCTATAAGGAAAAATGGAAATATGCCAGTTTCCTTAATAGCTCTTTCAATTCCAAATTGAATGTTATGTCCAACTTTAGGCTCTTCGTTGGTTGACTCTTGAATTTTATCAAGATCAATGTGGCTCCCACTAGCCCTTTTGGAAATCTGCTCCCTCTCTTGGAAGACTGCCCTTTGAGCAACATACACTTTGTTCTCAGAAGGTTGTTAAACAATTATCCAAAATGCTTGATGGGCTCTCCAACGAGATAACACATCTTTAATCAAAGTCCTAGATTGTCGAGTACTTCACGAGAAGCGTAAGCCTCATAATCGTAGACTTACATATATGACAATGAGGATAGAACCCCACTTCACATATCATAGAGTGTTTCAGGAACCTACTTAGTTGGTGTTGGATTAATCTCTAAGTCCATAACTATAATTGGTAAGACTTGACCCGACCCGACATGGTCCATTTGGGTTGCATTGCATCATGCATTTGGATAGACTAAAATGAGAGAAATAACACTTAAGGTTGGTTAATATATTATAGGTTCTAATATATTAATAAGATTATTTAATTAGTATTGATCAAGAATTAATCTAGAATTAATTAAATGATCAAAAGAAGACAGATTAAATATATGGGTTGATTGTGTAAATCATCCATACTTGTATAGTGGGCTAATGCTTCATGGATTGTCAAGTTGGGCTAAAACCCATAAGATGCTCCATGGATGCTACATGGTATATTTGAACCCATGGATCCAAGGAAATGGAAAGCCATGACAATTAGGGTTCACCCTAATTGTCACTAACTATATAAGCATCTTATTGTTGACAAAATCGGTGACTATGTGTGATAGAAAGGGCTAGCCGATTTTCTTGAAGTATGTATGTTCTCTCAAGTTATTCCAAGTGTATTTGATGTTGTGTGAACCATTTGAGGTGTCACACTTGGGGCACTAGGCACTCAAGCTTCATGAAGATATTCTACATCAAAGAGGTATGTAATTCTAACTTGATATATTCATATGAATCAATGCTATTATGCTAGTTAGGATGAATACCTTGGAAAGTTCATATTTGCATGTATAATAGAGAAAACATAGATCCAAGGTATTTAGGGTTGCATGTACACTTAGGAGTGTTAGAATGCTCAAAACCCTACAGTGGTATCAGAGCCTAGGCTTGTTTTCTTGTTATACTTGCTTAAACTGCTTAAAAATCGAATTTTGGTGCTGTCTGCACAGCAGACTCGCTGAGTCCACTGATGGACTCGCCGAGTCCAAGGCAAAAAGCATCCAACTCGTCGAGTTTGTTCATGCACTCGACGAGTTGGACCCCCAGACAGCATATATTCGACTGTTTTGGCTGGAATTGGACTAGGAACATTACCCTAAGCTGTTTTTGGACTTATACACTTATTTTTGATGTGATAATGTTCATACTAATCCAATTTCAAAGATAATTGTCAATAGATTCATGTTTTGTATTAGTTTAAGTGTTATGCTAATTACATGAAAAAGTTTGATTACAATAATCTTGTTCATATGAGTTGCTTAGATTAATAGAAAAGGTTGATTGATTATGTGTCTTTGATCCATTTTAATCTAAGAATTGATTCTAAAATGTGTTTGTGTAACTTGTCCTCAAGTTACATGAAAAGTCACATTAAAGTTTCTTAAAACTCATAAAAGTTGGCAATGGTTACAAAATGAAGATTCTTGTCCTCATTAAATGGTTTTATGACTCCATAACTTGTCCTCAAGTTATGGAGGTTCAAGAGTCACTTCATTAAATCATTAAAATGTGTAACCTTAATTAGTTCCATAAGTTACAAAGAAGAAGAGTTACATTCTTTAATAGTTTAAAGTCTTCCATAACTTGTCCTCAAGTTATGGAACTTGAAGAGTTTTTTAATTAAAACTACTTTAAACACATAAGTTAAGGAATTAATTAGTTTTGAATATTTTCAAAACTTGCCCTCAAGTTTTGGAATTTGAAAAGTTTTCTCTTATGAATACTTTAATTCCAAGGTAAGCCCTTAGAATTTTAAAAGTTAAAATTCAACCCTTATACTTTATAATATTATAAGTTAATAATATATATATATATATATATATATATATATATATATATATATATGTATAAGAGCAAGTCAGTCTTACCATTAGTAGGCCTCATTCACGAAGCCGGTCTATAAGGGGGGTATAAGGTTACTGTCTATAAAATGGCAGTTTAATGGGTGTCCACTCTCACCCACCGCTTCCTTGACTGGTGGAGGGTCGTTAGCCGAACGGGTAGGACAAGGACTATAATTCTCCCTTCATTAAAAGTATTAATGATAAATACTAAGTAACTAAACACTTATAAATTCCCAATCTTAGTTACTTAGGAAAATGTGAATTTGGTGCTAACCCATGAAATTACACTTTGCACTTTGCTTAAGTCGTTAGTGGAGCGTGTGTGGTTAACCGGCACACTAACCTGGATTTAACAAGGTAGGCAAAGGGTAACTTAATGTTTATCATAGTATCGGTGGAGCGCGTGTGGTTAACCAGCACATCGATTGAGGGGTAAATATTAAGGGTACCAAGTATATTTGCATGGTTATTCACACCTTGTTTTGTGATCCTCAGCATCCCAGTCACAAAACCTGAAGGGCACACTCGAGATTAAAACATGCCATTGAAAAGTTCAATGAATCTCAAAAGAATCTAGTAGTTTCAAAACCAATTAAAACATAATAATACATTTCGTTTATCTTGGTGGAAATTGGTAATCGTCATTCACCTACCTTCAAATATTTTATAGATTGGATTACGACATCCCTCTTCCAAGTTATAAAAGTATTGTGTTGGGTCCTAGCCTTAATATTTCATATTGGGTGTTATATTAGGGACTTTAAATCAACTATCTTGAATATCTCCCAAAAGATGTCTGGTTTAGACATTTATGATCTTCCCAAATCTCTTGAAACAAGCTTTCCTAAATGAAGATGATGTCCCATGGAAATCATACTTCTTTCACCTCCTCCAATTATTCTCCCTAACCCACAAGTTCCTGAAAAGTTTAAGGTCACTCAAGCCCTATTGGCAAGCAAAGGTCTATGTGTGATCACATCTTGGAGATGTAGTCACATATTGACAAGCCGGGAGAGTTGGGTGTCAAAGTCAAGAGGAAGTTGATGATCAATCACTTTCTAAGTCACATAGTGAGTTCCTTTGGGACACCTATGAAATAGACTATGACAAGACCCTTAATGATCTTATCTATTTGCTTGGTGCTGCTAAATCAGCAATGATTTGGAACACTGGTAAAGCAAATGTGATTGGAAGATCAACTTCCCAAACTTTCAATGGACATTGACAATGTAACATTGGATATCCAGTAAAGCTCTCTCTTCCCAATGGAAAGGGATCTGCCATAGTCAACTCGGTTGACCAAATGGTAAAGAGAGTGGCTAAGTCTGAGATAGTCCCATTATCAAGGGTCCATAGGTATCTATTGCCAAAGGAAGGGGCATTGGTTGCGAAGCTGCCAAATTTACCTAAGGATGTTAAAGTCAATAAGTTTGACTCTACCTCAGGTAAAGTCCATTGTCTAACTCTATTAAGTTCCTACTTGGAGATTCTTATTACATGATGTGACTGGGTCACATGTTGGTGGTTAAGAATCAAAGGAAAAGTGTAGAAACTTAAAAGAAGTATATGCAGATTCTGATCGCGAAGATGGATTTCACTCACATGGTTCGGTGATCAGAATTTTTGGGCTGTTACTTAAGAGTTATGATATATATTGCTTAGGAATAGATAACAACAAGTTTTCATATGGATTGTAAGGATAGTTTTATGTATCCTTACAATTGCGTTTGTGAAAAATTGTTGCTTATAAGATTCCACTGATAGCGATATTGGAAATTGAATTTGATTCATTCATTTGTGGTAATGTCTAAATTTACCAAATAAGGAAAGATTCTCGTCACCCAATGTTTCAATTGGACCGAGACTTGAAATCATGCAAGTTATAGTATGATGAATGAGAACTTTCAGCTTTGGAAAATTAAGACTAATTCCTTATGTGAACAAGGAAAGGACTAAGTGATCGAGTACACATTCTTGTGCACTGGTCAAATCCACCACAAATATCGATAAGACTATTCGTCATAATTTACTAAAGCCTACTAAATATGATTATACTTACAGGGTTAAGTATAATTCTGAAACATTGTATGGCAGAACGATAAAAGTTTCTCAAATCTGAAAAGATGGGAGAGTACTTTAGTATCATGTTTGTGATCATCTTAATGATTTAGAAATCATATCACAATTAGTCCTCTAAGGTCATCTTAGTGCATTATTATGGCTAAGAAAAGGAGACATGAATTGTTGAAGTGGTTAAATCAAGAAGATGAGTCATGCTTCGTTCCAAAACAATTCTTAGAGTCATACTCCAAGATTGTTACTTGAGTGACATACCTTAAAGAAAGTTTTTAACACTTGTCAAATGTAAGAGTAAAATGTGTTCTACTCTTGTACATTTGAAATTGGTAAGTTGTGATGTTTTGGATAAAACAGAGACCAACTAAGGCCAATTGTGTGAAGTGTTTATCTTGATAAAGAATCCACACTATCTTTTGAATATTTGACAAGAGAGTCTTATATGTCAAGAGGACAGTGGGAGTCTTAAAAGTCTTGAAAGTCTAAAGAACTAATCAAGGATAAAACCTATTGTTTCTTACTAGCTTGAGGTTTATAACCTATCGTGTTGACATATTCTGTGCCCATTCCAGTTAAAAGTTGACTTTGCATAGGAGTTCTGAGAGTTCTCAATTGGTTACATAACAACTTGGAAGCAATGACAGACCCTTGTGCTGCCGGGGTGGCAAGAATTTAAGATTGCACAAGTTCAGTCCATATGAATTTGGAATTGTCACTAATCTTGTCTTGTGATTATGGTTTTGACAAAAATTCACATGGAAAGGAACACATATACCATAAAACCTAAGGGTCATAAGGTTTCTCTCCGATTCATGAAAATGATGGTGAGGAAACACTTCCACCAAGTAGATTTGAAGCAGATAGCAAAGGTCTAAACAATTGAGACTATGATTACGGCATCCCTTTTCATAGTTCTTAAAATTGTTTAGACACACCTGTGAGCTATCTAAGATAAGGTGTATGATATTGATAAAGTTTTATCAAAGCAATCTAGTATCAGAAATCTGAACTTTGGTAAGATAGTCAATAAAGTATTGTTTTTCTAGAAGTTCAGCTGATTTCTGAGTACATGTCAAAGCTAGTGGGAGCATAAGTGTTATGCTAATAATCATCATGTTAGTGGGAGCATGATAATTATTGTTAGTGTTGCAAGTTAGCAATGTTAATTATAGAAAACAAAAGTTTCAATTCCTGAGGCTGCAGGGATTGAAAAAGTTGTTTTGCTATAATTAAGGGAGAGGATATACTTCATTTCAGTTCTAAAGGCTTAGATTGAGACCTTAATCATCAACTTGAGTGACATATCTTAAAGAAAGGTTTATAACACTTGTCAAATGTAAGAGTAAAAGTGTCCTACTCTTGTACATTTGAAATTGGTAAGTTGTGATGTTTTGGATAAAACAATGACCAACTAAGGCCAATTGTGTGAAGTGTTTGTCTTGATAAAGAATCTGCACTATCTCTTGAATATTTGGTAAGATAGTCTTATATGTCAAGAGGATAGTGGGAATCTTAAAGATCCTAAAAAGAATTTCAAGAACTAATCAAGAATAAAACCTGAGGTTCTTCACTAGCACACGACTTGAGGTTTATAACCTATCGTGTTGACATATTCTGTGCCCATTCCAGTTAAAGTTGGCTTTGCATAGGAGTTCTGAAAGTTCTCAATTGGTTGCATAACAACTTGGAAGCAATGGCAGACCCTGTACTGCCAGGTGGCAAGAAGTTAAGATTGCATAACTTCAGTCCATATGAGTTTGGATTTGTCATTATCCTTGTCTTGTGACTATGGTTTTGACGATTCACATGGATAAGAACACATACACCATAAAATCTAAGGGTCATAAGGTTTCTTTCCGATTCATGAAAATGATGGTGAGGAAACACTTCCACCAAGTAGATTTGAAGCAGATGGCATAAGGTCTAAACAATTGAGACTATGATTACGGCATCCCTTTTCATAGTTCTGAAATTGTTTAGACACACATGCATGCTATCTAAGGAAAGGTGTATGATTTTGATAAAGTTTTATCAAAGCATCTCGTATCAGAAATCTGAACTTTGGTAAGAAAGTCAATAAAGTATTGATTTCTAGAAGTCCAGCTGATTTCTGAGTACATGTCAAAGCTAGTGGGAGCATAAGTGTTATGCTAATAATCATCATGTTAGTGGGAGGATGATAATTATGATAAAGGTTGCAAGTTATCAATGTTAATTATAGAAAAACAAAAGGTTTCAATTGGGAAAAAGTTGTTTTTGCTATAATTAAGGGAGAGGAAATTATACTTCATCTCAAATCTAAAAGCTTAGATTGAGGTTTTAATCGTATTTAGTCAATGATATATATATATATATATATATATATATATATATATATATATATATATATATATATATATATATGAATTTCATGTTGGAATGGCTCAACATAAGGAAATTCTATATATGGGTCTATTGTTTGCGTTCTAAAATTCGATTATGATTATGGCATCCTTTTTCTTAATCTGAAATTATGAGAACTTGGCAAATAGAAATATTGTAGCAAGGACTGGTCTAGTATCATGTCTTTATATGAGACATCATGAATCGTGTCCCATATGCTTCGGATATAGGATCGATTGCATGTGCTATCATATTCATCCTTTCTAAATTTTTCAAAATGCTGAGAGCATTAAGACGGAAAAGTCTAGAATTGGATATGACTAAAATGATTAAGCAATTGTCGAGGACAATCTAAGGTTTACTAAAGATTGGTTGCTCAAGGACAGTTGGAAGTATAGTGTTAATTCTGGAAGGACCATATTGACATAATCTGTAAGGAGGCAACTCTTGTTCAGAAGTGATAGTCAAAATGGAATATGGAAATGTTTCAAAGTTAGAAATTATTCAATCTATGTAAGATTAGAAAAACTTAATGCAAGAAGGATGTTTCCATGGATTTGATCTCTATTGGATTACTCTGTAATGTTTGTTGCCAAGTCTTTGTGACTTTGTGCATAATCATTACAAGAGGATCAATGCATATAAGTTTAGAATCTAACAGATTTCAGTAAATGGCATGAATTTGGAATTCTTGCATTTGCAGTAAGGATTTGGGACTGTGAAATGAGAATCATTGGAGTTATGTTCAATTGATCTATTTCACAAAGTAAAGATCATAGACAAACATAGTATGCATACTTGGTGTGTGGCATGACTAGTGTTTAGAAAACATAGTGTACATGCTTGGAGCATGGGACAACTAGTGTTTTAATTCAAGTATAAAGTTGATAATTTGAAACAGTATACAATGAATAATGTGTAATCATATGGTGATAAATGAAAGGTGTTTTATTTATATTCATAAGTTCTGAGACCATATTGGATTCGATTATTATTGTGTTTCACTTTGCATGTTTTGACTTCCAGAATAACTAGGTTATTGTTCTGAATGACTAAGTTATTCAAACCATCCACAGTCGATAATACGTTGGAAGTAGGTATTAAGGCAAGACTGTCATGAATTGGGTTTGTAGATGTCCAAGGTATGGGACATAGCCAAGAGGTGCTACAACATTCATGAGTGCTCATAAGTTCTGAGTATTGGATTCAACCCACGCTCATTTGAATCACTTCATGGATTTTATCACGAGTGATCATGAGACGATAATATCTTATATTCTTCAAACCTAGAGATATGAGTTGTTACTATGAGTTGGTTATACATTGATTGCACGAAAACGCATTGGTAACTCGATGTTATAAAACGTGCCTTTGTGTATGATTCAACAAGTAGTAGAACAAGCCATATGAGTCGAAGTTTATCCATTCCTTTTACCTTCGGGATAAAAGCGATATCTGTGGGCACCTCGATGATTTGGTGATGACAAATGTAAGTGCTCGGTCGGGCCTGGACTGATTTGATTTGTTCAATTAGTCAGTCGTCATAAATCGGAAATCGGGAAACAACAAATGGATAGAGAGAATGATTATAATCCATATCTCGGTCCATATGATATCTAGAATGGAGGAATATATGATCCCTTATCTAATGGACAAGTCATTGACAAAGGTCAAAGATCATCGGCAAGGTCAGAGTTCGACAGAAGCTTTTGAGAGCTACAATTGCCAGTCGGTTCTTGAAGTCATACTTGCAATAATAGTTTTAGACTTATCCAAGTGGTAGACAGTTGGATTAATGTCTAAGTCCATAACTATAATTGATAAGACTTGACCCGACCCGGCATGGTCCATTTGGGTTGCATGGCATCATGCATTTGGATAGACTAAAATGAGAGAAATAACACTTAAGGTTGGTTAATATATTATAATTTCTAATATATTAATAAGATTATTTAATAAGTATTGATCAAGAATTAATCTCAAAAGAAGACTAATTACATATATGGGTTGATTGTGTAAATCATCCATACTTGTATAGTGGGCTAATGCTTCATGGATTATCAAGTTGGGTTAAAACCCATAAGATGCTCCATGGATGCTACATGGTATATTTGAACCCATGGATCCAAGGAAATGGAAAGCCATGACAATTAGGGTTCACCCTAATTGTCACTAACTATATAAGCATCTTATTGTTGACAAAATCGGTGACTATGTGTGATAGAAAGGGCTAGCCGATTTTCTTGAAGTATGTATGTTTTCTCAAGTTATTCCAAGTGTATTTGATGTTGTGTGAACCATTTGAGGTGTCACACTTGGGGCACTAGGCACTCAAGCTTAATGAAGATATTCTACATCAAAGAGGTATGTAATTCTAACTTGATATATTCATATGAATCAATGCTATTATGCTAGTTAGGATGAATACCTTGGAAAGTTCATATTTGCATGTATAATAGAGAAAACATAGATCCAAGGTATTTAGGGTTGCATGTACACTTAGGAGTGTTAGAATGCTCAAAACCCTACAGTTGGCACAAGACCAAAGGACTTCTTGTAACACTATTCATGGTACAATCCACGAATTGTTAGCAAACAAAGTGCGACTCATCTAGTACAAAATCAATGAACGATTTGTTTCTCTATCCAACTAACACTTCCTAGTGGTAGTGTTTTGGGCAGAGATAGATCATGAAACTCTTTCACGATCACTTAGATGATTGATAAAGTTTGGACTGAGATTCTCACTATGAGTGTCTCATCCTATTGCCCAATTGATTCTTAACTTCGCTATATGAGAGCTCTGAAGACCTGAGAGGTTCCAGACTTACATTCATACGAAGTTGGTCTCACTATGTATCGTGGTTAATAAGAACAGTCCATTAGTGTGAACTAATTCCAACAGATGCTCACATCACCCAGTGACGCATTCACCATCTATCTTGATAAACAGGATTTGCATTTATCATAAGACTCGAGGTCAAATGATATCCAAAATCTGATCCAAATGGATACATGGTAATGCATTTCTTATTTATGTATCCAATACTATGATTCCACAAATACATTTCACCCAAACATTTTGGATGTATTTGAATAAGTACTCATTATGGTCAATCTGAACGATCCATTAGTTGAACTAACATGAACAAATATTCACAATAATACACCTTATTCAAATGTTCGAATCAATTTTGAACTATTGCTACTATACTAGCTTCATAGATTTCATGACTTTCTTTTAACATGTTAGAATGCTCCACATTTAAATAAGTCAGAACTATCTCATGAATCATAGTATAAACAATTTCAATTATAATACCATAGACTAAACATTTTGAAAAGAGTTGTCTTTTGATCCTATGAATGTAGCTAGGGCTTGGAATTCATGATCAAATTATCTTCTCCATGTTTTAGTCTTCTTACTTCATTTTAGTGACTGCACATTTTTGCAAATGTCAGCACTAATCCTTAGCAACACACTCAAGGTTTAGAAGTAATGTTTTGACGTCATTATAAATCCATATATTTAATTGAATAACAAACATGGAAGAACTAGTTATCTTTTGATCCAATGGAAAGTAGCACGGGCTCGTGATACATGATCAAATTTAACTTCTTCATGTTCCGGTCCTTTCACCTCAAATATACATTTGGGCAAGTTTGATTTCTTAGTCCTTTTCTTGTTATGGAAACAAGCAGCTATCAGAACATGTCTTAGAATAAGCCTTCTTTTGTCCTAGGTATTAGGGCCTAGATTAGGTATACCCACATTAATCGCCTTTTAAACCGTGGGCAATTGGCTTTCTTCTTCTTGACACTTCTATTCATGATAGTAAAATATGGGAGTGTTTTGAAGTATGAGTTTCTATGATTGGCCATGTTAGTTCCAAAAGGAAACCTTAACATGTTACACAACTCCTTAATGGACATTCCAAGTTGTTCATATCAAAATCAGGATGAACTGATCATATGTACATGTTAGCTAGTCGACTAACCATAGTCAATTCCATTTTACTTCAATATGTCAATTTACAACGTACATTTGATAATTGCTTTTTCTAACAATTTAGAATGCAATGTTTGAAGTAACCTAGGAAGAGCTTTAACAAAGGCGTGAGCTTTCCTTTCGTTTATGAGAACTATTCCCAAACTACGAAATTGACAAGACTGATCATCCTCATGGCTAATCCTTTCAAAGGTTTTATAGCAGTAGATTTTAGTGGATAAGGTTTTCGACATCATTCAATAAAATTCCATTGTAGTTTGTTTTACTTATCCTTAAAAAATAATCACCCTAAATTATTTTAGAAGGCTAGGATCCATACTTCGCTCCATGATGCGTAAAGGGATGTCGTAAACACACCATAAAGTTATTTAGGTAGGCAAAGCCCTTTGCCAATTTCGATCACCACGAAATTCCTAGATCTTTGAGATTCATTGACTATTAATGGCATGTTAATCTTAGATTATGTTCATCTCAAATTCAATGACAGGGTCGTCGCGGATCACTGAACAGATGGTGAATCGACCATACAAAATCGCATGGTCCCCGGCTCAAGTTACGCTTGAGATTCGCAAGTTCCACATCATTCTCTACCTATACTCTCAAATTGACGTGCCGGTTAACCACACGAGCTCCATCAACAAGTTATAAATAGAATGTGCAACTTTTATGGATAACATAAGATTCACATTAAACAGATTGAGAATTAACCATACAAAATCGCATGGTCCCCGGCTCAAGTTACGCTTAATATTCGTGAGTTCCATATCATTCTCGATTATATTCTAGATTGATGTGCCGGTTAACCACACGAGCTCCACCAACAGAATATAAAGAGAATGTGCAATTTTTATAGATAATATAAACTCACATTCTATTAATAAAACGGGATTTTGTTTTATACTTGTATTTAGAATACTTTTAGATTGACCATTATCACTATCAAACCCTTTCAGTAACTCCGTTCTCAAAATGCAATAGGGCGTTGAGGGTGGTAAGCACGAAGCATATTAAAAACCGACCTCATTAGGAATCAAAAAGACCTCCTTAAACCCTTACATTAGAACGAGTGAGCCTAGTTGAGGTAAGACTGACCATGTCAATATTTAAACATGCGAGGGCGCATGTTGTAACTTTCTTATACATATAGTAGACACAATTCTAATATACTACTATAAATACAAGGGGTAAATTTAAAACTCTTTAAATTTAGTTGTCTATTGTCACAACTAGCATTTTAGCTAGGAAAATCTATTCCTGCGTAACCATTCAACTATTGTAAATCTTATACTCTAAGTAAATCTCACTCAATGCTCATATAGATTCATCAATGATGTTCATCAAAGAGTTTGAAAACTCTAGGAGTCCCGGTTTAAGTCCATATTGGACTAGAATCTTCTTATTGGGCCTAATGGATCAATAAGCACCCAATTCAACCTCATTGGACTTAGAAGCCCTAATTGGATCCAAATTGGACCCAATTCATAAATCTAAAACATTTTGGACCATTTGGGTCTAGAATGATTCATTCTAACCCTAATGGGCCTTATTGGGCCATAACTAATCCAATTAACCATAAGTGAGCCATAAGCCCATTCTTTTATTCTAATTGGGTCGTGAATGCTTCCAAGAGCCCAATGGGCCGAAAAATTTTATGTTTAGGATCCAAATATCCTAGCTAAAGTTAATGGGCCCAATCTACTCTACCCTTTCTTCTTGGCCCAACAATATCGACCCATGTATAAATAAAAAAAAAGGAAAATAAGTGAAATGGGAGAAGAGTTGACTTTGGAGTGCCATCTCCATAAAATCCAACATGCATTTAGGCTTTAAACCACCATGCAACCAAGCTAGTCACCTCACGCCTCTCTCTCCCGTCTCCTCTTCTATTCTCGGCCGAAGACAAACAAACACACATACACTACACCAAATTCTCTCAAACACTCTCAAGGATCATCCTACTCCTTCCATCAAAAATCTCGAAATTTGCTTGTGTTTCAAGAAGGTTTTCACAAGATAATCATCACTTCTTGAACTTCTTAAGTTCGAAATCTACTTAAGAAAGCTTTCTAGGACCAAAATCTTCTTCATTTCTTCTTCAAAACCGAAGCATCAAAGCAAAGGTGAGTTCATACCCCCCTTGTTTTCGGTTTTCATATGATTTTTGGGGGAGAATGCAAGTAAAATGTGTAGATCTATGTGTTATATGCATGTTTTGTGTGAATTCTTAGTTTGTTTAGTAATAATGGGCTAGATCCTAGCAAATCTCGAAACTTTAAACAAAGATCTATGAACTATGACATGATATACATTATAATAACAAGCCAAAAGTGAATACATGTTTAAGATGTAAAAGAATCCAACAAAAACCTTGTTAAAGGTCAAAATTGTCAAGAAAACAAAAGATAAGGGTAAAAAGTGAAAATTATGTTTTTAAAGGGGCCAAACAGGTCCTACATGTATAAAAATGTATTTTTATGCTAAACATACTTTTAAAACGGCCAAAAATGCAAATGTTAGCCTAATGGGGCAAAACTTTTGGGCCTCACGGTTTGGGCCCAATTTGCGAAAAAAAATGAAGTTTTGAGGTTTAAAATGTTATTTGGCCAAAGATTGAGTCATAAATGTAAATAAACGAAATTTAGAGGTGAAAATATCATTTATTTTCAAATTGGACCAAAAATGTAAAGTTTTCTAAAAATCGGGCCGAAAGTATAAACTTTTACAAACAAGGGGCTGAAAATCTATTTTTCTGCAAAACAGGGTTCAAAATGTAAAAAAAATATAACATTTTGGGTTAAAACCGTAAATTTATAGACATTTGGGACAAAATTGAAAACTTTTATAAATTATGGACTAAAGTGTCATTTTTACAAAACTTTAGGCCTAATTTAAAAAAAATTTGAGAATTGTTGGCCAAAAACGTCGTTTTTACAAAAACAGGATTTTTATCACCAATCTATTGAACTTCAAGTCAAAACAAACAACGGAAGAAAACAAAACGAACGAAATACAACAATATAATTTATTGGGCATAATATACATGTTACTTGGCCATTGGACCCTAAGGGCCCAATTAAGTGTATATTGAGCCCAATGTTTTCCATGATGTGTTTATTGGGTCATGCGACCCATTCACATGTTAATTTGGGCCTAAGTATTGGATTACATGTTATTGGGCTTTTGTGGCCCATTTACATGCCTATTGGGCCTAAATTACCCTCTTACATGTTATTGGGCCTTTGTGGCTTAACTACATGCTAATAGGGCTTGGAATGGAAATTTCACATGTTAATAGACCGTAACTATCCCTTTGCGAAATCATTAAATGTCGAATACTTTTATATGTACCTTTCGAATACAAAAAACATACCACATATACGTAAACGTTAAACATAGGACAAAAAGGGGTTAAGAATCTAGTGAGACATGTCGGTTGGCACCTCTAAGTGTACAATCGTAGCCTGTAGTTATAATCAGAGTTTCTTGGTAGGAAAGCGGGAGTTTGTTATAGATCTATATGGGGTGACCCCCCCCCCCCCACGCCTTAGGTGTTTGCTACAGCTAGACTAGGCCAGTCTAGGGCGACAACATCCTTAGCAAGACCGACATTTGAAAAAATACCAAGACGGGCGACCTAGTCATTATCATGCATGGTTATAACGGCTCATATCGGGATTCAATACCAAAAGATAACCTTTTGAAGATAAATTCTTTAATTGTGTCAATGTAAAATGACTTATCTAACGATACAAAAATCTAAACGATGTTATAAAACAGAAAATATCGGATTTTCTGGGGAGATTATTCATATACAATTATCATTTATTCAAAATACAATGAACCTAAACTACACTCATACAAGTTTTTAACTATTAAAATCACACATGCATTTATACTCGATTTTCACATCATTTTCAAAACATTTTACAGAAAATATCGGATTTTCTGGGCTTTTGTGAAAGATACAAAGACTTTTACTCAAATATATACTTATGAACTCACCAACATTATATATGTTGACCGTTTTCAAAATAACTTGTATTCTTAGCTAATCGTTAAGCTGGAAGATATGCAAGTGTGTATGGTTTTGTTTATGTAACATCACTTATCGTACTTTGAACAATTAGAACTTATGTATTTTAACAATGTACTTGATGTGAACAATGATGGTTGTATTATGTAATGTTGGTGATGAATGTGTTATGTTTCATGTATATTCATTGTGATGATTATTCAATTGTTAGTCACACGAGCCCTCGGACGTTTCCGCCGTCTGGTTCGGGGGTGTGACATCTATTATTAATTCTAATTAATTGCGAGGACGCAATGTAACAATTAATAAATCATAAGGGTGTAATATTCAAATTTATAAATCTCTATTATAAAAATATTAAATATTTAAATTCACTATTGAAATAACAGATAAATATTCAAATTCAAATAAACACATTTAAATAATATATATCAATTATCAAATAAATATTCAAATTCAAATAAACAAATTTAAATAATATCTATCAATTTTTTCAGATTCAAAAACAATTTACATTTAGGTATTTATCCATGTTTATCAAAGCTATATATTCGAAAAATGGCAAAAATAATCCGAAATTCTGATTCTGCTCAGCTCAGGTCGTGAACTCCTAGTTCACGTCATGAGCTGCGACTAAGGTTTTAACAAATTACGAATTTTTCAATTATTCTTCTTCCATTCAGTTTCAAACAAGTTTTTACAGAAAACATGGATCTAGGGTGAAAGTAACCATGAACCAATGTCTTTGATACCACTATTGGGATTACTACGCATCAAATACACTCTAAAACTAGGCAGCGGAAAAATTGAAACAACGATATACCTAAGTGTACAAGCATCCTATGGATCTATGGCTTCATGCTAATTACATCAACCCTAGAAAACTAAAACATAAGTAAGAAAACATACCTCTTATGTAGCCCTTGATCTCCATGCTTGAGATCTTGAACCTCCATGAAGTTGCTTGGATGAAAGGACCCAAACCAGAATCCCTCTAATGGTATCACACCCAATAACACCAAAGAGTGGAATAAAAATAACTAGGAGAAGGGTCAATTTCACAAACCCAAAGGGGTTAGAAATCGTCCCTAAGAGGGGGAGGAAGAAGGGTTGGCGAATACTTCAAGCCAAGGTGCAAGGAGGAATGAAATCCCTAAGGCCCTATTTATAGCATTCGGTCCCTCCTAGGGTTTAGTACTCCTTCCCATGTGGGATGGAGGCCTAACCATGAAATTTCACTCCTTTCCCATGTGGGATGGAGTGATTTTCATCCAACCCTAATTCCATAAGGGTTCTAGAACATTTCTGATTAACCAACTATCGATTAATGAACATTCAACGCTTTAATTAATTAAACTGTTAATTAATTCCCAAAATATATGTCAAATTAGTTTCTAATTAATTATTAACCATAATAATTAATATACTAATTTCTTCTTTATTTATTCTACTCAATTTGGGTCTTGAGGGCAACCCAAAAGGACCCTGCTATTATCAGAAATATTACCAATAGTTAATGACCTTGGACACTATTCCAACAGTTTAATCTTTAGTTGCCTAGGTTATCATTGCATGAGAACTTTGTTTTGTGCATTTTAGGAACCTTATGATAAGAAGTTGTATATACCACTTAGCTATTACTTTTCAGTTGAAACTAATAGAGTCACGACTCAACATTATTACTTAAATGTATCAAACAATGTGGATAGTTCTACAAGAGCTCTCATACTTATTGTAGATGAATACCATCACTATTAAAAAAGGATGATGAACTAGTTCATTAACTACTATTTCGCCAGACCAACTACGTGAGATCCAAAAATTGGAGAGCGACCAAAAAGCTTTTCATGAGCTTTCTTGTGATGTTCCTCTTAATAATTTTGATCTTGTCATCAACTACTATTTCTGCTTAAGAGATAAAGTTAATTCTATAGAACATGTTGGATGTCACCAAATAAAATAAAATTTTTTAAATACAAATATAGTTTTAAATTTATAAAACCTAAGAAACCGAGCTAACTATCAACACTAGGTAGTGTCATTGATCTGGAATATTATAGCTTGGGTAAGTAAAGGTGTTGAACTCAAGGGGAATCGAAGTGTACCGAATAAAACAAATATGGGAAATTAAAAATGTAACTTCAATAAAATAAAATAGACAAGATACTTAAGGTAAAATAAAATAAAACGAATTAATTTTAACTAAAATATTTTTGACTAGATTTCGAATCACCATATGATTATGATTAACTGATGCGAAGTGTAATGGAGTCTACATAGAAATTCATTGATTCCTAAATTGATTAGATCGGATGGTCAAGTAAATAATCCTATGATTATAAGTTGTCTACCAGAAAGGATAGTTCCCACAGACTCAGTCTACTAATTCATATGATGTAAGACTCAATTGGTATTCAGTCACATTGGTCCTGTCAATTTCTCAAATTGTCCAATTTATGAGATCAATCATGAACATTAACTCAACCTTATTATATTTAACCTAGGGATACGGTCGGCCTCAATTCCTATTTCCTACCTCATTAATGGAGTGTTAGGCCACTAATGTTAACATAATAGCATGATACAAGATACATAATTTGAATCTAATCTTAGATCATGCACTCAGTTACATAAACATAACAAAATCAACATTAATACGCATTTATCTTTAATTGAGCAAAAACATAATAGATGAAACTTCTATCAAAAATCCTTTTAATGAATTAAATTATAATCATAGTGGATCATTTACATCTAAACAAAAGTATTTGGGACTAGGACCATAAACAAACTAAAAAAACAATAAGAACTAAAAAGTGCTTTTGGCTAGTCTTAAATCTTCAAAGGAATAGAAACTAGGGTTTTGGAATCAACGAATTTCCCCTTTTCGCAAGTCCTCTCTTCTTCTGGACAAAATTGAGTTTAATTGATAGAGTTTTAGAATCGACTTATCTCGCGACACGAGAAACTGATCCTGGCATGGTCTGCATATTTCAGTAGACATCTTCGAATTCTTCTAACTATTTGGATTTATTTTCAATTAAATATTTAGCAACCTTTCTTAGTCTTCATGCTACATATTTAAGGTCTAAAATATGCCTTTTTAACCTTCATTTTATCACATGGTCGTTTTTATCTACAAAATACAAATTTATAACAATTAAATACGAAATATATTATTGTATCCTTAAACACATGTAGAAAAGTACACGATATGTCCTTTATACTATGTATAATTTAGGACATCAAAATACTCCATACTTGCTCTTTGGTTGTCCTCAAGCTAATGTCTATCTTTCATTAATCAACGAATAATTAGGATAATCCTTAACTTAAATTTTCCAGCTATACATAGCTTATGTGCACATATCTATGCCTAATCCTAACAACTTTCCCAACTCTAAATACTCACAATCTTCATAAATGCCCACCACTTAATATGAACAATACACACTTTTGCATCCCTTCGAATATACCCTTATTAAAAATCACCAACCTCAAGGTATCTTTATCAAGTACTTATATTTTAGATGCTATCTTAGAATGATGTTTCTCTTTGAGATACCACTTTCCATATTTCCTTGGTACATAACTTTCTCCTTGATATAACGTTATTGCATATAGTATCAAATATACTATCCTTAGCTCTTGACTTTCTATAGGAGATATTTTTGATACATGTTAGTGTTCCTCCTAAAGATAACAAAAAGAAGTCCATAACTTTCTATACAATCCATGTAACAAAAATTCTACCCTATGACCCGTTACCAAATGGCTCATGGATACCATGCATTAAATTTCCTTAAGGGTTTACTATCTCGAATCGGAACATGTTGACATATCTATTCATTTTCTTGGGTCCATAGAGGGACAAGCACAAGAAGGTGGATTGCCTAGACATAGAGGGACCAAATTAGGAATGCTCGACATCCTACAAAGTGGCCAAGGGTTGTTACATGCTATAGAATCCGACCTAAGTTATGGTTAGGATCGAAAAGTGCAATTCACATAGGTATTCAATATCATAAGGGAGACCATTTCAAATGGACAATGGTTCTTCTACCGCATGAAAATGGGCTACATTTTTGGCGTTGTGAAAATGTCACAGCGTAGAAATATCTTGAACGTGTTGTTCAAGAAAATGAGACAATGTCACTGGGTTACCTTACCATTGGGATTAAAATAGGTTCACATGTGCCTGAGGGCGTTGTCAAACTAGTTGTTTCCGAGTTGTAATTGTTGTATGGCTTGATTATGAAAGGGACCATGTTAGTCCCCAAATAGGCTTGTGTATCAATCAGATCCGTTTGATGGTGCGGAATCCTAATCAAACGGATGATGCCAGATCAAATGAAGAAGAAAAGGAGAAGAAGATGATGATGAATCTTGAATGTATTGATGATATGATTGAAGTTCCTTACACAAGATTCACACACTTACACACATATGCTCCTTTCTCTCTCTTGGCCGTACACTCCTTTTCTGTTCATCAATCCCTCCTCAACCACCTAACACCTATATATATACTTGGGGAATATGGGCCATAAATGGGTTTACGGCCGTAAACCTGTTTACGGCCGTAAACACCTCCCTAGCTGTAAACCTGACCGTAAACAAATAAAACATTACAGAAAAATACAATTTCCTAGAAAAGCAAAGTATAAACCATATTTTTGACCCAACAATCTCCCCCTTGGTTTATAGCTTTCTTTTCTTAATTGACCCAACAAGCTCCCCCTAAAAAGGTAGCTGGCTTTTCTTGATAATCTTCATTGGGAGCTTGGCTTCAGCATTTATCTTCAAATTCTTCACAACTTCAAGATGAACTTGATGAAACTTCAATGAATGACTTCATCTTGAGCAGTTGGGCTTTTCTGCAGAATTTGACATTGAACGCACATTGGGTGAGGAGGCTTGATGTACTGATTCTTGAAAGATAGCGCTTACAGTTTGAGAATCTTCAGAGAGAACAAATCTTCTGGATCACTTTAGCAGGTATAACGATAGCAGCAGACTGATTGAGGAGGCTTCAATGCAATCCGTCACATAATCTTCAATTTCTGCTTCACCTTGCTTCTGGGGTTGAAGGATTGAATGTTGAAAGAATAATCTTCATTTCTTGCTCCTTCGAATGAGAATTCTTCGATGATCACGGATAAAGCCTTGGCTCAGAAAATCTTCGATACAGTCTCCTTGAGTCTCATCTACACCTGAATTCACTTTTCAAGACAAAACAAAACTAAAAGAAAACTTAGCGCACAATATTTTTGGAATTTTCATATTTTCTGAAAAATAAAACAGAAACAAAAATATTTTTGGATTTTTAATTTTCTGATTTTTGTTTGTTTGTTTGTTTTTTTTTTTTTAATTCTCCCCCTAATTTTCAAAGATCTATCCAAAAACGCAAAAATCTTTCGAAAATAAGATCAAATAAGATCCAGATCTGACAAAATTGACTGATACAATCCAAGCTATGATACCACTTGTTAGTCCCCAAATAGGCTTGTGTATCAATCAGATCCGTTGATGGTGCGGAATCCCAATCAAACGGATGATGCCAGATCAAATGAAGAAGAAAAGGAGAAGAAGAAGATGATGAATCTTGAATGTATTGATGATATGATTGAAGTTCCTTACACAAGATTCACACACTTACACACATATGCTCCTTTCTCTCTCTTGGCCGTACACTCCTTTTCTGTTCATCAATCCCTCCTCAACCACCTAACACTTATATATATATATATATATATATATATATATATATATATATATATATATATATATATATATATATATATATATATACTTGGGGAATATGGGCCATAAATGGGTTTACGGCCGTAAACCTGTTTACGGCCGTAAACACCTCCCTGGCCGTAAACCTGACCGTAAACTAATAAAACATTACAGAAAAATACAATTTCCTAGAAAAGCAAAGTATAAACCATATTTTTGACCCAACAGACCACAACGCATTAGTCATAACTACTCGGGGTTAGTGTCCTAGTCATATTTGGAAATGCTAGTCTTTTATGGGAGATCTGAATATACCACAAAGAGAAAAGAGGATTGTCGAACTTAAGTACACAACACCTAGGTGGCTAGGTGGTCAATAACCCTTTAGAAAAATATGACAAGGCAAACAATAATAATAATAATAATAATAATAATAATAATAATAATAATAATAATAATGTAACATCCTGAAATTCAGGTACATCTCTTAAACCCTTCTTCTCTTCCAAGTTGTCAAGTTTAACCCTTAAAAGAAAGTTATGGAAAATGAGTACGCTGGGCGTACTGAAGAGTACGCCGCGCGTACTCATGCGCTTGCAATGGACGCGGACCCGGTTGGGTACGTTGGGCGTACCCAAGGTTACGCCGGGCGTAACCGGCCCAGATGCAAACCCTAAATTGTGGCTTGTGCACTATAAGAGGAATGCTAAGGCCTTTACCCCAACCACCATACTTCAGTGAGTGAAACCCTAAGAGAGCAAAAACCCCGTTATAAGCTTGTGTGTGTGTTCTAAAGCTTGAAAGTGCCATTTCAAGGTGGTGAAGGAGAAGAGGAGTTCATTATAGGAGCTAGAAGTTGGTGGTCAAGAGTAGATCTGAGTTCTACAGAGGTTGGAGCTTCTTTTAGAGGTAAAAAGCTCAAAGCTTCCCTTGTCATTTTTGATTTGTGCTTCATGGACCAATTTTTAGGGTTTTTGGTCCCAAGGTGGAGACTTTATGAGAAAATGGTCTCCATAAGCTTAGATCTGCCATATTTGAGAGTAATATGAGTTGTAGGTTCATAAAAATCCAATCTTGGACGTGAATATTAAGTCATGCATGAGATATTGGCTTAATGAGGAAAGAGGAAAGGTGTTTGGAGTGATTGGTGACCTTTACAACCATGCAAAGGCTTAAAGGTTTCAACTTTATGGATTAAGTGACCTTAGAAAAGTCAGATCTGGAGTTTGAGTATATGTCTTAACCGTTTAAGACCAAAAATCCATGAATGCATGAAACTGAGACTTACGTTGGGCGTAAATCTCATTACGCGCAGCGTAAGGGTCGGAGACCCCGATTCTGGATCGCCGGAGTACGCCCCGCGTACAAGGGCTGGTACGCGCCGCGTACTGCCCCCTGTTGACTTTCGTTGACTTTTAGGGTTTTAGTCAACATTTGGACTTTTGGGTCAAGGAGGGGTAAAATGGTCTTTTACCCTTCTGTGGGATTGTAGAAAGGTTCTAGCCTTTGAGAGCCATTATTTATTTGAGGATATTGTGTATGTGATTAGGCGGGGGCTAGATCAGTATATTCGTGTGCGAGATTATCCGAGTTACCCGAGGTGAGTCTTCTCACTATACTTTACCTAGAGTGGTAATTACGTGTGACCGGAAGGTCTTATGTGCTATGAGTAGAATGCGATATATGTTGTTATATGATATGTATGTGCTATGTTATGTTACAAGTATAGTATGGACCGGAAGGTCATTATGATATGGACCGGAAGGTTAACAGTGTATGGACCGGAAGGTCAAGATGATGAGGACTGGAAGGTCATTACGGGTAGAGCCGGAAGGTCTACCAGGGTTGGGACGGAAGTCCCTTGAGACACATGGACCGGAAGGTCCCATAGAGCTATGTCCTTGAGTGGCGTATGTGCTGTATGTGGTATTTTGGGGAACTCACTAAGCATTTTATGCTTACCGTGGTGTGTGTTATGTGTTTCAGGTACCAGCGAGGACCGTGGGAAGGCGCCGGCATGATCTGTACACACTTATGGAGTTTTTATGTATTGCGATCTTGGGATATGTTCTATTGACATGTGATACACTGGATTTTGATGATTTGTTAATGAAATGATATTTTTAAAAGTGAAAAATTGTTTTGAAAATTTACGTGGTTACAAGTTGGTATCAGAGCCTTGGTTTGAGGGATTCGGATGCACCTTCGGGCGTATCTGAACTCAAACTGAGGATTTGAGAAAGTTTTCACAATAAAACAGTTTTTCTAAAAGAGAAAAAGGGTTTTGAAACGAGCAGAACAGAGCAGTGTGTACGTTCAGCCAGTGCCCAAACGGTGATTTCCCAAAATACCCTTACATTATGTGTTGCGAGATATGATATGATATGTTATGCATGCTAGAGTAGGCTAGGTATTCATATTAGGACTAGAGTGGCCTGATTGTGATGCCTTAGCCTAGGAGATTACTGCTACTATGAGATGCTTGAGAGTGAGTAGGTAGCAGCGAGGAGCTTACGAGAGGTCTGCTGGAGAGTAGCCTAAGCATAACGAGATTAGAGTACTTGTGATCTGGGATCCTAGGAGGAGGACTTGGGGTGAATACTGATGCGGTGTGGACGGTAGTATAGGGCCCGTACTACTGAAGACACCGGATCAGTGCGCAGTCCAAGTAAGAATCCTTAGGGTACTAGGGAGCAAGTAGGGTTGAGTTATCGAGTGCGAGTACACTCGAGCGAGTCTCTGATATTTTTATGTTGTATTTCAGAGATATCATGGTTGGGACACGCCGCAGACCAGAGACGAGCGGCGTGAGTGACGAGGAGCTTCGTCAGATGATCCACGATGAGGTGGTTGCGGCTATCCGCGCAGAGATACCGGAGATGTTTGGGTCTATCAAGACCATTCTGATTGAGACGTTTGATGAGAGATACGCAACGGTTACTGAGGCTGCGGATGATGCAGCTACTACAGCTGTGGCTGCTGCTAGACCTCAGGGGGGTGACTCGTTGCTGTTCCGGGAGTTCAACAACACGAAGCCACCTGAGTTTGATGGGACGCAGGACCCGATTGCTGCGATGAGATGGATTTCTGATATCGAGGGATGCTTCTACACCTGTTCGTGTCTGGAGCATCTGAGGGTTCGGTTTGCACTGAACCAGCTTCGCTTGGGGGCGAAGGACTGGTGGAAGTTCGTGACGGCGAACTTCACTCTTGCAGAGATTTCAGAGGTGACCTGGGAGAGGTTCACCACCATGTTCAGAGATGAGTATGTTCCCCCGGTGGAGAGGGAACGGTTGGCGCAGGAGTTTTTGTCCCTCAAGCAGGGGACGGAGTCCGTGACTGTGATTACACGGATGTTCCACGAGAGGGCGTTGTTTTGCCCTGAGCACGTGTCGTCTAAGCAGGCACGCATGAGCCGATATTTGAGCATTCTGAGGAGGGACATTCGGGAGTTCGTGGCGAACTCGACTTACCGGACATTTACTGAGCTCCAGGAAAATGCCCGGAAGAGGGAGATTGAGCTGGAGACTCAGGCCAGGGAGGATGCCGACTCTCAGGGGAGGGATAGGTGGCCGGTCCAGTCTCAGCCGGCAGCCAAGCGGGCTAAGCCCGCCGATGCGAGATCAGGAGGCAAGAAGGGCCGCACTTGTGGGAAGTGCGGCAAGGGACATGATGGAGTCTGTCGCTCGGGTGCTTGCTACAAATATGGCAAGGAGGGGCATATAGCCAAGGACTGCCCCAAGGGATTTATGGTTTGCTTTCATTGCAACCAAACGGGCCATCGGAAGACCGAGTGCCCGCAGCTGTTATAGGGATCAGCGCAGGGATCTGTCCCTGCTACTGCACGAGCTATTGAGGGTCGGCCAGTGAAGGCCGAGGCACCGAAGGATCGTGGGAGAGCCTTCCAGTTGACAACATAGGAGGTCCGTGCAGCGCCCGACGTCGTGGCTGGTACGTATTCTTTCATTTATTTATGCTGAGTTGAGATATTGTGCTTATTTTATGATATGCGTAGGTACTTTTCTTGTGAATTTCATACCTGCTTTGGTGTTATTTGACTCGGGTGCGAGTCGATCATTTGTGTCGTTAGCGTTTAGTCAGCACATCACTATTCGACGAGAGGCGTTGAGTCGACCTGTACGAGTTTCCATAACTGACGAGCGAGCAGTGTATGCTACTGATGTGATCCGAGGATGTATACTTGAGATCTTCGGCGTTGAGTTTCCGATAGATCTGGTCCCGATTACGATGGGGGACGTTTGCGTTATAGTGGGATGGATTGGTTGAGCCGATTTGGGGCGGTTATAGACTACGAGCGGCAGGTAGTGACGATACGAGACCCTAGTGGGGGAGTGGTGACGGTATATGGCGAGGGTACCTGATGTGGGTCAGCATTTTGTTCGGCTGCTAGAGCGAGACAAGGTTTACAGCGGGTTTGTAGCTTATGTGATGGATACACGAGTGGCCGCGGAGAGGCCGAGTACAATTGATGATGTTCCGATAGTGCGTGAGTTCCCGGATGTTTTTCCCGAGGAGTTGTCGGGTGTGCCTCCCGAGAGACAGGTGGAGTTCCGCATCAATTTGGTTCCGGGGGCAGCGTCTGTCGCCAAGGCGGCTTATCGCCTTGCGCCGCCATAGATGCAGGAGTTATCCTCGCAGCTTCAGGAGCTGCTGGGAAAGGGGTTTATTAGACCGAGTAGCTCGCCGTGGGGAGCACCGATCCTTTTTGTCAAGAAAAAGGATGGTTCACACCGGATGTGCATTGATTACCGGGAGTTGAACAAGTTGACGGTCAAGAACCGTTATCCATTACCGAGGATCGATGATCTGTTCGATCAGTTGCAGGGAGCATCTTGGTTCTCCAAGATAGATTTGAGGTCTGGATATCATCAGATGAGGGTGCGGGATGAAGATATCCAGAAGACGGCATTCAGGACTCGTTATGGGCATTACGAGTTCGTGGTGATGCCTTTTGGGCTCACCAATGCACCGGCAACGTTCATGGATCTCATGAACAGGGTGTGCAGGCCGATGTTGGATCGGTCGGTGATCGTGTTCATCGACGATATTCTGGTATATTCGAGATCTAGAGAGCAGCATGAGGAGCATTTGAGAGAGATTCTTGGAGTATTGAGATCGGAGAGGCTTGTCGCCAAATTCTCCAAATTCTTGGGACACCTCGTTAACCAGAATGGGATATTGGTCGATCCGGCCAAGATTGAGGCAGTTATGAGGTGGGAAGTGCCGAGATCCCCCACCGAGATCAGGAGTTTTCTGGGATTGGCTGGCTACTATCGGAGATTTATCAAGGATTTCTCCAAGATTGTCGTTCCTCTCACCAGGTTGACCCGGAAGAGCGGGACTTTTAGTTGGGGTCCAGAGCAGCAGGCCTCCTTTGAGACACTTTGCCAGAGATTATGCGAAGCCCCGGTGTTAGCCCTTCCGGAGGGGATGGAGGATTTTGTGGTGTATTGTGACGCATCGATATCGGGGTTGGGTGCGGTGCTGATGCAGAGAGGGCACGTGATAGCATATGCATCGAGGTAGCTGAAGCCTCATGAGACGAGGTATCCCACCCACGATCTGGAGTTGGGGGCAGTCGTGTTCGCCCTCAAGATCTGGCGTCACTATTTGTATGGGGTTCGGTGTACTAGATACACGGACCACAAGAGCTTGAAGTATTTGATGGATCAGCCCAACCTGAATATGCGCCAGAGGAGATGGTTGGATGTGGTAAAGGATTATGATTGTGAGATCCTGTACCACCCGGGCAAGGCTAACGTTGTAGCCGATGCCCTGAGCCGTAGGGTGGAGAGTGCCCCGATACGAGACGTTTGTATGAGATTGACGGAGATGACTCCGGTGTTGGACACCATTCGGGAGGCCCAGGCAGAGGCCGTGAGGCCGGAGAACCGCAAGAGAGAGCGGGTGATCGGTCAGGTATCTATGTTCGTTACCGATAGCCGAGGGCTTATGACCTTTCAGGTTCGGATTTGGGTGCCGTTTGCGGGCGGGGAACGTACCATTCTGATGGAGGAGGCGCATAGGTCGAGGTTCTCGATCCATCCCGGGGCCACTAAGATGTATTTGGACCTGAAGAGAAACTATTGGTGGCCCTGTATGAAGATGGATGTTGCGTGGTTTGTTGAGAGGTGCTTGACCTGTCACAGGGTCAAGGCCGAGCACCAGCGTCTGCATGACAAGTTGCAGCCACTTGAGGTTCCCCAGTGGAAGTGGGAACAGATTTCTATGGACTTTATCACCAAATTGCCAAGGACCGCGAGGGGTGTCGATGCAATTTGGGTGATCGTCGACCGGCTGACGAAGAGCGCTCATTTCCTTGCTATCAGTGAGAGCTCTTCTGTAGAGAGGCTGGCAGAGTTGTATGTGAGGGAGGTGGTATCGCGGCATGGAGTACCGATCTCGATTGTGTCAGATCGAGATGTACGTTTCACTTCCAGATTTTGGAAGAAATTCCATGAGGAGTTGGGTACGAGGTTGCATTTTAGCACCGCATACCACCCACAGACGGACGGACAGAGTGAGTGGACGATTCAGACGCTCGAGGACATGCTTCGAGCATGTGTGTTGGACTTCGGAGGAAGTTGGGACACGTATTTGCCGTTGGCTGAGTTTTTCTATAACAACAGCCACCATTCGAGCATTGGTATGCCTCCCTTCGAGTTGTTGTATGGGAGGAGGTATCGGACTCCCATCTGCTGGGGAGAGGTAGGGCAGCAAGTGATGGGCAGCACTGAGACAGTGCTTCAGACGATAGAGCAGACACAGCAGGTCAGACAGAGGTTGTTAACAGCTTAGAGTCGCCAGAAGAGTTATGCGGATAGGCGACGGTCTGAGCTCGAGTTCCAGGTGGGAGACTTCGTACTCCTGAAGGTATCTCCTTGGAAAGGAGTGATCCGATTCCGGAAGAGGAGCAAGTTGGGACCCCGGTACATTGGTCCTTTCAGGGTGACCGCTAGGTGGGCAGGGTAGCGTACCGTTTGGAGCTACCTGCGGAGTTGAGCCAGATACATGATACCTTCCACGTGTCATAGTTGAGGAAGTGTATTGCCGACGAGACGGCAGTTGTACCGCTAGAGGACATTCAGGTGGATGCGAGCCTGAATTATGTTGAAAGGCCAATCGCGATTGTCGATCGAAAGATCAAGGTTCTGAGGAACAAGGAGGTGCCCCTGGTTCAGGTCCAGTGGCAACACCGGAGAGGGTCCGAGCTGACTTGGGAGCCGGAGTCGGAGGTGCGGGAGCAGCATCCGGAGTTATTTACGGCATGAGACTTCGAGGGCGACGTCTGGTTCTAGTGGGGGAGAATTGTAACATCCCGAAATTCAGGTACATCTCTTAAACCCTTCTTCTCTTCCAAGTTGTCAAGTTTAAACCTTAAAAGAAAGTTATGGCAAATGAGTACGCTGGGCGTACTGAAGAGTACGACGCGCGTACTCATGCGCTTGCAATGGACGCGGACCCGGTTGGGTACGTTGGGCGTACCCAAGGTTACGCCGGGCGTAACCGGCCCAGATGCAAACCCTAAATTGTGGCTTGTGCACTATAAAAGGAATGATAAGGCCTTTACCCCATCCCCCATACTTCAGTGAGTGAAACCCTAAGAGAGGAAAAACCCGTTATAAGCTTGTGTGTGTGTTCTTAAGCTTGAAAGTGCCATTTCAAGGTGGTGAAGGAGAAGAGGAGGCCATTATAGGAGCTAGAAGTTGGTGGTCAAGAGTAGATCTGAGTTATACAGAGGTTGGAGCTTCTTTTAGAGGTAAAAAGCTCAAAGCTTTCCTTGTCATTTTTGATTTGTGCTTCATGGACCAATTTTTAGGGTTTTTGGTCCCAAGGTGGAGACTTTATGAGCAAATGGTCTCCATAAGCTTAGATCTGCCATATTTGAGAGTAATATGAGTTGTAGGTTCATAAAAATCCAATCTTGGACGTGAATATTAAGTCATGCATGAGATATTGGCTTAATGAGGAAAGAGGAAAAGTGTTTGGAGTGATTGGTGACCTTTACAGCCATGCAAAGGCTTAAAGGTTTCAACTTTATGGATTAAGTGACCTTAAAAAAGTCAGATATGGAGTTTGAGTATATGTCTTAACCGTTTAAGACCAAAAATCCATGAATGCATGAAATTGAGACTTACGATGGGCGTAAATCTCAGTACGCGCAGCGTAAGGGTCGGAGACCCCGATTCTGGATCGCCGAAGTACGCCCCGCGTACAAGGGCTGGTACGCGCCGCGTACTGCCCCCTGTTGACTTTCGTTGACTTTTAGGGTTTTAGTCAACATTTAGACTTTTGGGTCAAGGAGGGGTAAAATGGTCTTTTACCCTTCTGTGGGATTGTAGAAAGGGATTTAATCTAGCCTTTCAGAGCCATTATTTATTTGAGGATATTGTGTATGTGATTAGACGGGGGCTAGATCAGTATATTCGTGTGCGAGATTATCCGAGTTACCCGAGGTGAGTCTTCTCACTATACTTTACCTAGAGTGGTAATTACGTGTGACCGGAAGGTCTTATGTGCTATGAGTAGAATGCGATATATGTTGTTATATGATATGTATGTGCTATGTTATGTTACGAGTATAGTATGGACCGGAAGGTCATTATGATATGGACCGGAAGGTAAACAGTGTATTGACCGGAAGGTCAAGATGATGAGGACCGGAAGGTCATTACGGGTAGAGCAGGAAGGTCTACCAGGGTTGGGACGGAAGTCCCCTGAGACACATGGACCGGAAGGTCCCATAGAGTTATGGCCTTGAGTGGCGTATGTGTTGTATGTGGTATTTTGGGGAACTCACTAAGCATTTATGCTTACCGTGTTGTGTGTTATGTGTTTCAGGTACCAGCGAGGACCGTGGGAAGGCGTCGGCATGATCTGTACACACTTATGGAGTTTTTATGTATTGTGATCTTGGGATATGTTCTATTGACATGTGATACACTGGATTTTGATGATTTGTGAATGAAATGATATTTTTAAAAGTGAAAAATTGTTTTGAAAATTTACGTGGTTACAAGTTGGTATCAGAGCCTTGGTTTGAGGGATTCGGATGCACCTTCGGGACCAATCAATATAATGAAAAGCAAAGTTGACAAAAAAACATGCAAGTTTATTATTCCTAACTCTTAACGTTTTTTAATATATATATATATATATATATATATATATATATATATATATATATATATATATATATATATATATATATATATATATATAGGGAAATGATCAAATGAGAACACCTAAAAGGTTGAGAACGCGAAAACAGTTCTGGACCAATCAATATATAAGGGCATATTAGTAATTGTATATTTTAATTAAATTAAAATAAAATAAAATTCAATCAAATCCCTTAAATTTAGGATCAGTTACCAAAAAAGAATAAAACATTCGATTTTTTATTCTTCTTATTAATGGAATATAAAAAACATTTTTACCAAAAATTATTTTAAAACTAAAAAAAAAAAAAAAAATTCTTAAAAAATCAAAAATTTTCTCCTGTTTCACTTTTTTTTTTCAAAAAAATGAATACAAATCTAACCCCAAATCAATACATTTATATTCACAAATGATTTTTTTTTTCAAAAAACATGATACTACTCCAATCACAAATGAATACACATCAATTTACAATTAATCCAATTCCTTTTTTTAATCAATTGAAATAAAGAGTGTAAAAATTATCATTTTTCATAAAAATAATACCTCTAATCATAAACAAATACACTCATTAACATATGATTGCAATGCTATTTACAAATGAATACACTGCTATTAACAAATGAGTACCCTGTTATTCACAAATAAATAATTGAATACCTCAAATCATAAATAAATACATTCATTCACATATGAATGCACTGCTATTCACAAATGAATACACTGTTATTCATAAATAAATACACATTCTAACATAAATGAATTCATCAAAAGATAATATAACTTACATCTAAAAAATATAGAACATAATACAATTTTTCATTCTCTTCTAGCTCAAATTCTTCACCTTTCATCTTCTCAAACAACTCCAAAGGACCTCCACAAAACCCATATGAAATTGGTGTTTTTCTCTTCTCCAGAGCATCCAAAATCTACAACTAATGTTATAATCGTTAATGAAATGTTATAATCATTAATGATTGAAACTCAAAGCTTACCTCTTGATCTCTATATTTAAAAGTTATTCCATTAAATCTAAAATTATGACATAAAAGAAATTAAAACTCAAAATCACTTTAACTTTGATATTAAAAACGTAAGCTAATTGAAAGAAATAGGGCATAAAAACTTAAATTACGTGTAGAAACAACCAAAAGAATTTAAGCCTCGTGCTAAATATATTCGTTTCAAATTTTGACCATGTAATTCATTTATTGGTTAATTCGAAAGAATCCAGCATCATATAAATCAGATCAAAGATATTATCACCATTAAAAGTGACATTTTAATTTGACCATGTGATTTCGATTTTGACAAACACGAAAACATATCATCGAAATTTGTTGACAAATTTTAAAAATATCTCGTAATGCTATCGTCAATGTAAGCCAATTAGATTAAAGCTCACCTAACTGACACCAAAACAATCCTTCGTTTGAGAATAAATATCATCAAAGACTCAAATTCGATCAACCAGAATTGAAGCTTTGTTGAAAAAACAATTTCAAGCTCTGCCTAATATGTTTGCATAATTGATTATGAAAAAATGAAAGATAAAGGAAGCCCTAATTGTACCTGTCATTATCATCACCATCGACATAGCCTCCATCATCAGCGTTTATCTTCACAACAACTTTCAAGCAAAATCGAGACCATACCTTGAAAATTGAAATCGATTTACAGGTCTAGAATTTTCAATGAAACCCGATGAAATAAAATCAAGTTGTAGGCTTCTGATATGTAATATGTCTTTGTATTTCTCTTTCTCTTGAACGATCTCTACCCATCTGTTGATAAAGGCGTGGAGATGATTGTTGTGTGATGATGATGGTGACGATGGTGTTGTTGGCGGGTTCAACTATCAAGATGGCAGTGGTGGTGTTTCTGTATCTTGTGCAGCGGCTAGGTTGAAGAAAACTCAAAAGTCGACAGTGGAGAGATGAGAGGGAAGAGGCGGACGTTTTTTTTAGTCCTGGCTTCCATCGATTAGGGTTTAAAGGAAACGAGAGAGAGAGAGAGAGAGAGAGAGAGAGAGAGAGAGAGAGATTTTAGGAGTTGATAAAAATAAGATAAAACCTAATGACTATAGTAACCTTTTAGGTAATTAGGAAGTTACAACTTAATCCTATGACTTTCAAAATTTATATAAATGGCCCATTAATGTTAACCTTTTATTTTAAAATTTAGAAGGCTTAGATCTGTTCTCGCGTTCTCAACCTTTTAGGTGTTCTCTCCTATATATATATATATATATATATATATATATATATATATATATATATATATATATATATATATATATATATATATATATATATATATATATATATATATATATATATATAATTTCAATTGAGAAAATAAAAAAGGTTGAGAATAGGAGAATCATTCTCAGCCATACATGTATTTTGCCGCAAAACACTTACGCGTACCGGCGGAAATGGATAACGGATACACATGTGTTTTCCAACCAAACATGTTTCCTTAATCTATGCTAATCATTACCATAATATACCAAAAAAACATACTTTTTTTTTTGTTTTTTTTATTTTTAGAAAGCTATTTTTATCGAAAAATTATTTTAAATATATATCAAAATTCATAATTTTGTATTCTCTATAAATAGACATCCATATTGATACAATTTTAAGATAAAATAAAAAATTTATTTTTTTAGGGTTTCAGCTTTCGTTATTCATAAGTGAATAAAAATCCATCAGAATTTTATTACAGTACATTCGTTATTCACTTATGAATAAAACGTATGTTTAACTTTTTTTTATAGTTTGTGTATCGTTCATATATGAATATAACACGTAATAAAATTTTCTTACTTAAAATATATTTTTTACATCATCTTTCGTCATATATTATATTTATATATGAATAAAACGTGTATTAGTTGTCGTCATATTTTATATTCATATATGAATAAAACATTTATCAGATTTTTGTTACAGTTAATTTGTTATTCATATATAAATAAGTAGTATAAAAGATACTTAAACTGTAAAAAAAATTAAAAATATTTTTTTATTCATAAGTGAATAACGAATGTACTGTAGTAAAAATTCCGATACATTTCTAATCACTTATTAATAACGATAGTTGAAATTATAAAAAACTAAAATTTATAATTTATCTTAAAACTATATCAATATGGATCTCTATTTGTAGAGAATAAAAAATTATGAATTTTGATTTATTTAAAATCATTTTTTGATAAAAATAGCTATTTAAAAATTAAAAAAACGAAAAAAGAAAACTATGTTTTTGTATATATTAAAGTAACGATTAGCACACTTTAAGGAAACATGTTTTGTTGGAAAACACAAGTGTATTCCTTTCCCATTTCCGCCGGTACAATGGAGGCTTTTGCGGCAAAAATAAATGAGTGGCTAAGAATGATTCTTTCATTGTTAACCTTTTTTATTTTCTCAATTGAACTTACTTATATATATATATATATATATATATATATATATATATATATATATATATATATATATATATATATATATATATATATATATGGTTAGGTTCATGTGAGACCAATAGATTTTGTGAGACGGGGAGACCAAATCTTGACCACACATCTTGAATAATCAAAGGCTGATATTAATTTAGATTAAACCATAAAATAGGCGGTGACATTTTTGTAAATTAATGAAACTTTGGGATTAGATCAAGACACAGAGGGGCAGGAATGGAATTTTGCATTCTTTTTCGTTCAGCACACAAAAACACCCAGTATTCTTCCTAAAAGCCCTAGATACGAACACTCATTTGATCCAAATCTCGATCATCGTTCTACTTCTTGAAATTCATCTTCCGATTCTTACACGAAAACCCTCGATAATGAACTAGAACATTAAAAACCTTTTGATTTTGAATTTGATATCGAATCAAATGGCTCATTCTACAGATTCTGATTCTCATTTTGTATCAACAGTTGTTCCAAGTAAGTATAATACTATAAACCTCTTGTTCTTATTCAATAAACTTATCTCTTCTTATTATAGAATGTTTTTTCACTTTAAATCGTTGTGTATCTTCAACAAATGTCTGATAATCGAAATATTTCACTAGCGATTTATATGTCGATGTCAGATGTAATGGAATATATCATTATAAAACATACAATCTAAACCTAAATCTCAGTGTGTGATTTATATAGAGTCTATGTATCTAAATGTTAAATCTACATGTTATTCAAAAGTGTTCTAATTATTCCTCATTTCATTTGATCTAAATATTCTTAATCAAAAATAGCAAAGATGTTATGTTATTCTAACTAATTGTTCATCATTTAATTAGATTTAGATCCATAAATTGTCTAATACTATAGATTTTGGTAACATAAAACTCTTCTTATGATTGTAGTATAGTGTTTAGCCAAAAAAAATATTTGTATTCTAGTGAATTTTATGTTGATTGATATTAGAAATTTGTTGTTATGTATTTATAAAACTGTGACCAGATTATATATCCTCAACTAATATGAATTCTAATGGAATTTGTTGTTATTGTTGCAGCTAAAAAAGTGCAAACAAATGCAACTGTAAGAAAAACAAGGAAAGAAATATATAAAGATAAATGTATAAATTGTAATTACTTTTAGATTAAATATTATAATTGCTTTTAGTAACTTCTAAATGCTTTTAATAAATATTCTAATTGTTTTTATTTGATAATTTTCTTCATACATATTCAGGGGATCAAGATAGGATTAAAAAAGGTATGAACACCCTTTCTTTCAAATAATTCATAAAAAAGCAAATGCTTGGATTTAATTTTTTAAGTTAATTATTCTGAATATTCTAATTTTGTTTATCATATATTCTAATTAATTTTAATCATTAAATTTCATGATAAAGATTTGCAAATTGTAAATCAAAAGAAAAAGAAGGCAGATGAAGGAAAATCAAAGAAAAAAATTAAAAAAAAAAAAAACTGTTGTTACTTCTGAAAGCGACTCTAATTCTTCTTCTGATTCATCCTCACAGCATAGAAAAAGAATTAAAAAAGGTATCAACAATCATTCTTTAAAATACTTAACAAAAGAAAGTTTTTTGGATTTATTTTTTCAGTTGATTATTATGAACATTCAAATTGATTACAATAAATATTCTAATTTATTTCAATTTTTAAATTTCTTCATACAGCTAAAAATACAAAAAAGAAGAAAAAACTTGAAAAGAAAAAAAGACACTATGTTTCAGATTCTTCATCTTCACAGTCAGAGACATCATTGTCAGAGACATCTATAACAGAGAGTGATGAATATGGTAAAATATTATAAGAATGAAAATCTACTAAAGTATTATAATAAAATAATGGCATATGTTGTCTTTTATAATATATATGTTGACATCCAATAAAAGTATATTATATTCTTCTAATAGAATAATTATTGATGCAGATAAAGTAAATAAAAATAAAAAAAGAAAAGTCAAAAAGCATTTCAAGCGCCACAACAAATTAATCCATAATGATGTCAAACACAAAAAGAAAAAGCATGTTTCTGATTCTTCAACAGAATCAGATACACAGTCAACGGGTAAAATAATCTAAATTTTTTTTTTCTGAAATATGATTTTATACTTTATAATTCCAATATTATGGAACAATAGAAATATTAGACTGTTTCTAACAATAATGTTCATAGCCTATGTTTGACATGAATTGCTTATGGATCATAACTGAAATTCTAGGTATTTTGATGTGAAAGTATTTTTCTAGTGTTTATTGATGTGAAAGTATTTTTCTATGATATGAAATGTTTATGGTTCATATTACACATTCTAGATATTATTATATCATAAATCATATAATACTTGACTTTTGTTGTTTTACTTAGCTGATATAGGATTTTGCAACATTTAAGTTTAATTTTTTATAAATAATATAATTTGAATAAATATCTACATTTTACTTAGATGATATAGGATTTTTGGATTAAATTTCATAGAATATTCTGATATAATAAGTGTATATGTATAATATTCTGTTGGAATATTACTTTGTAATTAGATGATATAGAATTTTTGGACTTTTGTGGTGTTACTAACATTATGACTGATGTAATGAACTAGATGATGAATCTGATGAAGAAATCTATGTAAAAAAGAGAACCGGTGATAGAAAATATGTTAAAGGAGTGACAAAGATTAAAGAAGCAAAAAGGAAGAGGAATAGTGGGGACAATCGTGCAACAATAAAGAAGCAAAAAACCGTGAAAGAGCAAAAGACTGTGAAAGATATATTGAAGGAGTTGCCTTCAATAAACACTAGATCGACACCTGGATTGATGACAGATGTTGTAAATTCTTTGGCATCAGAACAAAAAGATTGGGTGAAACGGATAGGATTTAAAGCATTTTTGAAGATCAACATTAAGAGTATTCCCTTAAAACTTTGTCATTTTGTGCTTGAGCATTATGATGAAGGCACAAACAATATTCTGATTAAAGGAAAAGAATAAAGATCACAAAGGAAAAAATTCATAAAGTGTTTGGTTTATCCAAAACTGGAAAAAGCTTATTTGACTTGGACATGGTTAGCGAAGATCATCAAGTGTTTGATAGATGGATGAAGGAACTTGAAGGTGGAAAGGCACATGCAACAAACTACAAGAAGATTATTCAAAAATCCGAAGAAGTGGATATGAATTTCAAGCTAGGTTTTGAAGTGGATATGAATTTCAAGCTGGGTTTCATTGCTTTATTTGTTAATACGTTTGCAGAATCCATTCCTATGGGGACAAACAACTTAGTTCCAGTTAGAGCACTTATTGAAGTAGATGACATTTCTAAAATCGATTGGTGGCGTATTTGTTGTACTGTGTGAAAAATTCAAAAGGGAGATGGCGTCCAGACAACCCCAAGTGTTATTACAGAGGCCCTATGTTGTTGCTATTGGTATGTTTTTTCATGTACTTATTTTTTTCTTAAAAATGGATATCTAATATGATGTTGAAATAATGCAGCTAATTTACTATGATGAAATTGAATGCAAGCTCCAAAAAATAGAACGTAAAACTGATGGGTTTGAGCCAAAAGAACATCATATGTGCTCATGCAAACCCTAATGCTTGGATCTAGGTTTCTCTATTGTACATGCAATTCATCCCAGACTTACAAACCCTAGATCTAGTGTATATATTTCGAAATTAACACAAGAAATCAGATCTAGATGATTACCTCTTCTTCAAAGGCTTGAATCTTCTTGTCTTGGAGCTTAGAGTCACAAGTGTCACTCCTCTAATGGCTTACAAACACCACAAGCAACAGGATGCTAATTGAGAGAGAGGGGATGGCACAATTTTGGCTTCTGAATACTCTTAGGGTTCAAGTCGCCGAAAATTGGATGCCCTGGGGTCTTATTTATACTGGTGCTGCTGGGGTTTTAGTCTAAACCCTAATAGATAGCTTAGGCCTTAAGCAGTCCAAGGAAGCTTCTGGAATAGGGCCTCTTGGCCGAAATTAGGATGGACACATCCCTAATTTCTTCCAAGCCTAGTCCATAAGCTTTCTCAGCCCAATACTCAACTATCATACATTTGAAAGTTTAAGTCACCGTTATTTAATTAATGTCTTTTAGCCACAGAATTAATTCTTAATTAATTCTTGTCTAATATTAATTAAACTATATGATTTCTCCTTTAATATATTATTCATATAATATATTAATAAACCATAATAGCCTCTCACTTGATAAATCATCCTATCATGTTGCTTTGGTGAAGGCAACCCAAAAGGACCATGCACAACCGGGTCAAGTACTTACCAAATATAGTGACGGGCTTAGACACTAATCCAACAGTCTTCCACTTCTATAAGTCTAGTAACTACAAATGTAAGTACAATCCAATTAGCAATCATAGCTCTCAAAGACGCTGTCGAACTCTGATCTTATCAGTAACCTGTCCTTTAGATAAGTGATCGTATAGTCCTCCGTTCTAGATATCGTGCAGACAATTACATGGAACATAGTCATACTTATTGTCCAGCAGTTTTTTTCTCGATCTCCGATTCGTCTGACATAGAACTTAATTGAATACATCAATTTAGTCCTGACCGGGCCCGACACATAAGTCAAACCGAATCATCGAGGGGCCCAGATATCGCTTTTACCCTCTTAGGATAAAAGGAATAGATAAACTTCGACTTATATGCATTTACCATTCACTCATCAAATAATACACAACAATGCGTTTTATAACATCAAGTTACTGATGTGTTTACACATTATCAATGCACAATCAACAAGCAAACAATAAACCATATATTTAGGTTTTAAGACCATATGATATTATTGTCTTGCGATCACTCGTGACAAATTCCATGAAGCGATTCCAGCAAGCGCGGGTTTAATCCAATGCTCACATCAAGTTCATAAGCACTTATGAACGTTGCAGCAAACCTTTGCTATGTCTAATACACTTTAGACAATCTACAAACCAATTCATGACAATCTTATTTCATACATACTCCCAAAGTATGAGCGATTGTGGAACATTCGAATAATCTTATTATTCAGGAAGTCAAAACATGCAAAGTGAAACAATAGGTAAATAATCAACATAAGACGGTAACTTTACTCATAAATAATACTCTTTTACTTAATCATCAAATGTCAATTACATTTATCTATTACACGTTTCGAAGCTATCTAATCTAAACTAATATCGTCCTTCAGCCCGACGCTCCTAGCATGCTGCAAGTGTTTAACCCTACTCAGTCCCTTCGTAAGCGGATCTGCTGGGTTATCCTCCGACGATACCCTCTTCACTACGAGGAATCCTTCTTCCACCCGATGTCGAATAAAGTGATATTTTCTGTCGATATGTCAAGATCTGCCATGATCCCTCGGTTCCTTAGTCAAGGAAACCGCTCCTTCATTATCACAGAAAATTTCCATGGGCTCCTTTATGGCTGGCACAACTCCAAGGTCTCCAATGAAGTTCTTCAACCATATCGCCTCCTTTGACGCTTCACTCGCCGCTATATACTCTGATTCACACTTTGAATCAGCTACGATCTCCTGCTTGGAACTCTTCCAAGTCACTGCTCCTCCATTTAGGGTAAAGACCCAGCCCGACTGTGAACGGTAGTTGTCCCTGTTGGTCTGAAAACTGGCGTCACTATACCCTCACACCCTTAAGTCATCACTCCCACCGAGGACTAGAAACCATTCCTTGGTCCTCCTAAGGTACTTAAGAATGTTCTTAACTGCGGTCCAATGTGCTTTGCCATGGTTCCCTTGATATCTGCTGACCATGCTCAAAGCGAAGGCCACATCAGGGCGAGTACAAGTCATTGTTGGATAAGGTGTCTAAGTCCATTACTATTTTTGGTATGTACTTGATCCGATTTGGCATGATCCATTTGGGTTGCATGGCATCATGCATTTGGATACACTAAAATGAGAGAAATAACACTTATGGTTTATTAATATATTATAAGTTCTAATATATTAATAATATTATTTAATTAGTATTGATCAAGAGTTAATTTAGAATTAATTAAGTGATCAAAAGGTGACTAATTAAATATATGAGTTGATTGTGTAAATCATCCATACTTGTATAGTGGGCTAATGCTCCATGGATTATCAAGTTGGGCTAAAACCCATAGGATGCTGTTGGATTAATGTCTAAGTCCATAACTATATTTGGTATGTACTTGACCCGACCCGGCATGGTCCATTTGGGTTGCACTTCACCGGCACAATTTATATGGATAGTCTTTTGAGAATAGTATATTTATGATTTATATTAATATATTATAAGTTCTAATATATTAATATGGAATCATATTATTTAATTAGTATTGATCAAGAATTAATTTAGAATTAATTAAGTGATAAAAAAGAACTAATTAAATATGGACTCTTATATATATGGAATGGGCCAAGTTCATTTAGGTTGGGCTAAGCTTTCATGGATGGTCCATGGAGCTTTTAACCCATGGATCCTATGTAAATGAAAGGTCATGGGTATTAGGGTTTACATGGATGTAACCCTAATCCTCCATAATATATAAAAGGGTCCTTGGCTCACAAAATTGGCACAAGTGTGTGAAAATAAGAGTGGTCCGATTTTAGTGTGCATACATATTCTCTCAAGTTCTTCCAAGGTGTTTTGGTGATTTGTGATTCCATTTGAGGCTTCCACACTATTGGGGCTAAGCTCTTAAAGCTTGAAGACATCAAGCTACATCAAAAGGTATGTTATCTAACTAGAACTTTGTAGTATAGGTGCTTCATAATATGCTAGTTAGGATGAAACATTGGAATAGTTAATATTTGCATGTATAATAGAGAAAACATAGATCCAAGGTTTATAGGGTTGCATGTACACCATAGGAGTGTTAGAATGCTCAAAACCCAACAATGGTATCAAAGCCATGAGTTGTTTTCTGTTATATTGATGCAAATGTTTTATTTTCAAGTTGAAAAAAAAAGGAAAAAAAAACATGACGTTTGTCAAATTTTAAGATAATTACTTGTTTTTGTGAAAAACTAATTATTTGTAAAATTTGAATCATTTGCTATATGAGTTGAATTATGTCAAATTTAGTAAACGATAAAATGATATGATTATTTTATTAGTTTTAAAAGTTTGATCTAAAGAGTTTTTTGAAACCTCCATAAGTTATGGATATGAAAAGGTTTTTAAAAAAAATTGATTCAAAGTTTTTTATGGAGTTACAAAACTTGGTCTTAATGTTTTAAAGAATTCCATAACTTGTTCTTAAGTTATGGAACATGAAAAGTTTCATCATAAAACAAGTATTTAACTCCATAAGTTATGGAATCCAAAAGTTTTCAAGAGTTACAAAACTTGCCCTCAAGTTTTGGAATTTGGAAAAAGTTTTTTTATGATAAAAAAAAGAATTGAATTCTAAAACTCTTGGGTTCATAACTTAAACAATTAATTAAATGGTTTTAATTTTGAATTTAATAATTGGAATTATGATGTTTTTATTGAATAATTCAATTAACTCTTATGGACTTTATTAATAGATAATTAAAGTGTTTAATTAAAAGAGAATTAATAATTCCATAATGACATGGTTTAAATTTAATTAAATTAAGAGTATAGTTTAATTAATAGATTAAACCACCAAGTATTTTAAATGTCTAAAATACACCCTTATACTATTATAATATTAAAAGTTTAATATATTATATGTATAAGAGCAAGTCGTCTTACCATTAGTAGGCCTCATTCACAAAGCCGGTCTATAAGGGGGGTATAAGGTTACTGCCTATAAAATGGCAGTTTAATGGGTGTCCACTCTCACCCACCGCTTCCTTGACTGGTGGAGGGTCGTTAGCCGAACAGGTAGGACAAGGACTATAATTCTCCCTTCATTATAAGTATAATGATAAATACTAAGTAACTAAACACTTATAAATTCCCAATCTTAGTTACTTAGGAAAATGTTAATAAGGTGCTAATCCATGAAATTACACTTTGCACTTTGTTTAAGCTGTTAGTGGAGCGTGTGTGGTTAACCGACACACTAACCTGGACTTAACAAGGTAGGAAAAGGGTAATTAAATGTTTATCATAGTATCGTTGGAGCGTGTGTGGTTAACCGGCATATCGATTGAGGGGTAAATATTAAGGGTACCAAGTGTATTTGCATGGTTACTTCACACCTTGTTTTGTGATCATCGGCATCCCAGTCACAAAACCTGAAGGGCACACTCGAGATTGAAACATGTCATTGAAAAGTTCAATGAATCTCAAAAGAATCTAGGAGTTTCAAAACCAATTAAAACCTAATAATACATTTCGTTTATCTTGGTGGAAATTGGTGAATCGTCATTCACCTACCTTCAAATATTTTATAGCTTGGATTACGGCATCCCTCTTCCAAGTTATAAAATAGTTTGTTGGGTCCTAGCCTTAATATATCATATTGGGTGTTATATTAAGGACTTAAATCAACTTTACGTGAATTTCTCCCATTGTTGATGTCTGGTTTAGACAACAATGATCTTCCCAAACCAAGCTTTCCTAATGAATATGACTTCCCAAGTTTGGCTCATGGAAGTCATACTTCTCTTCCTCCACCTCCTCCAATTATTCTCCCTAGCCCACAAGTTCAAGGTCACTCAAGCCCTAATGGCAAGCAAGGTCTATGTGTGATCACATCTTAGAGATGAAGTCACATATTAACAAGCCGGGAGAGTTGGGTGTCAAAGTCTTGAGAAAGTTGGATGTTCAATCACTTTCTAAGTCACATAGTGAGTTCCTTTGGGACTACTATCAAACAGACTATGACATGAACCTTAATGATCATATCTATTTGCTTGGTGCTGCTGAATCAGCAATGATTTGGAACGATAGTAAAGCAAATTTGATTAGAAGATCAACTTCCCAAAAACTTTATGGACAGTGACAATGGTGACACTGGAAATCCAGAAAAAGCATTCTCTTCCCAATGGAAAGGGATTGGCCATAGTCAACCCGGTTGACCAAATGGTAAAGAGAAAGGCTAAGTCTGAGATAGCCCCATTACCAAAGGGTCCATATGTTTATTTTGCCAAAGGAAGGGGCGTTGATTGCAAAGCTGCCAAATTTACCTAAGGATGTTAAAGTCAATAAGTTTGACTCTACATCAGGTAGAGCCCATTATCTAACTCTGTTATGTTCTATTCTGAGATCCTCATTACATGATGTGACTGGGTCACATGTTGATGTTTTAAGAATCAAATAATAGAGAGAAATCTTAAAAGAAGTATATGCTGATTCTGATCGCGAAGGTGGATTTCGTTCGCATCAGAATTTTGAGCAGTTGCTTAAGAAGTTATGATATATTGCTAAGGAATAGATAACAACAATTTTCCATGTGGATTGTAAGGATAAGTTTTTCCGCAAAGTTTTAAAATAAAAGAAAATTGTTTAATTTTATTTATTTGAAGTATCCTTACAATGGCATTTGTGGAAAATTGTTGCTTATATGATTCCACTGACAGCAATATTGGAAAATGGATTTGATTCTTTCATTTGTGGTAGTGTCTAAATTTACCAAATCAGGAAAGTTCCTCATCGCCCAAGTTTCAATTGGACCGAAACTTGGAATCATGCAAGTTGAATAGTATGATGAATGAGAATTTTCAAGCATTGGAAAATCAAGACTAATTACTTGTTCACATGGATGTGTGAGTCAAGTGAAGGACTAAAGGGATCGAGTACACATTCTTGTGCACTGGTCATGTCCACCACAAAGCTCGTTAAGACTATTTGATTTACTAAGGTTTAGTAAATATGGTTATACTTACAAGTTTAAGTATAATTCTGAAACATTGGAAAAGTCTCAATGTATGGCAGAATGAATGGGAAGAATCAAATTAGGCAGAAAGATAAAAGTTTCTCAAATCTGAAAAGATGGGAGAGTACTTTAGTATCATGTTTGTGATCATCTTAATGATTTAGAAATCATATCACAATTAGTCCTCTAAAGGTCATCTTAGTGCATTCTTAGGACTAAGAAGAGGAGTCATGAATTGTTGAAATGGTTAGATTATGAAGATGAGTCATACTTCGTTCCAAAACAATTCTTAGAGTCATACTCCAAGATTGTAACTTGAGTGACATATCTTAAAGAAAGGTTTAAAACACTTGTCAAATGTAAGAGTAAAAGTGTCCTACTCTTGTACATTTGAAATTGGTAAGTTGTGATGTTTTGGATAAAACAAAGACCAACTAAGGCCAATTGTGTGAACTGTTTGTCTTGATAAAGAATCCGCACTATCTCTTGAATATTGGGCAAGATAGTCTTATATGTCAAGAGGATAGTGGGAGTCTTAAAGATCCTAAAAAGAATTTCAAGAACTAATCAAGAATAAAACCTGAGGTTCTTCACTAACACACGACTTGAGGTTTATAACCTATCGTGTTGACATATTCTGTGCCCATTCCAGTTATAGTTGGCTTTGCATAGGAGTTTTGAAAGTTCTCAATTGGTTGCATAACAACTTGGAAGCAATGGCAGGCCCTGTACTGCCAGGTGGCAAGAAGTTAAGATTGCATAAGTTCAGTCCATATGAGTTTGGATTTGTCATTATCCTTGTCTTGTGACTATGGTTTTGACGATTCACATGGATAAGAACACATACACCATAAAATCTAAGGGTCATAAGGTTTCTCTCCGATTCATGAAAATGATGGTGAGGAAACACTTCCACCAAGTAGATTTGAAGCAGATGGCAAAAGGTCTAAACAATTGAGACTATGATTACGGCATCCCTTTTCATAGTTCTGAAATTGTTTAGACACACATGCATGCTATCTAAGGAAAGGTGTATGATTTTGATAAAGTTTTATCAAAGCATGTCGTATCAGAAATCTGAACTTTGGTAAGAAAGTCAATAAAGTATTGATTTCTAGAAGTCCAGCTGATTTCTGAGTACATGTCAAAGCTAGTGGGAGCATAAGTGTTATGCTAATAATCATCATGTTAGTGGGAGCATGATAATTATTGTTAGTGTTGCAAGTTAGCAATGTTAATTATAGAAAACAAAAGTTTCAATTCGTGAGGCTGCAGGGATTGAAAAAGTTGTTTTGCTATAATTAAGTGAGAGGATATACTTCATTTTAGTTCTAAAGGCTTAGATTGAGACCTTAATCATCTTTAGTCAAGAATATATATATGAATTTCATGTTGGATTGGTTCAACTTAAGGAAATTCTATATATTGCGTTCTCAAAATTCGATTATGATTACGGCATCCCTCTTCATAGTCAAATTTTGAAAACATGGCAAATAAAAATATTGTAGCAAAAGACTGGTCTAGAATCATGTCTTTATGTGAGACATCATGAATCGTGTACCATTTTCTTTGGGTACAGGATCGATTGCCTGTGCTATAATATTTGTCATTTCTAAATTTTTCCAAATGCCCAGAGACATTAAGAAGGGAAAAGGTCTAGAATTGGATATGACTAAAATGATTAAGCAATTGTCGAGGACAATCTGAGGTTTACCAAAGATTGGTTGCTCAGGGACAGTTGGAGTATAGTGCTAATTTTGGAAGGACCATATTGACATATTCTGAAAAGAGGCATCTCTTATTCAGAAGTGATAGTCAAAATGAGAATATGGAGTTGTCTCCATAGGTGGAAGTTATCTGTGTAAGATTAGAAAACTTAATGCAAGAAGCATGTCCAAAGCAATGTACTTTGAATATGAGACTTAGTTTCCATGGAGTTGATCTCCATTGGAATACCTTATAATGACTGTTGACAAGTCTTTGTGACTTTGTACATATTCATTACAGGAGGGTCAGTGCATATAAGTTTAAAATCTAAACAGATTTCAATAAATGATAGGAATTTGAAATTCTCACATTTTTCGATAAGGATTCGGGAGTGTGAAATTATAATCATTGAAATTATGTTCAATTTGTTTATTTCACAAAGTAAGGATCATAGACAAACATAGAGTGCATACTTGGTGTATGGCAAAGCTATTGTTTAAGAAAAACATAGGGTACATGCTTGGAGCATGGGACAACTAGTGTTTTTAATTCAAGTATAAAGTTGATAAAACCGAAACAATGAATAATGAGTAATCAGTATGGTGATAAATAAAAGTGTTTATTTATATTCATAGGGTTGGATACCATATTTGATTCATTTATTCTTGTGTTTCACTTTGCATGTTTTGACTTCCAGAATAACTAAGTCGCTCTTCCTGAATGATTAAGTTATTCAAACCATCCACAGTCGGTCATATGTTGGAAGTAGATATGAATCAAGACTGTCATGGGTTGGTTTGTAGAGGTCCAAGTTGGTGGACAAAGTGGTGCTACAACACTCATGAGTGCTCATAAGTTCTGAGTATTGGATTCAACCCGCGCTCATTTGAATCACTTCATGGATTTTATCACGAGTGATCATGAGACGATAATATCTTATATTCTTCAAACCTAGAGATATGAGTTGTTACTATGAGTTGGTTATACATTGATTGCACGAAAACACATTTGGTAACTCGATGTTATAAAAGGTGCCTTTGTGTATGATTCAACAAGTAGTAGAACAAGCCATATGAGTCGAAGTTTATCCATTCCATTTACCTTCGGGATAAAAGCGATATATGTGGGCCCCTCGATGATTTAGCGATGACACATGTGAGTGCTTGGCCAAGCCAGGACTGATTTGATTTGTTCAATCAGTCAGTCATCATAAATCGAAAATCGGGAAACAACAAATGGACAGAGAGAATGATTATAATCCATGTCTCAGTCCATATTATATCTAGAATGGAGGAATATATGATCCCTTATCTAATGGACAAGTCATTGACAAGGTCAGAGTTCGACAGCGGCTTTAAGAGCTACGATTGCCAGTTAGGTTTTGAAGTCATACTCAATAACAGTTTTAGACTTATCCAAGTGGGAGACTGTTGGATTAATGTCTAAGTCCATAACTATATTTGGTATGTACTTGACCCGACCCGGCATGGTCCATTTGGGTTGCACTTCACCGGCACAATTTATATGGATAGTCTTTTGAGAATAGTATATTTATGATTTATATTAATATATTATAAGTTCTAATATATTAATATGGAATCATATTATTTAATTAGTATTGATCAAGAATTAATTTAGAATTAATTAAGTGATAAAAAAGAACTAATTAAATATGGACTCTTATATATATGGAATGGGCCAAGTTCATTTAGGTTGGGCTAAGCTTTCATGGATGGTCCATGGAGCTTTTAACCCATGGATCCTATGTAAATGAAAGGTCATGGGTATTAGGGTTTACATGGATGTAACCCTAATCCTCCATAATATATAAAGGGGTCATTGGCTCACAAAATTGGCACAAGTGTGTGAAAATAAGAGTGAGCCGATTTTAGTGTGCATACATATTCTCTCAAGTTCTTACAAGGTGTTTTGGTGATTTGTGATTCCATTTGAGGCTTCCACACTATTGGGGCTAAGCTCTTAAAGCTTGAAGATATCAAGCTACATCAAAAGGTATGTCATCTAACTAGAACTTTGTAGTATAGGTGCTTCATAATATGCTAGTTAGGATGAAACCTCGGAATAGTTAATATTTGCATGTATAATAGAGAAAAACATAGATCCAAGGTTTATAGGGTTGCATGTACACCATAGGAGTGTTAGAATGCTCAAAACCCAACAGATGCTCCATGGATGCTCCATGGTGGTTATATAGCCCATGGGTCATGGAAATGAAAGGTCATGACAATTAGGGGTTACATGGTGTAACCCTAATTGTAACACACTATATAAGGATCACCATGTTCACTAAAATCGACCACTTAAGCAAGAAAGAAGAGGGCTAGCCGATTTCAAGTAGTGTGACATTTCTCTCAAAGTTTATTCCAAGTGCATTTGGTGTTGTGTGAAACATTTGAGGCATCACACTTGGGGTGCTAGGCTCTCAAGGTTTTCAAGGAATCCAAACTACTACAAGGTATGTTTTTCTAGCTTACTTTTATATTAAAAGTTCCCCATGTATACAAGATAGGATTATGAACCTTGGAAATCAATTTTGCATGTATCTTAGTCAAACATAGATCCAAGGTTTCTAGGGTTGCATGAACACCTTAGGAGTGTTAGAATGCTCAAAACCCTACAGTGGTATCAGAGCCTAGGCTTGTTTATTTGATACTTGATGCAAAATAGTGAAAAAATTCGAAATTCTTGCTGTCTGCACAGGGGACTCGTCGAGTCCATGGGGGGACTCGATGAGTCCAAGCGTATCTGCAACCAACTCGGTGAGTCAGTTCGTGCACTCGACGAGTTGGCCAGGCAGAGTGCAGATTTTCGACTTTTGCTGCTGGAAATGGACTAGAAACATTACCCTAAACTGTTTTGGTGTTATAAAACTTGTTTTAGATGGAGTAATGGCTGTTCTAATCTATTTACAATGGCTAATATCAAAATTCCATGATTATATGTGTTCATATGTTCTTGAATTTTTGATATGAATATTCATGTTCTTATGAGTTCTTGCAAGATCATAGGAATTATGTGCTATTGATTGGTAGTTAATTCATGATCATGATGTGTTTTAATGGAGTCCATAACTTGTCCTCAAGTTATGGATAACCAAAAGTCACTTTGTAATAAATCCATTAAAAGAACACATAAGTTACAAAAAATGAAGAGTCTTCATTTTTAATAAACAATAACTCATAAGTTATGAATTGAAAAGTTTTGTAAAGTTGCAAAACTTGCCCTCAAGTTTTGGAACAAGTAAAGTCATCTAGTAAACTTTAGTTCCAACCCCTAGAATTTTAAAAGTTAAAATTCAACCCTTATACTTTATAATATTATAAGTTAATATATATATATATATATATATATATATATATATATATATATATATATATATATATGTATAAGATCAAGTCGTTTTACCGTTAGTAGGCCTCATTCACGAAGCCGGTCTATAAGGGGGGGGGGGGGGTATAAGGTTGCTGCCTATAAAATGGCAACTTAATGGGTGTCCACTATCACCCACCGCTTCCTTGATCGGTGGAGGGTCGTCAGCCGAACGGGTAGGACAATGACTTAAAAATTCTCATTAAAAGTATAATGATTATTATAAAGTAACTAAATGTTTTATAAATTCCCAATCTTAGTTACTTTAGGAAAAATGTGAATAAAGGTGCTAACCCATGAAATTACACTTTGCACTTTGATTACGTCATTAGTGGAGTGTGTGTGGTTAACCGGCACACTAACTTGGACTTAACAAGGTAGGCAAAGGGTGAATTAAGGTTTTTCATAAGTCAGTGGAGCGCGTGTGGTTAACCGGCACATCGATTGAGTGAAAAACATTAAGGGTACCTAGTAATTTGCATGGTTACTTCACACCTTGTTTTGTGATCCTCGGCATCCCAGTCACAAAACATGAAGGGCACACTCGAGATTGAAACATGCCGTTGAAAAGTTCAATGAATCTCAAAAGAATCTAGGAGTTTCTAAAAACCAATTAAAACCTAATAATTTATATTTCGTTTTCATGGTGGAAATTCGTGAATCGTCATTCACCTACCTTTCAAATGTGTTATAGCTTAGATTACGGCATCCCTCTTCTAAGTTATAATATATTGTGATTGGATCCTAGCCTTAATATTACATTTGGGTGTTTTATTAAGGACTATCTTTATGTCTAATCTAAACTTGTTTTCTTCTTTTCAGATGTCTTCCAACAATGCTACTTCTGGCTCTAACCCTACCGGCTCCTTCTCTCTCATGATCCTTTGTGGGAGAGTCATCTTTGATGGATCCAACTTTATGGATTGGATCAGGAACATCAGGATGGTCACTCGGTATGAGGACAAGGAATATGTCATCGACAAGGAGCTTTAGGTACCCGAGCCGTCTGCTTCTCCTGAGGAGGTCACTGAATATGAGGCACATGAAAGAGATGCTACCAAAGTGGCCTGCATCATGTTGGCCACTATGACAGCCGAGCTCCAGAAGTCCTATGAGGACTACTATCCTTTTGAAATGCACCAGGATTTGATGGACCGCTACCATCAGAGTGCTCGTCAAGAGCGATATGAAATCATCTCCTCTATGATAACAACCCGGATGAAGGATGGTGAACCCATCACGGGCCACATTAAGAAAATGCAAAGGTATGTGGACCGTTTGCTAAAGCTAAATGTGAACTTCCCTGAGGAGTTAGCAATAGATATCATTTTGCACTCCTTACCATCGTGTTATGATCAATTCCACATGACATACCACATGAAAAAGGAGGAAATTACCCTCAGCAAGCTTCAAGGACTCCTAAAGACCGCTAAAACAAGTCTTAAAGGTAAGTCGGTTGTTACCACTCCTACTCCTACTCCAAACTCCGCCCCTGTCTTGGCAATCGGGAAAGGTAGAAGGCAAAAGAGGAAGAACCCTTCGAAGGGTACCAAGGGTAAGACCCTTGATGGCTCCTCTTCAAGTGGAACCAAGAAAGGTTTCGTCACTCCTTCTTCTGACCCAAAAGAGGCTGAATGCTTCTATTGCCATGAAAAGTCGCATTGGAAGTGGAACTGCCCAAAGTACCAGCAAAATATTAAGGATGGGAAAGTGAAACCCACCCATGCAGGTATTTACACAATATTGTCTAATAACTCACCCTATTCTAACTCTTGGATGGTCCTTGATACATGATATGGAATTCATATATGTTCTGATTTGCAGGGACTAAGAAGAAGTGAGAATGTGGAGCATGGAAAGATAAACTTGATCATGGGGAATAGGAAAGCTTCACCTGTCACCAAGATTGGAGTTTATTCTTTGTTGCTAAGTAGTGAGTTTACATTAGAATTGAATAAATGTTGTTACTCGCCTGAAATGGCAAGAAATATTATTTCCTTTCATGCTTTGTACAAACAAGGGTTTACCTTCTCTTTTGATAATGAAATTGGTGGAATAAATGCTTTCTTTAATAATGTTCTTTATTTTAAAGCATTACCTTGTGATGGTGTGTATGAAGCTGTGTCTGTTGTAGATAACCTAGGAAATAAATGTGTTGTGTATTGATTCTTCTAATAATAATAACTTGGATAAAGCATCAGTATGACATTGTCGTCTTGGACATGTAAGCAAGAAACGCATAGGCCAACTCCAAAATGATGGAGTCTTGGAGTCATTTGACCTAAAGTCAGATGATAGTGGTGAATCATGCTTACTTGGAAAAATAACAAAGCCACCCTTTACTGGTTCTTGTGCAAGGGGTGAAGGTTTGTTGGATCTAGTGCACACAGATGTGTGTGGACCCTTCAAAACTGCCACAAGGGATGGTAATCGTTATTATGTGACTTTTACAGATGATTATAGTAGATATGGATATGTCTACTTAATCAAGCATAAGTCAGAGACTTTTTAAAGGTTTAAAGAGTTTAAACAAGAAGTCTAGAATCAATTGGGCAGGAACATTAAGATGCTTCGATCCGATCGTGGTGGTGAGTATCTTAGTACAGAGTTCCTCGACTATTTTAAGGAATGTAGGATTGTCTCACAATTGACACCTCCCAGGACACCACAGTTGAATGGTGTGGTTGAGAGGCGTAATCGAACCTTGTTGGATATGGTTCGTTCCATGATGAGTCGAGCTTCGCTACCAATCTCATTCTGGGGGTATGCCTTAGAGACTGCCGCCCATATCCTTAATCTAGTCCCAACAAAGAAAGTTGCCAAAATTTCTTATGAGATGTGGACTGGAAAAGTTCCTAATCTAGACCACATCAAGATTTGGGGTTGCGAGGCTTTCGTGAGGCTTGAGACTCACGATAAGCTCGAACCTCGAAGTGAGAGGTGTATTTTCATCGGCTACCCACAGAAATCCTTTGGTTACCTCTTCTACAGACCCAGTGAGAATGTGGTCTTTGTAGCAAGGAGGGGTGTCTTTCGAGAGAGATAGTACATAAGCCAAGGAAACAGTAGGAGGCAAATTGACCTCGAAGAAATTCAAGAGTCAAGTGGTGAAGGAATTTCAAACCCTAGCAGTCAACCTGAGGAGGAAACTCCTGTTGATCCAATTGACGAGTCTGTACCTCTGAGGCGTTCCACAAGGGTTAGGAATGCACCTGAGCACTACTATGGTATCTATATTACTGCGGAAGGTTAGACACTTATCAGTGATGAGACACTGGTAAGTCTGGATGAACCTAACAACTATGCGAAAGCCATGGCAGGCCCCGAGTCTGCTAAAGGGAAAGAGGCAATGGACAGTGAGATACAGTCCATGTATGACAATCAAGTTTGGAACTTGGTTGACAATGTACCAGGTCGTAAGACAGTTAGGTGCAAATGGATCTTCAAGAAGAAGACCGACATGGATGGTAATGTACACACGTATAAGGCGCGACTGGTTGCCAAGGGCTTTTCTCAAACTCCGGGTGTTGATTATGATGAGACCTTTTCACCAGTAGCAAAGATTAAGCCCATTAGGGTCCTATTAGACATTGCTGCATTTCATGATTATGAAATATGGCAAATGGATGTCAAAACCGCCTTCCTTAATGGAAGTTTGGCTGAAGATGTTTACATGTGTCATCCAGAGGGTTTTGTCAGTACAGAATACCCTAATAGAGTGTGTAAGCTTGAGAAATCCATCTATGGATTGAAACAAGCACCTCGCAGATGGAATCTTTGTTTCGATGAGAAAGTCAAAGAGTTTGGCTTTTCGAGGAGTGAAGATGAATCTTGTGTATATGTCATGGCTAGTGGGAGTATAGTTAGCTTTTTGGTAATGTATGTGGATGACATACTACTCATAGGAAATGACATCCCAACCTTGCAGGAAGTGAAGTCCTTACTTGGGAAGTGTTTCGCTATGAAAGACCTAGGAGAAGTTGCCTATATTCTAGGGATAAGGATTCTGAGAGACCGGAGTAAAAGACTAATTGGACTTAGTCTGAGTACCTAATTGGATAAGGTGCTGAAGAGGTTCAGCATGCAAGATTCCAAGAAAGGAGAGTTACCCATCCAGAGTAACGCCAGACTGAGTAAGACTCAGAGTCCGAGTACCGAGGTTGAGATAGCATAAATGAGTTGAGTACCTTATGCTTCCGTAGTAGGCTCGATCATGTATGCTATGACTGATGGGTTTTATGCATAAGAAACAATCATATGTGCTCATACAAACCCTAATGCTTGGATCTAGGTTTCTCTATTGTACATGCTTTGAATCCAAGACTTAGAAACCCTAGATCTATCAAATAAGAACTGAAATAAGGGTTTAGTAATTACCTTTGATTGTTATATAGCAATAACAATCAATCCTTGCTTTGATTAGCTTCAGAAAGCTTAGTGCCTCAAGTGTTGCACCTCTAATGGAGTCACAAACACCACTAAGCAACTTGGATGAAGAAGGAGGAGAGAGGAGGCAGCCAAAACGTCCATAAACCCTAATCTAAGAGTTGTCCACGTTTTTGGGCATAAAGGGCTCTTTATATAGGTGTAGGCTATTAGGGTTTACAACTAGGAAACCCTAATCTGACTGCTTAGGCCCTAAGCAGCCCATGGATCCCTTTCTTTAGAGTCATGGACGAAATCTTATGGGCTTCCCCATAAATATCGTCCACTCCACTCTATGGAGTCCATTAGCCCACTCTTGCAATTATCTTATAATTACAATTCCAGTCCCTTAAGTTTAATTAATCTCTTTTAGTCACAAAATTAATTCTTAATTAATTCTTGACTAATATTAATTAAACTTATATGATTTCTCCTTTAATATATTATTCTTATAATATATTAATAAATCATAATTCTCCTTAATTCATCCTACATATTGCTATGGTGAAGGCAACCCAAAAGGACCATGCTCATAATCGGGTCAAGTACATACCAAAATAGTTATGGACTTAGACACTAATCCAACAGTCTCCCACTTGGATAAGTCTAATAACTATTTTGCATAACTTCAGAACCTGATCAGCAATCGTAGCTTTCAAAGCCGCTGTCAACTCTGATCTTATCAGATACGCGTGTCCTTTAGATAAGGGATTATATATTCCTCCATTCTACAAGATATCGTATAGACATGAGACATGGTTTGAAATCATTCTCTCAGTCTATGTGTCATTTCCCGATTTCTGGTTTATGACAACTGACTAATTGAACAAATCAAATCAGTCCTGGCCCGGCCGAGCACTTTCCTTTGTCATCACTAAATCATCGAGGGGCCCACAGATATCGCTTTTATCCCACTTTGGGTAAAAGTAATAGATAAACTTTGACTCAAATGCTTGCTTGCACCTACTAATCGAATCACACACAACAATAAGTTTTATAACACCAAGTTACTGGTGCGTTTACTTATCATCAATGTGCAACTGATCAGCAAGTAACAACTCACACGTCTTGGTTTCAAGAATATACAATATTATCGTCTCACAATCACTCGTGATAAAACCATGAAGTGATTCAAGTGAGCGTGGGTTTAATCCAATACTTTAATCTTATCAAAGCACTCATGAACTCTGCAGCAAACTTGTGCTATGTCTAAACACTTAAGACAATCTACAGACAGATTCACGACAGTCTTCCTTCATGCCTACTTCCAACGTATGACCGGCTGTGGAGGTTCGAATAACCCAGTTATTCTGGAAGTCAAAACATGCAAAATGAAACGCAATAATAATATTAATCCTATATGGCCCCAAAACCTTTGAGCGTAAATAAAAACACTTTTATTTAAACACCATATTGATTACTCATTATTCATTGTTTACTGTTTCAGAAAATCAACTTATCACTCGAATTATAACCACAATTGTCCCATGCTCCAAGCATGCACACTTTGGTTTCATATGGTCCATACTTTATGAAATAGATCACTTGGAAAACTTTTCCAATGAAACTCATTTCACAATCCCCAATATGTCAGATTTTAACATTTTATGCAACGATCCTTTCGTAAATTCATAGCACAAAATACATCAAGACTTGGCCAATGAAGTCACAAAGTACTCTATCTGAAATTGTTACAAAAAAATTATATAGATGTGATGTCTCTCACTCAAAGTACATTCCTTTGAACATCCTTTTTGCATAAAAGTTTCTAATCTATACATATTTCTTAATATCCAACTCCCATTAATGGAAACATTTCCATATTTGCCATATGACAACTCATTCTTAATAGAATCTTATCTATTCACAATAATGTCAATATAGTTCATCCAATACTATACTTCCAACTACTCACAAGCGACAAATCCTTAGTGAACCTCATATCGTCCTTTGATAGTTGTTTAATTATTTTAGTCAGAACCAGTTCTAGTCCCTTTTCCCTCTTAATGCCCTAGGCATTTGGAAAATTTTAGAATGGTCAAATATTATAGCATATGCAATCGATCCTATACCCGAAGCGTATTGGACACGATGCATAATGTCTCACATAAAGACATGATACTTCATCATCCTTCTGCCATAATATTTTATGTGCCATGTTCCCACAATTCGAACTATGAAGAGGGATGCCGTAATCATAATCGAATTTTGAGAATGCACTATGTATCCTTGACTAAATTTATTAACATTTCTTGATCTAAGCTTTAGAATTTTGAAACGAAGTATAATATTCTCTCCCTTAATTATAGCAAAACAACTTTTCAACCCTTACAACTTTGCAAAATGAATCTTTGTTTTCTATAATTAATATTGCTAACTTGCAATACTTACCATAATAATCATGCTCCCACTAACATGATGATTATTTTCTTACCAGCATAACACTTATGCTCCCACTAGCTTTGACATGTATTCAGAAAACAATTGAACTTCTAGAAAAACAATGCTTATTGAATTCCTTAAGTTCATATTTCTAATACCTAATGCTTTGATAAGCCTTTATCTAAGCTTTTTAAGCTCATACACCTTTGCCTTAGATATCTCACATGTGTGTCTAAACAATTCAGAATTTATGTTAGTAAGTCCCAAATGTTCAGATCAATTGCCAAATCTCACAATTCGAACTATGAAAAGGGATGCCGTAATCATAATCGAATTTGAGAATACAATTTTCTCAATTGCTATCTTCTTAAAATCTCTCTTAGTGAAAGCATTTCCTCACAATCATTTTCATGAAGGAGGAAACCTTATGACACTTAGATTTTATGATGTATGTGTTCCTATCCATGTGAATTTGTCAAAACGAAAGTTTGCGGCAAATCTAGAACCATATGGACTGAACTTGTTCAATCTTGATTTCTTGCCTCATGGTAACATGAATACCCACCATGTCTTCCAAGCAACTCACCCTTTCGTATCAATGTACTTTCCATTGATCAAGGTGCTTTGTCTTTATGCATTCAAATGAGAACTCAAAGAACTCACATGCATAATTAACTCAATTGGAATGGCACAGAAAAAGAGTATGTCATCCACGATAGGCTTTAGACCTCAAGTCGTGTGCTAGTGATGATCAACTAGGTTTACTCTTGATTTGTTCTTGAAACTTTTCAAGACCATTAAGACTCCCACTGACTCCTTGACATATAAGATTCTCTTGTCAAGAAACATTTCTTGACAAACAAATATTCAAGAGTTAGTGTAGCCTTTTGTCAAGTTCAACACTTCACACAATTGGTCCTGGTTGGTCTTTGTCTTATCCAAGACATCACAACTTACCAATTTCAAATGTGCAAGAATAAGAAAACTTTTCCAAATTCCAGTTTGTCGAGTGTTATAAACCTACTTAAGACTTGTCACTCATGTCAGAATCTTGACTCTAAGACTTGATATTGGAACGAAGTATGATTGACTTCTTGATTTAACCATTTCTACAATTCTCGATTCCTCTTCTTAGACATGCAATTGCACTAAGACTCACTTAGAGGATCTATTGAGATATGGTTCTTAATCATTAAGACTTATCATAAAACACAATAAAAGGTACTCTCCCTTCTTCTTAGAATAGAGAAACTTTTATCTTTCTGCCTACTTGATTCTTCTTATTCGTTCTGCTATTGATTGAAACTCTTTCACTCAACTCAGAATTATACTTAATCTTATAAGTATAATCATATTTACTAAACTTTAGTAAATTATGACGAATATCTTTATTACTCTTGTGGTGGACTTGATCAACGCACAACCTAGTGTACTCGATCTCCTGGTCCTTCTCTTGACACTTTGCCAAAGAATTAGTCTAATTTCCAAAATACGAAGTTTCTCGTTCATCACGCAACCAAGTTGTATGATTCCAAGTTTCTGTCCATCCGAAACTTGGGCGATGAGAATCTTCCTCTATTTGGCAAATTCTTGACATTTCCACAAATAACATAATTAAGAATCAAATCCATTATAGAAACAATTAAACATCAATTTTTCATACACACCATTGCAAGGATAAATAAATAAGACAAAATCAAAATTTATTTTATTGCGGAAAAACTTGTCCTTACAATGTAATTCAACTGAAAAACTATGCTATTACATATTTCTTATCAATCTATCCTAACTCTAGAGTAGCAGCTCAAAAATCTGATCCTCGAGTCCATGCGATCGAAATCCATTTCTTCATGATCAGATTCAACACGCTTCTGCCTTAAGCTTCCTCTCTCTTCTTCGATCCTGCAAAAACATCAAAATGTAATCTTATCACATCATGTATTTGAAAATCAAAAATAGGAACTTATAGAGTTAGTTATTGGATTTTACCTGAAGTAGAGCCATACGTCTTGACTCTCCCATCTCTCAGATCTCTTAGGTAAACAGGGCAGCTTCGTCTCCAATGCCCCTTCTCTTGGCAGTAGAAGCAGATGGACTCTTTTGGAATGGCACAAGGAATTATCTCAGAATTTACCTTTTCTGGATTTCCAATGTCACCATTTTCAATGTCCATTGAAGTTTGGGAGTTTGATTTGCCAGACAAATTTGCTCGATCAGCACGCCAAATCATATCTGATTCAGCAGCTATAAGCAAATAAGTCAAATCAATGAGGGTCACATCATGGTCCATCATATAGTACTCTCTAACGAACTCACTATATGATTCAGGAAGTGACTGAAGAACCCAGTCAACAGCCAATATTTCTGAGATATCAACACCCATCATCCTTAACCTATCAATGTGTGACTTCATCTCTATGACGTGTGCACACACAGGTTTCCCACCTTCGTGTTTACTTGCCAAAAGGGCTTGAGTGAGCTTGAACTTTTCAAGCCTTTGAACTTGTGGGTCAGGGAGAATAATTGGAGGAGGTGGAGGAAGTGAAGCATGACTCTCATTTCCTTGATCGTATCGTGGAACGTCATCTTCATTTGGAAAGCTTGTTCCAAGGGACTTGGGAAGACCATTGTAAGATTTAGACATCTACAAAACGGGAGAAAAATTCAAGTTAGTTGATAAAAATCCTTGATGTAACTCCCAAATGAAACATCAAGGCTAGGATCCAACACAATACTCTACAACCTAGAAGAGGGATGCCGTAATCTAGTTGCAGAATATTTGAAGGTAGGTAAATGACGATTTACCAATTTCCACCATGAAAAACGAAAAAAAGAAAATTAAGTTTTAAATTAATTGAAACTCCTAGATCTTTTGAGATTCATTGAACTTTTCAATGGCATGTTTTAATCTCGATTATGCCCTTCTATTTGTGACTGGGATGCCGAGGATCACAAACAAGGTGTGAATAACCATACGAATCACGTGGTGCACCCAATTGCTACTATCACCTAATCAATGTGCCGGTTAGCCACACACGCTCCATTGATCTATGATAAACATCGAGCCACCCTTCGCCACCAATGTCAATCCCAAATTAGTGTGCCGGTTAACCACACACGCTCCACTAACGTTTCGACAAAAGTACAAAGTGTAATTCCATGGATTAGCATACAATTCCACATTTTTCCTAAAGTAACTATGATTTGGGAATTTATAAAAGCATTTAGTTACTTTGTACTTCATTATACTTATAATGGAAGGTTTCGTCTTATCCTACCCGTTCGGCTAACGACCCTCCACTAGTCAAGAGTGCGGTGGGTAAGAGTGGATACCCATTCAATCGCCATTTTATAGGCAATTTCCTTAAACACCCCTTATAGACTAGCTTCGTGAATGAGGCCTACTAACGGTAAGACTGACTCTTTACACATATATATAATATTAGACTTTTAATGTTACATATATATAGTATAGGGTGTATTTTACACTTTTAAAATACTAGGTGGTTTTATTAACTTTCTCTTTTAATTAAACTTTGAATTAACTTAACAAAACCATGAGGGTGTAATTTGAACTTTTCAAAATACTTGAGTTTTAGAATTTAAATATTCAATAATTAAACTATTAATCAAAATTTTAAATTCCAAAACTTGAGGGCAAGTTTTGAAACATTTCAAAACATTAGGGTTTAACTATTTAAATTTCAAAAACAAACTTTTAGGTTCAAATTTAAACTATAAAACCTAAAGGGAGTAATTTGAAACTATTCAAACTTACTAGGGATCAAATAACAAATAATATAAATCAAACAATTAATTTAGTGATTATCTATATTTGACCTAATTCAATTTCTTGCAAGATAAGTTACCCAATTAATACAAATAATCAATTTTAATCATATAAGGAATTTATTATCTAATCAATTGGTAATTATCTTGTGTTTTGGCAAGGATAATCATTTAATTAAGATAAAATTCGGATTTTAACTTCAAAAAACGATTTAGGCATCAAATCGAAGTCAAAACAGCAACAAAATCTCGAAATATCCTCTGCCTGACGCACAAACTCGCCGAGTCAGCTCTGAACTCGCCGAGTAGGGCCAACTCGCCGAGTCCAGATACTGACTCGCCGAGTTGAGTCGGGCAGAGACAAAAAATTCGATTTTCAGCAAGCAAAACAGTTAAGCATCACATACAATTGAAACCAATCAAGGCTCTGATACCACTGATGGGTTTTATGCATAAGAAACAATCCTATGTGCTCATACAAACCCTAATGCTTGGATCTAGGTTTCTCTATTGTACATGCTTTGAATCCAAGACTTACAAACCCTAGATCTATCAAATAAGAACTGAAATAAGGGTTTAGTAATTACCTTTGATTGTTATATAGCAATAACAATCAATCCTTGCTTTGATTAGCTTCAGAAAGCTTAGTGCCTCAAGTGTTGCACCTCTAATGGAGTCACAAACACCACTAAGCAACTTGGATGAAGAAGGAGGAGAGAGGAGGCAGCCAAAACATCCATAAACCCTAATCTAAGAGTTGTCCACGTTTTTGGGCATAAAGGGCTCTTTATATAGGTGTAGGCTATTAGGGTTTACAACTAGGAAACCCTAATCTGACTGCTTAGGCCCTAAGCAGCCCATGGATCCCTTTCTTTAGAGTCATGGACGAAATCTTATGGGCTTCCCCATAAATATCGTCCACTCCACTCTATGGAGTCCATTACCCACTCTTGCAATTATCTTATAATTACAATTCCAGTCCCTTAAGTTTAATTAATCTCTTTTAGTCACAAAATTAATTCTTAATTAATTCTTGACTAATATTAATTAAACTTATATGATTTCTCCTTTAATATATTATTCTTATAATATATTAATAAATCATAATTCTCCTTAATTCATCCTACATATTGCTATGGTGAAGGCAACCCAAAAGGACCATGCTCATAATCGGGTCAAGTACATACCAAAATAGTTATGGACTTAGACACTAATCCAACAATGACTTGTACTCGTCCTGATGTAGCCTTTGCTTTGAGCATGGTCATCAGATTTCAGGGGAACCCTGGCAAGGCTCACCGGACTGCGGTAAAGAACATTCTCAAGTACCTTCGGAGGACTAAGGACTGGGACCTTACCCTCGGTGGGAGTGATGACTTGAGAGTTATAGGGTATAGTGATGCGAGCTTCCAGACTGATAGGGATAATTTCCGCTCTCAGCCGCGCTGGTTCTTTACCTTAAACGGAGGAGCAATTACTTGGAAAAGTTCCAAGCAGGAGACAGTGGCTGATTCAACTTGCGAATCAGAGTATATAGCGGCAAGCGAGGCAGCAAAGGATGCAATATGGCTAAAGAACTTCATTGGAGACCTTGGAGTTGTACCAGCTATAAGGGAGCCTATGGAATTTTCTGTGATAGTGAAAGTGTAGTTGCCTTAGCGAAAGAACCAAAGGGATCATGGGAGATCCAGACACATCGACAGAAAATACCATTTCATCAGACATCGAATAGAAGAAGGACTCCTCGTGGCAAAGAGGGTATCATCGGATGAGAACCCAGAAGATCCCCTCACGAAGGGACTGAGTATGGTTAAGCATCTCCAGCATGCGAGGCACATAGGGCTGAAGGATGATATTAGTTTTAGTAATTAGATAGCTCTGAAATTTGTAAAGTGTAATTGACATTTGATGATGAATAAAAGTTGTGTTTATTTATGAGTAAAGTGTTGCTATCTTTGTCAATCATTTACTATATTTCTTTTGCATGTTTTGACTTCCAGAATAATTATGTTTGGTATATCATATTATTCGAATTCTCCACAGTCGGTCATATGTTGGAAGTAGGTATGAATCAAGACTGTCATGAGTTGGTTGCAGAGGTCTAAGTTGTTGGACATGGCTACAACACTCATGGGTGCTCATAAGTTCTGAGTATTGGATTCAACCCACACTCACTGGTATAACTTCATGGAATTTATCTCAAGTAATCGTGAGACGGTAATATCATATAAGTCTTCAAACCTAGAGATATGACTTGTTGCGTATGAGTTGGTTATACATTGATTGTACGAAAACGCATTAGTAACTCGATGTTATAAAATGTGCTTTTGTGTGTGATTCAACAAGTAGTAGAACAAGCATATGAGTCGAAGTTTATCTGTTCCTTCTTGGATTAGAAGCGATATTTGGGCCCCTCGATGATTTTGTTTTGACCTATGTACCGAGCCCGGTCAGAACTAAGTTGATGTGTTCAATTAAGTTCTTTGTCAAAAAAATCGGTAATCGAGAAACAAACTGCTGGACAATAAGTAAGACATTGTTCCATGTATTTGTCCGGCTGATATCTAGAACACAGGATTATATGATCACTTATCTTAAATGGCGTATCATCATCATCTCAGCTCCGAGAGACCTTGAAAGAGCTACGATTGTTGATCGGTTCCTGAAGTCATACTTGCAGTTATAATTATTAGACTTATCCAAGTGGGAGACTGTTGGATAAGGTGTCTAAGTCCATAACTATTTCTGGTATGTACTTGACCCGGTTTGGCATGGTCCATTTGGGTTGCATGGCATCATGCATTTGGATACACTAAAATGAGAGAAATATCACTTATGGTTTATTAATATATTATAAGTTCTAATATATTAATAATATTATTTAATTAGTATTGATCAAGAATTAATTTATAATTAATTAAGTGATCAAAAGGTGACTATTTAAATATATGGGTTGATTGTGTAAATCATCCATACTTGTATAGTGGGCTAATGCTCCATGGATTATCAAGTTGGGCTAAAACCCATAGGATGCTCCATGGTGGTTATATAACCCATGGGTCATGGAAATGAAAGGTCATGACAATTAGGGTTTACATGGTGTAACCCTAATTGTAACACACTATATAAGGATCATCATGTTCACCAAAATCGGCCACTTAAGCAAGAAAGAAGAGGGCTAGCCGATTTCAAGTAGTGTGACATTTCTCTCAAAGTTTATTCCAAGTGCATTTGGTGTTGTGTGAAACATTTGAGGCATCACACTTGGGGTGCTAGGCTCTCAAGGTTTTCAAGGAATCCAAACTACTACAAGGTATGTTTTTCTAGCTTACTTTTATATTCAAAGTTCCCCATGTATGCTAGATAGGATTATGAACCTTGGAAATCAATTTTGCATGTATCTTAGTCAAACATAGATCCAAGGTTTCTAGGGTTGCATGAACACCTTAGGAGTGTTAGAATGCTCAAAACCCTATAGTCATAGCATACATAATCGAGCCAACTGCGGAAGCGTATGGTACTCAGCTCATTTCTGCTATCTCGACTTCGGTACTCGAGCTTTCAGTCTTACTTAATTTGGCATTACTTTGGATTGGTAACTCCCCCTTCTTGGAATTCTTCATACTAAAACGCTTTAGTACCTTGTCCAAGTAAGTATTTTAACTAAGTCCTATTAGCCTTTTACTTCTGTTTCTCACTATCCTTATTCCCAAAATATAGGCAGCCTCTCCGAGGTCCTTCATAGCGAAGCACTTCCCAAGCCAGGACTTTACTTCCTGCAGCGTCGGGATGTCGTCTCCTATGAGTAGTATGTCATCGACATACAATATGAGGAAGCTAACTATACTCCCACTGGCTTTGACATATACACATGATTCATCCTCGCTTCGTAGAAAATCAAACTCTTTGACTTTCTCATCGAAACAAAGATTCCATCTGCGAGATGCTTGTTTCAGTCCATAAATGGACTTCTCAAGCTTACACACTCTATTAGGGTGCTTCGCATTGACAAAACCCTCTGGCTGAGCCATGTAAACATCCTCAGCCAACTTTGCGTTAAGGAAAGCGGTTTTGACATCCATCTGCCATATCTCATAGTCATGAAATGCAGCAATGGCCAACATCACCCTAATAGACTTTATCTTCGCAACCGGTGAGAAGGTTTCATCATAGTCAACTCCGGGAGTTTGAGTGAAACCTTTCGCAACCAATCGTGCCTTATAAGTGTGTAAATTCCCATCCATGTCGGTCTTCTTCTTGAAGATCCACTTGCACGCGATCGTCTTACGACCTGGTACATTGTCAACCAAATTCCAAACTTGGTTGTCATACATGGACTGAATCTCGCTGTCCATAGCCTCTTTCCATTTCGCAGACTCCGCGCCTGCCATGGCTTCCTTGTAGCTATTAGGTTCATCCAAATTTATTAGTGTATTATCACTAATAAACGTATCACCCTCACTTGTTATATGAAAACCATATAACACAGGCAGAACACTAACTCTACTGGAACGTCTAAGAGGTAAGGATTCGTCAATCGGTTCAACCGGAGTTTCCTCCTCGGGTTGAGCGCCCGTGTTAGAGGTTCCTTCATCGCTCGATTCTTGAATCTCTTCAAGATCGATTTGTGTCCCACTGTCTCCTTGGCTTATAAGTTCTCGCTCTCGGAAAACCCTTCTCCTCGCAACGAAGACAACATTGTCACTTGGTCTATAAAAGAGATATCCAAAGGACTTCTATGGGTAGCCGATGAAAATACACCACTCACTACGAGGCTCGAGCTTGTCGTGAGTCTCTCGTCTTACGAAAGCCTCGTAGCCCCAAACCTTGATATGTGCCAACGAGGGAGATTTCCCTGTCCACATCTCGTGAGGTGTTTTGGCAACCTTATTCGTACGGACTAAGTTAAGGATATGGGCGACAATCTCTAAGGCATACCCCCAGAATGAGATAGGTAGCAAAGCACGACTCATCATGGAACGAACCATGTCTAGCAAGGTTCGATTACGCCTCTCAGCCACACCATTCAACTGCGGTGTCCTAGGTGGCGTCAATTGCGAAACGATTCCGCATTCCTTGAGGTAGTCATGGAATTCAAGACTTAGGTACTCTCCACCTCGATCGGATCGAAGCATCTTGATTTTCCTGCCCAACTGATTCTCCACTTCTTGTTTAAACTCTTTGAACTTTTCAAAGGTTTCTGACTTGTGCTTGATTAAGTAGATATACTCATATCTGTTATAATCATCGGTGAAAGTCACATTGAAGCAGCTCGCATCCTTTATGGTGGATCTAAAGGGCCCACACACATCGGTGTGTATGAGATCCAATAAACCCTCACCCATCGCACAAGTGCCAGTGAAGGGTGACTTGGTCATCTTTCCAAGTAAACAAGACTCGCACACGTCATCGTCCCTAAGGTCGAATGACTCCAATACTCCATCCTTTTGGAGTTGGGCTATGTGTTTCTTGTTGACATGTCCAAGACGACAATGCCACAAGCATGCTTTATCCAAACCATTGGAAGAATCAATACACAACACATCATTTCCTAAATTGTCTACAACCATCATAGTTTCATATATTCCTTTACAAGGCAATGCTTCAAAATAGAAAACACCATTAAGATAAGCATTAATAGAACCCTTTTCATTAGCAAATGAATATCTAAAACCTTGTCTATACAAACCATGAAATGAAATGATGTTTCTTGCCATATCTGGCGAATAGCAACAATTATTTAAATCTAATCCTAATCCACTACTAAGCACTAAAGAGTAAACTCCGATCTTGGTGACAGGCGACGATCTTCTGTTCCCCATGATCAAATTTATCTTCCCATGCTCCACATCTCTATTTCTTCTTAGGCCCTGCAAATCAGAATAAATGTGAAAACCATATCCTGTATCAAGTACCCAAGAAATAGCATGTGACGAATCATTAGATTTAATAGTGTAAATACCTGTGTAGGACAGCTTGATCTTTCCATCCTTGATATCTTGCAGATATTTCGGGCAGCTTCGTTTCCAATGCCCTATTTCATGGCAGTAGTGGCACTCTGCCTCCTTAGGGTTGGAGTTGGGTTTAGCAGAACCAGCCTTGGTTCCACTAGAAGAGGAGCCATTTTGGGACTTTCCCTTATGGTGGCTCTTTGAGGGAGCATTTTCTTCTTACCCTTCCCTTACCCAATTGCCAGGACTGGGGCAGCAGTAGGAGTTGGAGATGATGCAACATATTTATCTTTGAGGTTGCTCTCAGCGGTCCTCAACAATCCTTGAAGCTTGCTCAAGGTGACCTCCTCCTTGTTCATGTGGTAGGTCATGCAGAACTGGTTGTAGCAGGGAGGCAATGAGTGAACGATGATGTCAACTTCCAGCTCCTCATCAAAGTCAACATTCAACTTTAGCAGGCGATCGACATATCTCTGCATCTTTTGCAGATGAGCGGTAAGGGACTCTCCATTACCCATTTTGGCAGTGATCATCGAAGTGATGATCCTGTACCTTTCTTGCCTAGCGCTTTGGTGGTACCGGTCCAACAGATCTTGATGCATCTCATAGGGATACATGTCCTCATAGGACTTCTGGAGTTCTGCAGTCATAGTCGCCAGCATGATGCAATGGAATTTCGTAGCATCACGCTTATGGGCCTCAAAGGCCGCGATCTCATCGAGGACATACTCTTTGTCCTCATAACAAGTGACCATTCGGATGTTGCAGATCCAATCATTGAAATTGTACCCGTCAAAGATTACTCACCCACATATGTTCATGAATGAGAACGAGCCGGAGGAATTTGAGCCGGAAGCGTTGTTGTTGACGTTCAAGATCTGAAAATGAAAAAGAACAAAGTTTGATTAGAAATGAATCCCCAATTAAACACCCAAATGAGAAATTAGGGCTAGGATCCAACAACATTATTTACAAATTAGAAGAGGGATGTCGTAATCTAACAAGTAAATAATTTGAAGGTAAGTGAATGACGATTCACTAATTTTTCCACCATGAAAAACGAAAAAGAGATTAAGTTTTAAATGTGCTGAAAACTCCTAGGTCTTTTGAGATTCATTGAACTTTTCAATGGCATGTTTAAATATCGATATGCCCCTAAAGTTTGTGACTGGGATGCCGAGGATCACAAAGCGGGTGTGAATAATCATGCAAATGTACATGGTGCCCTCAATGTTACAGTCACCTATTCGACGTGCTGGTTAACCACACACGCTCCATCGAACTATGACAAACATCGAGTCACCCTTTGCCACCTTTGCTTAGAGCCCAATTAGTGTGACGGTTAACCACACACGCTCCACTAACATCTTAGCAAGGGTACAAAGTGTAATTTCATGGAATTGCATCAATTCACTTTTGCCTAAAGTAACTAAGATTGGAAATTTTGTAAAAACATTTAGTTAATTTATTAATTCATTATACTTTTAATGAGGAAAGGGTTGCCCTATCCTACCCATTCGGCTAACGACCCTCCACCAATCAAGGAAGCGGTGGGTGAGAGTGGACACCCATTAAACGACCATTTTATAGGTCATAACCTTATACCCCCCTTATAGATCGACTTCGTGAATGAGGCCTACTAACGGTAAGACTAGCATTTAAGTTATACATACATACACACACACACACACATATATATATATATATATATATATATATATATATATATATATATATATATATATATATTAATCTTATAATATTATAAAGTATAAGGTTGAATTTTAAACTTGTAAAATTCTAGGGTTTGAAATTTAAATAGTTCAAATTAAACTTTTAATTAAAATTTAAATTTCAAAACTTGAGGGCAAGTTTTGAAGTTTTCAAAACACATCGGATCAAATTGCAAATAATTTAAATTAAACATATAATTTAATGATTATCTAGATTGGATCTATTCTATTTTAATCACAAGATAATTCATCAAATAAATCTAATAATCAAATTTTATCATATAAGGAATTTATTATTCAATTAAATGGTAATTATCTTTTGTTTTGGTAAGGATAATCTCATAATAATAATAAAAATCAGATTTTATTAGTCAAAAACAGTTTTGGTAATTATCCTTCAGCAAAACAGCAAGAAATCCCGAGATATATCTTTGTCTGACAGCTAAACTCGTCGAGTTCCCAGTGAGAACTCATTGAGTTCAACCAACTCGTCGAGTTCTCATTGGAACTCGTCGAGTTCTTCAGACAGAGGGCCAAAAAACGAATTTTTAAATCATGAATGAAATACTAGGCATCAAATACAATAGAAAACAGACAAGGCTCTGATACCACTGATGGGTTTGAGCCAAAAGAACATCCTATGTGCTCATGCAAACCCTAATGCTTGGATCTAGGTTTCTCTATTGTACATGCAATTCATCCAAGACTTACAAACCCTAGATCTAGTGTATATATTTCGAAATTGACACAATACCTCTTCTTCAAAGGCTTGAATCTTCTTGTCTTGGAGCTTAGAGTCACAAGTGTCGCTCCTCTAATGGCTTACAAACACCACAAGCAAGAGGATGCTAATTGAGAGAGAGGGGATGGCACAATTTCGGCTTCTGAAGACTCTTAGGGTTCAAGTCGCCGAAAATTGGATGCCCTGGGGTCTTATTTATACTGGTGCTGCTAGGGTTTCAGTCAAAACCCTAATAGATAGCTTAGGCCTTAAGCGGTCCAAGGAAGCATCTGGAATAGGGCCTCTTGGCCGAAATTAGGATGGACACGTCCCTAATTTCGTCCAAGCTTTCTCAACCCAATACTCAACTATCATACATTTGACAGTTTAAGTCCCCGTTACTTAATTAATGTCTTTTAGCCACAGAATTAATTCTTGTCTAATATTAATTAAACTATATGATTTCTCCTTTAATATATTATTCATATAATATATTAATAAACCATAATAGCCTCTTACTTGATAAATCATCCTATCATGTTGCTTTGGTGAAGGCAACCCAAAAGGACCATGCACAACCGGGTCAAGTACTTACCAAATATAGTTACGAGCTTAGACACTAATCCAACACCATTGGTTACGATGTGGATAACAGATAAGTTGAAGGAAAGACAATCTTTTGAGATTGAAGCTGGTGGATTTGGGGTTGGAAATCTAATTGAACAAAGTTCAAATTTAGAACGTGAGAAGAATGAGAATCGGGACACACATATTGAGGTATATTCTAAGTAGAATATATTATTAAATTATGTTTTAGAATATATTTTAATTATGTCCTAACTTAATATAAGAAAAATATTCTAATATCTTTTTTTCCCAGGAGTATGAAGAAAAGTATGAAACAATTTTCAACAATGTTTCAACTGAAAAGGATAATCTGGAAGATATTACTTTTCATTGTCTATCGAAATTCCCTGAAGACAATAGAACGAAGGAGATGATAAGGAAGTTTAGAGACATATTTTCAACTACACTTTTTTCTAGTCGAGAGAAATCAGAAACTATTAAGGAGAGAACTGGAGTCAAAGCAGATAGAGATGAAGAGCTTAATAAAACAAACATTTCTGATTTTGATGATGATAAAGATGAAGGAATGAATACAAAGTTGGTTTCATTTTTAACTGTTAAACCATTACAACAGAAGTTTCCAGATAATGAAGAAAGACAAGAAGAAGATCAAGATATGAATGTTGACGACCCAATAAATTTGGGTTTAGAGAATAATATTGGCGAGGAAACTATTAGACATCCGCACAATCCAGAAAGACAAATAGAATTTGAAGGCATAAATGTTGATGACAAAATAAATTTGGCTTTAGAGGTGAATAATATAGACGAAACTATTGGAAAAAAGAATTTAGAAGAGAATGTTGAGTGCAAAAATCTTGTTGAGGGTGGTGAAATGATTGGTGGAGAGAAGATTAGGGAGGGGAATATTGTAGAGAAGGTGGTTGGAGACAACATAGGTGAGAGCTCAATTGTTACACCAAAACATGATCCAAAAGGTATGAATATTGTAGACAAGATGGTTGAAGACAACAACATAGGTGAGAGCTCAATTATTACAACAAAACACAATCCAAAAGTTATATCTATTGATTTTTCCCCTTGGTCTGATTCATTCATAGAAAAATTAGATGAGGATTTGTTTAGAATATTCTCAAACAGAAATTTAGATTCAAATACAATTCCAAATCCAGTTGTCAAATCTCCTGTTCCAAAAAAACTAACATTTGAAAATTCAGAATTTCCTTCCTTTGATCTTCAAATAACCCAAATAATGAACGATGCAGAAACTGGTGATAATTCTGAGGGTATTGATGAAGATGGAGAGTTAGAAGGGAATGAAGAACATATTTTAGATGAGAAAGGGAAAAGGGTCAGAATGTGAATGAAAGAGGGAAAAGGAAGGTGACTAATCTAGATATTTTTAGATCACCTTTTGTGAATAGGGTAATTGAATTAAGTGAAAAAGTCAGTACTGGGCAAGAGATAATGGCGCAAATCATGTTTAGATGCGCTGGAGACAAAGATCCAATGTAAGTAAATTCACAATGTTTAGTAATTTTTTTTATTAGATATGCATATTCTTGAAGGAATACTTTTATAAATTTGAGTATTGTGTAATATTCTTATTGGAATATTGTAACACTATTCAAAACCAAATATTATTCTAATTAATTTACATTAGTTTTAGTTAAATAATATATTTTAACTATAATGCAATATTTTTGTTTGAAGGGAAATGCTATTTGAAACGGAGTCTAGAGACATAATGGATAGGGTGCATTTTGAGGGTATGTGTCCAAATCATAAGATACATCCTTTCGTTTTTGATTGTTGGGCTGTTGTTCTTAATTTTGAAGAAGAAAACCTGAGAAACAAAAAATCACCACTACGTGTCTTCTTCAACACTCAAATTATGGTACTTAATTTTTAAATTTATTTTCTATATTCTAAATATAATTTATAACAAAGTATTCTAATATTTCTATTGTTCTATATGTACAGACAGAAAAATTATTGGATTCTTCAATACCTTCTGTCGAAAGATTCTGACTTTTTGATGAGGGTGTAAACAATTACTTATATGACATCAAAAGAAAAGTGGATTTCAATTCTATTAATCTGGTATGTATTGATTACAAGATAACATATTAATATTAAAATTTATAAAAATCATATGTATTTATGTTTGAACTACAGGTGTTTTTTCCAATACACATCCGTGGTCATTTTTATGGTCTTCTTTTCAACCTTACAAATCCAAAACATATAATCATTGACAGCATAAGATACACCAAAAAAGTAGAAGATATCTATGGAGAGATTCCTAAACTTGTGGTAAATGTTTCTTGCGTAAATCTAAAATTTTTATTCTAATCATAATTTTTTACTTTAAAAAAACCACTCTGTATAAGTAAATAAATTCTGATTAGAATATAAAATATAATATTTATATTCTTATAAGATTTATTTACTTAATATAGTTATAATTTTAGAAAAATAATGGTATTTTATTAATATACATTGCAGCAAATGTACTTTTCAAAGTTTTTGGACAACAATCGGCGGGATAAGGTTTCTTTGTTTAAATCTGTGAAGCCAAAGAAAATGAAAATGAAAATGGCAAACAAAAGCTAATACAAATGATGATGGTATATTTTTAATGAGGCACATGGAAAAATACATGGGTGAGAAAGAAGAAAAGTGGGATGTGGAACTGGGAGAAGAAAGTGTTAGGACATCTAAGAAGATTGCAAAGTTGCATACATTTTATGTTGCTAAGCTAGCAAACCATCAAATTAAAAAGCAGAGAAAATTGAATGTTGCAGAAGCATTGGAATTTTCAAAACTTGATAAGAAAATCAGGTGTATGTTGGTGAAAGAAGGGAGTGAAGGAAGAGACAAGCTGGAAATGAAGGAAGTTTGAAAATTTCTTATATTGGCTTATTACATACAGACAATTTATTTTCTGTTGTGTTTTTTTTTAAAATACTTATGTTTAAGGATATGCTTAAACCATTGATATTTTGGTAAATGTATGCTTAAACCAGTTAGTTGGTATCTTGATAAAATATTTACTGCTTAATAGTAAATGTTATATAGCGTTTAAAATTTTTGTTTGATGATGCCTAATTATTTGATTAAATAATTGTTTGGTAAAATGATAAATGATTAAAATCCATATATGTTTATTATTCTTATACAATAATGTTGAAAAATAAAAACACGTATTGTTAATATTGTATTAAGCTTATTCTAATCTATTCTATGTTAATTATTTTGTTTATTCTGGTTTCATTAAAATACTTAAAAATAAAACATTTTATTATCAAACTATAATATAATATGTAATTTTGTTTTAGAATATTTTAATAAAAATAATAAATAAAATTAGATTTAGTATCCTGTTACAATAATAAAAAATAGGATAATAAAATTTTAGTATATTTTAGGACATCTTACTTTAGAAAATAAAGTACATTGTCTCTATTAGTAGAAGTAAAATTTTAGAATAAATGAAAATATTTGTTTTAGAATATTTGTAATTAAGTAATTTTATTTTAGAATTAAAATAATATTTGAACCAAAGTGTAAGTTTTTAAAAGGGACTAAAAATACTAGGACTTATTTGTCAGGGACGAAAAAGGGGCAAACGTAATAACTTTGAGATTACGACTTATTCACGAGGGAAGAACATTAAAAACTCTATTTCTTCATCTGTATTCTCAAAACCCTCATCCAAACTTCTTATCATCTTCGTTTTTAACTCATCAAACACTTCATAAAAACCCTAACGTCTTGTGATTTTGAACTCGTCATCTTCGATTTCTCTTTGGATCGATTTCATTTTTCGATGTTCTGCTCTTTAATCCCTCGATAAAACCCTAAACTTACTTATTTTGATTCTTATCGAATATTTCTATCAAAGAAAATGGATACATCAACACGTGCTTCAGAATCTACACCATCAGATCATCTAAATGACATTATTACCAAAACTTCTCAAGAAATTCTAGGTATTTTCAATAGTTCTATTAATTATCATTATATATCTTTGTTCTCGTATGAAAACAAGGATGTTGCTTCAAGAATTGATCTTCTATTGTTGCTCCATTCTCCATATCTACATACTGTTAGTGATTAGGGTTAGGGAAATACCCATTATTAGGATCATAAAGTGAAATAGGTGAAATGAAATGAAATAAGATGCAAGATACACCGTACCTTCAAGAAGCAAGCAAAAATGTAGAAAATAACATCAAATTAATCTGCAAAATTGGTAGTAATCAAACCAGCAAGAGTAAGGACCTTGTGAAAATGCATGGATTGGTTTTATTTATTATTAGTTTCTCATATAACAAGTTAGTCAAACCCTAATGGGTATTTGCCTAACCCTAATCACTAACGGTTTGGAATTAATTATTCGATTACGTACTTAAGTCGTGATAATTAAAGTTTGGAAGAAAGTTTCCATATAATCAATTTGATCGATTTTTACCTTATGCAAAGTATTGAAGATTTTACCCCTGTTTCAAAAATGGTTGGTTTGATAGATTTTTAAAATCGTTTGATTGGTAGCTTGTTGAATGATGAAATTAGGTGACAATTCCCTGGTATAAGTATTATGATGAGATTTTTATTTTTCTAAACAGAACAAATAACATATGAAGGAAAAATGATGATCAATTAAAGAATGAAGAAAATACTTTTAGACTGCTACACTTTTAAGCTCAATCTTTGACTTTACAGTTTATAATTCTAATATTATGCAGCTGTTTGTACTAACATTAATTATTTTCATGCAGCTAATATTATAACAAGAATGCCAAAATCAAAAATAAAAATGATGACAGTGGGTAGAAGTAATGAAGTTGAAACTTCAACAGGCAAATGGTTGGTTCAAAAAAGAAAATCATCGAAGTCTATCGATGAATCAACAGCTACAACTTCAAAAGAAAAAGAAAAAAAAAGTACATCATCAGTTACGATTTCTAAAAGAATAAATGATATATTGTGTATTCTATGTATTCTAATAAAATATTAATCTCATTTGTTTATGTTATTCTATGTATTATAATAAAAAAATTATATATTATGTTAATGTTTTTCTATATTCTATTAATCTTATTCTAATAGAATATTTTTAAATATTAAGCTAATTTGTTTCGTTGTTCTAATAGAATATTTTTAAATGTTATTCTAGATATCTGGATATGATAAATCATTTATTAATTCCTAATTTGATTATGAAAATGACAATAAACAGCAAGAAGGTCGGATATGGGTAAAACTCATGCAAAAACTTCAATAGTCGAATGACTAATTGAAAGAAGAGAATCATTGAAGCTTATTGATGAATCGGCCGATACAACAGCAAAAGCCAAAGAAAAAAAAAGGTATATCATCAATTATTGTATTTGTACTATAATATCTTGTGTATTAATGTTATTCTAATAGCAAGAATGCCATATATATGTAAAATTCATATTTGTTATTATTGATTATGCATTTACAATTAGAGTTAGCAGAAACATTTTACATAGTTCTTTTTAATTGGAAATTTTGTGTTGACTAATATTAAAACTTCATACTTTGTTAGAATCTGATTTTTTGTAATCATTTTAGTTGGTTTTTCATAGTTTTTTGCCAATAAAATAATTATAGTTTGGTGTTTGACTTTGACTTCCACCATTAATTATAGAATGTTGCTGGATTTTCTGAAGTTGTCAAAGTTGGTGTTTGACTTTGACTTTTGCCATTAATTATATGGATGTTTGGTGTTTGACTTTGACTTCTGCTATTAATTATATTGATGTCTCAACATTCATTGGCTTCTGAAACATAGTAGACATATTCATATAGATGTTATTCTAATAGAATATTCTGAAGTGTTAATTTTGTATTCTATTTTTATGATGTTACTATCTTTTTTCTAATATTATTTATTCTAAAAATCCAATGAACAATAGGGCAACAAAAGGTGCATTCTTAAGATGAAAAAAATAAAAAAAAGAAAGATAGACAATACGAATGATAACATCGAGAAAAGGACACAAAAAACAACAAAATATTTATTAAAAGATCTGCCTTCAATAAATACTAGAATGAATCCCAGAGCTATGATTGAAGTTATATGAAGTTTAAGTATGTCTCAAAAAAAATATGTAAAGAAGATGGGTTTTGGATCCTTTTTGGAGTTGAACATCAAGAGAATTCCGTTGAAGCTTGCACATTTTGTTGTTTAACATTATGATCATCAAACGAACAATATTGTGCTTGATAAAAAAATTAAGATCACAAAATAAAAGATTCATAAAGTCTTTGATCTACCAAATGGAGGAAGAAGCTTGTTTGATTTTCATTTTATTGACAGTGAGAATGAAACGTATGTTACATGGCAAAGCCAATTTACAAAAGAAACAATGAATGCCACTGGATTCAAAGAAGCCATTCTGAAATCCAAAATCGACGATGATATCTTCAAGCTAAATTTTCTTTCTTTGTTTGTGAATACATTTGTTGAATCACATTCTTATGGGACGTGCAACATAGATCATGTTAGAAGAGTAGTTGGAGTTGAAGACATCTCATGCATTGATTGGTGTGCGTACTTAAATTATTGTCTGAAGAATACAAGATCTCTATGGCATCAAGATAAAAAGAAATGCTATTATAATGGGCCAATGTTGTTATTGATGATATGCTTTTTGTTTAATTATTTTAATTATTTTTTATTTATGAATATCTAATACAATTTAAAAACTACTATCATGCAGCTACTTTACTGTGACGGTCTTGAATGTCAGCGTTTAATCTTAAAGTCAAAAATTCCAATAATAACAATGTGGTCAATAGAGGATTTGAATAACAGGCAGTCTTTTGAAATTGAAGATGGTGGGTTTGGATGTGGAAAAGTTGTTATCACACAAATGACGAGAGATAGCGAGGGATCGTCCAATGTGAAAGACAATCTTTATGACACTCTTGAGGTAACTTTAACTAAAATATAAAATATAATTTCTTTTTATATTAGGTTAAAGTATGATGTTATAAAAAATTCTGGATATTCTTATATTACATGCTTATGGTTCATAGTAAATATTCTAGATATTCTGAGATGATAAAATATTACATTCTTATAATTCTAGTATTTTATTATTTTTCAGGAATATAAAGAGAACTTTGATAAGATGTTCAATAAAGTTTCATCCATAAAGAAGGACATGTATGGAATTGTTTCTGATTGTATATCAAAGTTCCCATATGTCAATATAACAAATGAATTGAAAGAGAAGTTCATTAAGTTATTTTCAGATCCTATTTTTTCAACTGTTGATAATCAAAACAATGAAAACGAAAAAAAAAGGATCACATGAAAGGGTTGAATCTCAAAATCGTGACACATGGGAGAATGATATAAGTTCTTACAAATCACCATATATGGATAAAGCTGTGAATTTATTTCATAGAATCGATTTGCAGAATGTTCTTTTGATTCAGGTTCTAATAAAATGTACACAGGATAAAAACATAATGTAAGTCACTAACTCTTGCTATTTCAATTAAACATGTATTATTTTTTTGAATTCTTGTTTAACTAAAATACATGTGGATATTTATTCTAATGTTGATGACATATTTTTTGTTCATGTTTAAAATTAAGGGAGGTACTTTTTGAAACAAATACGGGAGAGGTTATGCATAGACAGGATTTTGAGAGCATGTGGCCTGAACATGTTCATAGTGTGATTGATTCTTGGGCTGCTGTTTTAAATTACGAGGAACAAAAGTCAAAAAGTAAACCATACCGCCTATTCTTCAATACCAAAATTATGGTAAATTCTTTTACAATTGGAAATTTTATATTTTAGTTGTAAATTATAACAAGATATTCTAATTTTTCTGTTTTTCTATGTTTATAGAGTTTTGAGTTATTAGATGAAACTAAATCTTTTGACGAGCTTTTTTTAACTTTTGAGACTCGTGTTGATAAGTTTCTATCTAATTTCAAGGCAGATGTAGATTTCAATGATCTTAAACTCGTAAGAATATTTTATTAATTAAAATATTACATTATTAAAGGATAGGAATTATGTTAACTTTTTGATCAATTTGTTGGAATTGCAGGTGGTTTTTCCAATACATAATGGTGATCAGATGTATGATGTTGTTTTCAACCTAACATATCCACAAGTTCATATTATAGACAACATAAAAACAAAATCGTTAGAAGAAACGTATGGAATGACACCTACATCATTAGTAAGTTTCATTTACTTTTATTAAATATATTAAAGTTACAATATAATAGATTGAATAATGTAATTTTGTTAATATGCATTGCAGAAATTGTACTTTATACGATATCTGGAGAAAACTACATTTATTGTCAATAAAATCAAAGGTTTGCGATCAACAACAGTGAAGATGATAAAAATTGACCGGAACACAAAGAAGTTGACAACAGAGAATGGAGCACTTTTAATGAGACATATGGAAAAATATTGTGGAGAAAAACAAGGAAAGTGGAATGTGGAAATGGAAAAAGGCGGTGATGTGCAATTTATAAAATTACGTGCTTTATATTCTGTTAAGATTGCCACAAATGAAATCAACAACCACAAGGAGAGAGTTATCAAAGAGGCAATCAAATTTGGAAAATTTGATCATGCGAATAGAAGAAAGATGTTAGAGGAAGGTATAAATAGAATGGATGAATTGGAAATGGGTAATAAATAGAATTTGATAGAAGTTTGGAATTTTATAAACGTGGTTATGGTGACTTAACAACAATTCCTTTTGTAATATCTATCTTATTTTGACCAAATGAGACGAAAAAAATGATGCCTAGTATTATGTAAGAAACTTGATATGGTTTATTAGGTGATTAATGCTTAATGTATAGTTGGTATTATGATCACTTCTTAATGGTCATGGTAGAATATTCTATAGTAAACAAAAAAATTAGAATATTCTAACAGAATAATGTTTAATGGCATCATTATTCTATTAGAATAATATTAGATGTTGCATATACCTATACAACATTCTTACATGTATAATCTTGTATTATACTAATTTGATAACAAAACATTATACTGCAATCATTCGTATATACTTCAATGCAAAAATTAAAGATTGAAATATTACAAGAATCAATATGTAAGTCCCTAATCTGCTTGTGTATCAATCAGATCCGTTTGATGGTGCGGAATCCCAATCAAACGGATGATGTCAGATCAAATAGAAGAGAAGGAGAAGAAGAATAATATGAATCTCAATGTATTGATGAATAGAATGATGATCCTTTACATGAGATTCACACACACTAACACACACTTGTTCTTCTCTCTAGTTTCTCTCTCTAGAACACCTTAGAATACACACACATAAGCTCCTCTAGACCGTACACTCTCTATCACCCCTCACCCTATATATAGTTGGGAAACATGGACCGTAAACAGGTTTACGGCCGTAATCCTGTTTACGGTCGTAAACACAACCGCAAACATTGACCGTAAACACATATATGACCGTAAACACTGAGCTGTTTATGGTCCTAGATATAAAAATACATTTTCCTAGAAAAGCAAAGTATAAATCATATTTTTGACCCAACAATCTCCCCCTTGGTTTATTGCTTTCTTTTCTTAATTGACCCAACAGGCTCCCCCTAAAAAGGTAGCTGGCTTTTCTTGATAATCTTCATTGGGAGCTTGGCTTCAGCATTTATCTTTAATTTCTACACAACATCAAGATGAACATATGAATCTTCAATGAATGACTTCATCTTGAGCAGTTAGGCTTTTCTTCAAAAATTTGACTTTGAACGCACATTGGGTGAGGAGGCTTGATGTACTGATTCTTAAAAGATAGGGCTTTCAGCTTGAGAATCTTCAGAGAGAACAACGGAGAGAAATAATCTTCTGGATCACTTCAGCAGGTTCAAGATAGCAGCAGACTGATTGAGGAGGCTTCAATGCAATCCGTCACATAATCTTCAATTTCAGCTTCACCTTGCTTCTTGTCACACCCCCAAACCAAGGATGGCGGAAACGTCCGGGGGTGGAGGACTTCATGTATAGTATCACAACAACGAGTATAATAGTACTCAAAGTAAATACAACCATCATAAATATAATTGAAAAGGTTACACCATAGTATATGTTTACATGTTTCAAAATCAATTACATTATGATGACAAAATGAACTGTTTGACGATTTAACGTCCCATCCTCAAAGTGCTGATGTTTTCCTGTTTCACTGATTTCCTGAGAATACAAGTAGTTTTGAAAAAGTGTCAACAATTAAGTTGGTGAGTTCATAAGAGTTTTGTTTGAGAAATAAACCGTTTTCCTTGTAAAAGCGACAAAGTATGTTTCCAGAAAATCCAATATTTTCTTTATTAAGTGAAATGAATGCTTCCATCTTATGCGGTAATGAACCCTAGAAAGACCCATAGATTCCTTCTATAATCGCGTAGTGTATATAAGTTATATAAAATTTAAGTTAAATAAACCGTCGAATATAATGGGTCTGCCCTAGGTCCACAACCAAACAAGGAACAGGAAGTAAGGCGGGCCCACCAATTCTAAGTCGATTATGACTAGATTCTTATATAACTCTAGCATATACACATAGCAATTCTAGCTGAAGTATAACAATTCTAGATGAAATATAGTTTTAACAGAGATATGATTCCAAAGAAAATCTTATATTTTCCTTATAAGAGTTATGTGGTCCTAAATCCCAGGACCGAAAATAAACAAGTATTTTACCATACTTAAAGTAATTCTTGCAAGTTTAAATCGGCATAAACTCGTTTAGTTTAGAAGTAAAACCCCTTTTCAAAGTAGAAGTTTCCATGTAAACTTGAAAGATTGTTAACTACCTATGTGAGTCGCTATAACCATACTATGACGAGAAATAACCTGCACAACGTTTTTCAGACGTTAAGATACTATGACTCTTGTCACCCGTAGACGTGCAGGTCCCGCTGTAGCTAGCAGCAAGGTGTGGGGTGTCAAACCCAATATAGATCTATACACAATTATCACGCTCTCCCTACAAGAGACTCTGGTTATAACTTACAGGAATTGGGATCCCGTACTCGAACGTACGGGGAGAGAATTGCCTCACAACCTAAGTTAACTAGTTTACACATAGTTTGATATTAAAACCTCTTCCGTGGAGGAAGAAAAATCACTTTTTCTGAATAAATTAGTGATATGAAATCCTTAAACTATTACTATTATAGTTTATCACGTAGGATATGAAAAACCCATTTGTTTTGAGAGTAAAACCTTTTTCATGAAGTAAAAATCCATAAACTATGTTTATTGAAGTTTATTATATGTATTCGAAATGAATGAGTAAACCTTATCATGAATGACTAAATTTCAGTTTATGATGATAAACTAACAAGATAATACATTCAATATTTAGAATTTATGGTTATACACTTTGCTCAACATATTACAAAGTGTTATGAAAGTTATAAGCTGTTAACTAGTTTTTAACCGTTCTGCACTGTTTTAGAAAAATCATACGAAGTCGAAAACTAAATCCGTAAATTCTGAGAGTTCCCAAAATGTGCTTAGTTTATTCATAATTTTTATTATGATTTTTATAAGTCTTTAACTTGTGTTAAAATGTTCATATTCACAGACTGGTCCGAATTCGTTTCTGAAATGATAGGCAGTTTTGTAAAAATCACCATAAATCGTATGGAGATGTGCAAGTAGTCATTTTAATGGTATGAAGCTGAAATACTTGCATATTAAACAGTTCTGAAAGATATTAAGTTTAAGATAGTCAAAACAGTCCGTGAATAAGACTCAACTTTTCTGATGAAAGCTGTTGTTTGAGTTTAGTTAAGTTTTTAGTATTTTAACTTGTATTCCCCCCTGAAAACTGAAGAAAACATGAAAATGTAAGTGTATGAACTCACCTTAGACTGTCCGTTATTACTTTCTTGATATCACTTCCCAATAATAACTACTAACGAAAAACTATTAAGAAAATGAAAAATTGTCTTTAAAACGAATCAGAGTAAGATAAACTCAGGAGTATAGAGAAGAAAACGCAAACCGTAATTCACCGATTGAATTTGCATCGAGAAGGTCTAAGAACAACACGCATAATCTCAGAACAGATCCAAAAATTCTTCATGTCGTTAAGCACAAACCCCATGAGTGACCCCTTCCTTTCCTCCTTTCCCGCAAAAGGACACATACTCTCAAGCAAAGGTCAAAATGTTGTATAGTTGAGAGAAGTCCCCTATCATGTGCCTGGAACAGCCACTACCAACAAACCGAAGTCTGATGATATGCCTCCATAGCTGCTCCGACACAGAGCAAGATCAGTTGGTCTTTGGAACCCAGTCCATTTTGAAACTGGGTCGACCTTTGTCATCAACACATGATACCTTCTCCCATGACATGTCCTGTTTATCACAAACAGAAGATGTAGAAATATTAGAATCATTAGGAGATTTAGGAGATTGAGCCTTTGGTACCCATTGGTAGTTGGGTTTAACCCATTTCTTTTTCGATCCGATGTGTGCCTCGGCACTTGATTTGGAACTTGAAGCCGATCTTCGAGATGACTTTGACCTAGTCGGTCTTTGTTTCGTTGGACCATCTCTTGGATTGGACTTCTTGGCTGGCATTCCCTTCTTGCCTTTGGGATTTGGATTCTTGACCTTTTGTGCGTTCCAGTCACCATTGCGCGATTGTGACCTGGAAGGGTTTCTTTTGAAGTATCTCCCACTTGGCGCGTTCTGCCAGCCTTGTGCATAGAAGGGAACGTATGCGCGATTAGTACAATTTCTGGCCATGTGTCCAGGTGTTCCACAATGAAAACAAGTCTTTTTCTTCACTGTGAAGTTATTTCTTCCTGCCCCTGGTGGCGTATCCTTGCCTTGTCTCTTATTGTTCCCACAAGCACAATTACAACAGGCACCCTGTTTCACTGTAATTGGTGGCCTGTATTTCTCAACAACAGGTTGATCAGAAGCATCTGAGTTCGAAGCAACAGATTCAGAGTTTAAAGAGATATTGGTTTGTTCAATGGTTTTCTCCTTGTTCTCATCTTCTGCTACTTTACTATCAGACACACTCTCTTCAGCTGCTTGCTTGGATTGGCTTAGTGGTTGATCTGCATAGGAAGTAGAAGCATTAGTATTTTTCAACCTGAATACCACCTGACACAAATCCAGATGGTTTGCCATAAACCATGAATGGTTCGTTGGCAATCTCCTCTTTAGACAAAGGGTGATACTGATATGTGTGATTGAAAGGAGGAGGTACATTATCGTATCCTAAACCCTTTTGCTGGTTATTTTTAAATTGCAAGCAATGATCTATCATGTTCGCAACTACTTCGCTTGACACATCAAACTTTTTAAAATCAAAATCTGCAGTTTCAAATTTGCTTTTTAATGTGTCAAGCTCAGCAGTTAACTCAGCAAGTTGTCTCTTAACATAGTCATAATTTTCACATTTGTTACTATAATCTTCTTGAAGCCTCCTAAAGTCTTTGGTTTTTGCTTCTAATTCAGCCTTTAGGGGTTTCTGTCCTTTCCTGAGTTGATATCCTTCATATCGCAGGCCCTCAACTTCTCTTTTTAATAAATCAATTTGTTCACGAAGAAGTTTAATTGTAGGTTCACATGATTGAGAGCATGAAACTTCATTGACCGGGATGTTTGCGGAACTCATTGTTTTTCCACACTTCAAAGCATCAAGTTCTTCAATTACAGCAGCAAGACTAAGATGATTGAGATCTTTTGTCTTCTTGATGACAGCTACGTTCATATCCCACGATTTTCGGAAGTGAATTCAATAGCTTTTTGTTTATCTCAGATTTGGTCAAGAAGATCCCATCTATATTCATCTCAGTAGTGAGTGTGCTAAATCGCTGCAACTGAGCTTCCAGGGTTTCTCCAGGGATATAGTTGAACATGTTGAAGTTTTGTCTTAACATATCCTGACGACTCTCTTTCATGTCTTCAATTCCCTCGTAGACCTCAAAAACCATTAAAAACACAACTAGAAGCCAAAATCAAACTTAAAAGTCAAACTTAAATTTAAAAATGCCCTTTGACTATAAACCTCAAAAGTCAACCTTAAAAGTCAAATTTAAAAAGTCAAACTCAAAAGTCAAACTTAAAAGTCAAACCGAAAAGCTAAATTTGAAAATTTAAAAGTTAAACGAGAAAGTCAAAGTTTAAAGTCAAATGTCAAACTTTAAAAGTCAAAGTCAAAATTTTAAGTAAAAAGTCAAAAATAGAAGTCAAAATTTAAAAACTAAAATTTTTGGTTGAAAATGGAACTTAAAAATAAAAAGAAATTGATTTTGGGGTTAAAAGTGTAAAAATGCGAAATAAGGAACCGAACAGGACTGCTTTTGAATTAAATTTCGAAGCAATGAACCAAGAGACTTCCTAGACCAACTGCTAAGGCGCGATGGAGGGAAGAATGGGAGACACAGGTTCGATCCCAGGCATCCTCAATTTCGCTTCCTTTTTTTTTAAATAAAGGCGCGCCTGTGAGGACTCCTGCTGGCCGCGAACTTCGGACTCGCTGAACAAGGCTCGAACACGCTGCTGACCACAAACTCTCGCACCGTAAGTTCACCGACGACCGCAAACTCTGAGGCCGTAAACTCCGAGGCCTCGGACCGTAAACCGTTTTCGGCCGTAAACTCCGACTCCGACTGTAAACTCCTCGGAAACCCTATCTGCTGGCCGTACACACCGCCACCCCCTCGCTGGTTACGACCAAAAACATCGATTTTTGCCCCTTTTTGCTCCAAAACTCGATCAAAAACTCATTTTTATGAAAAACGCGAAGAACAAACCCCCCTTAATTTTCAGAGATCTATCCAAAAACGCAAAAATCTTTTGAAAATAAGATCAAATAAGCTCCAGATCTGACAAACTTGACTGATACAATCCAAGCTCTGATACCAATTGTAAGTCCCTAATCTGCTTGTGTATCAATCAGATCCGTTTGATGGTGCGGAATCCCAATCAAACGGATGATGTCAGATCAAATAGAAGAGAAGGAGAAGAAGAATAATATGAATTTCAATGTATTGATGAATAGAATGATGATCCTTTACATGAGATTCACACACACTAACACACACGTGTTCTTCTCTCTAGTTTCTCTCTCTAGAACACCTTAGAATACACACACATAAGCTCCTCTAGACCATACACTCTCTATGACCCCTAACCCTATATATAGTTGGGAAGCATGGACCGTAAACAGGTTTACGGCCGTAATCCTGTTTATGGTCGTAAACACAACCGCAAACATTGACCGTAAACACATATATGACCGTAAACACTGAGTTGTTTACGGTCCTAGACATAAAAATACATTTTCCTAGAAAAGCAAAGTATAAACCATATTTTTGACCCAACACAATATGTTTTCAAATGTATCACACATCATCACAAACCAAATGTCTCATACATCATCACAAACCAAAACATCTGAAAAATGTCCAAACTAAAGAAATTCAAACTTTTTTCTATATGGTATTATTGAACTTTATTGAAATACGAAAAAAAAATCGATATATATTTCTAGACACAACTATGCACTTTGTACCTTGGAGTTATTCAACAATGTCAAACATTTCCTTGAATTATGCCCTTTAACCCTACATGTTTTGCATGATCTTGATTGCTTGTTACCTTGAATAGTAGCCTTCTCCAAAGCACTTTTTAAATGTTTTCATGTATCAGAACCTTTATTCTTCACCATAGGTGGATTTTCAACATCAACAACTTCAGGATTCATAGTAGCTCCGTAAAGCTTATCAACATGAGCTTCTTTTGTAACCGGTGATTCATCTGAACCTTGTTCACCAATATCAGTCATAAACACTTCTAGCTTTTGCATGAACTCTTCTAACTTCTTGTCATCATTACTTAATGAAGACAAACATTGATCAAGCATGGAAAAAGCTTTGTATGCAACCTTCTGAACATTTCCAGACGAATCACCATATCTAAAAGTCCTTCTTTGTGGTGAGGATAATATCTCTTCTCCATCTCTTAAGAATGTATCTTGACGGAATCTCTTGTATGTCATAAATCTTTAGAATACAGAAGATGTGTCTACAAAAAATTCCAAACCGCTCAAAAAGCATGCATGAACATTTCACCGTTAGATCTTCTCTGTTGAATTCAACCTGTTTCAAAAGTATTAGGATATTAAGTATATTCTAAAAAGAAAAATTAGAATAATATAAAAAAATTAAAGACAATAATTTAGTAATAAAAATTATAATATTAGAATTATAACATGTCAACATTACCTCGAAATCACCTTCACTTGTGTTAAAATTCCATTCACTATCGATGTCAACTTTTTCTTCTTTTTCAACTAATATCTTCTTCTTTGATAGATTTGTCTTTTTATGTTTGACAATGCATATGTCGGAAACAACGCCTGAAGTAACACTCTTCTGTGAACAAGAAACAAGTGAATGAAGAATCTCCCTCTGCACCATGAGAAAAATAGTCTTGGTGTATACCATAGATGCATGTTTCTCCATATCTTCAAAAGGTGTTTTGATGATTGGAATTATAGTATATGTATCAAAATCAAATTTGATCTGACTATTCCATTGCCTTTCCATAACAAAATCAAAAGCATTCATGAAATTGTTTAACGTATAACCATGATGCGATACCCTATTGAATGCGGAATTCTCACTTTCCGACCGAGAAGTTGTTCTCATTAGACCCGAAATCGGTACATCTTTAAAATAGGCTGGAATCCAACTGCTTCTCAAATCAAACATATCTTTCATCTATTTATTATCGTGTAACTTATATTTTACCATTAATGCATTCAATCTCATTTCAAAATCTTTCACAACAATTTTGGAGTCCCATACTATACTATTGAAGTCCGCCTTAAAATCAGATTCATTCATTGTTTCCCAGCTTACCTTCAAAAACAATTCATATATTATTCTGTTAGAATATAATACATTATAAAAAGGCATTTCATTTAATATATTATTCTAATTAAAAAATATTTTATTTAATATTCTGATAAGAATATAATACAGTATAAAAAGGCATTTCATTTAATATATTATTCTAATTACAAAAAATATTTCATTTAATATTCTGATAAGAAAATAACAATAATGTCATATTTATATTGATAAAAATATAAAAATAATGTTAGTACCTTCAATGGAAGTTTACTTGTGATATGCCACATACAAAACCTATGTTTTGTGTGTGGCAATACTATCTCAATAGCTTTTTTCATTGTTGGATCTTGATCAGTCACGACCATGATTGGTGCTTTTCCAAAACACTTCAAGAATGACCGAAGTAACCAAATATAGGAATTTGTATCTTCTCTACACAACAAACCAGCTCCAAATGTCATGCACCTTTTGTGATTATCAATGCCACTAAAAGTTACAAATACCATACAATACCTAAAAAAACACAAAAGAAGACCATTAGAATATATAACTAAAAAATGTTTATAATTCTAGAATAAATGCCTATTTGTACGATATGTTGCGTCAAACGAAACAACATCCCCAAATAACTCAAGGTTTTGTTTTGAAGTGTCGTCGGCCCAAAAGAGAGCATTTAACTGCTTCTTGTCACATCTGTATTTGTATGTAAAATTTGTAACATTCTCTTTACGATTCTGAAGCTTTGTAATCAACAAATTTACATCAGTGCCCCCAATGCGACAATTTATATCCCTTGTAAAATTTTTGCAATCTATCTCTAGTCCACCAACAAATTTACATCCTCCTTTTATAACGCATATTAGCCTATATGTTGTAGTTGCCCCCACCTTTGCACTCGAAAGCTTATGTATAAAAGCTTTGTCAACAACATACAACTGATGTTTAGCTCGTGAAAGATGCATATAATCTTGATTGATCAATTTGTGGTTGTGTTGTTGTTCAAAGCGCCACAGGTAAACTTCTAAAGAATCTAGTATAACTTTGAATGCAACAAAGGCTTTGCAATTTGTGCGTTTACAATTACAATTTCTCAATTGCTTGTTATGATTATCACTAATCGTTTCTAAGGTAGAAGTGTTTGACAATCCCCCTCTATTTCATATAAAATATTTCGAAGTTGTGATTCCATTTTTTTCCTCTCTGTTTATTTTCTAATATCAAAACCAGATCTTAATGCATATCCTTTATTCCACTTAATAGCATCTTTGATATCTTTAAAAATTGAACCCATATGAGGTATCCACCTAGCTTCAACCTCTGGAATCCAAAAGAAAGAACCATCAGCTCCAATAAATTGTTTGCAAGAGCCATATTGTGCTGCAACATTGTCACTTTGAACTACAAAAAAGAATATACCACCATGTTAACATATAATCAGAATAATTTGCATTCATATTACTGTAATCATAATATGCAGTAACGTTAACTTATCAGCAACATCATTCTATAAGAATAACCGATATCAGTAACGGAATTACCTTGGATTTCCGATTGATTTTCATCATTATGTAGAATCTCTGAATCACCAGAACATTGATGATTTTTATCATCGTAATGATCATTTCCGATGTCATTCATATCTAAATCATCCATAACTGTTACTAGGTTAAAATTTGAATATGTTATATGCAACTAACAATGAAAGCAATGAAAACTCAAACCTTGATCAATTGATAAAATCATGATATAAAGTAAAATTTAACAAAATTACCTTACGTTTCCGATTGATTTTCCTCATTATGAAGAATCTCTGAATCATTAGAACCGAACTGATGATTTTCTTCATCTAGATGATTGTTTTCGATGTCATGCATATCCAAATCATCCATAACTGTTATCATTATTGATATATAAATGTATGTACAATATTCTATAAGAATAACATGCACTCTCATGAACTTATCACTAAGATGATGTTAATGAAAAGTAAATAGATGATGTTAATCAAAAGAAAACAGATGACATATTGCTGAAAAACATAATGATTGAATGAAAATTAAAAATCAAACAATGAAATAGATGATGCATTGTCAAATAACATATTATAGATTAAATTGTTTTCTAGGTCAAACAAATTCAACAACAAATGATGTTTGATTGCTGAATTGGATGTCTCAACAACATAAGATATTTGATTGCTGAAATCACAAATCATACATATATAAATTGGAGAAATCGATAATAACTTAATGATTCAATTCATGAACTAGGTTAAAAATTGAATATGTTATATGCAAGTAATAGTGAAATCGATGAAAACTCAAACCTTGATCAATTGACGATTTCATGATGTTGAGTAAAATTCACAGCTTGAAAGATCGTAAACAATTGTTGAAGATGAAGATTAGCAGAAATCGTTGAACACTTGAACCTCTACCGAAATCGATGATTACAGAGTTAAAATTGATCAAAATCTTCTAATGTCGATACATGAACATAAACATCAATCACTCAGATTATCAATTGCAGATGTAGAAGAATCAAGAACATGAACTCGAAAAACACATTTAAAAGCTATGATTTAGCATCGTTCGATCAATGTCCAAATCAAATCGATTATCGGTTGAAAGAATATAAGATTCGAGATAGAATATCGATCAAATTGAATTGAAGAACAAGGAATGTTGATTCATCGAATAAATTGGTAGAAAACCGGAACAGATGAGATGATTTCTTAATGACGTGAAAATTAAGCTAACTTGATATCTGATCATCTTAAATTTAACCTAGTGACTAATCTACCCTAATTAACTAATCAGTTAGATTAATTAGTGTTAATCCCTTTTTTTTTATGAGCCAAAAGATCAAATTTGATCAAAGGCTAAGATTTGGTCCCCATGCCTCACAAAATATAGGTGGTCTCAAATGAACCTATATATATATATATATATATATATATATATATATATATATATATATATATATATATATATATATATATATATATATAGGAGTAGGATCAAATGAGAACACCAAAAAGGTTGAGAACGTGAGAACAAAGTATATTCATTTGTGATTCCATGTATTCATTTGTGGAGGAATGATAAATTTTTACGCCTTTAATTTCAATTGAAAAGAAAAAGCATATTCATGTTGATTGTGCGTAAAAATTTATCATTTCTCTACAAATGAATACATGGAATCACAAATGAATATACTTGTTCTCGCGTTCTTAACCTTTTAGGTGTTCTCATTTGATCTTTTCCCATATATATATATATATATATATATATATATATATATATATATATATATATATATATATATATATATATATATATATATATATATATATATATATATATATATGTATATATATATAGGCTTAGGTTATTCTATTCGAACTAATTATTATATATATTGGATGTTATGAGAATTACTAAGAGAATAAGTTGTTTAGGAATGCGAATACGTTCAACCTTACAAGAATATCGTCATATTCATGCATTCTCGTTAATTTTTTTTTTGTTCTCACACATCATTTTTCACTCATTTTCATTCTGACAGAATACGACCCAATAAAACATTCTGACAACATTCTGACATAAATGAGAATAATAATAATAAGTGTATAACAACCTTATAGACGATTTAATTAGTGAGAATGTGTGTTAATGACAATAGTTATGTAAGATTGAACGTATTTATATTATCAAACAACATATTTTCTTTATCATTCTCCTAGCATACGATAGATGTAAAATAATTAGTTAGAATACTTGAACATCTCTCTCTCTCTCTCTCTCTCTATATATATATATATATATATATATATATATATATATATATATATATATATATATATATATATATATATATATATAGTAGCTGTTTACTCGCGCAAAGCAGCGGGTGGAGAATAATTTGTTTTGGCATCTAATTTTTTTTTTCAATGGACAATTATTAATTTAAATAGAATTATATTGCTTTTAATTTAAATAGAAGTATATTGCTTTTTAGAGGGTTAATACAAAAATAGCAATTTAAAATTGTTCATTACAGCCGTCTACGTTTAATACAACTATTTTTTTTTTTGCATTTAAAATTGTTTTAAATGGAAGTAAAAAACTTTTTTGAGGTTTAAATGCAAAAAATTGCAATTTAATTTTTCTTATTTATTCATACCGATGCTTACTTTGATTATGACAATTTTTAGGCATTTAACCCTGTTTTAAATGGAATTATATTGTTTTTCCCATCATTTTCAAAGCTTTATTCCATTCATAAATCATTTATAGATTCACAATTTCTCTAAGATAATATCATATTATATAATTTCATATGCATAAGTCACCGAAAACATTTTCAAATGCGATGTCTAAATATTCAATACAACAAACCAAATATGAACTTGAATAAGATGAATATGCCCTTAAAACCCACTATAAAGTTAAATATTTAAGATATCGAACAAATCACATTAAAAAAAATAACATATTGCATAATTACTATATTTAATTTAAAGAAATTGATAACATTTTGAAAAATTGAAGTTTAGACAAACAAAAATCAAAAGCTAAATCATTAGACACTAAACCAAATGAAACTAAACCAAAAGAAAACATCGATAACATACTAATACATTTATCTTTTAACAGAAGAAAAAGATAACATATGAATACATACACAAACAAATTTAAATGATCATGGCCTCCTGGATTAGGCATGCATTTCATGGCTGCAACCACAAGATTTTGTTTCCATATTTCCACTGCATTAACAACATAATACAGACCATATTCATCCACTCACTCGATTTTTTCTATTAAAAAATTCAAATAGGTTATATGCCTGAAATAATAAAAGATGTTGACTAACATAGATTAAGGAATATCATCTTGGTACTTTAGAATAACAACCAACTTTCAAAGTAGGATGTTATAATAAACAAAGAAATTAAAGTTGGTACTTATTTTAGAGTGGAATTATGGATATTTTAGAAATTAAAGTTGGTTTCAATACATGTAATGGTTTCTAAAACATTAAAAAAGCAACCATCTATCAAATTGAAACTAATAAGAACATTAAATTAGCAACGAACTTTTAAAGTATGATGTTAAATAAATTAAGAAATTGAAGTTGGTTACTATTTTGGAGCAAAACTATGAATTTTTTTTTTAAAAAAAAAACTAACATTGGTTCTATACATGTAATGGTTAAGAAACTTTATAACATAAACCAACTTTCAATTTTCGAAATACAATTAAGAATATATGTTAATAGTCAATACTTACAATGAATGTGCACCTACTTGCAATTAGGTTTGCTGATCAACATGATGAAATCGATCAACATGATGCTTTTATCCAATCCACCTATAGAAAATCAGAAAAGGAATCAATTAAAACTGTAATAAATAATGAAGAGATAAATTAAGAAGAAATGGAACATTATACTTTAAAATAGCAACCAAACTTTTCAAATATGATGCAATAATAAACAAAAAATAGAGTTTGATGTGTGTTATATCAACAAAAAGGCTGCCGAGAAAATGCTAATTTTAGGATAACTTTTCTGGACATTTTTTTTATGATTCTGTTAGGTGACTTTGGGCAACCGTTGTGGTGAAATTTCTTTTTTGAAGTCTTTAACATGAAACATCATGACAAAAGCCTGATTTAAATCAATAAGCACATTTTTTGCTAAAAAGAAAATGTAAATTAAAGAACATGCTTTCTATTCATGGTAAACTACCACCAAATTCACATCTCACGGCTTTCAACGTTTAAGTCCCTGAAAAGAAATGATCCACCTCTTTATCTGTAAAAAAAAGTTGGAAGGACTTAAATACTATTGAAAGAAACAAAATACAAGAACTTTAAGCAAATCTCACCGTATAAATAGATCATGGGACATAAGATATAGCTATTCTTGTCCACATTAGAACTTATCCATACATGATATTAACATTATATGATCTCAAAGTCAAATCAATAATTGACTAAATAATCTTGTTTCGTTTTCCCAATGTTGGATGGGGATAGATAAATCCAAATAAAAAACAAACCCACAAAAATAACATAATTTCTCATATAAAGCCAAAGATAAAAAGAGGGGAGTGGTTGCATACCCACAAGAAAAAAATATCCAAGCTTGTAATTTTCTTATACGTGCCTAATAATAGAATTTCATTTCCTGGAAAATCACCAAAAAACAAAAATGATAACAATATATAGTCAGAGGGAATTAGTCTCTTCTAAGACATGTAAAACCAAAACTAATATTGTTATCAAACCTTTATAGAGTGAGGATGCAAGAAAATAAGCATATCTTAAAGTCTGATAGTGAATCTTTGTTTCCCACCAAAGCATAGCCAGAAATTTGTGCTTCATGTTCCTTCGTTTTGGATTTTTGCTGTTAAACCGGCACACACATAGTGAAACACACAATAAATATATCCAATACACACAGTTTAAAATAAAGCATATAGCAAAAATCAAAATCATATGTTCCAACTACCATTTGAAACCTCATGAATAAATGTCGTAATTGTGCATAGAGAAGATATAGAGGAGTAAGTGAAAGTGAAACATTATTGATTTGGAGAGGGAGAAAGATTGATAGAGATGTAGTGTTGCAGCGATGAAAACAGGAGACGACAGTTTGGTAACTTCATATGATTGTTGTTGGTGTTTGTATGAGAATGGTGCGACGGCGGAGACAGATGGGTGGCGTATACCTTAAATTTATTAGATAGGAAGACGGAAAGGGTGGGGGAGAAGCAGAGTTTTCAGATTTGAGGTTCATTAATTATGAAGATATAGGCGGAGGACGGTGGTGAATGGTGAGACGAAATCTTACTGTAGAAGGACATGCGTATGCGTTGCTTGGTATCAGATTGTGTGGAGTATGTAGGCTTTATAACATTTGTTGAAATTATATAGGTGATTTGTGGTTTCAACAAAAAAATAGAAAACAATATCCCGATTTCTTCAAGAAATCGACGATTTCAGTGTATTTGGGGGAGAGAAAAAAAGGAAAACAGAAGAACAGTATATACCTGAAGCGACATCTGTTGTCGTCGGAGGTTTGGAGGGTAATGAAGGAGATGCGAAGGTGTGCAAGGTGGAGCAGCGACTGACAACGTAGTAGGAGGCCAAAGCTGGGTTTTTTTTAAAGATGATGTAATCACTGGTGGTAAAGATCGACGGCTAGGGTTTCTGGAGAGACCCATGATAGATCAATTTGATGAGGGATTAAAGGGAACTTCTATTAAAATGTCTCTTCAAGTTTATATGAATCAAATGAACAGAAACTGAAATTATGACATATGAGGAAATGCCAAGATAAGTGAATGAACCAGGTCAAAACAACTGCTCCTTAATAAGAGAGGGGAGATAAGAGTTCCTTGTTTCAATAGCCGAACAAATAATTTCAATGCATAAACTTGTTGTAAATAATGTTTTATGTCTTGTACCTCTTAAAATTCAGCAAAACATGGTAAATGATTTTTAAGGTATATAGATATATGACATTCCCAAGAAGTGGCACATGAAAGATGACCCCACCACATCTATAGAGACGAGAAAATTGATGAAATTTAGCTAAAATTTGATCTATGTAGTATTTGTTTATTTTTCATATTTTTGTAATTTTATGTAATTGACATAGATAGATAATTTGTGATGACGTAATGCCTCAAACAAGGCTTCTTCTTTTCTACCAAGCTTCCTTTTTACACGGTTTTCTGGGTGTAGTGTACAGTGTACTACGTATATAATACTGCACCGTCTAAATTCTAAATCTAACACTTATCTGCAGTATGTATTCCGGCAGCGCATCTCCATCTTCTTTATCAACGATTAGAAAGACCACTTATTGGGAACAGCTCCAGGTCAAATCCACCATAGATGGTCAACCTCTGTGGTATAAAGATTTTATGAACAAACCCATGGACAGCCATGCCACAATGGACATCGAAAGTTGGACCTGTGAGATGAGACCTCAGTCAGAGACTGACAAGTCGTACAGCAGTGGTGGTCAAAGTCAACCACCGTCCCTTGGAGACGTGAGGCAAATCGTCGTTTCTGAACCTTCTGGCAGTAATCATATTTATAGCGATGGACAACCACCGTCAGTCAACGACGTAGGTAGACGAGAACCATCTCAAAGTGATGCATCCTGCAACCAATATGAGGATCCTGATGAACATGAAGTTCAACAGGTTATATCTGAATTAAATGATGGGGTATATGATTTTTAAAACATTATAATCCTGAATCTGAGTATGTTTTTTCAAGCCTCTCATTTAATTTTTGGATAAAACCACGAACTTTGAGCTACTTTTGGTTTGGGTTCATGTTGTGCAAAAACCTAGAAGTACATCTTAGAGGATTCATTTTCAACTCTAAAATTAATGATGTTACTTAGAAGTTATATCCACACCATATATATACTGCTGAGTCCATCTTAATTAGGAGTTAAAACTGTTGTTTGGATTCATGTAGGTCTACAAGAGAGGAGTAGCTGGAAGATCAAATGATATTAATGCATCCTCAGGATATAATGAGATTAAACAAGACGTGCTCTCTAACTTTGGCTCGAAGGTTTCCCAGTCTTTTGAAATTCCACATATGACTTTCAACTCTACTGATTCGCCTATAAACGATGGTGGCTTTTTGAACGGTGGTGATTGGGCCCCACCACCACAACAGTTTCAGCGAATTGGGACTTATATCATGGTTTGATAATAACTACTGTCAGCATTATCTGTATATTTGTGTAGTGTAAGGGCTTGTTATGTCATTTTCCGGTAGGATTGAAAATAGGATTCATTCCACTAAGTATGATATATGGTGAAGTCTTGAATAGATATACTGAAGCAGAACAGTTTATGTTATGTTAACTCCAAATAAGAAGATATGAAATGAATGGATATGTAAGCTAAGACAGATATCTTATCTCTCGTATGTGCAAAGAATACGAATGCATTCATCATCCAATCATGGAAAATAGCCAAGAAAACTTGTCTAGCTCCATCATGTATTCATGTCGTGTGTTTTTTTCTATCTTTTCTATATACTAGAAGTCTTAGAAGTTTAAGGTGTTTTTTGGATTCATGTAGGTCTACAAGAGTGGAGCAATTGCACGATTGATTGATATTAGTGCATATTCTGGGTATCACGAGCTTAAAAAAGACCTAGCTCGAATCTTTGGTATTGAGGGTCAACTGGATGATCAACAGAGAAATAGCTGGAAACTTGTCTTTGTGGATATTGATGAAGACGTTCTCATTGTGGGGGATGATCCATGGCAGTAAGTCCACAGTCTACCTAATATGTATCATAAACTATCTCCATCCCATTAAAATTATGTTTTTTCATTGTATTTTAATTATCCTTTCAGGCCGACTCCAATGGGGAGTTTAATAGAGGGTTTAATGGAAAGTTTAATCTTATTAAACTCAAAATCTTCATTAGAAAAATGATTAGGATTCAATGGAATGAAAAGTTTAATCCTTATTGAACTCTATACTCTCTCCTCGCACACACACAAATATATATATATATATATATATATATATATATATATATATATATATATTATTTTTTACCTCAAATTTGTAATTTGTAAGTTTTAATTAATGTTAATTTTAATTGTATTTAATTTTTAATTTTATGTTAATTAATTAATTAAAAATAACAATAAATAAAAAGAAAATGATAAATGATGTGTTGTATAGAGTTTAAGAGTTTAATAGGTAAAGTTGTATAATGAGTTGAATATATATGTGTCAATTCATTAAACTCATATGAGTTAAATGCATTGGAGATGGCTTGACAACAAACAAACTTTTAGATCTAGGAACCAAAATTTGGTTTTGATAAGAACAATGGGTAGGTTGGTAATTGGCACAGACTTGTCAGAAACTAAGTAAGTTGGTTTTACTTGAATCACTCACTTAATCAAGGTAAAGTAAGATGACGGTAAGTCATATAAGGGAGGAGGGAGTAATTCCCTTCCAACCTACTGAACCCACTATCACATTAATTTTTGTCTCTTCTTTTTCTCCATCTTTTCCATCCACAACACACAGAAATCTTATATTTTTCAACCCACTCAATTAAAAAAATACAAAACAACTAAGGTACAAGTTTTAAAACACATGGTACAAGAGAAAACGAAAGAGAGAAAGTAGAGAGAGATGATGAAGTGGGTTAGTGAAACCAATTAAACAACTCGTTGAAGCGGGAGTGGTAAACGGCCGTAACTCTATTGCTAATTAAGATTTTACCTTCATTGTTTTGTATTTTTTTAATTGAACGGGTTAAGTGGGTTCAAAATGATAGAGTTTCCATGTATTGTGGGTTGAGAAAGATGAAGAAAAATAAAAAAAAAAAGGTGATGTGTCAGTGGGCTCAGTGGGTTGGGAGGGAATGACTCCCTCCTCCCTAAGAGCATGCCATGGGCTCACTAGTGTTACACTTAGGTAGGTGGCGTGGAACAAAAAGTGAAAAATTTCATCACCCGTCATGCATGGTTCATTTCATATTTCTGATAGTATATTATAGTTAAAAATTAAATTTTCATGTATGCTTTGCAGGGAGTTTGTACTCTGCGTAAGCTACATCAAGATCTTATCTCCTCAAGAAGTACAGCAAATGAGCTTGGATGGCGATTTTGGCGGGAATAGTGTTACCCCAAATCAAGCTTGCGGCAGTTTTCCGGTAAACTTTAATGACCATATATCCAAGTTTGTGGAGTTGTTCTATCGTCAGTCATTATGAGGTATTTAGCCATGAATAGGTCCACTATCTTGCATGTATGGGGATAGGGATGGAATTGTCGGTTGTTAGTTGTTAATGTAACTGTTAATCGCATCAAATTACTATCGACCACAGTCATTATATCGTATATATAAGCATATAACATCACGTCACCAATCAATACGACAATAAAAATAATATAACAAGTAATGGAATAATCTGAATTGGTTTATACTGATGAGTGTTCAAAACTATCTATTTGCCTCTACTGCAATATAGGAAAACCAACTACACAATTGCCTACATTTATTATAAATTTAATAAGGTACAATTATACTTTTGAGTTAGAATTTACCTAGTGTTTACACCAATCTGCCAAGTATAAGACTCAACCGAAAAATACCTTGACGAAACAGATTCCAGAATCGACCTGGACAGCAGCCAGATTGAGTCAAGCTTGAAACTCGGCTGACTGATTCTGGAAAGTTGGTCGATTGACCCCAAAAACTTTGTTGACTAAGTTATGATCTTCTTCCAGAATACATTCGAATTGTAATAAAAGTGGTCTAAAATGAACTAGAAACACCAAATTATATGCTGGAAAAAAATCAAGTAATTCGGACTTCATATGAGTGAGTTATGTATATTTGAAAAAGCGGGATAGAATATAAAAACTAGGGTTATTGTTGGCAAAGAAACTTTTTCCAAATGGTTTAAAAGGCCCAAGTTTTTTTCTTGCATTCTGAGGAATTAAATTTAAATATTATGGTTTAAAATGCCATGCAACTTTAAAAATGTCCTTGAGCTAATTGTGGAGTAACCTCAACTTTAAAATTATGGTTTAAATGTCCTTGAGCTAATTATGAAGGAGTAACCTGGGGTGTTACCCCTTGACTAGTCATGCCACGTAATAGAATGAATTCACCACTTGCCTAATCATATGCCAACTAATACATTTAACTCCAACTCAGTTTAAAACTTTGACACCATATTCTAACTCAGTTAACTTTCGTACCACCACCATGCTGGAGATAGATCTGTCTATCGGAGAACAACACAAATACTCCATATAAAAGAAGGTTCATCTCATAACTTATGAGTGAATGTCATTGTACCCCCTCCAACTATCAATTTGTATTTTAAAAGGTCATTCATGTTGTTGTTATTATTATTATTATTATTATTATTATTTGCATCGTAAGGGCATGAACTTCATTTTTTTAGGTTTTAATATGTCCTTTTATAAAAACTGAAGGGGTCTACCTATTACCCAAATCCGAGTAACAGAATACACTGTCATGCATGTCATTAAATGAAATTTGTCAACTCATGTGCCACATAGATAATAAAATTTAGGGCACCTTCACCATTCAGTTAGTTGCCATAACACAACCACCGTCATACCTTCCATCTCTCTCACAGTCCATCATACACCACACTATCCATCTTCCATCACCGTCGCCACCATCAATCTTCCACCACTATACGATTCATTACTCTACACAAAACAAGAACAAAACTCAAAAATCAACATCCCACTTTAATATAATAAACAAATAAGCTTCAAAAGTTAAATAAAAATCAACCTTGTTTACACAAACCTAATCTCCAACTTTCTTGACTTATATTAGTGTTGGACTTCTGGTAGTATAATTTGGAAAAAAAAAAACAGACCCATTTTTGTTGTTTCAAGTGCCTGAAGGGTTTTAAATCCTAATTAGAGCAAAACAATTTTAGTATAACAGAATTGTTGTTGAATGAAGATTAACTGATTGTTCTCCCTTTCTCTCAAACAAAAACCCTAACAAAGCTACGAATCGATCAAAGAAATGTCGTATGTAGATACTCATCACCAGATTTAAGATGAACAACAACAAAACTATAAAAATTAAAAAATAAAATATGGAAGAGGTGAAAGAGATTCCCAGTAAAATGAACCAAAAGAAAAAAAGGAAGCAAAGAAATGTCGATCATGATGGAGCTCCTCCATGATTTAATCTTACAAAGCCATCACCATCCATCTTTAGAGTAAAAATAATAACAATCCATTTAATCACTGACTTAGATCCACCATGTAATTCTCTTTTCATAATCAGCTCAAAATCAAATAAATTTTCATAGTACTAGTATACATCAAGAAAATAGAAGAAACAGAAAAAGAGAGTAATTATATAACAATCCATTTAATCATTGACTTAGATCCACCATGTACTTTCCTTTTCATACTCACCTCAAAATCAAATAAATTTTCATAGTATTAGTAGACATCAAGACAATAGAACAAACAGAAATAAAGAGTAATTATATTTCAATTTGAGTATATTAAAAAATAACCTCCATACTGGTATGAAATTCTGGCTTCTCTTTGATGGTGGTAAAATGCCCTAATTTCATATGAAGGGAGAACGAATGAGAGAGGAGAGAGAAAGTTGGAGGTGGTATAGGGGATCAACCAAGCACAATCTTGCTTCTTAGGTTATGGGGAGTGGGTGCGGTCTTACCACACTTTAGCCACGGTTTCAAGGAGGAACACCAACCCTTGACCGCGGTTTTGAGTATGGCTTGACCGCATGCGGGAGTAGCAGGTTGCTCTCTCTCTCTCTCTCTCTCACACACAGCAAACCATTTTTCAATTATTTTGATAGTCTTCTTAATCTTTTTAATCCATTCTTCATGCTTTTGGATTTTCTTTTTATTAAGGTCTATCCATTCTTGAGCTTGTTTGCATTCCGATGCAATAACTTTACAACGTTGGCTGAGAAGTCGGGATGACTAATTATCTTGTTTGTGTTGTTCTTCAATCATTTTCAATTCTTGAAAACTTTCATCTGACATATATGGGCTTTCTGAAGAGGGTGTAACAAATGGGTCGAGTGGATCACAATAGTAACAATCTACTTCGTCGCATCATCAAATTTCGAACTTTGAGGATGAACTCATAATAAAGTTGAGATTATATATAGTATTTTTAATAAGAAAATGATTGTTAATGTCGTATTTATACATCCTAGTAATCTGCAAATCATAGTCCAAAGGCAACCATTTCATAGTTAAAGATGGAATTCATAGATGATTGTTTGACATGACAAGTCATTGTAGTAACCTGCAAATCATAGTCCAACTTGGAAATGACTACACATAAATGAATGTTTGACATGATAACTCACAGTACTACACAAAGATTCCACTTGATTGATCAAGTTCTTACTAACTCCTTTTTTTATATTATAAATAGATGTTTAATCTATATGAAACGAACACCCATATCATCTATACGAAACAAACACCCATATTTAGAAATGTCGTCCAATGTAGCAACTTCTTCGAATGCAGTAGCTGGTTCCAATTCTCCACGACCATGGACGACAAGCGAGTTAATTATTGGCTGTAACACAATTTTGGATTATCGTTAAGGAGGGTCTAACACCACTGGCTCCCCCGTATTGTCTGGTAGGTGATGAATGGACCTGCATAACAACTTTGTTCAACCATTAGATAGGAGAAGGACAACACTGGCTACAATCATATATTGTCAGTAAATCGTTGGATGTAAAGGGAGAAGTCATAGGGTTCAATCGAGCGTATAATTATGTTAAAAATACCAAAACTTATTATGCAGACGCCGAAGAGCTTATGGAAATTGTTAAAGATTTTTACATTTTGGAGCATGAAGGTAGTGACTTCGAGTATGAGGACGTTTGGAATCTTGTTAAAAATAATCAGTATTTCATATAGACGGCTCTGGTATTATGCTACTTTCATATTTGTAATGTTTTATGTTTTTTTTATGTGTAATGGTTCATGGAATTGTTATTTGTAAGGTTTTATGTGCAATCGAGTATGAGGACGTTTGGAATTGTTATTTGTAATGTAATGTATTGTATTATGTGTAATGCTTCATGGAATGGTTATCTGTAATGTATTTTTTATGTGTAATCGAGTATGAGAATGTTTGGAATATCGTTAAAAATAACCCAACGAGTTTTCATAAATAACATAAAACAGAGGAGGTACATCTAATACAGACGAAATACATATAAATAACCTAGTGCAAACCTAATAGATATAAATAAATATTAAATAAACGGGACATATTTCAAAAATATTCCAAGGGGGTTCATACTGGAATTCCAACCCGTCACTTAATGATTTGTATTCCTCTTTAGCAGCTTCAAATATGACCTCCTCAGTAGAATTTAAACGAGCGTCGTCAATTTTTTTATAAAGACCGTGGAATAATAGAATTTCAGTTTTCATTTCATACCATTTTGCTGCGATATCTACGTTTTCACACTGGTTTTCTGCAGTCGTTCGAGTTTTAGCGTAGAAGATATAGGTTAAACGGGTCCAAAACACTGGATCGTTCCTCTTGTTGGTCTCATACACATGAATATATGCACGACTAAGAACCAAGTACTCCTCAGCAGTACATGGTTTTGAAGTCATTTTTAGCAAAAATAAAAAGAGTAAATTTTTAAAAGTAATATATGAAGAGCTGATATATCTTTAAGTGAAATGATTTTTTCACTGAAAGTAAATTTATAGTAGGTTTTGTGGCAACAATAAACGAAACGTTTTTAATGTCCTTCAAAAGCACATAAGCTTCTACACAAAATCGCAGTCAAATTTTATAATTGGTCTGTAATTCATAGTCCAACTTAACTGAATAACGCAGTGTACTTATTGACAACACAAGACACAAATGTTTGACTTGACAACACAAGACACGACCGTTTGAGTTGACAAGCCATTGCACTGACTGACAACACAAGACATGACTGTTTGAGTTGACAACATAGATGGAGTTACAAAAGGGGGTCACTATAAATAATTGTTCATATCCATATTAATTGTATCAGCTTACAATTTTACATTGCAAATATTGACCCACATGTACCACTCAGATGGAGCATCCAAAAGAAGATAGCATTGGTTCATGCTTGGATCGTAACTGTAGAGGAGGATTTTCCACCAGGTCCGCCAGAAGTTCCCAATGGATCATTTTCGTCTCGTGTCTGTCATTTGTTTCACCATTAAATGGGTCGTACTCAATATCGAAGAAGAAGAGATATCAAAGCCAAGTTTGTGGATTTGAAACAAAGGGTCAAGCATTTTCAACATATTTACAACGAACTGGATAATGAACATCCAAATAAGGATGAAGACATTCTGATACAGGTGGCTATGGAGCTATATCGTTTCGGATCTGATGGTAGGGTGTAACATCCCAATTTTCGAGTCCAAAAATTCCGTTTGTAATTAAGTAAATTATATATTCGTTTACTAAAAACATTGTCAATATCATATCAACCCATAAATCATCATGAATAAGTCTAAAACTCACAACATCGAACAGTAGTATAAATCAGAGTACAATCCCATAAAACTCATTGCGGAATCAAATGTGTGTGTGTGTGTGATGCGCTGCTACGCCGCCGACTCCTTACCCTTGGATGAAGAGGTACCTGAAACCAAAACTGAAACTGTAAGCACAAAGCTTAGTGAGCTCCCCCATCATACCACATACCATACAATCACATAGCATACATACTGTCGGGCAATTCTGGGGTGCCCGACCTACCCATGTCAAGCCATTTTGGGGTGCTGACCTACCCATGTCAAGCCATTATGGGGTGCTGACCTACCCATGTCAGGCCGTTCTGGGGTGCCGACTACCCTCCGGTATATGTCAACCGGCAACGGGGACTATTTCACCCCTACCTCTATCATACAATAACAAAATATAATCATACAGTCAGACATATCTGGGGTACTGACCTACCCTTCGGTCCTAACGACCGAGTCAGGGAAAAGCTATTCCCTGCTACTACCACTAACTCACATAGCATATCACCTAAGCATATCTCATGAGCATATCACATAAGAATATCTCATAAGCATATCACATAAGCATATCTCATAAGCATACCAAGATAATTATCACAAAGACAATTATCTACCAATTATTCCTGTTGGTAGGCCGGCATTGTGGTCGTAGACCCACCCCTACTGGAAGGTAACTCACTTCGATGTCGTGTAGCGTCTGCACTGTCCTCGGTGTGAAACTCGGCTCTCCTCGACTCCTCAATCCCTACACGACAACCCTTCTAGGTTATCAATTTGTACCCACAACCCATACAAGGGTCAACTTAAATCCAAGTCAAAGTCAAACCCTGGTCAAATCAACTCTTTGGTTGACCAGACTCCCCGAGTTGGTCTGCCAACTCGCCGAGTCCCTCTGTCCACATAATACTACAAACTCGTCCCCACTCGTCGAGTCTAGCAAGAGCTCGACGAGTTCACCTTCAACAATACTTCAGTCAATCTTCAACCGACTTGGCGAGTTCTTCCCTGAACTCGTCGAGTTCATCTTTAGCATATGAATGCGTCCAGTCTATGACTTGCCGAGTTGTAAGAACAACTCGACGAGTCCATCTTCAAAGATTGGGAGATTGCCTTGGACTCGCCGAGTGTGTTCTAGCACTTGTCGAGTCCCATGATTCCCAGGTCCCTTAAGAGCCTAAACAACTGGGGAACCTTCCACACTATCATCTGGTCCTTCGACAAAAGGGATTAGGTGGTCATTACACCCCGACTCGTCGATTCCATCCTTAACCATTACTATACAGTCGATTTAAATGGGTTTTAACACATCAAAACTATAGATCTGGCCTCCTAATGTCCATTTTACACGTAAAGTCTCAAACTTGGTGCACATGCATGGGATCTTTGGCTCAAAAAACCATAAAAGATGGTCTAGAAGATGCATGGGGTGTTTATGGCAACATAGTTGGCATCTTTATGCCATAAAGACCCCCAATGGCCCCAGATCTGAAGTCATAACTTCGTATTACACTTCATAACCCGAAAATGGCTTAGAAAGCCCTAAATATGCCAAGATCCAAGCCCTAAAGATGATTATTTACATGGAAGATCAAGATAGGAGCTTTTTACCTTAAATGAGCTGGAAATGGAACACAATCTCTGGATCTCCAAGCTCCCACTTGAACTCCCAAGCTCCTTTCCTCTTCTCAAGCTTCACAAACCACCAAAATGCACAAAATGACCTTAGAACACTCAAACAAGGCTAGGGTTTCGAGTTAGGGTTTGCTCTGGACGATGGGGGCTGGGTTGAGGGGTTATAATGTGTTTAAATAGGGTGCAAACCCTCAATTTAGGGTTTCACTCAAACAGCGTCTACTCGCCAAGTCGGTCTCCCGACTCGTCGAGTAGACTACTTAAACTTCCCGCGGCTCACGACTCTACTCGACGAGTTAGGCCTCCAAATCGTCGAGTCCCAGAGGAAAACATAATAATTACTTGAATTAAAGGCATACCAGGAATCGGGTGTTACAAATCTCCCCCACTTATCTTAGACTTCGTCCTCGAAGTCTGCTGCTCGGTCCTGAAAAAGCTCGGGGTAATGCTCCCTCATCTCGTCCTCCGGCTCCCAGGTCCATTCCGAGCCCTTGCGGTGCCGCCACTGCACCTTAACCAGCTCCACTCTCTTGTTCCTCAGATCCTTCGATTTCCTGTCAAGGATTGCCACTGGCCGCTCGATGTAATTTAGGCTGTCATCCACCTGAATATCCTCTAATGGCACTACTGCCGAATTCTCCACCAGACATTTCCGCAACTAGGAGACGTGAAAAGTGCTATGTATCTGACTGAGTTCGGCTGGCAGATCCAGCCTCTATGCCACCTTGCCCACCCGGGCTACAACCCTGAAGGGTCCAATATACCTGGGGCCCAGCTTGCCCCGCTTCCTGAATCGAATGACACCCTTCCAAGGCGACACTTTCAGGAGCACCATATCCCCGACCTGGAACTCCAGGTCCGATCGACGCTTGTCAGCATAACTTTTCTGCCGACTCTGAGCAGTCTAAAGCCCGCTCCGAACCTGCTGGATCCTCTCCGTCGTCTTGAGTACCACCTCGGTACTCCCCATGACCCTCTGACCAACCTCACCCCAGCATATCGGGGTCCTGCACTTCCTCCCATACAACATCTCGAAGGGAAGACGGTCGATACTCGCATGATAGCTATTATTATAGGAGAACTCTGCCAACGGAAGGTAAGTATCCCAACTACCTCCAAAATCTAAAACGCACGCCCGCAGCATATCCTCTAGAGTCTGGATGGTCCGCTCGCTCTGACCATCCGTCTGCGGGTGAAAGGCGGTGCTTAAGTGCATACGAGTATCCATCTCGTCATGAAACTTCTTCCAAAACCTGGAAGTGAACCGCACATCCCTGTCGGAAATCACTGAAACTGGCACCCCGTGCCGCGCCACTACCTCCCTGATATAGATGTCGGCCAACTTCTCGGCCGAAATGCTCTCCTGAATCGGAATGAAATGGGCGCTCTTGGTCAATCGATCAACGATGACCCAAATCGAATCTACCCCTCGCGCGGTCCTGGGAAGCTTCGTGATAAAATCCATAGTAATATCCTCACATTTCCACAGTGGGATATCCAACGGCTGGACCTTGCCGTGAGGTCTCTGGTACTCAGGCTTGACCTTCCTGCAGGTCAGGCATCTCTCCACAAACCAAGCTACGTCCCTCTTCATACAGGGCCACCAATAATCAAGACGAAGATCTCTGTACATCTTCTTCGCCCCGGGATGGATAGAGAACCTGGATTTGTGTGCCTCCTCCATCAATATCTGACGCACACCTCCATGATATGGGACCCACACCCTATGGTGAAGAGTCAACAATCCCCGGCTATCATAGTCGAAGGAGGAAACCTGACCCACAATACGCTCGCTCTTCCGATGTTCCTCCTTCATGGCCTCCTGCTGGGCCTCCCGAATCTGCTCCCACAGCGGAGTCACAACTGACATCCTCATGCAGATATCCTTGATCGGCGCTGCCTTGCGGCTAAGCGCGTCGGCCACAACATTGGCCTTCCCCGGGTGGTAGAGGATCTCACAATCATAATCCTTTACCACATCAAGCCACCGACGCTGCCTCATATTCAGATTTGGCTGATCCATGAGATACCTCAGGCTCTTGTGGTCTGTGTAAATAGTACAACGATCCCCATAGAGGTAATGGCGCCAAATATTGAGGGCGAAAACAACGGCCCCCAGCTCCAAATCATGCGTCGGATAATTCGCCTCGTGAAGCTTCAGCTGCCTCAACACGTAAGCGATAACATGCCCTCTCTGCATCAATATCGCGCCCAAACCTGAGATGGACGCATCGAAATATACTACAAAATCCTCCATGCCCTCCGGCAGGGCTAAGATTGGCGCATCGCACAATCTCTGTCTCAACATCTCAAACGCGGCCTGCTGCTCAGGCCCCCAGCGAAAGACCGCGGCTTTCCTCGTCAGTCGGGTCAAAGGCACGACTATCTTGGAGAAGTCCTGAATGAATCTCCGATAGTAGCCTGCCAGTCCCAGAAAGCTCCGAATCTCAGATGGAGACCTCGAAACCTCCCATCTCATCACGGCCTCCACCTTGGCCGGGTCAACCGAAATCCCGTCCTGGTTGACAAGGTGCCCAAGAAACTGCACCTCGCGCAACCATAACTCACACTTGGAGAACTTAGCGTACAAGCTCTCCCTCCTCAATGTATCCAGAACTTCCCGCAAGTGCTCCTCATGCTGCTCTCGCGTCTTGGAATAAACCAAGATGTCGTCAATGAAAACTATCACGGACCGATCCAACATCGGCCTGCACACGCGGTTCATAAGATCCATGAACGCGATAGGAGCGTTGGTGAGACCGAAAGGCATCACGACAAAGTCATAGTGACCATAACGCGTCCGAAAGGCTGTCTTCTGCACATCCTCCTCTCTGACCCTCATCTGATGATAACCTGAACGCAAATAAATCTTGGAGAACCAAGATGCTCCCTGCAGCTGGTCAAAGAGGTCATCAATCATCGGGAGTGAGTAACGGTTCTTCACCGTTACCTTGTTCAGCTCCCGATAATCTATACACATCCGATGCGACCCGTCCTTCTTCTTTACAAATAAAATCAGGGCTCCCCAGGGTGAACTACTCGGTCTAATGAATCCCTTGTCTAACAGATCCTGCAGCTGTGTAGACAACTCCTGCATCTCAGGAGGAGCCAACCGATACGGTGCCTTGGCTATCGGAGCCGCACCCGGGACTAGGTCGATCCTGAACTCTACCTGCCTCTTCGGAGGTATCCCAGGAAACTCCTCGGGGAATACATCCGCGAACTCTCGTACTACTGGCACATTGCCCACCGTCGCCTTACCCGCCTCCCGGGTATCCACAACATAGGCAACATATCCCGTGCAACCCAGCTGAAGGTAGCGCCTAGCCCTCGCTGTTGAACATAAGACTAGTCCTCGTTGTGGCCTCTCGCCCTGAATCACCAGCTCTCCCCCATTTGGGGTTCTGATGCGCTCCAACTGCTGCGCGCAGTCGATCACCGCCCCATTGGGGCTTAGCCAATCCATACCTATAATAAACTTGTTCCCCCGCAACGGTATAGGAACCAAGTCTACTAGGTAACGCTCCTCGAACAATCTCAAAACACAATCCCTGAAAACCTCTGATGCTCGCACCGACCGGTCGTCCGCAATCTCGACCTCTAGAGGACAATCCAACATGCCCGCAGACTCAGGAAACTTCTTGCTAAGCGCAAGAGAGACAAACGATCGGGTAGCACCCGAATCAAACAACACCTGAACTGGGATACCGTTCACATGGAACGATCCTAAACAGAACATACATATCACATATGAAAATCACAGCGACATAATATAAAAGATTAGAGAGAAGAAATCATACCCGTCACCACATCGGGTGCGGCGCGTGCCTCCTCAGCTGTCAACTGAAACGCTCGGCTCCGCACCACTGGAGCCTCTGCCTTGACCTTCCGGCCATCCCTAACTCGCGTTGTCGCTGGAGTCGGCGCCGCCACTGGCGCTGCTGCTGATACTGCCGACAATCTAGGGCAGTTGGCCTTCTTATGGCCCCTCTGATTGCAATGGAAGCAAATCAGGTCTGATGTCTGAACTGTGGGGGCGGGGGCAGTACAATCCCTGCCAAAGTGCCCCGTCTTGCCGCACTTGTAGCAGCCTGACGATCCTGCTCTACAAGCTCCCTCATGCGGCCTGCCGCATTTCCTGCAGCGGCTCTGGCCCGGATGGCCCTTCAACCTGACGTCGGATCCCTTAGGTTTCTTCCCCGAAACCCCTATAACCTGCTCAGTCTCCGCCTTCCTCTTCCTAAGGTGCTCCAAATCAATCTCCCTCTCCCGCGCCCTGGCAATCATGGACTCCAAGGTCGGGCAGGCTGAATAGCTGACATGCTCTCGAATGTCAGCCCTCAACATGCCATGGTAGCAAGTCTTCCGCATCTCCTCATCCCCAGCATACTGAGGTACTAACAAGGCCCTCTCCCTGAACTTGGCAGTGATCTCCGCCACTGACTCTGTAGTTTGTCTCATATCCAGAAACTCCCTGTCCAGCTGCTGAAGCTCCACAGATGGCGCAAATTCCTCCCTGAACCTGGTCACAAAGTCTGACCAAGTCATAACCTCCACGGTTGGCGCTCCCAACGAGTCACCGACTGACTCCCACCAATCTCTAGCTCTGTCCCTCAAACAACCCGCAGCAAAGCGGACCTTCGACCCCTCCGGGAAGAAGCTCGTCAACTGTGCGGACTCGATGTCCGCAATCCATCTCCTGGCTGCAATGGGGTCCTTTGCCCCATGAAAGTCTGGCACACCACTCCCTCGAAAGTCCTTAAAGGACAGTGTGCGCGTACCCGACTGGCTGGACGCCATGTCACTCCTGAATGCTCGGAGGCGATCCTCCGTCCGCTCAACGATCCCTTCCTTGATCGACCCGAAAATAACCGGGGTCGCCTCAAGGATACCTCTCGTGATCTCAGACGCGATGAACTCGTGTAGCCTGTCATCGACCTGCTCGGACCCTGCACCCGAGCCTGATCCTGATCCTTATCCAGATCCTGAACCCCCTGCTCCATGTTGTGTGACCACCATACTGAAAGTAAAACACATAAACGTCAGGATCATACATACTTTTGAGAGGTCTCACATACTCCCCAAGTTTCCTGGTTCCATCTTGGCCCTCCTTGACTCGAGTACGGATCCTCTACTTTCAGTAGTACGAGCCCATACTACCTTCCACATCTATTCGTACTTTCCTCAAGGATTGCCTCAACTTCACCAAGTCCCTTAACCATTTTCCCTCTCCAACTAATCTCATCCTAGGTTTTCCTAGGGCACCCTCCGACCTACTCTCCGCCATCAGCTGCACTAGGGGTCCCTACCCCCTTTCCCTAACTAGCTCGCGAATACTGTTACATATTCGCTTACTAGTTAGTTAAAGTTAGCCAGAACCCCTATAGCACAAAGCAAGCAGCATTCGTTCATTGAGTAACCAAATCGAGCATAACCTAATCAGGCTATCTCACTGCTAACTATCAGCTCTAACATACGGTTCAATGAGCTCCTATAGCAGGCATACAAGGCATCCTTCCTAGATCCTTAACCCTAATCTAGCATGCAGTTCTCATAAACACATAACAGGCATATAAGGCATCCTCCTAGATCCTTAGCCCTAATCTAGCATGTATTTATCATAAACACATAACAAGTATGGGTATCTTGGGGAAAACTTACTTGAGCTCGGCCAGTCGCACGCATCACACACCTCGTTCCTTCTCAAAACTCTTTAATTTAGATTTTAGAAAAACTATTTCCTTGTAACAAAAAAATCTTTCAAGCCCTCGGTTTGAGTTCAGACATCCCCCCCCCCCCCGAGGGTGTGTCCAAATCCCTCAAACCAAGGCTCTGATACCAACTTATAACATCCCAATATTCGAGTCCAAAAATTTTGTTTGTAATTAAGTAAATTATATATTCGCTTACTAAAAACATTGTCAATATCATATCAACCCATAAACCATCATGAATAAGTCTAAAAATCACTACATCTAACAGTAGTATAAGTCATAGTACAATCCCAGAAAACTCATTGCGGAATCAAATGTATGTGTGCGTGATGCGCTGCTACGCCGTCGGCTCCTTCCCCTTGGATGAAGAGGTACCTGAAACCAAAACTGAAACTGTAAGCACAAAGCTTAGTGAGTTCCCCCATCATACCACATACCATACAATCATATAGCATACATAATGTCGGGCAATTCTGGGGTGCCCGACCTACCCATGTCAAGCCATTCTGGGGTGCTGACCTACCCATGTCAAGCCATTCTGGGGTGCAGACCTACCCATGTCAGGCCATTCTGGGGTGTCGACTACCCTCCGGTATATCTCAACCGGCAACGGGGACTATTTCACCCCTACCTTTATCATACAATAACAAAATATAATCATACGGTCAGGCATATCTAGGGTACTGACCTACCCTTCGGTCCTAACGACCGAGTCAGGGAAAAGCTATTCCCTGCTACTACCACTAACTCACATAGCATATCACATAAGCATATCTCATGAGCATATCACATAAGCATATCTCATAAGCATATCACATAAGCATATCTCATAAGCATACCAAGATAATTATCACAAAGACAATTATCTACCAATTATTCATGTTGGTAGGCCGGCATTGTGGCCGTAGACCCACCACTACTGGAAGGTAACTCACCTCGATGTCCTGTAGCGTCTGTACTGTCCTCGGTGTGAAAGTCGGCTCTCCTCGACTCCTCAATCCCTACACGACAACCCTTCTAGGTTATCAATTTGTACCCACAACCCCTACAAGGGTCAATTTGAATCCAATTCAAAGTCAAAGTCAAAGTCAAACCCTGGTCAAGTCAACTCTTTGGTTGAACAGACTCGCCGAGTTGGTCCGCCAACTCGCCGAGTCCCTCCGTCCACATAATACTACAAACCCGTTACCACTCGTCGAGTCTAGCAAGAGCTCGACGAGTTCACCTTCAACAATACTTCAATCAACCTTCAACCGACTCGGCGAGTTCTTCCTTGAACTCGTCGAGTTCATCTTCAGCATATGAATGCATCCAGTCTATGACTCGCCAAGTTGTAAGAACAACTCGTCGAGTCCATCTTCAAAGATTGGGAGATTGCCTTGGACTCACCGATTGTGTTCTAGCACTCGTCGAGTCCCATGATTCCCAGGTCCCTTAAGAGCCTAAACAACTGGGGAACCTTCCACACTGTCATCTGGTCCTTCAACAGAAGGGATTTGGTAGTCATTACACCCCAAATCGCCGAGTCCAAAGAACGACTCGCCGAGTCCATCCTTGACCATTACTATACAGTCGATTTAAATGGGTTTTAACACATCAAAACTATAGATCTGGCCTCCTAATGTCCATTTTACACGTAAAGTCTCAAACTTGGTGCACATGTATGGGATCTTTGGCTCAAAAAGCCATAAAAGATGGTCTACAAGATGCATGGGGTGTTTATGGCAACAAAGTTGGCATCTTTATGCCATAAAGACCCCCAATGGCCCCAGATCTGAAGTCATAACTTCGTATTACACTTCACAACCCGAAAATGGCTTAGAAAGCCCTAAATATGCCAAGATCCAAGCCCTAAAGATGATTATTTACATGGAAGATCAAGATAGGAGCTTTTTACCTTAAATGAGCTGGAAATGGAACACAATCTCTGGATCTCCAAGCTCCCACTTGAACTCCCAAGCTCCTTTCCTCTTCTCAAGCTTCACAAACCACCAAAATGCACAAAATGACCTTAGAACACTCAAACAAGGCTAGGGTTTCGAGTTAGAGTTTGCTCTGGACGATGGGGGCTGGGTTGAGGGGTTATAATGTGTTTAAATAAGGTGCAAACCCTTAATTTAGTGTTTCACTCAAACAGCGTCTACTCGCCGAGTCGGTCTCCCGACTCGTTGAGTAGACTACTTAAACTTCCCGCGGATCACGACTCTACTCGACGAGTTGGGCCTCCAACTCGTCGAGTCCCAGAGGAAAACATAATAAATACTTGAATTAAAGGCATACCAGGAATCGGGTGTTACATAGGGAGTTTACGTATGGGGAAACATGGAATCTTTTAAAGAATGTCCCTCATTTTTAATATGAAAGTTAAAGAAGATTAGATGTAGAATGTTCTTGAGTTACGTTGTTTGTTTTTTTATGTGTGTCTTGCTAATCCTTTAATGTATGTTGCTTCGGTAATGAGCATAAAATGTGAATTAAGAAAACACATCCATTTTCATTTCATTAAAACATTAAACCATAATTACTATATGATATGACATAAAATGGAAAGGGGTACATCAATAACTACTTCTACTTGGGAGGTAACATGACCACCCTTTCATTTGGTATTTCCCATAGCAGATGTGATGGCACAGAATTCACCATCTAAGACCCAAATGCAGCTCGATACACAATAGAAGTCAGTTTATAATCAACCATTGCATGAATGGCTGCAAACGTACAGGTTCTTAGTGATGCTACAGCGTAGCCACAAGGTATACTGCTTTTTTGCCATTTCCCACAACTACATACCCTACGTTCAAGTTGTACTTTGAAGGTGTCAAATTTTCATCCACTTCAAATATATCCCCATAAATACATCTTGCATCCTAGTTATAAGACTTGTTCACTCGCTTTTAAACCTTATTCTCAGCATAAGGGGTCACACCAACAGAAATCCTACCTACGAAATTTGTTAATTTAGAAATAATAACACAAGAAATAACAAACTATAAGTCTAAATTTACCTCCAACTTCAGCTCGTTCAACATATGCCACTTGAATCGACTGAGTGATTAACTCAATAATTGTTGTTATAGGTAACTCATATGTGTAGGTGGATATATTTTTCACAATTAGAGGAATATCAATTGATTTACCATTGTAATGTACTTTAGGAAAAAATGTCTGTGCCCATTTTGAAATGTCTATATTGTCAAGCCAGACAATTGGATTCCTACATGCACTTTGAAAGCTTTCCAAACACAAATAAAATTCATCCACACTATATGCACTGAATGACTTCCAAAACAACTTTTTGACAATAGTATCATTATGTCCGATAGAATCGCGTATTTTTCGAGCTATATCTTTAGGACAATACCAATGATACGAATCTAGGTAGACTCTCCCAACGGCAAAGTCTATTTTATCATATAGGTGGCTTATGAAACCAACCTCTGTATTTTCATCTAAACATTCTTTTAACTTCGTCATGAACCATTCCCAAGATTCCTCACACTCTAAAGTTCTCAAACCAACTGCTAAGAGTAGGGATTCATGGTTTCCGTCCAAAGTCACCACAAAGTACATTGTTGTCAGATAGTTGCCAACTAGGGGTAAATAACCCACATATATTAATAGTATCATGCACCTAAGGAAGGTACAGATCTGCATAAAAATAAAACATACTTATATTAGTCACATGCAAAATCTAAACGTGGTAAATTACTTACAACTATTAATTAAATCAATAAAATAAAGATGACATACCACGCAACCTATAGCCACGAAATATAACTGAAAGCGGTTGTTATCTACTTTCTTGATGGCTGTGAAGGTATTAGGATTTGTTCTTTCAAGATTATGAAATAATATTGGTAGTTCACAAAAGCTTCTTTCGTTGTAAGAAGCCATTTTCACATGCAATGAAAGTGTATTAGGAAACTCACATGAATCCGATTATAAATATACAAAAGTTGGTATTGAAATTGGATTACTTCATAGTCAAACACATGATTTCATAGTCAAAATGTAAGCAAAATTTACTGGTTGACAAGCCAAGGCATTGTACTTATCTGATTGACAAGACAAGGCATTGTACTTGTCTGCACTTCATAGTTTAACTTGAGGGATTCATAGTCAAACCGTAATAAGACTTTACTGATTGACAAGACAAGGCATTGTACTTGTCTACACTTCATAGTTCAACTTGAATGATTCATAGTCAAACCAGATGATTTTATAGTCAAACCGTAAGCAGACTTTACTGATTGACAAGACAAGGCAACATACTTGTCTGCAATAAAATTTCGTGTATAATTGGGTAATACTCACTCCATGAAATTTTTTTGTGAAGTTATCCATATTTGATCAAATAAATCAAGCGAATGGCATACTGAAATTGCGTAGGTGAACGTATCATTAGGATATCGGGTACACCTACAAACACAGGAAGATTATTCTACGCTTGCCCAAAAATGGTATCATGACTTTTAGTTCCTTAATATTTACGCTATCATATTTCTACGACAAATTATCTTTTTATCTATCTTTAAATTCACAGGGACCAAAGTGTGGGTTTATCTGTTGGTTTGATGAATAGAAGGACCAATCTTTTGTGGTAATATCTAAGGTAGCTAAGTCGAATAAACACTTTCAATATGGAAATAAGAAGTTGAAGATAACATTGGTTTGTATTTGGGTGTTGTTCTTGGCAATTATTGTTTACAAGTTGTAAGCTTTTTTAATTTTTGGTTAAGTTTGAAGTTCTAACATCAATAAGCATGGTGTAGTGGTTGTTATGTTTAAAGTTTTGAAGTTATAACGTCAATAAACATGGTGTAGTCGTTATGTTTGAAGTTTTGAAGTTATTACTACATTATGTATGAAATTATTATTATCTAATACTTGAATTTATAAATCGAACATTTAGTTACATATATATATATATATATATATATATATATATATATATATATATATATATATATATATAATCCAACTACATAGGACCAACACACGATCCCCAATAAATTTTTTCCATCCTTTGATGAAACTATAAAGCTGCATTTTTTGGGTCTATAAGTTCACGTATTGGTTGGCCTGATACTAGTTGTTCCATAAACATACAAACAAGTATGGCACAATCTCCCAACTCGCTACCTTGTTGGGGAACTTTTTTTCGAAAATGAATTTTATATTCAATGGTATCCTTGGGATGTTCCTCCTCTTCCAATAATTAATTTTGTCTAAGGAATTTGCAACCCGAGCCTCAAATTTTCTAAACGTTCCATCTGACTCAAATTTTGCATAAGTACTCCTATCGAGATTGTCATAAATATGGACTTCCATTGACTCTAGTCGTAATTCCCCAAACAACCAATGATTTGGAAATGAATGAATCAACATATAAACATGTACAAAGTTTAAAAAATAATTATTTATTCATATTACGATACAAAAAATGATAATAATGAAAGTAAGTTCAATAAAACTAACAATATACTATATCCACATCCCACCAAGGAACCATAAAGTCTGGGTATGTAGTTACCTCAAACATAAATGGCCTCCAATCATAACCATCTTCGAGAATATGGCAAACAAAAATTTGGAGGCATTATTGTATAGCGTTTAGTTTCAAACCGCCTCTCCATCAGCAGTCTAATCCAAATCGTGATATGTTGCGAAAGTTATGGTAATTTTGTTATTAATTAATAAATAAAAATCAATTATAATCATAAATTTATAAATACTTACTACTTCATCTAACCAGCCGTTGTGTGTATGCCCAAACAATGCACTCCAAAACTCTTTATCTACTATCAAATTGTAGAGTCGGTGTTGCACGTTATGCGCATGAAAAAAACAATTTTGTAACCCAACCTCACCGCCTGCTACGTAAGGCTGTAGGCGCAAAACCGAAAAGTCAACAGTGAATGCTGGAGGAGGAACATTGGTTGTTGATCTGGTATCAACCTTCTTCTTTGCTCTTCGCTTTGGCTTTGGGGTCAGTGTGTAACTAAAACAATTTTCAAACATTTAAATCATTATGTTTTGAATATTTGACATAAAAAAATATTCTTCCCATATTAGCTTTTAATGTATACCTGCGTGTAAGGAGTACACATAAACTTTGATGGATTACGAAGCCTAGGTCTATCGCGTGTAGTTTCATCAACATCAAAAACATGATCATCAAAGTGATTTTGTAGTCCCTGTAATTATTACCTCTTCATCTAACACCTACATTAATACGTTATAATTTTTAATAAAAAAGTATGTATTTATGAACAAATAATATCATAAATGTAAGTATAATAACCTATTCAGCTTCGTTATCATCAAAATCGAAAACATCACCATCGAATTGATTTGTACTCCGACCCCCTTCATGCCCCCTTTCGTCCAACATCTAAATTAATACGTTATAATTATTAACAGACAATATACATAATTATTTACAATTTATATCGTAATTATAATGTATAATAACCTTTTCAGCTTCATTATCATAAAAAACATTCTCATCAAATTTATTTCTAGTCTGCACCCCATCATCTTAAACCTACATTAGTATCTTTAAATTATTAAAAAATATATACATATTTATTAACAAATTATATCGTAAATATAGGGTGTCACTAACCTTTTCATCAAAAGAAAATTTTGTTTGAAATTCTGCCGATTCATCAAAACTTATGTTGTTCCATATACTTTTGTCATCCACTTCTTCCACAATCACCTAGGTGCGTTCTCGGTTCCTATACACCTTTTGTTCGAGTTTAAATAACCGTTTCGCCAACTGTTCTAAACTTGGTTTCCACTTCGTCCACCTCTACTGTGGGAGAGATCACTAGAAGATACACTACACGAAGATTTGTCTTGCATCCTAAAATGGTTCCGTACTGGGGATGGAACTGAATGCGGTTCACCATATACATACTTTTAACATGACATATAATAAGAAGACCTTCTCTCATCATCACTCGGTGTCATGCTATGTCTTGGTCTTCGTCCCTCCTAAAACAAATTAACATATTTATAATGCAGGTAAAAGTTCAAACATAAAATTTAAATAAATAAAATAAAATATAAAAACCTTTGTCATATAAAAAATCTTGTTCACATCAACCCATTTTAATTTTTTGGTGCACTTTATCGCTTCATCCGAGGTGTATCTTTGTTTTTTCGCAATGCAAAACCACCACCTCAAATAGATGGAAGCATCTCATAGAGTCATATCTATAATTTTAGCAATTATATTAATAACAATTATAACAACTAAAATACTTGTTATATCTTAAAAATAATTGTATATTTGTATACCCTGAATGGCGCGGTAAATCCTGACACGGAGTATTTGAAAGGTTGACGAGGCTCGGGCAAGGTTGTAGAACTCGTTACTCGGTACCTGTTCGGTCGACTACCGAGTAGCGAGTAGTTGAAGAGTACTCGGATTCGGTAATTCATGTAGAAATATTTTTAGGGAAATTATATATGTCAAAATCATAAGTTGATTGAAATATATAACAAAATTAGATACATGTGAATACATAAAAACTCAAAAACACATAATGGTTTCACTTCGTAAATAATTACTGATGATTCAAGATATATACGTAGTAATTATCACATGTGTGTGTTAAATAATAAATCATTAAGTATATTATACATATTAATCATTGAGTTGACCGAGTTTTACAACACTGCTCAGTTCGGTAAGTGGCCGATCGGGGAGTACTCGGAATTCTGTAACTCGCCTCGGTAAGGGATCGAGTAGCAAGTACTCGAAGGAGTAATCGGCCAACTCGGTGAGTTTTACAACACTGGGCACAGGTAGTGATAAATATTTATTGATCTTGTTCCATGTATCCCCAAGGTCATCGTAGGTGAACTCCCACAAATAGCTACCCTAAGCAAAACTACAATAAAAAAAAACTTTTAATTATAGTATAACATTATCATAAAAAAATATAAAACTTTCAAAGTCGACAAATAATACATGTTCCACCCATCCAAATTCTCAGCAAAAAAAAATCAGTCTTGTGGCACACGATCATTTGCTTCTTTTCCCAAAAAGCCTTCACACAAAACGTATATGAGACATACTCTAACTGCATCGTCGGTAGCTGCTAAGAAAGACTGATTTAAAATAAAACTTCTCAAATCACATATTTTCACCAAACTATTTGTGTGGCTCGGAAAGAGACGTTCCCCCAAATTTAAACACGTTTATCAAAGAAAACTCTTCTGGGCTATAAACCATTTTAGTATCCCCCAATTTAAAACACAACCGCTTTATGCCATCTGGGGATACTACTGCGTCCGGTCGTAACTGATGAAGAAACATTTTATGAAACAACAACCCGTCCCCTTAAAATTGAGGAACGTCCAACAAGTAACCAAACACAGCGTTTCTAAACTTTCCCGTCGCACACCATGCCATACTTCAAATACTTGCTATATGTTACATCCCGATCCTTTTAGGTTAACAACTTTAACATTTAGATTTCTATAATCATGTTGAAATACAACATGTTAGAAAACATATTATTGTAACAAAAACACAACAACTTATAAACTATTATATTTAAAAAAAAAATCAGCAATTACAATCACAAAATAAACCAAATGTCTATTTATAACCAGGATAAGTAAACCAATTATATATATATAATATTTCTATTTATAAGCATTTTTATAACATCACCAATTAAATAAACATTTTTTGATAAACTATATGTACAACATCAAAATGCAAATGTACAACATCATCAAACAGCAATAACCATTATTATATCAAAAAAATCATATTATTAAACATATTAACAAAAAAGTACCAAATATACAACCACACAATACACAATTTACGCATTATACACTTGTACAATTATACATCTACTTATCAAATACCATCAAAACCTCAAGACTACTAATAAAATCTACTAACTATCAAATATAACACATAGATCTAAGAAAATCGAATAATAAAACACAATAAAGTTTCGTTTTTTTCAAAGTTTTTTGGAATAAATCATAAATAAACAAAGCCTAAAGTTGATAAATTATGATTAAAACACAAAATGAGTAAAGATCTTACCATATTATTAGGATTGTTCATGAAATCGTCCATAATGCTTCCTACGTAGAGAGTTTTCCAACAAAAAAAGTGTGAAAAATGAAACAAAATAAAAAAATTTACGTTTTTATACCTGTTTTCCTCGAAATCACACATGGGTTAACAAAATCGCAGATGGACTAGTCCATCTGTGAACGTACAAGTCGCTAAAGCACAGTCGTGCTTTAGCGACTTGTATATTCGCAGATGGCTTGTTAAAATCGCAGATGGGCTTAATCCATCTGTGATTTCAGTGGATAAAAATGTAATTTGAGTTTTTTTTTTTTGACTATTTTCTACAAAGTAATTAAAGTATTTGACTATATTTGTAATTTTCTCAAAATATTTAAAACTAAATATAATTAAGGCCGTAAAAATAAAATATGTTAAAAATAAAAAAGAATTGGTTGTTTAAAGCTTTATAGTATATTGACTATTAAATTTTAATATATTGAATGATTAATATAAATACATAAAAAAAAACAATCAAATATTAAATAAAAATAAACGATGAATCAATAAGAAAAACCTCTAAACCATGAATCAATAAAAAACTCTCTCAAATAAATTCGCTAAAAGATGAATCAATAAAAAAACCTCTAAAATAAATTCCCATCGGAATATAAGATAAATAAAAAAAATTAGTCCCACTCTCTTTTTCTCTTTGCTTTTTGACCACGAACATCAATGGTAAAATCGGTGGAGCCTATGTTCACCGTCATACCATCACCATCACTCCTTTCAAGCCATGAAAAAAAAAATAGTCCAAAGATTAATGAAAAAAAAAAAAAATAGTCCAATCTCTTTCTCTCTTTACTTCTCGACCGTGACATCAATGGTTGAAACACGGCGTTCTCTTTTCTACCCTTCTTGGAAACAGGCAGTGTAACGTATGTAAATCCAACTCTACCCATCTCCACTATGTATTCCGGCAACGCATTTCCATCTTATTGATCGACAGCGAGAACAGCTCCAGCTCAGTACCATCGGCAATCCAATGGATGCTTATACCCGTGGGGTTTCCCGTAATATACGCATGGACAGCCATACCATGATGGACATCGACAGTTGGACCTGTGAGATGAGATCTCAGTCAGATCTTGCCATGTCGTACAGTAGCGGTGCTCAGCCACCGTCCATCGGAAATGTGAGGCCAATCGTCGTTTCTGAACCATCCGGCAGTAGTCAGATGTACAGCGATGGACAGCCACCATCGGTCAACGGCGTATGTAGACAAGCACCATCTCAAAGTGAGGCATCTTGCACCCGCTATGAAGGTCCTGATGAGCATGAAGTTCAGCAGGTTATACTTTAATTAAATCATGGGGTATGATTTCTTGAGAATCTAATCCTGAATCTGAGTTGGTTTATTGCAAGCTTCGCCTTTAATGATTTAATATATAAAGCCACGAACCTTGAGTTTCTTTTGGGTTTCAATTTTGCAAAAAAAAAAAAATAACTAAATAAATAAATAAATAAAAGTAAACGGAAATTTGAGTTTCTAACTTTCTATGCTTGATAATAATCATAACACCCATTAATACTTATATATACCAAAACTTATGTCCACTTGGTATACTACCAGTCTAAGAAATTAAACTGTATTTTCGATTAATTAGGTGATCTACAAGAGAGGAGCAAATGATATTACTGCATATTCAGGCCATGACGATCGTACACAAGACCTGGTTTCAGGGTTTTCTGGTTCGAATGTTTTCCAGTCGGTTGGAGTTAAACCTATGATTTTGAACTCCCTTGATTTGGCCATAAACGAAAATGGTTACTTGAACAGCAGTGTTCCGGTCCCACCACCACAAAGGTTTCAGCAAGTGCCGACCTATGTCAAGGTTTGCTATTAACTATAGTTAGTGTATCTGTTTAGAAAGTGGGGTTGTTATGTCATTCTTTTGTTACGATCGATTCAATGTGACAAGATGATTCGTCATGGAGCTGCAGTTTGAAGGCTTGAATCGTAACTGTTTATGTTACATCAACCCTAAATAAGAATAAAAAAGAAAGAAATATATACCTAAGCTAAGAAAGGGAAAATTGATATACATAACAAGCCTCTATTGAAGAGCTACTATTTATGCATACAATAGGACATATAAGGTTGTATTATGTTTGATGTGCAATAGGCCACTAGCTTGGGACGTGGACCGAAAATGACAAAAATTATAGCTTTGTTTTCTCACCCAAAAGGGCGGAGGGACTCGTTTTTAATCTCTTGTCTGTGCAAAAGACGTAAATGCCCTCATCATCGTTTTTAATCTCTTGTCTGTGCAAAAGACGTAAATGCCCTCATCATCGTAAATAGAATCATGCAAACGGTATATATTGGAAGTGTTAGAATATAAAACTATTATTTGGATTGGTGTTAGGTGTACAAGAGAGGAGCAGGTGAAAGGTCAATTGATATTAGTGCATATTCAGGGTTTTATTATCTTAAACAAGAATTGGCTCGGATCTTTGGAATGGAGGGTCAACTAGACTATGCACTGAGAAGTGGCTGGCAACTTGCCTTTCTGGATCATGACAATGGCACTCTCCTTCTTGGGGATGATCCTTGGGAGTAAGTCCACAATCTACTCAATGTACTATTTCCCATGAAAACGATGGCTTTTCATTAGAGACACTATTACGTACACATTTGTATTTTGATTACTCTTGAATCATGACAATTGACAAATACGCTTTTAGATCACACAAAAAATTGACAAATATGCTTTTACGCTTGAATCTTAATGTGTTCTTTTTAATGAATTAATTCAAAATATTATTTAAGTTTCTTTGTTGACAATTTCGGAGTGGTTTCTTCGTCAAGGCGTCAGTTTAATGACTGTTTGTAGTATTTCTTTATCTATTGTTGTGGCCTTGTGGCGTTCTCTTGGTTTGGTTTCCTCTCATCCAATTTTCAATGAATTTCATTGAACGTTTATGTTTTGCAAAAAGAATAACTCTTTTGCAGAAACATAAGCATTCGTCTTTGTTCATTAGATATTTGTCATGGTATATAATATTTACGAATTTGTATGCATTTCAGGGTGTTTGTAAAAAACGTACAGTGCATCAAGATCTTATCTCCTCAAGAAGTCTTTCAAATTGCCATGGGTGTGGAACGGTTTTAACAGTTTAAAGGTCGTGATAAATGTGGTGGATGAAACTATCCATAATATCACGCATATTTCCCTCTCTAATCTATTTTCTTCTTCTTCTTCTTCAAGATTTGAATTTCATAATTATGGAGAGTAGAGAGAGAAAGCAGTTGCGTCTTTCTTAGTTGCTTCACAAGTTCTAGATTTTTTTTATGATCCATCAAGCTTAGGAATGTAATTTTACTCTTCTTTAGTAGTAGTTAATTGTAAGATTTTTGTTTTGTAACGAATATATGCATATTATTGATGTTTGCTTGTTTCTATTTCACGATCAAAGATTGAGAAATACAGATTCATTGAAGCTTCTTGGAATCTGGGTTTTCATCTTGTGAAAACTGTTGTTTATGGTTACTGTTATCGATAGTCAACCATCGGTCAATGCTCCTAGTTTCTTGGAGGTGGAGTTATTTAGCCATGAATGGGTCCACAATCTCTAAAGTCTCCGGAGTAAGGGTGAAATTGGCAGCTGTTACTGAAACTTAATCGACTTAAATACCATGATTGTTGGATATTTTCTGTTTCTATCAGGACATCATTTATTTGTACAGATAAATGCTTTAGAATTGTTGCACATATGAGTTCTTATTGAAGCCTTTTAATGAGAGAATTGTCAATTAGTTAAAGGGAAAATGCTAATAAAACCATTGAAGTTTGACCATTATTTTTTTAATAAACCATTATGCACTACGCACTTACACTCCTAGTATTTACCCATTTACTAGCTCACAAGTGACTAGTTGTGCACCCTTTCACACTCCTAGTATTTACCCATTTACTAGCTCACAAGTGACTAGTTGTGCACCCTTTCACTTTTTCCTGGTTTTTGTCACTTTTGTGCCGCTTCTATCTTTGATTAGTTTCTATCTTTGTATCAGTACAAATAGCAAGTTTTGGTATTTATGATAACTTGAGGTCATGTCTGACTAGCAGGGGTTTTTAGGGTGGGGTCTAGAGGTTTTTAGGGTGTGGTTTGCATTTGAGACTAAACTTAGGGGCATTTGTTTTTTGTCTGCAGATCTACGAGACCATTTTTGTTTGCACCGCGCAGACATAGACCCTCACAGACTATTTGTTTTTTTGAAGTGTGCAGACCTAAAAACGTCTGCGTGAGGTCTTCTTGGTACGGACATAGACTAATGTCTTCTAAGTGTTGGATTAGGTGTTTAATCTCATAACTATAATTGGTATAAACTTGAATTTATAGTAGCACGGTCCTTTTGAGTTGCCATCAGACCTAGCAATTGAATATGATAGCTTTTAGAGAGAGAGAGAGAGAGAGAGAGAGAGAATGCTTTATTAATTTATTATATTGTTAATAAATTAATTAGAAATCAAAAAAAATAATTTGTTAATATATTATGAGAATAATATATTAATTGGAAATAGTATTATTTAATTAATAATTAATTCAGAAATTAATTGATTAATTTTGGGATTTATTGGATTAATTAAAAGTAGGAGGACTAAAGGTGACAATGTTTAATAGTTTGGCATTGAGGAATTCTATAACCTCCCGTAAAGAGGGGGAACAAAATCTAGAATGTTTATAGGGTTTCCTTGGGCTATAAGAGTGTCTTGGATGCCTTAGGGATGAAGTTAAGGGATTAGGGTTATCTTCGAGATACTAGCCTTATCCAATACATTCCTAACACCTATATAAACCCCTTTTTTGGGTTTAATTTCGTCCATGGCTTATTCCTTTGAAGAAATTCCGATTTTTTGCTTCTATTCTCCTCTCTCTCTTCAAGTCCCTTGGTTGCTAAGGTTTGAGTGTGAACCATTAGAGGTCCGACACTTGTGACGCTTGCTACCAAAGGTTTTCAAGTAAGGATTCAAGATTGTTTACAATAACACTCTTAAAGGTATGTTTCTCCTAGTCCTATTTATATATTTTGATTATATGCTAGTGTTCTAGGGTTTCTATTTTGTTGTTTAAAGTTGTATGTTTAATTAGAGAAAACATAGATCAAGTATTAGGGTTGCATGCACACATAGGAGTTATATGTTTTGCATAAAGCTCATCAGTGGTCTCAGAGCATAGGTTTAATTTTCTATTGAATTGATACAATTGTTGAACTTACACAAGAAGAAGCAAACAAAATCGTCATTCTGTTCCGCCGACACGACGTGGTGTTCTTCCACCACAGCGTGTTGACCTGCGAATTCGTCCTAACACGACGTGGTGATTGTTTACCATGGCGTGTTGGACAATCAGATCCACCAAATTCGGATTTTTGGCATATCTCATTATTTGATTAGGATAATTACCTTAAACAATGTTTTATTTAAGTATAACTGAATAATTTTCTAAGTAATTGGATATCATTATCTTGAATTCATGATTGATTTATTTTTAATTTAATAAATTGAATATTAATTTTGAAATTTTAAAATATAACCCAAGTATTTTGAAAAGTTTAAAATACATCCTTATGGATCTTATTATTAATTTAATTAAGTGATTAATTAAAATATAATCAATAAATCCATAAAATGGTTTAAATTTAATTAAATTAAAAGTTTAATTTATTAAAAGATTAAACTCGTGCTATTTTAAAATGTTTAAAATACACCTTATACTATATACATAATTAAAAGTTTAATATCTCCCTATTGAATAAACGAAAGTAATATGTCACGTGTCCCTTCAAAAACACTAATTTCATCCAATGTTAAATACCGTTTTTGCCCCTCTTTGATTTCAGCTTCTATAATCACATCATTATATTATAACAGTTGTCCATGTCAAATTAAATCAGCAATTGATATCCGCTTTTTATGGTATATGATCTGTATTTAAATTTAATGTGATACGTTTGAAAGATGATATATATTACAATTAATTTGATTTATTTGCTCCTTTAAATCGTATTCGGTTCTATATATACTTGAAACATCTTTAATCATCCTTTTTAATCGACCTTTACTTGATATTGTGCTCTGCGTTCTGGTTTTTGGGAACCAAATCACCCTCTATCTTTTCGACTCTCTATAAGAAATCCTACATCAACGCGGTTTGTATAAGTTGATCACTACCATTATGTTGTTGATGGTTCTTAATCTAAATTGATCGATGGTTGTTAGGGCTGTAAACGAACCGAACGAACACGAACGGGGCTTGTTCATGTTCGTTTCTTTTAAGTTAGCCGAACAAATAAACGAACACGAACGGATAAACGAACAAGTTTCCTTGTTCATGTTCGTTCGTTTAACAAATTACATTGTTCATGTTCGTTCGTTTATGTTCGTGAACATGTTAAACGAACATAAACAAACGAACATAAATGAACAAAGATAAAAAAAAACATAATTGAAGATATATATGAACATAAATGAACATATAATACACTAATAAAATCAAACACAATTAAACATATGTGAACATAAAATGAAATTATATGAACAAATGTAAACGAAAAACATAAACGAACGTTCACGAACATAATTGAACGAACGAGACCATTGTTCATGTTCGTTCGTTTAACTAAACGAACGATAATTTGTGTTCATGTTCGTTCGTTTATTAAATAAACGAATATAAACGAACTTTCTGCCGAACAGTTCACGAACGTTCGTTGAACATTCAGTTCGTTTACAACCTTAATGGTTGTTCATAGATTATTAAGAACTAACAGTTGCAAGGCCCAATTTCTAGGGTTTTCTTTGATTTTTTTATGGTTTGCATTTTTCTATTTTTACTTTGACTCCTGTTGCTAAATCAGTTATTTTTCTTGATTTTTTTGTTGTTCGACTTCATTCATGGGTTTTCTTGAGGGTCGAAATATGATTTTTTGTTCTTGCGATTTTTGAAGTTGGTAAAAGTAGTCTTTTATGTCGAGTAACAAGGGTATAATTTTTATTTTGGTTTTATTTGGTGTTACAGTGGTTGGTTGAAGGAGATGCAACCACCACCATTAAGAAGAGTATGGGTTTGATTTTAGGCAATATTTTCAACACCAAACTCCTCTCGCTTCATTTCCCCTTTCTTATAATGTCTTCGTTTTCTGGTCGAAACGAAGCCCTCACCACCACCATCAACCTATACAAAGAGGAAGAAGAAATTAAGAACACGGGTGGTTTGATTTTACTATGTTATTATTCCTTCTAGAAATTGAAGGATAATCGAGAAAGGTAATGGTTGTCAGGGCAAAAGTGGAATTGAAGGCGTTGATAATTCTTTTCCCCCTTCTTATACTGTTTGGAATTTTCAGTTTTTATTTATTTATTTATTTATTCAGATTTTCAGTATCAGTTTTGATTCGAGATAGGTTTTGTGTACGTGTGTATGTGGAATTTAGCTTTGATTCTTATAGTAAATTGCATAACGAAATGCAATTTAGGGATTTTGAGTTGATGTTATGTCTGAGATGTCTATGGTTTTATGTTATGATGTGTTTGTATAATTACAAAATATGTACATGAAAAAAGTGTGAGTTTTGAATTTCTGTTCTTGACCACATCATAGTTTTTTGCCTGGTTTGTTTTAAGTTTTTTTTAACATTTAGTTGTTAGGTAAAATCTTGGAAAAATTCTCATTACCTATAAGGGTATGGTGGGTTATCTCTTTTATGATAACCTTACTTACCCTTTATCTTGATGGAAATGAAGGGATTAAACATGTGAAAAAACTCATTTTGGCTAATCTTTCAACAATCCAACTTTGGGTTTTTGTGTTTTGTTGGTTTAATCAATGCTGAAACCAAGTCCAAAATGTTATCGTTGTGCAAGAAAATTTCAAAGTTAACTGCAAAGTTTCTCAAACCCTTAAAATTAGATGTTATTATTAATATATATAAATATTTTATTTTGGTAAGTACTCCAAACAGGGTCTATTCATTTAAATCACTTAGCATTTTCATTCAAATCGCTTACTGTTTGCATTTGTTTCACTTTAAACATTTGAAATCTAAGCATCTAATTTTGTCTTGCATTAATTTGTAGATTTCATTGAAATAGATGAGTGGAGGTAATAAAACAACCCCTAAACAATAGTGTATGTCAAGTTATTAAATTTTTTTATATAATTTTTTCGTGTTTGTTAGAAAGTTGTCAAAAAACTGTCCAAAGTAGGATGTTATTAACTGTTCAAAGTAGGATGCTAAAATATAGAAAGAAATGGTGTATTTTCCTTATTCTTTTTTGGCCTTTTCATTTATTAGTGTACTTTCGACTTTTATTCGATTAAGGTATTTTACTTTCAATCCTTTTTTTTACTAAGGGTATTATACTTTGAAAAATTACCCAATTATAGGACTCTATTTTCAGTTTTGTCCCACTTGGTTAAAGTAAATGACAGTAATCCCCATTTTACGATTACGCAAGACCGTATTGCCAAGGTATTAAACATGGCTTGAAAAACAAGTTGAGGAGGTGTGTATGTGTGTTTGTGAATTTTTGTAATTTTGAATTTCCCTTTAAAAGCAAGTTGAGCACTTTATATAGATTGTTAAAACTGGAAAAAAAAAACATTTAATATATATTGACTTGCAGATATTTGTCTTTTACGGTAGTTTTTTTTTTGGAAAATGTTCATGGTATGATTACTGAAAAATTTTACCCATGAAGGTAGTAATTTTAGTTACCTTGTGGTTTTGTATGCCTTTTTTATTAGAGATCTATGATACAAGACAAAAAAAAATGGGATCTTCATAATTCATGAAAAGAGGAGAATAAGGTACCTTTCCAACACCACGAGTACATGTAACACCCCAATTTTGTAATGAAACACCTCTGAATTGATCAGTAGGTCAAATGTAACGGTATGTCTTATTTGTAATACTATCAGATGGCTTGATATTTAAAGTTTGATTTTGATGAATTGTTGCACAAACTATAATATTCTATCTATGAATGATATGTGTAGTTACAACAAGGTTTATTGTACACGAATTAGGAATTTTATAGAAAGAACTTCAAACCCAAAAAAGAAGGATGAGACCTTACTTCTTTTGCTTTTTCTGTATTGTATTGTAAAAAGAATTTATTTTTTTGGTTCTCCATACCTTTCGAGACCTAGCCTCTTTGTTAGCTAAGGATGTGTAAATAACACAGCTTGGCTGTTTTCATTGTCTGCAAAGGCTCCTTATATGTTTTTTCTTTCTTTCTTATGTTTTCTTTGTTGTAGAAAGATATATCTAGGATATTTTTTTGTTGTAAAAGAGGACATCTAAGTTGATTTTATATCAATTGCTTTTTTATAAATATTATGAACGTTGATTATAACTTGTAAATAAAAAAAAAACTGATTTTATTTGAAACACAAAGCGTCGATAATATGTTTTATTTGAAGAGATCAATAAAGCTTTAAAAACTGTCCATGTGAAATTTAAAGGAAATTAAGTAATCTAACCGCTTTTTGAAATGTATTTGAACAAAATAACCAAATTTTTTTAGTAAAAATATCCACTTGGTCTGGAAGTTTGAAAGATAAAAGAAAAAAAGAGACATTTTTTTTTATTAAATAGCTATTTTAATTTTTTAAGACTAGAATATTATATAGAAATAAAAGAATTTCAACATAACATACCAGATATCTAGCTATTTGATATGACATGGCCTTTTTTAATCAATATAAAAGTCTAAATAAAACTTATATCTTATTACTTCAATAAAATTTTATAAATCTTTTATTCGTGCACTCAACAATCCATTAAATTTTTATATCATTCTTATCCTTTTATTTATCCATTTTCTTTCAAGATGTAACTAACCTACAAGAATATGAAAAAAAAATATCTCACTCGTGATTAAAATTAGTGATTCGATTTGAATCATGAGGGGTTTCTTATTACTTATATAAATGTATATTTCATTCAAGCATTTTAACAAACAGTTTACATGCAAAATAAGAACTACACATCTTTATCAAAAATTAGTGACATTTATACCCCAAATATACTATTTGGTTGAAAATACCAAAATTTGTTAAGAAAAAAAATACTTGTACGATAACAACCTAATGAATGCATAGTAATAATGACTTAGAGATTTAAGTTATTAAGAAGAAATGGAACCCTGTGTTTTCGTTGTCTTAAATATTCAAAGATAAATAATCATTTAAGAGAGAATATAGCAATCTACACATACAATAAGAGAGATGAAGAGAATCATACATGGATGAACACAAATCAGAGCATCTCGGGTGTAATGGAGTAGGGGACGATTAAATGAGGGTTGAGCAATGGTTTTGATTTTGTTGATTTTGGTTGTATTCCCTCTATAAATCATTTACAATATACTCAAATTTATATTATGTTTTATAAATATATATTAATATTAATTTTAAATAATCAATACAAAAAGTTTTAAACAAACTTAACTCTTATTTATAATAAAAATGTTTTATAAATTTTTTACCCGTGGTTCCCACGGGTTGTAACCTAGTATATTATATGTATAAGAATAGTTAGTCAAACCGCTAGTACGCCTCATTCACGAAGCTAGTCTATAAGGGGTATAAGGAAACTGCCTATAAAATGGTAGTTGAATGGGTGTCCACTCTCACCCATCGCTTCCTTGACTAGTGGAGGGTCGTTATCGAACGGGTTTGATAGGACAATTTAATTCTCATTAAAAGTATAATGATATAAAGTAACTAAACTATTTTTCTAAAATCTCACTCTTAATTACTTTAGGAAAATGTGAATTTGTGCTAATCCATGAAATTGCACATTACACTTTATAAGTCGTTAGTAGAGCGTGTGTGGTCAACCGACACACTAATGAGGGATTAATAAAGAGTGGTAATGGGTGTCTCAAAGATTATCGTTGATTAATGTAGTGTGTGTGGCTAACCGGCACATTAAAACGAGATGATAAATGACATTGAGAGTATCAAGCTAATTTGCATGGTTATTCACATCTCGTTTGTGATCCTCCGCATCCCAGTCACAAAAGTGAGAGCATAATCGAGATTAAACATGACATTGATTAGATTCAATGAATCTCAAAAGATCTAGGAGTTTCATAAGATTGAAACTGGTAAAAGCCTTACCTACCTAAAATAGATTCGAATTTGATTACGAAATCCCTCTTCAAAGTTCGAATCGAAAATATGGATCCTAGCCTTAATTTAAATTTATGGGTTCATAATTAAGGATTAAAATCAACTAACTTGAATTCTCTTTTCTCTCATTATAGATGTCGAGTCAAGACAACAATCGTCTTCCTTATTCTTTTAGAAATGGTTTTCCTCTTCCTTCTGAAGATGATCTTCCACATTATGATCAAGGTGAAAGTATGTTCCCTTCTTCGAACAATGATGGAAATGGATATCATGTTTCTTCAACTCTTCCTCCTCATTCTCCAATAACTATGCCCACGTCTCGAGTCGAAAGATACGAAACTAATCAAGCCCTATTGGCATGTAAACATAAAGATGGAAATTATGTATGTATGCATGTTCTGAAAATGAAATCGTACATTAACATATTGGACAGAATGGGTGTCATTTTGTCAAGGGAGAAAGCCATTGATTTGGTTCTCCTTTCGCTTCCTGAGTCATATAGTCAGTTCATTGAGAACTTTTATATGAGCTACCATGATGTGACCCTAATTGATCTGACATATATGTTGATTGTTGTTGAAGCATAAATGCTTAAGAGCACTAGTAAAGCAAAAGTTTTTGAAGGATTTAATTCCAAAATTTCCATGGACATTAATAATGGTGACAATGGTGGTCCAGAACAAATTCCTCTTCCCAATGGAAAGGGATTGGCCAAGGTCAAACTGTTTGATCGTATGGTAAAGAGAAAGACTAGTTATGAAATAGTTCCATGTGCTAACCCTAAAGAGTCTATATGTTTCTATTGCAAATTGAAGGGATATTGGTTACGAACCTGCCCAGACTACCTGAAAGATCTTAGAGATAGTAAATTCAAGTCATGTGACTCTACTTCAGGTATATTCAATATCTAACTCTATTATCTTAATAAGTTCTTGTTCATAGATTCTTAATACATGATGTGATGATCCAATTTTGATGGTATTGCAGGATCTAAGAGAAAGAAGGAAGCTTAAGAATAGTGAGCTAAATCTAATCGTGAGATATGGTGTAACGTCCCAAAAATAATACCATAAAAATTTTCGTTTTTAGATTAATAAATGGTTAATACATATAATTTCCATGAAACCAAGGTAATCACGATTTAGCAAAACTTCATCGAATCAGAGTAAATCACAGAATGCGGAAACATGTGGTGTGTGATCTGTAATCATCCTGAGCTCTTCCATTTGAAAACCAAAGTACCTGAAACATATACTGAAAACCGTAAGCACAAAGCTTAGTGAGTTCCCCAAGATACCTCATAAAATACATATCATATACGGCCCCGCCCAAATGAGATACGGGCCCCACCCACACTCGCATAACGGGCCCCGCCCAATAAGATACGGGTCCTTCCCACACTCGAATAACGGGCCTCGCCCAATGAGATACGGGCCCCGCTCACACTCGGATAACAATGAGATACGGGCCCCGCCCATACTAGCATAACAATGAGATATGGGCCCCACCCACACTCGCATAACGGGCCCGTCCACTAAGATATAACAATGTAATCATATAACTTTCAAACACATGCGAAAATCACAAAGATAGTAGCATACTGTACAATCATCGGGCCCCGCCCACATGCGAATCATATATGCATAACTTGATACTAGCATACAAATTAATCATCGGGTCCCGCCCAGTAAGCATACAAAACACATACACATGCATGAGTCATGCAGACATCTATGTTGGAATAGTGTCCAAGGTCATTAACTATTGGTAATACTTCTAATAATAACATGGTCATTTTGGGTTTCCCTCAAGGCCCAAATTGAGTAGAATAAATAAAGGAGAAATTGGTTTATTAATTATTATGGTTAATAATTAATTAGAAACTAATTGGAAATATATTTTGGGAATTAATTAACAGTTTAATTAATTAAAGGGTTGAATGTTCATTAATTGATAGTTGGTTAATCAGGAATGTTCCAGAACCCTTATGGGATTAAGGTTGGATGAAAATCACTCCATCCCACATGGGGAAGGAGTGAAATTTCGTGGTTATGCTCCCATCCCACATGGAAAGGAGTACAAAACCCTGGAAGGGATTCAAGGTTATAAATAGGGCCTTAGGGATTTCATTCCTCCTTGCACCTTGGCTTAAAGTTTCGTCAATCCTTCTTCCCCATCCCATAGGGATGATTTCTAACCCTCTTTGGGTTTGGGAAATTAACCCTTCTCCTAGTTATTTTTATTCCACTCTTTCGTGTCATTGGGTGTTATACCACTAGAGGGATTCTGGTTTGGGTCCTTTCATTCAAGCAACTTCAACGAGGATCACGATCTCAAGCGTGGAGATTAAGGGCTACATAAGAGGTATGTTTTCTTCTTTATGTTTATGTTTTCTAGGGTAGATGTAATTAGCATGAAACCATAGATCCATAGGTTGCATGTACACTTAGGTATATCGTAGTTTCGATTTTTCCGCAGCCTAGTTTAGAGTGTATTTGATGCATAGAAAACCCAACAGTGGTATCAGAGCCATTGGTTCATGGTTACATTCACCCTAGATCCATGTTTTCTGAAAATACTTGTTTCAAATTGTATGGTAGAAGAATAATTGAAAATTTCGTAATTGATAAAACCCTAGTCGCAGCTCACGACGTGAGAGCTAGGAGCTCACGACGTGAGCTTGGAAGAATTAGGGTTTCGGATTTTCTTCCATTTTTCAAATATGAAGGTTTATTAAATATGGATAAATACCAAATTTAAAATGTTTTGAATCTGGAAAATTCATAAATATTATTAAATGTGTTTATTTGAATTTGAATATGTATTTATTATTTAAATAGTGAATTTAAATATTTAATATTATTTATAATAGGGATTTATAAATTTGAATATTAATCATTGATGATTTATTAACTGTTACATTGCGTCCTCGCAATTAATTAAAATTAATAATAGACAACTAAATTTAAATAGTTTTAAATTTACCCCTTATACTTATATATATATTAGAATTGTTTCTACTATATGTATAAGAAAGTTACAACATACGCCATTGTATGTTTTAAGTATTGACATTGTCAGTCTTACCATGACTAGGCTCACCCATTCTAATGTAGGGGTTTAAGGAGTTCTCTATGATTCCTAATGAGGTCGGTTTTTAATATGCTTCGCGCTTACCACCCTCACCATCCTATTGCATTTTGAGAATGGAGTTACCAAAAGGGTTTGATAGTGATAATGGTCAATCTAAAAGTATTCTAAATACAAGTATAAAACAAAATCCCTTTCTATTAATAGAATGTGAGTTTATATTATCCATGAAAATTGCACATTCTCTTTATATTCTGTTGGTGTAGCTCGTGTGGTTAACCGACACATTGTCACACCCCCAAACCGAGACGGTTGAAACATTCAGGGGCGGAGGACGTCATGTACAGTATCACAACAATTGTATAATAGTAAAAAAAGCAAACACAACCAATACATTCATAAAGTTAAAATGTTTACATCTATTTAACATGTAGTTTGTTTGACATCAAAATGTATAACAAAAATATGAAAGACGCGACTCTGAAAGCTCCATCTTCTCAAAATCCTGTGGATGTACCTGTCTTAACGGTTCCCTGAGAATACAAGTGATTTTGAAAGTGTATCAACATTTAAGTTTGTGAGTTCATAAGTATGTTTGTAGGTTGAAATTTGTAAGTTGTTTCCTTGTAAAAGATGTTCATGTGTTTTACCCAGAAAATCCTATATTTTCTGTAAAGATGTTTTTGTATTTCAAAATAGTATGATGCCTATGTATATGGGTAAAGTCTCTGTAGTTTGTAATTTCCTCGTAACACCAGCTGTTTGTAAAAATACCTTGTTGTAGTTTTATGTATAATAAAACTAGGTGAAGTTGCTTACCATTCATACATTAATCGTATTATTTAGTACCAAATTTATGAGTTGTTATAACCATACTTGACCATTGAATTGCCTGAACGACGTTCTTCAGGCGTCAGAATCGAAATGACTTTGTCACCCCGGCCTGCCGGCCTAACTATAGCTAACAGTTGGGGTGCGGGGTTGTCAGTCCCGTATAGATCTATACACAAACTCGCGCTCTACCTCCAGGAGACTTTGGTTATAATCTCAGGACTTTTGTTAGTACTTAGATAAGTACGTGACGATGCTCACTCACAAAATGCTATACTGACGATTATATGTTGAATAAAATGAATCCTTTGAATTTAAATGACCGTTTGTAAGATCCATAAACTATACCTATTATAGTTTATATGTATATTTCTATAATAAAACTTGTACTTTGTAAAATGGTTCTTATGTTCCATAAACTATACATATTATAGTTTATATGTTTATTCGCATTGTATCTATGTTTCGTGCATTGATAATGTAATTGTTCCATAAATTATACCTATTATAGTTTATATGTGTATATTCCATTGTTATATAAGTATTCAGAAAATGTTCCTTTGCTCTGCATGTTACAAAGGCTGATATAATTATGTTTGTATAAAAATACGTCTCAGTGAAAAACGATGATTGATTAGTGTCAAAATAAATTAGGATGACCTAAAACAGTTTATGATAGTTTTGAAATCGTTTAGAAAATATTGAAATGTTTCCAAAATGTATTTTGTGGTACTTGTATCCCCCGTAAAGACATTAAAAACTGGTAAAAATGTAGGGGCATGAACTCACCTCGTATGTGCGTTTGAGTTTGGGATAGCGAAGTGGTAGAGACGATCCCCCGGGTAAATGTACGCGCTAATAACGTTGCCCTAAAATAATTATATTCGAAGATATATTTAAATTAATAATATATTAATTTAAATAAAGGTTAATTAATAATTTAATTTGTTATAAAGGGACCTACTATTAAATTGGGAATAAATGGGAAATGTTGGAAAATGGGGTTTACGGCTGGAACAATGGAGTTTACGGTTGGATCATATGAAATTATGAAGATTTGAAGGCCACTTGAAGATTTGAAGATGAATGTGAATGTTCTTGAAGGAAATTATGAAGATTTGAAGGAATGGGACCGTAAACACTTGAAGATTGAGATAATTTGGGGTTGTTCACGTTTGAAGGTTGAGAGAGTTTTGAGGGTGTTCACGGTTGGAAATGAGTGAAATGAATTGATCCCAGGTGTAAACACATATATAGGAGGTGTTTACGGATGAATTGATATTGGGCCTAAGGTGTTTACGGTTGATTATTGGGCTTGAATCGGATATTAGCCCATTAAGGGGAGGGTCACGGTCAAGATTGGCCGTGAACACCTTGTCCTCCTTCTTCTTTGGCCGTAAACTACTACATCCTTACTTAGTTGGACCATGAACTCCATGGGAGTTCACTTTTTGGACCGTGAACTCCATTTGGAGTCATTAATATGATTTAAACTTTGAATTAAATCAAGTATAGCCCCTTAACTTTGATCTAGTGTATGTTTGATTCAATCCTAGGTGATTTTATGTTAAGTGTTAGACTTTAAGTACTCTACTTTACTATGATTTTCCTCATGAACTTGTATATAGCTTAAATGAACCATGCACTCAAGGCATCTAAAGTTCTTAAAACAACAAGTTAGGTATGGATTGTTTGAACAAGGTTGCAATTTAGACTTTTATTGATTCCAAAACAACGGGTTGTCACATCATCCCCCCGTTAGAGGGAATTTCGTCCCGAAATTCTTGCTATAGAGTACAATCATGGACTAGAAAAAGTTGTGGGTACTTTTGTTGCATCTGATCTTCTCGCTCCCAAGTGAATTCAGGTTCCCGCTTGGCATTCCAGTGAACCTTCACTATTGGTATGCGACTTTGTTTGGTTCGTTTGACTTCCCTATCCATGATCTCTACTGGTTCTTCCACAAAGTTAAGACTCTCATTTATCTCGATTTCGTCGAGTGGAATGACAAGAGTTTCGTCTGATAGGCATTTCTTTAGATTCGAGACGCTGAATATAGGATGTACGCTATTAAGCTCTTGTGGTAAACGGAGTTTGTAAGCTACGGGGCCGATCCTAGCGAGGATCTCGAATGGCCCAATGTGTCTCAGATTGAGCTTTCCACGCTTTCCGAAGCGTATCATGCCCTTCCAGGGTGAGACCTTCAACATGACTCGGTCGCCAACGTGGAATTCCAAGGGTTTTCGTCTTTCATCAGCGTAGCTCTTTTGTCTATCTCTTGAGGCTTTCAATCGCTCACGAATTTGTACTATCTTTTCTGTGGTTTCTCGAATGATTTATGGGCCAGTGAGAGTGCTTTCAGGAACTTGTCCTTTAGCTAATTGTGTGTCACCCACCTCAGCCCAGCACAGAGGGGATATGCACTTACGGCCATAGAGGGCTTCGAACGGAGCAACCTTTATACTCGTGTGATAACTGTTGTTATATGAAAACTCGACAAGTAGCAAATGGGTATCCCATGCTTTACCAAAGTCGATCACACAGGCTCTCAGCATGTCTTCTAGCGTTTGAATGGTTCTTTCACTTTTCCCTTCAGTTTGAGGATGATAAGTGGTGCTCATGTCTGGCTTAGTTCCAAGAGCCTTCTGAAGTGACAGCCAAAATCGTGAGGTGAACCTACTATCTCTATCCGAGATAATAGATATAGTCACACCGTGCAATCGTACTATTTCTCTTATGTAGGTTATGGTCAGTTTCTCCATTTTATCTGACTCCTTGATTGGCAGGAAGTGGGCAGACTTAGTTAATCTGTCAACGATCACCCAGATGGCATCGTGACCGCCCTGTGTCTTGGGTAGCTTGGTTATGAAATCCATTGTAATCTGCTCCCACTTCCACTCAGGTATCTCTGGCTGTTGAAGTAAACCTGAGGGCTTTTGATACTCCACCTTGACTTTGGCACAATTTAGGCACTTACCCACGTAGGTAGCAATTTCTGCTTTCATGTTTGGCCACCAATAGAGTTTCCTAAGATCCAGATACATCTTATCTGAACCCGAGTGAACAGAATATCGAGTTTTATGGGCTTCATTCATGACGACATCTCTGAATCCACCGAACTTTGGGGTCCAGATCATGTCCATGAAATAACGAACCCCGTCACCCTTAACTTCGAAGTTTTTCTCCATTCCTCTCAAAGCTTCATCTGCCACATTACCTAGCTTCAAGGCCTCTAACTACACCTCCTTGATTTGTGTGGACAAATGCGAATGGATCGTCATGGTTAGTGCCTTCACCCTACGACCTGTGTACTCATTCCGAGTAAGGGCATCTGCGACTACGTTGGCTTTACCGGGGTGATAACGAATCTCGCATTCGTAATCACTGAGTAGCTCTACCCATCTTTGCTGCCTCATGTTAAGCTCTTTTTGATCGAAGATGTGTTGTAGGCTCTTGTGGTCGGTGAAGATAGTGCACTTGGTACCATAAAGGTAATGTCTCCAGATCTTTAGCGCAAAGATTACGGCTCCCAACTCAAGATCATGAGTGGTGTAATTGACTTCATGCGCTTTAAGCTGTCTCAAAGCGTAAGCAATAACTTTTCCTCGTTGCATCAGCACACAGCCTAGCCCTTGGTTGGACGCATCGTAGTACACCACGAAATCCTTTGTCCCTTTAGGAAGAGATAAGATAGGTGCACTGCACAGGGCTTGCTTTAGTGTTTGGAATGTTGATTCTTGTTTCTCTCCCCAGTTAAAGGTTACACCTTTCTGGGTCAGGGTGGTAAGAGGTTTGGCGATTCTGGAGAAGTTTGGAATAAATCTGCGGTAGTAGCCGGCGAGTCCCAAAAATTGACGGATCTCATTTGTCGTTCTGGGTGCCGACCAGTTCTGAATAGCCTTAATTTTGGAGGGATCCACGTGTATTCCTTCTTTTCTAATCACGTGCCCAAGGAAATTGACCTTCCTAATCCAAAACTCGCACTTTAAGAATTTAGCATAGAGCTTTTCCGCCCTTAGAGTCTCCAAGACTTGTCTCAGGTGCTGGCTGTGCTCTTCCACGCTTCGTGAATAAATAAGTATATCATCTATGAACACTATCATGAACTTGTCTAGGAAAAGACGACATACCCTGTTCATCAAGTCCATGAAGACTGCTGGGGCATTGGTCAGTCCGAAGGGAATTGCTACAAACTCGTAGTTACCATAACGAGTTCTGAATGCTGTTTTGGGAATATCGTTCTCTTGAACTTGTAACTGGTGATACCCCGATCTTAGGTCGATCTTTGAAAAGTAGCTCGCACCCTGTAATTGATCGAACAAGTCTTCTATGCGTGGAAGAGGGTATCAGTTCTTAATTGTAAGCTTGTTTAGCTCGCGATAGTCAATGTACATCCGGAAAGATCCATCCTTCTTCTTAACGAACAGGACCGGTGCTCCCTAGGGTGAGAAGCTAGGCCGAATGAATCCTTTGTTAAGCAGTTCATTCAGCTAGCTGGATAGTTCCTGCATTTCTACTGGTGCCAGACGTAGGGGGATTTGGCTACGGGGGTAGCTCCCGGAATCAGGTCGATTCGGAACTCGACTTGGCGCTCGGGAGGCACTCCTGGGAGATCTTTGGGAAAGATATCAGGAAAGTTACATACTTCAGGGGTGCTCTCGAGGTCTTTCACTTCTTGTTTTTCGTTGACTACATGGGCTAGCAACGCGTGCTATTCTTTTCGCATGTATTTTTGGGCATTGATGCACGAGATGATGCGAAAGTTCGTACTAGGTTTGTCACCATAGATAACGAGGGCTTCGCCATTTGGCAGATTGAGGTGGATGGCTTTTTCATAACATAGGATATCAACATGATTGGGGCTCAAACCAATCCATGCCAATGATGACATCGAAGCTTTTTATGGAAACCGGCATAAGTTCGATTGGGAAGGAATAGTCGTTTAGAGTGAGGGTACAACCGATGAATATGTCGTTGGTGCTTTCTTTCTTCCCGTTAGCCACCTCGACGGTGAACGTTTCGTTTAGTGGTTGTGATTTGTGCTTGAGTAATTGTTTAAACTTATGACTGACAAAACTCCTCTCCGCACCAGAATCAAAGAGTATGCATGAATAAGAGTCATCGAGAAGGAACGTACCCGTGACTACAGTGGGGTCCTCTACTGTCATACCCCGTTAAAGCGGAAACACAAAGGGTGACAGGCTAAGGTCTCATAAGACAAGGTACATAGGATTACCAACCATAATCATTGAGAATTTTAAGTTTACATCATGATCGAAGCAAAATTACATTTTTGTTCCCTAGTACTAAGTCTAATACATAGCAAAAGAAACATCAAGTGCAAATTCTTGTTGATGTCTAATTTAGATCATTGATCGTTCCCTGAAAAGCATGCAAAAACGAGGGTCAACTATAAAATAGTTGGTGAGTTCACAGGTTTATAAAGGTACATCATTTCAGTAAGAAAATATAAATTTGTTCACAAAGTTCCAACTCAAAATGAGTGTTAAATGTCAAAGCACTCCGTTCACAACCAAGCCTAACGACCGTTCTTGCCCCATTCCATCATGTCCGTGGTTTCCATGATGTCAGTTCACGGAAATATGCACTCACGGTTCTGAGTGAGTGGGGGCTGTCTACCCCAAATAGCGCTATCCATAAGACCGTCGGCTCGAAATACGAGTTAATAGGTTGTAGTCCGATTCTCGGGGACTTAACATACAAAGTTCATAACAATTTCATATCACAAAGTTCATATCAAGAGTTCATCGTATAAGGTTCATAACACAAGTTCATAACAGAAAGTTCATAAAAGAGTATCGTTCCAAGTTCATCAAGTTCATAAAACAATATCGTTTCAAGTTCATTAAGTTCATAAAACCATATCGTTCCATGTTCATTAAGTTCATAAAACAAGATCATTTCAAGTTCATTAAGTTCATAAATCAAGATCATTCCAAGTTCATTAAGTTCATAAAACAAGATCATTCCAAGTTCATTAATATAGTACGGATAGCTCATAAAACAGTAGCATGCTTTCCACCCGAAAACATGAAAACAGTAAAAAGGGGGTTGTGAATACTCACTAGGGAGAGTTTGCAGTTCGAGCTTCGCGGTTCGGTGTTGTAGAGATCGATTTCTACTAGTGCCCTACGGAACAGATAGTTTCTAGTGAGATACAATTCACTAAGACATTATGTAAGAACTACCTATCCTACTAGTGGTGTTGTAAAGTGCTCAAAGTTTGTTTGGTTCATTATTGGTAATGTTGAATTCATTGTGTCTTGTGTTCAAAAATCCATAAATGCATGAAAATGAACTCCAAAAATTGTAGAACTTTATATTCTGGTTCTAATAGAGGGTATTAGTGTCCAGAAATTTTATAGACATTTTTGAAGGTCATTTATATTTATTTGTAAATTAAAGCCCAAATAATAGGATAAATTCTAAATAAATAGAAAACAGTTGCAAAAATTCCCAATTTAATTTCCAAAGGTTCTTATAATGTTCCCAAAGCAAGGAAAAATATTGGTTTGTGCTCTTGAGTCCTAAGACCTGGTTTTGTAAATTCATGCTTTAATTAAATGAAAAATCCGAATAAAATACCAAATAGTTACCAAATTGTATGAAAATTTAGGTGGCATCAATATTTTGTACATAAAGCAGTTCTGTAATTTTTAAGATTTTTATATCATCTGTAAGTATTTAGTTTGAATTTTTGGCCATTAAATCCTTATTTTTGTAGAAGAATAAAGGTTATGATCTAGCACTTGGGGTTTTACAGAACATCCCTTGACACCATGAGCTTACATAAAAAAATTTGGCTAAAAATTCTTTTGGAGCTAAATGGGGGTATTCAACCCCAACAACTTTAGAAAAGTAGCACTAACTAGTGAATGAGTTCCAAATGTAGTTGGAAGTTCAACAATTTTGTACAAACTTATATAAAGTTTTTGTTCATGAAATTTTAGTTCTTCTGAGATAAATGTGTCAAGTTCCAAAAATAATTTTCTCCAGATTTATTGTGGGGTTTAAGGCCTTTGATTATGTAATGAAATACTAGTGATCATAGAAAATTTTTCAGTTTGCGCAACTGTTTTGTAAAAACCGTATAAAATCGAATTCTTAATGTTTTACAGTGAGACTACTTGGGTTCGAAAGTTAACTCAGAGAACTATGTCTCAGAGAAAGAATATAGTGATTTGGTCAAGAAATGAGTGAGATATGGCTGTTCAAAGCCGAACAATTGTTTCTGACAGAATGCATGTTACCTTTGGTTTGATTAAGGTGCCCTCTTTGGGTCATATGTTCACAAAAACAACATGCATACTCTTTTTGGTAGAAAATGAATGATAATATACTAGAGTTTATAGAAGAACAAGAAACTTTTAGATGCATGTATCCAATCCATAGATTTAGAGTTATCCAAGTCCCAAAAGTTGGTGTTTCATTCTTATGATAGAGAACTCCTTGGAACCACCGAATCTTACACTAGGATTACACCACAAATCCGATTTCTAACACATGCATGGAGTGAAAAACCATCCAAGATGTCTTAGAAATGGTTTTATTATATGAAAACATAAAAAGAAGAAAAAATGAAGGTGTTGAATCCGGTTTTATTTTTTTTTAGAAGTCACAAAAACATACTAGTTTCCTTTTGATCTTAGCTTTGGTTTGGTCCCGAATTTTCACCATATTTGACACATGCAATGTGTTTTGGTGAAAATATACAAACACTAAGATGTAATAAAAGGTTTTAGCCAAAAAGGAGGCATGTAATCCGAGTTTACAAAGAAAAAGTGCAAAAATCTACATCAAAATGATGATGAAGAAGAAAAGAGTGAAGCATCTTACCTTGTCTTCGATTTTGAACTTCAAGAACACTTCAAAAGCCTAAAAAATGATCAAAATATGGCTGAGAATTTCGTGGATGTGGCTGAAGTTGAGGGACTTTTGAGAGAGAAATGATTCTAGGAAGAAGAGAGAAGTGGTGGAGTGTTTTTAGAGAGAAGAGGGAAAGAAAGTGAGGTTCTATCTCTCTGGATAGACTATCTCTCTCGTCATCTCTTTGGGAGTATACTTCATTAAAATCGGGCACAAAACTCCAGAAATGTTGGCTAACATATGAAAAATGATCTGGAAAAATCTCTCCCGCAGAAAATGTATCTAAGGTCGATTTTTCTCTCTCACATTGACATGCAAAATATGACCTCGGGATTTTGCATAAAGGAGCAATAATGAGTGAGAGAGAGGAGGAGTGTAGAGATTGTGTATGGCCGAATTTTTGGGGAGGAGAGAGAGTTATTATGAGGCTTTTCTTGGTAAGGTTACCCTCTTAAAACCTTCCCTTATGTTTTATAAAAATTTAGCTTTAATTTTTATAAAAACTCTAAGTATTTTCATGAACTTCCAAAAGTTTATTTCTTGGTTTTTATTGAACTATTTGTTTTTAGAAATAAATTCATAAACTTGAATCATCTTGAATTAAGTTATAAAAATGATAACTTATGATTTGATTTTTATAAAATCAAATTTTTATATTTCAAATAAATTAAATAAAAGTTCATAACATATGAATGTAGGATTAGACAATCCTTGGATTATATTTTTGGCTCATAATTCAAATTATGATATGCAGATATTATTTCCAACTTGTAATTAAATCAAATCATGATTTAATTAAATTGATTTGATAAGTGCTTAAACTAGTTAAGCATTTCATATATTCCGATTAAAAAATTAGGGTATTTAACTTACCCTTGAGCTGTGATCTATTGAACATGGTTCCATGTTTAGTTTTGAGATTGAACTTTGGCACTTTACAACCTAGTTGGAGTATTCACATATCAATGTGACTACTTAGTACGAGCTATGTTACACTATTTGTTCCGAGGGATCTATTAAGTCACGATCTAGCTCAACTTGTTGCTTCTAAAGCCAAGTTATGTGCACGCATGGAAATGACAAGGTTCTAGATGGGTCCTAACATGAGTTTTGACGGTTGTTACATTCTCCCCCAGTTGTGGGAATTTCGTCCCGAAATTCAACTGGCGGTACCATTTGTTCATACGTAGAAAATAGTTGAGGATATTTGTTCTTCATGAAATCCTCCCGTTCCCATGTAGCTCAGGTTCGTGCTATTGATGATTTTTATGGGTTCATCCATGAATTTTATTCGATCATTGATTTGGAGGTCCTCTAGAGGTACGTTCAGGGATTCCTCCACCAAGCACTTTTTGAGGTTCAATACATGGAATATGTCGTGTATCTCACTAAGTTCTTCTGGTATCTTGAGCTTATATGTCACTCAACCGATTATTTCAATAATATCGAAGGGTCCTACATAGCAAGGAATTAGTTTTCCTATTTTTCTGAAGCGTACATTTCTTTTCCATGGCGATAATTTTTAAGAGTACTTTATCTCAAATTCCAAGGGTTTCCTATGCTTATCAACATAGCTCTTCTTACGATTGCAAGCACTTTCGAGTCTATCTTGTATTTTCGTGATCTTGTCAATGCTCTCTTGATCTTCACCAAGCCTCATTAATTGCTATCACCAATTTCCAGCCAACAAAGGGGTGATCGACACTTAAGCCCATACAATGCTTCGTAGGGGAGCACATTTAACACTGGCGTGATAGTTGTTGTTATAGGAAAACTCAGCTAATCGTATCTGGGAGCTCTAAATACCTCCTAAACTGATCATATGGGCTTGGAGTATGTCTTTCAAAGTGTGGATAGTTCATTCTATTTTCCATACATCTGAGGATGGTAGGTAGTACTTATCTTTAATCATGTACAAAGTCTTTCTAAAGTGACTACCAACACAAGGAGACTCTCTATCCAAAATAATGGAAATAGGTACTCCATGATGTACTATGATCTTATCTACGTAAATCCGGGAAAGATTTTCCATTCGGTAATCTTCTCGAATGGGAAGGAAGTGTGCAGATTATGCCAATAGATCTACCTCTATCCAAATCGAATCGTTTCCTTTAGCAGTCCTTGTCAAACTCCATTATAATAAATTGTATCTACCATCCTGGTGGTTTGAATACCTCATATGAATCGCAAGAGGATCGGCACCATCTGGACCAACAAGCACTTGGAGTCCTAAAATTATTAATGGTGAAGGATGTGCATACATCCTTGCCAGTATGGAGAAAACCCACAATTTGATATGAGCATTGTCCAAAATGCATGAAACATCCTCTACTGCAAACAAGGTGCACTTGATTCGTTCGCTATGGAACATGAATGTGAAAGGGTAGCTCTGTGACAATTCGTGAGAATAACACAACTCAATTACCTCAAGACTGGCCTCTATTGGCATTGGGTTAGAATACGTAGTCTTGTTATTGCAACTATTATCATTTACTTGATAGTTTGTCTAGTACCGGGGAAATAGTTAGCAGCTCCATTAGGGTTGGATAGCTAAATATTTACAGCATTCCCGATTGGATCCTTGATAAGGACATGAATAGATAGAGTTCCAAGGGAAACATCTAAGTCAGGGAGGAGATGTTAATTGAACAATGGGATAAGCATCTCATGTTGGAACTCTAATGATGACCAGAGCTTCTGATGTAAGAGTACGAAAGAGGTGAATGTTGCAAACAGTTCTCATGATGATGCTCTTATTTACTATAGTAATGCCTCAATAGAATTCTAATTAATAGGAAATAGGGTGTCGCTTCCTTCTAGTAATTCCGTTAGTTCCATAAAGAATCCAAAGAACTACAATGGGATAGTCAATATGAACTAAGGTATCATTCTTATTGGGGATGCGGTCCCTAAAGCAACCTTTGGTACAAATTTAGAACTTGTGGGAAGTCAAGTTCTTTCTAGTCCTTAAGAGAATGTCGAAAAAGGTATACCAACTCAACGGAGAGGGTCACCAAGCTATTTATGGTGGTTAGACATGTAAAGAAACATAAAAAAATTTAGTGGTTTCTAGAGATCATAAATAGGGTACACTCTATATGGAGGAAGCTTCTAGTTCTGAAGTACGTGCTAATGACGAAGTTGATCATAATGGATAGTGTGACATCCCCAATTTCACGGCCAGAAAAGACTGATTTCGTTTATGCTTTTAAAAATAAAATCAAAGTAATCATTTGATTAAAAGTGTTGCGGAATTTGTTCCCAGAGAAACATGATAAAAATGTTATCAAATCATTTCCGAAGAAATGTAATTTACTCACTAAAACCATTGGGATGTCATTGTCAATACAAAAACATAAGCATAAACAAAACTTACATTCATTTACACTAGTGATCTACTTCTCTTTTAATCTCTCAGTGTAAAGCAACTTCGTATCGATACCTGTGATATAATTAAACTGAGTGGGTCAGGCTTGGGAGCCTGGTGAGCATATAGGGTTTTCAACCCACAATAAATAATAAACTTATTAAGTTCTCAATCAAATATATTTATTAATTTCATCAACCAAAATAACCCTAATTACCCATTCCCATTATCCTCACTTTACGTCCCTAAAACAACTATCACAAGGGACCTAGCCTAAGGATTATCACTAGAGGTGACACCATTGCTTTGGGGGTTCCTCAGCAAGTTATGTCAAACAAGACATCCTAACATAAAACAACCAACAAGGTGACAACATTGCTTTCCTTCAGCAATTTATGTCAAATAAGCACGAAGTCACATCGTCGCCATGTGCTAGTCCATAGCTCTTATTCATCGACGGTATTTCCCACGGGTGTTCCCCCCCGCAATACATGTCAATGAGTTTTTCCATACAGCTGATGAACATACCAAAGGGTTTCCCCAGCCACACATGCACTAAAGGCAATCATGAGGGGAATAGAGTACAGCGAATGAACACCCAAGTCCATTAACACCTCCAGGTTGCGGGCCTACTAATGTTTCCCACTGGACTGTCTAGAACAGTCCATGGTTGTCATCCCTACTCTGCTGAATGACTGAATCACAAATCACAGCGAATGAACACTCAAGTCCATTAATACCTAATGAACATATAGTTCGAGAATACTTTATGAACATATAGTTCAAACATACGTACCGATTACAAGTCTACTAACGTTCCACTGGACTATCTAAAATAGTCTGTGGCCGTTGCCTATACTCTGCTAGATGACTAGATTGTCTTAAACATCGATACATCTCATCACTTTTATTTCATCACACATCATCTAATTCATCTACCCATGTTTTACCCATCATATTTGTAGATAAATATATATATATATATATATATATATATATATATATATATATATATATATATATATATATATAGTTTTAAAACTTGTATAAAACATCAATTCAACAGTCACCTCAAATAAACAATTAACATAATTACACATAACACGTATTTTAAGGTAAATACTTCATATCTATGTGTAAATTGAAAGTAACTACACACTCACTTGATTTAATGAAAATCGGGCAGCAATTCGTTTCCTAAAACGTTCGTTTCTAATAAAACCGGGAGTTTTATTCAGAAACCGGGCTCTGCGAGGGTCGGGCTTCGAAACCGAAAAAGTAAATTTTTCGGGCTTCACGGGCACTTCGTGGCGTATTCTGGGGCTTATAATCGATACCGGGGCTTTGGGGGATGCTAAGATGAAGAAAATATGAAAGGGGCTAAATATGGCAAAATTCCAAATCTAACCGGGAAGGCTCGCATACCCCTTGTATTTATAGGGGTCCGAAGTCGGCTTGGTGGTGGGGTCTACAGGCGAGGGGCCGCAGGTGGCTGCACGTGCGAAGGCCTCGGTGGCAGTTGCTGATTGGACCGAGGTCTAGTGGTCCATCTGCGAGGCTCGGAGGCTAAGGCGGTGCGAGGCTCGGTCCAGCTGCGAGCTTCGGATTGGGCCTCCCTTCGGTCGAATCAGAATCCGACACGCAACTACTGTTCATGCAAGGGAAGGCGACACGTGGCTTCGCATGACTCACCAATTTCGGACACGTGGCACTTTTTCAGCGAAGGTGACGTGGCAAAAACGTGACTATGCGAATTTTCTCGATTTTCGTGCCAAAACTTCTAAAATCCATAACTTTCGCATACGAGCTCCGTTTTTTATGTTCTTTATATGCACGCGTAGGTAAAATTACGCTCTACAACTTTGTTTAGACTTCGTCGGCTAATTTTGAATTTAATTTTTATATTATTATTTTTAACAGACCGTGACAGGAAATCCGTTAAAAATTCATAACTTCTTCATCCGACGTCCGTTTTCGTCAGACTTTTTACCGTTGAGCTACTAATGACGAGACCTTCGATTCTCGTTTAGGTTGTGTCGGCTAAAAATCACTCGATCTAAAATTCGAGTTTTTAGCTATCTACTGCTAAGCTGAAACATCGAAAAATCATAACTTCCTCATACGAAGTCAGATATGGGCGTTCTTTTTATCGAACTTCTCGGTTTAACGAATACTACGAGGTTCGTTTAGATTACTAAGGCTAAAAAGTAGTTTATCAAAAACTCACTTTTTACGACATTCGGCACCGTGCCGGTTTGTCGCGAAACTTCGACAGGTCATAACTTCTTCGTTATAACTCGGATTTCGGCGTTCTTTATATTTTCGGAAACCTCGAGACATATACTACAACTTGGTTAAGATTAATCCTTCTAATTAATCTTTCATCAAAAAGTCATTTTTTGATGCTTATCGTCTATAAATTGACTAGCCCGGATCTATGGGCGTTACAATTATCTCCCCCTTAGGATGATTACGTCCCGGAATCATCAATGAAAATACGACTTGTATAATGATTGCATACGTTATCTTTCCATCCTAAGTAATAACCATGATGTTCATTCTTATACCTGCTCTTCGTACTAGGTTGGACTTTCAATCGTAACCTACAAGTTACAAAATAAATCCTTATTGAGGACTCCTTCTTCTTCTTAGGATAAGTACTTCCCCTTATCTATTGTAACAGATCGACGGGTCATGTTCTAATGACCTTCATCGGATGACGCAACGTCTAGACTCAAGTCTCTTTGAGTCAAATTCCAAAATGGAATATACCTTCGTTCGTATCTTAATGTGATATAATCACATTTTAGCATATAGCATTCCCAGCTACAAGCTTTATTAACAACGAGCGCGATGCTATCTATCACATTAACTTCAATCTTCTGACTTTAGTCAGATGCTACATCGAACTTGGTTCTCTGAACCACATAACAAACTCATCGTAGTCGGACTCAATTTGATATGACCACTAGGGTCGGAACAACAACCAACTTACTAGTCATTACCGAAACAAGGGTAATGACATATCCGAATAAAACGGAATCAATCACTAGTTTCTTGGTAACCTTGTGACTTTCCCTGATCCAAGCGTGAGTCCTGTGCTTCCAGTAGTATAGATCTCTACTACTATTCACACCTACTCATACTCGTCCCAAGTACTGTCTCGCAGTCCCCAAGTCCTAAAATCACAAAACAATTTAACACATACGAATGTGTCCAAGTAATCATAAAATTTTCCTAGACTCTACTAGGACTTCTTCCAAGCGTATCTTCAATCATCAATTCTACTTCAACTTGGTTGGTGATGGAAATTCCAGACAATGGGACAACTTCAAGAATTACACCAACCATTCATCATCTTGCCAATCGGAGGTGTACTTCAGACGTACCGTACCTCTCTAAACGTTTCGTTATTTTATTAGACATATTCTAAAGGCAAGATACCACTCTTACGATATCTTCTGATAGGTGTCATTCACTATCAGAAGCCTTTCATTTCCTCTATTTACTCAATTCTCTACGAGTCTCCACCATAACGTTTTATACACCCAAGTAGACGTTCGATGTACCAGGCGAGAATTTAAGATAAGAAAGCTTTATTTACGATAGACGTATAAATCTCCTTATCACTTTGAAATGTTTACATGCTAGTTCTAATATCGTAGTCATACGTTTAGAATCCTACACACATAAGGTTTCCAGATCCGGTCGGCAACAGACCATAGATCCGAACAAATAATAGCATCATTATAGCTATAACACAAAACATTTAGCACACAAAAGCATTTTAGGTATCCTTCCTAAAATAAACTAGTGCTCGTGTCAATTTAGGTGTACTACCTAAAATATAATAGACACACTCAACTCACAATCATCGCTTAGCATTCTAAGTTTAAGTCTAGAAATCCTACAATTTTCCTAGTTCGCTTAAACTAATGCTCTGATACCAACTGTGACATCCCCAATTTCACGGCCAGAAAAGACCGATTTCGTTTATGCTTTTAAAAATAAAATCAGAGTAATCATTTGATTAAAAGTGTTGCGGAATTTGTTCCCAGAGAAACATGATAAAAATGTTATTAAATCATTTCCGAAGAAATGTATTTTATTCACTAAAACCATTGGGATGTCATTGTCAATATAAAAACATAAGCATAAACAAAACTTACATTCATTTACACTAGTGATCTACTTCTCTTTTAATCTCTCAGTGTAAAGCAACTTCGTATCGATACCTGTGATATAATTAAACTGAGTGGGTCAGGCTTGGGAGCCTGGTGAGCATATAGGGTTTTCAACCCACAATAAATAATAAACTTATTAAGTTCTCAATCAAATAAATTTATTAATTTCATCAACCAAAATAACCCTAATTACCCATTCCCATTATCCTCACTTTACGTCCCTAAAACAACTATCACAAGGGACCTAGCCAAAGGATTATCACTAGAGGTGACACCATTGCTTTGGGGGTTCCTCAGCAAGTTATGTCAAACAAGACATCCTAACATAAAACAACCAACAAGGTGACAACATTGCTTTCCTTCAGCAATTTATGTCAAATAGGCACGAAGTCACATCGTCGCCATGTGCTAGTCCATAGCTCTTATTCATCGACGGTATTTCCCACGGGTGTTCCCCCCCCCCCCCCCCCCCCCCCCCGCAATACATGTCAATGGGTTTTTCCATACACCTGATGAACATACTAAAGGGTTTCCCCAGCCACACATGTACTAAAGGCAATCATGAGGGGAATAGAGTACAACGAATGAACACCCAAGTCCATTAACACCTACAGGTTGCAGGCCTGCTAATGTTTCCCACTGGACTGTCTAGAACAGTCCATGGTTGTCATCCCTACTCTGCTGAATGACTGAATCACAAATCACAGCGAATGAACACTCAAGTTCATTAATACCTAATGAACATATAGTTCGAGAACACTTTATGAACATATAGTTCAAACATACGTACCGATTACAAGTCTACTAACGTTCCACTGGACTATCTAAAATAGTCTGTGGCCGTTGCCTATACTCTGCTAGATGACTAGATTGTCTTAAACATCGATACCTCTCATCACTTTTATTTCATCACACATCATCTAATTCATCTACCCATGTTTTACCCATCATATTTGTAGATAATATATATATATATATATATATATATATATATATATATATATATATATATATATATAGTTTTAAAACTTGTATAAAACATCAATTCAACAGTCACCTCAAATAAACAATTAACATAATTACACATAACACGTATTTTAAGGTAAATACTTCATATCTATGTGTAAATTGAAAGTAACTACACACTCACTTGATTTAATGAAAATCGGGCAGCAATTCGTTTCCTAAAACGTTCGTTTCTAATAAAACCGGGAGTTTTATTCAGAAACCGGGCTCTGCGAGGGTCGGGCTTCGAAACCGAAAAAGTAAATTTTCCGGGCTTCACGGGCACTTCGTGGCGTATTCTGGGGCTTATAATCGATACCGGGGCTTTGGGGGATGCTAAGATGAAGAAAATATGAAAGGGGCTAAATATGGCAAAATTCCAAATCTAACCGGGAAGGCTCGCATACCCCTTGTATTTATAGGGGTCCGAAGTCGGCTTGGTGGTGGGGTCTGCAGGCGAGGGGCCGCAGGTGGCTGCACGTGCGAAGGCCTCGGTGGCAGTTGCTGATTGGACCGAGGTCTAGTGGTCCATCTGCGAGGCTCGGAGGCTAAGGCGGTGCGAGGCTCGGTCCAGCTGCGAGCTTCGGATTGGGCCTCCCTTCGGTCGAATCAGAATCCGACACGCAACTACTGTTCATGCAAGGGAAGGCGACACGTGGCTTCGCATGACTCACCAATTTCGGACACGTGGCACTTTTTCAGCGAAGGTGACGTGGCAAAAACGTGACTATGCGAATTTTCTCGATTTTCGTGCCAAAACTTCTAAAATCCATAACTTTCGCATACGAGCTCCGTTTTTTATGTTCTTTATATGCACGCGTAGGTAAAATTACGCTCTACAACTTTTGTTTAGACTTCGTCGGCTAATTTTGAATTTAATTTTTATATTATTATTTTTAACAGACCGGGACAGGAAATCTGTTAAAAATTCATAACTTCTTCATTCGACGTCCGTTTTCGTCAGACTCTTTACTGTTGAGCTACTAATGACGAGACCTTCGATTCTCTTTTAGGTTGTGTCGGCTAAAAATCACTCGATCTAAAATTTAAGTTTTTAGTTGTCTACTGCTAAGCTGAAACTTCGAAAAATCATAACTTCCTCATACGAAGTCAGATTTGGGCGTTCTTTTTATCGTACTTCTCGGTTTAACGAATACTACGAGTTTCGTTTAGATTACTAAGGCTAAAAAGTAGTTTATCAAAAGCTCACTTTTTACGACATTCGGTACCGTGCCGGTTTGTCGCGAAACTTCGACAGGTCATAACTTCTTCGTTATAACTCGGATTTCAGCGTTCTTTATATTTTCGGAAACCTCGAGACATATACTACAACTTGGTTAAGATTAATTATTCTAATTAATCTTCCATCAAAAAGTCATTTTTTGATGCTTATCGTCTCTAAATTGACTAGCCCGGATCTACGGGCGTTACAGATAGAGTAAGAATACTTTACTACATTGGGACAATGAGTCATAAAGGGTTGATAAGGATGCAAGAACACCGATGGGAGTAAACACTCCAAGTTTGACAAGAGAGATGCTAGAAATTCCGTAAGGAAACTAATTATGTTGTTAAAAGCGGATAGTGAGTATATTAAAAATGACCTACGGTTTGATACTATGTTTTTCTCATCACATAGAAAGTTGCATTGAGGGAAATAAATAACAGGCTTGCGTCAAGAAGTTAAATGTATAATGTCCGAAAATCCATGCTCCTTGTTTAAAATTTAAACTTGATTTATATATATATATATATATATATATATATATATATATATATATATATATATATATATATATATATATATATATATATATATATATAAACAAAATAAAAAAAAACTCTCAGAAAAAGAGATAACATACACTTTGACGTGTCAATTTTAATAGTTAACAACATAATGGCAGTAATTTGCCGAAAAATATCAAACTTTTAAAATTTTATAATTTTGGAAACTTTTTTGATTTACAATATGAAAAGTGACATAAAAGAGTAAATTAATAGATGGTTTGAAATCAATGTTCTGGTAATGTAATATAAACAAATTAGGACCAAAATGTTCTGAAATGACATGCTCAAACTTGAGAAATCATATTTAGGAAAAATGGAATACTTAAATGAGAAATTTGTCAAAAATGTCAAAGATGATTATTATGCCCTTACGAAGCATACATGAATATCGAAATGGAACCAATGCTAATGGAATAAGCAGGAATGAATCAAGAGATACAATTTCGAATAGTGAGTACGCACTAGCAATGCCTGAAGTCTCATTTGTATCAATAGGAGGAGTCAAGTGATTCACTCGAGTCTGCAATCTTCTAATGAGCTATACTGCCTTTGCAAGATACTCATTTCCTTTGCCTCATGTTTGAGCATCCTCACTCTGGGATATGTTGAAGGCCTTTGTGGTCAGTATAGATAGTGCATTTGGTTTCATATAAATATTGTCTCTAGATTTTAAAGGCGAATACTAACTTTCCTAACTCTAGGTCACTACATTTAGGGGTTGGGTGTTCTTAAAGAAATACGAGGGATTTTATAGTTAGTCGAACAGATCGTTGATTTGGGGAAGAGAGTATCATTGTTTGATCCTCAACTTATTTAGTTCTTTATAATTGACATACATTCGATCGATCCATCTTACTCTTTAACGGATAACATCAGTGCACCCAATCATGAAGAATTTAGACGAATGAACCCCTTTCTCGAGGGCTTTCTGGAGTTGACCAGACAGCTCTTGTATTTTGGAAGGGTGCTAAGCGGTATGACGTTTTAGCTACAAGTGTTGCCTCATAAATTAGGTCAATTCTGATCTCGACATATCCAGGCATGGAAAGTTTTGGAAATTCCTCTGGAATTACTTTTGGGTCGATGGCGAGACATTAACATGTTGGTTTTTCAGTCTACATGTTGGATATCAAAAGGTTGGAAAATAGTTCTCTAGATTGGTTGAGGAGAAGGACCTAAGGATTGCTATGAAAATATTAGGAATGGGCATAGAGAGAAATATAGTTGATGGTATTCTAAAACTCGCTCGAAAGAAGTATGTCCGAAAAATTCCTAAGAAGTTCTTATTAATACGAGCAAGCCAAGACACACACATTTGAGAGGTCACTTATGACTTTCGAAGAATTTAATCTCCAAAGAGAGAGAATGACCTAGAAGGAGTGGGCAAGGCCTTTTTTTTTCAAATTATTAGTTGGCATCATAATGTATACGACATATGCACTAGGCGAAACATTCCCCGTACATTGGTAGTAGCGAGTCACTTTACGCATAATCCAAGGAGACAACATTGGCATGGTGTCGATTAGGTGCCATGGTACACGAAGGGTACTTCTAAGGTTGCTTAGAATCACAGATCATAGTGGCCATACATGCTCCAAATATGGTCGTATACGTGTGAAGTGAGGTTCAGATACGTACCCGAAATGGGATAATAAGACTATGCGATTGTGGTACCTTCCATCGTGAAGTAGTTCTCTATAACGACGTCCGAGAGGTAATATCTCCTCCGGATCTTGAAGTATGTCGTAATGGGTTGATTTTCCTCCACATTACACCCTTTGAACTGAAACAATGTTGGAAGGGATCTAACCTTAGGGGTTGAGGTAAGAGCTCGGGGAAATAAGAGTGTGCTTGAATGTCGTTTGAAAATTTTCGTATTTAGGTCCTGAAGCTCACAAGGTGTTTTCATATTATGCATTACGTTATACTCCATATATCTCAAGCGGTTCCTAAATTTAGGAGATACTTATTACTATACTAGTTGCACACTACAAGACAATTGGATTTATGTCCTTATAACATCCTAGGGAGACTAGTGATATAACTTGGCCTGTCGGTAAGGTATTAGGTGTAAGATGATGAAGATGTCAACCTAAGGAGTCGATGAAACAGCTGAATGGTGTATAGGTCTCCTGGGTAGGTTACTAACTACTAACCTCCTCTCCGGACTCTGATCCCATAGAGGGGGTCCTTTTACGGCTCATTACTGGATGGGTTAACTAATGGGCATCCAGTAATGTATCCTCATGCGTCGCCCGATCCGAGAGCGCGAGACATAGAGTTCAACCTAACTAAACTTCACATAAGGAATCCTTGTGTTAAGAAGCAACTCAGTAGCCTAATGTAACTTGATAGATATGTATACTAAGGGTTTCCAATTTTATTTAGTGTCTAAGAAGATCCTAGGTTGTTCATACCACTCACTATAACCACTTCCGGTTTTGCACTTGCTCTTCCTTAATTATACATAGGTGATCAGGCTATGTATAATTAGGGTCCAGTAGTGCACTACAAGATTTACTTATACCAGATGGTATGATTATTAACTCGTTGGTTATAGTTTAGGCTTTCCAAAGGGAAGGGAAAACGGGTATTCTCTATAACCTTCGGCTCTGATACCAAATCTGTCACACCCCGTTAAAGCGGAAACACAAAGGGTGACAGGCTAAGGTCTCATAAGACAAGGTACATAGGATTACCAACCATAATCATTGAGAATTTTAAGTTTACATCATGATCGAAGCAAAATTACATTTTTGTTCCCTAGTACAAAGTCTAATACATAGCAAAAGAAACATCAAGTGCAAATTCTTGTTGATGTCTAATTTAGATCACTGACCGTTCCCTGAAAAGCATGCAAAAACGAGGGTCAACTATAAAATAGTTGGTGAGTTCACAGGTTTATAAAGGTACATCATTTCAGTAAGAAAATATAGATTTGTTCACAAAGTTCCAACTCAAAATGAGTGTTGAATGCCAAAGCACTCCGTTCACAACCAAGTCTAACGACCGTTCTTGCCCCATTCCATCATGTCTGTGGTTTCCATGATGTCAGTTTACGGAAATATGCACTCACGGTTCTGAGTGAGTGGGGGCTGTCTACCCCAACTAGCGCTATCCATAAGACCGTCGGTTCAAAATACGAGTTAATAGGTTGTAGTCCGGTTCTCGGGGACTTAACATACAAAGTTCATAACAATTTCATATCACAAAGTTCATATCAAGAGTTCATCGTATAAGGTTCATAACACAAGTTCATAACAGAAAGTTCATAAAAGAGTATCGTTCCAAGTTCATCAAGTTCATAAAACAATATCGTTTCAAGTTCATTAAGTTCATAAAACCATATCGTTCCAAGTTCATTAAGTTCATAAAACAAGATCATTTCAAGTTCATTAAGTTCATAAATCAAGATCATTCCAAGTTCATTAAGTTCATAAAACAAGATCATTCCAAGTTCATTAATATAGTATGGATAGCTCATAAAACAGTAGCATGCTTTCCACCCGAAAACATGAAAACAGTAAAAAAGGGGTTGTGAATACTCACTAGGGAGAGTTTGCAGTTCGAGCTTCGCGGTTCGGTGTTGTAGAGATCGATTTCTACTAGTGCCCTACGGAACACATAGTTTCTAGTGAGATACAATTCACTAAGACATTATGTAAGAACTGCCTATCCTACTAGTGGTGTCGTAAAGTGCTCAAAGTTTGTTCGGTTCATTATTGGTAATGTTGAATTCATTGTGTCTTGTGTTCAAAAATCCATAAATGCATGAAAATGAACTCCAAAAATTGTAGAACTTTATATTCTGGTTCTAATAGAGGGTATTAGTGTCCAGAAATTTTATAGACATTTTTGAAGGTCATTTATATTTATTTGTAAATTAAAGCCCAAATAGTAGGATAAATTCTAAATAAATAGAAAACAGTTGCAAAAATTCCCAATTTAGTTTCCAAAGGTTCTTATAATGTTCCCAAAGCAAGGAAAAATATTGGTTTGTGCTCTTGAGTCCTAAGACCTGGTTTTGTAAACTCATGCTTTAATTAAATGAAAAATCCGAATAAAATACCAAATAGTTACCAAATTGTATGAAAATTTAGGTGGCATCAATATTTTGTACATAAAGCAGTTCTGTAATTTTTACGATTTTTATATCATCTGTAAGTATTTATTTTGAATTTTTGGCCATTAAATCCTTATTTTTGTAGAAAAATAAAGGTTATGATCTAGCACTTAGGGTTTTACAGAACATCCCTTGACACCATGAGCTTACATAAAAAAATTTGGCTAAAAATTCTTTTGGAGCTAAATGGGGGTATTCAACCCCAACAACTTTAGAAAAGTAGCACTAACTAGTGAATGAGTTCCAAATGTAGTTGGAAGTTCAATAATTTTGTACAAACTTATATAAAGTTTTTGTTCATGAAATTTTAGTTCTTCTGAGATAAATGTGTCAAGTTCCAAAAATAATTTTCTCCAGATTTATTGTGGGGTTTAAGGCCTTTGATTATGTAATGAAATACTAGTGATCATAGAAAATTTTTCAGTTTGCGCAACTGTTTTGTAAAAACCGTATAAAATCGAATTCTTAATGTTTTACAGTGAGACTACTTGGGTTCGAAAGTTAACTCAGAGAACTACGTCTCAGAAAAAGAATATAGTGATTTGGTCAAGAAATGAGTGAAATACTGCTGTTCAAATCTGAACAATTGTTTCTGACGGAATGCATGTTACCTTTGGTTTGATTAAGGTGCCCTCTTTGGGTCATATGTTCACAAAAACAACATGCATACTCTTTTTGGTAGAAAATGAATGATAATATACTAGAGTTTACAGAAGAACAAGAAACTTTTAGATGCATGTATCCAATCCATAGATTTAGAGTTATCCAAGTCCCCAAAGTGGGTGTTTCATTCTTGTGATAGAGAACTCCTTGGAACCACCGAATCTTACACTAGGATTACACCACAAATCCGATTTCTAACACATGCATGGAGTGAAAAACCATCCAAGATGTCTTAGAAATGGTTTTATTATATGAAAACATAAAAAGAAGAAAAAATGAAGGTGTTGAATCCGGTTTTATTTTTTTTTTAGAAGTCACAAGAACATACTAGTTTCCTTTTGATCTTAGCTTTGGTTTGGTCCCGAATTTTCACCATATTTGACACATGCAATGTGTTTTGGTGAAAATCTACAAACACTAAGATGTAATAAAAGGTTCTAGCCAAAGAGGAGGCATGGAATCCGAGTTTAGAAAGAAAAAGTGCAAAAATCTACATCAAAATGATGATGAAGAAGAAAAGAGTGAAGCATCCTACCTTGTCTTCGATTTTGAACTTCAAGAACACTTCAAAAGCCTCAAAAATGATCAAAATATGGCTGAGAATTTCGTGGATGTGGCTGAAGTTGAGGTACTTTTGAGAGAGAAATGATTCTAGGAAGAAGAGAGAAGTGGTGGAGTGTTTTTAGAGAGAAGAGGGAAAAAAAGTGAGGTTCTATCTCTCTGGATAGGCTATCTCTCTCGTCATCTCTTTGGGAGTATACTTCATTAAAATCGGCCACAAAACTCCAGAAATGTTGGCTAACATATGTAAAATGATCTGGAAAAATCTCTCCCACAGAAAATGTATCTAAGGTCAATTTTTCTCTCTCACATTGACATGCAAAATATGACCTCGGGATTTTGCATAAAGGAGCAATAATGAGTGAGAGAGAGAGAGGAGGAGTGTAGAGATTGTGTATGGCTGAGTGTTTGGGGAGGAAAGAGAGTTATTATGAGGCTTTTCTTGGTAAGGGTACCCTCTTAAAACCTTCCCTTATGTTTTATAAAAATTTAGCTTTAATTTTTATAAAAACTCTAAGTATTTTCATGAACTTCCAAAAGTTTATTTATTGGTTTTTATTGAACTATTTGTTTTTAGAAATAAATTCATAAACCTGAATCATCTTGAATTAAGTTATAAAAATGATAACTTATGATTTGATTTTTATAAAATCAAATTTTTATATTTCAAATAAATGAAATAAAAGTTCATAACATATGAATGTAGGATTAGACAATCATTGGATTATATTTTTGGCTCATAATTCAAATTATGATATGCACATATTATTTCCAACTTGTAATTAAATCAAATCATGATTTAATTAAATTGATTTGATAAGTGCTTAAACTAGTTAAGCATTTCATATATTCCGATTAATAAATTAGGGTATTTAACTTACCCTTGAGCTGTGATCTATTGAACATGGTTTCATGTTTAGTTTTGAGATTGAACTTTGGCACTTTACAACCTAGTTGGAGTATTCACATATCAATGTGACTACTTAGTACGAGCTATGTCACACTACTTGTTCCGAGGGATCTATTAAGTCACGATCTAGCTCAACTTGTTGCTTCTAAAGCCAAGTTATGTGCACGCATGGAAATGACAAGGTTCTAGATGGGTCCTAACATGAGTTTTGACGGTTGTTACATCTACAACCTCTTGTTGACCCATCGCCAGTACTCTTCCTGCATTGCCAGCGTTTCTTGCTTTCGAGCAATCCCTTTTGTAGTGCCCTGTCTCGCCGCACCCATAGCAGGCTTGGCTCACTCCTCCGGTAGGTGTTTGATTGGTTGGTTGCACTGGAATCTTACAGAAACGGGCGGTGTGCCCCTTTCTGTTACAGGTCTTGCACTGCATTTCTCTGCAAACTCCCAAGTGATGGAAGTTGAATTTGATACACAGGGTAGGTTTCCAGCATATCGGTTGGGAGGTGTTGGAGTAGCATGTGTAACAGTAGGAGTAGTAGCAGCGTGAACTGTCACAACTTGCTGCTTCTTCGAGGGCTCCTGCGATGATTGCCCCTTTCACTTGTTCCAGAACTTTTTCTTGCTACCACCCTCTTTGGGTTGCTCAAGGATGATTGTTGCGGAGTCTTGGTGACCTTCGTGATCTATCAGTGCCTGTGCCAAATGCTTGGCACTGTCGAAGGTAAGTAGATTGGCAGCTAGGACGTTTCCTTGCGTCGGGGGATTAGTACCCAAATGTACCTTTCTACTTTCTTGCTCTCCGGGTGACCATCCCAGGGCAAAGTAATGCCAGGTCACTGAACCTAGTTGTGTAAGCAGCGATGTCGGAGCCCTTCATTTTCAGGTTCCAGAGCTCCTGCTCCAGCTTTTGCATGTCACCCCTAGGGCAGTATTCGGCCATCATCAGTTCTTTCAAATCCTCCCAACTCATAGCATTGGCTATTGGGAGATTCGGGTATTTGACTTGGCTCTTCCACCAAGAGAGGGCTCGGTCAGTGAAGGTGCATTTGCAAACTTCACTTTGCTCGTTTCAAGACATGCGCAGATTTCGAAAATTGATTCGGTCTTCTCGAACCAATGGGTTAAGGCAATAACACCTCCGGTGCCATCGAAGGACTTAGGTTTTACATTCGTGAAGTCCTTGTATGTACACTCCTTAGGGTGTCCATGACTGTCTCCTTGGGTAGAAGGGTTGGCACCACTACCCGCCCCGCTAGTGCCACTCGCATTGATCTGCGACATTGCGGCAGCCAAGGCGGCTGTTACTGCTGCTTGGAAGACAGCATGATCAAATTGGGGAGGTGGTGGCAGCGGATTTGTCGTCGCATTGTTTTTCTTTTTGCTAGATTTCTTTGGAGGCATCTTTGTCTAGAATAAATTAAGAGAAAAATAATTATAAGTTTCCTATGGTGGTCATAAGTCAGGTGATAAAGAACAAGATAAATCTTATCCTGACTATTACAGTGTTCTATTAAGCGATTTACAGTGGAAGTCTACTAATATAAGTAAACAATCGCCAACTTCATTTATAGCAACACTTGGAATGAACTTGTATAATGTGAGTCGTGCCTCATCCCACTAACATCACATAGCATATACAAATTATATATAACTTAAAACTAGATAGGCATTCGAATAAGCGATCCTACTCTAAGTCCACAACCAAACAAGGAACAGGAAGTAAAGCTAGACCACAAATTCTAAGTCTATAAAGTTTTACTCATATATAACTTATATGTATACACTTAGTAATTATAGATTTATCAGTAAAGGTTCTTTGTTTTTCTCGTATTTGATTCTAGTGTTATTGGGCTCTAAAATACTCCTATAGTATTTTAACTGTATGTTTGGTTCTAGATACTCTTTGTATATGGAGTTCGTAAGTTTCAGGCTCATTGTAACACCATGATCATTCCTAGGCATATGCTAATCACCTCTTGGCCAAATATAGTTGATCAGAATATATTCTTCCAAGACTTGATCATATATCTCTAGACCTACTCGTGCTGTTCAACTTCCTAAATACTTGTGTATTGTACTTCTTGTGACACTCGTTCTAATACGTATATATGCATGTATGTATACTTTTATAAGAATACTTATATTTTAAAAGTATACTTTTAGTCAGAGCACTCCGGCCCCATAGTGTTTGTAGTTGTATATCTTTGTAAGGTTTGATATACTTAGTTCACTATAAATAATTCTATGATACCAATCTGTCACACCCCCAAACCGAGACGGCGGAAACATTCGGGGACGAAGGACGTCATGTACAATATCACAATAATTGTATAATAGTAATCAAAGCAAACACAACTAATACATTGATAAAGTTAAATGTTTACATCTGTTTAACATGTAGTTTGTTTGACATCAAAATGTATAACAAATATATGAAAGACGCGACTCTGAAAGCTCCATCTTCTCAAAATCATGTGGATGTACCTGTCTTAATGGTTCCCTGATTTTGAAAGTGTATCAACATTTAAGTTGGTGAGTTCATAAGTATGTTTGTAGGTTGAAATCTGTAAGTTGTTTCCTTGTAAAAGATGTTCATGTGTTTTACCCAGAAAATCCTATATTTTCTGTAAAGATGTTTTTGTATTTCAAAATAGTATGATGCATATGTATATGGATAAAGACTCTGTAGTTTGTAATTTTCTGGTATCACCAGCTGTTTGTAAAAATACCTTGTTGTAGTTTTATACATTGTTGTAGTTTTGTTTATAATAAAACTAGGTGAAGTTGTTTACCATTCATACATTAATCGTATTATTTGGTACCAAATTTATGAGTTTTTATAACCATACTTGACCATTGAATTTCCTGAACGACGTTCTTCAGGCGTCGGAATCGAAATGACTTTGTCACCCCAGCCTGCCGGCCTAACTGTAGCTAACAGTTGGGGTGCAGGGTTGTCAGTCCCGTATAGATCTATACACAAACTCATGCTCTCCCTCCAGGAGACTCTGGTTATAATATCAGGACTTTTGTTAGTACTTAGATAAGTACGTGAAGATGCTCACTCACAAAATGCTATACTAACGATTATATGTAGAATAAAATAAATCCTTTGAATTTAAATGACCGTTTGTAAGATCCATAAACTATAACTATTATAGTTTATATGTATATTTTCCATTGTTATATAAGTATTCAGAAAATGTTCCTTTGCTCTGCATGTTACAAAGTTTGATATAATTATGTTTGTATAAAATACGTCTCAGTGAAAAACGATGATTGATTACTGTCAAAATAAATTAGGATAACCTAAAACAGTATATGGTAGTTTTGATATCGTTTTGAAAATATTGAAATGTTTCCAAAATGTATTTTGTGGTACTTGTATCCCCCTTAAAAACATTAAAAATTGGTAAAAATGTAGGGGCATTAACTCACCTCGTATGTGCGTTTGAGTTTGGGATATCGAAGCGGTAGAGACGATCCCTCGGCTAAATGTACGCGCTAATAATGTTGCCCTAAAATAATTATATTCGACGACGTATTTAAATTAATAATATATTAATTTAAATAAAGGTTAATTAATAATTTAATTTGTTATAAAGGGACTTACTATTAAATTGGGAATAAATGGGAAATGTTGGAAAATGGGGTTTACGGCTGGAACAATGGAGTTTACGGTAGGATCATATGAAATTATGAAGATTTGAAGGCCACTTGAAGATTTCAAGATGAATATGAATGTTCTTGAAGGAAATTATTTAAGATTTGAAGGAATGGGACCGTAAACAGTTGAAGATTGAGAGAATTTGGGGTTGTTCACGTTTGAAGGTTGAGAGAGTTTTGAGGGTGTTCAGGGTTGGAAATGAGTGAAATGAATTGATCCCATGTGTAAACACATATATATAGGAGGTGTTTACGGATGAATTGACATTGGGCCTAAGGTGTTTACGGATGAATTATTAGGCTTGAAATGGATATTAGCCCATTAAGGGGAGGTTCACAGTCAAGATTGGCCGTGAACACCTTGTCCTCCTTCTTCTTTGGCCGTAAACTACTCCATCCTTACTTAGTTGGACCGTGAACTCCATGGGAGTTCACTTTTTGGACTGTGAACTCCATTTGGAGTCATTAATATTATTTAAATTTTGAATTAAATCAAGTATAGCCCCTTAACTTTGATCTAGTGTATGTTTGATTCAATCCTAGGTGATTTTATGTTAAGTGTTAGACTTTAAGTACTCTACTTTAATATGATTTTCCTCATGAACTTGTATATAGCTTAAATGAACTATGCACTCATGGCATCTAAAGTTCTTAAAAGAACAAGTTAGGTTATGGATTCTTTGAACAAGGTTGCAATTTAGACTTTTATTGATTCCAAAACAACGGGTTGTCACACACATCAATCTAGAGTATAGTTGAGAATTATATGTGTGACAACCCAAAAAATTTGGATCAAGCAAAGTCTAGATTGCATCCATATGAATTCACATTGTAATCTTGTTGCAATAAAACATTTGAAAGCCATAAGGGCATTTGTTTTATAAGATTATATATATATATATATATATATATATATATATATATATATATATATATATATATATATATATATATATATATATATATATATATATATATATATATATATATATATATATATAAGCTTTGAGGAACCATGTTGTAATTAGCATTGATAAGTCAACAAGATGGCACAAATTAAACATTTCCTTTTGATTTATGGCCTAGAATCCCACTATGGCCGAAAACACCTTTGTGGGGGAATGTTGGACCGAAAACCCTTCCACTGGGGACCCCAAGACCGAAATCAACACCCTAGGACACTACAAAACCGAAATCAACACTCTAGAGCAGTACTAAGGACCGAAATCATCGGCCACACTTTGGCCGAAATCACCCTTAATGGGTCATGGTTTTGGCCGAAATCATCCCTAGGATCCTTTACAATGTGATTTCGGTCAAGCAAAGTAGTTTCCAGTGGATTCTCTCATGTGTTTTTAGTAGGCATAGAGTTTGACCTCAAAAGATGATACTTCAGCTTTACACGATTTTACCCAGTACATACCATGCAACACACCCATTTACCTTTCAAGTATCCATGAACTTACCCATCTACCTCTTCCATAAAACCATGTCTGGAGAACACTTCTTCGATTTACTCATCACCTTCTTTCATTTTCTTACTCTCTTTCACATTCATATCTCAAAAACTCCTCTCATGAACAATAGCCAAGATTTCCCAAGATCATCATCATCTAAGTGGTCCTAAGTATTTTGGTAAGCATATTCGACTTTATCTAGCAGTTTGACACACTTATGTGTATATTGCATCATCTTTACACACTTCTTCATATGTGAAACCTTTAGGATAATCATATCTCCAAGAAGTTTGTCAACTTCACTCAAGAAGTTAGGCTCGAAACTCTCATTTTTCTCCTTCAAACCATCTCCAAAATCAACTCAAGGTGAGCTTCATACCCCCATTTTCGAGTTTTACATGCTTTTAGGGGGGGAATACAAGTCAAAATGTGTTTGTCTTATGAATATTTACTAGTTTCATCTTTATCTTTATGTGAAGTAATATTTGCATAAGATGTGATTTACACCACTTTGTTTACTCAAAAATCGTGTTATATGAGTTTGACATGCAAAGATAATAAAAACAAAACTCATTATGTGATACAAATATCAACAAGAAAATTTTGAGTTGTAAAGACTACAAGTTTCTGGGTGATTTTTACTAAAAATAGTTTTTCTTAGCAAAAATGGTCATATTTTTAGAAATCACTGTTTTGGTGGGTTACAACCCAAGAACATCTGTTTTGGTAACATACATGAACTCTAGAAAGATTAAATCTTGATATTTATATAAAGTTTATATAAATAGTTTACACAAAACATACAAGGCAAACTATAAATGGTATAGTTTGGGTGTCATAAAACACATGTCATAATTTTCCAATAGTATAATTATTTCATTATACAAGAAAAAGGGAGTCGTAGTTCACGTAAATCTGTTAATGCTCTAGTAAGACATTTCTTCACCGTACCTACCTAGCGTACACTTTAAGTCCTGCATTATAACCAGAGTCTCCTGGAGGGAGAGCGAGATAGTTGTGTATAGATCTATACGGGATTGACAACCCCACACCTGAGCTGTTCGCTACAGTTAAACGGGCCAGTCTAGGGTGACAAATATCTACCGATTATGACGCCTGAAGAACGTCGTAACAGGCATAACAGTGACATTAAGCATGGTTATAATAACTCACATAGGGATTAACAATACTATCTTGGTTTACGGGAACCTCACACTTCACCAGTTTTATAAAAATATAAAACTACATACTACTTTTCAGTACACTATTGTTTACATTTCTGGTCTTAGGGTTTAAGACTACAGTTTACATATCGGAAAATATGGGATTTTCTGGAAACATACATTATCATTTTACACGGAAAACATACAAAAGACATACATACATTTTAGTCTTGGATATAAGACTTACAACCATTTTATAGAAAATATGGGATTTTCTGGAAGTATACGAAACCATTTTTAAACAAAGCAGTTACAAACCCTTTTCATACAAAAATGCTTATGAACTCATCAACATTATTGTTGACGTTTTTTCAAAATCACTTGTATTCTCAGGAAACCAGTAAACAGGTATCCCAACCATTTGAGATAAGGAGTTGCTGCATCATGGATTTCTTTTTTTCTGTTATTGTTATTTTTGTTTGAACAAATACAATATGTAAACTATGTAAGTTTTTTATTCTCAATGCATGATGTTTTGGGTTGCTATGATTCATTTATATACAACTGTTATGATACTAAACAACAACGTCATCCGCCCCCGGACGTTTCCGCCGCTCCGGTTCGGGGGTGTGACAATATGGAACTCGCGAATCCCAAGCGTAACTTGAGCCGGGGACCATGTGATTTTGCAAGGTTAATTCATAATCTATTTAATGTGAATCTTATGTTATCCATAAAAGTTGCACATTCTCTTTATAACTTGTTGATGGAGCTCGCGTGGTTAACCGACACGTCAATTTGAGAGTATAGGTAGAGAATGATGTGGAACTCACGAACTCAAGCGTAGATTGAGTCGGGGACCACACGATTTTTGTATGGTTGATTCACCATCTATTTAGTGATCCATGCTGACCCCGTCATTGAATTTGAGATAAACGTAATCCGAGATTAACAAGCCATTGATAGTCAATGAATCTCAAAGATCTGGGAATTTCATAGTGATCGGAATTGGCAAAGGGCTTTGCCTACCTGAATAACTTTATGGTGTGTTTACGTGTGACAACCGTCAAAATTCGAGTCGGTTCTAGATTTGAATAAACTTAGTTGCACATATAGGCACGACACATAATAGACTTAGTAACTAGAAGCTAAGTTATAACCTACTAGAAACTTGGAAACAAGTAGGATCGAATGATAGTGTACTTAGATTTCACATTGATATGTGAATTCTACTACTACTTAACTGTAGTGACTATCCATATTTGGGTCACTCTTTGACTCGAACACCATTTCATGAATCATATACACACATCATGCACTTGACCTAGTAGTAGAAATTAGGTCGAAGTCTCATAGAAACTTAAGTCAAAGTTGAAGACTAGGACTAGTATACTTGATTCCTCAATTTCGCTTGAATCTCGGAATCACTACATAGAATGCCAATAAACCGATAAAAATAAATTACAAACATTATTTATAATTATAAAAGAGTTATAATACCATAAGATAATTTAAAGTCTCAAATATTCTATTTATTTTGATATTCAAAGATTTACAAAATCTCAAGACCCTAAAAGCCATAAAAACTCATCTTTATAAACTTTAACCTTAAAAATTTTATAAAAATAATTATGAAACTTATAATATGATCTTATAATAATTAAAATTATGAAAATGCATTTAAGGAAAATAAAATTTAATTCATTAACAATTACCTTAAATTTATAAGTCAAAAATCAAGGTTTCATGAGCAAAAATTTGGTTAGGGTGTATATTTTATAAAAAGTTTGATATTTTTATAAAAGAATTGAAATTTTTTATAAAATTAAAAGAGAGGGAGGGCATTTTACACTCAAAACCGTCCACCCTCTTCCCAAGATACTTCCCCTCTTCCCAAAACACATAATCACTCCTCTCTCACACTCCATCTCCTTCACTTCTCTCTCTCTACACTCTCTCTCACACTCCACCATTTACCACACTCAAACTCTCTCTTTCCATCTCTAAAACCACGAAATTCTCCAGCCAAGAACATCTCTTAACCTCCAAATCTTCATCTTCTAGGGTTGTTCTTCATGGTAATCACGAAAATCCTTCAATCTCCTTCACTTTTCTTTCTAGTTTTAAAGGTTTTTCTTGCATTTCCTTGTTCTTCTACACCATTCTCTTAGAAAATTTGTGTGACTGTTCATTCACTTCAGTTTTGATGATGATGGTGGTAGATTTTCACCGAAAACATCTTGCATGTTACAAAATGGTGAAGATCCATGACCTAAACCTAAGTCAAAACCATGGAAATACACTTTTCTACACGTTTTGGTGGAAAATCACCACATGCATCCAAAGTTTTATTTCAAAAACAAATTTTAAACATTTTAAACTCATGAATGAACTTCAAAAAAACATGCATGTGATGATCTTCAAGCTTAGAAGCTAGATCATCAAAGTATGTTGTTAAAAGCTTTCAAATATGTTCATGAAGGATTTATTTCCAAATAAATATCTAAAACTCTTTTTCTGACCAAATACGATTTTTCCTAGATTCCCATCAACAAGATAAGATGATCTGTAAATTTCCAAAGAATAATTCATTTTTCTCGAATTATTATAATTAATGCAATAAAATAGAGCAATAAATCATATAAAATACTTTCTGAGTTCTATAAATCCTAGGTAAATTCGTGGATGACTCCTATGCTAAATAATGACCCCACATTAAATTTCATCGATTTTTGTTACTGTTTAATATGGTTTTGAATTTTCTTTTTTGTTTGGCTCTAATAAATCATAAAACCACCTTAGAGAATGTGAAAATGATATATAACAATTTTCGCAGTTTCTACCAGAGATGCAAGACTCAGCAAAATATTTTCAGAATTTTTCATAATGCATTCCTATTTGTCCCCGATTTTTGTATTTATAATGGCCTAAAAATAGAAAAAATAGTTCTGCTCATCTAAAATTCATGCAAATTTACCAGAACACCTTATAGTACATTAGGAGGCTACATAAAAATATTGATGATTTTTCTCTTCTATATACTATTTGTCTCCTATTTTCTAAGATTAAATACACTTAAATATACAAAATCGGATTCCAGAAGATAAAAACCACATTTGGGATTTTTCCCAGATTATTTACACTGTAAATGAACTTTACAAAAAATTTGGTAATTTACTTTAACTGTTTAATAATTATTCTCCAATTAATGGTTATTTAAGAGGATAAAACAAAGAAAAATAGAAAGACTAATTGAAAAATATCTTTTATATTTTTCGCAGCTTCTACATGTATAATAACTGTGTTACAAAAATTTTGGGCAATTTTGGAAACTTTTTTCTATTTATATCAATTTTTATTCGAATAAATGTTCAAAAATCATAAATTTGGGTTAAATAGTTTGGAAATCCATTTTTATATTTTTCGCAGCTTAAGTATGTGTAATAACACTTGTAATAAAAGTTTGGTGAATTTTTGAAACTGTTATATATTTATTTCTATTTTTATAGAATAAATACACAAAAATTAGAAAAATTGTGTTAAACTTTTTAAAAACACATATTAATATTTTTCCCAGATTATGTACACTGTAAAGCAGTTACACAAAAATTATAAGAATTTTTCATGATAATTTACTATTTTTCCATGATTTTATGATTATTAAAGGAATTAAATGGTGAAAAATAGTTAGACAAATCAAAAATTCAAGAAAATTTATCTTAAGGTCTTTGACTTCAATTAAAACTGAAATGAAAAGTTTGGGAAAGTTTAGATCTAAATTGATTTAGTTTTTGAATATTTAATCATTGGAACACCTCTTAAAATGTTAAATATTAACATTTCAATAATGAGAATTTTCCAGTTAAATTGTTATATAACAATTGATTCTTTGAAATTTAATTTTCACAGAAAAATGTTTGTAACTTATCAATATTAAATTTTGACACATTATTGGCATAATTCTGTTGTAGTAGTAAGTATACTAGTATTAGATTTCAATTAGAGACTCATTAGTGTGTAACATCGTTGTAGGAAAACGATAGTGGTACCAGTGGAGCGTAGATCAAGGCATCATTTGCATCATCTCAATGCATATTGTGAGTATTCACGCACTCCCCTATTTTCAGTTTTTATATTTTGGGGTGGAAAAGCATGTCCCGAAAAACTATTATTTGTTCGTTGTATTTAAATTGATTTGTATCAAACATGATTGCTATTTTATTGCTATATCTCTCTATGTATGTCTATGCAACACGGAACATGAGAACTTATCGTCTTAAGGCCCTTCCCTTACACTTTTCTCTAACCATTAACTCTTTGAGCCAATGGTCATTGTGGATAGCGCTATTAGGAATTGACAACTCTTCACTCCCCCGATTGCTGGAGTGCATGATACCATATAATCTATGGAACGATAAGCACAGATCTTGATAGGGCTTCAGTCATAGGCTTGGTTGAGAACTCATTGTTTGCTCATACACATACAAACTTGTTATTTATTATGGCAATAAACTTGTTTATTAATTATAGCAATGAACTTTGTCTCTCATTACAACAACGAACTTTTATTACTGAAAACTTATATACATGTTTTAGCAATGAAATTGTTTGCTCCTTGTAGCAACGAAATTGATTGCTCATTTTAGCAATGAAACTTGTTTACTCGTTTGAGTAACAAACTTTATCTTCCATGAGAATATGAATGTTGCATCTTATTTGGGCAACATACTTTATCTCTCATGATGACAAAGAACTTTGTTTTTTTTTACAAACTTATTTACTCATTTTAACAATATACTTTTATTATTGGAAACTTTTATCAAAACTTTGATTTCAATTCATGGAACCAATATTATTTTGTTTATCTGTGAGTACTCACCAACTATTTTTATAGTTGACGCTCGTTTTACATGCTTTTTCAGGATTCATTGAGTAAGTGGCACTTAGGGACACATCACTTTTAGGAGCATTCGCATGTGTTGTATTTCAACATACATTGTAATTTCTTTTAAAAGTTGTTCAAACCCATTGTAAATTTGTAATGATTTTTAATACTATAGTTGGTGTTGTCTTTTAACTTTTGCTATGAAACCCTTTATACTGCCACGCCTCGTGTTTCCGCTTTAGCGGGGTGTGACATTACGGCATCCATTTACACATCCTGCAGCCAAATATGGATCCTAGCCTTCTAAAATAATTTATTTAGGGTGATTATTTTATAAGGATAATTACAACAAACTATAATGGAATTTAATATTGAATGATGTCTATAACCTTGTAAACTAAAATCTATTGCTATAAAACCTTTCAAAGGATTATCTTTGAGGATGATAAATCTTGTCTAAATTCGTAGATTGGGAATAGTTCTCATAAACGAAAAGAAAAATCATGCCTTTGTTAAAGCTCTTCCTAGGTTACTCTAAACATTCCATTCTAATCTATTAGAAAGAGCAATTATCAAATGTACGTTGTAAAATGATATATTGAAGTAAAATGGAATTTCCTTGAGTTAGAAGTTGACTAGGGTTAGTCGACTAGCTGACATGTACATATAATCAATTCATTTTGATTTTGATATGAACGACTTGGAATGACCATGAAGGAGTTGTGTAGCATGTTCAGGTTTCCTTTTGGAACTAACATGGCCAATCATAAAAACTCAAACTTCAAACACTCCCATATATTTACTATCATGAATAGAAGTGTCAAGATGAAGAAAGTCAATTGCCCATGGGTTAAAAGGCAATCAGTGTTGGTATACCTAATCTAGGCCCAAATGCCAAGGACAAAGGAAGGCTTATTCGGAGACATGTTATGATAGCTATTTGTTTCCATAACAAGAAAAGGACTAAGAAAGGAAACTTGCCCACATGTATATTTGAGGTGAAAGGACTGAAACATGAAGAAGTTAAATTTGATCATGGATCACGAGCCCGTGCTACTTTCCATAGGATCAAAAGATAACTAGTTCTTCCATGTTTGGCATTCAATCAAATATATGGATTTATAATGCCATCAGAACATTACTTTTAAACCTTGAGTATTTTGCTTAGGATTAGTACTGACATTTGCAAGAATGTGCAGTGACTAAAATGAAGTAAGAAGACTGAAACATGGAGAAGATAATTTGATCATGAATGCCAAGCCCTTGCTACATTCTTAGGATCAAAAGACAACTCTTTTCCCAAATGTTTAGTCCATGGTGTTATAATTGAAAATTGTTTATACTATGATTCATGATATATTTCTGACTTATTTAAATGTGGAGCATTCTAACATGTTAAAAGAAAGTCATGAAATCTATGAAACTAGTATAGTAGCAATAGTTCAAAGTTGATTCAAATATTTGAATAAGATGTATTATTGTGAATATTTGTTGAAATTAGTTTACCTAATTGATCGTTCATATTGACCACAATATGTATTGATTCCAATACATCCAAAAGGTTTGGATGAAATGTATTTGTGGAATCATACTTTTGGATACATAAATAAGAAACGTTATACCAAGTATCCAGTTGGATCGGATTTTGGAATTCATTTGACGTCGAGTCTCATGATAAATGCAATTCGTGTTTATCAAGATAGATGATTTATACATCACTAGGTGATGTGTGTATTTGTTGAAATTAGTTCACACTAATGGACCATTCATATTAACTACAATACATAAAGAGTGAAGTTATGAATCAATAGGGAAATAGGATGAGACACTCATATTGAGCATCTCAGTCCAAAATTTATCGATCATCTAAGTAATTGTGAAAGAGTTTCACGATCTGTCTCCACCCAAAACATTGCCACTAGGAAGTCTTAGTTGGATAGAGAAACAAATCATTCATTGATTTTGTACTAGATGAGTCGTATTATGTATACTAACAATTCATGGATAGTACCAAGAATAGTGTTACGAGAAGTCCTTTGGTCTTGTACCAACTAAGTAGGTTCATGAAACACTTTGTGGTATGTGAAGTGGGATTTAGTCCTCACCACCACATATGGAAGTTATGATTATGAGGCTTAAGCTCGTCATGAAGCACTCGACAATCTAGAACTTACAATAGAGATGTGTTATCTCATTGGAGAACCCATCAAGCATTCTGGATAACTGTTTAACAATCCTTCTGAAAACAAAGTGTATGTTGCTCGAAGGTCAGTCTTCCAAGAGAGGGAGCTGATTTCCAAAAGGGCTAGTGGGAGCCACATTGATCTTGATAAGATTCAAGAGTCAGCCAACGAAGAGACTAAAGTTGGACATAACATTCAATTTAAAATTGAAAGAGCTATTGAGGAAACTGACATATTTCCACTTTTTCCTTATAGATCTGATAGAAGACGCCATGAACCTAGTTGTATAAGAGTTTTATTACTGAGGTAAATGAGTCACTGGTATGGAGCAATCAGAGTGTACCAACTATCGGAAGCTATGGTAAGCCCTAAAGGCTACAACATAGAAGGAGGAATTGGAAAGCGAGTGTGACAACCCGAAAAGTTTATTCCAATAAAATTTAAACTTCCTGTTTTGATTTATCTTATTTTTAAGTAGATTTAGATTCTAGACATGGTTTGGGACCTTTTATTCGAGGTATTGTTTACAATAGAAGTATAGAAATTAAAAACCAAGAAGTCTCAAATGGACCGTAAACCGAGCCTTTGGGCCGTGAACGAGCCTTCGGGCCGTGAACAGTCCTCGGACCGTGAACTCAACTTCGGCCGTGAACAGTCCTCGGGCCGTGAACCCTTCGGACCCCACACTCGTCCCTATATATAGAAGTTTGACTGACTTTTACCTCACTTCTTCATCTTGGGCCGTAAACACACTCTCCTTCTCTCTAGATCTCCAACTGAAAACTCCCATTTACCTCTCAAATATCATCCTTCTTCCCTTAATCTTCAAAGGAACTTGCTTAGGATCTTCAAGTATTCTTCTTCCATCAAGAATATTGGGCCAAAAACTCAAGAACATCAACTGTTCTTGGGCCGTGAACACCCATATGGGCCGTGAACTCAAGAACACCAAGTGTTCTTGGGTCGTGAACAGTAGGCAGCCCTCCATCTTTACTTCTAACACCCTTATTTGTAAGTTAAACTTGCAAATTAGTTTGATTTCCTAGCATTCTTATGAGTATATTCATTAATAGTATACCTATATATTACATAAATTGTGTTTAGGACCGGTTTTGTTAACAAGATTTTACTCGTGAAACTTCCAATCGAATCCCCAACATAAGGTGAGTTCATACCCCTACATTTTTATGATTTTTAACTGTTTTAGGGGGGAATACAAGTGAAACATAATGAAAACTGTGTTAATATCTAAAATGCTTTTAAATGTTTTTAAAGTTTTTAAGTTGTTACTTCCATCAAGAATATTGGGCCGAAAACTCAAGAACATCAACTGTTCTTGGGCCGTGAACACCCAGATGGGCTGTGAACTCAAGAACACCAAGTGTTCTTGGGCCGTGAACACACAGTATGGCCGTGAACAGTAGGCAGCCCTCCATCTTTGCTTCTAACACCCTTATTTGTAAGTTAAACTTGCAAATTATTTCGATTTCCTAGCATTCTTATGAGTATATTCATTAATAGTATACCTATATATTACATAAATTGTTTTTAGGACCAGTTTTGTATACTTCACTCGTGAAACTTATCATCATATATCAAATCTCCAATCGAATCCCCAACATAAGGTGAGTTCATACCCCTACATTTTTATGATTTTTAACTGTTTTAGGGGGAATACAAGTGAAACACAATGAAAATTGTGTTAATATCTAAAATGCTTTTAAATGTTTTTAAAGTTTTTAAGTTGTTATAATTATAAAAAATTACGTATTTATATATGTGTAAATTATATAATTTGATTCAAAAGATTTCGAATATATAACTTGACCCCATTTCCTGTTCCTTGTTTGGTTGTGGGCATGGGGTAAAGTTATTTAATCGAAGGTCTAATTAATCATAATTATATAAATATTACATTTATTTAATTATAAAACGGTTTTCAAACTGTTTAGTACTATTTGGTACAAACAGTGAACTTCATGGAATAACAGTATTACCGATTCTTACCAATAGTTAAACTATAATAGGTATAGTTTAGAGAACTCATTCATTGGTTTTAAATTTCAGAGCACATAACAGAAAACAAATAGAGTACTTAAAGGAAAACGAGTAGAAAACATTAATCAGAAAACAACCATATAAACTATATCTTATATAGTTTATGAAACTGACCTACTGAGTATTTATTACATAGTAACTTGTCGATATTCTATACATAATAATCAATATAGCATTTGTGAGGTAACCTTCATGTACTTTTATAAGTACCCCCAAGTCCTGAAATTATAACCAGGGTCTCCTGGAGGGAGAGCGCGACACTTGTGTATAGATCTATACGAGACTGACAATCTCGCACCAGAGCTTCTTGCAACAGTTAGGTCGGCAGACTTATGGTGACAAATGTCCTACCAATTGTGACGCCTGAAGAACGTCGTGTTCAGGCGATCCTAGGTCACTAAGTATGCTTATAATAACTCACACTTTGATATTGAATAAAATGATTAGTGTATGAATAAGTAAAACTTCACATAGTTTTAACTTTATAAAACTATAACACGATATTTTAAAAGTATAAATACAGAATACTATTTTCGTATTGGAAAACACCTTTTCTTTATGGTTTTATGTAAACTATAACACAGTATACCACTTAAGAACACAGAAACTTGCACTCTTTTGCTTACCGTATAATACAACAGAAAATATAGGATTTTCTGGGAAAAACGTGTTTACTTTATCAAATAACGAGAAAACGGTTTTGAGTTATAAACATGCGATGAACTCACCAACTTAAATGTTGATCCTCTCTTTCAAAATAACTTTTATTCTCCGGGATCCAGTAGACAGGTACACTCCCAGAGCTTCTGCGAAGACAACCTAGTACCGTGCTTCGTCTTTTGTCTTTTACTTTACCTACTTTTGATGTCAAATATCTAATGTTTGAAAACTTATGTAAAAACTTATACATTATTAATGAAATTGTTGTTGTACTTTGATTACTATAATGCATGTGTTGTGATACTTGACATGAAGTCACCCACCCCCGGACGTTTCCGTTGTTCTGGTTTGGGGGTGTGACAGCGAGATTCATTACATATATGTTGTAATTTGGTAGATCAAGCACTTGGACTTAACGATTAGGTGTAAGTGGATCTTCAAGTAGAGACAAGCATGGATAGGAACAAACCCATAATCAAACCACTATAGGTTGTGAAGGATGTGTAAGCTTGATAAGTTCATTATTGGACTGAAATAAGCATCTCACAAGTGGGATCATTATTTCAATGTGAAAGTTCAAAGAGTTTGAATTTCGAGAAATAAAAATGAGCCATACATATGTCAAAGATAGTGGGAGTAATTGGAATCCTTACTTTAATGAGAAAGTTCAAGGAGTTTGAATTTCGAGAAACATAGATAAGCCATATATATGTCTGTACTAGTGGGAGCACTGTAGTCACCCTTGTACTGTACATAGATAATGTACGATTCATAGGAAACTATATTCTAACTTAGCAAGTGTAAAAGCTTGGCGTGGTTTGGGAGTTGCTTCGCTATGTTATACATGGGAGATACAACACAAGTACATAATATGGAGATAGATCTAAGTGATTCGTTGGATTAAGCCAAAGTACGTGGAATGATGAGGAAACTCGACATGCAGAACTCAAAAAGGAGCTTAGGCTTATTAAAATATGGCATGACATTGAGCGATGCTAATGTCCTAGTTCTACTATTGAGCTAAAGCAAATGATTCACGTCCCACATGCTTCTGCTATGGGATCGGTCATACATGCCATGACATGTACCAGATCTAATGACTCGTATGCCTCGAGTATGACAAGTTGGATTAGTTCAATTTAGCAAGAATCAATGAATCAAAGATCAAGAACATTCTTAACTGTCCTAAGAGGACAGAATAAATGATCGTGATAGTATGGAAGAGATCATTGTAAGAGTCACATTGATGCTAAGTTATATACTGATAAAGGCAATTTCATTCGCAGTCGAAATTTATGCTTTTCTAAATGGTGAAGTTTTAGTTTGGAAGAGTACCAAGAAATACACCATAGTGGATTCAACAAACTTAGAGTATATTGCAGTTGGTTAAATTGCAAAGAAAACAATAAGAGTAAAAGAGATTCATTAGTGACATCTTTGTTGAATTTCAATCATTGATGGTCCTTTTGAAGTTTCTTGTGACTATAAGGGTGAACTTACCTCGAGTATGGATCCCAAGTCACACAAGCTCACATGAAACATACTCAGTAAGTACCAACACATTTGATAGTGAGTCAAATGTAAATAAATCATAGTCAAGGTGTCATATCGAAAGTTAATCTTGTCGATCCATTCCCTAAGCCAATGTCACTGACCAAGTCTGACAGTCAGACAAAGTCGAGAGGCATTAGATTTGCATATGATTTGGCTTAAACCCTCTTAGTTTAGTTTGTTTTAAAACCTGAGAACTTAAAATAGTATAAGTGTTTATTTGATTTGGCGATTGTTAAGTGGAGAACTTAATATACGATGGAGTTCAGTCATTTCAATTAGCTTATTACTGTGTTCTCCTTTTGCATGTTTGGAACCCACTTCCCGAGTATTAATTTACTCAAACGTCCACAGTCGGTCATACTCTTGGAAGTAAGTAGTGATTTAAGACTCACATGAGCATTAGTGGATTGTCCATATTGATTAGACATAGCATAGAGATTGCGCTAACACTCATGAGTGCTTAATAGAGATTTAAATATTGGACCAACCCACGCTTAAAGATTAATTCATGGATCCAGTCACGAGTAATTAATTCTAAGACGATAATATCTTCTATTCTTCAAACCAAGATACATGTGGGGTTTTGCTCTATGATTCTGTTATGCATTGGTCTACTCCAACGCTATTCGTAACCGGTAGTTATAAAGGGTATGTCCGTGTGTGACATAATGAAATAGACAAAACTATGTAGTCGAAGTTTATTCGTTCCTTCTGCCTTAATATGAGAAGCGATATCTATTGTCCCCTCGATGATTTGGTGCTGACATCTAAAGTGCTTGGCCGAGTCCTGACTAGAATTGATGTGTTCAATTTAGTAGTCAGATGCAGTCATCACAAATCTATATTGGGAAACATAATATTGAATTCTGAGATTAACCATTATCCATGTCTCGAATTCATACAAATATCAAAGAACGAAGGGATAGTTGATCACTTATCTATGGGCTGAATCTTGATTAGATCAAGAGTTCGGTAGTTGCATTGGATGGCTAACTCTCTGTTGATTATTGGAGAAGTATTGGTCCTTGTATAGTTGATGACTTGTCCAAGTGGGAGACTGTTGGAATAGTGTCCAAGGTCATTAACTATTGGTAATATTTCTAATAATAACAGGGTCCTTTTGGGTTGCCCTCAAGGCCCAAATTGAGTAGAATAAATAAAGGAGAAATTTGTTAATTAATTATTATGGTTAATAATTAATTAGAAACTAATTGTAAATATATTTTGGAAATATATTTTGGGAATTAATTAACAGTTTAATTAATTAAAGGGTTGAATGTTTAGTAATCAATAGTTGCTTAATCAGGAATGTTCCAGAACCCTTATGGGATTAAGGTTGGATGAAAATCACTCCATCCCACATGGGGAAGGAGTGAAATTTTGTGGTTATGATCCTATCCCACATGGGAAGGAGTACAAAACCCTGGAAGGGATCCAAGGCTATAAATAAGGCCTTAGGGATTTCATTCCTCCTTGCACCTTGGCTTGAAGTTTCACCAATCCTTCTTCCTCATCCCATAAGGACGATTTCTAACCCTTTTTTGGTTTGGGAAATTAACCCTTCTCCTAGTTATTTTTATTCCACTCTTTGGTGTCATTGGGTGTGATACCATTAGAGGGATTCTGGTTTGGGTCCTTTCATCCAAGCAACTTCAAGAAGGATCAAGATCTCAAGCGTGGAGATCAAGGGCTACATAAGAGGTATGTTTTCTTCTTTATGTTTATGTTTTCTAGGGTAGATGTAATTAGCATGAAACCATAGATCCATAGGTTGCATGTACACTTAGGTATATCGTAGTTTTGATTTTTCCGCTGCCTAGTTTAGAGTATATTTGATGCATAGAAAACCCCACAATCTAACACTCTACATAGCAAGCCATGGGCCGGCATTGGTGCCTTCGAACCGCTAAACATAGTGAGGAGACTCACCTTGCATTATTGAACCCTGTAGATAAATCTATGGTTGTTGGCTGACCGATCCCCGAACTATCAATAACAAAACCACACCTAATCAACATTTGGGTCCCAATCCATAACCATAAGTACGACAGTCCATTCTTGGGGTAAAAATACCATTTTACCCCTCATCTAGTTTCTCCTAAGACAAAAGCCCAAACTCAAAATCTATAAGGCCCAAAACCAAATTAATCACTAGCGACCCATACTTGGCCCAATTTTCCAAATTGGGCCCCAAACATAGCCCAACTTAACCCATGGTCAACCTTGATCGAACTTCTGGTCAAAGTTAAAGTCAACAATAATGTTGACCAAACATGCCATGTTGCCCCTTGGACACGCCGTGTTCTTTCCTCATCTAGATAATCGGGAAATCCCGAGCCAACACGCAATGTTGGCTTGCAAACACGTTGTGTTTGCCCGAGATTCAACGGCTTAATACAATAAGCACTTAATTCTTGAAGACATAGCCCCAAAACATAGATTTGACTTCCTTGAGCTGGAGAACCACATAAATTTGCCAATTTTACATTTATGCATGTCTAAATGAAGCTCTTAAGCTTAAAAGGACATAACAAGGGACTTAACACATGCATGTAACCAATTATCTCATAAATCTTGCACCTTTAAGCTCAAAGGGACCAAAACAAACTCTGATTTGGAATAATAAGCCCTTAAATGTCTTCACTCTATCCTCAACCCAAAAATAGACCAAAAGCACAACAAAGCACAAAGGAAGAGATCTAAACATATACAAGACAAGATGCAAACTTGGTACCTAAGAAAGCTTCCTCACAAGATGATGATTCTGGATCTAAAGCCTTTTCCCCAAACAAAGCAACTTCAAGATCTCCTCTTCCTTAACAAAGGCCAAAAATAAGCACCAAAAACTTCTTACTAGCTCAAGAACACCAACAAGAGACTTAGGGATTGGTTTCAGAGTTTTAGTGGCAATAGAGGCTGGTAAGGAGACCGGACCTTGGGGCTTAAAGAGATTATACAAGGTGCAAAATCCTAAAAATTAGGGTTTCCTTCCCAGCTTCCAATACGTCGAGTTTAGGCACCAACACGTTGTGTTGACCTTAACCATAACCGTGCTTTTCCTCAACAAGACACGTCGTGTTGGTTCCTCCAACACGTCGTGTCCAATCCTCAAAATGGGATTCATTTCTTACAGCTGCTCCTCAAGATTCTGAGTGTTACATATGGATTTCGATTGCAAGGTTCGATGTTCAGATTTTTTTGAGGCTACTACGTAGGAGTTATGATAATTTAATAGATTGCTTAGGAAATGTTTAGAAACATAGTTTTCATTTTATACATTGTAAGGACAAGTTCTAATTTTTTGTTTATTATCAATAAAAGTGAAATTTTGGTTTATCTAGTTGACTTACTATTACAATGGCATTTATGAAAATTGGTGGTTACATTTCTATTATTAGCAATATTAATTGTGTATTTGATTCTTTTTATTTCAATTATGGTAATTGTTGGGTTTTATGTACTATAACACTCCTATGGTGCACATACAACCCTAATGCTTTAGATCTAAGTTTTCTCTAGTTATACATGCAAAAAAAATTCCAAAGCATGAAACCTATAATTAGCATACAATGTAGGTATTTGAAACATAAAAACTAGTTGGAAGATTACCTCTTGTTGTAGCTTGTTGAATATGGCCTTTCAAGAGCTTAGCACCCCAAGTGTGATGCCTCAAACGGTTCACAAACACCATAAACAATCGGAGAACAATGAAAGAGAGAGGTTAGGAGCTCACAAAATCCGCTAGGGTTCTTCCTTTAACTCTTGGGTGCCGATTTTGGACTTAGGGAAATACATATATAGTGTAGAATTCCAAGAGTCATACGTAAATCCTAATTCTTACACTTAGGCTTATGATCCATAACTTATTTTGGACTAACACTTCATGGACTTTCACATAAGCTTAGCCCATTACAAATCAATCATGGATCATTAGCCCAAACCATATGTCTCACTGATTTACATAATCAGTACCCGTTAATTTAATTAGTCTCTTTTGATCACTAAATTAATTCCAAATTAATTCTTGATCAATAACAATTAAATAATATGATTCCTCAATTAATATATTATTCTTATAATATATTAATAAATCACAATTAACCTCTTACTCAAATATCCATCCTATCAAATTGTTATGATGAAGGCAACTCGAAATGGACCATGCTACTATCGGGTCAAGTACATACCAATTATAGTTATGGCTTAGACATCTAATCCAACAGTCTCCCACTTGGATAAGTCTAATAACTATTAATGCAAGTACGACTCCAAAATCCGATTAGCAATCGTAGCTCTCAAAAGCCGCTGTCGACTCTGATCAATAATGCGTCCTTTAGATAAGGGATCATATATTCCTCCATTGTAGATATCGTATGGACATGAGACATGGATTATAATCATTCTCTCTGTCCATGTGTTGTTTCCCGATTTCCGATTTATGACGACTGACTAATTGAACAAATCAAATCAGTCCAGGCTTGGCCAAACGCTTAGGGTGTCATCACTAAGTCACCGAGGGGCCCACAGATATCGCTTTTATCCCACATTGGGTAAAAGGAACGGATAAAATTCGACTCATATGCTTTCTCTATTTACTCATAAAATCACACACAACAATACGTTTTATAACACCAAGTTACTGGTGCATTTACATATCATCAGTATGTAACCGACTTGTAAACTGCAACTCATATCTCTCCGTTTCAAGAATATAAGATATTATCGTCTCACAATCACCCGTGATAAAATCCATGAAGTGATTCGGATGAGCGTGGGTTTAATCCAATACTCAAATCTTATTACAGGAGTACTCATGAACATTGCAGCAAACTTTTGCTATGTCTAAACACTTAGACAATGGACTGACGGATTCATGACAGCCTTACCTCATTACTTACTTTCAAAGTATGATTGACTGTGGATGTTTGAATAACCTAGTTATTCGGGAAGTAAAACATGTGAAGTGAAACACAAGAATAATTCTAATATTATATGGTTTCAAAACTTTTGAATATAAATAAAACACTTATTATTTAATCACCATATGATTACACGTTATTCATTGTATAATGTTTCGATTAATTCTCTAGTTAGCCATACAAGTGTACTAAGGTGTCCTTAGAGGATCAATTGTGATATGGTTTTCATAATCATTAAGATGATCATAAAACATGATACTAAAGTACTCTCCTTTCCCTTCAGATTGGAGAAACTTTTATCTTTCTGCCTAATTGATTCTTCTTATTCGATCTGTTATACATTGAAACTTTTTCAATGATTCAGAATTATACTTAATCTTGCAAGCATAATCATATTCATGAAACTCTTCGTAAATCATGACGAATAGTCTTATTGTTATTTGTGGTGGACCTGACCAGTGCACAACAATCTGTACTAGATCCCTTAGTCCTTCACTTGACTCACATATACATGTGAACAATGAATTAGTCTTAATTTCCCAAAGACGAAGGTTCTCATTCATCATACAATACAAGTTGCATGATTCCAAGTTTCTGTCCAATTGAAACTTGGGTGAAGAGAATCTTTCCTTATTTGGTAAATTTCTAACACTACCACAAACGAAAGAATCAAATCCATTTTCCAATATTGCTAAAAATAGAAACATACATACATCAATTTTCGCAAATGCCATTGCAAGGAAATATAAAATAAGATAAAATCAAAATTTTCTTTATTTATAAAATTGCAGAAAACTTATCCTTACAATGCAATTACAAATGAAAACTATGTTACTAAATATTTCTAAGCAATCTATCATAACTCTTAAGTAGCAGCTCAAAAATCCGATCATCGAACCATGCGATCGAAAAACATCTTTGCGATCAGATTCAGCTTACTCTTCCTTTAAGTTTCCTTTATCTTCTTCGATCCTACATAACACAAAATGCAATCTTATCACATCATGTACTAAGAATCTAGAAATAGGAACTTAATAGAGTTAGATAGTGGAATTAGCTGAAGCAGAGTCATACACTCTGACTTTACCATCCTTATCATCCTTCAAGTAGATACGGCAGCTTCGCAACCAATGGCCCTTCTCTTGGAAATAGAAACAAACAGACTCTTTCGGAATGGCACACGGGAGAATCTCAGACTTAGCCTTTCTCTTTACCATTTGGTCAAACGGTTTGACCATGGCCGATCCCATTCCATTGGGAAGAGAAGACTTTTCAGGATTTCCAATGTTGCCATTGTCAAAGTCTATGGAAGTTTGGGAAATAGATCTTCCAATCAAATTTGCATTACCAGTGCGCCGAATCATAGCTGATTCAGCAACAAATAGCAAATAGGTAAGATCGATAAGGATCATGTCGTGGTCTACCATATAATAGTCCTTAATGAACTCACTATATGACTTAGGAAGTGATTGAAGAACCAATTCAACAGCCAACTTCCTTGAGACAATGACACCTAACATTCCCAACTTATCAATGTGTGACTTCATCTTCAAGACATGTGCACATACAGACCTTCCATCTTGGTGTTTGCTTGCCAATAGGGTTTGAGTGACCTTGAACTTTTCAACTCGAAGAACATGTGGGTTAGGGAGAATTATTGGAGGAGGTGGAGGAAGTGAAACATGATATCCATTTCCACAATCCAATCGTGGGACATCATCTTCATAAGGAAAGCTTTTTACAAAAGATTCGGGAAGACCATCGTTGTCAGAACTAGACATCTACAAGGGAGAAATTCAAGTTAGTTGATTTAATTCCTCAATATAACACCTAAATGAAATATTAAGGCTAGGATCCAACACAATAATTTATAATTTGGAAGAGGGATGTCGTAATCCAATTGTAAACTATTTTTCGGTAGGTAAATGACGATTTACCAATTCCACCACGAAAACGAAATTTTAAACGAAGTAAGTTTTAAATGAAACTCCTAGATCTTTTGAGATTCATTGAACTTTTCAATGGCATGTTTAATCTCGGTTATTCCCTTCAAGTTTGTGATTGGGATACCGAGGATCACAAACAAGGTGTGAATATCCATGCAAATTAGCTTGGTACTCTCGAAGTAATTTATCACCTAAGCAATGTGTCGGTTAACCACACACGCTCCATTGATCTATGACAAACTACAAGCTACCCATTGTCATCCCTTATTAGTCCCATATTAGTGTGTCGGTTAACCACACACGCTCCACTAACGACCAATAAGGTGCAATGTGTAATTTCATGGATTAGCACCAAATTCACATTTTTCCTAAGTAACTAAGATTGGGAATTTATAAAACATTTAGTTACTTGGTATTTCATTATACTTTTAATGGAAATTGTGTCCTATCCTACCTGTTTGGCTAACAAACCTCCACTGGTCAAGGGTGCGGTCGGTAAGAGTGGATACCCAATGGCGGTTATTTTACAGGCCGCTTCCTTAAACACCCCTTATAGACCAGCTTCGTGAATGAGGCCTACTAACGGTAAGACTGACTTTTACTTATACATATATAATATATTAAATTTTAATTTTAAACGGTATAAGGGTGTATTTTACACATTTAAAATACTTGGTGGTTTAATCTATTAATAAATTATACTCTTAATTTAATTAAACTGAAACCATATCATTATGGATTTATTAATTCTCTTTTAATTAAACACTTTAATTAATTTAATAACATCCATAAGGGTGTAATTTAAACTATTCAAACACATCAAGATGCTAAACCAAAATTAAAACTATTTAATAAATTTTTTAAGTTATGACACCATGAGTTATACTTTTTGAAACCTTTTCAAATTACTAGGGTTTTTAGAATTCAATGTTTCTTAATCGAGACTTTTCAACTTTCAAAACTTGATGGTAAGTTTTGTAACTCTTGAATTCCAAACTTGATGGCAAGTTTTGTAACTCCTTAAAAAAACTTTTGAATTACAAAACTTGATGGCAAGTTATGTAACTCTTCATAACATTTAGATTCCATAACTTATGAGTTAATGTTTTTCATGAATGAGACTTTTCATGTTACATAACTTGAGGACGAGTTATGAAACTCTTCAAAAACATTTAGATCAAATTTAACTAATAAAATTATCATATAATTTATCATTGACCTAATTTAACTCATAAGGCAAGATAATATCAAATCAAAATTTACAAACAATTAGTTTATCATATAAACTAACAATAATCTTAAAATTTTGACAATTTTCTTTTAATTGGATGAGGATAATCACTACCATATCAGAAAAATCGATTTTTATGATACAAAACAGTTCATGGTAATGATCATAATCCAATTCTGGCCAAAAAAACCCGAAAATTTGCCAACAGACTGTCCAACTCGTCGAGTCAGGCAATGGACTCATCGAGTTCCATAGAGAAATCGTTGAGTTCATGCTGACAGAATGCAAATTTTCATTTTTCTTCAGCTTTAAACATTAACCAATGCATCTATACAACAGAAAAACAACTCATGGCTCTGATACCATTGTTGGGTTTTATGTACTATAACACTCCTATGGTGCCCATACAACCCTAATGCTTTGGATCTAAGTTTTCTCTAGTTATACATGCAACAACATTTTCCAAAGCATGAAACCTATAACTAGCATACAATGTAGGTATTTGAAACATAAAAACTAGTTAGAAGATTACCTCTTGTTGTAGCTTGTTGAATATGGCCTTTCAAGAGCTTAGCACCCCAAGTGTGATGCCTCAAACGGTTCACAAACACGATAAACAATTGGAGAACAATGAGAGAGAGGTTAGGAGCTCACAAAATCGGCTAGGGTTCTTCCTTTCACTCTTGGGTGCCGATTTTGGACTTAGGGAAATACATATATAGTGTAGAATTCCAAGAGTCATATGTAAACCCTAATTCTTACACTTAGGCTTATGAACCATAACTTATTTTAGACTAACACTTCATGGACTTTCACATAAGCTTAGCCCATTACAAATCAATCATGGATCATTTGCCCAAACCATGTGTCTCACTGATTTACATAATCAGTCCACGTTAATTTAATTAGTCTCTTTTGATCACTAAATTAATTCCAAATTAATTCTTGATCAATAACAATTAAATAATATTATTTCTCAATTAATATATTATTTTTATAATATATTTATTAATCACAAATAACCTCTTACTCAAATATACATCCTATCAAATTGTTCTGATGAAGGCAACCCGAAATGGACCATGCTACTATCGGGTCAAGTACATACCAATTATATTTATGGCTTAGACACTTAATCCAACAGTAATGTCATAATTAAATTAGTGATAAAGTATTCTCATCAACCAAGTATCAGTTGGACAGAAAATTGGAGTCATACAATTCGAATTGTGTGATGTATGAGAATCTTGATCGTTGGAAGATTGTGACTAATTCATTGATCACATGTTTATGTGAGTCAAAGTGAAGGACTAATGGATCTGGTCTATTGATATGGACTCTTCAGATCAACCACAAAGGATAATAACTCTATTTGTCATGATTTACTGATGTTTCAATAAACATGGTTGTGTTTATAAGATTAAACATAATTTTGATTCTTTGAAAAGTTTCAAAGAGTAGCAGAACGAATAAGAATAATCAATTAGGCAGAAAGATAAAAGTTTCTCTTATCTGAAATGAAAGGAGAGTACTTTCGTATCGTGTTTTGTGATCATCTTAATGATTGTGTAACTATATCACAATTGATCCTCTAATAACATCTTAGTGCAATTGTTTTACTAAGAAGAGGAATCAGATATTGTTGAAATGGTTCAATCGAGAGATGAGTCATACTTCGTTTCTAATAAATTTTAGAGCCATGCTCTAGTTACTAAAGATCGTATCTTGAAAACTTGTTTTATACTAAGTAGGTTTATAACACCTCATGAAATGTGGAGTAATAATGTTTTCTTACTCTAGCACATTTGGAAATGGAAGTTTGATGTTTTGGTTAAAACAAAGGATAAATTAAGGCCAATTCCATGAAGTGTTTCTTGTCGAGAATCCACACAAACTTTTGAATATTTGTTTTTGCTCGTCAAGAGAGAAACTTATATGTCAAGAAGTCAGTAGGAGTCTTAATGATCTTGAAGAGTTTTAGGAGTTAATCAAGAATAAACCTTTTAGTTATCGCTAGCACACAAACTGAGGTTGATAACCTATCGTGTTAATTTGACACATTCTTGTTTCTGTGCACCTTTCGGTTGGGTTGGCAATGCTTATGAGTTCTATGGTTCTCATTTGACTGCCAAGGCAAAGCACGTTGGTCAGTGAAAGTAGATTGATCAATATGGGTGAACTGCTTAACAATACGGAAGCACTGGTAGGCCTTTGTGCTACCAAAGGGCAAGAAATTTAGAATAACGAAGTTCAGTCCATGTAAGGAAAGCTAAATTTGAATTTGGTTTTATCATAAACCTTGTTTATGATTGTAGGTTGGAAATGATGGATTCACATGGATAGGAATACATACACCACAAAATTTGGGTGCCAAAAGGTTTCGCTCTAATTCATAAGAATGTTTATGAGGAAACACTTTAGTAGATTTTAAAGATTTGATAAATATCATTATGGTTAGTGGTTGTGAAAATTGCATTCTCAAATTCGCAATATGATTACAACATCCTTTTTCATAGTTCGAATTGTGAGATATGGCAAGGAATTGTTGAACTTTCAGAACATATGGTTATAAGTTCTGAAAGGGGTTGAACACACACATATTCTATCTAATGAAGGTGCGTAAGCTAGAGAAATCTAGTTGGAGACTTATCGAAGCATCACGTATCATAAATATGCACCTTGGTAATAAAGTCAAGAGTATTGATTTCTAGAAGTCCATTTGATTTCTGGTTACATGTCAAAGCTAGTGAGAGCATAATTGTTATGCTAAGCATTGCAAGGTGGTAATACCATTTGTAAGGAACAAAGTATTTAGTTTGCAAGTTGCGAAGTTTGGAAATTGTTTCGCTATAGTAAGGCTTAAGGAAGAGGATACTCATACTTCGTTTCAAATCTAAAAGTTTAGATTGAAGGGTTTAAAAGAACTTAGTCTCGGACATATATGAATATCGTGTTGAAATGGTTCAACCTAGGAAATTCGATGTATGGAAATATTATAGCAAGAAACTGATCAGATATCAGGTCTTTATGTAAGACATTAAGAATCGAGCCTCATATGCTTCGAATATAGGATCGCTTACATACGCTATAATATCCACTTGTTTTATTTTTTTCAAATGCCTAGGGCATTGAAAGGGAAAAAGGATTAGAACTTGGTGTGACTAAAGTTATTGAACAACTATCAAGAACATTCTAAGATTTACTAAAGGATTGGTTGTTTGTGGACAGTTGCAAGTATAGTATTGGTTGGAAGGACCATAATAACATGTTTTGGATTGAGATGATTTTTGGTTAAAATTGATGGTCATATGGGAATATGGAATGGTTTATATAATGGGAGTTGATTATTAAAATCTACATGTGAGTTAGAAACTTTAATGAAAGGAAGGTGTTCAAGGAATGTACCTTGAATTTGAAACTTCATTACGATGGAATTGTTTTTAGCAACAAAAGTTCCAATGGAACATTTTGTAATATCGTTGTCTAAGTCTCTGTGACTCTGAAGCATCGACATCACAAAAGGACATTGCATATAAGGTTGAACTCTAACACATTCTAAGTAGTGACAAGAATTTGGAATTGTGAAATGATCATCATTGAAATAGTATCTAGTCAATCTGTTCGCGAAGGAAGGACCATAGAGAAACATAGTATGCATGTTTATAACATGGCATGACTGATGTTTAAATTCAAGTGTTTAGTTGATTACTCGAAACATTATACAATGAATAAAGTCTAGTTAATATGGTGATTAAATAATAAAGTCTAATTAATATGGCGATTCTCCTTTTATTTTCTTCTTTTCATCTTCAACCCTCTCTAGTCGAACGAAGTCACCACATGTGTTATTTAATTAAATCTTATATGTTATGTATGAACTCCAAGCATGGGTTCATTTGATCTAAAGTGGATCCAAAGGATTTTGCCTCGAATGAACCTCTAGAAAGTCGGTGACGGTTATTTCAAAGCCTGAAATACAGTTTCAGTTCAATTGGGTAAAAAAATCTAGACATTATCATCACTTTGCAACTCAATCAAAAGAAACTTGAGCCAAATCCTTGTATTTGGTTTTATTTCCGAAGCCTTTATGTTGTTGAATGTGTTATCATAAAAAAAATATAAAGGGACAAGTAGAGGTCGTGTTGGACAAGAGGGGTGGGAGAGGTCGTGTCGGACAAGAGGGTTGGGGGATGCCATCTGCAACTATTCCGCCCCTTACTTTGCTGACGATTTGGTTTTGTTTTTTCATGGATGTGTGATTACACATTGATGATTTATTATGTAATTTACTCTAAGATCGAATAGATGAGATTGTGAAAGGGGATGTAATTCTACACTATGGTTTGTGAGCGAGTGGTGGCGAGTTTTTTTGGCAAGGTATAGGGAGCCCATGATTTTTCGGTGAGTCTAATGGTGGTGACGAAGACGATGACTAAAAAGCGAAAGGGGAAAGGGGAAAGGATACAAGAACTGCTAATAATAATATTAAATAATAAAATAAAGAGATAATGACTTAAAAGGGTAATGTATTTTTCGATTTGTACATATTTGGTCACTATTTTTTTTCGCCCACATTTACCCCTTCAACTTGTTAAACTGTACACATTCAGTCCTTATGACTGGTTACTCCAGGTTAGCCGGGAAAAATGACTTAATAGGGTAATATATTTTTTATTTTGTACACATTTAATCCTTAATATTTTTTTTACATATTTAGTCATTAACATTTTTTTGTTCAAAATAAGTCATTTTTTGTACTCATTCAGTAATTATGAATGATTTCTTTAGGTTTTTCTCACGACATCTTACGTGGGACAATCATTGATGAGATGTTTGGGGTTGTTGATGCTTATGTCCAACACGATCTCGACTACTTGGTTGCGTAGGTCTTGTGGTTTGACTTAGGTATTGTATTATGAACGTCGTAACTTCTTCATACAATATCAGATTTTAACGATTTTTATATCCACGTGTTCATTTTTTCATTAAGATTACTTCTGTTAAAATGTAATATATTTTTACATACGATTTTATAAAAAAAAAAAACATCCATACATGCATTCATAAAAAAAATGTATGGACAGGGGCAGATGCAGGAATACATAGTAGGTGTTGCCGAGATGAAATAGGTGTTGTGAGAAATATCACTATAAGAATTTTGATCTTTAGTGGCGATGGGCGTCGCTGCTAAAGGTCCAAAATTTCACCGCTATTGGTTCGTCGCTAATGTTCCATTGGTCACCGCTAATGCTCTCCGTCGCCACTAAAAGTGTCGCCGTTATTTATATGTATTTCTATTCATATAAATACACATATACATACATAATACACATATAAAATGCACATATACATACGAAAATACATACACACATAATACACATACATATACATAAAAATACATATATACATATAAGTGTACATACAAAAACACATATACATACATAAAATACATTCAAAATACACATATACATACCAATGCACATACAAATACACATCCATATCTACAAACACAAAATACTCATACAAATACACATATACAAAATCAATATTTCGGCGAGAACAGTGGTGGTGGCGGTATATTCCAGCGAGAAGGGTCACGGATCTCAAAATTCCGGCAACCATCTCAAATTCTAGAAATTTAGTAGGGAGAAGAGAAAAGGAAAAGAAAAGGAGAAAAATGGAGCAGAGAGGGGTGAAATTGCGAAGTTTTCTGTGAAATTCCGATGAGGTCGACGATGGTGAGCAGAGAGAGGAAGGGAAAACACAGAAGATCGGGAAAGAAAGTGAGAATGAAGAGGGTTTTATTTTCGACGGCCTTTAGCGGCGATACATACTCATTGGCGGCGACACATAGGAGGGAAAACAACGCGGGGTTTTCTACGTCGTTGGGTCATCGCTTAAATCAACGAATGTGACTGAAATGACGCGGATCGCTAAAATAAGCCTTTAGCAGCGACGCACACTCTTTATCGGCAACACATCGGACGGAAAACAACGTGGTATTTCTTATGTCATCCTAGTCGTAGGATCATCTCTTAAATCGACGGATGTGATTGAAATGACGTGAATCGCCAACAAAAGCCTTTACGGCGGCGGATATTTTTAGCGGCCACCAAAAACGCTTTTGATTTTGTCGCCGCTAAAAGACTCCGTCACCGCTAAAGGCGTCGCTGTTATTGCCGATTATTCTTGTAGTGTATATTACCCTAAGTCATTTTTACCGGCGAACCTGGAGTAGCCGGTCATAAGGACTGAATGTGTACAGTTTAACAAGTTCAAGGGGTAAATGTAGATGAAAAAAAACTCAGTGACCAAAGATACATTACCCTTTTAAGTCATATCCCTTATTAAAAAAACAAAAATCTTAATATAATAAGTGTTGGCGCGTGCCCGGTGTGAGACTGGTTGAATGTTTCACATGTTATTTACATTCCATCATGGTTCCTGATAATTGGAAGTAAGATTGGCCTCTTTCTAGGGAAGAGTAGCCTTCTGAAGCCCCTCGTAGTGATTGCAATCAGGCGAATGGTGTTTCCAACAACTAAAAGAGTCATTAACCCTATCAATACCAACACAATACCAATTACCACATTCCTGAATGTCTCTGACTCGGGTTTTGGTGACAAAACCCATATAGAAACCAAGTACGTTAGTGACATAGACGTAGTAGCAATCCACATAATAACCATCAGGATCCACAAGAAAACACGATGCTTCAGAAAAGGCAATCCACTAATAAGCAACAAGATAATGCTAAGAGTGGAAACAAAACCCACCGTGTTGCAAACCAGGAAGATTTGGTATGCCGTTGGATGATTATATACCATGACAGCATATCCAGCCCTACGGTTTGGATCTGTCGTTGACCCATCTTGCCAAACACCACTGGGAGGATTAGTACCTGCTTGAAAAGCCATGGTTGCTATCAATGACGCACAAACCATCAAAGTGTTTCGCTTTTTGTCCAGCCAGTCATCAGAGTTTGTAGAGGCTTCTTTCAAGTAAAAAGGAAAGGTTTGTCTGTTATTATAGTCTAAGCCATCCACACCGATTTCGATTCTAGAATTTTGAGGATCTTGTCTGAATAAATTACCAATTTTCGCCTCAACAGCTCCTGCTCGCGTTAGGGACTGTAGGATTTGTTGATATTTCAAATCTCTTGGACCTTGAGCCAATATATCCATTGGTGTTTCCCCACTTGTGTTTGCTGCGTTGACTTGTATAGCTGTACTGAGTAGCAACAAGTTTATGGTCTAAACAAATGTTAAAGATAGGATCAGTTAATAAAAATGAATAAATCTTGCAAATACAGATCAAAAACTTATTATATATTTGATATTTCAACATTAGTTCTTACAAAAAGAAGGGAAAAATCTTGGTATGCATGTGTACCTCAGTTTGTCTGTAAACCACAGCTAGGTGTAATATATTATTGCCTTGACTATCCTTAGAGTTTAGAAACTCATGATCACCCGTGGTCTCTATTAAGAACTTCAAAATCTCCGGTTGGTTATGGTTCACACACAAATGTAAGATGGTCTCCTGCTCCACCATGGCTCTAGCTGCATGAGGTCGGGCTTGCACCAGCTCTTTTACGACATCACTGCGTCCTTTAATGGCTGCAAGATGGAGAGGATTGCTCCCATCACTATCACGCGCAAGGCATGCTTCAGAGCTAACCGATAGCAGAGCTCTAACTAGTTCCACATGGCCTTTTGCAGATGCTGTATGAAGAGGCAAGCGTCTTTGTGAATCAGGCTCCATAGCAAGCTGAGGCTTTCGAGTTAGGATCTCCTTAACAAAGTCGGTATGTCCAAGAGTTGATGCGATGTGTAAAGGCATGTCCCCAAAGCGATTTAGGGTAACTCTGTCAAGAATCAATGGATCTTCTTGAAGCAACATTATCAAAACGATTAGGTTTCCTTCTACTGATGCTTCATAAAGTAGTTTCTCCATCCGCTCCATGGCTCAGATACGGAAAGCAGAAAATAGCTCATTGAAGAAGTTTGGCATAGATCATGTATATATATATATATATATATATATATATATATATATATATATATATATATATATATATATATAATAAATGGACTGGATAAATTAGCTGTGTAAGACTTTTCTTAAGTGATAGTCGATTTGTGGGGACGGTTGAACCAGTGAAATAATTTAGGGTTGATATATAAAACCTACAAAATTCTGAAATATTACTGATGACGAAAGTTTGACTATTGACTATAGTTTTTTATTTTTTGATGACTTGGTATTAAAATTTTATTGCTTCTTTAAAACAGCTCAATATATGGTTTAAAACACTTAATTATATCGTTCATAAACATAAATTGACACATACCATTTTTTTAAACCACTTTCTATCCACGTATCATTTTTCTAGAGCTCATAAAATAAATGATAAAAAATACTCCTATCAAAAAGGATAATATAGTATTTTAGGTAGGTTAGGTAGAGAAAAATAAAATTAAAGAACAGTCAACTAAAACAAAACACATGATCGCATTCGTGTTATTCTTATCGTTATTTTATTATATATATATATATATATATATATATATATATATATATATATATATAGAGGTTCATATGTGGAATATCTTGTGTGGATGTAAGTATCAATAAAATTTAAGAAAAATATAAATAATCAATAAATAATATAAGGGTATAAAAGTAATCTTATCCATTAATTAATTATTTCTATTAGTTAATTATGTAAAGTAATTAAATCAAATCATAATCCAAATATAACACTTTCCTTTATTTCAGCCAAATTATATGGATCAGCCCACCATAAAATCATACGATCGAAAACATTGCATCATATTCTTACGACCTCCACCACCGGCAAGGCCGGCCCAAGGGATGTTCAGAAGGTGCATCTGAACAGGGCCTAAAAAATCAGAGGGCCCATAATTTTTATTGCATTTTTCGTTAGCCTGTGTTCAGTGAGCCCAAAAATTGCAAAACACATTAGGTTAATTCATGGCAGTTTGCACGTATAAGGCAAGACAAGCGGGAAAAAGATGAAATTTCGGGAAAAGAGAGCAAAACGCTTCGATTTCTTCTTACACATGGGGCTGGAGCGGGAATTAAATCTGCAGCAGTTCTTCACTTCTTTCATCTTTCTCAAAATTCTTAAACAAAGTTACAAACATCCTACAATCTTTCTCGAAAATCAGAAAACGTTATTTCTTCTCGAAAATCAGATTTTAGAAGCTTCAGATTTCATGTTGTGGATTTGTAGTTTCGAAATCAGAAGCATAAGGTAGAGATAAAGGTATTTCTGATTTTTTTTCTTGTTCCTTACTTCTTTTTCTTCTGCTTATTTTTTTATTTCTAATTTTAAAAGAACAAGATTACAAGAATTGAGTTCTGAAAATCAGATTCATAGGAACAAGAACTAAGAAAATGAGAACATGAGTTTCAAAAATCTGAAATCGGAAGGAACGAACAAGGCATTGAGGAAATCGATTTCTCGAAAATCAGTTTTGAGTTTTACAATCTTTCGGTCGTTCTTCTTGCTCCTCGCAAAATCAGATTTTAGAAGCTTGAACTTCAATCCGAATAAAGGTTTTGATGTAGGTATAGAGAGTTTCTAATTCTTGATTTTTTCTAGATTGGTTTTTGTTTTTAATTTTTGACTTTTGGATTTTTGAAGGGACACGTAAATCACTTTCGAAAATTAGAAGGAACAAGGTTACAAGGAAACCAATTTCTGATTTTTGTGAAGGCACAAGCAAATATAATTATATGTTTTCCATTCTGGTTATTTTTTTATTTGCATCTTTGATAAATGTTTGTGCTCATTCATTTTGTGGTGTGGATATTTTACATTTTCAGATAATTACAAACATGAAATTGATGTCGTATTGTAGAAAGTAAATAGCTTTAAAAAATCAATCTTTATGTTGGTGTATTGGTTACATTTGGTGTTTGTTTATGTTGGTGGTTTCTGGTGAGGTAAAGGATTGGAATGAGTTATTTGTTTTTTTGGCATCAGACAAATGAAAGTGAAAGTAATTTGTTGTTAATACTTAATGTTTGCTTTGTAAATGAAGGATTTTTAGTTCAAGAACTGCTAATTTCTGCTTATTGCATGTCTGTGTTTGTGATATATTGCACGTTTCCTTTTAGAATGGAAGTTAGCCCAAGAATCTGAGCTCTTTAATATGGATTTTCATGTGATTTTTTTGTAATTTATCATTTATTTTTCAAAAAAATTAATGGCTTAATCTAAAAATAAAAATAAAAGTAAAATGTTGTAAAAGTAAAATGCTGCAGAAAATGAGTATATTTAAGCGACACTTATTTTGCATAAATTTTTTGATTTACAAGTTTCAAGGCCCTATATTTGTCAAATTGCACAGGGCCTCCGGAATCTCGCGGTCGGCCCTGACCACCGCCTTTCATAACAACACTGTCGTGACCGTAGTTTAATCCAAATCAACAGCTATGCCATCTCTATATTACAATTTTACGCCAACAACAACCAGATTTTGATCAGAACAGCTTCTGCTGCATGGATACTCACCACATCATTATAGACACTGTCGGCCGCAAGGAATGTCCGCGTAAAATTCTTCTACTTTTTCTAATTGGCATTGGCATATTGGTAAACGTTTCTGCATAGCGATTACAGTCCTTTCTTTCAATATATTGTTGATTACCTTGCTATTAGTCATTAAAGAAAATATTATATATGAGAAGGGATTATGCTCTCCTTCTATATTATGCTTTTAGGTTTCTACTTGTCTAATGTTATTTTGATCAGACTCCTTTATCTTTATTTATATTTCCTTTATAGTCTATTATCTTTGAATTTTTAAAATTGAATTTAGAGTATATGAAAGCCTTAACTTTCATCCAAGAAACTTAATATAGAATAAATCTTATGTGATAAAATTCAATTACTCTTTACGTCAAATTTGGATTTTAATTTGGAATGATGTTTGGTTTTGATATCTTTTTGTATATGGACTAACAGTTTGATCTATTTTTTTCTAAATTAAGGAAAATTTATATCGGTCGATATAGAAAACGTTTTGTTTTCCTGTGATAACTCTTGGCAATACATCTTTTATATGATAAGTTTTTCAATCAATTTTTATTTTTTCGATATAACATTGATAACCCATATCAGTATAGCTCAAGCATCGTTCATGTTCTTATAAATTTGTCGATTCTATTAGAATCATTCTTTCAGAACTATATGCATTGATTGTTAGATTTATAAAATTCTAAAAGAATTGAAATTGATAAAAAAAAAATTGTAATAGTACTACTTACATAGTTTTTTGTGGTGGTGCTTGTATATTAAATGTCCATTCAACATGCAATTATTTAAATCAATTCCATAACCATAGTTTGCATTTTGAAGTCGGATGATGAATTCAAGGATGTTGGTAATGAAACAAAGGATAAGGTAATGTCTAGTTTCACATATGTATTGAAATTTTTAATATTTGAAAGTTGATTATGTTTTCTTTGTGGGTTTAGGTTTTGAAGATGGTGTCATTGATGTGGAAAAGAAAGAAAAACATGGAGAACGGGAGTGTATTCTGACAGAATATATTATGCTAAAATGTATAAAACAATTTATAGCAATAATATTCTCTTAGAATGGAGTAGTGTTTTTGTTAGATTTTTCTTAACCATTCTTAGTTATAATCTTTAAGAATAAACATAATTTTTAACCATATTAGTCATATTTTTTTTAAGAATAAATGTAATTCTTAACCATTATTAGTCATATTTTTTTTCAAGAATGAATATAGTTATTGTTTATTGTGTTATTCTTTAGAAAATGTTATTATTAATAATATATTTTGTAAAATTCTTTAAGCATATTAATTATCAAAAATATATTGAATGTAACCATATTCTTTAAGAATAAAATGGAAAATATCTTTACTAGTTTATGGTTGATATTCTGACAGAATAAAATTGGTTATTATTAAAAAAAATACCTTAGAATTAAAATTAAACTAATTTAAAAAATTCAAAATTTTAAAATTAAGAGAATTAATTATTTCTTAAAATACAAAAATTTCCTTTTTTAAATATAATTTAATTGACCAAAATGTCCTTATGTTGAAATTTGTGTGATAATATGATACATGTTATTCCATTGTAGTATCATAGACCCTCATATAATGGCTATTCATTCTATTGATCAATTGGTCCAGAATTGTCCTTACGACTACAAAATAGATGTCATCCACATTATAACCTAACCCTATATATATATATATATATATATATATATATATATATATATATATATATATATATATATATATATATATATATATAGAGAACATTTTTTAGAATGAGAACAATTGAGAACAAATTTAAACCACTCATTTATTTTCTCTATTTTTTTGTCTGCACCTCCCTCCGCCTCACTCGTCCCCTCATCGGAAACCACTTTCATCTACTGTCATCGAGCTCATTTCCTCCATAATCTCCAAACTTTCCATCCTCGTATTCTCGTTTCTCCTTTCATAACCACCATTTCTTCTTTGGAAGACGATCCCCTCGCCAAACAAATGATTGATTTGATTTCCGAATTTTGTTGGTCAAGTGATTCTTCAATATACAACGAGTTTTTTGCTAGGGTTTCAGATCTCGATTATCTTTTGGTTCCTTATTTTGGAGCAGGCGTCGAATATATTTGGTAATTGTCCTCAATTCCTTACACATATTTGTTCTTATGAGTTTTGAATGACGTCAAATACATACTTGCTGGATGATTATTGATTCTTGTTGTTATTGTAGCTTCATTACTCTTTCATTTAGGGTAATTAACTTTTATCTTGTTTCATATAATCTCATAGACATTGTGACAGCTTACAGATTTTTTATGAACACCAAGTGTTCGATGAAATGTCTCAATGAAAAAACCTCCACAAATAAATCAAGAATAAGATGGTGTATTTATTGTTGCAGTTTGTAGGTTCTTGTTGATGGTTTTTTTGCTGAAATAACATCATTTTGATGTCTCTGTTTAATTTGCCTCTGTTTTTTTATTGGACTTTATTTCCCCAAACATATTCAACAACTTGAATGTTTGGTTGTTGAGATTATAAACTGGATTTTATATTCTTGCATAGTTTCCCCAAACATAATTTGCCTTCGTGTAGGACTCGAAAGAGGTGACTTAAAGAGCTTAATTGGTTAAGTTGGCAACATAACCCTAATAAGTATGAAAGTGACATTTTATTTGAAAATCCTTAACTTTGAACCCTCATTAAGCCAAACATTAAGGCCCTTAGGTTAAATTGAATTTCACATCTCTATAGCCTAATAAGTAACCAACAATCATGTTAAAAGTGATAAACTTAAGGCTTAACTATTAATTCCTTAATAGAACTGTGACAACCCGAAATTTCTATTGTGTAAAGTCAATCAATTCAATCAAAAGTCAGACTAGTTTATGTTATCTTTTAGCCTTGTTAAGGGTCTGTTTGAGAGTTTATAAGCCTAGTACACTCAAGGATTGTGTTTTAGGAAGTATTAACTTCAGTTCTTTGAGTTGCAATCAAGCCGGAAACACCATCAAAATGAGTTCACGGTCGTGAACCCTCACTTGGCCGTGAACAACTCTTATATATAAGAGGATGGTTCATTTTTCTTCATTTCTTCAACTCTAGCCATGAACACACCCCATTCTCTCTCAACTTTCTTCAACCGTGAACACTCCAAAGGCTTCCAATAAGTAAGTATCTCATCCATCTTCTTCTTGTCCATTAGAAACACTTGATTCCTCCATGAAACAAACACTTATATGCATGAATCTTTAAGAGTTCACGGCCGTGAACCCTTCATTGGGCCGTGAACCCTTCTTAGATGCAAGTGTGGCTTTGAACCCTCCTTCCATGGCCGTGAACCCTTCATAGGATCAAGGTTGGGCCGTGAACACATCATGTGTTCTATGGCTGTGAACCATTCTAAGGCCGTGAACACTCCTTGTGTGGTCGTGAACACCCTTCATTCAATCATATGTGATTCTAACACTCCATTGAGAGTGTTTCCTAGTTCCTAAGGTTGTTTCCCTTACATGATTAGTTGTTATATACACTAATTGTATAAATATATGTGTCATTATATGCTTAATAGGATCCGTATGTGCACGAGACTTCACTTGGCATACTTAGCATCCTATATCGATCTTTCATTCGAATCACTCACTACAGGTGAGTTCATACCCCTACAACTATACTTTTAAATGCTTTTTAAATGCTTTTAGGGGGAATACAAGTAGAACACAATGAAATTGTGTTAACCATTTACATGTAAAACAACATCCAAAAGGATTTCTTATACTCAAAACTTGTTAAAACTCTTTTAAAGCTTTTATAAACTTCTTTTATATTAAATCATATTCGTCTATCTATTTTCATATAAGTATGCTTTAACAGACTTAGGACTATTGCTATATACCTTGAATCCTGTTCCTTGTTTGGTTGTGGGCTCGGGGTAGGATCACTAGTCCGAATGTCGGTAAAATCATAGTTATACTTATTAAATACATATGTGAATATTAAACCCATTTTTAAGGTTCATTCTTAACTCAGTTGCTTATGTGAATAATTGAGTCTTGTCTATAAATCAGTAACAGTCAAACAATCATACTAGTAAACTATAATAGGTATAGTTTAGAGGATTACTACTTACTACTTCTAGAACAGTGAAACTTACAAGAGTCAGTTCTTACATGAGTCAGTTCAAACATACTATACCAAGAACAAGATAACAATAATGTGAGCCACTACTTCATGGAATAGCAATATACTTGTTGTGTCACGTTTTGTAACCAGGGTCTCCTGGAGGGAGAGCGTGAGTTTGTGTAAAGATCTATACGGGATTGACCATCCTACACCTTGCTGCTAGCTACAGTGGGACCTGCAGGTCTACGGGTGACAAATGTCATACCATTTCGACATCTTTAGATCGTCGTGTTTTATACTAGTCAATCAAGCATGGTTATAACCTCATCACATTTTACCTTAATTTAACTTATTGGTTTTAAGGTAGTTAGTACTTCAGTAGTTACTTTATACAATACTGCTATACGTCTTCATTTTCCCATTACATTCATATAGTGATATTCTCACATAAAAGGTAATGCAAACTATTTTCTAGAAACGATAGTCATAAACTTGGGAAAACATAAATTTTTACAAAAGAACAAACATACAAAACAGTCGGGTCTTGGTAAAAGACTACTTTCCATTTTAGTAGAAAATATAGGACTTTCTAGGAAGTATACAAACAATTACATCAAAACACTTACAAACATTTTCATCAAACTAATGCAAACATTTGACACAAAAATACTTATGAAATCACCAGCTTAAATGCTGATCTACTCTTTCAAATAACTTGTATTCTCAGGTCACCGGTAGACAGGTACAGATGGCCAGGTTTTGAGAAGACGGAGCATATTCAAGACTCGTCTTTATTTTGATTATATAATTTTTGGTGTCTTACAAACTGTACATAGAACACACTTGTATAAACTATATTATTAATGCAATGGATGATGTTGTTGCTTGTTTTACTATTGTGCATTGTTATGATATTGTACATGACGTCCTCCGCCCCCCGAACGTTTTCGCCGTTCTGGTTTGGGGGTGTGACAGATTGGTATCAGAGACTTTGTTTATAGTGAATTGAGTATATCAACCCATAAAAGATATACAACTATAAACACATCGGGATTAAAACACTCTGACCAAGAGTTTATACTTTTAAAATAATAAAATATTTTACTAAAGTATACATACATGCATTCATACTAGGATCAGTGTCATACTAGGATAGAACAAAAGTATTGCGGTTGTTGGACAGCACAAGTAGGCTTGGGGACATATAATCAGATCTGGGATTGATATAGCCTGATCAACTATATCTATACGATATGTGATTAACATGTGCCTAGGAATGGTTGTGGTGTTGCAGCAAGTCTAAAAACTTACCAACACTACTACAATGAAAACTTTAGAACATAACATAAACTTAAAATACTATAGGAGTATTTTGTGGTACTATAATTACTTATGTGAAAACTAAAAGGTCTTTACTAGTAGGTCAATAGTTGTTGAGTGGATACGCTAAGGTTATATGTGACTAAGGTGTTATAGACTTAGAATCTGTGATCTTTGCTTTACTTCATGTTCCTTGTTTGGTTGTGGACTTAGAGTTAGGGTCACTTATTCGAAGGTCTATTCTATCTTGGTTACATATGACTGGTATGCACTACGCAAGTATTGAAGTAACTGGTAAGGATCATCCTATAATTATCTTAAGTAGTACGTCTATAATATGTTTCTTACATCCCTTTTCTCGTTTAGATAACATGTCTGGATTCCATCTCCCTGGCGACCCGTACTTTCCCGATCAAGGGCACGGTGGATGGCTTGAAGCAGAACCTGAAGGAGAGAACCCGGTGGTCCCAGCAGTAGAAGACCCTGAGGAAAGTTCTGATGAAGAGAACGAGGAGGAAGTCCAAGAAGACTCGGACTCAGAACCCGAGGTCTATGATCCACCCCAAGTTGCTCAAAATCCTAACCCTCGTCCGGCTCTTCAAGGCCCGACGCCTCTGTGGGAGGTGAACTTGGGAAGGTGGAGCAATGAACAGGGACAACCACCTCCCTATAATGGCGACCAAAGCTTCTACAATCTCAACGAGGGAGGCTCAGTAGACAGAGTCCTTCCTGTCTTGGTGTGTCGAGTTGCTCGCAATGCTGAGCAGGGAAGAGCAAACTTCGACCAAGTCATGGAGATCCGTGCTAACTCTGGAGTCAACACAGTTCGTCTACGTCATCTGACCGATGACAAGAACTTGGAAAGGACTCGCACTGATGCCCTACTGGTGGAGCTGAATGCCTGCAAATCTGAAGATAGGGATCTTCGTCAGAACCAAGTGGTTCTGCAAAGGCGTGTTTGGGAAACGAAACAACAACTGCCTGAATCTAGGGTTGGATCAAGTACCAACCAGAACAACTCCCCACGCTAGTAGAGCCTACTCTACTCTGTCTTTTGGATATAAATTAGGTCTATGTATAGACTCTAGTATTAATTTCCTGCTTATGTTAAGACCTTGAACTTTCAGTCTGTTAGGTCTTTGTTCTGTCAAAAATTTCTCAATTGTGGTGTGATGTAAGGCCTACTCCAAGGTCATTTTCCCGAACTTATTACATCTTTAAATACCAGTGATATTGACAGACATCTAATCTCATGGGGAAATCTTTATCCAAATGCTTTCATCCTCCTATTGTTAGATCTCCATTACAATCATACTTTCATCTATTTTGTTGGGCTATGGTAATTTATGAAGGTTTTTGAGCATTATAACACTCCTATGGTATACATGCAACCCTAAATACCTTGGATCTATGTTTTCTCTATTATACATGCAAACTTGAACTTTCCAAGGTATTACCCTAACTAGCATACAATCTTTGATACTTGGGTAATATAAACAAGTTAGAAGACATACCTTTTATGTAGCTTGATTCCATGGAGCTTAAGAGCCTAGTGCCTCAAGTGTGACACCTCAAATGGTTCACACAACATCACCAACATCTTGGAATAACTTGAGAGAAAAGGTTCCTATGCTCAAAATCGGCTAGCCCTCATGTGTACACACACTAGTGCCAATTTCTTGAGCCATGGGGTCCTTATATATTGTGGCTATTAGGGTTACACCATGTAACTCATGTCTTTCCATATTCTTCATGCTCCATGGGTTAAAACCTCCATGGAGTATCCATGGGTTACTCCATGGGTTTAGCCCAACATGAAGAACTATAGATCATAAGCCTACATATATAAGAATGAATGATTTACACAATCAATCCCCATATATTTAATTAGTCTCCTTTTGATCACAATATTAATTCCAAATTAATTCTTGATAAATACTAATTAAATAATATGATTTCATATTAATATATTAACAAATCATAAATATCCTTTTCTCACAAAAGTCTATCCAAATTGTTCTGATGCCATGCAACCCAAATGGACCATGCCAATCGGGTCAAGTACATACCAATTATAGTTATGGACTTAGACACTAATCTAATAGTCTCCCACTTGGATAAGTCTAAAACTATTATTGCGTATGACTTCAAAACCCGACTAGCAATCGTAGCTCTTAAAAGATGTTGTCGAACTCTGAACAAATCAATGACGCATCCATTAGATAAGGGATCATATTTTCCTCCATTCTAGATATCATATGGACTGAGACATGGATTATAATCATTCTCTATGTCCATTTGTTGTTTCTCGATTTCCGATTTATGACGACCGACTAATTGAACAAATCAAATCAGTCCAGGCTTGGCCAAGCACTTAGGGGTGTCATCACTAAATCATCGACGGGCCCACAGATATCGCTTTTATCCCTTTAAGGGTAAAAGGAATGAATAAACTTCGACTCATATGCTTGTTCTACTACTTGTTGAATCATACACAAAGGCACGTTTTATAACATCGAGTTACCAATGCGTTTTCGTACAATCAATGTATAACCAACTCATAGGCAACAACTCATATCTCTAGGTTTGAAGAATATAAGATATTATCGTCTCATGATCACTCGTGATAAAATCCATGAAGTGAGTCAAATGAGCGTGGGTTTAATCCAATACTCAGAACTTATGAGCACTCATGAATGTTGTAGCAACTCTTGCTATGTCCACTACCTTCGAGAACTACAAACCAGCTTCATGACAGTCATGATTCATATCTACTTCCAACATATGACCGACTGTGGATGGTTTGAATAACTTAGTCATTCAGGAAGAACGACCTAGTTATTCTGGAAGTCAAAACATGCAAAGTGAAACACAAGAATAATCGAATCCAATATGGTATCATAACTTATGAATATAAATAGAACACCTTTTATTTATCATCATATTGATTACACATTATTCATTGCATACTATTTCAAATTATCAACTTTATACCTGAATTAAAACAATAGTTGTCCCATGCTCCAAGCATGTACACTATGTTTTTCTAAACAATAGTCATGCCATACACCAAGTATGCATACTATGTTTGTCTAAACATTAGTTATGCCATACACCAAGTATGCACACTAATTTTTCTATGATCTTTACTTTGTGAAATAGATCGATTGAACATAATTCCAATGATTCTCATTTCACAGTCCCAAATCCTTCCCGCAAATGCAAGAATTCCAAATTCCTGCCATTTACCTAAATCTGTTAGATTCTAAACTTATATGCACTAATCCTCTTGTAATGATTATGCACAAAGCCACAAAGACTTGTCAGCAGACATTACAGAGTATTCCAATGGAGATCATTCCATGGAAACGAAGTCTCAAATTCAAAGTACATTGCTTTGAACATCCTTCTTGCATTAAGTTTCCTAATCTTACACAGACTTAATGAATAACTTCCACCTATGGGAACATTTCCATATTCTCATTTTGACTATCACTTCTGAACAAGAGTTGCCTTTTTCAGAATATGTCAATATGGTCTTTCCAAAATTAACATTATACTTCCAACTGTCCCTGAGCAACCAATATTTGGTAAACCTTAGATTGTCCTCGACAATTGCTTAATCAAATTAGTCATATCTAGTTCTAGTACTTTTTCCCTCTTAATGCTCTAGGCATTTGGAAAAATTTAGAACAGATGAATATTATAGCACATGCAATCGATCCTATATCCGAAGCATATGGGACACGATTCATGATGTCTCACATAAAGACATGATACTAGACCAGTCTTTTTGCTATAATATTTCTATTTCTATTTGCCAAGTTCTCATAATTCAGATTATGAAAAGGGATGTCGTAATCATAATCGAATTTTAGAACGCAAATAATGGACCAATATATAGAATTTCCTTATGTTGAAACATTCCAACATAAAATTCATATATATATATATATATATATATATATATATATATATATATATATATATATATATATATATATATCCTTGACTAAAGATGATTAAAACCTCAATCTAAGCTTTTAGAATTGAAATGAAGTATAATTTCATCTCCCTTAATTATAGCAAAACAACTTTTTCCCAATTGAAACTTTTTGTTTTCTATAATTAACATTGCTAACTTGCAACAGTTATCATAATTAACATGCTCCCACTAACATAATGATTATTAGCATAACACTTATGCTCCCACTAGCTTTGACATGTACTTAGAAATCAGCTGGACTTCTAGAAATCAATACTTTATTGATTTTCTTACCAAAGTTCAGATTTCTGATACGAGATGTATTGATAAAACTTTATCAAAGTCATACACCTTCCCTTAGATAACTCATATGTTTGTCTAAACAATTTTAGAACTATGAAAAGGGATGTCGTAATCATAGTCTCAATTGTTTAGACCTTTGCCATTTCTCACAAGTCCATGTTAGTGTGTCGGTTAACCACACACGCTCCACTAACGACTTTGAGACTGCAAATATCATAATTGCTATCTACTTAAAATCTACTTAGTGAAAGCGTTTCCTCACCATCATTTTCATGAGTCGGAGAGAAACCTTATGACACTTAGATTTTATGGTGTATGTGTTCCTATCCATGTGAATTTGTCAAAAACATAATCACAAGATAAGGTTAGTGACAAATCCAAACTCATATGGATTGAAGTTGTGCAGTCTTTACTTCTTGCCACCTAGCAGCACAAGGGCCTGCCATTGCTTCCAAGTTGTTATGCAACCAATTGAGAACTCTCATAACTCATATGCAAAGCCAACTTTAACTAGAATGGGCACAGAAATAGGAATATGTCAACACAATAGGTTATAAACCTGAAGTCGTGTGCTAGCGATAAACTACAGGTTTTATTCTTGATTAGACTCTTTCAAGACCTTTTAGACTCTCACTGTCCTCTTGACATATAAGACTCTCTTGCCAAGACCCATTCCTTGACAAACAAATATTCAAGAGATAGTGTGGATTCTTATTAAGACAAACACTTCACACAATTGGTCTAAGTTGGTCTTTGTTTTATCCAAAACATCACAACTTACCAATTTCAAATGTACAAGAGTAGAACACATTTTACTCTTACATTTGATAAGTGTTAATAAACCTTCTTTAAGATGTATAACTCAAGTTACAATCTTGGAGTATGACTCTAAGACTTGTTTTGGAACGAAGTATGTATCACCTTCTTGATTTCACCATTTCAATAATTCATGACTCCTCTTCTTAGCCATAAGAATGCACTAAGATGTCCCTAGATGATGAATTGTGATATGGTCTCACAATCATTAAGATGATCATAAAACATGATACTAAAGTACTCTCCCATCTTTTTAGATTTGAGAAACTTTTATCTTTCTGCCAAATTTGATTCTTCTCATTCGTTCTGCCATACATCGAAACTTTTCCAATGCTTCAGAATTATACTCAAACTTGTAGTATAACCATATTTACTAAACTTCAATAAATCATGACGAATAGTCTTATCGATCTTTGTGGTGGACTTGACCAGTGCACAAGAATGTGTACTCGATCCCTTAGTCATTCACTTGACTCACATATACATGTGAACAAGGAACTAGTCTTAATTTTCCAAAGATGAAAATTCTCATTCATCATACAATACAAGTTGCATGATTCCAAGTTTCTATCCAACTGAAACTTGAGTGATGAGAATCTTTCCTTATTTGGTAAATTAGACACTACCACAGATGAAAGAATCAAATCCATTTTCCAATTTTGCTATCAACAGAATCATATAAACAACAATTTTTTTTCACAAATGCCACTGTAAGGATATTTAAAATAAATAAAAATGAAACTTTTCTTTTATTTAAAACTTGCGGAAAAACTTATCCTTACAATGCAAATGCATATGAAAACTATGTTGTTATCGATTCCTAAGCAATCTATCACAATTCTTAAGCAGCAGCTCAAAAATTCTGCTCACCGAACCATGCGATCGAAATCCACCTTCACGATCAGAATCAGCTTACTCTTCTTTAAGCTTCCTCTATTTTCCTTTGATTCTTAAAACTTCAACATGTGACCCAGTCACATCATGTAATAAGAATCTCCAAATAGGAACTTAATAGAGTTAAATAGTGGACTTACCTGAAGTAGAGTCAAATTTTTTAACTTGACCAACCTTATGATCTTTCAGGTAAATAGGACAGCTTTGGAACCAATGCCCCTTCCTTTGGCAATATAAGCATATGGACTCTTTGGGAAATGTACACGAGATTGTCTCAGACTTAGCCTTTCTCTTTACCATTTGGTCAACCGAGTTGACTATGGCCGGTCCCTTACCATTGGGAAGAGAAAGCTTTTCTGGATTTTCAATGTTACCATTGTCAACGTCCATGGAAGTTTGGAAAGTTGATCTTCTAATCAAATTTGCTTTACCAGTGCTCCAAATCATTGCTGATTCAGCATCACCTAGCAAATAGATAAGATCATTAAGGGTCATGTCATAGTCTGTTTCATAGTAGTCCCAAAGGAAACTCACTATGTGACTGAGAAAGTGATTAAACAACCAACTTTCTCAAGACTTTGACACCCAACTCTCCCGACTTGTCAATATGTGTCTTCATCTCCAAGATGTGAGCACACATAGACCTTGCTTGCCAATAGGGCTTGAGTGACCTTGAACTATTCAAGAACTTGTGGGTTAGGGAGAATAATTGGAGGAGGTTGAGGAATTAAAGTATGATTTCCATGATCCAACCATGGAACAACATCTTCATTAGGAAAGCTTGTTCCAAGGGATTTGGGAAGATCATAGATGTCTAAACCAGACATTTAATATGGGAGATATTCAATTCAGTTGATTTAAGTCCTTAATATAACACCCAATATGAAATATTAAGGCTAGGACCCAACACAATACTTTTATAACTTAGAAGAAGGATGTCGTAATCCAAGCTATAAAATATTTGAAGGTAGGTGAACGACAATTCACCAGTTTCCACCATGAAAAACGAAATAGAAATATAAGGTTTTAATTGGATTTGAAACTCCTAGATCTTTTGAGATTCATTGAACTTTTCAATGGCATGTTTCAATCTCGATTGTGCCCTCTCAAGTTTTGTGACTGGGATGCCGTGGATCACAAAACAAGGTGTGAATAACCATGCAAATATACTTGGTGCCCTTAATATTTATCACTTACTCGATGTGTCGGTTAACCACACGCGCTCCACCAATCCTATGATAAACATTAAGTTACCCTTTTCCTACCTTGTTAAATCCAAGTTAGCATGCCGGTTAACCACAAGCGCTCCACTAACGACTTAAGCAAAGTGCAAAGTGTAGTTTCATGGGTTAGCACCAAATCCACATTTTCCTAAAGTAACTAAGATTGGGAATTTATAAAAGGTTTAGTTACTTTATATTTATCATTATACTTGTAATGAGAATTATAGTCTTTGTCCTACCCGTTCGGCTAACGACCCTCCACCAGTCAAGGAAGCGGTGGGTGAGAGTGGACTGTCACACCCCGATCCTTGTCGGAATCGATCGAGGCGTGATATATTGTTCAAAGTCTCATGACAACTATGTTATAATATGATTAGATTCAATTAAGTACTAAGTATGCAAACAAGATCCACAACATACAAATACAAATCCAAATACGAACAACATTTATTACATCAAATTTAAATAGTCTTGTGGATTTCTAAGGCACAACCTATTTTTCATCAACTTCATTCTTCAAATCTGCATCATGGGTAAAAACAGGTCAACTACAAGAGTTGGTGAGTAATCTAATTTTAGTAGAGAAAATTGTGAAGTTGAAACCTTTATAATTGGAAATTTGTTTTCTTTTGAAGTCGGCAAACAATTGTATTTGAGATAACGGTTTATAAATCAAAAATTGATTAACAAATGATAACAACAACAATAAGTCCTCACCCTATATATACATATGTATATATATATATATATATATATATATATATATATATATATATATATATATATATATATAAATATATATATAGGATGGAGCATCTAATCATCATACACACTCAACCACGTGCGATCAATCACCTTAGCGTCCCAAGGCGGGGTGGTCAACCCAATAGCGCTATTATTGTCCATAACGCACCTCAAGAATACGGGCATAGTCATGGAGATTAGACTAAAAATGATAATGCACTACAAGTACATGTAGCGTAAACAAACAATAGTTATACAATTAATGATTCACGTATAAATGTCCCAACAATGTCTCAATTGTGATAAAACAATAAAATGAAGTTGGAACATATTAGAACCACATGATACACCCCAAAAGTATTGAAAATTATAAAATATGGGGTAGATTACTCACCTTAGTCCCAAAACGAAATGCGTGTGTCGTACGATAGACGATTCGGGTCAAAATGGCGTAGAACCTAATATAATTAATAGTTTTGGTTTAGGAACTGCTAAACGAGAATGGAGTATTAATACAAATAATTAGACACATATTCTTATATTAGATGAATTAACAATAATACATTTTGATTATAATATTAAGGTATTTATTTGTTAAATGAATTTTAAATTGAATTACTTACTTTGCATAATTAATTTATATTTTCAATTTAGGCCAGATTTTAATAATTTCTTATTAAAATAATAACTTGCCCAATTATAATTATTTACAGATTTTAACAATTATTTATATGAAATAATCATTAAAATGCATTTTTACATGCTTAAATACTTAGGAAAATAGTTTTAAATAGTAAAAAGTATTGAAAAATTACGAAACTATTAGGAAATCATTATTTCATACAATATGAATTACTGTAAAATTTGTATATTTTTCTGAACTGTTTTAGTATTTATTTAATATTTTAATGATTAAACAACACAAAATTCGGGAAAAATAGTAAATGATTTTCAAAAAATCTGTAAAATTAACCATAGTTTTATAACATGATGTAGAGTTCAGTGTATAAGTTTCAGATATTTGTGACTATGGGAAGTATTTTTTATATATTTCATTATTAATTAATCAATAAAATCATAAATAATAGTAAAAAGTAATATAAATGCATGAAACTTCATATATCATGTTTAATCAGTATACAGGTCATCCCAGAATTTTCTCAGAATTTATTGAATGCAAAAAGTATTTTATGTGAATTATTGCCCTACTTTATTGCAATAATTATAGTAATTCAATAAAAATAAATTATTTTCTGAAAATTTCCAGAACTTCTTATTTTATTGATGGGATTCTGAGAAAAATCAGGTTTATGCATAAAATGAGTTTTAGATATTTTGGTGGATTTAATTTGTTTCTTGTATGAATATGAAACTTTTAACAACATACCTTGATGAATGCTTCAAGAGGGATGAAGATTTGAGTATAATAGATTGTTCTTGGCTGGAATATGAGTATTTCTTGGATGAATTTCGAGATTGAGAGTGAGAGAAAGAATAGAGAAGGTTTAAGTGGTGAAGAGAATAATGTGTTGGGAGAAAAAGGAAATGAAAGTGGATGGGAGGTGAGAGTGGGAGACCATGGGAATAATCTTTTTGCTTTTGGTGGTCTTCATAATTTCCCACTAACACAAGCATCTTTTACATAATTAATATAAGAGTTTTATAAAATTTAAAGTAAAGTTTATAAAAATAGAGTTTTATAAAATTTAATGTAAAGTTTATAAAAATGGAGTTTTATAAAAGATATGTTATGATTTGATTATAACAATCTACTTTGATTTGAAGTTTAATTATAGCATTCAAGTTTGATTCTTTTAATTTAATTAGAGCATTATACTTTGATTTGATTTTAATATGGTATCATAATTTAATTTGATTATAGTTATAACGTTGTACTATACTATGTTGCTATTAACGTCAATTTATATCGTAGTGTATGGGTTTTGATCCTATTAGCGTCAAGTAATCTTGAGTAGGGTTTGAATGAGATTGAGAGAGGTTTCGTTTGTGATCTTTTTGAGTGTCCGGCTTCGCAACACAAGGTCCATAGACCCCGTTAAGCCATGATTTAGTGTCCTACACAATCCCGATGATTGTGCAATAGTGTTTTATCGCTTTAGTTCATTGTTTAGCACTGTTAAGGCTAAGGAAAATCAAACACATGAACTTTCCAAATGATGTTTTCTCATTAAAATAGCGAATTGTACAGTGATTACATAACGTAAACCCTATCATACAAGGGTTAATGGAGTTGACCGGTTTGACTAGTTGACTTTGTTTGACTTTGACTTGACCGAAATTTGATGGTTGTCACATCATCCCCCCGTTAGAGGGAATTTCGTCCCGAAATTTGCATTTTGATTGGGACTTCAAGAGTTTGGAAAAAGATGTGGAAAACTTTTCGTAGTACAAGAAATTGATTATGGTGAGGAACAACCCTCCTGATGTCACATGATGACCTTGGAAATTTCTTATTGTAACTTGAACTGAGTCAATTTAAAAGGAGTTTATTGTTTTGGGATGATAGAGTATTCTATGTGTGCTTTTATACTCCATGTTTTATCCTTGGTATTACCACTATGAATATTTTATAACGTAGTTAGCGAGTTCCATCATTACGAATGTTTCAACAAATTTTGACGAAATTTGCATTATAAGTCCTACAAGTTCTTTTATAGTCGATTGACGTAAACTAGTCGTATATCATTAAGATTGCAAGGGCATTTTAGATGGGTGACCCCGCCTTAAGCCCACAACCAAACAAGGAACAGGGAATGAGGCGGAATCACACATTCTAAGTCCATAGAATCTTAATGATATATGACCATAATGTTTACACTAGCCCTCATAGATTCCAGGGGCGTAGTATTATTGGGCTAGAAGTAGGAATTGTAGTTCAAAATAAAATAGTTATAAGACTGCTATCTTCAAACTTGGGCTTTGGCCCCTCCCGATTCCTAATCAGAATGGTCCAATACTCCCAATTCTCCAAGCGACCAAGCGGTATCAAGAAATCAAAATCGATTCATCCCCATTTTCCCAATTCGCTGCCTATCTCGCCTGCTGTTCGTTTGTCGCTGTCTCGCCAAGTCAGTCGCCTGGTCTCACTCTCGCCAATCGCCATCGCCAAGTGCCCAAGTCCCCATTCTCACTTCACAGAAATCAGGTATGTAATCCCGAGACCCAAATCCTGTTCAGATGTTCTTTCTTTTCTGATTATAAGATTGTTGATTGTTGGTGTTGGCGTATTGCACTGCTGCTGCTGTTTTCTGTCAATTTGTTGCCTATTTATGCGTTACTACTGTCTTACTGAGTTTCCTTTTAATTTGGCTGTCATTTGCGATTTGGCGATTTGCCAATTTGATTTATAAGTTATGAACTTATAGATTTGGTTATTGATTTGGTTATGCTTAACAGCTTGTCAGCTTCAAACAAAACTGAAAAGTGACAACAAAGATTGATTTGGTTATTGTTAAATGAGTTATTGGTTATTGTTCTAATTTTGAATTTGATTTTGTTTTGATTGGATCAATTGTTCCTTCATTTTGATTTTTCTAGATATAATCATGGGAAAGATGAAAACATTGAAAGAGAAATTGTTGTCTGCTTACTAATATATCATTCATAATCTGTTTTTAAAGACATTAAAGGCTGTCGGGCTGAGTTGTAATTCTTTTTCTAGGTGTTTTTGGTGTTTATTTGTTGAAAACAATCTGTTTTTTTTAATGTTAATTTCAGTTTATAATATTTTCGCCCCCCCCCCCCCCCAAGTTAATTGATCAAGCTCCGCCACTGATAGATTCACTAGTAAAAACCCTGAGTTTTTACATAGATGATAAGACTTATTTGGGTTTTGCCGTGTTCTCAAGATTCATGGTTTATATACTTGAATCGATGCTAGTTTTAGTAATAAAAAGAAATTTTGAATTTAAACGTCGAGGTTAGAAGCTTGTACTGATATTTAAGGGGTTAAAAAATAAAATTTTATTAGTTACCTATAGCGACACACAAGTCATAATTTGCATGTGTGAAGACTTGGAGTACTTTCTAATTGGTTCGTGTGTGAAGACTTGGAGTACTTTCTAACTGGTTCATGTGTGAAGACTTGGAGTACTTTCTAATGAAAAGTGTGCTACTGGGGAAATTTGAAACTGGTATGTAGCTTCAAAGTCAAGAATATGCGGTAGGCATGTGATGTATTAAATGCATGAGGCACATAAGTCATAATTTGCGGCAACATATACGTATATGTGTGTGAATTGAAGAAGAAGGTTACAGTTCAAAGACCATATATATTCATTTCCTCTTTATTTGTTATTAATTACTTCTCCCACTTCACTTATATAAATCATCACATTCTTACAGCAAATTTTAACTTCTCCCTCACAAATGGATCCACCTGCAGATCATCAAAACCCCATAGATGACCTCGATTGGTTTCAATACTTTGATCATCAAGATCTTTTCAGGTATATATAAACGTCACTCATTACCCCATCTTTCGCACAGAAAAGTGATTTTGTCTATATTGATCAAAACATGGTTTGGATTTGTAGTGATCAAAAAGAGTCTTTCATCGTGTTGGATTTGATTATCTTGAGTTTTTTTTTTTTTTTTTTTGGATTTTTGCAGTGGTGACATGCTCGACCATCATGATTACGAGTTGTCGGAAAAATTGCATGAAGTGCTCGATCAGAACGTTTCCACAGTACTTAACAAAGATCAAAACATCATTTCTAGAAATGAGTTTCACGATTTGGATCCCCTTAAAGACATAAGCTTATGGGATTGTTGGGAGGATGGTAATTTACCATTGGTTAGTTTCAGTGAAGACTGTAAATCCGGTGGTGAGGCTACAGGTAGTTCTAGTGCTGCCACCACTGATCACGGTGGCCGGAAGGTGGCAAATAGATTGAGACCATTGGAGTTTGAAGAGATAGCGAAGTACTTTGAGATGCCGATAATCATGGCAGCAAAGGAACTAGGGATAGGGTTAACATTGTTGAAGAAAAGATGCAGAGAGCTAAACATAAACAGATGGCCTCATAGAAAACTTAAGAGCCTTCAATCCCTCATTCAAAATGCCAAGGTAAACTACGATAATAACCTTCTATACATTACTCATGCATGTATGCATGCACTTGGTAACCAAAGTAGTTTTGGTATTTTCTAAAATTTTAATTATTAGTTTCTTTATAACATAAACATAGGCCCTAGGCATATGCCACATCGAATCAATTGTTTTACTACGATTTCTGATTTATATTTACATAAACTTAACTCATTGTAAATTTTATGAACTCGCATGAAAAATATATTGCATCTACCTAAACAAACTAGGAGTTGGGATTAAAGGAGGAGGTAGAGACGTTAGCAGGGCACAAGAAGATGATGGAGAAATTGCCAGGTATGGAATTGACAGAAAGAACAAAGAAGCTTAGGCAAGCTTGCTTCAAAGCTATTTATAAGAAGAGAGGACTTAACAATCCTTAGTCCTTACCTTTTCTTTTAGCCATTTTGTTATAATTAGTGGATTTTAATCTACATTGTATGTGTTTTTTCTCTTGATAGATTGATACCCTTTTTAGTTTCATTGTGTTTGTCTATTGATTTTTTTATGCAGAAAATTTTGTATAATTTGGGTATTATAGTTTGTATTATGTGTTTAGCTATATTCTAGATTGCCGACACGACTACGCTGACGACTCTATACCAGAGGTCTATATAAATAGACTTATGAATTTAGTAGGAATAAGTTGATTATAATCTTGTGATTTGTTCCATGTCTGATCCACTCCTAAGATTCACTCGACATGCCCCCAGTTATGTGTAATTAAAATTTTATTAGACTGTTGATCCTAATGAGTCTACCCTAAGTCCACAACCAAACAAGGAACATGTCAACTATGAGAAACACGCATATGGACTTGTGAGTTATTTGTAAATTGATTAGGGAAATAAAGTTTTTTTTTAGACATTGTTGGGTAAAATAATTGTAAAACACTTGTTGGGCCATGGGTAGGAATGTTGGGCACCTTTTGGGCTTTCCATGGTTACTAAATGTGAAACATGTAGCACTTGCGTGGGCCCCCACAAAACTAAGTTTTCACATTTCTTTCCTACTTCTAGGCCCATTAGGGAACTTAATAGTCCAATGAGTTGGCCATTTTGGAGTGTATCCTTTCGGATACGTTTGATAAGGTCGGGTATTTTGATGGCTCAAAAGTAATGTGAATGACGCGCTTTGGCCTATAGGTTTGGGAACTCTCGCCTTTGGTCCCCAGATAAGAAAACTGGTCCCTCGGTTGATTGGGATTTATACGAATGCTTACCTAGTCAGGACTTTCGGGCTACCGGCACCTCCCCCTTCCAGTTACTACGCGTCCATTACTATGATCCTACCCAACTAGAGTGGATGACTTTGAATTTCCTATGAGCTCTAAGGAATACATATATGTATATACATTTTGTTAAACAACTTGAGTATGTGTGTGATTTTCAGAGAAAGTGGAGAATATTCACAAGTGTATGCACACATATAAGTGTCAGGAGTAATACGTATGCACATAAGGGAGCAATTAACACACAAAGGTATTCCTAGGATTTTCTAAGTGCGAATTGCATGCAGTTGTGTGTGCATTTTATAAACTAGCATACGAGAGGACCCTAGAGGCTATAGACTAGGTCAAGGCAATTAACCTAATTCCCTATAGTCAAGGGCTCTGATACCAATCTGTCACACCCCGATCCTTGTCGGAATCGATCGAGGCATGATATATTGTTCAAAGTCTCATGACAACTATGTTATAATATGATTAGATTCAATTAAGTACTAAGTATGCAAACAAGATCCACAACATACAAATACAAATCCAAATACGAACAACATTTATTACATCAAATTTAAATAGTCTTATGGATTTCTAAGGCACAACCTATTTTTCATCAACTTCATTCTTCAAATCTGCATCATGGGTAAAAACAGGTCAACTACAAGAGTTGGTGAGTAATCTAATTTTAGTAGAGAAAATTGTGAAGTTGAAACCTTTATAATTGGAAATTTGTTTTCTTTTGAAGTCGGCAAACAATTGTATTTGAGATAACGGTTTATAAATCAAAAATTGATTAACAAATGATAACAACAACAATAAGTCATCACCCTATATATACATATGTATATATATATATATATATATATATATATATATATATATATATATATATATATATATATATATATATATATAGGATGGAGCATCTAATCATCATACACACTCAACCACGTGCGATCAATCACCTTAGCGTCCCAAGGCGGGGTGGTCAACCCAATAGCGCTATTATTGTCCATAACGCACCTCAAGAATACGGGCATAGTCATGGAGATTAGACTAAAAATGATAATGCACTACAAGTACATTTAGCGTAAACAAACAATAGTTATACAATTAATGATTCACGTATAAATGTCCCAACAATGTCTCAATTGTGATAAAACAATAAAATGAAGTTGGAACATATTAGAACCACATGATACACCCCAAAAGTATTGAAAATTATAAAATATGGGGTAGATTACTCACCTTAGTCCCAAAACGAAATGCGTGTGTCGTACGATAGACGATTCGGGTCAAAATGGCGTAGAACCTAATATAATTAATAGTTTTGGTTTAGGAACTGCTAAACGAGAATGGAGTATTAATACAAATAATTAGACACATATTCTTATATTAGATGAATTAACAATAATACATTTTGATTATAATATTAAGGTATTTATTTGTTAAATGAATTTTAAATTGAATTACTTACTTTGCATAATTAATTTATATTTTCAATTTAGGCCAGATTTTAATAATTTCTTATTAAAATAATAACTTGTCCAATTATAATTATTTACAGATTTTAACAATTATTTATATGAAATAATCATTAAAATGCATTTTTACATGCTTAAATACTTAGGAAAATAGTTTTAAATAGTAAACAGTATTGAAAAATTACAAAACTATTAGGAAATCATTATTTCATACAATATGAATTACTGTAAAATTTGTATATTTTTCTGAACTGTTTTAGTATTTATTTAATATTTTAATGATTAAACAACACAAAATTCGGGAAAAATAGTAAATGATTTTCAAAAAATCTGTAAAATTAATCATAGTTTTATAACATGATGTAGAGTTCAGTGTATAAGTTTCAGATATTTGTGACTATGGGAAGTATTTTTTATATATTTCATTATTAATTAATCAATAAAATCATAAATAATAGTAAAAAGTAATATAAATGCATGAAACTTCATATATCATGTTTAATCAGTATACAGGTCATCCCAGAATTTTCTCAGAATTTATTGAATGCAAAAAGTATTTTATGTGAATTATTGCCCTACTTTATTGCAATAATTATAGTAATTCAATAAAAATAAATTATTTTCTGAAAATTTCCAGAACTTCTTATTTTATTGATGGGATTCTGAGAAAAATCAGGTTTATGCATAAAATGAGTTTTAGATATTTTGGTGGATTTAATTTGTTTCTTGTATGAATATGAAACTTTTAACAACATACCTTGATGAATGCTTCAAGAGGGATGAAGATTTGAGTATAATAGATTGTTCTTGGCTGGAATATGAGTATTTCTTGGATGAATTTCGAGATTGAGAGTGAGAGAAAGAATAGAGAAGGTTTAAGTGGTGAAGAGAATAATGTGTTGGGAGAAAAAGGAAATGAAAGTGGATGGGAGGTGAGAGTGGGAGACCATGGGAATAATCTTTTTGCTTTTGGTGGTCTTCATAATTTCCCACTAACACAAGCATCTTTTACATAATTAATATAAGAGTTTTATAAAATTTAAAGTAAAGTTTATAAAAATAGAGTTTTATAAAATTTAATGTAAAGTTTATAAAAATGGAGTTTTATAAAAGATATGTTATGATTTGATTATAACAATCTACTTTGATTTGAAGTTTAATTATAGCATTCAAGTTTGATTCTTTTAATTTAATTAGAGCATTATACTTTGATTTGATTTTAATATGGTATCATAATTTAATTTGATTATAGTTATAACGTTGTACTATACTATGTTGCTATTAACGTCAATTTATATCGTAGTGTATGGGTTTTGATCCTATTAGCGTCAAGTAATCTTGAGTAGGGTTTGAATGAGATTGAGAGAGGTTTCGTTTGTGATCTTTTTGAGTGTCCGGCTTCGCAACACAAGGTCCATAGACCCCGTTAAGCCATGATTTAGTGTCCTACACAATCCCGATGATTGTGCAATAGTGTTTTATCGCTTTGGTTCATTGTTTAGCACTGTTAAGGCTAAGGAAAATCAAACACATGAACTTTCCAAATGATGTTTTCTCATTAAAATAGCGAATTGTACAGTGATTACATAACGTAAACCCTATCATACAAGGGTTAATGGAGTTGACCGGTTTGACTAGTTGACTTTGTTTGACTTTGACTTGACCGAAATTTGATGGTTGTCACATGGACACCCATTAAACTGTCATTTTATAGGCAGTAACCTTATACCCCCCTTATAGACCGGCTTCGTGAATGAGGCCTACTAACGGTAAGACTGACTTGCTCTTATACATATATATATTATTAACTTATAATACTATAAAGTATAAGGGTTGAAGTTTAACTTTTAAAACTCTAGGGTTTGGAATTAAAGTGTGTGTGAGACTTTACAAATTCCAAAACTTGAGGGCAAGTTTTGAACTATTCAAAAACTTTTGGATTTTCATAACTTATGAGTTTAATTAAGGTTTTTTAAAAACTTTAATGAAGAGACTCTTGAACATCCATAACTTGAGGACAAGTTATGGAGTTCATAAAACAAAAGGACTCTTCAAATTTGTAACCAATGCATTTTAATGGATCTTTAAAAGAAATGACTTTTGGTAATCCATAACTTGAGTACAAATTATGGACTCCATTAAAACAACATTTAGATCAAGAATTAACTAACAACAATTTGCAAATAATTCCTATGATCTACCAAAACTCATAAGTGTATGAACAATCATATCAACAATTTCAAGAATCATATAAACACACATAAAACTTGAAATTTTGATAATAACCTTGAAATAGGTTTACCATAATCATTACCACATCAAAAACAGGTTTTATAAGTCCAAAACAGTTTAAGGTAATGATTCTAGACCAATTCCAGCCTTAAAACTCGAAAATATGCTGTCAGGGGCTCCTACTCGTCGAGTGTATGAACCTACTCGACGAGTAGGATGAATTTCTTCATGGAATCGGCAAGTTCATCAGTGGACTCGGCGAGTCCAGTGCCCAGACAGCCAGAGGCATCGACAACATGGGACTCGGGAAGCCCATGCTGAACGAATTGGTATGGGCTTCCGAGTCCACTGATGGGACCTTAGGGCGTGAACCGGAGGCATCAACAACATCGGACTGAAGCTACTGGAATTGGTATGGAGCATCTACACAAGCCACGACGTAAACTATGGACAAATCCTTTAGGACGACTTCCTCCAATACATTCCCAAAGAGCACCCAAGGGAGAACCCAACCGAGCTCACATTTGCACGGTTCTGGTCACTTTGCATCTCAGACTTACATGCGGATGCTGGAATAGACATGGGTAGTGACATCAACTTTTTCGTCACTAAGGATCTTAAAAGGTACAACCCTTCTTCTGATCAAACGATATTTGGACCGATCCGCAGACTCCCTACTCATATCCTTTCTTCTCTTGGTCTTGAGACTGCTGATGTCTCAGACCACATTGAGGCTACGGAGGGTATTGCCCCATACCCTCCTACCCCGCCTCTTCCATCCGCAGCCATTATCTCTGAGGGTACCGCGGTCCCCTCTTCCACTACACTATCCAATCTTTCTCAAAGAAGAAAGCAGTTGGCAACCAAGAAACAAAGAACACCCAAGAAGGATGCTCCTAAACGAACCGCACCCACCAAGAAACGCAAAACAAAACCTGCCCCAATCATATCTAGCAGTGATTCAGATGAGGATAGGCATCCAATCTCTATCTTCAAGAAAAGGAAAACAACCGATACCACTATCCATATGCGTGACCGGACAGATGCTGAAGCCTCTCAACAGGCTCCAGTAGTCCTTGGGGTGCCCGCACACCCATTCGACACCACCATCATTTTCCAGTCAGACTCAGAAAGTGACTCTGATTCTCAACTACGTGGAGACTCCCCCCCAGTGCACTCCCAAGAGGACGACACTGGTTCACGCCCTAAGGTCTCCAGGGCTTCCCGACTGCATTTCTTTTCACCAGAGGAGTTGCGCTCCATTCTTCTTTCTGTCACCCAAACACTACAAACACCTTCCCACCCGCAGGGCACTTTTTTCGCCCATGCCAGAACTGAGCAGAGGCCACACTTGACCACGGGTCAAGGAGACCGAGGAAGCTCAGGAAATCCTACTCTGCTTTCATCTTTTACAGGTGGTTTAGGCACGGTGAGCACAAATGTGCAAGGATCCGTGGACCCGAAGGACACTTCGGTGCGCTTTGAAGGATTTGACCATGATGCATCCAATGACTCTTGGTTACAGTACAATCTGGTAACTGAGTCAGACAAGAAGAAGTATGTTGCGTTCCAAAGGGCTTTCCAAGCCCGCAAGGAACAACAAATCAAGCAGCAACAACAGAAAGAACAGGAGATCCAGGCCGTGGCTAGATATTGGGCAAATGTCATCAGCAATGCCAGTACCGTAGCCACCATTCAAAAAATTCAGAACTGGATGGATCAGATGGCTGAAACAATTTCAAAAACTCAAGCTTCAGGTGCAGCCGCAGGTACCTCCAAAGTTCCTCCTACTCCAACTCCCATTCCATCTCCCACTCCTACAGTCAATCCATCACAAGACGAAGAACCTGCAATCGAACTCAGTTCAGCTCCCACCTTCGGTCTTGATGATGAAGACATCCAAGAAGTAAACAAGCCAAGCCCTTCTGATGATGACCTCATGATGTTTGAAGAAGAGGAGTCCAGCGGTTCTCAACATTCGACTTCCAAGCCTAAAGAGAAGAAGAAAAAGAAGAAGAATGTTGTCACCCGGAAGGAGTTCATGAGCCTTCAAGCCAAAATCGATCAGATCCTGGCTGCGGTCTAGCCTACTCAACCGCAACCTGAAGACACTCCAGGACCGCAGTCACTGATTGAAAGAATAGAACGTCTGGAAACAAGGGAACGCATGGCTGCTGAATGAATCTCTCTCAAAGTAGAGATGGGGATCCGGTCCCTTGACAATAACCGCAAGGCTGGCCACAAGGACTTCATGGCTGCAGCGGAACGCCTCATTACTGAGGTGACCGCAATCAAAACGGATCTTCAAGCGGCCATCGCGGATCAAGCTTCTCAGTCTCAGAAATTGATAGATGAGACTCATACTGCTTATGAGTCCACTATCTCTGTTCTTCAAGCAACCATCAACAGACTGCAGAAATCCCTTTCCTCCAACTTCCATGGCCCTGAGATCCTCCAGCTCACCAAAGAAATCCACTAGTTGCTCTTCAGCTCCTCCACTCCAAACAACCAACATTTGGCAAAAGCTCTCAAAGCTCAGTTCCAAGAAGTCTTCAACAAGGTGGATGGACTTAAGCAATGGCTTGAGGAAGCACCGGGGTTGCATCCCTCAAGAGGGGGAAGTGATGAAGAACAAGAAGTCCATCACTCTGATACTTCTATTCATCAGAGTCCCCCCATCATCACTGAAAAAATTCCCACACCACCGCAACCATCTCAACATACTCCATCTCCTCACACTTCACCTCCAAAAGATACTCCCAAAAAGCCAGAGACTCCTCCGCACTTCAAGAACTTGGCTGAAAACATGTCTTCTCCAAGCACCACAGACTCCCCTGCCACCGCTCAAAGGAAGCATGAATGGAAAGCAGCCAAGTTGGCAGAGTTAATTTGGAGAGAATGCGGGTTTGACACCATGATGGATGAGTCCTTGATTAATTCTTGGATCAATCCGCACCACAGGCTCCTAGACGAAGATTACAGACCGCACCTCACTTATGCTGAACCCCCTGCTGATGGATACTGGGATATACCAATTTCTCCAAATGCCAAGTACTTCACTGTATTTGAGCAGTTTGACCAAATCCTTCCAGATCACAAGAGACTGCCAATGGAGTTTGAGAGACTTAGTCTTTTTCATGCTAAACATGCCTCCTCCATTGAAAACATATGGTCTAACGACAGACCATCCGCAGTCAAGAACTACAAAGTCAGGAAATTTATGAAGGCTGACTACATCCAGTATACCCTCACCAGAAGGGAGCATGACTACATCCGCACCCAGGCAGACTTTCCTTGTATGAATCCGGAAGAAATCTTCCTTATTGCCAGGGTGTTCCAAAACAAGTCAGAAAAGCACCCTAAAATGCAGATAGCGCTTGAAAAAGCCAACTCTTTTCTCAGGGATACGGTCTGTGACTTTGCCAAGATAGATGCGGATATCTACCCCACCATCCTCAAGAAGTTTGATCTCCCACCTTTTGAACCTGTGCCAATGCCTACCGAAGGCTTCCAAGAAAGATCTCTAGGCGCAACAAACTACCCTGAACTTGGAGTCATATTCAAAAGGAAGACTGACAATGTCAAATATTTCATTCCTATGACTGCCATGCACCGCCTGACCAAGAAACAACTTGACATCTGCCGGACTGCAATTGAAAGATCTAAGCATACTACCGCAGAAGTCAAGTTCGAGATCACAAGAAGAATCACATGGTTGGAAAACGTCAGGAAGTTCTGCTGGATTTTGATCAAGTTCCTCAAACTTGATAGCTGAACCGGAGTTAAAGAGGTCACTTAGGGGGAAATTGTTGAATCATAAAAGTGACCCTCTTGAACTTAGCTACCGCAACCATCTTTCTACCGCAACCGCTTCAGCACCCGGAGTCAATCTTGTTCATCAGTAACCGCATCAGTAACCTGAGTCAGCTACCGCAGTCAACTTAGCTAGATTACGTTATTTGTCTTTTATGTAATACACTCTATTATCCAGTATGCCTTGCACGGCTGCTTATAGAGTTGTAATCTAGTGTAGTTTCTAAGTCTCTATAAATAGAGACTTACTCTCTTTGTATTCATAGAGATAAGAAAAGGAAGAACCGATAACTTATGAATTCTATCTGAATACACATTCTGAAGTTATCTCTCTTATCTTTCTTCACTCATATCTTCTTACTTAAATCTTATCATAATTCTGCTGATCATAATCCCTTTTCGGAGCAAGTCTTTAAGACTTAATCACTAAGCTTGATCTTCCTTATTAACTTGGAGTGAATGCATTCCTTGTTATGAATCAGCTTAAGTGTCTTCTTGATATAACAATTGCTGTCATTTCCATTCCGTTACATTTCCGCAACTAACTCTCTAACTATCTAACTATATTATTGTTGAGCTTCTAGATCCTTTGAGATTAACTATTCCGCATTATACTTGTTCTAACTTTTGTTCAAGTGTGTCTCCAAGTTTTTCTCTCAACACAACCCAAATGGACCATGCCAATCGGGTCAAGTACATACCAATTATAGTTATGGACTTAGACACTAATCCAACAATTTAGTCCATGGATCACTCTCATTATCCTCACTCTTAAATGCTTATTATCATCTTCATCCTTGTAAACTTTCAGTTGAAAGATGCCTCCACGTCGATCAGCGAGACGTAATCCTCCGATAACTCCAACCCAACCACCACTACCTCCTCCACAATACGATCATGCAGCTCTCCAAGCTGCAGTGGCTACGGCTGTTACGACAGCCTTAGCTCAATTCAGTGCTAGCGGTACTAGCGGGAGTGGAACAGCTGTATATTCTACTCAAGGTGATGCTCCCGTGCGCTCTAGTGAGTGTTCGTATAAGGACTTCACCAATTGCAAACCCAGAGCCTTCAATGGCAGCGGTGGGATCATTTATCGGTCGCAATGTTCGAAAAGACTGAGTCGATCTTTGAGATCCGCTCCTGTCCGGAAGGAAGCAAAGTAAAATTTGATGCCTGCACCTTCGCGGACAGTGCCCTAATATGTTGGAATAGCCATGTCAAGTCACTCACTCTAGTAGTGGCTAATGCAATGGGCTGGGAAGCTCTGAAGGAGCTGATGATTGAGGAGCACTACCCGAGGGGCGAAGTTCAGAAACTTGAACAGGAACTCTGGAGCCTAACCATGAAGGGCTCCGACATAGTAGCCTACACTGCCAGGTTTAGTGATCTGGTGGCTCTATGTCCAGGAATGGTCCCTACTGAGGGAAAGAAGATCGAGAGGTATATTTTTGGGGCTGGTGCCTCCATTTCAGGGGAATGCCTTAGCTTCAAACCCCACCATCTTCGACAGTGCCAAATGGTTGGCACGGCGGCTCATCGATCATGGAGTACGTACACCGACAACAACAACCCTTGCCGTCCCAGCTACATCCAAAGCCACCGAAAACAAACGGAAGTTTTGAGACAAGAAGAAGAGCAACATAGCGCATACCTCTTCCAAGAAGCAGCAAGTCGTGGCTGTTCATGCCGCGACAACACCTGCTGCCACTGCACCGATGAAACAGTATGTTGGGAGCCTGCCTAAGTGCAACAAGTGCAGCTTCCACCACAACGGCCCCTGCCAGGAAATGCAGTGTAGAAATTGCAACAGGAAAGGGCACACTGCCCGTTTCTGCAAAGCTCCAGCTAGGCCAATCACCCAGGTTCCTGGTGCTGGAGCAGGCCAGGCCTGCTACGGTGTGGTGAGGTTGGTCATTACAAGAGGAACTGCCCGAAAGCAGGGAATAATGGCGGAGTAGGAAGAGTTTTGGCGATAGGCCACGAGGAAGCGGTAGCAGACCCTACGGTGGTCACTGGTACGTTTCTCCTCGATAACTCTTATGCATGCATTCTATTTGATAGTGGAGCGCAGAGGAGTTTCATGAACCAAAAATTTGCACACTTACTTAAACAAAAACCACGAGCACTTAAAGAACCGTTCACCGTAGAAATGGCTAACGGAAAGACTGAGAGCAGTAGCTATACATACATAGGATGTACCCTATCTCTAGATAGCCATTCATTTCCAATCGGCCTCATGACTGTCTCAATTAAGAGTTTCGACGTCATTATCGGCATGGATTGCTTGAGTCTTCATCGTGCTGACATCATGTGTTTTGAGAATGTCGCTCGTCTTAATCTATCGTCTAACGAAACCCTAGTTATTTATGGTGACAAACCAGGCACAAACCTTCGGAACATCTTAAGTATACAAGCCCAGAAGGACTTACGAAAGGAATGTCATGCATTCCTTGCTCATGTAGTCGATATGAGCCAAGAGACGAAAGACATAAAGAACATCCTAGAAGTACGCGACTTTCCCGACATCTTTCCAGAAGAACTCCTAGGATTACCACCTCAACGTCAAGTCGAGTTCAGAATCGACTTAGTTCCAGGGGCTACCCGAGTAGCCAAATCGCCCTATCGACTAGAGCCAACTAAGATACAGGAGCTATTCGGTCAACTGAATGAACTACTGAGCAAGGGATTTATTAGACCAATCTTCTCACCCTGGGGAGCGTCGGTCTTGTTCGTAAAGAAAAAAGACGGATCGTTCTGTATGTGCAACGACTACAGAGAACTAAACAAGCTTACCGTTAAGAACCGATACCCTTTACCTCGTATAGACGACTTGTTCGACCAACTGCAAGGGGCAAACTACTTTTCCAAGATTGACCTGAGATCTGGGTATCACCAGTTACGAGTTTTAGAGGAAGATGTTTCCAAAACAGCCTTCCGAACTCGTTATGGACACTACGAGTTTGTAGTGATGCCTTTCGGATTAACCAATGCGCCCGCAGTGTTCATCGACTTAATGAACCGGGTGTGCCGTCCTTACTTAGATCGGTTCGTTATTGTATTCATCGATAACATTCTTATCTATTCTCGTAGTAAGGAGGAACATAGCCAACACCTACGTCAGATCTTAGAAACCCTACGAGCATAGAAGTTATATGCGAAGTTCTCTAAGTGCGAATTTTGGATTCGAAGAGTCGAATTCTTGGGTCACATGGTTAGCGAAGAAGGAATTTACGTGGACCCTTCCAAAATAAAGGCCATTGAGAACTGGTCATCTCCAAAGACGCCTACATAAATTTGTCAATTTCTAGGCCTCGCTTGCTACTATTGCAGGTTTATTCAGAACTTCTATAGGATAGCGAAACCAGTTACTACATTGACCCAGAAAGGTGTGACCTTTGACTGGGAAGAGAAACAAGAGAAGGCGTTCCAAACGCTGAAGCGAGCCTTATGCAGCGCACCGATATTATCCCTCCCAGAGGGGATAGAAGATTTCGTGGTTTATTGGAAGTCAAGGGTGGCAGAGCCTTGTATCTCATGGATCGGATCTGGACACCGAAGCTCGGTGGTTTCAGAGACGTGGTCATGAATGAAGCGCACAATACTTGATATTTCGTCCACCCAGGTTCAGATAAGATGTATCTGGATCTCAAAAAGTTATACTGGTGGCCTAACATTAAAAGCAGAGATTGCTACCTTCATAAGTAAGTGTCTTACTTGCGCCAAGGTTAAGGTCGAATACCAGAAACCCTCAGGTTTACTACAACAACCGGAAATACCTGAGTGGAAGTGGGAGCAGATCATGATGGACTTCATAACCAAGTTGCCCAAGACAACGGGTGGTCTCGATACCATTTGGGTAATCGTAGACAGGTTAACCAAGTCTGCACACTTCCTGCCTATCAAAGAAACCGACAAGATGGAGAAACTAACAAGAACCTACATTAGGGAGATTGTACGACTGCATGGTGTTCCCATATCTATTATCTTCGATAGAGATAGTAGATTCACTTCAAGATTCTGGTGGTCGCTACAAAGTTCCTTAGGAACTAGGCTGGACATGAGTACAGCCTACCATCCACAAACCGACGGACAAAGTGAGAGGACTATTCAAACTCTGGAAGATATGTTGCGAGCCTGTGTGATAGATTTTGGGAAGACATGTGATACTCATTTATCCCTTGTCGAGTTCTCCTACAATAACAGTTATCACACAAGCATAAAGGCAGCTCCATTTGAAGCCCTCTATGGCCGGAAGTGCAGATCCCCTATGTGCTGGGCTGAGGTGGGTGATACGCAGTTAGCTAAAGGACGAGTTCCTGACAGCACTCTCACGGGTCCGGAAATCATTCAGGAAACGAAAGAGAAGATTGTTCAGATTCTTGAACGATTCAAAGCCTCTACAGACCGACAGAAAAGCTACGCTGACAAGAGACGGAAACCTTTGGAATTCCAGGTTGGTGACTGTGTTCTATTGAAGGTCTCCCCCTGGAAGGGCTTGATATGCTTCGGAAAGCATGGGAACCTAAATCCAAGGTACATAGGGCCTTTTGAGATTACCGCTAGGATCGTACCTGTAGCTTACAAACTCAAACTACCTCAAGAACTTAGTAACGTACACCCTACTTTCCACGTTTCGAACCTGAAAAAGTGTCTATCTGATGAGACTCTTGTTATCCTACTTGATAAAATCGAGATCAATGAGAGCCTCAACTTCGTGGAAGAACCAATAGAGATCATGGACCATGAGTTCAAGCAAACGAAGCAAATTCGTATCCCGATAGTGAAGGTTCACTGGAATGCAAAGCGGGGACCTGAATTCACTTGGGAGCGCGAGGATCAAATGAAACTGAAATATCCTCATCTTTTACCTTAGTCTATCTGTATTTGCTTAAACTCTAATCTCAGGATGAAATTCCCTTTAACGGGGGGATGATGTGACAACCCGAAATTTCTATCTTGTAAAGTCAATCAATTCAATCAAAAGTCAGACTAGTTTTTGTTATCTTTTAGCCTTGTTAAGGGTCTGTTTGAGAGTTTCTAAGCCTAGTACACTCAAGGATTGTGTTTTAGGAAGTATTAACTTGAGTTCATTGAGTTTCAATCAAGCCGGAAACACCATCAAAATGAGTTCACGGCCGTTAACCCTCACTTGGCCGTTAACAACTCTTATATATAAGAGGATGGTTCATTTTTCTTCATTTCTTCAACTCTAGCCGTGAACACACCCCATTCTCTCTCAACTTTCTTCAACCGTGAGCACTCCAAAGGCTTCCAATAAGTAAGTATCTGATGAGTTGAAAAACTCTTAGATCGATTAGATCTTCAACAGGCTAAACAATAAAAGCAAACAAACACAATAAACACGATATAGAATCAAGTAATGCTTAATGATTCAAATGTAGTCACGCCTCAGCAGAGCTCGATGAAGAACTTCCACTGTAGAGGCAAGCTAGGGTTTGTAGTACAATGATGAGAATTATAATTAAAGCGCTACTGACAAAGGATGCATGCATGCACCTTAAATACTAAACCCTAATAAAATAAACATGGTTGGACAGGCCCAAACCAGATAACAAAACTGGGCTAAAGACCGAGCCCAAGGACGCAACACTACTAGACCCAACAATCTCCCCCTTTGCGTCAAATGGGGCGAGACTTCACTTCGGTGGAGGTTGAGGAGTTCGCTTCACAACCTTGAACAATTTTGGAATGATGGCAAGAAGAGTTTGTCTGAAAGCCATATACCACCGAAGCATATCTGAGAACAGCTTCTTTTCTGCTTCACTGATCACACCCATGGATAAGCTCAAGAATGTGCTCCAAACAGGAATTGGAGAATAGATGTTTGTCAGCCAGAGAAAATAAGCATCTTTTACCTTCGCCTCTAAGAAACATGACGGTGTGAGACTGTGGATCAATTTTTCCCTTCACCATCAGCTTAGTGTCACCAGCCTTCCCAATAGGCTTGATTAAGGGTCTCTTGCGTATAGCAGTGGCAATCTCCTTATCCATCTTCGCCACTTCATGAATGTAACACACTAGCATACGCTTGATGTGATCAATGATGGGCTCATATTCTTTCTGATTGGAGAGTAGGATGTTGCTTAGAAGAATCCAATCGTGTGGATTCAGATTTGGCAGATCAGCAAGGGAAATCATATGGACCGAACCATCTGATCCTCGGGTCACATTGAACTTGATGTTAATGAACTTCCCTGCTGCAGTAGGTTTCAACACCTTAATTGGTGTGAACTTCTTGTTACTCCAGGTAAGGTACTGAGGTTGAGAGAATTCATGATAATATTCAAGCAAGTCTTGATCAACCTTCGGGTCAGGAGAAGGAACCGCCACTATAGACTCGAAGCAGTGAAAGATGAAGGCTATACGAGTGATTGGCATGTCAAATTGAGAATCTTTAGAATTCTCGACAATAAATGAAAGAACGGGCTCCAGCCAATGTGAACTTGGAGTTTCAATAACCTCCTTTCGTAGTCTTTCCAACGTCCACAGAGGAAACATCGATTTCCTATGATTAAGCAGATTCGCTTTTCTCTTCTCATTCTCCTTATTAATGGCATCAGTGACTTTTTCCTTAATCTCCTAAGCAGTGGGCTTGGCTTTGAGAGGACTTGGTTTAGGAACCGTTTCTTCAATATCAACATCATCCTCATCATCAATATCATCAGCAACTCCTTTTCATGTATCCTGCATGCCCGAACCTGAAGCTTCTTTCCCCTTCGGTTCAGTAACCACCTTCGGTTGTTGTGGTTTCGGTTTCGGTTGTTGAGGGTTCGGTTGATGTGGTTTCGGTGGTTGAGATGAAGACATCGGCTCTTCTCCCCTTTGTTGCGGAGAGACAACGGACTCCGGAACACCCTCTATCCGGCTTAGAATATCCAGAGTAGGCCGTAACTTCTCAGCCAAATGACGTCGAACCGAGATGGTAAGAACGGAATCGTAGGCTTCAAGAAGATGAAGGAGAATAGAGTGAACATTACCAATAGAGCTTTTAACCACAGACCGCTCCGAACGCAGTGCTTCAAGTTCCTTGTTCGCTTGATTAAGCTTGAGAGTCTGGGTTTTGAGTTGAGTGGTCCTCAGAGCAAGTTCATCCATCACTCTGCTTTCCAAGGCAAGATCTGCCTAAAGTTTATTCAAACATTCAGAGACAGAAGCTTGATGTTTGATGTGATCAGAGGTGAGGTTCTTGCGAAGCACCTCAAATAGCGCTTTCTCTTGTTGAAGAGATTGAGTGAGGGACTGAACCGAGGCATTGACCTTGTTAGCATTCTGCTCTGCAGCGCCCTGTAAAGATTCAAGGAAAATGTTCGCGTTAGAAATTAGTTTATCAACTTTTTGGTCGCCTCCGTGCAAACTTTTGTTGAAGCATCAATAGCGGAAGTGGCTTTGGTGATGGAAGCTTCGTTTTCCTTGACCCAGGTGGCCATCAAGCCTTTTATAGCAGACTCAGAAGAGGAATCCTTAGTAGAGGAGGAGGCCATCAGCTTATCTAGCTTCTCATTCAGCTCCTTGAGATGGCGCTTGGTGACAGGGGCATCATCATCATCGTCGCTTTGCACCCTGTAGGGACTTTAGTAGAAGGTGTCATAATCAACATTTTCACCACCAAGAACGGTATTGGTCTCTGTCGATTGGGTAGGTGATGGAGGTTTGGTAGTAACAGGGGTTTCGGGTGCTGAGGTACGAACCCCCGTATTAGATACGTTGATCTGAACTCCAGTGGTGGTTGTTGTTGTAGCTTCATAGAAAATAGGTGTAGGAATGGGAATGGTAGAGGAAGGTTGAGATGTGATTATTGGCAAAGTGTGAGGTAAGGAAATAGGAATGGAAACAGGTGGAGGAGAAGGTGCTTGGGAGCGAACATGTACCTCTGGTGTAGGCGAACTAGGGCTGGCAAAATTGTACCACGGAATACCAACCAACATGTTACCAACCGAACCAATAAACTTGGTAGCCAATATATTTGGTAGCCAACATGTTTGGTTGGTAGTACCGTACAAATTGATCAATGTTGGTACGGTAATGGTACAAAAATTTGAATACCATGGTAATACCGTACCAACCAATTTATTATTATATATATATATATATATATATATATATATATATATATATATATATATATATATAAATGAAATCGTATATTTCAACTGTTAATTGTGTTTAGTGTTTACATTTTTAATAACATTATATTAGTCATTTGATTGTATTAGTTGATAGTTATTACCACGTTAAAACACAAAATTAAAACGTTACTTTAGTATAATTCTTTTGTAAACAAAAAGAACTACGTAACTAATTTCTATACTAAACATTAAAATCCCGATGTCTTTATTTTAGTAGAATTCTTTTGTAAACAAAAAGAACTACGTAACTAATTTCTATACTAAACATCAAAATCCCGATGTCTTTACTTATTTTTAAATGTTACAATAGAAAATTAAAAGAAGTTGGTATATACCATTACCAATTTGTACCAACCAAACATGTTGGTAGCCAAATAAATTGGTACCAAGTATACTTGGTACGGTACCGGTAGAAATTTTTTTATACCAATTATAGTTGGTACGGTACATGGTTTAGAGAAAAATGAATTGGTACCGTACCAATTCCACCCCTAAGGCGAACGAGGTGGTGTACCACCACGAGCCGAACCTTCATCATCTGATCTTTCGCTCTCAGATTCGCTAGGAATGGTGGGTTGATGACCAGTAGGCACGTACTCGGAGTCGGAGTCGCTTGATGATTGAAGAATAAGCTTCCGAGCAGGTTTCTTGACCTTCTTCTGCCTGGGCTGGGAAGGTGCTGCCTTCTCAGACTTTCGCTTCTTTGGAGTCTGAACCTTTGATACTCGACCTCCTTTATCCCCCTTTTTCGCTTCTTGCTTCTTGCCCCGCTTAGCAGGTTTGTCTGCTTCCTCAATAGATTTTAACATTTCAGGAGTAAGTTCCCTTGGACCAGAAGAGGGGAGCTTCTTGTACTCCTGAATAAGCTTGCTCGCAGGGGACACACAAGCATACATTGACTCAGGAATTGAGCCAACGAAGATAAACTTCGATGGATGAGTGACAATGATGTTTGTGGTATGAAATGTGGCAATGGAGGAGAGCAGTGAGTCTGTCATGATAGGAATATGATAACGCTCCATAATCCATTGAGTGACAATGGTCCAAAACCGGGCACATGAAATTTCTGTGTGGCGAGAAGCATATGACAAACTTTGGACAAGTTGAAGCCACAAAACCAAACCATAATCAAGGTTGACACCATGGTACAACCCATAAAGCAGAGTCATGAAAGACTTGCTAGCACCATAAGATCCTGCACTTCGTTTGGAAAGTCCTTTGAAAAGAAGGGTGAAGACGCCATTCCATTGAGGAGGAAGGCATGATTTCTTGAACTTGGTCATAGTAGTTAGAGTTTCAATGTAACCCATGTTGTAGAACATCGAGAAAAGCTGACCTGTGGAGATGGAATCAGGATTCACCATGGATTCGTCAAAAGTTAGCCTTAGCAACGAGCAAAATCGGCTCTTGGAAGTTGAAGCCTTCTGGTTGAGAATGTCGAAGTAAATCTTCTCTGCACCTTTTTCGTACGTAGCAGTGGAATAGATTTGTGAGAGGCATGCCATTGGTACGACTTCCACCGTTGATAGAGCTTTGATGAGTGGGGAATACATTAGACATTCCACCACTTGATACATGTAAGTATCGTAGAGGAACGGTGTAAGATCGATCAACAAGTTTTGGTTGGGCTTGATTGCAAGAAGAGTGGAGCGTGCAGTGGTTTCTTGAACGGAGGAAGATTCTGCCATTGTTGAAGCTTGAAGAAGAAGAAGATGAACAATGAAAACCAAATCGCCTTCTTTTGCTTGAGAGAGTTGAAGTGTGGTAGAGAAGAATCCCACAGAAATCAATCCCTTATATACGATTTTGAACAGAGAGAAAAATCACGAGCAATGATTCCATTAATTTGGGAAACGACGCCTAAAAAGGCGTGATTGGACAACTAGCAACTCCGATAAAGCAGCCGATGACGCATGATTAGGTAACGATTCAAATTCACGCGCCTTTCCATACTTATCCTCTTTCCAAATCACCAATCGATTAGACTTCCCGCTGAGTCACCGCTTGAACCTTCAATCGAATCTTTATTACCATAAGTACCAAAGGCTTTATACCGATGCATCCCTTCGTTTGGAAATAACTGCATTACATCGTTAGGAACCGAAGCTATATATTTATGAATAGCTTATGAATAACCAAACAAGACTTTTGGAAAATTCAAGATTTTCGTGCAAGATAGTGTCAAAGATAAAGAAATAAATCAAACTATTTGTGGGAATTTGTGATGTCATTTAAGACATAAAGCAGTGGATCCCGGGCACGAATCTCTTACTTCAAAGTCAAGAGAGACTTCAAAGTGCTTGTTTGGATTCCCGTTGAATTATGATCAGTTACTTGTTGAGAAGCATTGAAAGGCATCTTTTATATATAAGGCTATTAAGGGTGGCTTTCGCTTCAATTCGGGTTTCCGATACTTGACATAAGACCGAAATAGAACGAAGTACTTGTGAGACCGATGTGGCCTGTTAAACAAGTAGGTTTGGAACATATTCAGTGACTTGTTGATAACTGTTAATTAGAAATCTCAAAGAAAAAAAAACCTGGATCCTTTGGGAAGAAAAGTCTTGGTGAAAGACATTTTCATAAGGATCTCTCAAAAATAAAAGGAGATTTTAGGGTACTTTCATAAAAGTGGTTTCGTTAATTCAAAGGGTGAAATCTAGAACATTTAATTGTTCACCGTCAATGATTTAAAGGTTTTGAATTTTGGGTTTCACTTGGCACGTAGTTGCACAAAACTAAGATCATTAACACAGAAGTTGTGTAACCGTAAACCTCAGTGGTAATGCTGAGAGTCTCAAGGGTTACATTTATGAGATGAAGTATGATGGAGAATAAATAGGAGGTGGTTAAAGAACCGAATGTACCTCTGCTATAAAAGATAGACTAAGCAGAAAAACTCTTAACTTAATTTGAGAAGAGTAAGGTAGCTCATGATTAGAGTGAATTTGACAGCCTGATTGGGAAGACATGATTTGTATATATCAAGTCATTAAGGCTTCACTCAAAATCTTTTGAGGCTTGGGTCAACATGCAGCAGCATGCTTCTAGGGACACTTAGCTAGTACATAGATAAAGAATTATACCTGCCCCAGACCCATCATTGAGAATAGTTCTTATACACAATTTATATTAAGAGTGAAGCAAATTGCAATAAAATGAAAGAAAATATTTTTGAGTTTTGAAGTTTCTGAAAAGAAATAAAACAGAAAAGAAAAATGTTTTTGGATTTTATAAGATTTTCTGAAAAAGAGTTAAAACAGAAAGAAAAATATTTTTTGAATTTTATGAAAATAATAGGAAAAACATAAAATAAATTGCGAGAAAAGAGTATACATACTATACAACCGAAACCATCATTTGGAGATGAGAGGCGAACCGAGCCCGGTGAGACCGAACCCGAAATAGGCCGAGCGTTCGGTTCATTTCGGTTCCCGGAAGAACCGAACCCGAAATGGACCGAGCGTTCGCTCTATTTCGCTTCCAACTTTTATTGAGACAAAAGAGATTTCGGTACAGATTCAACTTCCATCATTCCTAAGCCTTGTAGGATTTTATTAAAACTTGCTTCAGGCAAGGCCTTAGTGAAGATGTCAGCCAATTGATCAGTGGTTCTTACGAAATGAATTTCAACGTTACCATCTTCCACATGATCTTTGATAAAGTGATACCTCAGTGCTATGTGTTTCGTCTTTGAGTGTTGCACTGGGTTATGACAAATCCTAATTACACTCTCTGAGTCACAATATAATGGGATTTTCTTCATGTTCAGGCCGTAGTCTCGAAGTTGACTTTGTATCCAAATGACCTGAGATGTGCATGATGCTGCAGCTATATATTCTGCTTTGGCAGTGGAGAGAGACACACAAGTTTGTTTCTTGGATTGCCAGCAAACGAGTTTTCCGTCCAGAAATTGGCATCCTCCAGTGGTACTCTTTCAGTCCAGTCCACATCCCCTAAGATCAGCATCTGAGAATGCTTGGATAAAGAATCCTGATTTGGCTGGGTACCACAAACCGAGAGAAGAGGTTCGTTTCAGGTACCGAAAGATGTTCTTCACAGCTAGCAAGTGAGGTTCACGTGGATTAGCTTGAAACCTGGCACAATAACAAACAGAGAACATTATGTCTGGTCGACTTGTTGTTAGATACATTAGAGACCCTATCATCTGACGATAAAGGGTCATGTCAGCAGCCGGTTTGTCCAGAGAAGGTGTTAGCTTTGTGCCAAACGCCATAGGAACCTTTACTTTCGAATCTCCCATCATTCCAAACTTGGCAAGCAAGGTCTTCGTGTAAGCCTCTTGATTAATGAAAATGCCTTCGGGTCCCTGTCTTATATTCAAGCCAAGGAAAAAGTTAATTGGACCCATTGAGCTCATTTCAAATTTAGTCTCCATCAACTTCCTAAATTCAGCTGTTAAGCTAGGATTTGTGGAACCGAAGATGATATCATCAACGTAAATCTGAACGATCATAAGGTGGTCACCCTCTTTCTTACGAAATAAGGTTGGGTCAACCGAACCTTGTTTAAACTTAGACATTTTGAGAAATCTAGTTAGAGTTTCATACCATGCCCTTGGTGCTTGTTTGAGACCATAGACTGCCTTGTCCAGAATGTAGCAATGATCTGGATACTTCTCGTTCACCAAACTCGGTGGTTGCTCTACATACACCATCTCTTCCAATTCTCCATTTAGGAAGGCACACTTCACATCCATTTGGAATACTTCAAAGTTCTTGTGTGCAGCATAGGCGAGAAAAATACAAACCAATTCTAGCCTTGCTACTGGAGCGAAGGTCTCTTCGTAATCTATGCCTTCTTCTTGACAGTAACCTTCACAACCAATCTTGCCTTGTTGCGTATCACATTTCCTTCCTTACCCATCTTGTTCCTGAAAACCCACTTTAATCCAACCACGGAAGCATCCTTTGGTGGTGGAATCAGTTTCCACACTTTATTTCGCTCGAACTCATTGAGTTCGTCCTGCATCGCCTGTACCCAATCGGAATAATCGAGTGCAGTCTTGATCGTCTTTGGTTCGACTTTGGAGACGAACGAATTAAACATGCAGAATTCCACTTTAGAGAAAAGTGCAGTTTGTTTCGCTTTCAGTTGTGATTGTGTGAGAACCTTTTATGTCGAATCACCAATAATTTGTGTTTTTGGATGATCTTTAGTCCATTTGGTGAGAGGAAGGTAATTAGGATCATATGAGGGATCCAGTTCAGCATTCACTTCTTCTTCAAATTCTGACTGAATATCATCATCGTTTGTATTCGCATTCTCCCCCTCGAATGATGATACTTCCTTAGCTTCAGGCTCAGAATCCTCCCCCTGGACTCGACTTTCGGTTGGAATGAATGATGATGAGCTCTCCCCTGGAATGGTGAATCTTGGTTATGTGGAAAAGACGAACCCTCCCCCTGAATATGAGAACTATCTTTTGGAGGTTCGCTTGTGTCTGGCTGTTCGGTTGTTACCGGTTGTTCTTCTGCCATTTTCTTCACAGCATCATCGATTATCTTCTTCAAGTTATCTACCTTGTTGTCTGCAGCTTCAGATTCAGAGAGAATAGCCTTTTTTGGTTCATCAAATAGCAACATGTACTGCTCAAAGAGGTTTGAAATGGGTACCGTAACTTGACCAGAGATTGGAAATATTTCCTCCACAGAGCCTTCGTTTGTCTTCAGTTTCTTGAGGTAGTTATCATCGAAGGTAACATAATAGGTCTCCTCTATTTTCTTTGAACGCTTGTTAAGAACCCTATATGCTTTGGAGGTTAAGGAATAACCCATAAAGATTCCTTCGTCTGCTTTGACATCAAACTTGTTTCGGTGCTCCTTTGAATTAAAGATGAAGCATCTTGAACCGAACACGTGGAAAAACTTTACATTAGGCTTTCGGTTGTTCAAGATCTCATAGGGAGTGATGGAGAAACGTTTGTTAAGATAAGATCTGTTCTTTGTAAAACACGCAGCAGCAATGGCATCAGCCCAGAAATATAAAGGTAGAGAAGCGAAGCTCAGCATGGTTTGGGCTGCTTCACATAAAGATCGGTTTCTCATTTCGACAATTCCATTATGTTGTGGAGTATACGGAGCCGAGAAGTTGTGAGTTGTTCCCTTCTCTACAAGAAAATCTTCAAAGTCTTTGTTCTTGAACTCCAACCCGTTGTCGCTTATTATGTTGCGAACTACCTTTTGTCACACCCCAAAACCGGAACGGCGGAAACGTTCTGGGGTGGAGGACGTCATGTACAGTATCATAACAATACAAAGTAGTAAACAAGCAACAACATCATCCATTGCATTAATAGTAAAATTTTATTACAAGTGTGTTCTTTCATAGTAATAAGATTCCAAGAACAAGTAATCAAAATAAAAGACGAGTCTAGAACACGCTCCGTCTTCCCAAAACCTGGTCGACTGTACCTGTCTACTGATGACCTGAGAATACAAGTTATTTTGAAAGAGTTTATCAGCATTAAAGCTGATGAGTTCATAAGTATTTTAGTGACATTGTTTGCACGAAAATGTTTGTAATTGTTCAATGTAAATGTTTACTGTAAGTAATTGTATCTCCTAGAAAATCCTATATTTTCTACTAAATGTAGGCTTCTACCAAGGCATGAAAATGTTATGTATGTTTGTTTCTTGTGAAAGTGTGTATTTTCCCAAGTATGACTATCATTAACTAAATATAGTTTATACATTAATGAGTATGTGATAAGATCACAAGGTAAATGTAATAGGGAAAATAATGTTTTACCTCAGCAGTGACACTGCTGGTTATAAAGTGATAAAATACAGACTCCAGGTAGTATTAAATGTACAATACACCTCGGGGACTCTAAAGTAATAAAATACAGACTCCGGGTATTATTAAATGGACAATACACTTTGGGGAGTCTAAAGTAATAAAATACAGACTCCAGATAGTATTAAATGGACAATACACCTCGGGGAGTCTTAAGTAATAAAATACAGACTCCAGGTAGTATTAAATGGACAATACACCTCGGGGAGTCTCTTTTCCTTTAATCTCAAGTTGGTTAATTAAAGGTTTAAATGTGAACTCGTATGTAACCATGCTGATCGACGACTGAATAAAAGATGACCCTCCGGTGTCATATGTAGTGAGGTGACATTTGTCACCCCTTGGCCTTATCGGCCGGGACTGTAGCTAGCAGTCAGGGTGTGGGAGTGTCTGTCCCGTATAGATCTATACACAAGATGCCCGCTCTCCCTCCAGGAGACTCTGGTTACAAATTGATACAACACAGTGTCGTTGTATCCTTAAATGGTTTGTCACATTAATTTATCGTATAACAGTGTTTGTATAGTAAGTTATAGTGTAGTAATGTTCTTTCTGTACTGATGTATAGTATATTCTCCTAGTTTCTCATAATAGTATGTATTGACTCATGTATGAACTGACTCTTTGTATGTTTCATTGTTCTAGTAATAGTATTAGTAACTTCCTAAACTATACCTATTATAGTTTACTAGCAATGTTGTTTGTATGAATGAACATGTTTGTATACCTTTGCTACCCAAAGGTATTGAACTGAAGTGAAGGAACTTATATATCTATATACATATACATAATATATAACTAAGATTCAAACGACCTTGGGACAAACAACCGATACCCTAAGTCCACAACCAAACAAGGAACAAGAAATAAGGTGAGCTATCAGACCTAAGTCCTTTCAATCCTACTTATATAACTATATTTATATAGATACGCATTTGACAAGATATAAGTTTAAAAAGAAGTTTTGTAAAACATTTTGAAGAGTTTATATAAATATTGATGACTTGGTGTCATTTTATAAGACGATTTAAAAGCAGTTTGGCATATAAGAATAAGTTTAATAGAATAAAAGAGTTTATATCACGATTTGAAGTAGTTTGTTTGATAACACGGTTTGAAAAGTAAGAAATCCACTTGTTTGGTAGTTATTAATCACATGTGATTGATATAATAACTATATTAGTTCACTTGTATTCCCCCCCCCCCCTCATAAAGGCATTTAAAACCATTTAAAATGTTGATTAAGGGGTATGAACTCACCTGTAGTGAGTGGTGCGAATGGAAGATCGGGTTGAAGGATGCTAAGTGTTAAGTGTAGACTTGAGCACAACGAACCCTAATAAGCATATATTAGCATATACATGATTATAATTAGTCTATATACCGCTAATCATGAAAGGAAAACAACCTAGGACTTAGAAAACACTTAGATTAAAGTGTTAGAAGCATCAAAAGTCTTCTGAAGTGGGTGTACGGCCGTACAGGGTCGTGTGCGGCCACCTGGTGTGCTGCCCATTGGGTGTGCGGCCAGGTGTGTGCGGTCAGGGAGTGTGCGGCCAGGTGTGTGCGGTCAGGGAGTGTGCGGCCGCACACTCTTAGGGAAAATGGTCAAAAACATGTTTTTAAGGTTATATCTTGTATCCCTTAAGTGTTTTTGATCGTGTGCTAGAATACTACTTGTGTTTGAGGCCTTAAAGCACCAAAATAAGGGGTGTACGGCCACATGAAGGTGTGCGGCCACACACTCCTTTCAGATCGAGTTCTGGACTTTTAACAAGGCTCAAATATAGCTATACACATGCAGGAGTAGGGTACTTATAGTGTATAAGCGTATGGGGGTGTTTGGAGCTCAAGAACTTAGTAGGTGTTCTTGGTGTTCTTGAAGAACACTTGAAGATTCACTAAAATGAAGTGATTTCATGGATGAAATCAGTGATTTATGCTAGATGGAGTAAGGAATCAACAAGTCAAAGGATATAAACACTTACCACTCGAAGATCTAGCTGAAAAATCGGAAGCTACTTGAGAGAAAAACGAGTTCTTGGCTAGGAGGGTGAAAAAGGGTGGAATGGAGGCCAAGACTCTTTCTTATAAGCATGAGAGTGCTGCCAGACGAGTGTGTGCGGCCGGAGGAGGGGTGTGCGGTTGGCTGTGTGCGGCTGGCTGGCCACACACTCGGGTGTGCGGCCGCACACACCTTGCTTGGTGTGTTTGGCCCGATATTGTGATGCTACACACATTCTAACCCTTCCTAAGACTCATATCTAGGTTATACTAATCCTAATGCACTCATATAGACCCAAAATTTCATTACAAAATAGCAAAACGAGGCTAACTTTAATAAAAATGAAGAATGTATAAGTTAGAAATTTCGGGTTGTCACATCATCCCCCCGTTAGAGGGAATTTCGTCCCGAAATTAGAGTTTAAGCGACTAAGTTATTACAAATAACTACATGAACAGATGAGGATATTTAATTTTCATTTGATCTTCGCGCTCCCAAGTGAATTCGGGTCCTCGTTTGGCATTCCAGCGAACCTTCACTATAGGGATGCGGCTTTGCTTCGTTCGCTTGACCTCTCGGTCCATGATCTCTACAGGTTCTTACACGAAGTTGAGGCTCTCGTTGATCTCGATCTCGTCGAGTGGAATTACAAGAGTCTCGTCGGATAGGCACTTTTTCAAGTTCGAGACGTGGAAAAAAGGATGTACGTTACTAAGCTCGTGAGGTAGATTGAGTTTGTAAGCTACAGGGCCGATTCTAGTGAGAATATCGAAGGGCCCTACAAATCTTGGATTTAGCTTTCCACGCTTTCCGAAGCGTATTAAGCCCTCCTAGGGCGAGACTTTCAAAGAAACTCGGTCTCCCACCTGGAATTTCAAAGGTCCGAAGGTCATTCGGGACCTTTGGAGTAATTACCACTACCTCTAATTCCCGGTCGTGTGTTGTATAGCTGCCTTCGAGTGTCTTAAGTTGACGGGAGGCATAGGCAATGACCTTACCTTGTTGCATCGGAATACAGCCGAACCCTTGATTTGACGCATCGCAATAGACCACGAAGTCCTCTATCCCTTCGGGGAGGGATAGCATCGGTGCGGTGCATAAGGCCCGCTTCAGCGTTTGGGACGCTTTCTCTTGCTTCTCTTCCCAGTCAGAGGCCACGTCCTTCTGGGTCAAAGTCGTAAGAGGTTTCGCAATTCTGGAGAGAAGTTCTGAATGAATCTACGATAATAGCCAGTGAGGCCTAGAAATTGACGAATTTTTGTAGGCGTCTTCGGTGCTGACCAGTTCTCAATGGCTGACAACGTGACCCAGGAATTTGACTCTTTGAATCCAAAATTCGCATCTATAGAGCTTCGCGTAGAGTTTCTTTGATCGTAATGTTCCCAAGATCTGACGAAGATCTTGACTATGCTCCTCCTTACTACGAGAGTAGATAAGTATGTCATCGATGAAGACGATGACGAACTGATGCAAGTAAGGACGACACACCCTATTCATTAAATCCATGAATACTGCGGGCGCATATGGTCAATCCGAATGGCATCACTACAAACTCGTAGTGTCCATAACGAGTTCGGAAGGTTGTTTTCGGAACATTCTCCTCTAGCACTCGTAACTGGTGATATCCGGATCTTAGATCTATATATATATTTTTTTTGAAAAGAAGCTCGCTCCTTGAAGTTGGTCGAACAAATCATCTATGCGAGGCAGAGGGTAACGATTCTTAATGGTAAGCTTGTTGAGCTCTCTGTAGTCGATGCACATACGAAACGATCCGTCTTTCTTCTTGACGAACAAGATCGGAGCTCGCCAGGGTGAGAAGCTTGGCCTTATAAGGCCCTTGCTGAGCAGTTCGTTAAGTTGATCGGACAGTTCTTGCATCTCTGCAGGTGCTAGGCGATAGGGCGATTTGGCTAATGGGGTAGCCCCTAGAATTATGTCGATTCTGAACTCGACTTTGACGTTGAGGAGGTAATCCTAGAAGTTCTTCTGGAAAGATGTCGGAAAAATCGTGTACTACTGGAATGTCCTTTTTGTCCTTCATCTCTTGGCTCATATCGACAACATGAGCAAGGAATGCGCGACATTCCTTCCGCAAGTATTTATGGGCTTGAATACTCGAGATGATACGAAGGTCCATTCTTGATTGTCGTCGTAGATAACTAGAGTTTCGTTGTTAGGGAGGTTAAGACGAATTGCTTTCTCAAAGTACATGATGTCGGCTCGATGTTAGACTCAACCAATTAGTACCGGTTATGACGTCAAAACCTTGTGGTGGATCAGATGTCGTGTAGATCTAAAAGAAAGTATGATTACTTCATAAATTAAGGAAAAGGATAGGTACTTCTGTTCTATCTGCATCTCTTGTCCCGATCGGCGGAAAGAGTATTTGTTTGGCTTCTAAGTTTATTCGCGTGGCAGCACGATCACTCGTAGTCTTGAGTAGTCTCCATCCTGAAGTTCATATTTGGAAGTCATATTTGGTTCATCAATCACAGCTTCGTGTATACGAGTCGTATATAATTAAGATTGAAATGGCCGTCGAATAAATGATTATTCTCTAAGCTCACATCCAAACAAGGAAAAGAAGTTAAAGCGGAATCATCAATTCTAAGCCTGTAGAACCTTGATTATATACCACCCTTGCGTATACATTCCTCAACGATAGATTAACCGTGTGGGTCTTCGGATTGAACTTGACGTACTGCACGAGCAGTACACCAGGGAGGTTTCTTCGGGAAGGATGCGAAACATAAGATACCCTACGCATGAGTATCTCGGAGCTCTGGAATGACGGCTTCGCTAGAAAGGTGATAACGGGGAAAAGAATTTTCGCACGAGACTGGCATTGTGATGATCGAATTGACTCAGGTTACATGATAATGTCGGACTACTCGGAATAAAAGGCGTTAGACTAGATCATAAAGGTGTTACAAAAACATAATGGTGCAACTTTGACAGAGTTTCAGTACGTTAGTTTTATCTTACATGACTACTGCTGCGAACAAGGTATACTACAAAAAGCAAGTACACGCAGCACGAGAGTCCCTTGACTGACGGGATCTCGCAAAAGATACGACTCGAGTTGCACTAGTTTTTAACAGTTTATAAGTCTACTAAAACGAAACGCCCTAGAATTTCAACGTGGGTCCAGAGTAGTCTCTCCTGCAGCAGTGATCCTTAGTACTTTCCCGTCTGCGCCAGAGTTCTTTGTTATTGGACAATCCTTCTTGAGATGTCCTATCTCACCACATAGATGACATATCTGGCTTGTACCAGTATCGGTGGTGGAAGTGAAGTGTCGGGTCGGAGTTATGTGGATACAAGCGCTTTCGTTGTTCCTCTCTTTTGGACAATTCCTTTTATAGTGTCCGGTTTCACCACAACCATAGCAAGCCGGGCTGACCCCGATGCTAGTGGCTTGGAAGACGGTTCGTGTCGGAGCCCTACAGACACGAGTATCGTGCCCCATTCGATTGCAATTCATGCATTGCAAATCACGACAAACTCCGTTATGATGAAAAGTACACTTTTCACACTTCGGGAGTGTTCCCTCATATGGTCTGATCGGTGTTGAAGTGGCAAGGGTCGCCACTTGTTGCTGTTGCGTGGCATGTTTCTGAGATCGATTACGCTCTTTTCGGGCTCGACGCTTTCGTTTCTTACTCTCAGATTTGTGGCTTTGGGTGTCTGTGACTGTTATCATCTGTTGATTTCCAGGATTGTTACAACGATTTGAACTGTCAACACCTTTTACAGCCTTGATTGTGTTACCAGCGTTGAAGTGTGCTAGGACAGCTGCCACGGCAGCTGTTACCGCGGCTTGGAAGGTGGCGGCGTCTATATGAAGGATCGAGGTTTCGTCGTTCGGCTGACCATTTCTGGATGACGACATGATTCTGATATATGACAAGGAAAGGAGTTCGTGAGTGATTATGGTCGGTCCTAGATGTATTCTACTCGTTCATGTAAATGTAAATTTCTCGTTTCGTTAAACTGTTCTCGATGGTTTGGCCTACATCCCTATGATGTAGTACTGGTAAAGAATATAAGTAAGTTCATAGAATAGTCACAAGACGTTTTTCATCCGAACCAGGCTATCATTGGTTGCTGGATAACGTGATCCAACTTCCGAAAAGAATTGGAAGTGATCCATGAGTTAAATTACCATAGTTCGATGAATTTGACGAGAGTGAGATTTAGATAGAATTCTAATGATAGTAGAATGAAAGTATTTGAACAAGGATTGCCACAGGGATTAGCCGACTGTCAATATCAGTGATATTTAAGATGTAATATGTTAGGGAAAATTGACCTTGGAGTTGGTCTTACATCATCTCCTAAGTAGAAACGTTTTGACAGCACTTAGGCCTACGAAAAGTACTTATAGTACAGGGGTAGTTACATAGGAAAGTGCTACTTAGAGCATAAACAGGAAGACCATTCCTTAGCCCAAAAAGGAAAGAAGGTAGAGCATCTCCTACTGACAGTGAGTATCCCTCAGGTGAACCCTTAGTTCAGCCAGCTGACGCTCCACATCAAGTAGGTGTCTTTCGTATACCCTCTGGCGTACTCGGAGCTCTATGACTTCGGCTCGAGTCGCAGCAAGCTCTTGCTGCAGGGCCTCGTGGTCTCTCCTAGACCTCTCACGAGCATCTTCTAGATGAATGGTGTGGATGGTATGCATTCTCGCATTGGCATCAACTTCCGTGATTCGATGGAGAGCTGTCCTGCCCTGAATTTCGTTTCGGGCAACTCTGCGAACCAGGATTGGCAAGACCCTGTCTGCTGAGCCTCCTTCGCTCAGCTCATAAAAGCTTTGGTCTCCATTAAATGGTATGCATTGATTCTGCTCTTGGCTCCATGTTTCCAAGCTTTCCACCCAAGGAGGCGTCGGGCCTTGAAAAGCCGGACGAGGGTTAGGATTTGGGGTTGGAGCCTCTGGGGGTAGATTCTCCACTTCTTGCTCGGGATCAAGATCCTCTGGAAGGTCTTTTGCTAGACCATCATCTAAGTGGAGTCCAGGTACTGCTTCTGGTTCTTCATTCAGCCCTCCTCCATTCTATTGGCCGGGAAAGTAAGGGTTGCCGGGGAGGTGGAATTCAGCCATGTTATCTAAGCGAGAAGAGGGGTAAGAGAAATAATTAATATACGAACTAATTAAGATAATTATAATATGATCCTTACTAGTTACTCCAACAATTGCGTAGTGCATACCAGTCATATGTAACCAAAATAGGATAGACCTTCGAATAAGTGACCCTAACTCTAAGTCCACAACCAAACAAGGAACAGGAAGTAAAGCAAAGGTCACATATTCTAAGTCTATAGCACCCTAGTTACATGTAACCTTAGCGTATCCACTGCGCAACTATTGACATACTACTAAAGACCTTTTTAGTTCTCAAATAAGTAATTATAGTAACACAAAATACTCCTATAGTATTTTAGGTTTATGTTCTGTTCTAATGTTCTCGTTGTAGTAGTGTTGGTAAGTTTTTAGACTTGTTGCAACAGTACAACCATCCTTAGGCACATGCTAGTCACTCCTCGGAAAATATAGTTGATCAGGCTATATCCCCCAGATTTGACTATATGTCTTTAAGCCTAATTGTGTTGTCCAACAATCGTAACACTTTTGTTATGTTCTAGTATGATACTGACCTTAGTATGAATGCAGGTAGGTATACTTAGTTAAATATTTTATTATTTAAAAGTATAAACTCTTGGTCAGAGTATTTTAATCCCGATGTGTTTTATAGTTTGTATATCTTTTATGGGTTGATATACTCGATTCACTATAAACAATGCTCTGATACCAATCTGTCACACCTCAAAACCGGAACGGCGGAAACGTTCTGGGGTCGAGGACGTCATGTACAGTATCATAACAATGCAAAGTAGTAAACAAGCAACAACATCATCCATTGCATTAATAGTAAAATTTTATTACAAGTGTGTTCTTTCATAGTAATAAGATTCCAAGAACAAGTAATCAAAATAAAAGACGAGTCTAGAACACGCTCCGTCTTCCCAAAACCTCGTCGACTGTACCTGTCTACTGATGACCTGAGAATACAATTTATTTTGAAAGAGTTTATCAGCATTAAAGCTGGTGAGTTCATAAGTATTTTAGTGACATTGTTTGCACGAAAATGTTTGTAATTGTTCAATGTAAATGTTTACTGTAAGTAATTGTATCTCCTAGAAAATCCTATATTTTCTACTAAAAGTAGCCTTCTACCAAGGCATCAAAATGTTTTGTATGCTTGTTTCTTGTGAAAGTGTGTATTTTCCCAAGTATGACTATCATTAACTAAATATAGTTTATACATTAATGAGTATGTGATAAGATCACAAGGTAAATGTAATAGGGAAAATAATGTTTTACCTCAGCAGTGACACTGCTGGTTATAAAGTGATAAAATACAGACTCCAGGTAGTATTAAATGTACAATACACCTCGGGGACTCTAAAGTAATAAAATACAGACTCCGGGTATTATTAAATGGACAATACACTTCGGGGAGTCTAAAGTAATAAAATACAGACTCCAGATAGTATTAAATGGACAATACACCTCGGGGAGTCTTAAGTAATAAAATACAGACTCCAGGTAGTATTAAATGGACAATACACCTCGGGGAGTCTCTTTGCCTTTAATATCAAGTTGGTTAATTAAAGGTTTAAATGTGAACTCGTATGTAACCATGCTGATCGATGACTGAATAAAAGATGACCCTCCGGTGTCATATGTAGTGAGGTGACATTTGTCACCCCTTGGCCTTATCGGCTAGGACTGTAGCTAGTAGTCAGGGTGTGGGAGTGTCTGTCCCGTTTCATCTTTTCTTTTTATGGTGAAAACTTTGATGTTATTTGAGTTGAGTACTTTAGGTGGAGTTTTTGAATTTGAGAATTTGACGTTGGCAGACTTTCGGTTCTCAAAATCAGGTTTAAACGACGTCTTCTTTGCGTTTTCTGGAGAGAGCTTTCCTTTTCCCTTTCGATTATTCTGTGAGTGACAGTGAGAACGAGAGAGATGAAATTTAGGATCAGAGTTAAACTTTCGGTCATTGCTCTTACATGGTTGAGAGCCGAAACTACTTTCCCTTCGGTTCCTCTCACTGGTTGGTCTAGAACCGAAACCACCCTTTTGGTTTCTCTCATCTTGAGGACCGAAACTTCTTGTTTGGTTGCTGTGCCTTTGTGGACCGAAACTATGTTTTCGGTTGTTTTGATTCTGAGGACCAAAACTCTTCTTTCGGTTGTTTTCATCATGTTGAGAACGAGAAGTGGAGTTTGCTTTTCCTTCCTCCTTTGACTTAGAAGGCTTTTCATAGCGAACGTAATTAGGGTTTTGAGATCGCCAGAACTGTTTCCTTTCAGTGAGATTCTTCTTATACCTCAAATTTCATTGATGTTTTCGGTCTAACACCTGTTTTGGATTTTTGTGGATGTTGGCCTTTTTCTTTGGTCTTTGAGCATGAGGCTCGCTCTTTAGCGAAGAGGTTTCGCTAGACACCATGACCGGTTCACCTAAAGGAATTTTGGTACCACTTGTGCTGGGCACATCAAAACATGTAGGATCATTAAGTGGTTCTGCCACATACCTTCCTTTTACTCTCCATTATGTTTTCTTAGATAGACCTTCTGTTTCATCGGCGTTATCAATCGGTGCTGACCAGAAAAACTCATCACAGCCATCAGCATTATCTTCTGCTACTAATGTTGTTAGTTCGGTTGTCTGTTGCTGAGTAACTCCATGAACTGTATAAACTTGATTTGGAGTCGTTTGGACCTTTTGATATACAACAGCCTTTTCCTTGAGGACTTTGTTCTTTTCTTTGGATAAACGAGCGAACTCAACGGAATTTTCAGAAATAAGATTTTGTTGGTTTCGGGTTCGCTCTTGACAAATTCGGAACAATCAACCTCATCTTCCATAGATATTACACTCATATCATCATCCTCATTGAATTCAGAAGTGTTTTCAATATCAATTTTATTTTCTGAACTCAACTTGGCATTCAAAGAGTCAAATTTTTGTACAGTTTCGCTTTTGATTTTTAATTTGTCATTTTCATCCAACAAATTTTTGAGCATGTCCTTACGGTCTTTTGACTTTATGAAGGACTCTATTTTGTCAAGACCAATTTTGTAAGTGGGAGAAATATCATCAGAAGAAACAACGTTTTCACAGTTATATGCATCGGCATCGATTTCATCCTCCTTTAACTCAAGGAAGGGTAAAATCATACGATGTATCTTCTTCCCTATTTCACAATCAAGATGCAATTGAGTAATGTTGGAATATAATCGTTTAGCAATTAAACAAAAAACATTTCGTTGTTTTAAAAGTTTTAAATTATCTCTTTGCAAATAAATTGTTTCATCCCTAGACCTAATCAACTCCTTCTCCTTCTGCTCAATCCACATACGCCTCTCCTCACTCTTCGATGATGCCCTGCTGATTTGGTCAGTTAGGTTAGAGTTTGTGACACGAGTTTGAGTTAAACTACCACTTATACTAGAAAATTTAGATTTTAATCCATTTAGTTCTTTTTCATAGTTTGTGATGGGAATTTGTAAGGAAACAAGAATAGATTGTACCTTCTTGATCAACTCAACGCATTCGTTGATCTGCTCACTGACAGGTTTCGCTGCAAAACACCTGTCTTCTCGCTCCTTTGCTTCATCCAGTCCCCCATCAGTGGTATAGCCTCTCATTTGTGACACCCCAGAAGTCACCATTAGACACTTTCCTGCAACGTCCTCTTCTTTCACCAATAAAGCTCTACCATGAGTAGGCTTCCTCACTTCTTCATCTTCTGAATCAGTGGACCAAACTTCAACACCTCCAAACTCATCGTCAACAATATTTACCTGTACAATAAGAGCATTCATAGTGTTATTAGATCCATCTTTCTTCTTCTTGATTTCTTCCAATCGTCGTATGAGGTTCGCTTCCTCGTCCTCATCTTCATTCTTTTCTGACATCTTTCTCAGCATACAATCTTTGGCGAAGTGATTTTTGCCTCTGCAGTAGTGACAATTAATGCCCGAGTCACCACCAAGTTTTAATTCCTTCTTTGGTTCTTAGGTCTGAGAAACACTCTTTGGTTCCTCCTTTGCTTTCTTGGCACTATAGCTACCTTGCCAGTTTTGGTTCTTATTTGTTGGGAACCTTCTTTTGATGAACTTCTTGGGATTTGACACCATCAAAGCATACTCTTCACTTGTTAGATCATATTCAGAAAGATCCAAATCTTCTTCTTCTTCAGCAACATTCTTTCCTTTGGAGATTAGGGCCAAGGAACCCATGCCAGAAACCACATTCATTTCTTTAGTCACGACACTCTCATGTGACTTTAATATTCCCACCAGTTTTGCTAGAGAATAAGTCTTGAATTGTTCATGTGCCTTCACAGTAGACACCACAGCCATCCATTCGGATCTAAGGCCATTCATGAATGTCACCTTCTGTTCAATGACTTTCCTTTCAATCCCATGCTTTATCATCTTACTAAGGAGATGATTGAAGCGATCGAAGGCTTGAATAAGCTTCTCTTCGGGCTTCTGCTTGAAGTCACCAAATTCTGAGAGCAACAATGTTTGGATTGAATGCTCAAGATCTTCATCCGTAGAATACAATTCCTTCAATCTGTCCCATATTTCTTTTGCCGTTGTGCTTGAGCTTACTAACCGAAACGTGTCCGATTATAAAGCAAACCTAATCATTCTTAAAGCTTTGATGTTGCACTGAAACTTTTCCTTCACATCTTGGGGAATGTCTTTCACATCATTGACGAGTTGATTGTACTCCTTTTGAGTTTAAACAATTCTTGAAGTGCTTGAGTGAGCAAATGGACCTATAGTAATCGCCTCCCAGATCAAGTATCCATTGTCTTCTGAGCCAATCACGTAGTCTTCAAAGTGATGCGTCCAGACCTCATAATCCTGAGTGTACAATATAGGAATCCTTGTCGTCGATCCTATGCTGTTGGAGATATTGATTGGGTTTGACTGAGAATCATCCATGGACATGACGATGTTTGTTCAAAAACCTGCTTAAGATCAGACTTGTAAATAACGTTAGGGTAAGATCGAATATTTAAAGAACTACGTCAATAGCAAATGACGGCTCTAACAATATCAATCAAAGCGGAAAACCCTAAGATCTTCTTCAACAGAAGAGATGTGTATGAATTACACAGTCTCCTGCTCTGATACCAATTGATGAGTTGAAAAACTCTTAGATCGATTAGATCTTCAACAGGCTAAACAATAAAAGCAAACAAACACAATAAACACGATATAGAATCAAGTAATGCTTAATGATTCAAATGTAGTCACGCCTCAGCAGAGCTCGATGAAGAAATTCCACTGTAGAGGCGAGCTAGGGTTTGTAGTACAATGATGAGAATTATAATTAAAGCGCTACTGACAAAGGATGCATGCATGCACCTTAAATACTAAACCCTAATAAAATAAACACGGCTGGACAGGCCCAAACCCGATAACAAAACGGGGCTAAGGACCGAGCCCAAGGACGCAACACTACTAGACCCAACAGTATCTCATCCGTCTTCTTCTTGTCCATTAGAAACACTTGATTCCTCCATGAAACAAACACTTATATGCATGAATCTTCAAGAGTTCACGGCCGTGAACTCTTCTTAGATGCAAGTATGGCCGTGAACCCTCCTTCCATGGCCGTGAACCCTTCATAGGATCAAGGTTGGGCCATGAACACATCATGTGTTCTATGGCCGTGAACCATTCCAAGGCCATGAACACTTCTTGTGTGGCCGTGACCACCCTTCATTCAATCATATGTGATTCTAACACTCCATTGAGAGTGTTTCCCAGTTCATAAGGTTGTTTCCCTTACATGATTAGTTGTTATATACACTAATTGTATAAATATATGTGTCATTATATGCTTAATAGGATTCGTATGTGCACGAGACTTCACTTGGCATACTTAGCATCCTATATCGATCTTTCATTCGAATCACTCACTACAGGTGAGTTCATACCCCTACAACTATACTTTTAAATGCTTTTTAAATGCTTTTAGGGGGGAAGGGGAATACAAGTAGAACACAATGAAATTGTGTTAACCATTTACATGTGAAAACAACATCCAAAAGGATTTCTTATACTCAAAACTTGTTAAAAATCTTTTAAAGCTTTTATAAACTTCTTTTATATCAAATCATATTCGTCTATATATTTTCATATAAGTATGCTTTAACAGACTTAGAAGTATTGCTAGATACTGTCACACCCCCAAACCAGAATGGCGGAAACATGCGGGGGTGGGTGACTTCACGTAGTATCATAACAGTTGAATATTTGTAAAGAAAGTAAACCCAACCATCATAAATATAATAAAAAGTTACATTGTTGCATGTAATACATGTTTCAAAAGAATATTACAAATATGATGATTTAAAATGTTTTGATAACAGACGCCTTCGCGTTCCTTCTCCAAAAGCTGATGTTTACATGTATTACTGATTCCCTGAGAAATACAAGTAGTTTTGAAAAAGTGTCAACAATTAAGTTGGTGAGTTCATAAGCGTTTTTGTACTAAAATTTGTATGTCTTTCGGTAAAGATAACTGAACGTGTTTTCCAGAAAATCCAATATTTTCTATGTATGTGAGATAGTTTGAAAAAGTTCCAAAGGCTGGAATGCAATAGTGTCTTTCATACTAAAATGATGAAAATGGATTTATACATATATAATGTAATTACTGAATGCATTTAAGAGTCTCGTAAATCAAATATTTCGACACTCTATGTGAGTTTTATAACCATGATATTGACCCAGACTGCCTGTAACAACATTCTTCAGGCGTTGCAGTGTTATGACGTTTGTCACCCCAGACCTGCCGGTCTAACTGTAGCTAACAGTTTAGGTGTGGGATTGTCAATCCCGTATAGATCTATACACAAGTATCACGCTCTCCCTACAAGAGATTATGGTTTATAATACAGGGACTTGAAATGCATACTTGAGAGTACGGTGAAGTCGGATGTCTCACAAAACTTAGTATCAATAGATTTACGGAATGAAAAGTCCACGTTTCTTGTAAACGAAAGTGTTTCCTTTTTACAGTGTTAATGTAAAGATGTCATGAATAACTCGTAAACTATACCCATTATAGTTTTTCAAAAGTGTGTTCCATTTGGTGATAAATACTCGATGTAATACCAACTTTGCATGTAAAGTGTAACGTTAGTATTAATGTTGTTTAACATTTATAACCAAGATGTAGGTAAAGTATTTGAAATCATACGTAACGATGTGTATTTTTAACAAAAGTTTTTCTCGTGTTTCACTTGTATTCCCCCCCCCCCACCCCCTAAAACATGAAAAGACGTGAAAATGTAGGGGTATGAACTCACCTGGAAAGTGTGGTGATTTGAAGAAAACGAGATTTTCTCGGGCAGCACTTCGACCGGAAAGTGGTGAATCTTTCGGGATTTTCGGAGCTTCGGACCTTCGTCGGGGCTTGGATATAGAACCGGGGCGTCGGGGTAGTCTCGGAATGGTAGAAGTATGAAAATAGGGAGAGAGATTTGTGAATGAGCAAGAAAAAGTCGGAGGTCTCGCATGCTATTTATAGGAGGGCTGCCAGGCTTCGTACGCTGGCCGTACTCCGAAGTACGCTGGGCGTACCCTCGTACGCGGGGCGTACCCTCGTACGCGGGGCGTATGTCAGCGATGACGCCCGGTCTCCGGTCTTCGGATGGGACGGAAGTAGAGGCATAGGGGCGACGTGGCTGATCCGAGGCCGTGCATTGGGTACGCTGGGCGTACTTCGAAGTACGCGGGGCGTAATCCTTCGGATAAGCCTCGAAGTGTGTGCCCAAAACTTTGAAAATCTGTAACTTCCGCATACGAGCTCCATTTTCGACGTTCTTTATATCCACGCGTAGGTGAGAATATACTCTACAACTTTCTTTTAGACTCCGCCGGCTAATTTTGATTTAAATTTTTAATATTGTATTTTTAATAGACGGGACAGGATAAATCCGTTAAAAATTCATAACTTCTTCATCCGATGTCCGTTTTCGTCTGTCTTTTTACCGTTGTACTACTATTGTCGAGATCTTCAATTCTCGTTTAGGTTGCGTCGGCTAAAAATCTCTCGATCTCTATTTCGAGTTTTTAGCTGTCTACTGCTATATCCGAAACTTAGAAAAATCATAACTTCCTCATACGAAGTCATATTTGGGCGTTCTTTTTATACGTGCTCACGGTTTAACATAATCTACGACTTTCGTTTAGATACCTAAGGCTAAAAGTATTTTATTGAAATTTCACTTTTTACGCTTAACAGTGTTTTACCGGTTGTGTCGCGGATTTTCGATTGGTCATAACTTCTTCGTTATAACTCGGATTTGAGTGTTCTTTATATTTCTGAAAACCTTGACACAATATCTAGCATTTTATGTATCCCAATTGAGACTTTAGAACACTTTATTTTTGACGCTATTTTTAATGATTCCAAAATAGATTATAACATTTGACTTTTGAACAATACATTGACTTGGAGTATCGGGTTGTCACAGATACCTTGACTCCTGTTCCTTGTTTGGTTGTGGGCTCGGGGTAGGATCACTAGTCCAAATGTCGGTTAAATCATAGTTATACTTAATAAATACATATGTGAATATTAAACCCATTTTGAAGGTTCATTCTTAACTCAGTTGCTTATGTGAATAATTGAGTCTTTTCTATAAATCAGTAACAATCAAACAATCATACTAGTAAACTATAATAGGTATAGTTTAGAGGATTACTACTTACTACTTCTAGAACAGTGAAACTTACAAGAGTCAGTTCTTACATGAGTCATTTCATACATGAGTCAGTTCAAACATACTATAACAAGAACAAGATAACAATAATGTGAGCCACTACTTCATGGCATAGCATTATACTTGTTGTGTCACGTTTTGTAACCAGATTCTCCTGGAGGGAGAGCGTGAGTTTGTGTATAGATCTATACGGGATTGACCATCCTACACCTTGCTGCTAGCTACAGTGGGACCTGCAGGTCTACGGGTGACAAATGTCATACCATTTCGATGTCTTTAGATCATCGTGTTTTATACTAGTCAATGAAGCATGGTTATAACCTCATCACATTTTACCTTAATTTAACTTATTGATTTTAAGGTAGGTAGTACTTCATTAGTTACTTTATACAATACTGTTGTACATCTTCATTTTCCCATTACATTCATATAGTGATATTCTCACATAAAAGGTAATGCAAACTATTTTCTAGAAAAGATAGTCATAAACTTGGGAAAACATACATTTTTACAAAAGAACAAACATACAAAACAGTCGGGTCTTGGTAAAAGACTACTTTCTATTTTAGTAGAAAATATAGGACTTTCTAGGAAGTATATAAACAATTACATCAAAACACTTACAAACATTTTCATCAAACTAATGCAAACATTTGACACAAAAATACTTATGAACTCACCAGCTTAAATGCTGATCTACTCTTTCAAAATAACTTGTATTCTCAGGTCACCAGTAGACAGGTACAGATGGCCAGGTTTTGAGAAGACATAGCATATTCAAGACTCGTCTTTATTTTGATTATATAATTTTTGGTGTCTTACAAACTGTACACAGAACACACTTGTATAAACTATATTATTAATGCAATGGATGATGTTGTTGCTTGTTTTACTATTGTGCATTGTTATGATACTATACATGACGTCCTCTGCCCCCGAATGTTTCCGCCGTTCCGGTTTGGGGGTGTGACAAGAACACCAAAAATGATTTAGAAGATATTATGATCAATGTTCCCAAATCTGTCCTCCAACTTCTAAAATCCGTGCAAGTCAATACGAACATCTAAAAATCATGAGACTTAGTTTTCTGGAAATCTTAGTGTGTCTACTTTCTTCAAACTTTGAATCACATTTCGAAATTCCAACTCCTTGAGGGGTAAAATTGGAAATCTTCTCAGGCTGGTCCATGTCACAAATTTCATGCACTGTCTTCAAAAAATCATAATAAATTCATCAGAACTCCAAATGCTAATATTCCAAAGCCTATAGTTAGATATGGATGTATAGTTTCCAACATATAAAGGGACTGATGTAAGTCTTAGTACATTGATACAGTTTATTCTAAGAGTATTGAGTGGTCCAGAAAGTGACAGCTAAAAGTTACCAAGTTGTAAATTTAATATAAAATAAGGCGAAAATCATTAGAATGAGAGCTTGATATTTCTAAAAAGATAAAAGGCGGAACTTTACCAATATAATTTTATCAAAATTTAATAATGGGTTGAAAGGTAAGAAAACATATCCCAAACAGAGGACTATAATCAAAGAGAAAATAAGGAAATATGTACATAAGTTTTATAAGATTAATATAACAAACACAAGCTAAATAATGTTATAATTTTTTTGTAGGTTCTCGGAAAGGAAAGGATCCATCTTGCTCATGCTAGCTAATTTTCAAGATCAAGGAGGTGAGTACTAACTCTCCTATTATGTAGGCATTACATGTTTTATGTTATTGTTCAAAGATACCCTAATAACATGTGATTATGTGTATATAATCACATATGATTTATGTGGCTAAGATTATTTTTTGCGTTCTTGATTCAATAATTCTTTTTTCCACTTTAATCATATGTGATTAAATACATTTAATCAGATGTGATTATATGTTTCTAATCACATATGATTTTATTTGGAAAAAATAAATCTTGTCTATTTAAATCATATGTGATTAGATACATACAATCACTGTGACAACCTGAAATTTTTTGCCTTGTAAAGTCAGTACAATCAACCTTAAGTCAGACTCGCTCCTGTTATCTTTTAGCAATGTTTAGAGTCTGTTTGAGTGTTCTAAGCCTAGTACATTCAAGGAATGAGTGTCAGGAAGTACCTGCTAGAGTCACTGTACAACATTCAAGCCTTAAACACCACCAAAAGGAGTTCACGGCCATAACACATGAGTTTACGGCCGTAAACTCAAGTCTGGCCGTAAACTCCCCCCGGAAGTCTCATTACCTTCACTTTTCTTTCATTCTTACACTTTCACCTCAAGAACACTTGATTTCTCTCTCAAGTATCATCGAGATTTTCATTCCCGGTCTTTAAAAATGTAAGTGATTCTTCCCTCTAGTTGTTGTTATCCTTCTTACTCATGAATCACCCTTTGATTTCATCCATGGAAATCATCTTTTGGCTAGATCTTCATCTTTCACCAAGAACACCAAGAACACACACTTGTTCTTGGTGGCCGAAAACTCCTCAAAGGCCCTCAAAAGTGTGAGTATTCCATTTATCATCTAGTTAGACAAGTTAAACACTAGATCATAGTCTTGAAACAACCACCTTAGCATAAACATCAAGAGTTTACGGCCATGGAATCTCCCTTGGCCGTAAACCCATGTTTTGGTCACATGTTGGCCACAAACCCTTCTCATATCCAAGCATTAGACCTTGAACCCCTAATGGATGATAGATAGGACTTTCAATCACCCTCTTCTGCACATTTTACCATGAGTTTACGGCCGTAAACTCCATGGCCCTAAACCCATGGCCGTAAACACCAATTGGTGGCCTTAAACATCCCTTAGATGATTCACATGTGATTCTAACACTTGTTCCAAGTGTTTCCTAGTCCATAGAGGTGTTTACTTGCATGTGGTTGCTTCTAAACTCTATATTCATGCCAATATATGTCAATATATGTCATTTAGGACTCGTTTGTGTCTCGGGACTTCATTCGTGGAACTTCTCATCCTTACGCGCATATTCGTTTGAATCACTCACATAAGGTGAGTTCATACCCCTATAATGAATCTTTTAACTATTTTAAATGATTTTAAGGGGGGGAATACAAGTTGAACACATTAATAATTGTGTAAATGTTTGTTATAAACATCTTTCAAAAGATTGCTTATGTCTTTTATAAGTGATCAAAACATTTCAAAAACTCTTTTAAAGTTATGTTACTTGATAGTTTAACAAAACTCCGTTTTTAAAGTACAAGCATAACTTAGTAGAAAAATGAGTCTTTTCAATAACAGTTCAAGTAAAATTGTCACACCCCCGAACCAGACGGCGGAAACGTCCGAGGGCTAGCGTGACTTAAATTGAATATCATCACAATGATTATACATGAAACGCAACATAAACTTCACCATGCATTAATACATTACAACTGACATTGTTCACATCAAGTACATTGTCTAAATATTACATATCCATAGCATAAATTGTTTGAGAGTTTTCAAAACATAACATCCTAACATACTTGGTATTACCCTTCAACTTACCTGTTACCTAAGAATACAAGTTATTTTGAAAAAATTTCAACATATGAAATGTTGGTGAGTTCATAAGCAGGTTTGTTTTGAAAATGTTTGTATAGTTTATAAAACCCAGAAAATCCGATATTTTCTGAAAAGACAATTGTTTATACCAAAGTGTGAAGATCCATAGTTTTGTACGTGAGTGATTTCAAAGCGTGTATAAATGAGAAGTTTTTCATGATAGTTATTGAAAGTACAAGTGAATGGTGTTGATTTCCTCGAAAAACCTGATGTTTTCCGATCATATTATATGATTGTTTCGAATTATTATACCGTCACCACGAATGATTATGATTTTCCTTGATTACTCGGATAGTATTGGATTTATTTATTTATGTGAGTCGTTATAACCATGCATGATAATGACTAGTTCGTCTGTCTTGGCATTCTAACGAACGCCGGAATTGATCTTAAGATTTTGTCACCCTAGACTGGCCGAGTCTAACTGTAGCGAACAGCTGAGGTGTGGGGGAGTCACCCCCGTATAGATCTATACACAAACTCTCGCTCTCCTTCCAGGAGACTTTGATTATAACTACAGACTACGAACGACACTTAGAGGTGTCGCCCGTTATTACTCACTTAATCCAAACAAAATTGATTACTATTGATTAACGACCTGAATTTGTTTACTTTGATTTCAAATAAGCCTAACAAACGAGGAGAAGAGGAATACAAAGTCCTGCTAATTTCGTGAGTTATTTTAGGTTGTTGGTTATACGAAGGACGAGTTGGTCCATTTCATATTTGATTTAATTTAGACCTTACTAGCAATGCTAATGGGCCACCAAGGCCCAATAGTACATATAAGCCATTGAGGGTCCCTTAAACATGTAATTGGGTCACAGGAGGCCCAATAGACATGTGTTATTATTGTTGGGCCCAAAAGTCATGTCAATGGATCACGAAGGCCCAATAAGCATGATTAAGATCTTTCAAGCCCAACTATTTGAATATTTACTTGTTTTAGGTATAGTATAATGGTCGGAAGTTTGATTGAACAATTGTTAAATTCTCAACGGCACGAAACTTGTCGGTTGTTTATAACGATATTTGAAAATATGTGTATATTCTTCATGCTATTTTCATAAGTTGTAATTAGGTATTCTTTTGACTCAGATATCTTAAAACCAAAATAACTTACTCAAAATATTGATTTGACCCATTCAGCCCTTCTTTAATAAAAATGACAATTTTAGTCCCTTACATAAAGAAAAGACATTTTAGGCCCTTAACTCATTTTCTTGACATTTTTGACCCATAGACTTGTTTAAGTGATGTTGTTAGTTCAAAATTTTGTCTTTGGCAGTTTCAGCCCTTCCAGTAAGGAATTTTTCAGTTAAAACCCAAACTTTTCGCAACTTTTACCATTTTGGCCCAAAATCCAAAAAGTTTACATTTTTTATCCTTGTTTGGAAAATAAATCATTTTAACCCCTGAATTGGTTTTGTTTACCCTTTTTACCTCCTTTTTTGAGAATTTATCATTTCAATCCCTTGAAAATTTGGTTTTTCGCAACTTTGGGCTCAATGGGCCGAAAAGCCCAAAAATTGGCCCATTAAGCTACAAATTACATTTTTAGTCCTTTGAAGAGCATAATATTCATAAAAACTTTTATTTTAACTGTTTTGACTCTTTTGATCCTTAAGAAAACCGTGAATGGCAAATTTTGACCCAACTTTTGTTTATTTGACAAATTTAGCCCAAAAATGGGTTTTATGTTGCAATATGTTTATTATAATCTTAGAGGGTAATATTCTTGACTTGTTTAGTGTAATATATCTTAGATCATGTTTGTTTTCCTTCTTGTGCCATAGATCTCGAGATTTCTTCCCTTTTGTTACATATTTACCACATAAACACATAAAATCACACATACATACATGAAATCACACATAACATACACATACACATAGATCTACACATTTTACTTGTATTCTCCCCCATAAAACTTGTGAAAACCGAAAATAAAGGGGTATGAACTCACCTTTTCTTGTTGTTTTCGAATTGAAGAAGAAATGGAAGAAGTTTGATGCTATTCTCGGCCCTAGTAAGCTTTCTTGGGTTGATTTCGATATTAGAGATCTCTAGGATGATGATCATGAGTTTATATGAGTTAAGAAGAGATTTTTGATAAAACAAAGAGTCTAGATTATGGATCCAAGCATCAACTTACCTAAGATGATGATTTTTGTGGAATAACCTCCTTGAAAAGCTCTTAATCTCGAAATTTTTGATGAAGAAAGGAGAGGTGGTTGTCAGTTCTTGAGATATGTTTAAGTGAGTTGTGTGTGTGTGTTTTTCCCTTTGGCCGAGGGTGATAAGAAGAGAAGGAGAAGAGAGAGAAGTGAAAGGATGGTTGCTTGGAGGTATGAGATGTTGCATGGAGGACCAAAATATAATAAGGAGGTGGTTAACCCTCCTTATTTTACTAGTTTCTAATTTTTTTTTTGTTTTTGCACTTGGGCCGAGAGTTAGAGAAGAGAGAAGGGAATTTTGGGCCTTTTGTGTTTAATCCATATTATGGGCCCAATTTGATGGTTTTTCGGCCCATTTGGTCTTTGGAGATGGTTCACGGCCCAATATAAATCAAAGTATGAGTTTTATGGCCCATTAGGGCTAATTAAATTTGTTATGGCCCATTAGGGTATTTTATTTCATTCTAGGCCCATTATGGCCCAAAATGTTAAAATAATGAAAGTGGGTCCAATTAGAGCCCATATAAGAGTTCTAAGCCCAAAATAATCAAATTGGAAACTTATTGGTCCATTAGGCCTAATAAGAAAATCCTCGTCCAAAATGGACTTAAACCGGGATTTTTCGGGTTTCCAACCTTTTGTTGACTACTTGAAAGTTTGTATAGGGTATTTGATGGAATTTTGTTGTCATTGAATAAACACCATACATGTTTTCTAGTTTTAGCTACAATGTCATTCTTTGTTAAGGGTTTTACAAGGTATCAGAATTCCAGGTTGTGACAAAAATACTAGTAAACTATAAGGGGTATAGTTTAGAGGTTCAGTTCATACTAGATGCTAGAACATACTATAAAGAGAAACAAGGAGGTAGATACAATACACGATAACATAGAGAACATACTATAAAGAGAAACGGGGAGGTAGATACAATACACGATAACATACAGAACATACTATAAAGAGAAACAGGGAGGAAGATACAATACAACAGAGAGACTGTTGGATTAATGTCTAAGTCCATAACTATATTTGGTATGTACTTGACCCGACCCGGCATGGTCCATTTGGGTTGCACTTCACCGGCATAATTTATATGGATAGTCTTTTGAGAATAGTATATTTATGATTTATATTAATATATTATAAGTTCTAATATATTAATATGGAATCATATTATTTAATTAATATTGATCAAGAATTAATTTAGAATTAATTAAGTGATCAAAAAGAACTAATTAAATATGGACTCTTATATATATGGAATGGGCCAAGTTCATTTAGGTTGGGCTAAGCTTTCATGGATGGTCCATGGAGCTTTTAACCCATGGATCCTATGTAAATGAAAGGTCATGGGTATTAGGGTTTACATGGATGTAACCCTAATCCTCCATAATATATAAAGGGGTCCTTGGCTCACAAAATTGGGACAAGTGTGTGAAAATAAGAGTGGGTCGATTTTAGTGTGCATACATATTCTCTCAAGTTCTTCCAAGGTGTTTTGGTGATTTGTGATTCCATTTGAGGCTTCCATACTATTGGGGCTAAGCTCTTAAAGCTTGAAGACATCAAGCTACATCAAAAGGTATGTCATCTAACTAGAACTTTGTAGTATAGGTGCTTCATAATATGCTAGTTAGGATGAAACCTTGGAATAGTTAATATTTGCATGTATAATAGAGAAAACATAGATCCAAGGTTTATAGGGTTGCATGTACACCATAGGAGTGTTAGAATGCTCAAAACCCAACAGAGACATACTAAGATACTATAACAGAACGAACATACTAAATGCTATAGCATAAGAACACTTCAGGATCTAATTATACCAATGAATCACTAACTCATTGTTCTAAACAAAAGGTGATAGTAAAATTGGGTATACATGATCATATAACTTTAATGTGAGCCTACTTCACGGCTCAGCAACAGGTTTGCTGAAGTCGCGTTTGGTTCCCAGAATCTCTTGCAGGGAAAGTGTATAGTATGGGGACTATTCATCATATTATGACCTTAATAAAACAAACATGTTTGAAGGTAATCAGTACTGCAGGATGTCAATTTAAAAGACAACTGTGTACTTACATTTTCCCATTACTTTCATTTTGTGACAGTTCCACTTGAAAGTTAATGCAAACTATTTTCGAGTCAAGATAGTTATAAAATAGGGAAAACTTACATTTTGCAAGCGACAAACAAAACAGTCGAGTCTAGTACATTCAGAAGAAAGGGGGCCTATAATGCTAACTTTATGATTCCTTAGTGTATACATTCAGGGATATATATTAATCGGATCCGACAGGTAGTAGGATGTGTGCTTTCCGCTTCATTTCCTGTTCCTTGTTTGGTTGTGGGCTTAGAGCAGATTCACCCAGCTTACTATCTATCCGATCTTAGCTATATATATGTTCCGTATACACCAAGTAATCATAAGGGGTACCATGTGTTGGTCAGGTCATAGGACACAAATTCAATGCACCGTTTTCTAGTACAAAACATACTTTTCAAATAGAACTTTTGGTATACAAAACTAGAAACTAAACCAGTAAAGGGTTTAATCTTTTTTATTAAACCAGTATAACTTAAAGGACATTAGGTGGTTAATTCTACAATACCTTAGTTTATACATCAAGGTTATATATAATTAATATCTGATAGGTAGTTTTATGTGTGCTTTCCGCCTCATTCCCTGTTCCTTTTTTGGTTGTGGGCTTAGGGCAGATTCACACAATTAACTATGTATTCGATATTAGATTATATATAGCTAGTATAAACTAAGTGATTATAGAAGGAACCACTGTGGTTACCATTTTTATTAAAAGAAATAAGGATTTTCTTAAAGAATCTTTTCATCAAATATAAAGGAACTATTACAGTTAACTCCGTGAGTACCAAGTGAATACGCCAGGGTTATATACAACGATGATCTAACAAACAATGGGATGTGTGCCTTCCGCCTCATTTCCTGTTCCTTGTTTGGTTGTCGGCTTAGGGCAGATACACACAACCGATTGTTTGTTTACTCTGGGTTTTATATAACTTGTATCCATTTAGTACTCATAGAAAGGATTGTAGAGTCATTTTTACTTATTTTTCATCAAAGCAGAAAATATAGGATTTTCTGGAGGAACAGTCAAACTTTTCTAAAAACAGAACTTACAACTTACTACAACTCTCTTACAACTTACATTACATCACTAAAATCTTATGAACTCACCAGCTTAAATGTTGATCTACTCTTTCAAAATAACTTGTATTCTCAGGAGACCAATAGACAGGTACGCGCACTGGGAATCAGAAGATGGAGCAGTATAGCCTCATGTCTTTTTGTTATTTGCTATGTATTCTATATTATGTGAATCACATACTTTGTAAACACTTTCTTTCTAATGGAATGGTTGTTTATTACTTTGCTTACTATGATGCATGACTTGTGATACTAAACATGACGTCCTCCACCCCAGAACGTTTCCGTCGTTCCGGTTTTGGGGTGTGACAATTACATGTAATTATATACACGATAACAAATATTAAACCAAGAACGTGAAAACAAATCTTTATCCAAATTAATCATATGTGATTAAATACATATAATCACATGTGATTATATGAATCTAATCACATATGATTTATGTTGACATAATTCATTTTTGCTTTGTCGATTCAATAGTTGTTCTCATGTATTTTATCACATGTGATTATATGTATATTCGTATGTGATTAAGTACATGAGCACAACTATTGAATCGAGAAGAAAAAAATGAATATTGTCCACCTCAAATCATATGTGATTATATACATAGAATCACATGTGATTAATTACACAAAAGCAATTATTCAGTCAAAAACGTAAAAATAAATATTGTCTACATAAATCATATCTGGTTAAATACATATAATCACATGTGATTATATGTATCCAATCATATATGGTTTATGTGGATGAGATTCATTGTCACATTCTCGACTCAATAATTTTTCTTTGTCCAATGTAATCATATGTGATTAAATACATATAATCATATGTGATTATATGTATCTAGTCACATATGATTTATACGGACAAAAAATGATGACGTCTATATAAATCATATGTGATTAGATACATATAATCACATTTCATATGATTATATACACAAGAACAACTATTGAATCGAGAACACAAAGATAAATATTGTCCACATATATCATATGTGATTAAATGCATATAATCACATTTGAGTATATGTATCAATCACATAGAATTTATGTGGAAAATATTTATTTTCGCGTTCTCGATTAAGTTGTTGTTCTTGTGTGCTTAATTACATGAGATTATATGTATCTAACTAGATATGATTTATATGGACAATATTCATTTTCACATTCTTGTTCAATAGTTGTTCTTGTACATTTAGTCACATATGATTTCTGTACACAAGATTCATTTTCGCGTTTTTGATTAAATAGTTTTTTCTTTTTCCACATTAATCATATGTGATTAATACATACAATCACATATGATTAAATACATAAGAAAAAATATTGAATTATGAATATTATCAATATAAATCATATACGATTTGATACATATAATCACATGTGATTAAGTACATGAGTACAACTATTGAATTGAGAAAGAAATAATGAATCTTGTCCACATAAATCATATGTGATTAAATACATATAACCACATGTGATTAAATATATTAGAACAATTATTGAATCGACGCAAGAATAAATATTTTCCATACGAGTCATATGTGATTAAATAAATATAAGCACATGTGATTAAATACACAAGAACAACTATTGAATCAACACGTGAAAACAAATATTGTCCATGTAAATCATATGCGATTAAATACATATAATCACATGTAATTTAATACACGATGTCAATTATTAAATCGAAAACACGAAAATAAATACGGTCCACATAAATAATATTTTATTAAATACATATAATCACGTGTAATTATATATATCTAATAACATATGATTTACGTGGACAATATTCATTTTTGCATTCTCAGTTCACTAGTTTTTCACGTGTATTTAATCACATGTGATTATATGTATTTAATAACATATAAATCATATATGATTCGATACATATAACCACATGTGACTTGATACATATAATTACATGTGATTATATACACGAGAAAAACTAATGAATCAAAAACACAATAACAAATCTTTGCAGGTGGGGGTGGGGGTGGTGGCGGCGGGTAGTGGAGACGGGGTGGTGGTGATGGGTGGTGGTGGGTGGGTGGGTGGTTGCAAGTGGTGGTGATAGTGATGGGTGGTGGTTTTGGTGGGTGGTGGGTGGGTGGTGGTGGTGGAGTTGGGTGGTGGTGGCGAGTAGTGCTGGTTGGGTGGTGATGATGGTGGCGAATGGTAGGTGGTGGTTGGTGGGTGGTGGTGGTGACGGGTGGTGGTGGGTGGTGGGTAGTGATGGGTGGTGGTGGTGGGTGGTGGTTGGTGGTGATGGGTAGTGATGGGTGGTGGTGGCGGGTGGTGGTTGGTGGTGGTGGTGGGTGGTGGTTGTGGTAGGTGGGTGGTGGCAGGTGGTGGTGGGTGGTGGGTAGCGATGGGTGGTGGGTAGTGGTTGGTGGTGGTGGGTAGTGGTTGGTGGTGGTGGGTAGTAATGGGTGGTAGTGGCGGGTGGTGATGATGGGTGGCAGGTAGTGGTTGGTGGTGGTGGTGGCGGGCGGTGGTGATGGGTAGTGGAGGTAAGTGGTGGTGACGGGTGGTGGTGGTTAAGTGGTGATGATGGTGGGTAGTGGAGGTAACCAAGCTACCCAAGACAACGGGTGGGCTTGATACCATTTGGGTCATCGTCGACAGATTGACCAAATCCGCGCACTTCCTACCCATCAAAGAGACCGACAAGATGGAGAAGCTCACAAGAACATACATACGGGAGATTGTACGACTGCACGGTGTTCCCATATCCATTATCTCGGACAGAGATAGTAGATTCACTTCGAGATTCTGGCAGTCACTACAAAGCTCCTTAGGAACGAGGCTGGACATGAGTACAGCCTACCATCCACAGACCGACGGACAAAGTGAGAGAGCTATCCAAACATTAGAGGATATGTTGCGAGCCTGTGTGATCTACTTTGGGAAGGCGTGGGATACTCACTTACCCCTCGTCGAATTCTCTTACAACAACAATTATCACACGAGCATCAAGGCTGCTCCATTTGAAGCCCTCTAGGGCCTGAAGTGCAGATCCCCTATGTGCTGGGCTGATGTGGGTGACACTCAGTTAGCTAAAGGACGAGTTCCTGACAGCACTCTCACGGGTCCGGAAATCATTCGGGAAACGACAGAGAAGATCGTTTAGATTCGTGAACGATTGAAAGCCTCTAGAGACCGACAGAAAAGCTACGCAGACAAACGGAGGAAACCTTTGGAGTTCCAAGTGGGAGACCGAGTCCTTTTGAAAGTCTCACCCTGGAAGGCCTTGATACGCTTCGGTTGGCATGGAAAGCTAAATCGAAGGTACATAGGGCCTTTCGAGATTCTTGCTAGAATCGGCCCCGTAGCTTACAAACTCAACCTACCCCACGAGCTTAGTAACGTACATCCTACCTTCCACGTCTCGAACTTGAAAAAGTGCCTATCCGACGAGACTCTTTTAATCCCACTCGACGAGATCGAGATCAACGAGAGCCTCAACTTCGTGGAAGAACCTGTAGAGATCATGGACCGAGAGGTCAAACGAACGAAACAAAGCCGCATCCCAATCGTGAAGGTTCGCTGGAGCGCCAAGCGAGGACCGGAGTTCACCTGGGAGCGCGAGGATCAAATGAAACTTAAATATCCTCATCTTTTTACTTAGTTACATTGTAATAACTTATTTGCTTGTACTCTAATTTCGGGACGAAATTCCCTCTAGCAGGGGGATGATGTGACAACCCGAAATTTTCATTTGTATAAACTCTACAATCAAGCACTTCAAATATTAGTCAAATCCATTTCAGTACATTTTTGGCCGGTTTAAAGTTCGTTTGGGTATTTTTATTTTAATTTTCGTCAAACGAACAAATAAACGGAAGTATCTTTTAGGAGTGTTGAGTAGCAAGTAAACAAACAACACCTTGGTTAGGTGTTTACAGCCAAACGTGAGGAGTTTGGGCCGTAAACTCCTCTTTGACCATGAACTCATGCATATAGCATGAGTATACTCTTCATTCCCCCATTTCTCACTTCCTAGCTCAAGAACACCCAACTTTTTCTCTCAACTATCATAGGATCATCTTCCAAATCTTCCAAAAATGTAAGTGTTCCTTCACTTGTTTTGTTGTTATAACACCTTATCTAGTGTTTATACATCATTTCATCCATGGATTCTTCATTTCTACTTAGATCTTCAAGTGTTCTTCAAAACACCAAGAACACACACTAGTGTTCTTGGGTCCTAAACACTCTTACAAGCTTCCCATAAGTAAGTACACTCCTCCTAACTAGTTACTTGCTTAGTATACTTGTTAATCCATGGAAAAACATCAAGAACACCCAAGAACACTTGGGTTTACGGTCAAGGGATATCCTTGAACCGTAAACACCACCAAGTGGTGTTTAAGTGCCCCTAACACCTTCTAAGGATTGGATATTGGACTAGAACCTTGCATGCATGAACTAGAAACCCTAAATCACGAAGTGGTGGGAGTGACCATGAGTTTACGGCCGTAAACTCATGGGTTTACAACCGTAAACTCCCAAGGAGTGGTCCAAGGACCGTAAACTCCAAAGAAGGTCCATTTTGAGCCCTAGTCACTTCCTAAGCCTTGAATGCAAACCTAGAACACTTCTTTGAGGGGTATAAGACCTTAAATCACACAATGGTACCAATTACCATGAGTTTACGGCCATAAACTCATGGGGGTAATGACCAAAAACCGTAAACACATGTAGGGTTGCCAAATGAGAAGTAAACTCCAATGTGAGGCCATACTCTTCTTAGATGCAACCCTTTAGCACTCCTAGCACTTGAAACAAAGTGTTTCCATGTCTTAGGATGTCTTTACTTGATTAATTAGTTGTTAAATGACTAATTAGATACATTTATGTATCACTACATGTTACATAGGATCTGTGTGTGTGTTCAAGTCCTCACTTGACACTTAGCATCCTATCCGACACTACCATCCAAACCACTCACTGCAGGTGAGTTCATACCCCTTAATCAACCTTTTAAATGTTTTTAAATGCTTAATTGGGGGGGAATACAAGTTGAATCAAACAAGTTATAGTATCAATCACATGTGATTTATAACTTGCAACCAAATGGATTTTTCTATACTTTTAACTGCTTTGTCAACAAAACTGCTTTAAAATGGATATCAAACTCGTTTTCATGTTAAAACTGTTTCCAAACTCATTTAAAACTTACATTATTTTCAAACCCTATCTACACCAATATATTTATATAAGTAAGACTTGAAGGACTTAGGACTGATAGCTCACCTTACTTCCTGTTCCTTGTTTGGTTGTGGACTTAGGGTATCCTGTTATTTGTCCGAATGTCGTTGAATTCTTAGTTATATATCATATATATTATATATATATATATATATATATATATATATATATATATATGTGTGTGTGTTGGATATAACAGCTTTCACTTCAGTTCAGCACCTTTGTGTAACAAAGGCATACAAACCACATTACTATTTAACTATAATAGGTATAGTTAAGGGATTACTACTCACTACTACTACTAGTACAAAGATATATACAAGAGAATACTATACATTATACAAGAGAATACTATACACTATACAAGAAAACATACTATATACTAGTAAAGAGAGAACATCACTACACTATGACATACTACATAAACATTTGAATACTATAAAAAGAATGTGACATACTACTTCTCGATACGACACTTTATTGTGCAATCACTTTGTAACCAGAGTCTCCTGGAGGGAGAGCGGGCATTATGTGTATAGATCTATACGGGACAGACACTCCCACATCCTGACTGCTAGCTACAGTCCGAGCCGAAAGGCCAAGGGGTGACAGAATGTTGCCTCACTATATATGACCTGGAGGGTCATCAGTTATTCAGCCGTCGATCGGCATGGTTACATACGAGTTCACATTTATTTTCTTTAGACTTTTCGAGGCGTATTGTTCATTTAATACCACCTGGAGTCTACATTTTCATCCCTTTAGACTTTTCGAGGCGTATTGTTCACTTAAATACCACCTGGAGTCTGTATTTCATTATTTTGTGACCCTGTCACATACTCGTTTAAGTAAACTATATTTTCATAACGATAGTTTCACTGGGGAAAACCCTTACATTAACGAAAGAACAAACATACAAACAATCGGGTCTTGGTAGAAGACCACCTTTTTTTTCTGGAAAATATAGGATTTTCTAGGGAGTATACTATTTTCAAACATTGAAATCAGTTATTTCACTACATTGTTGTACACATTTTTATACAAGCAATGACACTAAATACTTATGAACTCACCAGCTTTATGTTGATAAACACTTTCAAAATAACTTGTATTCTCAAGTCATCAGTAGACAGGTACAGATGAAGCTTTTGAGAAGATGGAGCACATACAAGACTCATCTTTATTTTGATTATACTTTTGGTGTCTTACAAAATGTACAGAACACGCTTGTATTACAATTATTATATTAATGCAATGGATGTTGTTGCTTGTCTTTACTATTATGCATTGTTGTGATACTGTACATGACGTCCTCCACCCCAGAACGTTTCCGCCGTTCTTGGTTTTGGGGTGTGACAGTTTTTTAATTGTTTGTAACTATTTTTTGATTTATATGAATATTATTTTATAATTTTAATTAAAAAATTGTGTGGTCCAAATTTGTTCTCAAATGTTTTCGCGATAAGAAATTTTCTCGATTGAACGCTCCCCTATATATATATATATATATATATATATATATATATATATATATATATATATATATATATATTCTAGCCGTTTTACCCGCGACAAGCGACGGGTGCGAGTAATTTATTATTTTGAACAAAAATTTCTTAGTTAAGATAATATTCACTTTTTCACTTTTAGATTTTCAATTTTCTGGGGTTTCTCAAGCCTTCTTAATATTTATTTCAATAAGGGTCATATAACGTTGAATACAATATAAGTTCAATTTTGTTTAATAAATTCTTACTTTTAACAAAAAAATTCATCCTTAAGATAGTGTTTTCTTGTGTTCTTTATGAATTTTTGTTTTTATTGTTTCTCTTAAGCCTTCTTTAAAATTTATTCCAATAAGAGTCATATAACACTTCAATACATATATGTTCAACTTTTTGTAAGAAACATGGAATAGGTATAAGTTCAACTTTGTCGAAGAAAGATTATAAAAAGACTCACGTTTTTCATTCATTTAATAATCATCTTTAACATTTCATTGGACACTTGAACTCTAATGACCTATTTAACTTTTTAAAATATAAAAAGGGATAAAGTTACTCAGAAACAAAGTTACATATTCATCCTTCCGACAAGAGACAAAGTTACTTGCTCGAAGAAAAATCCACTAAAAATAGAACTTTCTTCCTTCTATATCTCGGGTGTGTGGCACAAATTATTGTAGTTGCAAAATCTACCGTCGACTTGTAGAGAAAAATCCATCGGACTGCACACTGCTCCTTGTGTTTTTCCTTTTTTATTTCAACTTCAGCTATTCACCTGTATGGCAAACCATTTCCATGGCTCAACAAAATACATTCTAAGAAACTAATTCCACTATCTATCAAAAAATAATTCACATTGAAATGACTATCACATGTATAGCAAAAAATTCTCATATTATCAGCAAATGTATTTCTTGGTTCACACTTCACACAATTTGGGAATATCAACAAACCTTACAGCAAGAAACATGAAAGTAGGGATAAGCTTTCTCGGGGAATTCCATATAAGCGAGGGAAAATTTTTTTATTTAATATAGCACCAGCCTGAAAAGGTATAAAAGGTAAATTTTCCCCTCTGTTTATCTATGGATGAGAAAGAACTTGAGCACACATGATTCTTTGACAAATTCATAATATGATGACATATTAAGGTAAACATATTTCTTTTCAACTTGTTCCTATCAAATGAAAAGCTTTAATAGGAAGAAATGAAAGTAGGTTGTTATAATAAACAAATTAATAGAAGTACCAACCTTCAGATCCCATCTAATATATGTAACATTGTAAACTTGTTGGTTCATAGACCTTTATGCATTCTTTTAGTATCATTCATTTGCTGCAGAATCATTTATCTAAAAAACAGATGAAAAAAATGATTAATATTTACCATATCTATACAAACACATATTTATAAATTCATATCTACACACATGTATACAAACTTGGAGCAAGTCAGATCTATAAAAAACTAAAATCTGGTAAATCACACCATCATGAATCACCTAACCATGATGCATACCATTTTTCCCAAAATCAGCTACCCAAGTATCTTCTTGAACCGTATTACACTGAAAATTTTAGTGGCAACATTAATTAAAAAAAGAAATCAACAATTTCAATCCTAGCTAATGGTGGTGATTTGATGATTAGAACACTAAAAACATCGATAAAGAAACAAAAGTTGTTTTCTTTTACAGATTGTGAGTTTTAGTAGGTTCGTTATAGAGAATATGAACGAAAAATTGGTTTAAATCTGCCAAAGACTGAATGGTAATATTGTAATTGTAATTTACAAATAAGAGGTTAAAAGAAATGTGATTGTAAATGTCATTGATTCAATACAGGAAGCAACTGCAACAGCAAAAAAAAAAGGTTCAGTAAACCATAACAAATGCATAAGTCGAACACATGAACCCAGATTGACAAAAAAATGGATATATTACAACCAATTTTCCAAAGAATCACGTTTACCCTGGTTATTAGTTTGGAATTTTGTTAGTAGATCTATGATCTAAAACCAGAGAGAGAGAAAGAGAGAGAGAGAGAGAGAGAGAGAGAGAGAGGACCAAGATTACTAAATATCTTCACGATGGTGGTTTGTTGCTAGAGATGTAGCTGTTTGAGGACTGTGATGACCGCAGATGGTCTATGATTCTACCTGCTCAAAAATCTTCCTTCCAAGTTCAAAAATGACAATCAGAAATCAGATTCCACTTTCTCATTAGCCCTCTTGGTTGAGTTCTTTGAACCTAAAAATAAAACACAATAGAGAAACATATTAAAAACCTTTTTAGGAACAAACCTAATATGATAAAGCCTTCACCCAAGATATTTATAAGATAAAAATACAAAAAGATAAAAATAATCAAATCAATTACAAGGAAGGATTAAAATAAAAACCTGTGAAGATGTCCCAACCCCTTCAGAAGTTTTGATACCGAATTTTCAATCCATTATCTTCAATGACCAACATTATGGTTTATGTGGCCTTCTTTTCAAGATTCTAGACATCTTAGGGCAGCTTCAGCAAGAAGCCTTCTGCATACATAATGAAAACCTAACATCATTAATCATAAAAGAAGATCAGATATAAAGTAATAAAGAACCCAATTCTTGGACTGAAGCGACAAAAAATCAAGAATCAGATTCACCAATTTCACTTGTCTAGTGAAAATCTTCGACACAGATCTTGAAGAATCCTCATCTGGCTTCATCTATCAATGCCCACATATTTAAGGGCCTGTAATACTCACACATATACACACACAAATTTAAACACACAAACACTGTTACACACACAGAGACCTCGATTCAGTCTACTGAGCACAATTCAATCCCATCCTTTTTTAATTCATATGACCTACACAACAGAATAAAAACAAATTTAAGAGTAAAAAACCCAAACTGTGGATCTGTGATTTATAACCAGAATGTGTGTGTGCGTGTGTGTGTGTGAGAGAGAGATAAAGAGATAGAGAGGAGGTCGACGCTGAGATCCTTAGGTTTTGCCTGTTTTGATCTATTTTGATACCAAAGTAAAATTAAATAAACAAAATATCAATTAATCTGAAGAACTTACAACAGTACATATTGAATGGTGATCCTCCAAAAATTCTCCTTAGATCCTAGAAAAGGCAAGTGGCAGCTGATGGTGGTGGCGGCGGCTGCTACGTGTAGCATGCAGACATAGCGACACAATTATTGTGGTCGTCGGCTGTTATGTAGAGAGTAAACATGTTAGAGGTTACTGAAATGGAGAAAATGGGAGGTGGGGGAGAAAAAAATAAGAATTTGTGGTCATTATATAAGGAGATAGGGGCCGAGATATTTGAGAATTTCGGGGTTCAATTTAACTGTACCTCCTTAGTTAGTGCAGGGGAAAATGGACCAAAATCAACTGAAAGAGATAAGGAGAGATACCTCTTTCAAGTTTATCTGTGATTGCTTCAGGATTTGATTACTGCGCGAGGTTAAGATCACCAATTTGGGGTTAGGTCATCAGTGGCTGTTTCGATACACCAGGAAGGGAGATAGGGATGAACATGGGAAGAGAAATCACAGATGCCAATTGAATCTGCAATTTGAAAGAGCTAGATAATGTCAGTCTAACCGATGTAATTGATGGTTTTGACAAATTCAATTGGCTAAAATTGAGGAACGATGGTTTAAGTTTGACTAATTCACATGTTTGACCGAATAAGAAAGGTTGGGGGAGTTTGTTAGACCGGATAGGGGATGGGGGACCGAGTCAATAAAATTTATGTTGACCGCATAGCATAAAGTTATTGTACATACTGTATAATAGGTTGTACCTCTTAAAATTCAGCAAAACATGCTAAATGCTTATTAAGGTATATATATATATATATATATATATATATATATATATATATATATATATATATATATTAAAAAAGGACAACTCTTAACAACAATAAACTTATGTCTTTTTGTTATATTTGGTCCACGAGTTTAGATATTTTCGTTTTCTACCCTGGTCTATTCCTATTAGTTGAATTTTTTGGTTTTTAGATTTTTTTTCTTTTTTCAAAATCAATTAGCTACGTGTTCCACCTTCTTATTCTTCCATGTTTCCTTCACCGTTCTTCGACGTTTCCTTCACCGACCGCCTCGATACGGCCTCCGTCGATGTCCTGTTGCTTCAAACCTTTTCCCAGCTTCCAGTCGACATTCACATATCGCAGTTCTCTTTCTCTTTGGTTGTTATAAAAATTGACGATTGGGGAAGAAAATCAAAGAATCGTTTCTACTTGATTTCTGTCGGCGACGTCGGTTGCCTTAAAGATCTTTCAGTGATTTTCTGGCGGGGAGGTCGGCAACCTCAAAGATGTTCCGGTCAAGTCACCGCTATCGTCGACTTCAACTTCTATGGTATGAGCAACGACCATCACCCTATTTTTTTCATTTAATATTCTGGTTGTTCCCCCAACACACAGAGTTACGTTTAGTCGTAGCCGAATGGGGTAAAAACTATTTCCTCTTATGGTTTGTTTTAGCAAATATTTAAGTTTTGGTGTAATACATATACATTTAGACATTTAGTTGACACTCATTTCCAAAAAGTATGTTAACATTTCAAGTGGAGATATGGGTTGCTTTGTGTGACTGATTCGGTTATAAAAAAGGTGCAAATCGATGTTCTTCATAAACACGTAGGAGCAATTGTGGTCCCTTATTTGGTATTATTCCCCTTTTTATCTTTCCCTTCAATTGATTGTTCACGTAATTAAGCATTGCTTAAAGTTGGACCAGAAATGTAATTAAATATGATCCTATCATAAAGGTATATGTAGTCTTATTTATCTTAATGATAGAAGATTAAGAATATGCATGTACAACGCTATAAACATTAATGATGATAACCGAAGACCAAGCGTTAAGTTTTTTTTTTTTTTCAATCACCCATTATTACAATCACCCATTCATTGGAACCATTCAAGTCGTTTCTAGAGAAGAAGTTCTATCCAACTCTTTTTATATTCAAATGAAAATGGGTTATATAAAAATTTTATATTCCATTCCGTAATGAAATCTAAAAAACACATTTTTGTTAAATAATGAAAATTAACAAAATACATTCTTTCATTTCATTTTATCTCTGATTCCGGTCATATTTAATTGGATAGAGGTGGTGTTTAGATATTTGAAGCATGTTTGGAATGAAAGTAATGTAGGAATAATATTACGGAAATGTACGAAAACAAATAAGAAATAGGAAAAAGTTGAGGCATGTGTTTAACACATTGTCCTTAAAACAAATTCGTCCGCTATCGGGTGTTTGCTTCCCAGGATACAACAATTAGAAGTGGTTCTTCTAGACCACCCGAACCCTCATTAGGCCTGGATTTTACCTTCAATATAGCTAGAAAAATAAGAAGATGAAGTGGGAAGAAAAGAGTTTTTTTTTTTTTTTTTTTTTTTTTTTTGCATTCTTTTGGTGTTCCCAAATGGTTGTATAGTAGTAGTATTTATACTACACATTCTATAACCTCCCAATTAAACACCTCTATTAATCACAAAATTAATGTGTGTTACTATGTAATTAAATTGTAATATTAATTACAATTTCAGTTACAAAAGAAAGAAATGTTTACAAGAAAGGTCCCTAAACTTTTCTTTTCTTTCTCCCAACCATTAAACTCTTTTATTTACTTCTTCCAACACCCTTACTTTAAGGATTAATTTCTCATTCATATAAATCCATTTTGGACGTGTTAAAAAAATGGGGAAAACCCATTTTTATAAATTGATTAACACCAATTTTCCAACAATCCCCCACATAAATGAAAATTGATCAAGCATTTTCAAGCTACCTAGATAAAATCCAACAATTGAATCATGCATAGGATAGGTAGGTGTTACCCTTTGAACCTTCCCTTAAGATACATATTTATTTTACTAGCAGATCAGTAGACTTGATGTCCTTGAACTGTTCTGCCGTTTGTGTAAATAATCAATATGTGTCTCACATGATTCTCCCTGACCTAGTTACGTTCTCATTGATGTGTCCGTTATGGTCATGGACACTTGTCTGGTTCTGTAAGAGCTCTTAGGAATGTACCCATACAATTCTGTTTGAAGCGACCTCACTTCTCTCTTACATAGGTGATTCCATCATAAACATTAAAAGCTAATGCATGATGATTTCCAACTTATCATCTTCGACTATAAGCTTAACCTGCATCACTGTTTGTTTTAGGAATGGGTTAGGGTTAACCCCCACAGTGATTCACAAATGTTATATGCAAGTAGGTTGTCCCATTGAACCTGGATCTTGGGATCTCTAGTCAACTAGGTTGGGTTTTCCTTCGCAATAACTTATTAATCTATGGGTTTTAGTCCCATTCCTCATAACGACCTCTCATTCCAAGCATTTCGTTAACAGATCTGCAATCTTATTTTGACTTTATGTAGTCATTAAAGATAATTCATCTTGAGAGTCATTGTTGAATGGTGTTGTCTTCGAAAAATATGTCTAGACTCACCATGTACATATATAGGAGATATTGGCTTATCATGAGACGTCTCCCAAGAACTTACAAAGCCCTTTAGTTTATTGTCCAACCTTGGATAAACTTGCAAAAAAAAAATTCTCCTATATTTTCCACAAAATGTTGACCATTATCAATATGGTTATAACTACATCATAGTTACCACTACTGAATAAGCATAATTGTGTCAACATAATACGATAAGCATATGTACTACATGTATTTGTGAATTTACAATAACATTGGCCAGATGTAATTATGAATATGCCCTACATGAGTTTTCTTGCAAATATCGTATTTTTCCATGCAATTTCTTGTCTTAACCATTTACATGTAAAATTCTTTAGGCATTCTATCTCAAGGGTCCTACTATGTCATAAAATAGAATATCACTTTAAAGTGCCATTTATATGGATCTATTTCATCACATCCATTGATGTTGAACGACATATTCAAACTTTTGATACCCATTGTTCCAAAGCTTGCTTTAATCATATAATGACTTTACTACTCACACATTTTGTTGCTTTCCCTCGGGTAAGATAACAGCTTGGCAGTTGCATGTATATTTATACTTCTAAAACTTTGTTTAGAAGTTTTAGTTTCATATCAGAATGATATACTTCCAAATTTCAAGAAGTTACAACCACATATAATGATAAGAGCATGAAATTAATCAAGACATTCTTATGTTTGTAATCCAAACATATATTTCAAATATGTCATCAACTCTTACTTCTCATTTGGAAACCCACTAAATCGCAATAATTTCTCAAACTCAATAGTTCAAACGATAGATACATTATTAGTTTTTACAACTTAATCCAATATGATCCTTTAAGAAACGATCATTTGATTCCAAACTTAGAATAATCATATTTCCATTCATAGTCCTTTCAAATTCATGTTGAATATCTTAATATTCATCAAAACCTTTATCTTGTTTTGATGAATTCCAACCAATATTATTGGATTTAATGGAAATAACTTCTTGCGGTATAGAAGTATTATTTGATTCTAAATTTCCAAACAAGAAATCAGTGCATTTATGTATTGAAATCATAGAACATTATGTTCTAACTGATTCTCATATTCTTTGGATCTATCTGCTTTCATTTTCCTCTTGAAAGTCCATTTATAGCCTAGTGGTTTACATACTACATGTATATCCACTAGCTCTCATGTGTGATTTGGCAAGATATAATCCATTTCACTTTTAATTGCCTCTTTTCATTAAGATCTGTCAAAGGAAGTGAATTCCTTTTTGAAAGTTTGAGGCTCTCTTTCAACCATATACATATATAAATCATCTCCAAATGATTTCTCACTTGTCCCCTTTTACTCCATCATGATTTATTTATTCCTCCATTTTCTTCTTCATTAGAGGATTCTTTGTGCCCAATTGTTTTGGAGCACTTGTCTTTTATTTATCAAGACATGGAAACACATTTTCAAAGTATGATGCATTTGTTGATTCCATTAGTGTATAAGACAACAATAAACTCTATTGTTTTGTGCATAACCAATAAAGATGCAACCAACAATCTAGTGTACAACCATTGGGTTAGCTATAACACCCTTTGCGAGACACCCCCACATTCGAATGTATTTGTAAGATGATTTTATACCCGACCATAACTTAGATGGTATTTTTTTTCGTTTTCTTTTGGGGTACCTTATTTAAAAGGTAATTAGTTGACAACACAACTTCCCCCCACATTGAGTGTAGCAACCCAAAACATAAGCAACAACATGGCATTCATCATTTCATTTAAGATATGATGTTTCCTTTCGGTGATGCCATTTGTTATGGTGAATAAGGTGCCTTAAGATCATGTTTAATACCATGACTTGTAAAATTCCTCAAATGGTGATGCATATTCACCTCTACATTCACTCTTTTTGTTGAGATGATTCTCAACCTCACTTTTGTACAATTTAAACTTGTATATAGCCTCATCTTTACTTTTAAGTAAATTAACATAACAAAGTTTAATGCAATCGTCAATAAAAGTGATAAAGTACTTATATCACCGTTATATGGATTCGACTTCCTATCACACACATTTGTGTGAATTAACCCAAGTGGTTTAGTTGTCCTTTCAACGAACCTGAATGATTAGTGTGTGTTAACTTTGACTTAACACAAGTGTTGCATCTATATTTTGACTTATATGAAAGTGAGGTATGTGTTCAAGTTTGATTAACCTTCTTAACGTGTCAATATTAACATGTCCAAATCTAGCATGTCACACATTAGAAATTTAAGCAAGTAAGCGGAAGAGTTATCCAACTCATTGATATTAGGCTCATTAGCCAATATATGGAATTTAAACATTCCACCATCCGCATAACACTTGCCTATAAACATACCATTTTAAGTTAGTACAAACTTATTGGACTCAAACACCAAAAAAAATCCATTTTTGTTCAACAACCATCCAAACATTAAGTTCTTCCTAATCAATGGAACATACAACACATCATTAAGTGTTAGCTCTTTTCTATGTGATACCATTTCTGGAATGTTTTAAACACCAAATTTAAGTGTTTAGAATCACAATTTCAAGAATAAATTTCTGCCTCAACTTGGACAACCTTATAATTCTTGAGTCACTCCCTCTTTGAGCACAAATGGCGTGTAACACCCATATCAATCCATCACTCAATGAAGTTAGCATCCATAGAGTTTACTTCGGAAATCATTCCACTCTTGATGGTGACATTTCTGAAATCATTTATACACTAAATATAAATGTTTAGAACTCTAATTTACAGAAAATATGTTTGCCTCTTGCTTGGACAAAACTCAACATAATTAAAATTTATATTTGAACGATTATGAAACTTGATTTCTGATGTAGGAATTCTAAAATTTAATTTCTCATGCAGAAAACTGATGCATAAATTATGATATCAGAAAACTAATATTTTCTTTCAACAAAACTATTTAAAATGTGAAGTTTTTAAGTAAAACCAAGTTGTTTTATGATTTCAAAAACAGTTTTACATAAAATTGAAATCGTTTTTGACTAAACAAAGCCTTTTTGTTTTTCACAAAACAATGCAGTCTTTTCAAGACTGCTTTAGCCCCACTTAAGTCTGTCAAAATTGAAATCTAATTTCATAATCCAGTAGGCTTGTCTCTTAGCTTTCCAGGGACTACTTGCACAAATGCATACGATTTTTCTACAATTTATTATGAATTTTACAAAACTGTGTATCATAGCTGTTAAAATCTAACCAGTCAGTGAAAATCGTATTTTTCACCCTAGTTAGAGTTGTTTACAGATTTCGGCCAAAACTAATGAAACGAAGTAGACTCATATACAAAACTTTGAGAATTGGTTTCAACAAAAAATGAGCATCCATGACAAAGTTATGATTTTTCAAAGATTGGGACATATTAGAGCATTTCACAGCAACACTGAAATTGTGTTTTTGAGTTAAGCTAGCTTCTTAACTCATTAGGTACTTAATAGAATCAATACCAAAGCTGGAAAAATAAATGCTTAAAAACAAATACATGTCTTAATGACTTAATGACCAAAGATGCTTCAAAAACAGAAAAAAAAATCCATTTTTTTTCTTATGAAAATTGTGCAATATCAAAATAATGAAAGTAAATAGTTTCCGATTTCTAGTTCGTTTCGTACAAACGAATTTGTTTTAAGATTGTAGGAATAATATTATGGAAATGTACGAAAACAAATAAGAAATAGGAAAAAGTTGAGGCATGTGTTTAACACATTGTCCTTAAAACAAATTCGCCCGCTATTGGATGTTTGTTTCCCAGGATACAACAACTAGAAGTGGTTCTTCTAGACCACCCGAACCCTCATTAGGCCTGAATTTTTACCTTCAATATAGCTAGAAAAAAAAGAAGATGAAGTGGGAAGAAGAGAGTTTTTTTTTTTTTTTGCATTCTTTTGGTGTTCCCAAATGGTTGTATAGTAGTAGTATTTATACTACACATTCTATAACCTCCCAATTAAACACTTCTATTAATCACAAAATTAATGTGTGTTAATATTAATTACAATTTCAGTTACAAAAGAAAGAAATGTTTACAAGAAAGGTCCCTAAACTTTTCTTTTCTTTCTCCCAACCATTAAACTCTTTTATTTACTTCTTCCAACACCCTTACTTTAAGGATTAATTTCTCATTCATATAAATCCATTTTGGACGTGTTAAAAAAATGGGGAAAACCCATTTTTATAAATTGGTTAACACCAATTTTCCAACAAGTACATGTAATAATATAAACTTTATTTGACTCTTTCAGTTCAGATCTGCTTTCCAAACTACCTTTAGTCTCATATACATCTTAATCAGCTTCCAATTTTCATCAGGTAATGGGAAAGCTTAGGAAGAACTGCGACAGAGATGAAACGTGGGTGGAATGTTGTTGTAAGTCATATACGGTTTCTCCATTGATTTTGTTAATATTCGTTATTCGGTTTTAGTTTCTTCTTCGTTGATGATTACTTTATAGTTAGTAATTGGTTTTTGGATTTATAAATAACATATAAACTCTTTGTGGCATAAACACTTATAAAACATATCCCATATCAGTATAGAATTAGAATCTTCAATATTTTCTTATATCCTGCTCTTTTTCTTCTATACGAAAATCTAACATTGGATATGAACATAGCTCAAGATTTTGTAATTATGAATTTTGAAATTATTTTTACAGCGTTGGTGTGAACATTTTTATGGTCGTTTTGTTTACAACCTTTTCTAGATGATTAGTAACATACTGTATTATGTTTTAATTATTATTTACAACTCTTTATAATTAATGTTTCTTAGCTCATTTGTGAGAACGATGTTGAATTTGTATAAAGTATTAGAGGATTGAACTGATCGTTTCTTTTATTTGTTTCATTAAGGCATCTTTATTTTTACCCAACCGGTCAGCGAAGAAGTCCCACTTCGCCATCTTCTTGCTGTTTGTTCTCCGATCACATCAACCTTCACATGGTGTTCCTGAACTTGAATGAAAAAAAAAAATACATGTACAAGTGATCATAAAGGCTTTAAATTTGGGTTTCAAATCTTAGTCCTATTTATGGATTATGGCTTATATGTTGCAAAATTAAAGTTTTCATTTGTAGTCCTTATTTTCAAAACAATGTTGATCTATTGGTATTGTCTTGCCGGGTTCTGTAGCCACAAAGAAAGTCAAGGACCTGAAAAAGAAGGTTGGATGACGATATCATCAAATAATAATAACTCATTAGAAATTTAAAATAAAAAGATATTATTTGATTTATAATCATCTTATGAGAATGGGGTACTTAAGCTTCCCATCTTCCCTCCATCCTACTATTCTACTCTACCTTTAGGACTTCAATAATATAAGTTCAAGAACAGACCAACCAACACTATTATAGAAGGTTATAGGTAAGTTTGATTTCTCTATATATATTTTCCCCTGATCAGTTGTGTTTTTTAAATTTGCAATTTGAGATATGATATAAGAGTCCATGTTATTGTAATAAGAAGTTAGTATCTTTTTTTTCCTTCTATGTCTCTGTCGAACAAGTAGCGGCCATGCATGTAGCTGGTTCGAAGGTGAAGTCGGCTTTTTTTTTTTGTTTTTTTTTGTCTATCGCATAAACATCTATGCGTTCTTTTGTTGTTCTATATATATGTAACCACGTACCACCGTCATTCTTCTAATTTCCTTAATGTACCCACATATTAATGGATAACTTCTATCTAATATATGCTTATTTCACTTATGCTTTCTTCTTTACTTCATTCGGTCAGCCTTCATTCTCTTACAATTCTTATTCAGGTTAACAACAATGACAAGAAAATATAACACAACACACATAACCCACGACGGACCAAACTGTCAAAGCGTACCACAAACGACCAAAACAATTGATCAATAATCCCTTATTTTCTATACTGTTAAAAAATCCATATCCCGCAAAGCGGGATTCCTCATCTAGTTATTATTAATTTTAGACAAAACTGTAAAAATGGTCCCTGTGGTATGTATTTTTTCTGAGGTTTAGTCCAAACCTCGACTTTTTTGGATTGGTGGTCCTTTTCGATAGATTTGGCTGTAGATTTGGTCCCTCGTAAAACTGAAATTACTATTATACCCTTAATGTATTTGTTTTTCTTTTTTCTTTCTATTTTTAAATATTTTATTGGTATTAAATAAAGAAAAGACCATATACCCCTCCCCTCCCTCCATCCTCCCTTCCTTCCTCCCCTCTCTCCATCTCTCTTTCTCTCTCGCTCTCACTCACACACACACTTTCTCTCTCTCTCTCTCTCTCTCTCTCTCTCTCTCTCTCTCTTGAATACAGATGCCTCCGGTAACAAACCTAACGGCTTACCTCTCCCTCATCTTCTTCCCATCTGGTGCCATTTCCCCTTCTGAAGATATCCTCTCTCATCGATCAATTCCTTATTTTCCTTCGATGCTTCAAGATTGCCAGTAGACCAAATCCATCATCTTTGCCTTATCAATGCTTGTCGGATCACCTTACAGAAACCCCATGAAGCCTGCAAATCATTGCTTCATCCCACGCTCCCTAATCTTTCTGTCGTTCCGTATCACTACTAACGACCCCTTCCGTGAAGCACACCATTGAAACCAGTGATACATCAACCTGAAGCCATCCTATTCAAAATCCCATAAATCGAAGCCATCCTATTCGAAATCTGATTTATCACCACCAACAAAGCTTCGAAAACTTCGTGAATCTTTTGATTTTCGTTTTCGTTTAATACATCAAGGTCCTATGCTGGATCATGTTAAAAGATTCATAGATCTTGATATTCTTATGTGTGTGTCTGTGTTTGCTTCACATATCTTATAAACAAACACAAAATCACACAAAATATTGAAGGTGTATGTGTGTTCACTACATTAATCGCTAGACAAGCTTTTGAAATCGACATTTTCCTGCCCTAACGAAACCCACAAATCAATTTACAGGTTTGTCTTCATTCAAGAACGAGTTTGTGCGAAGATAGACACAAAAACACACCTTCTTTAAACGGTTTCATATACATACATCGATTTTAGAAACGAAAACACATACACAAATCGATTTCCACAAACAAAAATTGCACATACAAAAATCGATTCTAGATTCGATTTTTGGGATTTTTAAGTCCCAAAAACGATTTGAAGAACAAATGATTTCAAATTCGATTTATGATTTCAGATTCATGAAGAACAAACTCATAACATATGAAGTGTGTTCATTTATGTGTTCTATGTGTTTGAGAGAGAGAGAGAGAGAGAGTGTGTGTGTAACACCTGGAATCTAGAAGATCAATGAAGGAAAGAAAACCCTAAATCATGAAGGCAACTCGTCGAGTCCAGGGAGGAACTCGACAAATCGGAGCGAATTCTGAGTCGTGGGTTAAGTGACCTACTCGGCGAGTTGGGGGACCAACTCGGCGAGTTGGTCTGGGTTTGGGAAACCCTAAATCCGGGACTTGGTGCCCTATTTAAGCATCTTAATCTCTCTCCCTTGGCCTCATTTCCAGTCTCCAAGACCAAAACCCTAGATCTCGAAACACTAATGCTTGTGAGCCATTTTTGAGAGTATTTTGTGTTCTTGAAGTCTAGAATAAGAAGAGGAAACTTGGAGGCTCAAGGAAAGGCTTGTAGATCCAGAAGTAGCTTCCTAATCTCATCATTTTCTGGTAATCAAGTCTCTAACTTGATCATTAACTCATTAGATCTCTTCTTCCTCCTTTATGAAGGTTTTTGGTCCAAGATTGATAGCTTTTGGGATTTGGATGTCCCAAGCAAAGATCCTTTCAGATCTGGAAGCATTAAGGGTGGTTAAGGCATAAAGTTACCAACTTTATGCCATTGGAACCCCCCATGCAAGTTTTCAGGAGTTGTTATGGCATTTTGAGCCCAAAAGGCCATGCATGGAAGGAAAGGCAGAGACTTTACGTGTCCTTCTGGTGTATAAGGTCAGTATCTATGTGGACATGATTTGGTTTGGAGTTATATGGACTTTGGACAAAGATTTGTGCTTTTAGGAACTAGGGTTTTAAGCTAAACCCATCAAGAAGGACTTGGGGTGGGTACAGTAGGAAACTTTACCCTTAATAAGTCATTTCCAGGATGAAGACGAAGTTTGGGACTTAGATCTGAAGTGTAGGGGCTTAATCCATTAAGATTGCCCAAACAGACTGAGGGACTCGGCGAGTCGAGGGTGGGACTCGACGAGTCAGGGTGGATTGTCCCGATTCTGTATGGTAGAACTCGACGAGTCTGAGGAATGACTCAGCGAGTTGATTTGACAAATCGCGACCATAAGTAGCTAGGGAACTCGACGAGCCTGGGGTTGACTGGACGAGTTGGTTCACGATTTCAGAGTTCCGAATTTTAGAACTCGACGAGTTGATGGAGCAACTCGGCGAGTCGAGTCAACTCAGAGCGTTGACTTTGACCATTGACCGTTGACTTTGACTTTGACCAAGGTGGACTTAGTTTGACCTTTGGAGGGTATTTTGGTCTAAGTGTTACTTTGGTATTGATAGCTCGGGGAGCCGAAGGAGTAGCAGTTCGGGGATTTGCCAGTTAACAGCTAGAAGAGTATCAACAGGGTTTCAGTAGTGCAAGGTGAGTCTCCTCACTTTGTGTGTGGGTCTAAGGCCACAATGTCGGGCCATTTAGCTTATGCAGAGTAGGAAGACCCGGGGGTTAGCCCTAGGCATTGTATGCGAGTATGTTATTCCGGACCAATGTCCGATGCTGGGCGGTGCCCGAGGAAGGTTTATATGTATGTGATTCCGGACCAAGGTCCGATGCGGAGCAAGCCCGAGGAATGTTGCATGTTAGATTATACTTGTTGTCTGTGTGATACTTGTATGTGCATGATAGGGAGGTGAGTGTGGGCGAGGTCCCGTATCTCATCACTAGCTGAGTATGGACGGGGTTCCGTATCTCATTTTTAGCAGAGCAAGGGTGGGGCCCGAGTTAGAAGAGAAGTGAGTGTGGGCGGGGCCCCGTATCTCACTATTAACAGGATGTGGATGAGGTTCCATGACTCATCAGTAGCAGGACAGGGGCGGGGCCCAAGTTAGGCGAGGCCTTAGAGCATGAATACAGTAGAGCATGTTTTCTTTATGTGTTAGTATGTTATATGTTTGTATGTGTTTAACGGGTGGGGCCCAGAGACAGGCGGGTCCTCAGAGAGACAGATCTGTATACCGAGCGGGGCTCGATGCCAGGCGGAGCCTGATGCAGGGCGGGGCTCGATGCCGGGCTAGTCCCGATGCAGCGGGCGGGGGCCCAGTATGTGGTTATGTGTATGGTATGTGGTAGGTTGGGGAATTCGCTAAGCTTCGTGCTTACGGTTTTCAGTTTTGGTTTCAGGTACTTCCGGTAGCGGAGGGAAGAGCTCGGGATGATCGCACCGCACACACCATTTGTTCAGCCTGGGATGTTTGACTCTGATATTGATATGAAACTCTAATAATAATGTTTTGGAATACCGTGCCTCATGTTTTAATGGAATGACTTGATAACTTATGGTTTTATGTAATGATTTAAAAACAAATTTTTGGTCATGATTTTTAGGATGTTACACACAGAGAGAGAGAGATCCCCTTCTTTATTTGATTTAACATTTATATTTAAATAAAAGAAAAAAATATTTAAATAAATTGAAAAAACAAATTAATCTTTTCAAGTTTATGGGGGACAATTCTATAATCAAACTAACTAGTCCAAAAAAACCATTAAGTTAAAAAAATCAAAGTTTAAATTAAATCTCAAAAAAAAAAAATATAAAATTTGAATTAAATCTCAGAAAAAATACAAAATATAGATTAAATCTCAAAAAAAAAAAAAAAAAAAAAAATACATACCAATTTTTTGTACTTTTGTCTTAATTTTATTCTCGTGTATTTTTAAGATAGTTGTTCATTCATCCCCTAGATTTTGAGGTTGAGCTAAATTTAAGCCCTTTTACGTTTCTGGTTCTGGCGAATTCTACCCCTATCAAATTTGTACAGTGAATTTCTACCCCTCGTAGTCTGTCGTAATCGAAGTTCACCGCCTCCGTTTGTAATGCGCCGAAATCAATCATAAAAGAATGCGGGAGAGCGCTTTCAAATACTTATAAATTAGGTCAAGTTTCGGGCCGTTTTACCCTCCATTTTCGCTACTGATTCTTGAAATAATTTTCGGAGGAACAACAAAAGATAAAGTAAATTGCGTTTAGGGTTCGCAATATTGAATTGGAGATTCGGCAGCCATTTTTGGCGGATTCGAAGGTAACATCTATTCAAATTCTTTACAGTCTCTGTATTTGCTTTTGTTGGTGCTTCCATTAGAAATCATAAATAATACAGTAGAGTTGATAATTAGGGTTTATAAAATTCAATGCATGCCAAAGATTGTAATTCTACTTTTGCCTCTAATTAAATTTCCTCACGTATGTTTACGAGAGAAATGGCTCATTTATTTGGAGACAAGGTAGTATGATAGCTCCAGCTGCATATAAAGGTGCGACTTCGATTTATAGAAAACCGACAAAGAAGCTGGAGATTTGGGTTTGAGCGAATGAAAGTAAAAAGAATAGAGGAATAATAGGGAGCAATATGCTGTCGTATACCTATACATATAGCAGCTGTAGCTAAATGACAACTACCAGAATGTTCCTGTTTGCTTTCTACTTATATTTGAGCATGACAATCGTGCATTTTACCTCCATTGATTTTGCATTTTTGAATTTTCAGTGCTGTAAAACATTTGCTATGACTTCCAACTTGTGAGTTCTATTTCTTATAGTTTGTATGTGTATATATATCTTGCAGATCTGATATAGCTTTTAACAACATTATCAGTCAATTAGAGAAGTTCATTAAGTACTGTGAATTATTATCCAAGAGATGGAGAATTCTACAAGTGTTGAAAAACGAAAGTTAGCAGAAGAAAACTCAGAGGGGGTAGAAGCTGAAATCAAGAATCAAGAATCAGGGGCAAAAAAGCAAAGGACTGTGGCTAGGACTTGTGTCCATGAAGTAGCAGTTCCAAGTGGTTATACTTCCATTAAAGATGAAACTATCCATGGGACATTATCAGATCCAGTTTACAATGGGACAATGGCTAAAACCTATCCATTTGTCCTTGATCCATTTCAGCAAATTTCAGTCTCATGTTTGGAAAGAAAAGAATCAGTTCTAGTATCAGCTCATACTTCAGCTGGAAAAACCGCAGTTGCAGAGTATGCAATTGCTATGTCTTTTAGAGACAAACAAAGGGTCATCTACACATCTCCATTGAAAGCACTAAGCAACCAGAAATACAGAGAATTAAGTCAAGAGTTTTCTGATGTTGGTTTAATGACAGGTGATGTCACACTCTCTCCAAATGCAAGTTGTTTAGTCATGACAACAGAGATTCTTAGAGGAATGCTTTATAGAGGCTCTGAGGTTTTAAAAGAGGTTGCATGGGTTATCTTTGATGAAATCCACTACATGAAGGATCGTGAACGAGGGGTAGTTTGGGAAGAAAGTATCATCTTTTTACCTCCAGCTATCAAGATGGTGTTTCTTTCTGCTACCATGTCAAATGCTACTGAATTTGCAGAATGGATATGCAACATACATAAACAGCCATGTCATGTGGTGTACACTGATTTTAGACCTACACCATTGCAGCATTATGTGTTTCCCAATGGTGGATCAGGTTTATATCTTGTAGTGGATGAAAATGAGCAGTTTAGAGAGGACAATTTCTTGAAACTGCAAGACACATTCACTAAACAGAAGCAAAATCTTGGTGGGAATTCAAAATCCAGTGGGAGAATTGCTAAAGGAGGAAACGCTTCTGGAGGATCTGATATATACAAAATCGTTAAGGTGTTTCTATATCCCTTTTTCCCTCTTTACTTTCTTTAAGGAACTTGCAAGATTCTTTATATGTATCTAGTCTTTCTTTATTGATTACAAACTGTTTTTATAAGTTCTTAAAGATGGATTCTTTATGTTTCAGATGATCATGGAAAGAAAATTTCAACCAGTTATAATATTCAGCTTTAGTAGAAGAGAATGTGAGCAACATGCAATGTCAATGACAAAACTTGATTTCAATAGTCAGGAAGAGAAAGATGTTGTAGAACAAGTTTTCAAAAATGCAATAATGTGTCTAAGTGAAGAAGATAGAAACCTCCCTGCAATTGAGCTCATGTTGCCTTTATTACAAAGAGGCATTGCTGTTCATCATTCTGGCCTTCTCCCTATCATTAAAGAACTTGTAGAATTATTATTTCAAGAAGGCCTTGTAAAAGCACTTTTTGCCACAGAAACGGTATATAACTATAATCCCATTCTTTTTTGTAGATTGTTTATCCTACTGTTTACATTTAAGATTAAATCATTAAATTAGTATGTTTTTCACTTTGTTTAAACTTATAACAGTTTGCTATGGGGTTAAACATGCCTGCAAAGACAGTTGTCTTTACCAGTGTTAGAAAATGGGATGGTGATAGCCATCGATATGTAGGATCTGGTGAATACATTCAGGTATAAATAAATAAATATAATAAAATAATATATTTAATTTCTTCTTGCAACAAGTTTTTGATGATTTTTTTATAGATGAGTGGAAGAGCTGGACGTAGAGGCAAAGATGAACGTGGTATATGTATCATAATGATTGATGAACAGGTATATTATTATCATATATGTTTTTATAATGATTGATGAAGTGTTTTAATAATTAATGATAAGAAATTATATTTGTTTTTAGATGGAGATGAATACATTAAAAGACATGGTGTTGGGAAAACCAGCTCCACTTGTTAGTACTTTCAGACTTAGCTACTACTCAATATTGAACTTAATGAGACGTGCTGAAGGCCAGTTTACAGCAGAGCATGTTATCAGAAATTCTTTTCACCAGTTTCAGTATGAAAAGGTTTTTTTTTATCTGACTCTTTTGGAAAATCTACTCATTGCTATTTCTTGCATTTCTAATCTATTAAATAATAGCTTCTAACATATGTTTTTTTCATTCAGACCTTACCTGATATAGGGAAAAAGGTTGCAAAGCTAGAAGAGGAAGTGGTTAAGCTTGAGGCTTCTGGGGAGGTAAATATCCACCCTCATCCCAAGTTTGGTTTTTTTTTAGGTGGAAGTGGTCTTCCATTTTCTCAAGGGCATAATGGGTATATTTATATTTGTTTTTTTGTGTTCTTATTTAGGCTGATGTTGCTGAATATCATAAGCTTAAGCTTGAAATCTCTGAACTTGAGACAAAAATGATGGCAGAAATAACAAGACCTGAGAGAGCTCTATATTTTCTTCTACCTGGTAGATTGGTATGTTGTTCAGATCGATAAGTCTTTTTTTATTCTTTTTTTTTTCTCTTGTTAATTGTGTGGATAAATGATTTAAAGAAAAAATCATGTGAAAAAATGATGACACATTTGGGGAATTAGAATGAAAAACTAAACGAGTTCAAGTTTGTAAAAAGTTAGTATTTAATTCAGAAAGCCTCCTTTTCTTGACTTTCTCTATTAAGTCATTTTCTTGCATCAAGTAAAAAAGAGACATCATATATAGTTTTCCTTTGAATGAGACTAAAAGACCATTTTACCCTTGTTAAATTGCTGTATCCATAAAGTCTTTCTTTTGAACGAGACTAAAAGACCATTTTACCATTGTTAAATTGCTGTATGGATAAAGTCTTTTTCTTTTGAACGAGACTAAAACACCATTTTACCCTTGTTAAGTTGCTGTATACATAAAGTCTATTTCTTTTGAATGAGACTAAAAGACCATTTTACCCTTACATATTCAAACAACAAGTTTCACAATATTCAACAATATTAAAGAAAATGACAACACACTTGGGGAAAAAGGAAATGGAACAAAAGATTGTATATGGATAGGGTTATATTCGTCTTTTTTTTTTTGTTTCAGGTTAAGGTTCGAGAAGCCGGGACAGATTGGGGGTGGGGGGTGGTTGTAAATGTGGTAAAAAAACCAGCCCCACCACTAGGGTCATTGCCACCTGGCGTGTCTTCTTCACGTGGCAGTAGCTATATAGTAGACACCTTACTTCATTGTTCCATTGGCTCAAGTGAAAGTGGCTCTCGCCCTAAGCCATGTCCACCTCGTTCTGGACAAAAGGGTGAAATGCATGTGGTAACTTTTCACTTTTACAGTTTACTCACAGTAAATATATCATGTAATTTAAAGTAAAAAAACTTGTTCAGGTTCCTGTTCAATTGCCATTGATATCAGCATTAAGCAAACTTAGAATTTCAATTGCTCCTGATCTTCGTCCAATTGAAGTCAGACAAAGCATTCTATTAGCTGTTCAAGAACTTCAAAAACGTTTCCCTCAAGGTCTTCCAAAACTTAATCCTGTCAAGGTACATTTTATATAATTTTTGTAAATACAAGTTCATTTTTCATAATTAATTAAAAAAAATAAATGATTTCTGTTGAGACAGGATATGGGCATAGAAGAACCTCAGTTTGTAGACCTGGTGAATCAGATTGAGAAACTTGAACAACAATTGCTTTCTCACCCATTAAACAAGGTATGAATTTTTGTTTCACGTTTCAGTTTTTATTAAATCAAATTTCATGATTTGTTAAAATGTTTCAGTCTCGAGATGAAAATCAGATCCAATGTTTCCAGAGGAAAGCGGAAGTCAATCATGAAATTCAACAGCTGAAAACCAAAATGCGTGATTCACAGGTAACCATATCTTTTGCCAGATGTCTTGATAAATGAATGTTTTGTAATTTTTTTTTTTTTTTAAATTTTTGTATGCAGCTTCAAAAATTTCGTGATGAGCTTAAGAACAGATCACGGGTTTTAAAGAAGCTTGGACATATTGATAGTGAAGGAATAGTGCAAGTGAAGGGTCGTGCAGCTTGTTTGATTGATACAGGAGATGAACTTCTAGTCACTGAATTGATGTTTAATGGTAAATTTTAAATTCATTTAAATGAGATTGCTATAAATAATTAAATGTTAATCCATTTTTAAATATTGATCTGTTTTTTTTTATGGTGAACAGGTACTTTTAATGATCTGGATCATCATCAAATTGCAGCACTTGCAAGTTGCTTTATTCCAGGAGATAAATCGAGTGAGCAAATTCATTTAAGATCAGAGCTTTCTAAACCATTGCAACAGCTTCAAGATAGTGCTCGTAGAATAGCAGAGGTGATTCACTTTCTCAAATTTTGGAGTTATTGATTAACATGAGATCATGAAACTAAAATTATTTGAAATTTTGTAGATACAAAATGAATGCAAATTGGAAGTAAATGTGGATGAGTATGTGGAGGCAGCTGTTAGACCCTTTTTGATGGATGTCATATATTGTTGGTCAAAAGTAAGATAATTAACACAAATCCTTTTAACAGTTTCATTATTTTAATTTTTTTATTATGTGGAAACCATGACAATGGTTTTATAATATTCCAGGGATCATCTTTTTCTGAAGTTATACAAATGACCGATATCTTTGAGGGGAGTATTATCAGACTTGCTAGAAGGCTTGATGAGTTTCTAAATCAGGCAAGTTCATCTATCTTCAAAAACTTCAATCAGGCAGTGATTGTGATTGTGCCTACTACATACTTGTTAGTATCAGACACAGTGTGCCTGATACTAACAAGTATGCATACTTGTACCTGACTCGTACAAGTATGATGGTGATTGTGCCTGATACATACATCGTACATGTATTATGTATCAGGCACAATCTTGATACATTCATGTATCAGCCTATCAGGCACAGTCTGCCTATACAAGTATAGTGATGAGAAGAATTTTTATTTGTTTTGAGTATTAACAGTTGCGGGCAGCTGCACATGCTGTTGGAGAAGCTGGTTTAGAGGAGAAGTTTGGTGCGGCGAGTGAAAGCTTGCGAAGAGGCATTATGTTTGCTAATTCTCTGTATCTGTGAGTGAGGGGATGTAAGTTTTTATCTTAGATTTGGAAAAATGGTGGTTAGCATATGAATTATGATAGAGGTAGGTGGTGTAGGGATTTTATTCTTTGATACCAAAGGGTTATTTTTCTTTTTTAGACAACGTAGGTGTTTGCATTATGTTTGGGTTTTGCCATGTTGTAGTAGTGTAAATTGGGAGTTGTATTTGTCAAAACTATATTCAAAGATTAGTGTCGAATATCTAGTCTACATATACTAATGTCTCTTTGTTAAATGTGGCTCAAGGCAAATATGGGAATCTCTCCTCTGTATAGAGGACCTCACATATGGTCCTATAAAGCATCAACACTCTCATTAGGAGCTATTAAGACTCTCATTAGTCACTAACTGAAGATGATAAAAAGAAGGTAAGTAAGGATATGAGGGCCATGTTTGCAATCTACAATGATCTTCCATACACATGGTGGAAGGATGCAACTCTGCAAAAGAGATGTTGGATACTCCCAAGGTCACCTGTGATGGTTCAGAAGAAGTAAAAGTAAAACAATAAAACAATATGAATAAAAAGTATGAATGTTTATTTGCATATATAGGTGAGTCACTTACTCATACCTTCAATAGATTTATTTACATGGTAATGATCTAAACAAGTTTAATATTGAAAAGTATAACTTGTTCTTCTGCATAAGTTTCTTGATTCCTTGAATGAAATCTGAGAGCATCATGTTCTTAAGAATAGTGTAAAGATCAAAACTATGGATCTACAAACTATGGTTGCGAATATAAGAAATCACGAACAGTCAAAAGCCCAAAACACAAGAATATTAGTGATATGAAAGAAACACCAAGAATCCAATCTATTGCTCTAATGCCAAGAAGAAAAAGGTATGTTGTTGAGGAACAAGAAAACTAAGAGGATATTCAAGCTTGTTGGAAATGATGCACATGATACAAACAAATTGCTATGCTGCTAACTATGTGTGAGATTATAGGTTCACACTAAGTGCTATAAAAGAATCCGAAATAAATAATAATATTTATACTAATTATGTGTGAGATTATATTATGTGTGAGATTATAGGTTCACACTCTAATTACTATAAAAGAATCCGAAATAAATAATAATATTTATACTAATTATGTGTGAGATCATATTATGTGTGAGATTATAGGTTCACACTCTAAGTGCTATAAAAGAATCCAAAATAAATAATAATATTTATACGATAACTTTATTATTTATCAACTAAAATAAATATGTAAATAAAGTTGTTTATTTATTATTATTAGGTCAACACAACTAAATAAAATAATTATTTATGTAATGTCTCAAATTTTCAACCAATTTTCTTTTTGAAATATAACTAAGCAACAAAAAAACCATTTTCATAAAAAAAACATAAATACCCATTTGATTTAAATATCATAAAACATAACTTAGAGTCAAGTGGAAGTCTCAAAAACATGATGTAGATAGTGCAGCCACACCGCATCCTTGAACTTCTCATCGGAACAATCTAAACAAATATTTAAATATAACTAGTAAGCAAGGGGTGTCTCGCAGATTTTGAGGGCCCTGTGCGAACTAGGGGTGTCGAACGGGTAAATTTTTCGGGATTCGGGTAGAACGTGTATTTCCTTAAGAAAATAATACCCGATACCCGACCTATATTTTAATTCGGGTTTTCGGGTTTGAGGTCGGGTCGGGTAAGTTTCGGGTATACCCGGAAATTTATTAAGTCACACTTATTGATCATTTTTTTTACATGGTGGTTGGTTTAATAAAGAATTGGTTAGGAAAATACTCCATACAATTAACAAGTACATATATAATAACAATACAAATCATTATAATATGTTATGTACTTTTTTAATTCCATTCCAAATTTTGATAAAAAATAGAAAAGAAAAAGCCATGAATATGATTAGCATGAAATAATAGGTCTAAACACAATACAAAAAGTCTAAATAATTAAAGTCTAAACACAACAAAAAAAGTCTAAACACAACCCAAGTAAACAATAAAAGTCTAAACATAACAAAAGAGTAATATTCATAAGTCATAACCCAACTCTAAACATAAAAGTCTAAACATACAAAAAGAGTAAAATTCATAAGTCATAACCTAACTCAAAACATAAAAGTCTGAACATAACAAAAAAAAAAGTCTTGCATATTCACGTTGCCATATTCATTTTCATATCCAATCCGAGCTCTAATTAGACGTACCAACTTCTCTCAATCCTGCACAAATAGTGTAATCATTAAAAGGACAGAACATAACATGTCAAAATATTAAAAAAATATTAAAGATAAACAACTACCTTTATTAATTTATTGTAGGTTTTCCCAATCTTGTTCAAAATCGATGTTGTCACTTATATCACCCCGAATGTTTTGTTTTATTTGAAGTGTGCATACGTGACTGCATTGTATATTTGATATTATTTAAAAAACGAATTTAGGTATTCGGGTATACCCGAAAATAAATATTCATACCTAAAACCCGACCTATATTATTATCGGGTTAACCTATTATCCGAATGTTCATACCCGTTACCCGTTCTACCCGACCCATTCTACCCAAATTCGGAACGGGTCGGGTGGGTAGAACGGGTTTCGAGTTTTTTCGACAGGCCTAGTGCGAACAATAAAAATAGGCCCCTACATATATATATATATATATATATATATATATATATATATATATATATATATATATATATACTACGATAAGCCGGTAAATGTTATAAAAACAATCAAAACAAAAAAAGACAATACATTATATTATCTTACATATAGTTATATGAATTGCGAGATTCTCATAATATTATTAAAAGTAAAAATGTTCACAAACTCTTCATAATCAATACTATTTAATATATCATTTTCAATATATAATCATTAACAATTCATTAAAAAAATTTATGACAATGTGGAATGTAACTATGACTTTAACTAGAAACTATGATAAACATATAGAATATACGATTGTAATATCCGTAAATTCGGATTAGACGTTTTAAACTTTAAATATGTTATAAAAGACTTATTTATATTTAAATTAAATATAAGGATTTAATTATTATATATATATATTAAAGTTTTAAAGGAAATGAATAGTAAACAGAAACTTTTTTGGTCAATTTTGGCCCTTCTATTTATATTAAAAATTTCGGTCCTTCTATTTATTAATATTTTGTCTTCTTTTCCTTTTAGGCCATTTTTAAAATTGGAGCTACACACGTAATAGGTCTATCTGTACTTCACCGCCCGTATAATCCAATCAGATTAGGATCAGTGTTATTAGCCGATTTCTTTTTGTCTCTCTCTTTATAGATTTCGGTTTCTTGAATGTGTTACACTCGCTTTCGTCTTTCATTCCCAGGTATTCTTCTTCCCCTGTCGGTGGTGGTCCTTACGTTTTCATTAACTCCATCGAAACCTCTACTTCTTTTCTCCATCGTCCCTAAGTCCGGAGTCCGGCCACCACTGTTCGCACCTCCAGCGTCGCCAGAAAGAAGAAAAAATTGTGCGACGGATGTGGTTTGACTGACTGTTCCCCAATTTCAATTTCCACCTCCCTCTTCTGAACTGTCTGTTGACGACGGTTTTTGGTGGAATTTTGCCACCTAACGACCGCCAACTTAAAGAATTGTTGTCGAATAACCACACCTCTACTAATATTAACTTACAGGTATGTGCTCAGTTCTTTTCATCTGGTTACTTTAATTATGGCGTGGTTAGTCCACCGCCTCAACTGTTGGATACCTTTAATCCTCATCTCCACCTCCTTTATTCAGGAGGTCGACGTCGTCGTCGTCCGGTGATGTTCTTCAGAGTTGGAAGATGAAGAGTGGGTTTTAGAGCTGCAAAGACCCGCCACCATCTGCAGACTTTCCACCATCTTAAATCGTGTATGGTGAAAGAAAGCCGTGACTACTAATTTCTTTAAATCAGAGGTCAATTAATTAGTACCTGCTGCTCTTCAAATCGATTAGTTTTCCCGACTCGACGTGCTTCTAATGTTTAATTGTCGATCTTTTGGCGGTGCTTCTGCTTCACTTTCGGATTTCTAGGTCTTTTTCCACATTTGGGATTTATTTTGACTTCCAGATTGTTGCAATTTTCAACGGCTGCTTCAATTGGTTTTGTCAGGTAAACCTTCAACTTTTAATTTCCTTACAATTTTTGGTGATGAAATTACTACAAATTGTTAAGTTTTTGGTGATGAAATCCATTAAACTCTCATGGAAAACAAATGTTCTCTCGGAAATTTTAGATGATGTTTTGGTTTTCTGCTAAACAGAATCATCGATTTTCACGATTTGGGGAAGATGAATCGAATGGAGGTGTATGAATCATGCTCGAAATCTACTGTGTGCTGTCGGTAAAGGGTATGGTTTTTTTTTATCAATGTTTGATCGGGTTTATCATCTTTTTTCCTTCTTTTTTATGGTTTATTTAACAGATTTGCATTTTTTTTGTGATAAATATTCAATTGTTAGTAGTATCTGTGGTTTTAGAGATCAGAGAGAGAGATGGAAGAAGTTTTTTGATGTATTTCATTGATCGGATCTTACAGTACTTATACAACAAATAAAATAACTATCTATCAGCTATTCTAGGATCTGATAATATTTACATAACAAACTACAATGATCTAATTATCCTTATCCAGCTAAGCTCTCGTCAACACTCCCCCTCAAGATGGAGAATGGATATCTATCATTCCCAGCTTGTCCAGAGAGCTTTCGAAAATCTTCCCACACACAGCTTTAGTCAACATGTCAGCCAGCTGCTCTTTTGATGCTACATGTGGCAATTCCACCGTTCTTTTCTCAAGATGATCTTTAATGAAGTGTCTATCAATCTCCACATGCTTCGTTCGGTCATGTTGTACTGGGTTGTTTGCAATCTTGACTGCAGATTCATTATCACAATAGAGTAACATAGGCTTACTCAAGTATATATCCAGATCTAGCAATATTCTTCTTATCCACAATAGTTCACATATTCCATGTACCATTCCACGAAATTCAGCTTCCGCACTTGATCTAGCTACCACCTTCTGTTTTTTACTTCTCCAAGTCACTAAACTACCCCCCACAAACGTGAAGTATCCTGAGGTTGACTTGCCATCCATCCTATCTCCACCCCAATCGGCATCTGTGTATCCAGCCACCTCCAATTCGGTATTCTGTTCAGCATTTTTTCCAAAAAACAATCCCTTTCCAGGAGACGCCTTAAGATACCTTAATATCCTATGTACAGCATTCATGTGTTCTTCACCCGGAGCATGCATAAACCGGCTAACAACACTCACAGCATAGGCAATATCCTGCCTAGTGTGAGCTAGATAAATGAGTTTACCCACCAATTTTTGATACCTCTCTTTGTTAGCCGGCACCTGGTTTTCCATAATAGAAAGATTATGGTTAGTTTCAATAGGGGTGTTTACCGGTTTACAATCTAGCATTCCCGTTTCTGTTAGTAGATCCAAGACATACTTCCGTTGACACAGATTTATTCCAGCTTTAGATCGTGAAACCTCGATACCTAAGAAGTACTTAAGGTGTCCGAGGTCTTTTAGTTCAAATTCAATGGCGATAACTTTTTGTAGATTTGATATTTCTTGAGGGTCATTCCCAGTAATCACCATATCATCTACATACACTATGAGTGCTGTCACTTTCTGTCCTCCACCCTTGACAAAGAGTGTGTGGTCTGCATCACTCTGTTTGCATCCGATTTTCTTCATGAAGGCGGAGAATCTTCCAAACCATGCTCTTGGAGATTGTTTCAACCCATACAATGCCCTTTTTAGTTTACATACTTTTCCATTGCTCACAATTCCTGGTGGCGGATCCATGTACACTTCTTCCTCCAAGTATCCGTTTAAGAAAGCGTTTTTTACATCAAATTGTTTCAAGGGCCAGTCTCTGTTTGCAGCAATAGATATTAGGATTCGAATAGTGTTCATCTTTGCCACTGGTGCAAATGTGTCCCTATAATCAATACCATATTTCTGTGTGTACCCCTTGGCTACGAGCCTAGCCTTGTACCGGTCTATGTTGCCCTTTTCATCAAGCTTTACATTATAAATCCACCTGCACCCAACAGTCTTTTTATTTTTTGGCAAATTCACTAATTCCCACGTTTCATTCTTTTGCAGTGCCTCCATTTCTTCATTCATTGCTTTCTTCCATTTTTCGTCTTTAAGGGCTTCTTGTACATCTCTTGGAATGTTGATAGTTGAAATACGTTCGACTCTTAGTGCATGTGTATCCGACAGTCGGTGATGAGAAACAAAGTTTCCGATTGGATACTTTGCCTTTACCTTCAAATCTGGTACATATTGCTTCTTAGGTTGGTTCCGATTATTTCTCATAGGGTACCTTCGTTCACTTCCAGCCTCCTCCTCATTAATATCCTGCAAAATAGTATCAAAATAACCAGGGTTGGGGTCAACCTCTGGACTGTTAGTGGTGTTTCTCACCTCCGGTTCCGGGATTTTCGGTTCCGGTTCATCTTCCCTTCCTTCCAGATCTGGTAACTCGACTTGGGTACTGGACTGTGGCTCGGTACTGGTACTAGACGTATCGTCGTGAGCATGTGCTGTGTTGTCATGTGCTGAGTTTTCACTGCCTTCTTCCTCGACATCGACATCATGCACTACATGTTCTATGTTACACATTTCCAATACGTCATGTATTTTTTCTTTTTTTTCTTTTTCTTGTCTCTCCCCCTGAAGAGAGCATGCATGACCAAAAAATGGAATGGTTTCATGAAATGCTACGTCGCGTGTAACATGGACTTTGTTTTCAACTGGGTCAAAGCACCGGTAGCCTTTCTTGGCATCCGCATACCCGAGGAACATGCACCGGACAGATCTTGGTTCTAACTTCCCTAAGTTTTGATGTACATAAGCTGTGCAGCCAAATATTCGAGGCTCAAGACCTTCACTGATTTGTATCTCGGTTAGTTCACGTAGTGTTTGCAGTGGTGTCTTGAATTCCAATACCCTGGATGGTGTGCGATTGACAAGGTAAGCTGCGGATCTCAATGCCTCACCACAGAACTTCCGAGGAACTTCCATGTCAAAGAGGAAACTCTAACAATTTCCAGTAGTTGCCTGTTTCGTCTCTCGGCAAGGCCATTTTGCTGTGGTGACCTTGCACAAGAAGTTTGATGGTGAATCAACTTTTCTTTGCAAAATGTTTTCATCTGGTAATTTATATACTCTCCTCCATTGTCGGATTGGAGTATATGAATTTCCGTTCGGTATACAGTTTTAATCATATGGTATAGTTCTTTAAAAGCTTTTACTACTACTCCTTTGGTTTTAAGGAGTGATACCCACACCATACGGGTACATTCATCAATGAAAGTTACAAAATACTTAGCACCATCAGGAGTAAGTACTTGGGCAGGCCCCCATACATCCGAATGAATCTTCATAAAAGGAATGGTAGATTTATTATCACTTGATGAATAAGAAATTTTCGTGTTTTTAGCCAACTCACAAACACCACACTTAAAATCATGATCAGTTTCATTCAAAAACAAATTAGGTTTAAGTTTTCTAAGGTACGTGAAAGATAAATGCCCTAGTCTCTGATACCAAAGCATTGCAACAGACTTATTTACTTGAGCTACCCCTGCATGATACACTTGACTTTGATGATTTTCTTCAAGGTAATACAGCCTGCCACGTCTAGTACCATAGCCAAGAGTCCGGTGAGTTACCAAGTCCTGAAATACACAGTCATGTTTCCAAAATATAACATAACAGTTTAGAGCTTCAGTGATTTGACTAACGGACAATAAGTTTGATGATAGAGAAGGGACTACAAGGACAGAATCCAAATCCATAGAATCCGTGACTTTTACTGTACCCTTACCAATCACTGGTTCTATTTCACCACTTGCAGTTCGGATATTTGTTTGTTTTAGAGTGTGATGTGTAATTAATTTGGATAGATCATTTGTCATATGATCGGTAGCTCCTGTATCAATAATCCATTTATCACTTTGATCAATTTTAGTGGTGTATGACATACCCGTATTTGCCGAAGTGTGAGCTACCATGGGTGTTGTTGTTTCCTCAGTCTGGGGAGACTTAACCACAGCCGCTTGACCAATCTTCTTCCTTGGTTTCTTGGTGAAATCCCACCATTCCGGGTAGCCTATGAGCTCATAACACTTTGCTTTTGAATGTCCATCTTCACCACAGTAGGTACATGTGAACGTGTTCCCTTTGTTGTTCTTTCCTTTGTTTTGATTCCGATTTCGTGCAGCCATGTGGACTATGCTATCCGATTCTGGCTTGGATTCTTCCATGGACTGTCGCTGAGTATAGTCCTTACGAATGTAAGCATATGAGGTCTCGAGATCCAAAGCTGGATCCTTCCTCAGAATTTCGCTCCTTGCCTGATTGAATTCTTGATCTAATCCGGCTAGGAAGATGTGGACCCTAAACCGAGATAGGGTTTTGTTTACTGCCACCGTCTCAGCCACAGTCGCTTCTTCAGTTACCAGACGGGCATCAATCTCTTGAAAGATGCTGATCAATTCATTGTAGTATGTGGGTAGGCTTCTACCATTCTGTCGGGTTGTGAAGGACCTGCGATTTAGTTCAAAGAGCTGGGTTTCGTCAGACCCATCGTAAAACGTCTTCTTCAACGCCTCCCATATTTCTGCAGCCGTTTGGAGACGTATGAATCGGCGCATTAGGTTTGGGTTCATCGAGTCAATGAGCCAGCTCTTGACCCTATTGTTGTCGGTGACCCATGTTTCAATTGCCTTGTCGTTGGTGGTAGGTTTCGCGGATGCGCCGGTGAGGAAACCGGATTTGTTACGAGCTCCGATCCTCATCTCCATCAACTGCGACCACAACGGGTAATTCGTGTCGTCAAGGGTAACACCCGTGGGGAATGGTGTGTCCTGGACATTCTGGACAATCACGGAGGAACTGGAAGAGTTATCGTCTGTTCCCATGATGCTTTGCTGGTTCGGTGATTTCAAGGGTTTTCAATACGTGGATTTAATGCGATGGTTCAGGATTTCTTACGCTCTGATACCATGTGGTTTTAGAGATCAGAGAGAGAGATGGAAGAAGTTTTTTGATGTATTTCATTGATCGGATCTTACAGTACTTATACAACAAATAAAATAACTATCTATCAGCTATTCTAGGATCTGATAATATTTACATAACAAACTACAATTATCTAATTATCCTTATCCAGCTAAGCTCTCGTCAACAGTATCCGGGTCTGCTACTTGACATCAAGTAACTTAAGGTACCTGGTCTGCAAACTTCAATGTTATATGTTAACTTTTTTAACTAATGGAATGGACATAGAAGGCAAATTCTGACTTTTATGGACAAATAGGTTATATTTCAACTAATTTTATAATTAAATAAAAATACCCTTTTTAATTACCAACAAATGGAAATGAACTGATTTTGCATTACATATGGGCCAAAATGGTTCCCTTAATCAAAAGGTTGAATTGTTTGATGAAGCTCTATATAGGTTCGGTGCAGTAAGGAGGATAAAATTGGTGTTGCTATGGGTTCTTCAATTACCGATGGAATGAACTTTCACTTTGTCACCTTTGGATGATTCAAGGTGCAAGAGTTATATACAGGGGTAATATGGTCGTTTTAAGTGTGTTGTTTTATTAATAGTGGTTGTGAGAAGGACCAAAAACATTAAAAAAATTGAAATCAGGACCAAATTTGCAAAATAGGTTTTTTATGGACTTAAATTTGCAAAATATTTTATTTATTTTAATTTGTTTCTTATTAGGCGTCATTGTACTTTGAGAGTACATTGCTACATATAAACAAAGGACCAAATGTGCGTTCTACTTCTATTGTTATTTATTATTCGCATAATTGGAGTTTTTCAAAGATGCGAGGGATTAACCATTTCTTATAGTTTGTTGCTAGAAACTCGCTTTTTATTTTTATTTTTTTTAATACTATTTTTATTTTTTTAACTTATGCAACTTCTGTAGAGAGATTTTAAAGTGATTGACAAGGGATTTTGAAGAAAAGAGGAAAGGAAGAAAAAAAAGGAAAATGTTGTACTATTGTAAGGGCTGAAGAGGAAATGCTCAAAAGGTCCAAAACGTGAAGATAAGTTTTAGATTTTTAATAGTTTAAGTTGTATTTGTGGTCCGTAAGATGGTATTTCAGTTATAATCCTTAATTTGAAGTTTTTGTCACATTTATGGTCATTGTCCGATGTAAAATGAATATTTTTGGAAAATTAGCGATCTTGGGGACCAAAAGTTGGATTCACTTTACCTACACTAGGGGCCAAAAACTTTACACAAGTACTTCAAATAACGATCAAATCTATAAAAACCTTATAGATTAAGGGACGAAAACGTAATTTTACCAATATACATGTATTGCAGTGAGGTTTAAAAATCATTATTTGTATATTAATGACCCACAACTTTTTAGGATTGTTAAGCAATGTTCTTTCAGTGATTTGTTTATTATCACATCCTATTTTTATTCTTATTGTGATTTTGCTGCTCTGTTTTCTCTTTCGAGGTGTTTGGTGGAGTTTGGTTCAAAACCTACTGTATTCATTATTTTAGATTGGTAAATAGTAGTACAAAGTAAAAACTACATTGCTAAACCTCCAAAAATCAACAAAATTCATACTCATAGGGTTTTATATTTTCCTGACAGTGACACCCGCTCGACTTGCTTTTTGAATAAAAATGGAATTTCTCAAATCTTGAAGTGATTTAAGTTGTAGTTCATGGTGATATGTTATTTGTGTGTCTCGAAGTTTTATTGCAATGGGAATAAGAAAATAAATGCGGGAATTTGTTACAAATAGAACTAACCAAGCTTCAAATGCTTTTTTTTGATCTTACAGGATGCATTTGAAGGGGGTTGTGTATTACAAGGGAAGAAAGTATACATTTTCATATGTATAGAGTTTAAGTGGTGAATGAAAGTTGGATTTAAAAAAAAACGTTTTTAGAACTCATTGTTTCATACATAAAGCCTATAACTTTGACTCAACATTGTAACTTTTTTTTTTTTTTTTTTTTTCGTCTTTAGCAGCATTATGGCTCTTTTTTAGTGGATAATTATCTTAAGGAGGTTACCTATCAAGAGTATTGTACTTTGAAAAGGTAATCCAATTATATAATTTTACTGTATTTCTAATTTTAGCATTGTACTTTGAAAATATAATCCAATTGTGATTTTACGGTACACTTAGCGACACACAACCACTTACACGCAGCCACACACATCACACAATGTGTGTGCTGTTTTATCTATGTGTTTGTGTTTGTGTGTGTGATTGAAGAAAATACCTTGAATATTCTTTTGTCTATGTCTACTTATTTTAAATGCTTTTTCTTGAAAGTATCTTGCATTCTCCCTGTTTTAAGTATATTCCTATTTTAATCATAAATGATATGTATGTGTTGTGTTACCAGAAGACAAGGTTATTATTTCTCGAGGTTAAATGCAGGGTGATGGAAATTCCAACATACGAAAAACCTCAGATCTCGAGGGGCAAAATGGTCAAACATATGAAAAACCTCAAAATCCGAGTGATATTTTGATGAACCAATATAGAGGTTCTTTTATTGGAAATTCATGTTAAGGTGAATGATATGAAAGGTAACTCACTAAAGATCCACATATTGCTTTTATCATTATGTGTTTCAAGTCAATGCTGATTGGCTCCCCTGTTGGCTTACTTATTTTGTGTGAAATTTGTTGTTTTTTGCAGATTACAATGATGGATCGACAGACATTTAATTGTTTTTCTTTTGCTTATATTAGTTTGGAGAAGGGTAGAAGAATTGCACATGTTTCATGGTTTCAAGATTTGGCCCCATGCGACTTAACAATCAATTACGATGATGCCCTAAATACCAATCTACTTTCAATTTACTCATTTTGAATAGCGTTGAGGATAACAGGATGCTAAATCAACATGTTTTGCAATTTTATCGACCCGTAGCAAAGCGAGGGCTAGTTCATATGAAAAAAACAAATTTGCTAATGAAATTGATTAAAATAATACAAATGCATATTTGGATATTTTAGGGTGTGAGTATGTAAAATAAGGAAACTACAAAAGAAATGAAAATAAGAGACGGGGTTTTGTAGAAAAAAGATACAATATTCCAGGGACCATTAACGTAACTTCAATAGCAAATTAGTATTCCTGTGGTGGGAAATAAATAAAAACTAAAAAAATTAAAAAGATTTGTGAGGTGTATAAGATTCGAACACATAGTACTTCGGCGGAAAAAGTTCTAAAATGCCCTCCATTTCCATATGTAATAGCAAACAATTTGGTTAAGTTTTAGATACAATAATATATATTGTATTTTAACTATATAATTTTATTAAAAATTAGGGCCCTATATTTTTCAGGGCCGTGTGTGGTTGCACCTCCCGCATTTGTTCTAGGCCGCCCATCCTAGTAAGCAGAAAGTTTAGTGAGTTCCCACTACACTAAATATTCTATCAAACATACAATGCATACAATTGTAGGCTTAGGATCTTGTCGTCACACCACCATCTTATCGAGTATGTAGGCTCAAGATCCAATACCATTTTGCCATCATTCGATCGGGCCTGTAGGCACATAACCGTCATCCCATCAGACATGTAGGCTTTCACGATCATTTTATCCGACCTGTAGGCTTACATCGCCATCATCCTATCGGGCTTGTAGGCTTTCACCATCATCCCATCAGGCCTATAGACACACATCTGTCATCCCATCAGATCCTAACCACACATTCTTACAATAACATTGCACATGCATTCTATTACACAAATGACATATATTGTCACATATAATATAATGAGAAAACTCACCTGAAGCTAGAAATTCAAGTCCCACACACAAGACTTCTTAATGAACCAACTATCACGAATTACCAAATTCACCATTAGATGCATCTTATTAATCGTTACCAATGAGAGGTTAAACCCCAGTCTAAAACTCTATGTCCATCAAAGTTTGACCAAAAGTCAAGTTGATCAAAAAGTCAACGCCAAACGCGTCACGTACAGTTCAAAATAGTTACAATTAAGATTTTGCTTCGTGCCACAAGCAAGAGTTGGTCGCATTGCGCTTCCTTGGAAGAACAACCACTTTTTTCAAGTGCTTAATCCATTAAGACAGGGTTATAACTTTCCAGAAACCATCTTCGGAGAATGGATACAAATCTAAAATTTACTAACATATAAGCCCCTAACATCCCAAACTTTAACCCTAGATCCAAAACAAAGCGAAAGAGGCTTGGGCTCTATTGCAAGGATCAAAGAGAACTGGTACATGCATTCTTTTTATCTAAAAAAGTCGAGAAGATTCCTTTAATCAACTTACAAACCTAGAGTTTCCCAAACTCCAAAGCAAAATGGACCAAACATGACCAAAGATGCATAAAACACTAGATCTAGAAGCATATAGTCATAAAGATGCAAACTTTAACACTTACATACCAATATGAGATGACAAGAAGGTTGATAATATCTGGATCTAGCTTTTTTTTGCACCAAATACACAATTTTATTCTTCAAGTTTCACACCAAAGGCACTAAGAACACTTAAAGTGATGGAAGGAGGCCATGGTTTCTTTCTCTATATTTTCTGGAGGATGGATGATGATAAAAGAAAAAAACATAAGGCATGCTTGGTACAAAGATATGAAATTGTAGTAGAGAATGGAAATAAAGAGAAAGAGAATTTAACCGAGGAAAAAAATTGATTCAACTATTTGGTACAACAGAAAATTGACCAGGGAAATGTTCATAAGAAGTATTTCTCTTGTTTGGTTGCATTAAGCAATGAAATGGAAATAAATTTATTTTTACCATGTTTATTCATTTTCGAACAACTTATTTTATAATAAGGTCATTATTATGTACACCTTAGTTTGTCAGATTTTAAGTTTATAAATTTTCATTTTAACAATTAATTTTTATAAAGTTATTTTTATAACTGTCAAACATTTCTTATACATATCTTTTATTTAAAAACATAATTCTAATATAAAGAATAATAACTTACAAATAGATCGAAACATTAAGAAATATGAAAATCATATAATTTAAAAACTGTTTTTTTTTCTATTTATTTGGTATAAAAAGTTGAAAATTGACAATATTTTGTCGTTCACTTATTTGAACGACAAAGTTGTTATTATTAGATAAAAAACAGGTCTTGCTGGCTAGGAACGATATATATATATATATATATATATATATATATATATATATATATATATATATATATATATATATATATATATATATATATATATAATTAATATTGTTAGCTACACCAATTTAACAACACCAAAAATAATTAAAATGAGAAATGAAAATGCTGAAAAGCCTCATTAAAAACAACTCAACCACATTAGCTGAAGAGCTTGAAACCTATTGGACTACCAAAGAAATATCGACTTGTGAAAAAACAAAGATGACAAAACCCCACATAACTTGAGCTTTGATTGGAGAAAATTCTAGAAATTGATCTGGCAACAATAGTAAAGGCAACTAACTTTCATGGATGAACCAACAATAACATTATACCTTAACAAACGAACCATCAATAACATTGTACATTCAAATGTGAAAAAACGATGATATTATACATTAGAACATAAAACCAACAATATAATTAAGTAATTATTCCTTAACGACCCCACTTTTAAGCAAAGACCTTGGAAATTGTGAATATGATTCAAAGTATGTAATGTCCCAAAAATACAAAGTAAAATTTTTATTTTTAAAACACCCAGATAATATAAACATTTGTCCAAAAACCAATCATCGTAAAACGTATCTCTCAAACATAAGAGTAAAATCACAATAATCAATGTGGAATAAGCCTCTAAGGGATGTAATCAAATTAAGCCAACCCCTTCCCTTTGAACTAGAAGTACTTGAAAACATTTCAAACACAAACACAAACCGTAAGCACAAATCTTAGTGAGTTCGCTAAAATACCATATACCATACCTACATTCACCATTGGCTACCCCTATGGTATTTTCTTGAAATATCATGGGTTACCCCTATTATCTTACATACTAGTACCATGCGTGTAACGCCCGTGTTTCTGGGCTAAAGCACTAAAGATGATGTAATAGTCTAGGTTAACCTTTGTAACTCGTTTTGAAGTAATAAAGAAGAATTATGTGAATATTATGTGAATTTTGTGCTTGTTTACTTAATTATTATGATTTAATAAGTTAAGAATAAAAATAAGCGTCAAAATAAAATGTTAGATAAACCCAATATATATGTAGAAAGTTGTAATGGCTAAAATAAGGATTCCGGAGATATAAAGAATACCGAAATCCGAGTTATAACGAAGGAGTTATGACCTGTCGAAGTTTCGCGACAGAACCGACATGACACTGCGTGACGTAAATAGTGAATTTACGATAGAACGATTTTTAGCCTTAGTGATCTAAATGAAAGTGGTAGAGTTCGTTAAACCGAAAGCGTGCATCAAAAGAATGTCCAAATCTGACTTCCTATGAGGAAGTTATGATTTTTCGAAGTTTTGACTTAGCAGTATGCAGCCCAAAACTCGAAATTTAGATCAAGTGATTTTTAGCCGAGACAATCTAAACGAGAATCGAAGATCTTGTTGATTGTAGTTTAACGGTAAAAAGACAGACGGAAACGGACGTCGGATGAAGAAGTTATGAATTTTTAACGAACTTTTCCTGTCCCGGCCTGTTAAAAATATAACTTTAAAAATAAAGTCAAAATTAGCCGACGGAGTCTAAACGAAAGTTGTAGAGCATAGTCTCACTTACGCGTGGATATAAAGAATGTCAAAAACGGAGTTCATATGCAAAAGTTATGAATCTTAGAAGTTTGGAAATTCGGAGTACGCCCAGCGTACTCGTGTTCATGGTATGAGTTGGGCCACGTAGACTACTCCATCGTATGGTCGACGCGTGTACGTAGCTCCGATGCATCCGAGATGATCCACCTGTACGCCCAGCGTACTCGGTGTATGCCCAGCGTACTGGACCGCCTCGCAGTACGCCCAACGTACAAGGATATTACGCCCCGCGTAAATCGAGGTTCCAACCCCTATAAATAGAACTCGAGGGCAGCCATATTTTGTTTACTTTCTTTACAGCTTTACACCCCTAAACTCTCTCCTAAATTGCAATAAATACCCCCGAAGAATAGTATATCGTCCTAGCACCCGAAGCAAGTCCCGATGCTCCGAAGTTCCCGAGAAAATTATATTTTCAAGCCGAAACTCTGCCCGCGTGAAGCCCGGTTTTTGAGAAAACATCCCGATTTCATCGAAGAATATTATTTTTAGAGCCGAAGTACTGTCCAATAGTATTCTTAACAAGTGAGTGTGTAGTTACTTTCATCTTACACATAGATATGAAGTATTTTCTATAAAATACGTGCTATGTGTAATTATATTGTTTGTTTATTTGAGATGAATGTTGAATGAATGTTTTATACATGTTTTAAACTGTATATGTTATTTTATCTACAAAAATGTTGGGTAAAACATGGGTAGATAGTTGATGTGTGATGAAATAAAATGATGAGAGACCTAGATGTTATTGTGATCCAGTCATCTAGCGGAGTATGAATGACGACCACAGACTTTTCTAGATAGTCCTGTGGAACGCTGACAGGCTCGCAACCTATAGGTGTTAATGAGTTTGGGTGTTCATTTGCTGTACTCCATCCCCCACATGGTTGCCTTATTTGACACAAATTGCTGAGGAATCCCCTAAAGCAGTGTTGTCACACTGATGAAAATCCTTAGACTAGGTCCCTTGTGATAGGTGTTTAGGGACGTAAAGTGAGGATAACGGGAATGGGTAATCAGGGTTATTGTTGGTTGATAAAATTAATAAATTTATTTTGGATTGATAAATTTATTGTTGGGTGATGAAATTAATAAATTTATTTTTGTTGATGAAATTAATAAATTTATTTATTTGTGGATTGAAAATCTTATATGCTCACCAGGCTCCCAAGCCCGACCCACTCAGTTTTCTGTATTACAGGTAATGGACCCCGAGCGTAGTTTGGAGGTTGAAGAGGGATTTTTGAATTATAAGCCAGTAGTTGTAAATATCTGTTGTAAGGCTTATAATTTACTGTTTATGCTTTTGGTCTGTTTCAGAACATGACATCCCGTTGTTTGTGATATTTAATGAAAATATTTATTTCTTTAAGAAATGTTTTGTTAAAATTTTATTATATTTTGTTTTGGGAACAAATTCCGCAACATCTTTTGGAAAATTACTCTGATTTTATTTTAAAAAGCATAAACCAAATCGGCCTTTTCTGGCCGAGAAAATTTGGGATGTCACAGTTGGTATCAGAGCATTAGTTTAAGCGAACTAGGAATTTGTAGGATTTCTAGACTTAAACTTAGAATGCTAAGTGAAGATTGTGAGATGAGTGTCTGTTATATTTTAGACACGAGCACTAGTATATTTTAGGAAAGATGCCTAAAATGCTTTTATGTGCTAAATGTTATATGTTTGCCATATATGATATTATTTGTTCGGATCTACGGTCTGTTGCCGACCAGATCTAGAAACCTTATGTGTTTAGGATTCTAAGCGTACGACTACGATATTAGAACTAACATGTAAACGTTTCGGATTGATATGGATGATTTAAAAATCTATCGTGAGTAAAGATCTAAATTCACCTTATTCGGTGTATAGATAAAAAATGGCAAGAACTAGAAGTGGAGTTGGAAACACAAATGGAAACAGGAATCGACAGCCTCAACCACCAGCGATTGAGCAAGTACCTGTTGCAGCAGCAGCACCTGAACCAATGACAATGGCCGGAGTGCAAGTGATGATTCAGACGATGTTGGATCATCAAATGGAGGAAACTAGACGTCTGCTTTAGTAGAATCGTGAAGAACTTACAATACCAATTGAACAGCCCGAATTGAATGAAGGGCATTCGTAAGGAGGAAACTTTAGTGGGATTGTTGGCCAAGGCAACCCACCTATAGATAGACAAAACAACCAAGATAGAGGAAATGATGGACTTGGATGCAAGTACACAGATTTTTTAACTTGCAAACCATCGACCTTCACTGGAAAAGAAGATCCGATCGGAGTCATGGATTGGATCTCGGAGATGGAAATTGGCCTTCATGACATTCGGTTGCAAGGGAAAACTACAAACCACATTTGCAGTACGTCAGTTTAGAAGTGGTGCTGTTCGTTGGTGGAACACTCTGGAGAAGACCATAAGCCCCAACGAGCCACTACAACTGACATGGCCCGAGTTCTTAGTATACTTTAAACGCAAGTTCTGCTCGGCCCAAAATCTACTAGAGCTAGAGAACCAATTCCTGACGTTGAAAAAGGACAGTATGTCCATTGATGAATACACCAATGCCTTTACATACAAAATGGAGTTTGCTTTGCGCATCGTTCCAGACGAGCTGCCAAAAGTTGACCGGTACGCAAAGGGACTTCCATGGGAGTACGCTGTGCCAGTACGATAGGCACATACTCTGGAGGCAGCTATTTGGGCTGCCATGTCTGTTGAGGAAATGATCAAGGGAAGAACCGCCAGCAAGGTTGAAGTTGGCGAAAAGAGAAAGTTTGAAGGAACTTCAGGTTCCAACAAGAAAAGTAAATTCTCGAAACCTGGTTCGAGAGGAGGAAGAGGCGAAGTGAAATGGTGTGAAAAGTGCAAGAAAAAGCACTCTAGGAAATGTAGTGAAGAGGTGACTTGCTACAAATGTGGAAAGATTGGGCATTATGCCAACGAGTGTCCGTCCAACAAGAGGGTGTGCTTTGGATGTAACGAGGAAGGGCACATTTTGAAAGACTGTCCGAAAAAGAAGAAGACAGCAAAACCCAACATTCCACCAAAGCCGAAGGCGAGAGCCTTTCAGATGACACTTGAAGCTGCGAAAGAAGAAGCTGATGTCGCTTCAGGTACCTTTCTCGTAAACGAATTGCCTGCCTAAATTTTGTTTGATTCTGGAGCCAACTAATCCTTTATTTCGCATGAATTTGGTAGAAAACTAGCTTTGCCTGTTGATAGACTAATTAATGCTTTAATAGTCGAGGTTGCTAGTGGTAAGTTTATACCTGTTAGCCATCGCATGAAAAACATCTTCATCGACTTGAATGGGAATAAGTTCCACGAGGAATTATTGCCTATTGAGTTAAATGGTTTCGACATCGTGTTGGGAATGGATTGGCTTAGCGCCAATGATGCCGAAATATTATGCAAGAAGAAGATAGTAAGAGTAAACCCATCAGGGAAAGAGTCAGTTATGGTGTATGGGGACAAACACAGAGTAAATTCTGGAATCATTTCCTTAATGAAAGCCAGAAAGTGTTTGGCCAAGGGATGTACATCATATCTGGCATTCGTAATCGATGCTAAGAAGGAAAAGAAGGAGGTGCAAAGCATACCAGTGGTGTGTGACTTTACGGAAGTATTTCCCGAAGATCTTCCTGGATTACCTCCTAATAGACAAGTGGAGTTCAGAATAGACTTGTTAACAGGAACGACGCCAATAGCAAAAGCACCGTACCGATTAGCACCAACAGAGATGAAGGAGCTTATGACACAACTTCAGGAATTATTGGACAAAGGTTTTATTAGACCTAGTTCATCACCCTGGGGAGCTCCAGTGTTATTCGTAAAGAAGAAAGACGGGAGCATGAGGATGTGTATTGATTACAAAGAGCTGAATAAGGCAACAATAAAGAATAAGTATCCGTTGCTAAGGATTGATGACCTGTTCGATCAGCTGCAAGGTTCAAGCTATTTCTCAAAGATCGATCTAAGGTCAGGATACCATCAACTAAAGGTGAGAGAGCAGGATGTTGAGAAAACTGCATTCAGAACAAGATATGGACACTACGAGTTTTTGGTTATGTCATTTGGACTAACCAATGCTCCAGCAGCATTCATGGATTTAATGAACAGGTTTTGTAAACCATTCCTTGATAAATCTGTGATAGTGTTCATAGATGACATTCTGATATACTCGAAAAGCCAAGAGGAGCATGGCAAACAATTGCGAGAAGTGTTAGAAGTTTTAAAGAAGGAGAAGATGTATGCTAAGTTCTCCAAATGTGATTTCTGGATTCAAGAAGTCCAATTCTTGGGTCATGAGGTCAACCAAGATGGAATAATGGTTGATCCATCAAAGATTGAAACTGTGATGAAGCGGGAACAACCGAAAAGTCCCACGGAGATTCGAAGCTTTCTAGGATTAGCTGGATATTACCGAAGGTTTATCCAAGGCTTTTCTATGATCGCTACTCCATTAACAGCTTTTACCCACAAAGGAGCTACTTATACTTGGAGTGATAAGCACAAAGAAGCATTCGAGTTGCTAAAGAAGAAATTTTGTGAAGCACCGATTCTCTCTCTACCCGACGGAGTTGAAGACTTCGCTGTCTATAGCGATACGTCTGGTGTTGGGTTGGGTTGTGTTTTGACCCAAAGAGAAAAGGTGATAGCGTATGCATCTCGACATTTGAAAGAGCATGAAAAGAACTACCCCACTCATGATCTGGAGTTGGCAGCGATAGTATTTGCTCTAAAGATATGGAGGCATTACCTCTATGGTACGAAGTGCAAACTTTTCACTGATCATAAGAGTCTCCAATATATCTTTAATCAGAAAGAATTAAATATGAGGCAAAGACGTTGGCTAGAGTTACTTAAGGACTACGACTGTGAGATACTGTACCACCCCGGTAAAGCCAATGTTGTTGCTGATGCTCTCAGTCGGAAAGTCAATCTTGAAAGAAAAAGGCCAAGGGCGTTGAGAATAGAAGTTGTCTCGACAATTGTGGAAAGTATAAAGAAAGCTCAAGAAGAAGCTTCAGAGAAGAATGACCGAAAGGAAGAACGTTTGGGAAAAACGTTAGTGTTCGGTATAAACAATCACAGACTGAAGGTATTCCAAGATCGTATTTGGGTACTTAAGACAGGAGGATTAAGAGATCTTCTGATGGAAAAAGCTCACAAAACCATGTAATCAATTCATCCCGGCAGCACTAAAATGTATAGGGACCTAAAACCCTATTATTGGTGGCCGACGATAAAGCTTGATGTTGCAAAGTATGTGGCCGAGTGTGTGACATGTGCGAGAGTGAAGGCACAACATCAGAAACCATATGGGAGTTTAGAACCTTTACCTGTACCCATGGGTAAATGGGAAGACATCACTATGGATTTTGTGACTAAACTGCCCAGAACAAAGAACGGTCACGGCATGATTTGGGTGGTCGTTGATCGCTTCACTAAGAGTGCGCACTTCATAGCAGCCAACGAGAAATGGTCTATGGATAAGCTTGCGAATTCTTACGTGAAGGAAATTGTGAGGCTTCATGGTGTTCCATTAACAATTGTATCAGATCGTGATAGTCGTTTCACCTCAAGGTTTTGGAAAAGTCTACAAGAGGAATTGGGTACCAAGTTGTGTTTGAGTACAACTTACCATCCACAGACTGATGGTCAAAGCGAAAGAACAATACAAACACTGGAGGATATGCTGAGAGCATGTACCCTGGAATTCCAAGGTAACTGGGATGAACATTTACCTTTGGTAGAATTTTCCTATAATAATAGTTTCCACTCGAGCATTAAGATGACACCTTATCAAGCTTTGTACGGACAGAAGTGTCGTACAACGTCTTGTTGGCTTGAAGCTGGAGAAAAGCAGTTTATAGGACCCGAGATAGTCCATCAGACTGCTGAAAAGCTGAAAATGATTAGGGAAAGGATGTTAGTAGCTCAGTATCGTCAAAAGAGCTATGCTGACAAGAAAAGAAAACCGATAACATTCGAAGTTAGTGATTCGGTTTTGCTTAAAGTCTCACCGTGGAAGGGACTTATAAGATTTGGTAAAAAGGGAAAGTTAAGTCCAAGATTTATTGGACCGTTTAAAGTTCTTCAAAGGATTGGGAACCAAGCTTACAAACTCGAATTAACCAAAGAACTGAATGGTATTCATAACACTTTCCATGTGTGTTATTTAAGGAAGTTCACGGGAGAAGTTCCCGACATAATTCCGATTTCTGAGTTAAGGATTGATGAAAATAAGAGATTAATCGTAGAACCAGGGGAAATCGTTGATCATAAGATTAAAAAGTTGCGACGCAAGATGGTCGATTTAGTGCTTGTGCGTTGGAAACATACGAATGGGCCAAATCTCACCTGGGAAACGGAGAGTGACATGATGAGTCGCTACCCGCATTTGTTTGCTGATGTGTGATTCCGGGGACGGAATCATCCTAAGGGGGAGAGAATTGTAATGCCCGTGTTTCTGGGCTAAAGCACTAAAGAGGATGTAATAGTCTAGGTTAACCTTTGTAACTCATTTTGAAGTAATAAAGAGGAATTATGTGAATATTATGTGAATTTTGTGCTTGTTTACTTAATTATTATGATTTAATAAGTTAAGAATAAAAATAAGCGTCAAAATAAAATGTTAGGTAAACCCAATATCTATGTAGAAAGTTGTAGTGGTTGAAATAAGGATTCCGGAGATATAAAGAATACCGAAATCCGAGTTATAACGAAGGAGTTATGACCTGTCGAAGTTTCGCGACAGAACCGGCATGACACTGCGTGACGTAAATAGTGAATTTACGATAGAGATTTTTAGCCTTAGTGATCTAAATGAAAGTCGTAGAGTTCGTTAAACCGAGAGCGTGCATCAAAAGAATGTCCAAATCTGACTTCGTATGAGGAAGTTATGATTTTTCGAAGTTTTGACTTAGCAGTATGCAGCCCAAAACTCGAAATTTAGATCGAGTGATTTTTAGCCGAGACAATCTAAACGAGAATCGAAGATCTTGTTGATAGTAGTTTAACGGTAAAAAGACAGACGGAAACGGACGTCAGATGAAGAAGTTATGAATTTTTAACGGACTTCTCCTGTCCCGGCCTGTTAAAAATATAACTTTAAAAATAAAGTCAAAATTAGCCGACGAAGTCTAAACGAAAGTTGTAGAGCATAGTCTCACCTATGCGTGGATATAAAGAATGTCAAAAACGGAATTCGAATGCAAAATTTACGAATTTTAGAAGTTTGGAAATTCGGAGTACGCCCAGCGTACAGGAGTACGCCCAGCGTACTCGTGTTCATGGTCTGAGTTGGGCCACGTAGCCTACTCCATCGTATGGTCGACGCGTGTACGTAGCTCCGATGTGTCCGAGATGATCCACCCATACGCCCAGCATACTCGGTGTACGCCCAGCGTTCTGGACCGCCTCGTAGTACGCCCAACGTTACGCCCCGCGTAAATCGAGGTTCCAACCCCTATAAATAGAACTCGAGGGCAGCCATATTTTGTTTACTTTCTTTACAGCTTTACACCCCTAAACTCTCTCCTAAATTGCAATAAATACCCCCGAAGACTAGTATATCGTCCTAGCACCCGAAGCAAGTCCCGACGCTCCGAAGTTCCCGAGAAAATTATATTTTCAAGCCGAAACTCTGCCCGCGTGAAGCCCGGTTTTTGAGAAAACATCCCGGTTTCATCGAAGAATATTATTTTTAGAGTCGAAGTACTGTCCAATAGTATTCTTAACAAGTGAGTGTGTAGTCACTTTCATCTTACACATAGATATGAAGTATTTTCTATAAAATACGTGCTATGTGTAATTATATTGTTTGTTTATTTGAGATGAATGTTGAATGAATGTTTTATACATGTTTTAAACTGTATATGTTATTTTATCTACAAAAATGTTGGGTAAAACATGGGTAGATAGTTGATGTGTGATGAAATAAAATGATGAGAGGCCTAGATGTTATTGTGATCCAGTCATCTAGCGGAGTATGAATGACGACCACAGACTTTTCTAGATAGTCCTGTGGAACGCTGACAGGCTCGCAACCTGTAGGTGTTAATGAGTTTGGGTGTTCATTTGCTGTACTCCATCCCCCACATGGTTGCCTTATTTGAGATAAATTGCTGAGGAATCCCCTAAAGCAGTGTTGTCACACCGATGAAAATCCTTAGACTAGGTCCCTTGTGATAGGTGTTTAGGGACGTAAAGTGAGGATAACGGGAATGGGTAATCAGGGTTATTGTTGGTTGATAAAATTAATAAATTTATTTTGGATTGATAAATTTATTGTTGGGTGATGAAATTAATAAATTTATTTTTGTTGATGAAATTAATAAATTTATTTATTTGTGGATTGAAAATCTTATATGCTCACCAGGCTCCCAAGCCCGACCCACTCAGTTTTCTGTATTACAGGTAGTGGACCCCGAGCGTAGTTTGGAGGTTGAAGAGGGATTTTTGAATTATAAGCCAGTAGTTGTAAATATCTGTTGTAAGGCTTATAATTTACTGTTTATGCTTTTGGTCTATTTCAGAACATGACATCCCGAGGTTTTTGATATATAATGAAAATATTTATTTTTTTAAGAAATGTTTTGTTAAATTTTTATTATATTTTGTTTTGGGAACAAATTCCGCAACATCTTTTGGAAAATTACTCTGATTTTATTTTAAAAAGCATAAACTAAATCGGTCTTTTTTGGCCGAGAAAATTGGGGATGTCACAATGCGCTACCCTATTGGGTTCCCCTGAATTGTCATGGGCTACCCCCATAGTCTTTCATCCAAGTACCATGGGCTAACCCTATGGTCTTTACTTGAAATAACATGGGCTACCCCCATGGTATTTACTTAAAATTCCATGGGTTACCCCCATGGTCTTATATCCAAGTGTTATGGGTTACCCTCGTGGTCTTTCATACAATTGCCATGGGCTACCCCATGGTCTTCCACGCAAGTATCACAAAGACAACTAGCATCCTATATAGTATAGTGAGAAGACTAACCTCTCTCACGAAGTTAGACAAATTGCAACTAAAAATCATGAAACAGGTGCTACAACTCACCCATCAAATCACACATGGCCACACCTTATTCTACACTTTAGAGCTAGCAAATTGACCAAAAGTCAACAAGGCCAAAAAGTCAATGGTCAAAGTCAACATCAGCTGACTTCCACATCGTGATCAATCCATGGTCACGTCATGGAGAACGAACTCAGGTCCATCAAAATCTCAGTCCCGATCCAACTCAGTTACGATCAATTCTATTATCACGTCATGATGGTTATGCTACTACGTCATGATAGAGTTCGTCCAAAACAATCGACGAGCCCCCTATCGTCACGTTGTGACATCCATATGGTCACGTCATGAATATTGTATTGGGACAACTTAATGTATTAGCCCCTAATCCTTTATGCCGCCCATTATAACTTTCCAGAGGCTTTTCCAACTCCAATAACATTCTAAAAATTGATGCTTTATAGACATGCATGTACAGTGCATGTCTTAAGCTCATGTTAGGTCAAAATGATGAAAATGGAACCAAAATCACATGCATAGATTCAAAACTCAACCAACCTTCAGATCCAGATTATATAACCTTCAAGGGACCTCAAGGATCAATATTGCTAACTTTATGGAATCCATTCATCCAAACTTTCCCAAATATGGAGAAAAGGGACAAAAAGCATAGATATAGAAACCCAATGCATACAAATTGGAACTTGATTACTCACAAATGTACATAAGATGCTCAAATGAAATCTCTAAGCTTTCCAAGATGCTCTCTACATCATAAAAGCCTTTTTTTTTTCCTTTAAGAGCCACCAAGAACACCAAAATAAGCTCAAAAATGGAGGAGGAGGGATTAGGGTTTGCTTCAAGGGGTTAGGAGGTAATAGAGGATGAGAGTGGAAAAAACCTACCCCTTACTTCCTTTAAATAGGTTCTAAGCCAGGAAAATTAGGGTTTGCCCATGCCCAGATGTCACGTTGTGACCAATATAGTATCACTTCGTGACATCTAAATGAGATGCGTCTCAGGCGGGTCATGCCTAGTCGTGGTGATACCTCCACAACATCGTGGACATCCAAAAACTCATAATTTACTTTAAAATTAAAACCTCAAAGATTCAGATGTTACAACTCTCCCCCACTTGAATCTGACTTCGTCCTCAAAGTTCGATTTTGCAAATATCTCGGGGTAATGCTCCGTCATCTCCTCATTAGGTTCCCAAGTCCACTAAGAACCCTTACGGTGCTGCCACCACACCTTCACCAAGCCTACTACCTTGTTGCACAAGGTCTTCGTCTTCCTATCAAGGATCACAACTAGTCTCTCTAAATAATTTAGACGCTCATCAACCTGAATATCATTCAAGGGAACCACTATAGAATCATCAGCCAACCACTTCCGCAGCTGGGAGACATGAAAGGTGTTGTGAATCTGTCACACCCCTGTACCAGGACGACGGAAACGTCCGGGGGCGGATGACATCATTGTATTGTATCATCACAATTGAATATAAATGGACATAGCAACCAAACAACATACATTGAGATTACAATCTTCATGAGTTTACAATTTGTGATTGTTCAAATGTTACACAAAAGCGACAAAAATTGTAAATTTCATAATGCAGCAAAATATCCAATCCATAGCTCAAGTACCTGCTTAATGAGTCCCTGACAATTCAAGTCGTTTTGAAAAGCGTCAACATAGAATGTTGGTGAGTTCATAAGCAGTTTTGTATGGAAATAATTTGGATCTGTTTTGTTTGGCAAAATATTGAATACTTCCAGAAAATCCAATATTTTCCATAAAAATGAAATGTTTGTTTGTTTCCAAAAACCATGAATATTTGTATGCATGTTCCTTTGAATCATGTAAATGCAAGCTCCCAGAAAATCCCATATTTTCTGTTTGTATGTATTTTTATTCTTAAACCCTAAGAGCGGATACTAAAAATGGTGTGTAGTTTTCCGTTATATAAAACCAGTGAAGTGTAGTTCCCCCGTATCAAGACGATATTGTTAATCTCTTTGTATAACCATGCTTGATGTGACTGTTTTGCCTGTCATGACGTTCTTCAGGCGTCGGTTTCGGTAACATATTTGTCACCCTAGACTGGCCCCGTCTAGCTGTAACGAACAACTCAGGTGTGGGGGTGTCAATCCCCGTATAGATCTATACACAATTATCTCGCTCTCCCTCCAGGAGACTCTGGTTATAACTACAGGAGTTAGATTGTACACTAGGTAGGTATGGTGAAGGTAATGTCTCACTAGAGCATTAACGAATTTACGCCGATTTCGAATCTCTATACTGTATAATGAAATAACTTTACTAGTGTAAATTCGTGACTGATGTTTTATGACACGCATTTTCCAGATTTCGTTACATGTAGTATAATACTTATGAAATAAGAGTTTTATGACAAACAATTTATGACACGCAGATTTTCTGTCACGAAACTGTTTTGAATATGATTACGGTTAGGCTATTTTTCTTTATTTTGTATGAATAGCCCTTAATAAATAAGTCTAGCTGTAATATATTTTTGAATATATATATATATATATATATATATATATATATATATATATCTTGGGTTATAACCTTCCAAAAATAATGATAACAAGTTTACGTCTATTTTACTAATATTATTATTTTTAGTAAAATATCAACTTAATCCCTTTTTACCAATTTTGTAAGTTTAAATCACAAAATATGTTGTTAGAGCTTAGATCAAGTAAAATCACAACTTTTGTAGTACCATAAACGATATATTTAATATTTTTGCAAATATTTGTGTAAGTTGTAAGAAAAATACATGTGAGTATCCCAAAGTTAGCCATGCATATATAAACACATATTATGGCTTCGAGACTTTTAAGAGAACAACCCATGTTCACCAAATTTTATATGACACATATTTTAGTAGGCATGCTCATCACGTTTTGTATGAGATAATAACCTTTTTAAACAATTATTTGTTCCATGTTCAACACACCACTAAGTAACATGAATTTATCTAATGTTTAAACATAATCTCGCAAACTTGAAGCTTGTAAAACACGAGATTATGATGTTTTAGCATGAGATAATCAACATTTCAACCACAAATCGTTACAATAACACTTAGGTGCATGCAAATATCCAATGGTTAACCGGAAAATGGACTTGTACCCCCCCTCCCCCCCCCCCCCCCAAAAAAAAAAAATATGAAAACATGAAAATAGTGGGGTATGAAGCTCACCTTGGTTGTTTTTGTGGGGGAATTTGAAGTGTTGTGAAGAGTTTGTGAGCTTAAATACTAAGATGCTCTTGATGAACTCCTTGAAGCTTCTAATACCCTAAGAAGGTTACACACGAATTTTTGTGTGTAAATAGCATGAAATGAACAATATGAGGTGTAAAAACACTAGGAGTTGTCAAAATTACTTACCAAATATCTAAGAACCACCTAGATGATGAAGATTTTGAAGAGAACCTAGCTTGTTCTTCAGAGAAATTCAAAGCTTGAAGCTGGAAAGGTAAAATGGAATGGAAGAAAAGAAGGTGAAGTTTGCTGGTGAATAATGAAGAGTGTTCTATGGACATGGTTTAAATGGGATGAGTGAGCATGGATATTTGATAGATATTTGGGTGTGTTGCATGGTATGTAATGGATGTAATGGTGTAAAGCTGAAGCCTTTTTCCCAAGCAAATCTTTGATGTACTTCATATCTAATAGAAAACTCCCCTGGAACTAGTTTTCATGAATTACTTTGTGGGTTTGCTACCATATGAAGGGGTTTACAGCCTATGCATGACCGTAAACCCTTGGTACCCCTTACACCATGTGGATTCGGTCCTATTGGATCCATAATGGTGTTTATGTTGGGTTTTGAGCATTCTAACACTCCTAAGTGTACATGCAACCCTAAATACCTTGGATCTATGTTTTTTCCTATTATACATGCAAATATGAACTTTCCAAGGTATTCATCCTAACTAGCATAATAACATTGATTCATATGAATATCTCAAGTTAGAATTACATACCTCTTTGATGTAGAATGTCTTCATGAAGCTTGAGTGCCTAGTGCCCCAAGTGTGACACCTCAAATGGTTCACACAACACCAAATACACTTGGAATAATTTGAGAGAACATACACACTTCATGAAAATCGGCTAGCCCTTTCTCTCACACATAGTGGCCAATTTTTCCCAACAATATGATCTTTATATAGTGTCACAATTAGGGAAAACCCTAATTGTCATTGCTTTCCATTTCCTTGGATCCATGGGTTCAAATACACCATGGAGCATCCATGGAGCATCCTATGGGTTTTAGCCCAACTTGATAATCCATGGAGTCTTAGCCCACTATACAAGTATGGATGATTTACACAATCAACCCATATATTTAATTAGTCTTCTTTTGGTCACTTAATTAATCCTAGATTAATTCTTGATCAATACTAATTAAATAATCTTATTAATATATTAGAACTTATAATATATTAACAAACCTTAAGTGTTATTTCTCTCATTATAGTCTATCCAAATGCATGATGCCATGCAACCCAAATGGACCATGCCGGGTAGGGTCAAGTCTTACCAATTATAGTTATGGACTTAGACATTAGTCCAACAGTCTCCCACTTGGATAAGTCTAAAACTATTATTGCAAGTATGACTTCAAGAACCGACTAGCAATCGTAGCTCTCAAAAGCTTCTGTCGAACTCTGACCTTGCCGATGATCTCTGACCTTTGTCAATGACTTGTCCATTAGATAAGGGATCATATATTCCTCCATTCTAGATATCATATGGACTGAGACATGGATTATAATCATTCTCTCTGTCCATTTGTTGTTTCCCGATTTCCGATTTATGACGACTGACTAATTGAACAAATCAAATCAGTCCAGGCCCGACCGAGCACTTACATTTGTCATCACCAAATCATCGAGGGGCCCACAGATATCGCTTTTATCCCGAAGGTAAAAGGAATGGATAAACTTCGACTCATATGGCTTGTTCTACTACTTTGTTGAATCATACACAAAGGCACGTTTTATAACATCGAGTTACCAATGCGGTTTCGTGCAATCAATGTACAACCAACTCATAGTAACAACTCATATATCTAGGTTTGAAGAATATAAGATATTATCGTCTCATGATCACTCGTGATAAAATCCATGAAGTGATTCAAATGAGCGCGGGTTGAATCCAATACTCAGAACTTATGAGCACTCATGAGTGTTGTAACACCGCTTTGTCCAACCTCTTAGACCTCTACAAGCCAACTCATGACAGTCTTGATTCATATCTGCTTCCAACATATGACCGACTGTGGATGGTTTGAATAACTTAGTCATTCGGGAAGAGTGACCTAGTTTATTCTGGAAGTCAAAACATGCAAAATGAAACACAAGAATAATTGAATCCAATATGGTCTCAAACCCTATGAATATAAATAAAACACCTTTTATTTATCACCATATTGATTACTCATTATTCATTGTTTCGGTTTTATCAACTTTATACTTGAATTAAAACACTAGTTGTCCCATGCTCCAAGCATGTACACTATGTTTTTCTAAACAATAGCTTAGCCATACACCAAGTATGCACTCTATGTTTGTCTATGATCTTTACTTTGTGAAATAGATCAATTGAACATAACTCCAATGATTCTCATTTCACAGTCCCAATTCCTTACTGCAAATGCAAAAATTCCAAATTCTTGTCATTTACCTAAATCTGTTAGATTCTAAACTTATATGCATTGATCCTCTTGTAATGATTATGCTCAAAGTCATAAAGACTTGTCAACAAACATTACAGAGTATTCCAATGGAGATCAAATCCATGGAAACATCCTTCTTGCATTAAGTTTTTCTAATCTTACACAGATTGAATAATTTTTAACTTTGAAACATTTCCATATTCCATTTTGACTATCACTTCTGAATAAGAGTTGCCTCCTTACAGATTATGTCAATATGGTCCTTCCAGAATTAACACTATACTTCCAACTGTCCTTGAGCAACCAATCTTTGGTAAACCTTAGATTGTACTTGACAATTGCTTAATCATTTTAGTCATATCCAATTCTAGACTTTTCCCTCTTAATGCTCTGAGCATTTTGAAAAATTTAGAAAGGATGAATATTATAGCACATGATTTGCCAAGTTCTCATAATTTCAGATTATGAAAAGGGATGCCGTAATCATAATCGAATTTGAGAATGCAAATAATAGACCCATATACAGAATTTCCTTATGTTGAGCCATTCCAACATGAAATTCATATATATATATCCTTGACTAAATACGATTAAAACCTCAATCTAAGCTTTTAGATTTGAGATGAAGTATAATTTCCTCTCCCTTAATTATAGCAAAACAACTTTTTCCCAATTGAAACCTTTTGTTTTCTATAATTAACATTACTAACTTGCAACCTTTATCATAATTATCATGCTCCCACTAACATGATGATTATTAGCATAACACTTATGCTCCCACTAGCTTTGACATGTACTCAGAAATCAGTTGAACTTCTAGAAAAACAATACTTTATTGACTTTCTTACCAAAGTTCAGATTTCTGATACTAGATTGCTTTGATAAAACTTTATCAATATCATACACCTTATCTTAGATAGCTCACAAGTGTGTCTAAACAATTTTAAGAACTATGAAAAGGGATGCCGTAATCATAGTCTCGATTATTTAGACCTTTGCCACTTCTCACAAGTCCATGTTAGTGTGCCGGTTAACCACACACGCTCCACTAATGACTTTGAGAATGCAAATATCACAATTGCTATCTAGATAAAATCTACTTAGTGAAAGTGTTTCCTGACCATCATTTTCATGAATCGGAGAGAAACCTTATGACACTTAGATTTAATGGTGTATGTGTTCTTATCCATGTGAATTATCAAAACCATAGTCACAAGACAAGGACAATGACAAATCCAAACTCATATGGACTGAACTCAATCTTAATTTCTTGCCATCTGGCAGCTCAAGGGCCTGCCATTGCTTCCAAGTTGTTGTGCAACCAATTGAGAACTCTAAGAACTCATATGCAAAGCCAAATTTAATTGGAATGGGCACAGAATATGTCAAAACGATAGGTTATAAACCTCAAGTCGTGTGCTAGTGAAGAACTTTAGGTTTTATTCTTGATTAGTTCTTGAGACTTTCAAGACCTTTAAGACTCCCACTGTCCTCTTGACATATAAGACTTTCTTGCCAAATATTCAAGAGATAGTGCAGATTCTTTATCAAGACAAACACTTCACACAATTGGCCTAAGTTGGTCTTTGTTTTATCCAAAACATCACAACTTACCAATTTCAAATGTACAAGAGTAGAAAGCTTTTACTCTTACATTTGACAAGTGTTTTTAAACCTTCTTTAAGACATGTCACTCAAGTTACAATCTTAGAGTATAACTCTAAGAATTGTTTTTGGAACGAAGTATGAATCATCTTCTTGATTTAACCACTTCAATAATTCATAACTCCTCTTATTAACTATTAGAATGCACTTAGAGGATGAATTGTGATATGGTCTAAAAAACATTAAGATGGTCTTAAAACATGATACTAAAGTACTCTCCCATCTTTTCAGATTTGAGAAACTTTTTATCTTTCTGCCTAAGTTGATTATTCTTATTCGCTCTGCCATACATTGGAACCTTTTCCAATGTCTCAGAATTACACTTAAGCTTGTAAGTATAACCATATTTACTGAGCTATAGTAAATTATGACGAATAGTCTTATCGATCTTTTGTGGTGGACTTAACCAGTGCACAAGAATGTGTACTCGATCCCTAAGTCCTTTACTTGACTCACACATCCATGTGAACAAGTAGTTAGTCTTAATTTTGCCAATGCTTGAAAGTTCTCATCCATCATGCTATACAACTTGCATGATTCCAAGTTTCGGTCCAATTGAAACCTTGGGTGATGAGAATCTTTCCTTATTTGGTAAATTTAGATACTACAACAAATGAGAGAATCAAATTCACTTTCCAATATTGCTATCAGTGGAATCTTATAAGCAACAATTTTCCACAAACGCCATTGTAAGGATACATAAAATAACTAAAATCAAAAGATTTACCTTTTATTTTAAAACTTTGTGGAAAAACTTATCCTTACAATCCATATGAAAACTTGTTGTTATCTATTCCTAAGCAATATATATATCATAACTCTTAAGTAACAGCCCAAAAATTCTGATCACCGAACCATGCGAGTGAAATCCATCTTCGCGATCAGAATCTGCATATACTTCTTTTAAGTTTCTACACTTTTCCTTTGATTCTTAACCACCAACATGTGACCAAGTCACATCATGTAATAAGAATCTCCAAGTAGGAACTTAATAGAGTTAGACAATGGACTTTACCTGAAGTAGAGTCAAACTTATTGAACTTTAACATCCTTAGGTAAATTTGGCAGCTTCGCAACCAATGCCCCTTCCTTTGGCAATAGATACCTATGGACCCTTGATAATGTGACTATCTCAGACTTAGCCTCTCTCTTTACCATTTGGTCAACCGAGTTGACTATGGCCGATCCCTTTCCATTGGGAAGAGAGAGCTTTACTGGATATCCAATGTCATCATTGTCAATGTCCATAAAGTTTTGGGAAGTCGATCTTCTAATCAAATTTGCTTCCCTAGCCTTCCAAATCATTGCTGATTCAACAGTACCAAGCAAATAGATAAGATCATTAAGGGTCTTGTCATAGTCTGTTTCATAGGAGTCCCAAAGGAACTCACTATGTGACTTAGAAAGTGATTGAACCACCAACTTTCTCAAGACTTTGACACCCAACTCTCCCGGCTTGTCAATATGTGACTACATCTCCAAGATGTGATCACAGATAGACCTTTGCTTGCCAATAGGGCTTGAGTGACCTTAAACTTTTCAAGAACTTGTGGGTTAGGGAGAATAATTGGAGGAGGTGAAAGAAGTATGATTTCCATGGGACATCATCTTCATTTAGGAAAACTTGTTTCAAGAGATTTGGGAAGATCATAGATGTCTAAACCAGACATCTTTTGGGAGATATTCAAGATAGTTGATTTAAAGTCCTTAATATAACACCCAATATGAAATATTAAGGCTAGGACCCAACACAATACTTTTATAACTTGGAAGAGGGATGCCGTAATCCAAGCTATAGAATATTTGAAGGTAGGTGAATGACGATTCACCAATTTCCACCAAGATAAACGAAATGATTATTAGGTTTTAATTGGTTTTGAAACTTCTAGATTCTTTTGAGATTCATTGAACTTTTCAGTGGCATGTTTCAATCTCGAGTGTGCCCTTCAGGTTTTGTGACTGGGATGCCTAGGATCACAAAACAAGGTGTGAAGTAACCATGCAAATTACTTGGTACTCTTAAGTGTTTACCCCTCAATCGATGTGCCGGTTAACCACACACGCTCCATCGATACTATGATAAGCATTAAGTTACCCTTTGCCTACCTTTTTAAATACGAGTTAGTATGCCGGTTAACCACACACGCTCCACCAACCGACTTAAACAAAGTGCAAAGTGTAATTTCATGGATTAGCACCTTATTCACATTTTCCTAAGTAACTAAGATTGGGTATTTATAAAAGGTTTAGTTACTTAGTATTTATCATTAATACTTTTAATGAAGGGAGAATTATAGTCCTTGTCCTACCCGTTCGGCTAACGACCCTCCACCAGTCAAGGAAGCGGTGGGTGAGAGTGGACACCCATTAAACTACCATTTTATAGGCAGTAACCTTGTACCCCCATTATAGACCGGCTTCGTGAATGAGGCCTACTAATGGTAAGACTGACTTGCTCTTATACATATATTATTAACTTATAATATTATAAAGTATAAGGGTTGAATTTTAACTTTTAAAATCTAAGGGCTTAACTTGGAATTAAAGTATTCATAAGAGAAAACTTTTTCAAATTACAAAACTTGAGGGCAAGTTTTGAAAATATTCAAAACTAATTAATTCCATAACTTATGTGTTTAAAGTAGTTTTAATTAAAAAACTCTTCAAGTTCCATAACTTGAGGACAAGTTATGGAAGACTTTAAATTAATAAAAGAATGTAACTTTTCTTTATTTTGTAACTTATGGAATTAATTAAGGTTACACATTTTATTACTTAATGAAGTGACTCTTGAACCTCCATAACTTGAGGACAAGTTATGGAGTCATAAAACTATTTAATGAGGACAAGACTCTTCATTTTGTAACCTTTGCCATCTTTTATGAGTTTTAAGAAACTTGAATGTGACCTTTCATGTAACTTGAGGACAAGTTACACAAACACATTTTAGAATCATCTCTTAGATTAAAATGGATTGAAAACACATAATCAATTAACTTATCTATTAATCTAAGCAACTCATATGAACAAAGATAATTCACATCAAACTTTTTCATGTAATTAGCATAACTTTTAAACTAATACAAAACATGAATCTATTGACAATTATCTTTGAAATTGGATTAGCATGAACATTACCACATCAAAAACAAGTTTATAAGTCCAAAAACATCTTAGGGTAATGTTCCTAGTCCATTTCTAGCCAAAAAACTCGAAAATATGCTGTCTGGGGCTCCTACTCGTCGAGTGTATCAACCTACTCGACGAGTAGGATGATTTTATTCATGGACTCGGCGAGTTCATCAGTGGACTCGGCGAGTCCAGTGCCCAGAAAGCCAGAAAATCGATTTTTTCAGCATTTTTCAGCAATTTGCATCAAGTATAATTGAAAACAAGCCTAGGCTCTGATACCACTATTAGGTTTTGAGCATTCTAACACTCCTAAGTGTACATGCAACCCTAAATACCTTGGATCTATGTTTTCTCTATTATACATGCAAATATGAACTTTCCAAGGTATTCATCCTAACTAGCATAATAACATTGATTCATATGAATATCTCACGTTAGAATTACATATCTCTTTGATGTAGAATGTCTTCATGAAGCTTGAGTGCCTAGTGCCCCAAGTGTGACACCTCAAATGGTTCACACAACACCAAATACACTTGGAATAACTTGAGAGAACATACACACTTCATGAAAATCGGCTAGCCCTTTCTCTCACACATAGTGGCCAATTTTTCCCAACAATATGATCTTTATATAGTGTCACAATTAGGGTAAACCCTAATTGTCATGGCTTTCCATTTCCTTGGATCCATGGGTTCAAATACACCATGGAGCATCCATTGAGCATCCTATGGGTTTTAGCCCAACTTGATAATCCATGGAGTCTTAGCCCACTATACAAGTATGGATGATTTACACAATCAACCCATATATTTAATTAGTCTTCTTTTGGTCACTTAATTAATCCTAGATTAATTCTTGATCAATACTAATTAAATAATCTTATTAATATATTAGAACTTATAATATATTAACAAACCTTAAGTGTTATTTCTCTCATTATAGTCTATCCAAATGCATGATGCCATGCAACCCAAATGGACCATGCCGGGTCGGGTCAAGTCTTACCAATTATAGTTTTAATTCTGTTTGCATGGCTTCTACTAGTACTAGCAATAATTTTAATAAATATGAATTATGGCATGCTAGACTAGGACACATTCATTACAAGAGATTAAAAGGCATGTCTAAAATGAGTTTAATTCCAGCTTTTGATATGCAAAATAATGGAAAATGTAAAACATGCATGCTAACTAAAATCACTAGACAACCTTTCAAAGATGTTGTTAGGGAAAGCAAGGTGTTGGATTTAATACATAGTGATTTATGTGATTTCCATGCAACACCTTCCCTTGGAAACAAAAAGTATGTTGTTACTTTTATTGATGATGCATCTAGATATTGTTATGTCTATTTGCTACATTCTAAGGATGAAGCACTTGATCAATTTAAAATTTATAAACAACAAGCTGAGCTTCATAAAAATGAATTAATAAAAGTCTTTCGTACTGATAGAGGTGGTGAGTATTATGATCCAGTTTATTTTGAATCAACTGGAATAATACATCAAACCACAGCTCCTTATACACCACAACAAAATGGTGTAGCTGAAAGGAAGAATATGACTTTGAAAGAAATGGTTAATTCCATGTTGTCCTATTCTGGATTAAGTGAAGGGTTTTGGGGTGAGGAAATGTTAACTGCATGTTACATCTTGAATAGAACTCCAAATAAAAGGGGTAAGAATACTCCTTATGAACTTTGGTGTAAAAAGGTACCAAATTTGAGTTATCTCAAAGTTTGGGGTTGTAGAGCAGTTGTAAGGCTCACTGAACCCAAAAGGAAAACGTTGGGTGAGAGAGGTATATATTGTATCTTTATTGGATATGCTGAGCATTCCAAAGCATATAGATTCTATGTTTTAGAATCTAATGACTTTGTGTCTGTAAACACAGTGATAGAGTCAAGAGATGCCATTTTTGATGAAGAAAGATTTACATCTATACCTAGACCAAGGGACATGATTCATCAATCTTCCAGCAAGAGTGCTACTCAAGCTGAAGATGTTTCTGGTGGTGCAAGTTCTGTACCTGAACCTAGGAAAAGCACCAGAGCTAGAAAAGCTAAGTCTTTTGGATCTGATTTTCAACTATATTTAGTTGAAGGAACAAGGAATGAGACTATTTCTCAACATCAGTATTGTTTTAATATTGAAGAGGATCCAAAGACTTTCAGTGAACCTATGGCTTCTAGGGATGTTCATTTCTGGAAAGAGGCAATTCATGATGAGATTGATTCTATCATGCATAACAATACTTGGGTATTGGCTAATTTACCTCCTGGTTGCAAGGCATTAGGATGTAAATGGATCCTCAAAAGAAAAATGAAGGTGGATGGCGCAATAGATAAGTATAAAGCCAGATTGGTTATCCAAGGCTTTAGACAAAAGGAAGGCATTGATTTCTTTGATACTTATGCTCCTGTTGCCAGAATTTCTACTATTAGATTATTATTAGCTCTTGCAGCTATACATAATCTTGTGATTCAACAAATGAATGTGAAAACTGCATTTTTGAATGGTGACTTGGATGAGGAAATATACATGAAACAACCTGAAGGGTTTGTGATGCCTGGAAATGAACACAAAGTGTGCAAGTTGAAGAAATCATTATATGGTTTGAAACAAGCACCAAAACAATGGCATCAAAAGTTTGATGATGTTGTTTTGTCTAATGGTTTTGCATTAAACCAAGCTGACAAGTGTGTATATAGCAAATTTGATACTTCTGGTAAAGGAGTCATGATTTGCTTATATGTAGATGATATGTTGATTTTTGGTACTGATTTAGAAGAAGTTGATAAAACCAAGAAATTCTTATCATCTAGTTTTGATATGAAAGACATGGGGGAGGCTAAAGTAATTCTTGGTATAAGAATTAGAAAAGGAAACAATGGGATTTTAATTTCTCAATCTCATTATATTGAGAAGATATTGAAAAAGTTTAACTTTGAGAATTGTTCTCCTGTTAGCACTCCTATAGATCCTAGTCTTAAGCTTCTACCTAAGAAAGGATCTCCAGTGTCTCAACTAGAATACTCAAGGGCTATTGGTTGTCTAATGTATGCCATGATTAGTACTAGGCCTGATATAGCATATGCTGTGGGAAGGCTTAGTAGATATACTAGTAATCCTAGTTCACATCATTGGCAAGCCGTGAGTAGAGTATTCAAGTACTTAAAAGGGACCATGAATTATGGTTTAACTTATAGTGGATATCCTTCTGTTTTAGAAGGTTATTCAGATGCCAGCTGGATTAACAACTTAGAGGATCACTCCTCTACTAGTGGTTGGGTGTTTCTTCTTGGAGGAGGTGCCATTTCTTGGGCATCTAAGAAACAGACTTGTATTACTAACTCAACCATGGAGTCTGAGTTTGTTGCTTTGTCTGCTGCTGGTAAAGAAGCTGAGTGGCTAAGGAATTTGATTTATAAAATTCCATTATGGCCCAAACTGATATCTACCATTTCTATCAGATGTGATAGTGCTGCAAACTTGGCTAAGGCTTATAATCAAGTATACAATGGAAAGTCTAGACATTTAGGTGTTAGACATAGCATGATTCGTGAGCTCATTATGACTGGTGTGATATCTGTGGAGTTTGTAAGAACTCAGTTGAATTTAGCCGATCATCTAACCAAAGGGTTAGCAAGAGATCTTGTGCACAAGGCGGCTGTAGGGATGGGTTTAAAGTCCACTTAAAATCTTTTATATTGAGATACCCAATTCCCATCTAATGTGATATTAGATGTTGAATTCAATGTGGAAAGCTTGATATTTGAAGATTGGAACACATTATTATCATCATCCCAAGGTATGTGTTCAGTACTGCAAGTAAAGGAGGTTGAATTTATATTCTTAATAGTTCTTTTGAAAAATTGCATTTGCAGGTGCAAGAATAAAAGGACTACCTATATAAGCATGAAGTTTAGCTGCTTCAAGAAGTTAGGACTTGGCTTTGATATGCTTATTGACGGATGGGACACAAGCTTGTAAAATATAGTGTCAAGTTAGAACTTATGAGAATGTAAACTGTTGTGTGTATTATCTTCATGTATTCACTATGGATAGAAAGGGTTCAATCCTTAGTGACACCCTGATATTCGAATATTTGGATTGTGTAATATACTAAGGTGAAATTCAATCGTCACGATATTTCATTTATGCATCAGTTTGTTGGTGTTATGTTTCATTTTAAGTTAATCAAGATGACACTTAAATGGGGGAGATTTGTTGGTGATTTGTTATCATCAATATTATTTAAGTGTAATGGGATTACTTTGTTGACCAAAGGTGATCTTGATAAATATTAAACAAGTAAGTAAGGTGTGGAGTACACACTTGTTTAAGTTTGATCAAGTTTTCAAAGTACACTGTCATTTAGGGGCGAAGCCCCTAATCGAACGGGGGTCCGGGGGTAGCGCCCCTGGGAGCGGGGTCCAAGGGGCGGCAGCCCCTGGCGGGGTCCAAAGGGCAGAGCCCCTGGTTGGGCTCAGCGCGGAAATTTTTTATATAGGGTATGTTGCTATATAAAAAAATGCATCAGAAAATTGTATTTTCAGAAAATTGACCATTGTTTGACCCTTATCCAAACTTCCGTTTTATTTCGGTTTTTATAGTTTATGACAGTTTGAAACTGTCATATGACAGTTTTCAGACAAAGATCATAAATTCGGTTTTGGTCTCATTTTTCTGGTACAGACGAAACTATCATCAAAGCATTCTAAATTCTTGTCTCTCTGAGTCTTATCCGATTAAAGAATATTGGGAGTACCACCCAAATGCTTTAATATGAAAGTGTTTTACACAATTCTCAGAATTCCAAGCCTTACTATACCCCAATTTCTAACATATGGGGCCCAACTTGCCCCGCTTCCTGAACCGAATGACACATTTCCAAGGTGACACCTTTAGAATCATAAAATCTCCGACTTGGAACTCGAGGTCAGAACGTCTCTGAACAACATAACTCTTATGGCGACTCTATGCGGTCTGCATCCGATCACGTACATGTTGTATCAACTCATTAGTTTTGAGTACTACCTCATTACTCCTCATAACTCGATGTTGGATCTCGCCCTAACAAACTGGGGTCCGACACTTCCTCTCAAGAATCATCTTGAAGGGAGGTCGATCAATATTGAGATGATAACTATTGTTGTAGGAGAATGTGACATCCTCTACTTTTCAAAACTAATTAAAAAATTTTCTTTACGCTTTCTGTTTTATTTTGCAGAAAATCCTAGTATATTTGAAACATTTTGAGTACAAGTGATTGTCTCGATTTAATAAAAATCAAAGGATGTCATAATCAATACAAATACATAAGTTACAGCGTAAAAACCTAATGGTCCTAAACTCTATTATAGGTTATTTCTTAATCAATCATCATCTTAATCAAGTTACAGTAGCATAATCTTGATACCTGTGATGTATACAAATTGAGTGGGTCAAGTTTAGGGAAACCTGGTGAGATACATAGGGATTTCAATCCCATAATAATTTTATGGTAATATTCCTTAATTATCAGACCCGCAAAACCAATTGTTACCAAAAAATATAGATATAACTCAAACTTAAATATCTATAAGACCCTTTTATTCAAGCATACCCATCCTTAGTTGATCCTCACAAATCCTAGTCCACGATTTCTAGGGAGAGTTATCTCCCTGATGAACCGTTTAAGGTAAGGTTTTTACTACACAACTAGGGGCTTCATTGGCCGGTGTAAGTCATAAGGCATCCAATACTTCAGAGCACTTTGATGAATAAGGTATTAACTTTCGTCTATGTCTGTAGGTTATGATCCTACACCAGCAACGTAATTCACAAGACCGCCTAGAATGGTCAAGTGTTGTCATCCTACTCTGGTAAATGACCAAACATACCGTTAACTTTCCTGATCTGGACCCACCATTTCTAGTCATCCAAAAGGAATACTAAGATGTACTCCTGTATGAAGCTAACGTATATCGACACCTAATAGTGTCATAGGACATAGGTCTACTCTCTGTTCCTAACACACATGCCCATAACAGGATGCTACCCGTTATTGAAACCTAATTAAACTCTGCATCCTTTATAAGTCTTATTTCCCTACTAGGCAAGACTACCAGGCTTATGATTTTTCCTCGAAATACCAACTCTATTTTAGGCAACCCTATCCTTAATCTTAACATCGAGTGTTAGGTATTTATATTTTCTTTATCTATCTCACTAATAATTCTTTGATTATTTATTATCGTGTAAGCATATTATCTATATACTATAGCATATATAGAACCATATCTGGTTCGCACCTTGTATATAAACATATATATATATATATATATATATATATATATATATATATATATATATATATATATATATATATATATATAAATATATATATACCATATATTCTAGGAAAAAAAATATATAGTTCACAAATATTTAATACTTTCCATAATTATTTGTATAAAAATTATATTCATGAAAGGGACTATGCACTCACCTGATAAAATGGGTGACTGACAATTTCGGCAGCGCTTCGCTTCACACTTCCAAAGAAACCTAGACGTATAAAGCACTAAGCCTTAGCCTAGTTTTATAATCATGACGAATATTTATTGATAGTCTAGATTCCTCAATAATCCCAATGTATACATCACGATCTATCAAGTAAGGAATAACCAGGTAGGATCATATCAAAGGTGGTGTCTGTTTGGTATACAAAGTATACTGTTTAGAAATCCCATTTTAAATACCTCACTAAATCCAGCCTAAACATCACTCCCATAAGTAGATAAATCAGTATAATGACTTAGAATCACTGATAAATATTGATTATAGGTTCATAATAACAACTATGACTATAATTAAAAGTTACACTTAAATAAAATAAGCGTAGCTTAACTTGCAGAGTAATCTAGTGAAAATTATAAATTATATGGGCAAAACTCTGATCAGGGAATTTCTATTCACTGGCTATCTAACACCACAGGGCTTTGCTAAAGGGGTCGAGAACTCAAGAGTAAAGGGCTAAAAGCTTCGAGAGACTTCCAGAGAGATTGAGTGGAAAAGTGTGAGAGTTATGCTGACTTCTGAGGGTTTATGCCGCACACTATTTCCCATTCGTGCTACGCATCTGGTCGGCCAGGGTGACATGTCGATCGATGGGTGGTGACACGTGGTGCAATTTAAGTGGTGTGTCAGTGCATGTCGCGCACACTGTCGTAGCGTATGAATTTTTATAAGTGTTTTAAAAGTTCATATCTTCTTCACACGAGCTCCATTTTTGACAGGTTTTTATACCCACATGTAGCTATCAACGAGATCTACAACTTTCATTTAGACTCCATCGGCTAGTTTTGACTTTATTTTCAAAGTTATATTTTTACAAGCTTAGACTGTTAAAGTCCGTGTAAAAATCATAACTCTTTTATATGATATCCGTTCTCGACTGTCTTTATATTGACAGATAGGTATGAACGGGATCTTCAACTCTCGTTTAAATTGTTTTTCCTAATAATCAACCGTTATAAATTTCGATATCAGTGTTGCACACTTCTGCGTTGAAACTTAGAAAAATCAAATCATCCTCTCACGAAGTCAGATTTGGGCATTCTTTATATGTACGTGTTTGTTTTCGTGATTCCTACGACTTTTGTTTAGATTACTTAGGCTAATAAGAAACCTATCTCTAATTCACTATTTACGATACACTGTCTGAATGAGAAACTTCGAAAGTCCATAACTTCTGCATACGAAGTCGGATTTGAGTGTGCTTTATGTGTACGTGATTCATATCACAACTCCTACACTTTCCGTCAAGTATTTGTCCTAAATAATCTTCTATCAAGTTTGTCATTTCGTCGCTTATCGATAAATTACTAAAATGGCTTTTATAATACGTAGTCTGCAATTCACGACTAATGATAATCATAATTGAGGATCTATATTATAATTATTATCTATTATATTTTCAATGTCTAGCCAAAATTCGCAGGCGTTACAGAGAACTCGTCCAATGAAATATATGATGGGTTTTGTAACGACCCAAAAATTAAGGGGTAAAAATTTCATTTTTCATTATAGTGAAACACAGATGTTACTTAATCCAACCATTCAAAAGCATTGCTTAGTTAAAACATTTATCAGAGTTACATCCCAAAATAACACAATGCAGAAAACACGGGTGTGTGCGCTGCGATCAAGCCAGACCCTTCCTTTCCAAACCAATGATACTTGAAACCATAAACAAAACTGTAAGCACAAAGCTTAGTGAGTTCCCTATAACATACCCCATACAATCCACATAATCACATAAACCATATCATCCATATAAGCCACATAAGCCACATCAAACACATAAGCCATGTAAAGAATCATATATGGATGCCTTGGAAACCCACCAAGGTCTTACACCGGGTGCCATGGGAACCCCCACATGGTCTTAGCCCACTGCCATGGGAACCCCCACATGGTCTTAACTAACTGCCATATAAACCATATGTACAAACATATAAGGATGCCCTGGAAACCCTCCAAGGTCTTACTCCAGGTGCCATGGGAACCCCCACATGGTCTTAACTAAGGATGCCATGGAAACCCTCCAAGGTCTTACACCGGGTGCCAAGGGAACCCCTGCATGGTCTTAGCCTGGAATGCCATGGGAACCCCCACATGATCTAATATCCAATTGCCTCGGGAACCCCCGGGGTCTTCCATGCAAGTATCACAAAGACAACTAGCATACCACATACCACATAATAACCTATCATACTAAATAATACATAATGAACTAGAATACCACATAACACATAATGGGCCGACCTTGGTGTCTTCGACCCATTGGTATGGTGAGGAGACTCACCTTGCACTGCTGAAGTCCTGCGAATAAATCTCTGGCTGCTGGATAACAGATTCCTGAACTGTCAACATCAAAACAACACCTAATTAACCATTTGGGTTTCAATGCATAACCATAAATCCACACTTGGGGTAAAAGGACCATTTTACCCCTAACCTAGCTTGGTCCAAGACCAAGGACCAAACTCACACTCTGAAGACCCAAAAGCCAACTATTCAACCTAGGCCCAATTATGGCCCTAATTTCCAAATTAGGCCCAAACCCCTTACATGGGCTTTACCCTAAAGCCCATCCAAATATTCTAGTCCATATACTTGTTCTTGGATGGCCCATCAAGAATCCAAACATCTAAGCCCAACAGAAAAGCCCAACTCAAAACCCAATACAATTAGGGTTTTCACATAAAATGACGATTAGGGTTAAGTGTTCTTACTTAACCCATTCGGGACTTAATCCATTAAGCCCATCACCCCACTAGATCGATCATACAATGTAATCAGGCATAAGTCACAACTTCAATCCAATGGTCCAAAACGCGAGTCCCGGCAAGTCCAAACTAAAATCTCCGAGATTAGGGTTTTCTAAACCCTAATTAGGGTTTCTAACCCAAGCACAAGCCAATTAGTCCAATGGTTATGTTTTAGGTCAAATTAGGGTTTCACTAGGCCAGGCACCACCCACTGGCACCTTGGGTGGCGGTGGTCCACGCCGGATCACGGCGGCAGCCACCACCTCACGGTGGTGATGGTTATGATTTTAAAACAAAATACATAAAAAGCATCCCAAATAATAGTCCAATCACACGTAAGAGCACACAACCACCCAAGGTGGCGGCATGAGGTGGCAGCCATCACCTCACGGTGGTGGTGGGTTTCTTCGGTTTTTCCGGCCAAACCATCACACACTCTCGACATACACAACCAAAAACAGCAACATAAACGCCTATACATGCAAATACGCACGAAACCACCTACCTGGTGGCGTGCAACGGTCGTAGAACATCAGCCAAGGCGAAATAGCCGCATAGCGGCGCCGCCGCCGACGAGACCCAACAACAGCAACGAAGAGGATGAAGTGGGGGCTGCGCCATCGACGGATAGGGACGTAACGACCATTGAACACGTTCGACCGGTCTGTCCATGACCACATTATCGGGCTCGAACTCTCGCCTTCGCCGGCGATGAGAGTAGTGGTGGTCATACGTTAGAAGAAAGAAAGAGAAGAAGGAGGAATGGTCGGAACAACAACAACGACAGCCGCACGACCAACTGTGGCTCCGTCTTCAATAAAAGCAGTGCAACGGCAGTTAGAGATGAGAACCCGACAGCACCCGAAGGTCTCCCGCTATCCGTCGTCGGTCTCGGTATCTCCTGACGTAGAGAAGAAGGTGTCGCCGATGGTCTTTGTTGGTCGGAAAATGAGAGAAAAGGGGTGGTGGCAGCTGGTGTACTCTAAGTGCCGGCTGACTATTGTTTAGGGTTAGGGTTTGGCTAGAGAAGGTGACGGGTATATGCCCGACCATGTGAAAAACTTTACACATAACTACTCTTCCAGCCCATCCATCTCAATTCCTTTTAACATAAATCCATAATTTACCATTCAACCCTCAGTATTCTAAAATCCTTTCAATTTATGTCCAATATTTACCAAATACCCCCTGACTTCTGAAAATCTTTCCATATCAATCCGAAAATTACACTTAACCCCCATTATTCAAAAGTTATGACATTTAGCTCCCAAAACCAACACCTTGCTAAATTATGGATTTAGGGCTACTATTCATTTATTAGTTTTTATCTATCTATCTATTTATTTATTTAATAAATGGAATGTTATAGGTTTATTAGGTTACACCAATATGCACAATGCAAAAACACTTAACAGTTAAAAAGGGAACATGGAACCTAAAAGTATCTACGTCTTCACATTAAGGCAACATACTTTGAATAACCAAATCCTAATATGTGTCCTGTTAATTTCGAAAATCACAAAGAAAAGATATATATCTCAAACTTATTATAGCAAACAAGTTACTTCAATCCTTCATTTGAAGAGATTGGAAAGCTAGAGCAAAAAGGATGATGCCTCTAATGGTTCACACCCAAACCTTAGAACTAAAAGAAACTTGAGAAGAGATGAGGAAAGGTATAATTTTTGTTCATAGGCTTCCAACAAAGAGTAGTCCCGAAATTAATGTCCAAGGGGTCCTATTTATAGTTTAGGTAACTTAAGGACAAATCAAGATTTGAATAATTAAATAATGAATTTAATTCAAATTCAAATTCTTTCCTCATCAGCATCCAGGAGGCTTCTAGAAACCCTAGAAAGGCTCCCAAAACCGTCTAACCTAGGATGGTTCTAGAATTGTCTCTTTTGTTCAACTACTAAACAATTATAATTCACCCCTTGCACCTTTAGTTAATTCTAATTAATCCCAAATTAATTCCAGATTAATTCTAATTAATAATTAACTAATACTACTTGATTTCTAATTAATTTATTAACCATATAAATTAACAAATCAATTATTTAACAATTAATCTCATATTAACTTATTAATCACATAAGAAATTAACAAACCAACTGTCAATTTTCAATTAATATATTAATCATATAATATATTAATAAATCAGTTCCTCATAATTTCTAATTCGTTTATTAATCATATAATAATCTAATAAGTCATTACCTCTCTATAAATATCATTCATATAAAGTTCTAGTTATGGGGGAAACCAAAAAAGGACTTTGCTTCCAATTACAAGAATATACCAATTTAGTTACTGGCTTAGACACCTTAATCCAACAAGATAAGTATCCCAACTCCTGCTAAAATCTAGAACATATGCCCTGAGCATATTCTCGAGTGTCTGAATAGTCCGCTCACTCTGTTCGTCGGTCTGGGGGTGGTATGATGTGATGAAATGCAGCTGAGTACCCAACACTCTTGAACCTTCCTCCAAAAATTGGAGGTTAAACGAACATCGCGATCGGAGATCACTATAACCAGAACCCCGTGACGAGTGACTATCTCTCTGATGTAGATGGTGGCCAACTTCTTGATGAAAATGCTCTCAGAAATAGGGATGAAATGAGCACTCTTGGTCAATCTATCGACAATGACCCAGATAGAATCAACCCTACATGTTGTCCTTGATAACTTCTTGATAAAGTCCATGGTGATCTCTTCCTATTTCCACATGGGAATGGGTAACAACTGCATCTTGTCATGGGGTCTCTAATGTTTGGCCTTGACTTTCCGGCAAGTCAGTCATCGTTCAATGTACCATGCTATCTCCCACTTCATGCAGGGCCACCAATAGCTCAACCTCAAATCTCTATACATCTTCGTGGCCCCCGGATGCATCAAAAACTTTGATTTGTGTGCTTCCTCCAACAATGTCTGCCTAACCTTTCCAACAACCGGAACCCATACCCTGCAACACTGAGTCAATAACCCACAACTATCTCTAATAAATAATGGAATCTGGCCCCTGATTCTCTCTTCTACCAATTCTCACTTTTTAACCCCTCTACACGCTCTTTCTTGATCAAATCTAACAATTGTGAAATGATAACCATCCTCAAACATATATCTCTTATGGGTGTACTTGCTGCCTTGCGATTAAAGGCATCGATCACAACATTGGCCTTCCTAGGATGATACATAATTTCACAGTCATGATCCTTCACTACGTCTAACCATCTGTGTGGTCTCATATTAAGGTTTGATTGATCCATCAAATATCTTAAGCTATTGTGGTATGTATAAATAGTACACTTGACCCCACACAAATAGTGTCACAAAATCTTGAGGGAAAAAACCACAACCCCCATATCTAGATCACGAGTAGGGTAATTTACCTCGTGAGGCCTCAACTGTCTCGATGCGTAAGCAATCATATGACCCCTCTGCATAAGCATTTCACCCAAAATCAAAATCGACACATCTAAATAAACCACAAAGTCATCTATACCCTCAGGAAGGGTTAGAATCGGAGCATCATACAATCTCTACCTCAAACTCTCAACTACTGCTTGATGCTAAGGCCCCCATCGAAAAGTAACATTCTTCTTCGTCAATCGGGTTAAAGGGACAACAATATTGGAGAAATCTTGAATGAAACTATGGTAATAACCTGCTAACCCAAGGAAACTTTGAGCCTCAGATGGTGACCTCAGAATCTCCAACTGAATCACTGCTTAGATCTTGGTCGGATCGACCAATATACCCTTCTGGTTGACAATGTGCCCCAATAACTGCACTTCGTGCAACTAGAAATCACATTTGGAGAACTTGGCATAAAGCCTCTCCGTCCTCAAAGTGTCTAAAACCTCCCATAGGTGCTCCTATGTTATTCCTTGGTTTTAGAGTAGACCAATATATCATCAATAAATACTATCATAGACTGGTCCAACATCGACTTGCACACCCTATTCATGAGATCCATGAATGTTTCCAGTGAGTTGGTGAGCCCAAATGGCATCACCACAAACTCATAATGATCATAACGAGTCTTGAAGGTTGTATTTTGCACATCCTCATCCCTGACCCTCATTAGATGACAACCTGATCTCAAATCAATCTTGGAAAACCAAGATGAACCATAGAGCTGGTCAAATAAATTGTCGATCATCGAAAGTGGATAATGGTTCTTCACCGTTAACTTATTCAACTTCCGGTAGTCATCAATGCACATCCTGTGCAAACCATCTTTATTTTTCACAAACAGGATCGTTGCTCCCCACGGTAAACTGCTCGCCCTAATGAATCCCTTGTCTAACAACTCCTGCAACAGTGTAGACAACTCCTATATTTACGATGGTGCTAGGAGATACGTTTCCTTGGTTATTGGAGCTGCACTTGGAACCAAATCGACCCGGAACTCTACCTGCCTCTTAGGAGGCATCCCAGTAAGTCATCAGGAAACACATTTGGAAAGTCTCAAACGATGGGGACATCACCCACTGTCTTCATCTTCACAACCTGTGAATCCATAATATATGCCAAAAACCAAGAACACCACTGATGAAGATATATCCTAGCCTTCGCAGCTGAGCAAAAATTCGGTGTTCACTTAGTTCCATCACCATGAATAATCAGTTCTCCCCCTCTTGGGGTTCAAACTCTCACCAGCTGACGCTTACAATCAATCATAGCTCCATTCTTGCTCAACCAATCCATGCCTATAATGATTTTACTCCTTCGTAGAGGAACAGAGACTAGATCTATCATATACTTATCACGAAACAACTCGAGAACGCAACTCTGATGAACACTCAGAGCACTCACTATACGGTCATCTGTAATCTCTACCTCCAGTGGGTGATCCAAAGCTCTCAGAGCATCACCAACCTTTTTGCTAAGCGCAAGAGACACGAAAAAGATTGGGTAGCACCTAAATCGAAGAGAACATGAGTAGTCAAACCATTGACTAAAAATATCCCTATACAAAGTAAAATAAAACATATGCATAAATAATGAAAATAGGAAAATATATGATAAAGATACGTACTAGTGGAAACATCTAGCGTTGCTTGGTTCTCCTCGGTCATCAACTAAAAAGATATGCTCCTCACTATAGGAGCCTTTGCCTTGCCTTGATGGCCATCAGTGATCCTCAATGTAGCAAGAACAAGTGTCGTGACCACTCCTCTTGACAACCTCAGACAGTCGGTCTTCTTGTAGCCTATCTAATTGCAATGGAAGCAAATCAGACTTAATACCTGAGTACAATCCCTGCTAACATGATCCGTCTTGCCGTACTTGTATCAACGCGGATCACCCACTCGGCACGCTCCATCGTGAGGTTACCCACACTTTCCATAACGGCTCCGGTCCTGCTGGCCTCTAGATTGCGAGTCAAAAGTCTTAGGCTTCTTCACCGAGCTCACCACTGTCTGAACCTCACCTGCCTTGCACTTCAACCGAATCTCCACCTCAATCTCCCATTCATGGGCTTTGGCAATCATATCCTCTAAGGCCCTACAACTTGACATGCTCACAAAATATCGTATGTCATCCCTAAGCATGTCATGATACATTTCCTTCTTCATCTCCTCATCAATAACATACTATGGAACTAATAAATTCCTCTCCCTGAACTTGGTGGTGATCTCCGCCACAGTCTCTATTGTCTGGAGAAGGTACTAAAACTCCCTCGCCAACTGCTGCACCTCGATGGTAGGTGCAAACTCCACCCTGAATCTTGACATAAAATCGGTCTAGGTCATGGCCTCCATAACCTAGGATCCTAAGGCATGACCAACTTCCTCCCACCAGTCGCGAGCTTGATCCCCTAGAAGACAAGATGCAAACCTCTCCTTTGATCCCTCAGGGTAGAAACTCGTTTGGTGAGTACTCTCCATATCTGCAATCGACCGTTTGTTGGCAATCTCGTCCTTCTTCCCGAAGAACTATGGAGATCCAAAATCCTTGAACTCTATAAAGGAGAGAGAACATGCCTCTAACCGACCAACTACAGTCTCTACATGCCCCCTAAGTGATCATCCAACAGTTCCATGATCCCCTCCTTTATGGTACCAAACATCACATGAGTCGCATCCAAAATACCACGAGTAATCTATGATGTAATGAAATCGTGTATCCTCTTATCAATCAACTCAACACTAGAGCTTGAACCAGAACCAGAACCTCCTCCTCAAGTGCTCACCACCATACGAAAAGACAAACATATAAACAACCAGAACATACCTGGGGGATATCTCACGCTACAAGTTCATTAGGATCTCCATGATTTTCCTTGATTCGAGTATATATACTACCTTCCACATCTATCCATACTCTCCTCAAGAATCCTCCTGAATTCTCTAAGTCACTTCACTATGGCGACTCTCATGAATCCTTATGCTAATCAGCATACAAATCTTACTACTGTGCTTCCTAGGCTCTCCTAGGAATCCTCATCTCACTTGTTTCTATATTACCAGGAATCTCTACCAACTCCACTAGTTGCCTTATGGATGCAAATTATACACAATACTAGATCAAATAGATTGTCGAATAAATGATTCTACCCTAATCCCACAACCAAACAAGGAACAGGAAATAAGGCTAAATCAATCATTCTAAGGCTACATGATCCAAATCGTATACATTTTTGTAACATACACTTAGCAATTGACTTTGTCAATCTAGACTCCAAGTAGCACATAACATTTAACTCCTCCTAGGCTATTAGACATCAAACATATCAAAAAGTTCTATCATGCAATCAATGTAGGTATCCATACCCCTAATCTAGCATACAACTCATATAATATAATACCAAGCATAATACTCATGTATGGGTATTTTGGGAATCACTTACTTGAGCTCTCCTGATTGCACACATCATGCCCCTTTCTTTATAAAAATCTTTTTGAATTTTTTTCTTACAAAAAGATTTATCACTTCCTCAGTTTGAGTTTAGTCATACCCGAGGGTATGCTTGAATCCCTCAAACCCTGGCTCTGATACCAACTTGTGACATTTGTAAAGTACAAAGTAAATTTTTTATTTTTAAAACACCACGATCACATCAACATTTGTTTAAAAGCTAATCATAGTAAAATTTATTTCTTAAACACCAGAGTAAAATCGTAATAATCATGTAGAATAAGCCTCCACGGGATGCAGTGCGATCAAGGCATGCCCTTCCCATTGGAACTGGAAGTACCTGAAAGCATTTAAAACAAAAACCATAAGCACAAATCTTAGTGAGTTCCCCAAAATGCCATATACCATACATACATTCATCATGGGCTACCCCATGGTCTTTCCTTGAAATCCATGGGATATCCCTATGGTCTTACATCCAAGTGTTATGGGCTACCCCCATGGCCTTCCCCTGATATCACATAGGCTACCCCTATGGTATTACATCCAAGTACCATGGTCTACTCCATGATCTTTACTTGAAATGCCATGGGATACCCCTATAGTCTTATATCCAAGTGTCATGGGCCACCCCCATGGTCTTTACTTGTAATGCTATAGGTTACCCCCATGGTATTGTATCCAAGTGTTATCAGCTACCTCCGTGATATTTTATACAGTTTCCATGGGCTACCATAATGGTCTTCTGTGTAAATATCACAAAGACAACTAGCATCCTACATAGTATAGTGGGAAGACTCACCTCTCTCACGAATTCTGACAAACCATAGCTCAACGTCACAAAACAGGTGATACAACCCACCCATCAAATCACACATGGTCACACCTTAATCTACACTTTAGAGTTAGAAATTTGACCAAAAGTCAACATGGTAAAAACTTCAACGGTCAAAGCCAACAGAAGCTGACTTTCACGTCGTGACCAATCAATGGTCATGTCGTGGAGAATAAACTCAGGATCGATCAATATCTAGGTCCCAATCCAACCCAGTCATGATCAATTCTAATATCATATCATGATGGTCATGCCACCATGTTATGACAGAGTTTGTCCAAAACAGTCGATGACTCCCCAATCGTCACGTCGTGACATCCATATGGTCACGTCGTGAATAGTGCATTATGGAAACTTAATGAATTATGCCCCTAATCCTTTAAGCCACCCACTATAAATTTCTAGAGGGTTTTTTACTCTAATAACATTCTAAAAATTGATGCTTTATATACATGAATGTCAAATGCATGTCTTGAGCTCATGTTAGGTCAGAATGATGACAGTGGAAACAAAATCACATGCATGGATTGAAAACTTAACGAAACTTCAGATCCATAGCATATAACCTACAAGGGACCTCAAGGATCCATAAAGTTGCCAAATTTCTGGAATCCATCCATCCAAACTTTCCCAAATATGGAAAAAAGGACAAAAAGCATAGATCTAGAAGCCTAATGTATAAAGATTAGAACTTTATTACTCACAAAGGTCTAGGAGATGCTTGACTAAAATCTCTAAGCTTACCAAGATGCTCTTTACTATACAAGAGCCTTCTTCCTTCAAGAGCCACTAAGAACACCAAAATAAGCTTAAAAATCAAGTAAATGGGATTAGGGTTTTCTTCAAGGTGTTAAGAGGTGAAGGAGGCTAAGGGTGGAGAAAACTCTAGCCCTAACTTCCTTAAATAGGGCCTGATGTGCACAAATTATACCTATATGGCTTTAAATTTATAAACCTAACTAGTTATCTACTAATGCACCTATAGGCAGTGTACCTAGTCAGTATATAGTATAGTAAAGTAATTTGATGTAACATCCCATAATTTTCAATATTATAAAAGGAAAACTTAGTAATTTATTATTTTAATAAAGTTAAAATAATTATTTGATACACTTAAAACACTTGATTAAGTGTTGTAAAAATTAAGAAGTAGAAACTTCAAAAACCGAAGACCTTCGTAGCCGCAAACCTTCGCTATTCTTCTTCTTCTTTCTTCTCTATGGACCGCAAACGAAGAGAGCCACAAACCGAAAGGGGGGGGGGGGGCGCAAAACTGTTTGCAGCCGCAAACAGTTCGCAGCCGTGAACCTGAGGATCTTATCTCCTCGGGATGTGTTTACAGCCGCAAACTCTAGTGTATATATAAGATTGACTGATTTTTCCTCCATTTTACACACTCCAACCGAAAACTCTCATTCTCTCTCAAGTATCATCAACCGAAAACCTCTTTTCTCCTCAAGAACATGCGAAATTCTCTTAGAATCTTGTAAGAATCACACCTTGATCTTGTAATCAGCTTACAATCACTTCCAATCTTCATATCTTTGGGCCGAAAACACTTGAATCTTCAAGTGTTCTTCATTTCATCAAGAACATCAACCGTAAACCCAAGAACACACGCTTGAAGCGGCTTAAAGCCCAAGAACATCAACCTCTTTTAGACCGTGAACTCATTTGGTTGGCCGTAAACCCCTTGCAGCCTTCCATTTTGCTTCTAACACTCTTATTTGTAAGTTAAACTTACAAATTAGTCTAATTCCTTATCATTCTTGTGATTACATACACTAATTTTTTACATATATATTACATAAGATGCTAATGAGGAATCGGTTTTGCTACGGGACATCACTCGTGGAAATAACATCCTAAATCAAACCTTCAATCGAATCACTCAAAAAAGGTGAGTTCATACCCCTACATTTTTATGATTTTTAACTATTTTAGGGGGGGGGGGGGAATACAAGTGAAACACAATAAAAATTGTGTTATTATCTAAAATGTTTTTAATGTTTTTAAATTTTATAATTATCAAAATTACATATTTATATATGTGTAAATTATATAATTTGGATTCAGAAGATTTAGAATATGTAATTTGACTCCATTTCCTGTTCCCTATTTGGCTGTGGGCTTGGGGTAAAGTTATTTAATTGAAGGTCTAATAAATCACAATTATATAAATATTACATTTATATAAATATAAAAATGGTTTTCAAAATGTCTAGTACTATTTCAGTACAAATAGTGGATTTCATAGGACAACAATATTACTGATTCTTACAAAAGTTAACAAAGGTTTTCATTATGGTAAAACAAACAGTAAACTATAATAGATATAGTTTAGAGAATTCATTCATTGGTTTCAAGGTTCAAAGTACATAATAGAAAACAAATAGAGTACATGATGGAAAACAAGTAGAGAACTTTTTTCAGAAAACAGATAGAATACTTTGCTGAAAACAAACATACAAACTATATTTTATATAGTTTATGAAACTTAGTTACATTATACTTATTACAAAGTAACTTTTCAATATTCTACGCATAATCATCAATATAGCACTTGTGAGACAACCTTCACGTACTTTTCTAAGTACCCAACAAGTCCTGAAATTATAACCAGAGTCTCCTGGAAGGAGAGCGCGACACTTGTATATAGATCTATATGGGACTGACAATCCCACACCTGAACTGCTAGCTACAGTTAGGAAGGCATGCCTGGGGTGACAAATGTCCTACCAATTGCGACGCCTGAAGAACACCGTGCTCAGGCGATCATAGGTCATCTAGTATGGTTATAATAACTCACATATTGGTATTGAACAAAATGATTAGTGTATGAATAAGTGAACTTCATATAGTTTTATTTAATTATAAGACTATAAACACAGTATTTTTCAAGTACAGTTGGTCATACTAGCTAATTACAAATACATGAGTTGCATACTAATACAAGAACATGATACTATTTCAGTATAGAGAAAACATACTTTTCATGGTTTTATGAGAACTAAACTACATTTTTTACTTCGGATTACAATAACTTTCATACATTTTGCTTACAATATACTACAGTAGAAAATATAGGATTTTCTGGGAAAAACATGTTTACAATATCAAGGAACAAGAAAACCAATTTCAATTACAAACGTACTTATGAACTCACAACTTAATTGTTGACACCTTTTTTAAACTACTTGTATTGTTAGGGAAACAGTAATACAGGTACAAGCACATCTTTTGAGAAGACGATGATCTATAAACTCATGTCTTTTAAACTTGTACTTTTGGTGTCATATACATTATGTTTTGAACACAGATGTAAAACTTATAACTTTGTAAATACAATGGTGGTTGTTGTACATTGACTACTATTATGCATTTTTGTGATACTAAACATGACGTCCTCCGCCCCCGAGCATTTCCGTCGTTCCGGTTTGGGGGTGTGACAGTTGAGTATCAGAGCATTGTTTATTGTGAACTAAGTATATTAAACCATAAAATATATACAAACTATAAATGCTATGGGGCTTAAGCGCTCTGACTAAAAGTACACTTTCAAAATCTAAGTATTTTCTAAGAAGTATACTAACATGCATATATACAAGAAACAGTGTCACAGTAAGAACTATACAAAAGTATTTGGATGGCGGACACTACAGTTAAACCTGGACAGTTATGTAATCATATCTAGGATCAATATAGCCTGGTCAACTATATTTATTTGAGATATGACCAACATGTGTTTGGGAGTGATAGTGGTGTTGCAACAAGTCTAAAACTTACCTAAGTACTAGAAGAACTCTAGAATCAAACATAAAGATAAAATATTATAGGAATATTTTATGACACTATAACATAGAAACAACAAGATACAAGAGAGTCATCCTTACTAGAAACAAACATGTGAAAACAAAGGATCATTACTGGTAGAGCTATAAGTATTAAGTATATATTAAAGTTATATATAACTAAGGTTTTATAGACTTAGAATGGGTGGTTTAGCTTTACTTCCTTTTTCATGTTTGGATGTGGATATAGAGTAGGACCATTTATTCGAAGGTCTATTCTACTCGAGTTATATATAATTAGCATACACTTTGTGGTTATAGAAGGATCCAGTATGAGTCATACCATACAAAATACATTAACTGTTAACTATAAGTTTCTTATATAGAAACTTGAAACTGTCTATTTGATTTCTCAAATCTGTTAGATGTCTCTTATCTCCCTATTCTCACATAGATAACATGGCTGAATTTCATCTACGGGGAGATCCGTACTTTCCCAATCAAGGGAATGAGGGATGGCATAATGCTGAACTATAAAATGATCCTGTAGATCCAATAGAAGAGGATTTTCCTGAAGATTCTGACTCAGAATCAGGAGCTTATAACCCACCTCAAGTTGCCCTAAATCCCAATCCCCGACAAAATTTTCATGGTCCGACACCTCAATGGGCAGTAAACTTAGATAGGTGGAGTTATGAACAGGGTCAGGACCATCCTTACAATGGAGACCGAAGCTTTTACAATCTTGACGAAGGAGGCTCAGCAGACAGAGCCCTTCCAGTGTTAGTTCGTCGGATTGCGCGTGATGATGAACAAGGAAGATCTACTATCGACGAAGTCGTACAAGTTAGTGCTACCACTAGAGTCAACACAGTTCGCCTTCACCACCTGATTGGAAACCATGAGACAACCTGGAATATTATTGAAACCTTACGAAGGGAACTAGCTGCAAGCCGAACTGAAGTTAGAGAACTTCGAGAATGTCAAGTGACACTAGAAAGGCGTATGTTTGCCATGGAACGCCAGTTGGCCAAATTCAAAGCTAAATCTAGTAGGAATCCGAACAATACTCCTCACGAGTAGAGCATACTCTACTCACTCTTTTGGGATGTAGTCTAAATCCGTGTATATACACCAGTGATGTTTTCATATACATAGTACGACCTCGAAATTTCATTTTTCGATAGGTCAATATGCTGTCAAGTTTTCAGTTAAATTGGTATATTGTAGACCTACTACAAGGTCAAATTTTCCGAACTCTATGTATCTAATGTACCAATACATGACAGACATCTTATTTCCTTTGAAAAATCACTATACAATTCCACTTCACAAGTTATTCCTTGTAAAGGACTACTATGTAAATCTTTTTCTGAATACATGTAGAACTAATATAATTAGTTCAAAGACATTTGGTTTTATTATCACTATTGATGTCTTACTACCTTTCCATTTTTATATCTTGAAACAAAGGATGCCTCCCAGAAAGAATCCGGGACATGTCAATATCAATGAAGCACCAACACCACCTCCACCACCACCTCCACAATACGATGTTGCTGTCTTCCAAGCAGCAGTAACTGCCGCCGTGGCTGCTGCCATGACCCAAATCAACGCCAACAGTATTAATGGAGCTGGCAGTGGTGCTCACAATTTCAATCTTGCTGAAAATCTTGGATACCCTCGCGAGTGTTCATACAAAGACTTTACAAATGCGAAGCCTAAAACTTTTGATGGTACAGGAGGCGTCATTACTCTGACACGCTGGTTCGAGAAAACAAAATGAGTGTTTGAAATCTGTGCTTGTCCTAAAGCAAGCAAAGTCAAGTTCGCAGCATGTACCTTTCTGGACAGAGCCCTTTCCTGGTGGAATGGCTATGTCAAATCCTTATCCCTCCCAGTCGCCAATGCTATGGGCTGGGAAGATTTAAAAATCCTGATGCTAGCAGAATATTGTCCCAGAGGCGAACCTCAAAAGCTAGAGGAAGAACTTTGGAGTCTGACGATGAAAGACTCCGATATTACTGCATATACTTCCAGGTTCAGTGATCTGGCTATTCTGTGTCCAGGGATGATTCCTACTGAGAGCAAGAAAGTTGAGAGATATACTGGGGACTCTCTCCCCAGATACAAGGAAATGTAATAGCCGCTAACCGTCTCACTTTTGACAGTGCCAAGCGTTTGGCACCGACACTAGTAGACCACATAGTTTGTCAGGGCTTTATGGTACCCATCCCGGAGAAACCCAAGGAAGCGGGCAGTAAGATGAAATTCTGGAAAAAGCGAAAGGGGCAATCGTGTCAAGAGCCCTCGAAAAAGCAAAAAATAGTAGCAGCACACGCTGCTATTGTTCCTGCTGCTGTTCCAACCCCTGTTCCTACCACTGTGTCTGTTACTCCAGCAACCCCAAGTAAATATGCTGGAACTTTATCAAAGTGCAATAAATGCAACTTCCATCATAAGGGAGTTTGCAAAGAAATGCACTGCCAGAACTGTAACAGAAAGCGGCACACTGCCTGTTCTGTAAAGCACCGACACAACCTATTTTTCAAGTTCCTTCCGCGGGAGTGAGCCAAGCATGCTATGAATGTGGGGAGGTAGGAGATTTCAAGAGAAATTGTCCTAAGTTAAAGAACGCTAGTGGTACTGGAAGAGTCTTGGCGATTGGCTATGAAGAAGCGGTAACGGATCCTAATGTGGTGACCGGTACGTTTCTTCTCAACAACTCTTACGCATTCATTCGTTTCGATACCGGTGCATAGAAAAGTTTCGTAAGCCATAAGTTCAAACACCTTCTAAAAAAATCCCAAAGCACTAAAAGATACATTCACCATTGAGATGGCCAACGGAAAAACCGAGAATACCAATGACATATACATAGGATGCACACTTACTCTAGATAACCATTCATTCCAAATTGACCTTACGACGGTCTCAATTAAAAGTTTTGACATCATAATCGGCATGGATTGGTTAAGTCTTCACCGTGCTGCTATCCTGTGTTATGAGAAAGCTATCCATCTTAATCTACCAAGTAACAAATCTCTCGTTATATATGGTGACAAATCTAGTGCAAATCTTCAAATCATTTCTTGCGTCAAGGCTCAGAAGTATCTTCGCAAAGATTACTGCGCCTTCTTAGCTCACGTTTTTTATAAGACACAAGAAGTGAAAAGCATCAAGGATATCCCTGAAGTCTGTGATTTCCCTGATGTGTTCCTTGAAGATATCTCAGGAGTCCCTCCTGAACGCCAAGTCGAATTCCGAATCGACTTGATTCCCGGAGCTACCCTTGTAGCTAAAGCCCCATATTGTCTTGCACCTTCAGAAATACAAGAACTATCCAGCCAATTGAACGAACTTCTCAACAAAGGCTTCATTAGACTAAGCTTCTCACCCTGGGGAACATCAGTCTTGTTCGTGATAAAGAAGGATGGATCGTTTCACATGTGCATAGACTACCAGGAATTAAACAAACTGACAGTTAAAAACCGATACCCTTTACCACGGATAGATGACCTCTTCGATCAACTCCAAGGAGCTAGTTTCTTCTCCAAGATTGACCTGAGATCAGGATACCATAAGCTAGGAGTCTAGGAGGTCGACATTCCAAAGACTACTTTCAGAACTCGCTACGGTCACTACAAATTCGTGGTGATGCCTTTTGGTCTAACGAATACACCTGCAGTATTCATGGACCTGATGAATCGAGTGTGTCGAACTTACTTAGAGTAGTTCGTTATAGTCTTCATTGATGATATACTAGTCTATTCTCAGAGCAAGGAAGAACATAACCTACACTTGCGACAAGTCTTGGAAACCTTAAGGGCAGAGAAATTATACGCGAAGTTCTCAAAGTGTGAATTCTGGATTCGAAAGGTGGAGTTCCTAGGTCATGTAGTCAGCAAGGATGGGATACATGTTGACCCCTCCAAGATTAAGGATATCGAAAGTTGGGCGACCCCACGAACACCAACAGAAATTTGTCAGTTTCTAGGTGTCACTGGCTACTACAGGAGATTCATCTAGAACTTTTCAAAGATCGCGAAGCCACTCACCACCTTGACCCAAAAAGGTGTGATATTCAAATGGGAGGAGAAACAAGAAACTGCTTTCCAGACATTAAAAGAAGCCCTTTGCAGCGCACCGATCTTGTCCCTCCCAGAAGGGACGAAAGATTTGGTAGTCTACTGCGACGCGTCCAAACAAGGGCTAGGTTGCGTTCTTATGAATAGAGTAAAGGTTATATCCTATGCCTTGAGATAGCTTAAGAACCACGAAGTCAATTATACTACACACGATCTCGAACTGGGTGTAGTGCTATTTACCTTGAAGATCTGGAGGCATTACCTGTATGGTACAAAATGCACAGTCTTTACTGATCATAAAAGTCTTCAGCACATATTTGATCAGAAAGAACTCAACATGAGACAACGACGATGGGTAGAGCTACTAAATGATTACGAATGTAAGATTCGTTATCACCCTGGCAAGGCCAATGTGGTAGCAGATCCCCTTAGTCAGAAAGAGTACTCGGGCCGCCGAGTAAAGTCTCTGACCATGACTATCCATTCCCACCTGTCCGCATAGATCAAGGAGGCTCAGTTGGAAGCCTTGAAACCTGAGAACATGACAGGTGAAGCTTTAAGGGAGATGGAAAAGAACCTGGAAATCAAGGGTGATAGAGTACGTTATTTCATGAATCGAATCTGGACACCAAAGTTTGGTGGCTATAGAGATGTTGTCATGAACGAAGCCCATAAAACTCGATACTCTGTTCACCCGGGTTCAGACAAGATGTATCTGGACCTAAAGAAACTCTATTGGTGGCCAAACATGAAAGCTGGGATAGCTACTTTTGTTGGCAAGTGTCTAACTTGCGCCAAAGTTAAAGTAGAATATCAAAATCCCTCAGGTTTACTTCAACAACAGAAATACCTGAGTGGAAGTGGGAACGGATTACAATGGATTTCATAATCAAGTTACCCAGGACAACAGGTGGTCATGATACCATTTGGATTATTGTTGATAGATTAGCCAAATCCACACACTTCCTGCCAATAAAAGAAACGGATAAAATGGAGAAGTTAACAAGGACGTACATTAAAGAGATAGTACGATTTCATGGTATGCCAATATCTATTATCTCTAACCACGATAGTAGATTTACCTCGCGGTTTTGGAAATCATTGCAAAAATCCTTGGGAACAAATCTTGACATGAGTACAACATACCATCCTCAGTCTAATGGGCAAAGCGAGAGAACAATTCAAACGCTGGAAGCCATGTTAAGGGCCTGTGTGATAGATTTTGGTAAAGCTTGGGGTAGCCATTTACCACTTGTTGAATTCTCCTACAACAACACCTATCACACTAGTAACAAAGTTGCACCCTTTGAAGTTCTCTATGGCCGTAAGTACAGATCCCCTCTGTGCTGGGCTGAAGTGGGCGATACGCAACTAGCCATGAACCAAGTACCTGATAGTACTCTAACCGGTCCCGAGATCATTCGTGAAACCACAGAAAAGATTGTCCAAATCCGGGAACGGTTGAAAGCTTCTCGAGATAGACAGAAGAGTTATGCGGATAGAGGACGAAAACCCTTGGAATTCCAGGTTGGTGACCGCGTTCTGTTGAAGGTCTCACCCTGGAAAGGAATGATACGTTTTGGTAAATGTGGCAAACTGAATCCAACGTACATCAGACCATTCCAGATCATTGCTAGAATTGGTCCTGTTGCTTACAAACTCAATCTACTGCATGAACTCAGTAACATTCATCCTGTATTTCATGTCTCAAATCTCAAGAAGTGTTTGTCCGACGAGACTCTTGTTATCCCACTCGATGAAATCGAGATAAACGAGAGCCTCAATTTCGTAGAAGAACCGGTAGAAATCCTAGACAGGGAAGTAAAGAGAAGTAAACAAAGTCGCATCCCGATAGTGAAGGTTCGTTGGAATGCAAAACGAGGACCTGAATTCACTTGGGAGCGGCAGGATCAGATGAAACATAAGTACCCACATCTCTTTCCCTAGTCTTACTGTATCTGTATAGTCTTAAATTCCGGGACGAAATTTCCTCTAACGGGGTGATAATGTAAGATCCTGTTATTTTCAATATTGTAAAAGTCAAACTTAGTAATTTATTATTTTAATAAAGTTAAAATAATTATTTGATACACTTAAAACACTTGATTAAGTGTTGTAAAAATTAAGAAGTAGAAACATCAAAAAACGAAGACCTTCGTAGCCACAAACCTTCGCTATTATTCGTCTTTTTCTTTCTTCTCTTCGGACCGCAAACGAAGGGAGTCGCAAACCGAAGGGGGGGGGGGCGCAAACAGTTTGCAGCTGCAAACAGTTCGCAGCCATGAACCTTCGCAGCCGTGAACCCGAGGATCTTATCTCATTGGGATGTGATTACAACCGCAAACTCTAGTGTATATATATATATATATATATATATATATATATAAGATTGACTGATTTTTCCTCCATTTTACACACTCCAACCAAAAACTCTCATTCTCTCTCAAGTATCATCAACCGAAAACCTCCTTTCTCCTCAAGACCATGCGGAATTCTCTTAGAATCAGGTAAGAATCACACCTTGATCTTGTAATCAGCTTACAAACACTTCCAATCTTCATATCTTTGGGCCGAAAACACTTGAATCTTCAAGTGTTCTTCATTTCATCAAGAACATCAACCGTAAACCCTAGAACACCTGCTTGAAGTGGCCGAAAACCCAATAACCTCAACCTCTTTTGGACCGTGAACTCCTTGGGCTTGCCGTAAACCCCTTGCAACCTTCCATTTTGCTTCTAACACTCTTATTTGTAAGTTAAACTTATAAATTAGTCTAATTCCTTATCATTCTTATGATTACATACACTAATTGTTTACATATATATTACATAAAATGCTAATTAGGACTCGGTTTTGCTACGGGACATCACTCGTGGAAATAACATCCTAAATCAAACCTTCAATCGAATCACTCACAAAAGGTGAGTTCATACCCCTACATTTTTATGATTTTTAGCTGTTTTAGGGGGGGGGGGGGGAATACAAGTGAAACACAATAAAAATTGTGTTATTATCTAAAATGTTTTTAATGTTTTTAAATGTTATAGTTATCAAAATTACATATTTATATATGTGTAAATTATATAATTTGGATTCAGAAGATTTAGAATATGTAATTTGACCCCATTTCCTGTTCCTTGTTTGGCTGTAAGCTTGGGGTAAAGTTATTTAATCGAAGGTCTAATAAATCACAATTATATAAATATTACATTTATATAAATATAAAAATGGTTTTCAAAATGTTTAGTACTATTTGAGTAGAAACAGTGGATTTCATAGGACAATAGTATTACAGATTCTTACAAAAGTTAACAAAGGTTTTCATTATGGTAAAACAAATAGTAAACAATAATAGGTATAGTTTAGAGAATTCATTCATTGGTTTCAAGGTTCAAAGTACATAATAGAAAACAAACAGAGTACATGATGGAAAACAAGTAGAGAACTTTTTTCAGAAAACAGATAGAATACTTTGCTGAAAACAAACATACAAACTATATTTTATATAGTTTATGAAACTTAGTTACATTATACTTATTACAAAGTAAGTTTTCAATATTCTACGCATAATCATCAATATAGCACTTGTGAGACAACCTTCACGTACTTTTCTAAGTACCCAACAAGTCCTGAAATTATAACCAGAGTCTCCTGGAAGGAGAGCGCGACACTTGTATATAGATCTATATGGGACTGACAATCCCACACCTGAACTGCTAGCTACAGTTAGGAAGGCATGCCTGGGGTGACAAATGTCCTACCAATTGCGACGCCTGAAGAACACCGTGCTCAGGCGATCATAGGTCATCTAGTATGGTTATAATAACTCACATATTGGTATTGAACAAAATGATTAGTGTATGAATAAGTGAACTTCATATAGTTTTATTTAATTATAAGACTATAAACACAGTATTTTTCAAGTACAGTTGGTCATACTAGCTAATTACAAATACATGAGTTGCATACTAATACAAGAACATGATACTATTTCAGTATAGAGAAAACATACTTTTCATGGTTTTATGAGAACTAAACTACATTTTTTACTTCGGATTACAATAACTTTCATACATTTTGCTTACAATATACTACAGTAGAAAATATAGGATTTTCTGGGAAAAACATGTTTACAATATCAAGGAACAAGAAAACCAATTTCAATTACAAACGTACTTATGAACTCACAACTTAATTGTTGACACCTTTTTAAAACTACTTGTATTGTTAGGGAAACAGTAATACAGGTACAAGCACATCTTTTGAGAAGACGGAGATCTATAAACTCATGTCTTTTAAACTTGTACTTTTGGTGTCATATACATTATGTTTTGAACACAAATGTAAAACTTATAACTTTGTAAATACAATGGTGGTTGTTTTACTTTGATTACTATTATGCATTGTTGTGATACTAAACATGACGTCTTCCGCCCCAGAACGTTTTCGTCGTTCCGGTTTGGGGGTGTGACAGTTGAGTATCGAACACAGGAAACAGATTTAGTTAATAATTTAACTACTAAAAATTTAATCTAAAAACAGTTAACTAAAGTGGGGGTTTTATCTGATTTTTCAAGTTCAAGTTAACTAAAAACAAACTCTTAACTAAAAACGGATGTAATCAAGATAATAAAAACACTTTCTTTTAGTTTTGAATCCACCTTTTTCCTATGGTTAGTTCTTATTTATGGATTAATGAAGTTGGTTACCAATTTATATGTAATTAGCAATTCAAGTCCAAATTTACTCATATTTTCACTAATTCATGTAAAACTATGTAGGGTCATACATTAGCCAACACATAATCCGTTATAGAATATAGATAAGCTATGTAAGATTGATCTAAGTAAACACAATCGTGATCACAATTTATGTTCTCCAACACAACTAAATTAGTTACTTTTATTACTTGTCTAAGATTGGGTCGATCCTAGCTCTAGCAATTTAATGGTCACTAAACTACTAGGTAACAAGTTCATGTAATTTAATGCTCACTAAGCTACACGTAACCTGATTTCAAGTATTAAAGCATCAAATATTAACATGCTAGATAGAGATAATCAAACACAAGGTCATAATCAACAATTAAAATCCATAATTCAATAAACTGATCCATAGAGTTAAAGCTTCATCAAGCTAAATGGAAGCTACTAGATTCAGCTACTCATGGCTGATAACACAAACACAAATTCAATGATAAAAGACATAATCGTAGTGTACCAAACTAGAATGATGAATATAATCTTTAATCTCTTGATCTTCAAATAAATCTCCTTCAATGAATGTTTAATTTCCATTTTTCTGAATAATTCTTCTCTAGAAATCTCTCTGGATATCTTCCAAGCCTCTTCAAATCGTGAAAGTGAAATATATAGTTTTGGGAATTTTTGCACTTCACGATGTGAATAGGGATTTCACGTCGTGTACTTAAGATAAACCCTTATCGGGCAAGGATTCTGACTTCCCGTGCACTTATCTTCTAGAACACTCACTCCACGTCGTGTAAATGATGGCCACATCGTGATTTGGGCTTTTCGCGGGGTTTTTTCTTCTTTTAATTCTTAAATCCTCCAAAGTTACACTTCTTGTCAACAATGGTCCTTACTCCTCAAAATTGTTCCTTTTGGCTACAAAATATAATTTAATCTTATAAGTATCATATATCTTTGCAACTAACCAAAATATTAATAAAAATGTATTAAAATATTGCCTAAAAATCTATATAAATGTGGCAATATCAAATACCCCACACTTAACCTTTGTTTGCCCTCAAGAAAAACTAACTTATTTTAAGTCAAACTTTCATCACCAACATCACACAAGACAATCCATTTTGAACTCAACCATTATACCATGACCTCAATGTGTATATTTGTGTCTAAAATCCTAACAAATTCCTAATCTTAAATACTCATTATCCTTATGAACCTTCACCCCTTAGCTTATACGACACTCATTTCTGCAACCCTTCGAATCAATCCTCAGAAATCTTTCTTAACCTCAAGGTTTTTTTTGGTTAAGCTACCCATGCATACATAATCTAGAAAAAATACAACTTTTGATACCACAATGGAGCTCTTTGGAATTCTTCACTTATTTGAATAATTGATCTTTGATTTCTTTGAATTCACTACCTTTTTGTTTGATTTTTGGTATCTTCAACTTTTTGATTCTTCAGAATTTTGATATTTTGATCTTCATACTTTGATTGCTCCAAAATTCTTACAACTTTTTGGTAACTTCTCTTTCTCTTTTTTTTAAATAACTCTCTTTTTTTTCTCAATCCTACATGCTTAAGCAAGGGAGCTTAACTTCAACCTTTATTGGTTAGAGATATTAGTCTAAGTGCACTGACTACATAAACTCTCTTGGATAGATTTCAGGTACAGACTGTAAAACTTGTTATGCCATATAAAGTACCAGATTATCTTTTATATCTCATGGCTTTTCACTAAAACTTGAGAAGCGACAAATATACTATAACATATGTTTGCTCAATTAAACATTTGAGCCCGCATTGGATCATCCCACATAACACTAGCAAATTAAGTTTAAACTATTACTAGATTCAATTATTAGATTATTATTTCAAATCTATTTCTAATCTTTAAATTTTAAAATTTTCTAGCAATTTACTTTTTCGACCCCTACGCCACACTTATTCATATAATGCCCTCATTGTATGCATGAAATAATTTAAAAGAAATAAAATGGAGAAAAAGGAACAGACTCCCCTAAGGTAATAGTGACGAGATCGATTCTGAACATGTGGAAAACTTAAAACATCTTGAATATGTGATTGGAACTTGGATCTTATGAGATTTGAGAATATGCCAACAGAATGTGAGCCAGGAACTTGAATCTTCAAAAAGTGTGGTGCATAGAATCTTCAAATCATAGCATCTCAATGTTGGAAAGCATACGCCACATAATAAAGTTGGAAGAGTGAATAAAAATGCCATAATTGCTGATCACGACGTGGTAATTGAAGTCACGTCGTGTTGTCAATGTTGATGGTGTTCAAAATCGCAATGGCTTCCAACGTCACCACGTGGAATGAAGGGCCATGTCGTGTAAATTGATCTTCACATAATGCAGTTTTGCATTAAGTCTTTTATGCAAGTGGAATGCAACGGAATATATACATGTTTTGAGACCCTTCTAAGACTCTATTATTTTCTTGACTCTTCCCTCATCTCTATTTTTTCAAAATTAACTACACACTTATTAAAAATTGTGGGCCTCGACTCATAACTTCAAATGATATGAATTTACTCGAACGCTCCTATCTCTATTCTCTAATTTTCCCGCTCACGATAGCTTAGAAAATCTGCAACATAGTAAACAAATTGTGGAAAGAAGAAAAACATCCACCCTATAGTTTGGTTACGATTGTCACATCCCAAACCAGAACGACGGAAACATTCGGGGGCGGAGGACGTCATGTACAGTATCACAACAATTGTATAATAGTAATCAAAGCAACAACAACCATTGAATTGATAATATATAATTTATATTGAGTTCAAAACATTGCCTGATTTACATTAAAACTATAACAAAAGTTAAGACGTAATACTGCTATGCTCCGACTTCGCAACGCCTGAGAGGGTACCTATCTACTAACGTTCCTGAGAATACAACTGGTTTGAAAAAGTGTCAAAATTAAAGTTGGTGAGTTCATTAGCATTTTGTTTTCGAAAGTAGATTCTTTGTTCTTTATAAAACATGATGTGTTTCTCCAGAAAATTCTATATTTCCTGATGTGATGAATGATAAGTAAAATGGCCCATACTAGTTCCTTCTACGAGTAGTAATGTATACAAGTTATATACAATTTAGATTGAACAGGAAATCGATTGTGTGATTCTGTCCCAACCCCACAACCAAACAAGGAACAGGAAATGAGGCGGAAATCACGCATCCCATTGTTTGTTGGATCCTCATTGTATATAACCCTAACTTATTCACTAGGTACTTACAGAGTTAACCGTAATAGTCCCTTGAGATATAATGAATGTATTTCTTAAGAAAATCCTAAATTTTCTAAGTAAGAATTATGACATACTAGTTATATATAAACTAATATCGAACAGACAGTTGAATGGGTGGATCTGCCCTAAGCCCACAACCAAACAAGGAACAGAAAGTAAGTCGGAAACCACACATTCCACTGTCTATCAAATATTATTTATATATAACTCTGATATATAAACTAAGGAAATCATAGAATTAACAATTAAAGTTCCTTTATGTTATACTAGTTTGTAAATAAGTGTTGAACCTTTTGTAATAATGTTCCTAGTTCCACTTGTTCAATTGTAAACTGTTGTTTTGTAAAATAATGATGTTTATCCTGGAAAATCCTATATTTTCCATAAGTTGAATTGTAGTCCAATATGATCCAAGACCGAAAAGTACAAGCATTATTGCCATACTTAATTTAATGATACGTAGTTTTATTCATAAATAAAACTATCTGAAGACGTGTTTGCACTAGAGATGAAGTTAATACCCTCATATGATTACTCAGTACATACAAGTTATATAAAATCGTGATCGAACAGACAATTGATTGGGTGAATCTGCCCTAAACCCACAACCAAACAAGGAACAAGAAATGAGGCGGGAATCACACACTCCATTGTCTACAGGACATTAGTTTTATATAACCTTGATGTAAGTACTAAATAATCACACAGTTATTTCCCCTTAAGACTGTGTAAAAGTATATCTTTACGTAAATAATTAGTTAATACTTATTGTGAATATTCATTATAACCATACTAATATGACTAGTGGTCTACACGACGATCTTCAGGCGTCGTAGAGTTAATGACATTTGTCACCCCTGAACTTTCGTTCCAACTGTAGCTAACAGTCAGGGCGCGAGATTGTCAGTCCCGTATAGATCTTTACACAAACTCACGCTCTCCCTCCAGGAGACTCTGGTTATAATTATGATTTTAACGGGTACCATATTTGGTACATCAAGCGGTTCACAATCCTGTATTAACTATTTTACATAAAGTGAAAAACCTTTTAGTAAATAACATGTAACTTTGTAAAATAGTTCATTTGTTCCATAAACTATACCTATTATAGTTTATAAGTTTATTTCCATGTTTTGATAAATTTCACGTTTAAATATATACTAACGGTAAGAAAACATAATAAATAAATTATATTTTTAAACACAAGATTTCTTGTGTTTTACTTGTATTCCCCCCCCCCCCCCTAAAACATTGAAAAAGCTTGGAAAAATATGGGGGTATGAAATCACCTGATAAGTTGTGATTTGGGCAGCACTTCGTTTCTAGAAATGAATTTCCTTGACGAAACCGTGAGTTTTTGATGAAAACAGGGCTTTACGCGAGCAGAGTTTCAGCTAAAAGATTGAGGACTTCGGGGCTTCGGGGCTTGCTTCAGGTGGTAGGGAGGTTCCCGGGTGTAACACCCAAATTTTCAAATAATTTTTCACATTTTATAAAACACATTTTCATCCATAATTGTTATAAAAACACCATTGTATCACATAGTCAAATCATAACATCACATCCCAAGATCATAATATAAAAACTTCTCGTGTGTGTACTGATCAAGCCGGCGCCTTCCCGCGATCCTCACTAGTACCTGAAACACATAACACAACACTGTAAGCATAAATGCTTAGTGAGTTCCCCAAAATACCACACACAACACATATTAGCCACTCGAGGCTATAACTCTGTTTGACCCTCTGGTCAATGTGTCTCAGTGGGACCCTCCAGTCCCATAACTCTGTGGGCCCTCTGGCCCTAACTCTGTGGACCTTCCGGTCCTAACTCTATAAACTCTGTAACATGCATAGCATACATCACATAGAAATCACATCATGCAAAAGCATACAAAATACTCTGTCACATAACTCTAATTACCACTCTAGGTAAAGTATAGTGAGAAGACTCACCTCAGGTAATTCGGTAAAGCTCGAACTCTGTAAAATCGGGTCTAGCCTCCGCCTAATCATATAAAATAAACACTCTAAATCAATAAGTATCTCAAGGCTAGACTATTCCCCCTCTTAGTACTCTCAGAAGGGTAAAAGACCATTTTACCCCCTCCATGGCTCAAAGACCCTAAAGTTGACCAAACCCTAAAAGTCAACAAAAGTCAACCCTCCGGGTTACGCTGCGCGTACCAAACATGTACGCTGGGCGTACCCGGCGTCCTCACAGAAACGGGGTGCGCGACCCCTTACGCTGCGCGTACTGGGATTACGCCCCGCGTAACTCCCAGTTTCAGTCCTTCAGCTCTTGAGGTCTTAAACAGTTAAGACTCACGCCCAACTTCTAGATCTGACCATTTCTAAGCCTCTTAATCCATAAAGTCGATGACTTTAAGCCTTTGCATGGCTGAACAAGTCACTAACACCCGAAATATTCCATTTCTAGCCCTAGAAAGCTCAAAACTCTAGCATGTCCTCATATCAACGACCAAGATGGAAACTTTATGGATCTAGAACACAAATATCACCGAAAGGGGACAGATCTCGGACCATGGAGCACCTTACACTCATAAAGTCTCCACCTTTGGGGAAAGTTTTGAACTTTATACCTCTAAAAGCAGCTCCTTCCTCTGTAGATCTCAGATCCAAACTTGCACTTCAAGCTCTAGCCTCCACAAGCTCCTCTCCTTCTTCTTCACTAACACCCCAAGGCACTTTTAGCTCCAAAATCACACACACTCACTAAGGACGATGGAAAGTTCTCTCATAGGGTTTTACTCACTGCTATGGAGGCTGAGAAATGAGCCTTAGCATCCAATATATAGTGCACAAGTCAGAAATTAGGGTTTGCATCTGGACACATTACGCCCAGCGTAACCCTGGGTACGCCCAGTGTACTCAGGCGAGTCCGCGTCCAAAATAAGCGCATGAGTACGCGCAGCGTACTCTTGAGTACGCCCAGCGTACTCATTTGCTACCAATTTCCCTTAAGGGCTAAACTTGACACTTTGAATAAAAAGAAGGGTTAAATAGTTGTACCTGAATTTCGGGATGTTACAATTCTCCCCCACTAGAACCAAACTTCGCCCTCGAAGTCTCATGCTGCAAACAACTCCGGGTACTGCTCTCGCATCTCTGACTCTAGCTCCCAAGTCAGCTCGGACCCTCTCCGATGTTGCCACTGGACCTGAACCAGAGGCACCTCCTTGTTCCTCAGAACCTTGATCTTCCGATCTATAATCGCGATTCGCCTCTCAGCATAATTCAGGCTCGCATCCACCTGAATATCCTCCACTGGTACCACTGCCGACTCGTCGGCTATGCACTTCCTCAGCAGAGACACGTGGAAGGTATCATGAATCTGGCTCAACTTCGCAGGTAGCTCCAATCGATATGCTACCCTGCCCACCCTCGCAATAACCCTGAACGGTCCAATGTACCGGGGCCCCAACTTGCCCCTTTTCCTTTATCGGATCACTCCTTTCCAAGGAGACAATTTCAGGAGTACAAAATCTCCAACCTGGAACTCGAGCTCGGATCGACGCCTATCCGCGTAACTCTTCTGGCGACTCTAGGCCGTCAGCAATCTCTGTCTAACCTGCTATATCTGTTCTGTCGTCTGAAGCACTATCTTAGTGCTGCCCATCACTCGCTGCCCTACCTCTCCCCAAGAAATGGGAGTCCGACACCTCCTCCCATACAATAACTCAAAGGGAGGCATACCAATGCTCGAATGGTGGCTGTTGTTATAAGAAAACTCAGCCAAAGGCAGATACGTGTCCTAACTCCCTCCGAAGTCCAACACACATGCTCGAAGCATGTCCTCGAGCGTCTGAATCGTCCGCTCACTCTGCCCGTCCGTTTGTGGGTGGTAAGCGGTACTGAAATGCAACCTAGTACCCAACTCCTCATGGAACTTCTTCCAGAACCTGGAAGTGAAGCGCACATCTCGATCTGACACAATCGAGATTGGTACACCATGCCGCGATACCACCTCCCTCACATACACCTCTGCCAGCCTCTCTGCGGAAGAGCTCTCACTGATAGCAAGAAAATGAGTGCTCTTCGTCAGCCGGTCAACGATCACCCAAATTGCATCGACGCCTCTCGCAGTCCTCGGCAATTTGGTGATAAAATCCATGGAAATCTGTTCCCACTTCCACTGGGGAACCTCAAGTGGCTGCAACTTGCCATGCAGACACTGGTGCTCGGCCTTAACCTTGCGACAGGTCAAGCACCTCTCCACAAACCACGCGACATCCCTCTTCATGCAGGGCCACCAATAATCTTTCTTCAGGTCCAAATACATCTTAGTGGCCCCAGGATGGATCGAGAACCTCGATCTGTGCGCTTCCTCCATCAAAGTGATGCGCGTCCCGCCCGTATACGGCACCCAAACCCGACCCTGAAAGGTTATAAGCCCACGGCTATCGGTAACGAACTCAGGTGCCTGCCCAATCACCCGCTCCCTCTTGCGGTTCTCCTGTCTCACGGCCTCTGCCTGGGCCTCTCGAATGGTGTCCAGCACCGGAATCATCACTGTCAATCTCAAGCAAACATCTCGTATCAGGGCACTCTCCGCCCTACGGCTCAGGGCATCAGCTACAACGTTAGCTTTGCCCGGATGGTACAGGATCTCACAATCGTAATCCTTTACCACGTCCAACCATCTCCTCTGGCGTATATTCAGGTTGGGCTGATCCATCAAATACTTCAAGCTCTTGTGGTCCGTGTATATGGTACACCAAACCCCATACAGATAGTGACGCCAGATCTTGAGAGCGAACACCACAGCCCCCAACTCCAGGTCATGAGTGGGATACCTCGTCTCTTGAGGCTTCAGCTGCCTCGATGCGTATGCTATCACATGCCCCCTCTGCATAAGCACTGCACCCAACCCTGATATCGATGCGTCACAATATACCACAAAATCCTCCATTCCCTCTGGAAGGGATAACACCGGGGCTTCGCACAACCTCTGGCGAAGAGTCTCAAAAGAGGCCTGCTGCTCAGGACCCCACGAAATGCAACACCCTTTCGGGTCAATCTGGTAAGAGGCACAGCGATCTTGGAGAAATCCCTGATAAATCTCCGATAATAGCCGGCCAATCCTAGGAAACTCCTGATCTCGGTGGGGGTTCTCGGCACCTCCCAACTCATCACAGCCTCGATCTTGGCCGGATCGACCAATATCCCATTCTGATTAACAAGATGTCCCAAGAACTGGACCTCTCGCAACCAGAAATCACACTTGGAGAATTTGGCATACAGCCTCTCCGATCTCAAAACCCCTAGGATCTCCCTCAAATGCTCCTCATGCTGCTCTCTGGATCTCGAATACACCAATATATCGTCAATGAAGATGATCACCGAACGATCCAACATCGGCCTGCACACCCTGTTCATGAGATCCATGAACGCCGTCGGTGCATTGGTGAGCCCGAAAGGCATCACCACGAACTCGTAATGCCCGTAACGAGTCCTGAACGCTGTCTTCTGGATATCCTCATCGCGCACCCTCATCTGATGATATCTAGACCTCAAATCAATCTTGGAGAACCAAGACGCTCCCTGCAACTGATCGAACAAATTGTCGATCCTCGGTAAGGGGTAACGGTTCTTGACCGTCAGTTTGTTCAACTCCCGGTAATCAATGCACATCCGGTGTGAACCATCCTTTTTCTTGACAAAAAGGATCGGCGCTCCCCACGGCGAGCTACTCGTCCGTATAAACCCCTTCCCCAGCAGCTCCTGAAGCTGCGAGGATAGCTCTTGCATCTCTGGATGTGCAAGGCGGTAGGGCGCCTTGGCGATAGGCGCTGGCCCCGGAACCAAATCGATGCGGAACTCCACCTGCCTCTCGGGAGGCACACTCGGCAACTCCTCAGGGAAAACATCTGGGAACTCACGCACTATCGGGACCTCATCGACCGACCTCGGTCTCTCTGCACCAACCCTCCTATCTACCACATAAGCCACAAACCCACTACAGCCCTGCTGTAGACTCTGCCTCGCCCTCGCGGCTGAACAAAATGCTGACCCAGAACGGGTACCCTCGCCATAAACTGTAAGAACTCCCCCACTTGGGTCTCGTATCGTCACCAACTGTCGCTCGCAGTCGATCACAGCTCCAAAACGACTCAACCAATCCATGCCCACTATGACACACACGTCCCCCATTGCAATCGGGACCAGATCTATCGGGAACTCGAAACCGAAGATCTCGAGTACACATCCTCGAATCACATCAGTAGCATACACCGCTCGCTCGTCAGCTATGGAAACTCGTAGAGGTTGACTCAACGCCTCACGCTGGGTACTGATGTGCTGACTAAACGCTAGTGACACAAAAGACCGACTCGCACCCGAGTCAAATAACACCAAGGCAGGTACAGAACACACAAGAAATGCACCTACGCATATCACAATATAAGAATAACACCACAAACTCAAAATAAACAGAGGAAAGAATACATACCAGCTACAACATCGGGTGCTGCGCGGACCTCCTCCGCTGTCAACTGGAAGGCTCTCCCGGGAGCCTTCGGCGCCTCGGCCTTCACCGGCCGACTCTCTGTAGCTCGAACAGCAGCAGGGACAGATCCCTGAGAATCTCCCTGAGCTGACCCTCGCAACTGCGGACACTCTGCCTTCCGGTGTCCGGTCTGGTTGCAGTGAAAACAAACTGCAAACCCCTTGGGGCAATCCTTGGCCATGTGCCCCTCCTTGCCACACTTGTAGCAAGACCCTGCTCTACAAACTCCCTCGTGACCCTTGCCGCACTTGCCACAAGTGCGGCCCTTCTGGTTCCCTGATCTCGAATCGGCGGGCTTGGCCAGCTTGGCTGCCGGCTGGGACTGTGCCGGTCGCCGATCTCTCCCCTGAGACTCCGCCTCCTCTCAAGCCTGAGTATCTAGCTCTATCTCCCTCTTCCGGGCATTTGCCTGAAGCTCAGCAAATGTCCGGTATGACGAGTTCGCCACGAACTCTCGTATGTCCCTCCTCAGAATACTCAGATACCGACTCATACGTGCCTGCTCGGTAGACACGTGCTCAGGGCAAAACATCGCCCTCTCATGGAACATCCTGGTGATCACAGTAACAGACTCAGTACCCTGCTTGAGGGTCAGAAACTCCTGGGCCAAACGTTCCCTCTCCACCGGGGGAACGTACTCATCACGAAACATAGCGGTGAACCTCTCCCAGGTCACTGCGGCAGACTCTGCAGGTGTGTAGTGCGCTGTCACAAACTTCCACCAGTCCTTCGCTCCCAAGCGAAGCTGGTTCAGCGCGAACCGAACTCTTAGATGCTCCGGACAAGAACACGTATAAAAGCATACCTCAATATCAGAAACCCATCTCATCGCAGCAATCGGATCCTGCGTCCCATCAAACACTGGTGGCTTCGTGTTGCTGAACTCTCGGTACAGCAACGAGTCACCCCCTTGCGGCCTGGCAGCAGCGACGGCTGCGGTGGCCGCAACAACAACAGCCTCAGTGAGAGTAGCGTACCGCTCATCAAAAGTCTCGATCAACGTGGTCTTGATAGACCCGAACATCTCTGGTATCTCAGCTCGGATGGCCGCGGCCACCTCCTCGTGAATCAGCCTACGGATCTCCTCATCACTGGTATCACTGGTGCCACTGCCCCCTGGGTGATGGCGCGTCTCAACCATGATGTCTCTGAAATACAACACAAAAGGAATCAGAGACTCGCTCGAGTATATTCGCACTCGATACTCGACCCTACTTGCTCTCTTAGTACCCAAAGGATTCTTACTTAGAGTGCGCACTGCTCCGGTGTCTTCAGTAGTACGTGCCCTATACTACCGTCCACACCGCATCAGTATTCACCCTAAGTCCTCCTCCTTGGATCCCAGGTCACCAGTACTCCATACCTCACTAAACTCAGGCTACTCTCTAGTAAACCACTCATAAGTTTCTCGCTGCTACCTACTTACTCTCGAAGCATCTCATAGTAGCAGTAACTCCTAGGCTAAGGCATCACAGATCAGGCCACTAGTCCTAATAGTAATACCTAGCCTACTCTAGCATGCATATCATATCATAACATATCTCATAACTCATAATGTAAGGGTATTTTGGGAAATCACCGTTCGGGCGCTGGTTGATCGTACACACTGCTCTGCTCTGCTCTTTCAAAAACTTTTTACTCTTGAGAAAATTTTGTGAATTTTATTTTGAAAACCTCTCAAATCCTCAGTTTGAGTCCAGATACGCCCGAAGGTTCACCTGAATCCCTCAAACCAAGGCTCTGATACCAACTTGTAACACCCAAATTTTCAAATAATTTTTCACATTTTATAAAACACATTTTCATCCATAATTATTATAAAAACACCATTGTATCACATAGTCAAATCATAACATCACATCTCAAGATCATAATATAAAAACTTCTCGTGTGTGTACTGATCAAGTCGGCGCCTTCCCGCGATCCTCACTGGTACCTGAAACACATAACACAACACTGTAAGCATAAATGCTTAGTGAGTTCCCCAAAATACCACACACAACACATATTAGCCACTCGAGGCTATAACTCTGTTTGACCCTCTGGTCAATGTGTCTCAGTGGGACCCTCCAGTCCCATAACTCTGTGGGCCCTCTGGCCCTAACTCTGTGGACCTTCCGGTCCTAACTCTGTAAACTCTATAACATGCATAGCATACATCACATAGAAATCACATCATGCAAAAGCATACAAAATACTATGTCACATAACTCTAATTACCACTCTAGGTAAAGTATAGTGAGAAGACTCACCTCGGGTAATTCGGTAAAGCTCGAACTCTGTAAAATCGGGTCTAGCCTCCGCCTAATCATATAAAAAAACACTCTAAATCAATACGTCTCTCAAGGCTAGACTATTCCTCCTCTTAGTACTCTCAGAAGGGTAAAAGACCATTTTACCCCCTCCATGGCTCAAAGACCCTAAAGTTGACCAAACCCTAAAAGTCAACAAAAGTCAACCCTCCGGGTTACGCTACGCGTACCAAACATGTACGCTGAACGTACCCGGCGTCCTCACAGAAACGGGGTGCGCGACCCCTTACGCTGCGCGTACTGGGATTACGCCCCGCGTAACTCCCAGTTTCAGTCCTTCAGCTCTTGAGGTCTTAAACAGTTAAGACTCACGCCCAACTTCTAGATCTGACCATTTCTAAGCCTCTTAATCCATAAAGTTGATGACTTTAAGCCTTTGCATGGCTGAACAAGTCACTAACACCCGAAATATTCCATTTCTAGCCCTAGAAAGCTCAAAACTCTAGCATGTCCTCATATCAACGACCAAGATGGAAACTTTATGGATCTAGAACACAAATATCACTGAAAGGGGACAGATCTCGGACCATGGAGCACCTTACACTCATAAAGTCTCCACCTTGGGGACTTTTAACCCTAGAAATGGCCTATGCAACAACAAACCAAAAGAAGGGGAAAGTTTTGAACTTTATACCTCTAAAAGCAGCTCCTTCCTCTGTAGATCTCAGATCCAAACTTGCACTTCAAGCTCTAGCCTCCACAAGCTCCTCTCCTTCTTCTTCACTAACACCCCAAGGCACTTTTAGCTCCAAAATCACACACACTCACTAAGGACGATGGAAAGTTCTCTCTTAGGGTTTTACTCACTGCTATGGAGGCTAAGAAATGAGCCTTAGCATCAAATATATAGTGCACAAGTCAGAAATTAGGGTTTGCATCTGGATACATTACGCCCAGCGTACTCAGGCGAGTCCGCGTCCAAAATAAGCGCATGAGTACGCGCATCGTACTCTTGAGTACGCCCAGCGTACTCATTTGCTACCAATTTCCCTTAAGGGCTAAACTTGACACTTTGAATAAAAAGAAGGGTTAAATAGTTGTACATGAATTTCGGGATGTTACATCGGGACTTCGGAGGGTTTAGAGGGGCTTAATTGAATGTTTAAGAGGAGAGAGGTTTTGATATTTTTAAACCAAACTCGGAAGCCTCGTATCCTATTTATAGGAGGCTGAGGTCCAGTATTACGTTGGGCGTAATATTCATGTACGCTGGGCATACAACTGAAAACCTCAGTACGCTGGGCATACTTATCGTACCAGGGGCGTACTAATGTGAGTCTTATCCGATCTTCGGATGTGGAAAGGCTACGAGATACGCGTCAAGGCTAGTGTGTTTACGTTTGGCGTAATTTTCTTGTACGCTAGGCGTACTAGTGTGAGCAGCAGTACGCTGGGCGTACGTCTTACTACGCGGGGCGTAGTCCCTTTGATCAATATCCGAAGTCTCGGACGTGTCTGACACGTGTTGCATGCGAGGGTAAGGGCGACGTGGGCAATCCGGGGCCTAGCTTTCGAGTACGTTGGGCGTACTCTTGTACGCGGGGCGTACTTCTATTTTTCAAACTTCAAAAATTCGTAACTTTCGCATACAAGCTCCGTTTTTGACGTTCTTTATATCAATGTGTAGGTGAGACCTAGCTCTACAACTTTCGTTTAGACTTCGTCAGCTAATTTTGACTTTATTTTTTAAAGTTATATTTTTAACAGGCCGGGACAAGAAAAGTCCGTTAAAAATTCATAACTTCTTCATCCTACGTCCGTTTTCGTCTGTCTTTTACCGTTGTACTACTATTGACGAGATCTTCGATTCTCGTTTAGGTTGTTTTGGCTAAAAGTTGTTCGATCTAAAATTTGAATTCCGGACTGCACTCTGCTATGTCGAATCTTAGAAAAATCATAACTTCTTCATACGAAGTCAGATTTGAATGTTTTTTTATGGATACTCTCGATTTAACATATACTACAACTTTCATTTATATTGTTAAGGTTAAAAAGCATTCGGTTGAAAACTCACTTTTTACGCTACACAGTGTTTTGCCGGTTTTGTTGCGGATCTTCGATTGGTCATAACTTCTTCGTTATAACTCGGATTTCAGTGTTCTTTATACTTTTGGAAACCTTGTTATGATATCTACCATTTTATTCATACCAATCAAGTTTATTTAACATTTTATTTTTGACTTGAAATAACGGGTTGTTACAACGTTATCAAATAAAAACTTAAAAACGAAAACAAAACAAACAAACTAAAAATCTAACAACGGATAGAGTTAATAATCATCTCTGTCCCCTTGCACTTCACTCGGTCCAGCTTCATCTTCTTGTCTTGTCCACAACTCCTTCCAAGTTGGAATGTACGGGTAATGAGGTTGTATTATCGGAGGTCTCTCCACATTAAGATACGTAAATAATACATCAGTAACTTGATTGTAGTAATTGACACCCCCACGGAGATTGTCCAAAAAAGTACCGACCCGACTTTGAAATGGGTTGGTTGGTACCCCACCCTAAAATGGTTGAGGTTGTTTGTTGTGGTTGACCCATTTCTCCGCAAGCTCTAACATTTTACCTTCCCCTTTGTCGCAGTTGTGCCTCTTGTTGACCAATGGGTTGCTCAACATCTTCCGGGGGTATTACAAATCCCCCACCCATATTCACCACCACTCGCATACCACTCAAGAATTGAACAGTCAAATCATTATCCTTGAACCGTGTAAGATTCCTAGTAAAATTAGGACACAAAATACCATAAGAACGGGCGAGTCGAGTGACCAAATGTCCACCCGTAATGGGACTACCGGGCTGAGAACTTGTCGCCTTCTTCCCCAAAAATCTCACAAGCATGTAAGGTAAGTTCCAGAAAACTCCGGGCATAATGATGCTCCAAAGATAAAACAAATTTTGTGAAGGCACCTTATCCCCATGATGTTTATGGTCAATGAAGAAAGTGATTAGACGATGTAAAAACCGGTAAATAGGAGACCAAATTTAGCCTTCACAAGCATCGTGTGAATTGTACTCGTGATTTGAAATGCTTCTCCAAAATTGTACATCTAGCAATCCCGAGGTAAAGTCCTTAACATAACCTTGTAAGAATAAAATAAAATGGGGTGATTGAGTTTCTTCTTCAGTATATGGCCCCATTCTCCATGTAAACTCACGAAGGCTACATTCGCGGTAAACACCTCCCAAACGGAATGCAAGAGCCCAGTTGTACGTTGGGTCGGTAGACCTTTCTTCAAAATTTACCATTGCATAGAATTCAACGGATAATTCCCGATAAACGGGTTCTTGAATAGAAAACAAATTCTGCCACCCATTGCATGAAAATGTAAATCCCTCTCTAACAAATAATTGTGTCCATTGTCTCTCCACTTCCGCGACCATGCCAACCCCACGCAGCCATGCCCAATCGACTAATGGAGCAATTGAAAAATCTCGATCGTACAACCATCCTAGCCGGTTCGCATTGTTGTTTAGCATTTCTTGCGAAATGTTTTGTGGAAATTGATAAAGCGGATGGATACTTGATACATCGGTGTGTTCATTCTCCTGCAGAATCACACGCATAGGCCCCATAATACCTGAAAAATAACGAACAACAAGAAAAACCAACAAACCACCAATGAATTAAGTTATTAAGCAAAAATAGAAAACTGTATGCCCAATTTTCACGACGTAGGCTTGAAGTCTACGTCGTGAAATCAGATCGTGTCGTGATTCTCGGTCGGTCATTCTTAGGTCAAAACGAACTAAAATTGATGCTTGGGGTTTGTGTATTATGTTATTCTAAGCCTTTGTGACACACATGCTAACAAGATTTACCAACAAATCGACTCAATTTTGACATTGAAACTCAAAGAACAAACCCTAAGTTTAAATGCCTAAATCTAGAAGAAATTAAAAGAACTAGGGAAAGAAGATCTTACCAAAACAGGAGATTAAGCACGAAAGCATGACAAATTGAAGAAATTCGTCATAAAATCGAAGTGTGGGGTTGCTTTTGTGTGGGTGGAGTTTGAGTGATGGTCAAGAAAAATGAAGTCACCTATGTAACTGGTCCCCCCTGTGAACTTTTACTCTACGTCGTGAAGATGTAACTTCACGTCGTGAATTTTAAAACCCTTGCATAATTATCAGGATGAAAATCATGATCACGACGTGGGGTATAATACCACGTCGTGATATCGAGGATTTTATTTATTATTACTAAAAATTCATGTTTCTTCTAAAAATTTCATTATTCTATCAATTTCAAACCGCACACTTGATTTTTACTATTCACTATTGATTAAGATGACTATGATGATTATTTATCCTAAAACTAATCTTAAAATGCAAAAAAAAAAAAATCAAAAAGGAAAACACAAACCGTGCTCGGGTTGCCTCCTGAGACTCATCTTAAAGTGCAGTTGGTGATTGACACTCCGAACGATTCAACGCTTCTCAGGAGGCAGACTCCGTGCCACCTCACGATGAATCGTTCGGAGTGTCAATCACCAACTGCACCTTCTGTTCTTTCCATCTTTTCTTGTATGCTTGAACTCTCCTAAGATACGCCTTCTTAGATTTTTTTTTTTTAATTTAGAATCACCTTCTTCAAGCTTTCTTTTAATTCCCTTATTCACCACAAGTTTAGGTCCTTTTCTTTCTTCACTTTTTAGTTCCACAACTTCAAACTTCTCATTGACAAAAGTTGGTGGTCTCATAACTTGGGTAACTTCTTCCTCATCACTCGACACCAAATCTTCTTCACTTTCCTCACTCACAAAATACATTGGAGTTTTGTAAGCAAAAACTTCGAAAACCATCGGAATCGATGCTCTAGGATTTGTACACTTAACTTCTTTAATGGCTTGAACCTCCTCTTCCATTAATTTCTCTAATTTCTCAAGCTCATTTTCATCATCATTATTGAACACTTCTTTTTGAGCATAGTCTTCTTTATATCCATCTTCCACTCCAAAAGTCATCTCTTCATCTCCCACTCGTAACATGAGTTCTGACTCGCGTATATCATACAAGTCGCGAGCGGTATTGAGCAACAGAGGTCCAAGGATGATTGGGACATTTTTATCCTCTTTCATATCTAACACGACAAAATCAATTAGAAAAACAAAATTTCCAATTCTTACCAAGATGTCCTCAACTATGCCTCGTGGATGAGTCACTGAACGATGAGCCATGTGAATACTAAATAGTCATTCTAGTAGCCTTCAAATCTGAAAGAGAGAGCTTCTGATAGAACGAATAAGGCATCAAATTTATGCTTGCTCCAGAATTGGCTAAATCATAAGTCTTCATGTTATTTCCAAATTCACATGGAAGTGTAAGGTATCCAGGATCTCCCATCTTCTTTGGTATTTCTCCCATTATCACCTTAGAACTCTGCTCACTTAGGACCACCATGGAAGTCTTCTCTAGTTGTTGGCGAGTGTCAATTAAATCTTAAATAAACTTCACATATTTGGGTACTTGTGCCAAGGACTCAATGAAAGGGGTATTAATAGAAATACCCTTGATTTGCTTAATAAACTTCATATGTTCTTGTTCCAGTGGATCAACACTTGCTCGAGAAGGAAATAGTAGCGGAGCACGAAAAGCTTGAATGGAAGATTGATCTTTCCTTTCAGTCTGTGTCCACGTCGTAGAGATTGAATCTCCACGTCTTGATGTCGAGGATTCAACAAAAATTCTCGCTTCGACTTTTGTCTTCTTTTGCTGTGGTTGGGGGTGATTTGGCTCTTCCTCTAAGGCTTCTAGGAACTTATCTATAGTATCTTCTTCAGTGTCGATGGCCATGACATGCAGTTGTGGCTTTTTATTGGGAATTTGTGGAGATAACCTCTCATTAACCAGTGTAGTCAATTGACCAAGTTGAGATTCAATGTTCTAGATCGATGCTTGATGATTTCTAAGTAAAGCTTGTTGGTCTCTTATTGCCGCATCGGTCTCATCATGTCGTTTTTCCGAAGCCTCCACGAATCTAGCTAGCATGGACTTTAAATCAACTTTCTTTTCAGGCTGTGGTTGCTCTTTTTGGTAGAAGCCTTGGCCTGTTTGCCTATATTTCTCTTCTTTTTGCTTTTTATATTCATCATATGGTAACCATTTTTTCTTTGGGTTCCTCCAATCTTCATCGTATTTTTCTCCACTTGAGCAACATACTTGAGCTTTCTTATTCATGCTATCGTCCAAATGGCAATCTTTAGTTAAATGTGGACCATTGCATCTTTCACATCCCACATGAATAGCATGTATGGATTGTTCAATCTTTGTCATTCGACGGTCCATATTATTCAACATAATTAACACAGCCGCCATGTCCTCAGAAGTACCACTCCCAATTCCTTTTGCCTCATCATTTCGAGGATTGTGGTACTCGCACGAATACTTAGAAAATTCTTCAATTAGCTCCTTGATTTCAGCAGGATTTTTCTTTGTTAAAGGTCCTTGAGAATCAAGGAGTTGCCTTGTCATCACATTTACCCCAATCATAGAAGATTGATACTTCTTGTTGCACATTAAGATCATTTTGAGGGTAATTTTGAAGTAATCCCTTGTAACGCTCCCATGCTTCATAAAGTGATTCACCCGGTTGTTGCTCAAAGTTAGCTATCGCCTTCTTGAGTTTACACACTTTTGATGGTGGGCAAAATTGCTCTAAGAATTGTTCATGCATTTGTGCCCATGTAGTAATGACACCAGGTGGAAGTGCCTTCAACCAATCCTTAACAACTCCTTTAAAAGTGATTGGAAGCATTCTCAATAACACCATCTCGTGTGGAACATTTGGAATGTTGAAGTAATCTGCAATGTCATTGACTTCATCAAGGTGTTTGTAAGCATCCTCATGATCTTTCCCAGAAAATGGAATGTCCTTAAGAATGGAAAGAATATGTCCCTTAAGCTCGAATGTTGCGGTAGCGGGAATTGCGGGTTGCACTAAACCTGGACCAGTGTCCTCTCTAATTCTCTTATTGTATGTTTCCATTGAAATGTCGACAATGTCTGCCATTTTTTCTTTTCGTTCATCTTCGGGTTCGGTCTCTTCTTTTTCTAAATCGGGTTCAGACTCGTATTCGGATTCTTATGTATTAGTAGTCTGCTCAAAGATTTCAACTTTGCTTTCGTCCTTTGGGGAATTGCTTGATTCTCCTACGTTCTTTTCTTTCTTCTTACCAAAAGCCGATTTAAGATCTTTGAATGGTGATTTTTTTGGTGTTTTGGTTTCTCGTACGTTCTTGTCTGTCTTTTTACGAAGGGCTGACTCTGGATCTTCAAGCGGTGGTATCAAATGTGTGTTGGATCCATGGATCATGTACTACTACAATAAAAACAAAAATAAAAACATAAAAACGAACGAAAAGTAATTAAAAAAACTCTTACTGAACGTTGACCATGACGTGGTGTATGGGACCACGTCATGTTGAAGCAGATAAACTAAACATAAGCTAAAAATGAAATAAAATGTAAAACAACCTAATTCACGTTGTGAACTTAAGGTTCAAATCGTGAGTTCAGTAATTCAGAAAAAAAAACTAATGCTAAAAATTAACTTTTTGCAGGTTTAACCCCACAAAAAGGATCGATTAACCTAAAGCAATTAAATCTAAAACTTTATAGCCGTTCCCCGGAAACGGCACCAAAAACTTGATGTGCACAAACTATACCTATCTAGCTTTAAATTTATAGAACTGACTACTTCTCTACTAATGCACCTATAGGCAGTGTACCTAGTCAGTATATAGTATAGTAAAGTAAGTTGGGTATCGAAAACAGGGAACATATTTAGCTAATAATTTAACTACTAAAAATTAATCTAAAAACAATTAACTAAAGTGGGGGTTTTATCTGATTTTGCGAGTTCAGATTAACTAAAAACAAACTCTTAACTAAAAACGGATGTAATCAAGATAATAAAAACACTTTCTTTTAGTTTTGAATCCACCTTTTTCCTATGGTTAGTTCTTATTTATGGATTAATGAAGTTGGTTACCAATTTATATGTAATTAGCAATTCAAGTCCAAATTTACTCATATTTTCACTAATTCATGTAAAACTACGTAGGGTCATACATTAGCTAACACATAATCAGTTATAGAATATAGATAAGCTATGTAAGATTGATCTAAGTAAACACAATCGTGATCACAATTTATGTTCTCCAACACAACTAAATTAGTTACTTTTATTACTTGTCTAAGATTGGGTCGATCCTAGCTCTAGCAATTTAATGGTCACTAAACTACTAGGTAACAAGTTCATGTAATTTAATGCTCACTAAGCTAAACAGAACCTGATTTCAAGTATTAAAGCATCAAATATTAACATGCTAGATAGAGATAATCAAACACAAGGTCATTAATTAGGGACCCTAAATTTCTATTTCGTTGAATTTAAAAATAAATAAATGTGACTAATATCATAACAAAGTTCATAAATATAACTAATATAATAACAAAATAGGTTAATATGATTAATAAAATACTAATCAATCCTCAAATAGTTTCTATTGAGATAAAACTTCTTCAAAGTATTAAAATTTCATCGCTTGCTACTACTTCAATCATTGTGTAGGCAGAGATTAATTGCAACACGCCTTCTAGTCGGTCGAGAAATGCCTAAGAACTAATCAGAGATTAGTCGGGATGATGTGTAATTGATAGTCTATAAAATATTCTTGGAAATCATTCAATTGGGAAATGAAATATGTAAATATCTATGATAATGATGAAAAGTCTCGATGTCATAAAAGATATAGACTTGAAAATACAAATCTAGTTTTACATTTATAATTCCTAACAAACCAAATTGACTATCTACATCAGGTAGTAGACCTGATCAATAATATTATAAATTAGATAAGTAAGGGTGCCGAACACATGAGGAACATAACTATACTAACATATCACTATCTCCTTATTAATCAATCTAAAAAGAAAGAAATTAAAGAGAAATAAATAGAAAATAAATAATCAAACAAACATAACAACCATGACTAACTTCATAGATAACATAATATGAAGGTACTCATACTTGTATTTAATCCATCCTAGTTCAATTAGTTAATATACTTTAAATGATACTGGAAAGCTATCCATCGATTCATAACTTGATTAACTCCATGCTAATTTCATTAATCCTATGATTCCAAGTTGTTTATCAACAATGATCCAACACCCATAAAAATTGAGCCAAATTAAAACATTTTAATTCATTTCAAAACCATTAAGTTCATACATCTCGTTTTCAAAATAGTTTATTATCAGATTTTTCCCCCAGAACCATATCTCATAAATCATAAAACATGAGGAGCGGTACGATCACGCCTTCGCCTTGCCACGATCTCCTGAAGTACCTGAAACATAACACTACAACTGTAAGCCCGAAAGCTTAGTGAGTTACCCCCAAAATACCAACCACACATAATCATACTCATAACATATCACAAATAGAACAGCCACGCACATCGGGTATACTGTGTGACTGGTCCGCCCGCTCCGGGCCTTCAGTCCACCTGGTCCACCCTCCGATTCTAGTCATATACATCGAGTCTACAGTGTGATTGGTCCTCCCGCACCGGGCCTTCAATTCACCTGGTCCACTCTCTGAGTCTACAGTATGACTGGTCCGCCCGCACCGGGCCTTCAGTCGGCCTGGTCCACTCTCCGAGCCTCGGCACGTCTGGTCCGCCCTCTTGGGGCCTTCAGTCTATCTGGACTGCTCGCTGGGCCTTCGGAACATCCGGTCCGCCCTGGGTATGTTGGCCTACAGCACAAAGTAGGACCCGCCTCAACCCAACCCCAGTCCAACAACCATGTGCACATAAACATATAATCATATACAATCCTCAACCAGACAAACAGTCTAACAGATCACATAGCATATCAATATCCTAACCAGGATTCCGACCTAACCGGTCACTAGCATAACATTACCCTATATCACGGGTACCAACCTTAACCAGGTCTCTAACACATACCATCCTAACTACCAGGATGCAAACATAGCAAAGCAATATCATAACAACAACTACCCGGATTCCCATCCGATAAAGGGCCGACCTTGGTGCCGTAGACCCTGTCGATATAGTGAGGATAACTCACCTCGCAACTGCCGATACTCTGAACTGAAGAAGCAGATGCCCGAACCACCGTCTCACCAAAAATCCCAAACTATCCAAAGTAGCAAAATAACCATTAGCCCAAGCACAATATCCTTCCAAGGGTAAATTGACCAATTTACGCTTAACTCAATCTGGTCCATGACTAAGGCCCACAATCAAAATATGAAAGGCCCAACACTAGGTAAGCTCTCAAGCCCACTAATGGCCCAAAGACCAAAAGTCCAAAGCAAAGCCCAATATTGGCCCAATTTACTAAATTGGGCCTACCTCACCAAATGGGCCTAGATCCAAGGTCCATAATAATTAGTGAGTCCAAATTACTCCATCCATAATGTCCAGTCACGGCCCAAGCTCTATTAGCCCAATAACAGCCCAATCTCTTAAGGCCCAAAATGAAAACTCAACAGAGGGAGTACGCTGGGTGTACCCTTCTTGGTACGCTGGGCGTACAACGATGCTCGCGGATTGGAATCGGGACACAGACCCACTACGCTGGGCGTACTCCCATTTACGCGGGGCGTAACCTCGCTGAACTACAACTCCACATAAGATCTTAATGGCTTAAGCTCTTAAGCCCAAACTTCAGATCCATAGACCAAATATGCCTAGGATTCATAAAGTCTCAAACTTTATTACTTGGGACGTCCATAAAGCTCTTAACCCAAGGTCTTAATCCATTAAGACCTACCTATATCACATATGAGACAACCAAAGCCCTTGGGACCTCATTTTTCTTACTCAAGACCTCTCCTAAGGTCTGAAGGACAGCTAATCTCGACCAACTCGAATCATGCATCAAGATGAGGTTTTTGGGACAAGAATGGTGTCAAAACTTCACAACACATAGATCTATACAATAAGATTGTCAAGCCAGAGACTTTTTACCTCAAAAGGGCTCCAGAAGATGATGCCTCTCCAGATCTACGAGCTCCAGCCACCCCCACTCCTTCTTTGACAACATCCTCTTTCTTCTTTTTGGCTCTCCTTTGCCAAAACAAGCTTTCCAAGGTCAAACATGCCCAACAATGGAGGTGGGACAGCTATCTAGGGTTTCTGAGAGTAAGAGGACAGATATGGAGGCTAGGGTTGGAACCATAATGTTCCTTATATAGTGGCTGGCCCTAAAATTAGGGTTTTAAGACTCTGAGCGTACGCTGGGCGTAACTCTAATACGCTGGGCGTACGCGTCCTTGCACCCGCGGTCATTCACCCTATTACGCTGGGCGTAACCCAGCCTACGCTGGGTGTACCCACGCGTGTCCCAAAGGCATGCATGGCCTTCCTCGTCAACTCTTCCCATTAAGGGCTATAAATGTCAATATCTTCAAAGTGTCATAACTCCTTTATTCTAAGCCCGTCCCCGACGAACTTTATATCCACGCGAAGGTGGCGAGAAGCCCTACGCTTTTATCAACATACCCCGGTCCGAAACCTTCCCGAATGAAACTCATTGCCCACAAAAGACCGAAACGCCCTTACTCTTGATCTCGGAAATTCATAAATAAGTACTTTTCGAACGGGGCGTTACAATTCTCCCCCACTTAAATTAGGCTTCGTCCTCGAAGCCTGTGACACACAAACTTCTAGATGATATTCCTAGTGCCTCTAATCTCAGACCGGCTCAGATTCCCTCAAACACAGGTATCGAACCTCTAAAATCCATCTCTTCCCTTGCAGGGTTCCGATCAACTGCTTCAAGCCGGCCACCGGCTTCTTTTCTCTGATGACAACGCTCGTCAACTGAGTGCCACTTGAAGACACTACCTTACTTCTGTCCCACGCATTCATTCGCAACTTGCGAAACGGGATACCACAACACCCACTGAGCCCTTGCCATGGCACTAATCCATCTTCCTTCGCCCAAAATTGGAGATAACCCTGATAAATTGCAACTTGGAACGAATCTTGTTCCATCCTCGGGTTCTACCCCTTACGCTCTGTCAGGATACGACATCCCTCAGCACCGGTCCAGACTATTCTCGAGTTTGTTTACCTGCTGTCTCACCTTCCTCTGTCCCAATCTCCAATTGGGAATCCCTTACCTTCTCCTCTTCCAAGGAGACCGAAGACATGCATGCGCATCATCCAACATTGCCACAACGGGCATCCAACCCGTATGTGCTTCCATATACCTGGCACAATCCTAGTGCTTACTACCAAGCACTTTTGATCATCCATTTACTCTGCCGCCTCCCTCTCAGAGGACCCACACTCCTTCCGGAGCTACATACCTTTCCTTTCCAGGAAGTCTACTCCACAACTATAACCGCACCTATAAGTGCCACTGAGCTAAACTCCACTCTACCTATCCACTAACACATACAGAGTCTTCAGCATGACTGGACCGCCCTTCCAGGCCTCCAGCCTATCTGGACCACTCTCAGAACCTTCAGCATGTCTGGACCGCCCTCCGGGGCCTTCAGCCTGTCTGGACCGTTCCCTGAACCTCCGGTCTACTCCGTCATCATGATCAATACTTGGGGCCAGACCATATCGATTACTATTGCACGACGACATATTCACTCATTCTCCACATACTGATCCACTAACACATACAGAGTCTGGACCGCCCTCCGGGCCTTCAGCTTGTCTGGACCATTCCCCGAGCCTTCGGCCTGACTGGTACGCCTTCCGGCCTTCAGTCTCCCCGGACCGCTCAAACTATCATACAACATTCCAAACTACCCTTACAGGGAATCTTTCCCGTACATACTGTTCTAGCCCCCTAGGGGTTCCGAACTCTCGTTCCGATCCCGGAATCCTTTCCATGGCCTAAACCCAGGCCTCACATCAACCACTATCTTTCCTGAACCATGGTCTGCTCCCTGCCCCCATTAGTCTGTCACTTACTCACACCAGCCCACACTCTTGGCTGACTGAAACACCGTCGAATCCCAAATAGCTAATCATCCTCTAATGCCTGTCGATCCTCCTGAGAATTTTCCAATTCTCCCAACTTAGAGCACTGACTACCAACCACCGGTGACTCAACCGACATAAATCAATCATCCCCACTCAACATACTCCTCTTATCCATGAACTGTTTTCCTCTGAAACGAGCAACTTCCACATAATCACTTCCCGGCATCGCACATCACGAACTCTAAGGGAGTTCGACTCTCCGTTGAACACTTCTCAAATCGCAATTTCTATATCCGACAACAAGACCATACAGTCGAATTCTGACCATCAAACCCTTGGATTCTAACCACCTACAACTCCTAGTTACTAACACTCCCAACCAAACCATGAAACACGCAGAACGGAGAATGAAATACAACACTACATAAATAACCAGATAACCAGACAATAACGAAACGAAAACATACCCGCAACCGCATCCGCATCCGGCTCTGCCCTGACCTCCTCTGCTGTGAGCTGAAAAATACGCCCCTGAGCCCTCGGAGGCTCCGCTCCACCCTGACCCCCGCCAGTGATCCTCATCTCCTGATCCGGGACTGACTGTCGACAATCCCTAGCATAATGCCCCTCTCTCCCGCACTTGCGGCACGCACCACCGGACCTACAAACTCCGGTATGACCCTTCCCGCACTTCTCACAAGTGCGGCCGCTCTGACTACCCAACCTGGAATCAACGGTCTTGGACCGTTTCGGCGCCGGCTGCGACTGCACCGGGCCCTGCCTCTGCTCTCTCAACTGTAACTCAATCTCCAACTCACGCCGTCGGGCGGCCTCCTCCAACTCCAGCAAAGTCTCGCACCTCTGCGTAGACACAAACTGCCTGATATCCCTCTTGAGCATACTTAGATATCGGGACATCTGAGCCTGCTCCGAAGCAAACTCAGGGCAAAACATCGCCCTCTCAGTGAACATCCTGGTGATCTCCGTCACCGTCTCTGAATCCTGCTTCAGCTCCAAGAACTCCTGAGCCAACCTCTCTCTCTCAACTCGCGGAACATAACGGGTACTGAACATCTCCCGGAACTGATCCCACGTAACCGCAGCCCGCTGCGCATCAGAATAAGATCCCGTAGTCAACCTCCATCAAACCTTCGCCCCGAGCCTCAAAAGGTTCATAGCACACCTCGCCCTCTGATCCGCGGGGCATGAACACGTGAAGAAACAACCCTCCACGTCTGACAACCATCTCATAGTAATGATAGGATCCTGAACTCCATCAAAGGTAGGGGCTTCGTGTTATCGAAGTCCCGATACTGAAAACCTCGACCGGTTCCTCCCCCTGCCGCTGCTACAGCCGCTGTAGCTGTTGCGGCAGCCGTCTCAGTAAGAGCTGCATAACGATCATCGAAGTACTCTCTCATAGCGGACTTAATAGTCCCAAAAAACTTCGGGATCTGACCCCGGACAATCTCGACCACCTCCTCCCGGATGATCTCCCTGACCCGATCCTCTGTCAACATTGGCCCCTCCTGGCCGATAATCTCAGGTGCCACTGGGCCCTCCGGCTCACCCTGTCCTGATCCCGATCCGGATCCAGTCACAACACGCCTCGTAATCGCCATACTGCAATACACCAACGAGACCCTTAGACACATCACATATCCACCCGAGGAACTATCTCATAACCGATACCCTAGAGAGTTGTGACTTCCTTGATACGCGTATGGGTCCTGTGCTTTCAGTAGTACGGGCCCATACTACCTTCCACACCTACCCATATTTGTCTCAAGTATCACCACAACACTCTAACCATACATACACACACCCGCTCAATCCTCGCTCCTAGAGGAAAAGCCGCATATCTCATATAAGGAAAACCCTAGGCTAATAGGCATCACATAATCAGGCAATTCTATCATGCAATTCCTGAAGATCCCTAGCCTAGTACTAGCATGATGTTCTAACATATCACATAATCAAATAACTTGCATGGTATTTTGGGGTCAACTTACTGGCTCTGGCTGATCGTACCCTCTGCATCCTCCTTTACTTATTTCAAAAACCTTTTGAAAACCATTTTGAAAATCCCTCCTTGATTTGAGACTGGATTCACACGAATGTTCCTCCAATTCACTCAAACCAAGGCTCTGATACCAACTTGTAACACCCATAAAAATTGAGCCAAATTAAAACATTTTAATTCATTTCAAAACCATTAAGTTCATACATCTCGTTTTCAAAATAGTTTATTATCAGAGTTTTCCCCCAGAACCATATCTCATAAATCATAAAACATGAGGAGCGGTACGATCACGCCTTCGCCTTGCCACGATCTCCTGAAGTACCTGAAACATAACACTACAACTGTAAGCCCGAAAGCTTAGTGAGTTACCCCCAAAATACCGACCACACATAATCATACTCATAACATATCACAAATAGAACAGCCACGCACATCGGGTCTACTGTGTGACTGGTCCGCCCGCTCCAGGCCTTCAGTCCACCTGGTCCACCCTCCGAGTCTAGTCATATACATCGAGTCTACAGTGTGATTGGTCCGCCCGCACCGGGCCTTCAATTCACCTGGTCCACTCTCTGATTCTACAGTATGACTGGTCCGCCCGCACCGGGTCTTCAGTCGGCCTGGTCCACTCTCCGAGCCTCGGCACGTCTGGTCCGCCCTCTTGGGGCCTTCAGTCTATCCAGACCGCTCGCTGGGCCTTCTGAACATCCGGTCCACCCTGGGTATGTTGGCCTACAGCACAAAGCAGGACCCGCCTCAACCCAACCCCAGTCCAACAACCATGTGCACATAAACATATAATCATATACAATCCTCAACCAGACAAACAGTCTAACAGATCATATAGCATATCAATATCCTAACCAGGATTCCGACCTAACCGGTCACTAGCATAACATTACCCTATATACCGGGTACCGACCTTAACCAGGTCTCTAACACATACCATTCTAACTACCAGGATGCAAACATAGCAAAGCAATATCATAACAACAACTACCCGGATTCCCATCCGATAAAGGGTCGGCCTTGGTGCCGTAGACCCTGTCGATATAGTGAGGATAACTCACCTCGCAACTGCCGAAACTCTGAACTGAAGAAGCAGATGCCCGAACCACCGTCTCACCAAAAATCCTGAACTATCCAAAGTAGCAAAATAACCATTAGCCCAAGCACAATATCCTTCCAAGGGTAAATTGACCAATTTACCCTTAACTCAATCTGGTCCATGACTAAGGCCCACAATCAAAATATGAAAGGCCCAACACTAGGTAAGCTCTCAAGCCCACTAATGGCCCAAAGACCAAAAGTCCGAAGCAAAGCCCAATATTGGCCAAATTTACTAAATTGGGCCTACCTCACCAAATGGGCCTAGATCCAAGGTCCATAATAATTAGTGAGTCCAAATTACTCCATCCATAATGTCCAGTCACGGCCCAAGCTCTATTAGCCCAATAACAGCCCAATCTCTTAAGGCCCAAAATGAAAACTCAACAGAGGGAGTACGCTGGGCGTACCGTTCTTGGTACGCTGGGCGTACAACTATGCTCGCAGATTGGAATCGGGACACAGACCCACTATGCTGGGCGTACTCCCATTTACGCGGGACGTAACCTCGCTGAACTACAACTCCACATAAGATCTTAATGGCTTAAGCTCTTAAGCCCAAACTTCAGATCCATAGACCAAATATGCCTAGGATTCATAAAGTCTCAAACTTTATTACTTGGGACGTCCATAAAGCTCTTAACCCAAGGTCTTAATCCATTAAGACCTACCTATATCACATATGAGACAACCAAAGCCCTTGGGACCTCATTTTTCTTACTCAAGACCTCTCCTAAGGTCTGAAAGGACAGCTAATCTCGACCAACTCGAATCATGCATCAAGATGAGGTTTTTGGGACAAGAATGGTGTCAAAACTTCATAACACATAGATCTATACAATAAGATTGTCAAGCCAGAGACTTTTTACCTCAAAAGGGCTCCAGAAGATGATGCCTCTCCAGATCTACGAGCTCCAGCCACCCCCACTCCTTCTTTGACAACATCCTCTTTCTTCTTCTTGTCTCTCCTTTGCCAAAACAAGCTTTCCAAGGTCAAACACGCCCAACAATGGAGGTGGGACAGCTATCTAGGGTTTCTGAGAGTAAGAGGGCAGATATGGAGGCTAGGGTTGGAACCATAATGTTCCTTATATAGTGGCTAGCCCTAAAATTAGGGTTTTAAGACTCTGAGCGTACGCTGGGCGTAACTCTAGTACGCTAGGCGTACGCGTCCTTGCACCCGCAGTCATTCACCCTATTACGCTGGGCGTAACCGAGCCTACGCTGGGCGTACCCACGCGTGTCCCAAAGGCATGCATGGCCTTCCTCGTCAACTGTTCCCATTAAGGGCTATAAATGTCAATATCTTCAAAGTGTCATAACTCCTTTATTCTAAGCCCGTCCCCGACGAACTTTATATCCACGTGAAGGTGGCGAGAAGCCCTACGCTTCTATCAACATACCCCGGTCCGAAACCTTCCCGAATGAAACTCATTGCCCACAAAAGTCCGAAACGCCCTTACTCTTGATCTCGGAAATTCATAAATAAGTACTTTTCGAACGGGGCGTTACAAATGATAGCTCCCCTAAACTCAATTTTTTTTCTGCTAACCCGATTCATAAACTTTCACAAAAAAAAATATTGTTTTGGTAAATAAAGAGACTCTGAACATGTTTATTTTTCACTTAATGAACATATGGGCTGTTTGGTAGCCTCTTAATTGACAAATTAAGAGGCAACCTCTTAATTATTCAGATTAAGAGTGTTTGGTAGGCTATGAATTAAAGCCTCTTAAACTTTAAGAAGTCTCTTAAACTTTCAGACTTGGGCTTGTATCTGAAAAATAAAAAGCACGCGTCCTTCCCTCTTTTACCCTTGCTGATATGCCCGCCTCCAAAACAACACACCCCCTTCAGATCGTCTCTTATGTCTTCGACTCTCCTCTTACCTGTGACGATGTCGAGCGCCAATCACCTCCTTCATCGTCGACCTCCCTGAAATCGACTCCCACTACGACTTCCAACTCTTGGCTCCGACAAGATTGCTCATTCTCCTCCATTTCACCTTTTCTCTTACCTCTCTTATCCACAGTCATCTGCTCCCTCCCTCCGGAATTGACTTCGACAACTCCGCCACTCTGCCATTATCGTCCTCCGCCGGCGTCTTCTCCGCCTCCAGTTTCGTTTCCAGCATCCTCTCCGATACCTGCTCTACAACGACATTGCCTAAACCTCCGATGACTTCTGCAGGTAAATTCTTCGGTTTCTCTCTTTCTCTGGCTATGTAATCTCTTTCACTATGTAATCATATGTGTTGCTTCATTTTTTCTTTTTCTTTTAACTGAAATCAGATGTGTACAGTTATCAATTGCCTTGAAATTCTGAAATCAATTGCTCCCTTCTTCTCTTGCTATTTTTTCTGAAATCAAGTTGTGCTACTCTTTTCTTTTAACTGAAATCAGATGTGTATAGTTATCAATCGCCTTGAATTTTTGAAATCAATTGCTCTCTCCTTCTCTTGCTATTTTTTTTTCTGAATATCCGATTTCAGCTCCAGGAATTGAATCCAATGAAAAGTGTGATGCTTGGAAGTCCATTATTATTTGGACTAGATATAAAATTTCAGGAGAAAGAAGGTATTCCATGGCATCAACAACTTTTGATCAGTGGAGGATCATAACATGCAACATGGTTGTAGATTGGAATTGATTGTAAGGTTGGGAGGATATGTTGATAGTAACAATGTTGTTGGCAGTATTTCTTGCTGAAATTGTTTGTTTATCTCCTTTACATCTGATGAAATTGTCTTTTTATATGCTAAAATCATGACATTGTCTTTTTATATGCTAAAATTATGAAATTGAGATGTAATATTTACATAGATTAGAGTTGCAGGGGAGAAGAAGATGAAGTGATTTCTTTATTTTTTCATGATTTCTTTTACTTGTAATTGTTTATTAGGGTTTGATTTATTGGTCTTTTGTTCTACATGATGCAACATGGATATGGCTTTTATCAATTCTAGTTGTTCAGTATGGTTGGAACCTGACATTCATCCAATTTGTGTTGCAGAAGGCTATAGGATTGCTTCAATGATTGATGTTGATCTATGCAACGAATCTCACACATGAAGAAATCCAAGATAAGAAAGACATCAAAACGGAAGGATAGGGTTCAGTTAATTTTAGAAAGAACAAATGGGAATAGTTTTTTTGTCATGTTTGAAAATATTTATGTTTGGATTTTATTTGAATTTTAGTATTATTTGGTGACTTTTAAAATATTTTTGTTTGATTTGGATTATGTATTGTGTATATATATATATATATATATATATATATATATATATATATATATATATATATATATATATATATATATATATATTATAATTATTCAAAGAGTTTGTTCAATTATTTTTAAAACAAAAACATTGAAATAAACAAAAGTTATACAGAAGGGTAAAATGGTTATTTTTATCATTCAGCATAGCAATTCATATTTATTCAGATGTTCCAACCAAACAGTATGTTATAAATTCAGATCTTAAAAACTCAGACCCTCTTAGAAATTCAGACCTCTTAAAAATTCAGATCTAAAAAATTCAGACCCTGCCAAACAGCCCCATAGTCGAGTAAATTTCAACTTATTATAACATCCTACTGTTTCAATTTCTTGTTTAAAAACATAAAAGAGTAGAGGATTTCTTTTATTATTAAAAACATTGATGATATTTTTCCTAAAAAACTGTTAGCAGGTAGTGCTTTCAAGTTTTTTTTTTTATTTTAATAAGTTGGTTATACTGAAATGTCGAGGCAAAAATCTAAGTGTTATGAATTTCTAAACTTCTTTGAAGTACAATTCTTAAAATTATAGCATTGAGATTTCTGTAAAGTAAAATACCTAATGTTATGAAGCTGGCAACATCAATATTAGGTTAAGTGTCGAATCTCCTACATAATGAAGTTGAATAGAGATCCATGACAAAAGAAGCTTCGAACATTCTTTGACAAAGAAGATTCGAACATTCTTTGACAAAGAAGATTCGAACACTCTTTGACAAAGAAGCTTTGAATATTCTTTGACACATTTTGTCAAGCACCTGATGTGCATTGGTATTTGTAAGTAATCTAACACGGAAAAAATGTATGGTGTTCAAAAGTATAAAATACGAAATATAAAATAAGTAATCTGACATAATTTGTTTCGATGTCTCTAAAGCTCTCCACAGATAACCTCGACTTTAACAAAATAAACAAAAACTCAGTACTTACTAGAAAAAAAGATAACAAAAAATTCATTGATCAAAAGGGTAGGAAAAAGCAGGTAATAAATATGAAGCAAAACAGCAAACACATGATGTGCATATTGTCATTGTTTGAAAACAACCGATAAAACATACATGTAAAGGAGGGAAGTTTACATGATAGTTATTTTTGTTGTGAACAACCAAGAAAACCGAAGGAAGCAACCAGAGTAGAAGTTGGATTTCACCCTGGAGCAGAAAATGCAGAACTATAGATAAGTAGAATAAGTCAGAAGACACACAAATCAAACAATACACGTAACATTAAAAAGCATGTAAAACGAAGATAAACAAATAAAATTACCAAACACCAGTGACCGAAAGAAAATCTACATAAATTGCAGAAGAAATTGATCACAAGATTAGGTCAAATATACTTTTATAAAACAGGAAGAGAATTAGAGGCACTGATTCAAAATAAATGGCATACCTCAACGCTTACATCTGCCCTTGACCCTAACCATCACAACCATCGCCGGCGGTGAAGCTGCTCATCGGCCTGCTTTCACTAGATTCAACCGCTGATACCTCCTCTTTTGGTGAATGTAGAAGAAATGGAGGTTTGTCTCGCATCGGAGAGCAACGCACATCTGCGAATGGGGAGTAAGGAAAGATATATCTGGAGCACATATATTGTAGGAGAAAGCGATAAGGACACGTTAATTATGAAATAGTCATATGACTGGAAGACAGTGGTGGTGTGGCTATGAAGAAGGCGATATGACCAACTCCAATTTAGCCGCAACCAAAGAGTTGAAGCCGGCTAAACAAAAACCACGATTTCAAACCAGTCAACTAAGGGGAAGGTGGTTTGGCTCGGTTCACAACTTGTAACTATTCATAAGCTTTTGCATATATATATATATATATATATATATATATAAACCGTAAATAGTGTGAGAACGTAAAAACACTATTTTTATGTTATTATTTTGCAATGAATTTTGTATCCATAGCTTTATGTCATTATTCAGCAAGGAATAAATAAATTGTCACAGATTAAAACTAAATTTAGAATTCACTACAAAAATACATATACATAAGTTTATAATAGAATAATAGCATTGTAATGAATATATGACTAATCAAACATTAATATTCATATTAAAATTATTTCAACAATACACATATACAACATTCATTACAGAATAATAATATAAATATAGTGTTTTTACGTTCTCACACTATTTACTGTTTTTATTTGAACTTACTTATATATATATATATATATATATATATATATATATATATATATATATATATATATATATATATATATATATATATATATATGCAAAAGTTCAACAAGGAATCATTTTAAATCATAGAACCAAGGAACCATTATTTTTTAAAGTTTTAGATCTTATTATTTATCGAAAAAAATCTAAAAATATAGAAATTCATAACTTTTTATCTTCTTTCCATTGATATCAAATTTGATATATATATATATATATATATATATATATATATATATATATTTTTTTTATCTGTTTAGATTCACATTGTGAATCTGCACTATAAATCATTAATTTTATATAAATTCATTGTATGAATCTGCATAGATTCACACTGTAAATCTGCATAAATTTCACAGGGTGAATCTATACAGATTCACAATGCAAATCTGAATAAATTCTGTTCACAGTGTGAATCTGAACAGATCAGTTTTATATCAAATTTGATATCAATGGATGAAGGATAAAAAGTTATGAATATCTATATTTTTAGGGATTTTTTTTAATGATGAAAAATTTGCTCTAAAAGTTGAGAAAAGATTGGTTCTTGGTTCTAAGCATTAAAATGATTTCTTATTGAACCCAACCCTATATATATATATATATATATATATATATATATATATATATATATATATATATATATATATATATATATATAATTTAATAAAATATTTATAATAAACAAGATTATATGTGAAATTTAATAAAGATATAAAATAGAATTTAAGAATATATTTTAAACATATCGTCATCCTTCCTAATAAATAAAAATTGTTTTTGCCACATGTCACATTCTCATTTATTTTGCTACATGTAATTTTTTGGTTATTTTAAATTAATTTTTATTCCACGTGTCATTTTATGGTTTTTTCATTTTATTAAAATCTAGATAGTATTTAAATATAATAATAAATGCATATCAATTTTATTAAATAACTTTCATTCTAATTTCAAAATTACTAAATTAAAAATTCATTAATTTTCTTTATTTATTTATCTAATTTATTTATTTAAATTTGAAAGAGAAAAAAAACACTTTAATTTTTATAATTCAATATTTTCTCAATTTTTTAATAAATTCAAACTTCTCAAATATTTGAATTTTGTATTTAGTTTTTTTTTTTTAAATAAACTCATCTAATAGTCTCACACCTAATATAAAATAAATATTAAAACTGTAAATTAAAAAGAACCATTTCTATCATATAAGATAAAGGGTTGAAATCGAAATATTTGAAGGACCATTTATGTAATTTTAAGCAATCGAATGTGGGCTAACATCCTTATTTTTACAAAAACATTTTGAAACAACCTCATTTGTACAAAGCATTTCCAAAACAATATCACTTTTGAAAAAAACTCAACTTTAGCTGCCAAAACCCGGAAAAAAAATACAATCCACTTGGACAATTTCACAATTTTACTCTTAAACTAGAAAGGTTACCCCCGCTACGCGGGGCCAAAAGCTTTCAATGTTGTTTCCGAATTGATAAATATGACAGACATAGAAAGTGCAAGGATGAAAAGTCCGGGCTTTGCCCCGGACAAAAAATGTAAAAGTTTTGACTGCAAGGACCAGAAGTGTGAAAATGGCTAAAGAATTAAAGGGGTAGAAATTAGTAACTTTTTAGAAAAGGGATCAAAGTTGTCAAACCGTTAAAGTTTTGTGGCCAAACTTTAAATATTAAAAGGTTCCAAAAAAGTATAAAAATATTGATTGCAATGACCAAAAATGTCAAAATGGGTAAAGAATAATGAGCAAAATTGTCAAAAAAACATCCAAATTTAGTATTCCTAACTTCCAATAATAATACAGGGACCAATTCTGCCAAAAAAATGGGAAGTTGAATGGAACACAAACAAAAACAAAAGGACATGAATAAATTAATTAAAGAAATACAGGGACCGGAAATGTAATTCAAAGGACTAAAACTGGACAAAATGTGTCAAGTTAACTATTCATTTTCTCCACAACTTTAATATATATATATATATATATATATATATATATATATATATATATATATATATAATAATAATAATAATAATAATAATAATAAATTAAAGGTATAACATTCATTTCAATTTTGGAAGAGACCAAATTCACAGATAAACCTTTTGAAGATGACGAAATTTTGCAATTTTAAAACAATAGAGACCAAAACCCGAAAAAAAAACCAGTGACCACTTTTACAATTTCGTTTTTTTTTTTAAATAATGGTAATGGAAAATTAAAATTCTAAATTTGAATATTGCCATCTTGAGTTAGAACTATCTGTAAGTGAATTTTTTAGGAATACTCAAACTTAGTTGTATGCCATCAAAGGTGAAATTTTTGGGTCATGGTCAAACTTAAGACTACTCGGACGTTATTGTGCCTAAGAACACGTGATAACATGAACACCGCCCCTTCCTTCCGTTATTGCGTGTTAAAGGCATTCTCGTTGCTTCTTGTTACCAGCATAACATTTGGTAACAGCGTTTTCTTGTTTTTTCTCCTAGTAACGCGTGTGGGCGTTGCCCACACCCACCTCTCTAAGCGAGAAAGCACATGTTCAAATTTATACAATTTTAACCGGGACCGGTTAGACATAAGCATGAGGAAAAGATGAGACGAACATGCAACCAATACTTGTTTTACTATCTTAAGCATGAGGAAAAGATCAGACTAGTCATTGAATCGATGGACGATCGCTAATTTACCTGTTTGATATTTAGCCGGTTGGACCGATTGAAGTTATTACATCATAATTAATTTTAAAATTTCATGTGTTCTTGCGTTCATCATATTACAACATATTCTATTATTACTAGTCTATAGTAATAGACTAATAGTAGATAATAGCCTAAAAGGAACTATATTAGTTGCTGTCATTGTTAATTGTTTGCTTGACAAAGGCACAAAGCTTATTAGTTGCTATCACAATTAATTATTTGCATGACACAACTCGACTACTGCTAGGCTAGCTAAGCATGGGCTTATTCATAGATCTTTTGGCATATAGCTATCATTATTCTCATACATCACGACAAAACATTTTATTTGAGTATTATTAGAAGTATCGATGGAAGGTGCTGAATAATTTCTTTCTTTCTTACTTGTTAAGTTGTTATAATAATATGCGTTTTTTTTAAATGTTCCATTGTTAAAACTTGTGAGATCACTCTATTTTAGAGTGTTTATTTCAAGTGATCGCTACTATGTAATCTTGATGGCGGTTAAGTTATACGATACTTTGTTTAAACATGGATGTCCATGGCCCGAATTTTGTATTTTTCTCAAAAAAAGCAAACTCAAAACAATTAAAATATCTTATATAAATAATTATAAATAAATAATAATATAAAAACTAAGTCTAATAAATCTTTTTTAACACTTAAAAGTTAAAACAACTCTTTTTCACAATTCCTTTTTGAACAAACCCTCATATTCACTGTTTGTTCGAAATTTGCTGTTCTAACTTCTAGTCGTAAATTTGTCCATCCTCCTGTTTATATGATTAGAAACTCTAACCATTTCACCCTCTAAATAACAATTATACTAAAACATGTGAATCACAATTAAGTAAGATACAGAATAACAATTAACAAGTACACAATTATAAACATATAAAAGCAATGAATAGTTAAATAATCACATAAACAATAACGTGTTTCACTAGTCACAAATGAGAAGTAAAATAAATATTAAACATAATCAATATGAATAAGAATAAACAAATAGTAGTATAACCAATCTAAAACAAACAAAACTAGGTTTATGTAACTCTTTTTTTCTTCAGTCGCAACGCAACAGAAGCTGAAAAGCAACAAAAACCGATATCAAAATAATACAAAACAAAAATAAAATCAACATAAAATAAAAGTTATGTATCAACAAATCCCATTCTCACACCACATATTGTCGAATATAACCACAAATGTAAACGAATAGAAACTTCACGTCAGTTAAAAGGTTATAAGCATAATCAACAACATACATCAAGTGACAAAACAAGTTGTTAAACAACTTAGAAGTAGGCAAAAATGCTTTACGCTAACTCATGCATCAACAACTTGTACATTGTGCATGACTAGTTGTATTCGTACATCCAAAATCCCAATCCTTCCATTACAAACTATAACATAATCCCAAACAAAACTTCCAAGTCAAAAAACAAATACTACCCTAAAACCCCTCTTTCACCTTCGATTCCCCGATTCACATTTTATCCTTTTCTTTGCTTCCGAACAAAAGTAACTTATTCGGGTTCGTTTTCGAACCACATTTCATTTTATATTCCATTTTCGTTATTTATATTTATATATTTATATATATTATATATATAATATATGTATATATAATTCGAAAACCTTCATGCTACAATCATCCCAGCAGGAAGCTGCATAGGACTGGAGCATAGAGACTCAGTGTATTCAGGCTGTTTCCTCACACCCGACGCATACTTCTCTTTGTGTTCATCAATGGAGATTTGCTTGTATCGACATTCTTCACTACAAAACGCTTTCTCACCTCTAAAAAGAACAATAAGAATAATTAGTTACAAATGGATACTATAAGTATCTACAACTTTGTTTATTACACATAACAAGAGATAACGTGACATAGCCACATAACAAAATATGTTAGAATGTCTTTCACATGTAATTTACAAAAAAAGTGGGATTGCTCCCTCTCGATCTATCTTATTGTCTATATAAAAGCCATGAATATTTTTTTTATTTTAAAAAATATTCTCTAACAAAGCCTATAGGGAATTAAACTCACAACCTAAAGGATTGTTAAAATATCATTAGGCCAAATGGCACTTGATGTATTATCTATGATTGTTTTTCTTTAAGTTGATACAAAAAGAGCTACTTTCTCTTGGAAATGAGCATTCCAAGTACACCACTAACTTTTTGCAAATCTGACACTCATTCGTTTTTCCGTGTATTTCCCTTTACATTTTCGTAAATACTTTTTGTCTTTTTATATTTTTATTTTTTACCACCATTAATTCTAAACAAACACTTTACATGCAGTGAAAAAAACGTCCCTCACCTCAAGATGGATCTTTAAATCAAGAGCTATTATTTACTTTGAATTTTGAATACCAGTTTGAAATACACTAATAATAAAAAACAATGAACTCCAACAATCATCAACTTTTAGCAAATTAATCATAGAACCCAAAATCTTCAAGAAATGAGTTCTAAACAAGTATCAAATAACTCAAAGTTCACAACTTTATAGAATCACAAATCAGAATAATTCAATACCTGTACATGAAGATATCCAACCCATGAAGCTTCTTCTTACAAAGATGACAAGAACTCAAGAAATCCCCATCCTCAAACACCGTTCCACCACCAATAACCACCGGAGGCGACGGAGAACAAAACACTCCACCACCACCGCCACCACCACCACCGGTGGTGCTGACCCAATAGCTAGTAGTCCGACCGCCATTAACACTTCTTCTCTTAAACCCATCATCAAAATACTCCCTTTTCTTGATCATATTATTCCCCACATGCGATATCACACATGTATACTCCTCCAGTAACTCGATTTCAACATCATCCTTACTGGGTCTCTTGCTAAATATCGGGATCGGGTTGGATCTGGGTGAAACTGAGAAAACCGGGTTCTGGGTATTATGACCCGATGATTCATTGTTTAAAGCGACCACAATTCCCAGCCCAACGACACCGTTTTGTTCTCCAAATCTCTTTACTGACTTGTTTTGATCATTGGATGAAGACAAGAAAAAAGGTAGGGTTTTTAGTGATAATCTTGACTTGTTAGTCTTTTTTCCCTTCAAATCCGCCATTTTTGACAAGATTTTATCAGGGTTCTTTCAAAATTCAATCTTTTCTTTCCTCACTTGCTGAATTTATCAGACAAATCATCAGAAAGAAAAGGGTTTCGGAGGATGCTTAAAGGGAGCTGATAATTGATACTATGAACAGATTTGACAGTATGTATATATACATACATATATACGTATATATATGTGAGCTTCGTGAAAGTGGTTTAGAAGAAGGGGGGAGAGAGAGATGGCTTAAGAGAGAAGGCCACCTGCTCTCTTCCTCTGCTTCTTCATCTGTGAAATAGGCTCAAGTGCTTTAAGAAGAAAGAAAAAGAATAAAGAAGCCGTATTGGCAATATTGTAAATAGTTGATAATTAAGGGGTTAACTCCTCTTTCATCTTTTTTTTCCTTGCAATTTTCACCTTTCTCCCTTTGGGTTTGTGTCTTCATACAAATTACTTCCTTTGAGTTCTTTTTTTATATACTTTCAATAGCATATTCTTAGTAATCCACGAAAAACTTAAATGTCCAAACTTGATAAATAAAAGTTACCCAATGAGAATAATAGCTACTAAGAAAACCCAAAAAGAATCATGTTCACTTTCATTCATTGAAAATTTTAGTTTTCATATGGTTATCAATATCTTGTTTGTTATTATCATTTGAGTTTGAACATGTCTTTTATGTTCATTACTAATAAAACTTACAAAGGTCTTTTGGAAGCATGCTTGTACAATTTACTGAGGTATACATTTACATATGAATATGTATATTTATGGAAGTAGCAGTTCACTAGGATTTCATCATGTGTGTAGCAAGCTTTTTATTTAGTAGTGGCCAACAACCTTTCAAATATTCCTATGCAATTTGGGAAATAGAAATTGTACTTGCCTAAGTTTCTATCATCATAACAAACTCTCATAATGATTGAACTAAATTATTCACTATTTGCCAAACAAACCTAATGCATTGCCGAACAATATCAATGCATAATCCTTTGATCGGTTTTATAGACTATATATCTTTTCTTTTTTCTATAACAAGCTCATGATCATCATAACACATTTTACGGCTACGACTTTCTTATTGTGTATGTGGGGCTTTCACCCTCTGAAATGTTATGAACATGTTGTCTAAGATCTTTATCAAGGAACAATATTGCATTCATATATGATAAGATGATGTTGAATTGTAAATTGAACTTCATGGTTCTATACATCTTTTTTTACTTGCTACACTATGTTATTATAGATAAATTATTTGATATCTAGCTATTTGTAATTTATTAACAACGATGTAACACAACTATTATTAAAATATGGAACTGATAATTTATGATAAGCTATTTTATTAACCTCAACTAAAAATATATTATTACAAAATATACATATTTGGACTTGCATATTATCTAGCATTAGTATTTAAAATAAAAATAATAAGTGAAAATACAACGACGTTTTTTTTATCTATTTTGCCTAGATGGTAGTTAATGGTGAGAAGCGAAGAGTAAATCAAAAAGGTTGATCTATCTGCTAACTTTTAAAGGAGTTGATCTATTAACTTCTAAAGTACAAGGACTCATTTTACACACTGTATTACTACCTTGTTTTCTTCTCCACATTTGTTGATTTTTTTTTGAAATTTTTATTCTATCATTTTCCAGTTTTTTTTCAGAATATAATAATTTCTGGCAATCATGCCTACAAAGATTCTTTTTTCCATTATTATTTAATGCCAAATGGAGACATTATAATTTTAAACAATATTTTTAATGTGAAATACTAACTCATTTTGAATTATATATATATATATATATATATATATATATATATATATATAATTAGGTTGTTGTGTTCTAACTATCTATTGTGTACATGTAAGATTAACTGTGGACCAATCATTTTAATTATTTTAAGAAAAAATAATTAATGCATATTACATGTTAGAAGATATAATGAGTATTAATTAAATCTTTAACATTTAATATGTGTTAATTATTTTTCTTAAAATAACTAAAATGATTGGTACAGAATCAATCCTACATGTACACAAATGATAGTAAAACATTTGAACCTCTCTCTCTCTCTCTCTCTCTATATATATATATATATATATATATATATATATATATATATATATATATATATATATATATATATATATATATATATATATATAGTTTCATTTGAAACCATGCTAATTTTATAAGACCGTAAGACACAATCTAAAAATAATTTTAAAATGCAAAATAAAAGAAAAAATCCGATTTTTTTTAATTATTATTTTCGTCATTTTATTTATAAAAAAAATTAAAAAATAAATAAATACATAAAAAATAAATAAATAAAAATTACCGTTTTTTTTTGTAAATACGTAAAATGTTTTAATAGAATATTAAACTGTAAATATTGTAATGTGATTTTTAGAATGTTAGAATATTTTAGTATTCTACTAGATTTGTCAGATATGTAAAATATTATAATATTTTAGTAGAATATTTTAATATTCTACTAAAATATTTCACAGATATTTCAAAAAAGCGGTAATTTTATTTATTTATTTATATTATTTTTTTTGGATAAAAAATGAAGAAAATAACATTTAAAAAAAATTTCGAAAAATTTCAATTATTTTGTATTTTAAAAATGTTTTTTTATCTACAAAATGAGTGGCTACGATTGCGTCTCCCCGTCTCACAAAATATAGTGGTCTCACATAAATCTAACTATATATATATATATATATATATATATATATATATATATATATATATATATATATATATATATATATATATATATATATATATATATAGTGGTCTCACATAAAAAAAAATGTGGCATATTAATTTATTTTAATTAAAAAAAACCACAAAATGATACGTGGATTTAAATTTATTCAAAAAACCATAAAATTATATGGGTCAAGTTCAATGAGAAGATGACATTTGATAAAAATAATCTTTATTTATTAGGTAATATATATATATATATATATATATATATATATATATATATATATATATATATATATATATATATATATTACCTAATAAATAAAGATTATTTTTATCAAATGTCATCTTCTCATTGAACTTGACCCATATAATTTTATGGTTTTTTGAATAAATTTAAATCCACGTATCATTTTGTGTTTTTTTTAATTAAAATAAATTAATATGCCACATTTTTTTTGAACGTAACATTCCGCTAAAATTAAAGTAAATAAATAATAAACCCTAAAACCCTGAGATGTAAATGATATTTTTATATTATTTTATTGAAGCCCTAAATCCATAATAATTTATGGATGTTAGTCATGGGAGTTAAATGTCATAGTTTTTGGAATTTTGGGGGTTAAGTGTAATTTTCAGAGTCATTTTGTAAAGATTTCTGAAGGCAGGGGGTGTTTGGTAAGATTGGGAGTTAATCTGAAAAAAGATCTTAAAGGGAAGGACTGAACTTGGAGAAAGGGACTTAAGTTTAGAAAGACGGCCCAGGTTTATACCGGCGCACCTTTCCCTCTCGTTTGGAGGATGCAAACCCTAACCCTACTTTGATGGCAACCGTCGTTCGTGACTCTCCGGCCGCCACCACTCTTCTTCTCGTTTTTCCGATCAGACAATGCCGCCAAGCGGCTACCTCGCCATTGAAACGCCACTACAACATTACAGCCGAACGTCATGGGCAGCCGAAAGAGCCACCGAGATCGGAGTTGAAGCTGTGTTCGTCGTGTGTGGTTCGTGAGCCACCGGAAGCACTCGGTAAGCTAATTGCAACCAATTTCTCTCCTCTCCTTTGTTCTTTCCGATGAGTGTGAAGTGAGCTACGTCCTTGCTGCCGCTAGCCGCCGTTTCTGTTAACTCCGACATCGTCAGCCGCCAAGTTGGTGGCTGAGGGTTGTGGTCTCGTACCGTGTTATACGTGTGTTGCTGCTAGAACCGTGGAGCTTGTGCAGGAGGCGATATTTTGGTGGGAGGTGAGGCGAACCACCATGACAACCAACCATGGTGGCTGCCGCTAAGTCTCTTTCTTTTGCCGCCACCAGCCTTCGTGAGGAGGTGGCTGTGTGTGTGATTTGGTGTGTGTGTTAATAATGTTTAACTTGTATGTGTGGTTGGTAAATGGAATTTTTCCTCTGGCCGCCGCCGTGTGCGGGTGACTGTCGTCGTGAACCACCGTCGACCACCACCGCCCGTGATGGCTGTGGGTGGTGCCCGGATTATTAAACACTAATTAATCAAAAAACTTAATCTTGGACCCAATTGGCATGTGCTTGAGTTGGAAACCCTAATTAGGGTTTACAAAACCCTAATTTTGAAGATGTTAGTTTGGGATTTGTCGGGACCCGCGTTTTGGATCGTTGGATTGTAATTTTGATTTATGCCCGACCATATTGAATGATTGACCTAGTAGAGTGGTGGACTTAATGGATTAAGTCCTTAATGGGCTAAGTGACCTTACTTAACCCTAATCGTCATTTTATGTGAAAACCCTAATTATGTTTGGGCTTCAAGTTGGGCCTTTCTTTTGGGCTTAGGTGTTTGGATTCTTGTTGGGACATCTAAGATCAAGGGTATGCACTAGGTTATTTGGATGGGCTTAAGGGTAAGGCCCTTGTAAGGGGTTTGGGCCCAATTTGGAAAATTGGGCCTTGGTTGATTATTTGGATTTTGTGCCTTCAGAGTATGAGTTTGGGCCTCGGTCTTTGACCAAGCTAGGTTAGGGTACAATGGTCTTTTTACCCCAAGTGTGGATTTATGGTTATGCATCGAAACCTATCTTGTTAATTGGGATTATTTTGATGCTGACAGTTCGAGAATCTGTCAGCCAGCAGCCAGGGATCGTCTGTGTGATTCAACAGTGCTAAGTGAGTCTCCTCATTGTGTTTAGCGGGTCGAAGGCACCAATGCCGACCCGTGGTTTGTTATGCTTAGTATGCTTGTTGTCTACGTGACTCTTGCACATGTTATGTATTATATGTATGTGAGCGTGGACGGGGCCCGTATCTCATCATTATTCGAGTGTAGGCCGGGCCTGTATCACATTATTATTCGAGTATGGGCGGGGCCCGTATCACATTATTATGCGAGTGTGGGCGGGTCCCGTTATGTGTGCTATGAATGTATGGTGTGTGGTATCTTGGGGAACTCACTAAGCTTTGTGCTTATGGTTTTTAGTTTATGTTTCAAGTACTTTGGTTTTCAAAAGGAAGAGCTCGGGGTGATTGCAGAGCACATACCATATGTTTTCCGCCTTGGATGTTTTACTCTAATTTTATAGAAATTGATACAGTGGTTTTATGTATATGTTTGGATGTCACTGACAAATACTGTTTTATCTATTATGAAAAATGGAATTTTTTTGGGACAATATTTTTGGATGTTTCAATTTGGTATTAGAGCCTTGGTTTGAGGGATTCGGGCACACTCTCGAGTGTGTCTCAACTCAAACTGAGGATTTGATGAAGTTTTTCAAGAATAAATATATCTACTTGAGGAAAGAGTTTTCTAAAATAAGAAAAGTGTGTGGTGCATGCAATCATCCGAGCTCAAGTAAGTTTTCCCAATACCCATACATGTTATCTGTTATGCTTTGATATGTGAATCTGTAGAATCGCATGCTAGTTAGGGCTTAGGATATGCTTAGTTTTTGCATGTTAGAAAGGTAGGAGATATGCCTTTGTATGCCTATTGTATGAGCTTGTAGCCTTGCATGCTAGTTCTGATTAGCCAGTGATAGGTTGGCCTGTTATGTGATACTCGGTAGCCTAGGAAGCATGGGATGTTGGTTCGGGTATGATTTGTGTGCGTAAGGCAATCTGTAGCAGGAGTGGGAACTCCTAGTATGAGTTGTAGCAGAGGGATTAGATGCCCATAATTATTTTATGGATTGGAGTGATACTGCACGAATGCTGCTTGATTTGTGCTTTGTGGAACTCCTAATAAATAAAGATAATTTTTGTCAAATGTCATCTTCTCATTGAACTTGACCCATATAATTTTATGGTTTTTTGAATAAATTTAAATCCGTATATCATTTTCTGTTTTTTTAATTAAATTAAATTAATATGCCACATTTTTTTGAACGGAAAATACAAATGTAACATTCCGCTGAAATTAAAGTAAATAAATAATAAACACTAAAACTCCGAGATGTAAATGATATTTTTATATTATTTTATTGTAGCCCTAAATCCATAATAATTTATGGATGTTAGCCATGGGAGTTAAATGTCATAATTTTTGGAATTTTGGGGGTTAAGTGTAATTTTCGGAGTCATTTTGTAAAGATTTCTGAAGGCAGGGGGTGTTTGGTAAGATTGGGAGTTAATCTGAAAAAGATCTTAAGGGGAAGGATTGAACTTGGAGAAAGGGACTTAAGTTTGGAAAGATGGCACGGGTTTATACCGGCGCACCTTTCCCTCTCGTTTGGAGGATACAAACCCTAACCCTACTCTTATGGCAGCTGTCGTTCGTGACTCTCCAATCGCCACCAATCTTCTTCTTGTTTTTCCGATCAGACAAGGCCACCAAGCGGCTACCTCGCCATTAAAATGTCACTACAACATTACTGTCGGACGTCATGGGCGAACCGAGATCGGAGTCGAAGCTGTGTTCGTCGTGCGTGGGGCGTGAGCCACTGGAAGCACTCGGTAAGCTAATTGCAACCCATTTCTCTCCTCTCCTTTGTTCTTTCTGATGAGTGTGACGTGGGCTACGTCCTTGCTGCCGCTACCGGCCTCAGCCGCCGTTTCTGTTAACTCCGACGTCGTCAGCCGCCAAGTTGCTGGCTGAGGGTTGTGGTCCCATGCCGTGTTATACGTGTGTTGCTGCTAAAACCGTGGAGCTTGTGGAGGAGGCGATATTTTGGCCGGAGGTGAGGCGAACCACCGTGATAGCCAACCATGGTGGCTGCCGCTAAGTCTCTTTCTTTTGCCACCACCAGCCTTCGTGAGGAGGTGGCTGATGTTTCAAATATTTGTTTTTATTAAAAGTTCTTTCTAATTCCTCATTTCATGATTAATTGAGTGATTTGATTTCCAATATGTGACTAACTCAGTTAGTAGAGGCTTTTCATCTTAGATTGGAGGTCCCAAAATTTAATCTGGGCGTTGACAAATTCTATTAACTTCGTGATACTAACTACTAACCATTAACCAATCGTTAAAAAATTAGAGTGATTTGGTTGAAGTTATTGCAAACTATGGTTAAATGCTCTAAAAATTTCTTTTTATTAAAAATACCTAATGATTCCTTATTTCAATTAAACCCAATTGAAATATATCGTTTTAAAATTCGTTAATGTTTAATCCTTAGTTTTTAATATATATATATATATATATATATATATATATATATATATATATATATATATATATATATATTTAAATCCACTCGTGTAATACACGATTTAACGGCAGTAGACAAGACATTGTGAATGCTTCATAAGTTCTTCCTATACCTGGTCAAAATGAAAATTCCTAAGATTAACCAAAAAATGATATTAAGTTTTAAAACATTTGATATTGATGAAACAACATTTGCAAACTAGCTATTACATATAGGAGAAGGAAATGTTGGTGATTTAAATGCAGCGAGACAATTATTGATATTCTGGATGATCTTTTTGTGATTGATTGTTTTGATCTTATTGACTCATTAGTTAAATATGACTATTTATTTTGAAATTTTATTGTAAAAAATATTTAACGCTTACACCTAAATATTAAAAAAAACTAATTAATTTGTATAGTACACGGGTCTTATATATATATATATATATATATATATATATATATATATATATATATATATATATATATATATATCATACATACTTATAAAGCTAGCATTTTTTCTTGAATCTCATGCATTTGAAACCCCCTTTTTTAACTAATGCAACTCAAAATTTTTCTTAATTATGATTTAACACTCAAAAGTTTTATAAGTTATATTATGTTTAATTAGCATTTAGTGAAAAGTTTACTATAAAAAGAGCAATCTTTTGGAAAGACATGCATACAAATCATATACAAATTTCAGAAAGAAAACAAACTTAAAGGTTTTTGTGTTGGGTTGAGGTCTTATGACCACTTTTGGAGATATGCTATTATATTAAAGCTTTTAATTTATAAGTTTGTTATATACTAATTCGCTTTTATATTTTCTTCATTTTTGGATTATTGTAATACAATCGTTGTATATTGTGGTTTAATCGTTAATATATTGATCATATGTTATATAGGGTGATGTCGAAAATATTTAATTCAATATTTTAAATATGTTTTTTTTTGTTTTGTAATTGTACCATTTAAAAAAGATAATTAATTAAAACTCATACATATGTTATATATATATATATATATATATATATATATATATAATAATAATAATAATAATAATAATAGAGGTCAAAACACTTCAACCAAAATTCATTTAAAATATAATATTTCAAATGCTTTTTAATAATGATTGTAAAAATTTCAACATGTGTTACTTAATTGATTGATTAATAAAAATATTAGTGTTTTGAAACTCCTAACTCTTAAACTTATATTATTTAATTTGTTAGTTAACTAAAATATTTTTCCTACATAAAGATAACATTTTTATGTTTGGTTACTCATATTTGTTTATGTAATTAGAAAACAATGTGTACATAGAATGACTACTTCAATTTCATATAGGAATCGATACCACTAGAGAAGTATGTTATCTTTAACCGGTCGTAGGTGATCCACATACCCTTTTTAATTATTTATATTAATGCTTAGTAATTTCTATTTTATATTCTTATTCACCTTAATTTTTTAGGTACAAATTAAGGAAGAGGATTCTCGACGAACCAACATAAAGTCGAACGTACGCCTTGCAAAATATGTAATTAAAATTAAATATCATATTTACTAATCGACTTATTTTAAAACTCTTGATGACATTTATGTATAATGATATATTTTGTATGACTTCATTCTTAATTTCAATGTTTAATATTTGAAAGTTCATATATGAAACCTTGGATGTTTTGGTGTAATATAAATAGTGTAATATAAAGTTTATCAGTTCAATATTGTTTATTAATAGCTCATTCAAAACAACTTATTTCTTATTTTATCCAAAAAATATTATCGGACATAAGAAAAGTAGATTATATTAATGTTATACAAAAACTTATAATATATATTGGATATTATAAAAGTAAAAGTAAAGTTTATAAGGTATGGACTATATTATATAGTATCAAAATATAAGTTGATGAATTTTTATGTTATTTGATAATTCGGTTAATGCCCAAAACATTACTAAAAACGTAAATTTCAACATATTTCTATTTTTTCCTATAAACGTAAATGCATTATTGCGCAATGCGCGAGGTTACGCCTAGTGTGTGTGTATATATATATATATATATATATATATATATATATATATATATATATATATATATATAAAGAGAGAGAGAGAGAGAGAGCACGAAAAGCAGGCTTTAATGAAGTACACAAAAATTGAGTGACTTAGACCGATTTGAGGCCCAATCAAGATAAAAAATTAGATCATTGACAATAAATGTCTCTAAGCAATATGTTTATATTTTAAAAAATGTTATTAGTTTGAAGATATAAAACAATTCCAATGAAAAAAAAGTACAAGAAAAAAACACCTAGGTGTGATTCTTGAATGTCGAATCGTTTTAAGCACCAATGATAAAGATTTCAAAATCATTTTCAAATTCAGAACTTATGATGTTGAGGTTTCATGTTATCCACATAAAATTAGATTTTTTTATCAGAAAACTAATATCAAAGAAATGAAAAACAATAATAAAATCTTACAATTTACACAAATCAGATTAATAGGAATCAGAAAGTAGGATCAGCGAGGCTGTCTGAAATCAAATTAACAAATACATGATCAATTTTTTTGAAGGTTGAGAAAAATCGTATTATCATAATCGATATATGAAGAAGGATTGAAACGATAAACCAAAAGATAGAAATTGAAATCGAAAATCATAAGGTTGTGTGAAAAATCATCGACTTATTGTTACCGTCGAAAAAAATCAGTAACAATTCATAGAGTTCTTTGATCCAAACTGGTGAGAGATTGATATTGTTAGATTTGGAGACTTATCACCAGGATTTTAAATACATAAATTTTTGGTGGGCTAATTTTTCTAGGGCTTATTATTATTTTTTTTTTCAGTCGCGATTGGCCCTTTAAGATGTTTAGGTCAAATCTTGTCATGTGTATACTTCTGAACAAATGTACTTGTAATATTGTAACACAAAAGTATGTGTGAAATAAAATCTATCTCTAGTTCGACAGTAGACGTAGTCTATCACAAGATAGTGTGAACAACTTAAATCCCTGTGTTCTATGTGATTTGATTTTGTTTTCTGATTTCTCATATTTCTCAGATCTATTTTATTTATCTTTTCTTCAAACCTAACAACTGGTATCAGAGCTATGGATGAAGATGGGAAGGTAAAGATCGATAAATTTGAAGGCCATGATTTTGGATTCTGGAAGGTGCAGATTGATGATTACTTATATCAGAAGAAATAACATGTACCGTTATCTGAACAGAAACCTGAGAAGATGGATCTAGCAGAATGGAACTTGCTGGATCGACAGGCCCTTGGCATTGTCAGATTATCACTGGAAAAGAATGTTGCGTACAACATCGTCAATGAGAAGACCACCTTTGGATTAATAAAGGCGTTGTCCAACATGTATGAAAAGCCATCTACATCAAACACAATTTTCTTGATCAGACAATTGGTAAGCACAAAGATGAATGAAGTATTGTCTATGACAGACCACGTCAACGAGTTCAACTCGATAATATCTAGGTCAGGATCTGTTGAAATTAAATTTGAAGATGTAGTCTAGACTTTATTATTATTATCTTTGTTGCCCGAAAGCTGGGCCGGAACCGTTACTGCAATCGGTAGATCTTTAGGAACGACAAAACTCACATTTGAAAGCATCAAAGATCTGATTCTTGGCGAAGATGTCCAGAGAAGGAACGCAGGAGAAGGTCCCACTAGTTTACTCAATACGGAAGAAAGGGGCAGAAAACAAAATAGAGGTGGATACGAAAGAAAAAGATCAAAGTCAAGAAAGAGAGGACAGTCAAGAAGCAGAAAAGAAATCGTTTGCTGGAACTGTAATGAAATAGGACATTTTAGAAACAAATGTCCTAAACCTCCTACGGATAATGGCAACAAGGATATGAATGTGGTTGAAGACTATGGCGATGCATTGATTTTTTGTGTAGAGAATCCAATCGACTCTTAGGTGATGGATTCAGGAGCATCGTTTCATGCTTGCCACAACAAAAAAATCATGAGAAAATTTTAGACATTTTAGCGGTACTATTGATCTAATAGATGGTAAAATTTTAAAGATCATTGGTATTGGAGATGTAGCTTTAAAAACTTCAATGGGTACTACCTGGATTTTCAAGGATGTGAAATACATTCCTGATCTGAAGAAAATGTTGATCTCAGTAGGACGACTGGATGAAGAGGGATGTGATGTAAAGTTTGGAAAAGGTAAATGGAAGGTTATTAAAAGGAACTTGGTCATTGCTCAAGGAAAAAAGAAGGGAACTCTATATTGATGGGTTTTGATCATTACAACATTCCTATGGTGCATATGCAACCCTAATTGCTTTGGATCTAAGTTTTTCTCTATTGAACATGCAAATTGAATACCAAAGCATAGAACCCTAAAACTAGCATTTACAAATTCGAAATTGACATATAAATTAGGGTTTGATCATTACCTCACTTGTTCTATTGTAATAGCAAGAACAATCCTTGAAGATCTTGACTCTTGAAAGCTTAGTGCCCCAAGTGTTGCACCTCTAATGGAGTCACAAACACTTAACACAACAAGGATGAGGAGGAGAGACAATAAATCAACCAGGGTTTCTATTTGGAATGCATGAGCCGATTTCATTAGGGTTTAGGAGGTTTATATAAGGCTAGGTTGCTTAGTCTTCCAGCTGGACTTGAATAAAGAAACCCTAGTTCCTAACTTAAGCCCAAAGCAAACCCATGGACCTCCTTGGTAATCCCTTGGACGAAATCTTATGGGGATATCCATAAATTTCGTCCACTATACTTACAAGGAGTCCGAAGCCTAGTTTTACATCTTTGCAAAACAGTCCCTCCATTATTAATAAGTTCCTTTTAATCCCAAAATTAATATCAAATTAATTTATGATTAATTACTAATTAATAATATGATTTCAAATAATATATTAATCTTATAATATATTAATAAAATCATTCTGAGTACCAATTTATTATTCATATAATAAATCCTACTCTCTCTCCACTTGTCATCCTGTCAAATTGCATGAGTGAAGACAACCCAAAAGGACCATGCTCATAATAAAATCAAGTACATACCAAATATAGTTATGGGCTTAGACACCTAATCCAACAGTCTCCCACTTAGATAAGTCTAATAACTATTATTGCAAATATAAGTTCAGAATATGAGTAACAATCGTAGCTTTCAAAATCCGTTGTCGAACTCTGATCATATCAGTAATGCGTCCTTTAGATAAGGGATCAAATATTCCTCCGTTCTACAAGATATCCATAGGATAAGAGACATGAATTATGATCATTCTCTCTGTCCAAGTTCTGTTTCCTGATTTCCGATTTATGACGACCAACTAATTGAACAAATCAAATCAGTCCAGGCTTGGCCAAGCGCTTCAGGTGTCATCACTAAATCATCGAGGGGCCCACATATATTGCTTTTATCCCATTTAGGGTAAAAGGAACAAATAAAATTCGACTCATATGCTTGTACTATTTACTCATCAAATCTCACACAATAATACGTTTTATAACATCAAGTTACCGATGCGTTTATGTACTATCAATGTGCAACCGACTCGTAAACAACAACTATATGTCTCCGTTTCAAGAATATAAGATATTATCGTCTCACAATCACTCGTGATAAAATCCATGAAGTGATTCAAATAAGCGTGAGTTTAATCCAATACTCAAATTCTTATTTCAGAAGTACTCACGAACACTACAACAAACATTTGATATGTCTAAGCACTTAGACAATCTACAGTTGGATTCATGACAATCTTACCTCATTACTTACTTCCAAAGTATGATCGACTGTGGATATTTGAATAATCTTATTATTCGGGAAGTAAAACATGCGAAGTGAAACACAAGAATAATCTAATCCAATAAGGTCTCAAAACTTTTGAATATAAATAAAACAATTATTATTTAATCATCATTTAATTAGACTTTATTCATGGTTTACTGTTTCGATCAATCAACTAAATACTTGAATTAAAACAATAGTCATCCCATGCTCCAAGCATGCACACTATGTTTATCTATGGTCCTTCCTTTGTGAAATAGATCAATTGAACACATTTCCAATGATGCTCATTTCACAATTCCATATCCTTAACATGAGTGTAAGAATACCAAATTCTTGCCACTACTAGAATCCGTTAGAGTCTAAACTTTCATGCAACGATCCTTTTGTAATGTCAAGGCACCAAAGTCACAGAGACTTGGTCAATGATATTACAAATCATTCCATTGGATATTGTTACAAGACAATTCCCCGGAAATAAAGTCTCACATTCAAAGTACATTCATTTGAACATCCTTTTTGCATTAAAGTTACTAATCTTACACATAGTTTCTTAATATCCAACTCCCATTATGGAAACATTTCCATAATTTCCATATGACTATCCATTCTAAATAGAATCCTATCTATTCATAATTATATCAGTATGGTCCATCCATTACTATACTTCCAACTGTTCCAAGCAACCAATCTTTGGTAAACCTTAGATTGTCCTTGACAGTTGTTTAATAATTTTAGTCATATCCGGTTCTAATCCTTTTTCCCTCTTAATGCGGCATGCATTTGGAAAAATTGGAACAGGCGAATATTATAGCATATGTAATCGATCCAATACCCGAAACATATGGGATACGATTCATAATGTCTTACATAAAGACACGATACTTGATCAGTTTTTTGCTATAATATTTCCATATATAGAATTTCCTATGTTGAAACATTTCAACATGACATTCATATACGTTCGTGACTAAGTTCTATTAAAATTTCAATCTAAGCTTTTAGATTTGAAATGAAGTATAAATGCCTTCTCCCTTAAGCCTTACTATAGCGAAACAATATCCAAATTCTGCAACTTTGCAAATTTAGAACTTTGTTTCCTATAAATAGCATTGATAACTCACAACACCTTAACATAATAATCATGCTCCCACTAGCATAACAATTATGTTCTTATCAGCATAACAATTATGCTCCCACTAGCTTTGACATATACTTAGAAATCAGCTGGACTTCTAGAAACCAATACCTGTTGACTTTCTTACCAAAGTTCAGATTTCTTATACGTGGTGCTTCGATAAGTCTTTACCTAGACTTCTCAAGCTCATACACCTTTCATTAGACAGCTTATGTGTGTGTCTAAACCCATTCAAAACTTATGGCAATAAGTCCCGGATGTTCAAACTATTTGACATTTCTCATAATTCGAACTATGAAAAGGGATGTCGTAGTCATACTCGAATTTGAGAATGCAATTATCACAACTGCTAATTCTAATCCTTTAAAATCTACAAGTGAAAGCGTTTCCTCACAATCATTTTCATGAAGTAGAGAGAAACCTCTTGCCATTTAGATTTTATGGTGTATGTGTTCATATCCATGTGAATTTATCATTTCCAACCACTATCATAAGACAAGGTTTATGACAAATTCAAACTCATATGGACTGAACCTGCTTATTCTTAATTTCTTGCCATCCGGCAACACAAGGGCCTACCAGTGCTTCCAGGTTATTGAGCAGCTCACCCATACATATCAATGTACTTTCACTGATCAAGGTGCTTTGCCTTATGTATTCAAATGAGAACTCATAGAAATCACATGCATAGTCAACTTAACTGGAGCAGACACAGAAACAAGAATATGTCAACACGATAGGTTATTAACCTCAGGTCGTGTGCTAGTGATAACTAAAAGGTTTATTCTTGATTAGTTCTTGAAACTATTCAAGACCATTAAGACTCCCACTGACCTCTTGACATATAAGATTATCTGTCAAGGAACATTCCTTGACAAACAAATAATCAAGAGTTAGTGCGGATTATAATCAAGATAACACTTCATATAAGTGGTCTTAGTCGATCTTTGTTTTAACCAAAACATCACAACTACCAATTTCAAATGTGCAAGAGTAAGAAACATTTCTACTCCACATTTCATGAGGTGTTATAAACCTACTTTGTATACGTCACTCAAGGTACAACATGGATTAACTAGAGTATAACTCTATAACTTGATTTTGGAACGAAGTACGATTTATCCTTTTGATTTAACCATTTCAACAATTCCCGATACCTCTTCTTAGTCATGTAAATGCACTAAGGTGTCTTTAGATGATTAATTGTGACATGGTTCCATAATCATTAGGATGATCATAAAACACGATACTAAAGTACTCTCATTTCCTTTCAAATTGGAGAAACTTTTATCTTTCTGCCCGATTTGATTCTTCTTATTTGTTCTGCTATATATTGAAACTTTTTAATGTATCATAATTACACTTAAACTTGTAAACATAACCATATTTACTTAACTATCAGTAAAAAATGATGAACAAACTGATAGTCCTTTGTGGTGGATCTGACCAGTTCACATCAATGTGTACTAGATCATTTAATCCTTCACTTAACTCACATATACATGTGAATAAGGAAATAGGTTTTATTTTTCCAAAGATCAAGATTCTCATACATCACACAATTCAAATTGTATGACTCCAAGTTTCTGTCCAATTGAAACTTGGGTGATGAGAATCTTTCCTCACTTGGTAAATTATGACACTACCACAAGCGATATAACTAAGAATCAAATCCATTTAACATTGCTAACAATAGAAATATAAACACCAATTTTCATAAATGCCATTGTAGATAATCATAAAGCAAATAAGATAAAACCAATATTTACTTTATTGATAATGTGCGGAAAACTTGTCCTTACAATGCAAATACACATGAAAACAATGTTTCTAAATATTCCTATCAATCTATCATAACTACTAATCAGCAGCTCAAAATTCTGATCATCGAACCATGCGACCGAAATCCATTTCTTCAGATTAGAATCAGCCTTTACTTCCTCTTAAGCTTCTTTCATTTTCTTCGATTCTACAAAACATCAAAATGTGATTGTCACATCATGTAATAAGAATCTATAAATAAGAACTTAATAAAGAGTTAGATAGTGGACGTACCTGAAGTACAGTCATACAATTTGACTTTACCATCTCTAAGATCTCTCAGGTAGTGTGGGCGGCTTCACTTCCAATGCCCCTTCGATTGACAATAGAAACAGGTGGACTCTTTGGCATTGGCACATGGAACTATCTCAGAACTGGACTTTCTCTTGTGGTCAAACCTTTTGACCTTGGACGATTTCTCTCTCTTAGGAGAAGAAATCATTTCTGGAATATCATTGTTGTCATTGCTTACGTCCATGGAAATTTGGGAGGTAGATCTTCCAAACAAATTCTCTAGACCAGAGCGCCAAAGCATTGCTGCTTCAGCAACAATTAGCGAATATGTCAGATCAATAAGGGTCACATCGTGGTCTGTCATATAGTAGTCCTTAACGAACTAACTATATGACTCAGGAAGCGATTGAAGAACCAAGTCAACAGCTAGCTCCCTTGGGAAAACGACACCCACATTCCCAATATGTCAATGTGCGACTTCATCTTGAGGACGTGTGCACACACAAACTTTCCATCTTGGTGTTTGCATGCCAATCGGGCTTGAGTAACCTTGAACTTTTCAATTTTACGAAATTGTGGGTCAGGGAGAATCACTGGAGGAGGCGGAGAAAGAGAATGATTTCCAGTTCCACCAATGCACGAAGAAGGGGACGATCTTTCACCTTGATCGACACGTGGAAGATCATCTTCAAAAGGAAAACCTTTTCCAAAAGGATGAGGAAGACCATAGTTGTCAAAACTAGACATCTACAAAAGGGAGAAAATTCAAGTTATTTGATTTAGATCCTTAATATAACACCCAAATGAAATATTAAGGTTAGGACCCAACACAATAATTCACAATTCGGAAGAGGGATGCCGTAATCCAATTGCAAATTATTTGAAGGTAGGTAAATGAAGATTTACCAATTCCACCATGTAAAATGAAAGTTTAAACGAATTAGGTTTTAAATGAAATTGCTAGATCTTTTGAGATTCATTGAACTTTTCAATGACATGTTTAATCTCGATTATGCTCTCACTTTGTAACTGGGATGCCGATGATCAAAAACGAGATGTGAATAACCATGCAAATTAGCTTGGCATTCTCGATGTCATTTATCACTCAATTAATGTGCCGGTTAACCACACACGCTCCATTGACTCAACGATAATTTACGAGAAAACCCATTGCCAACAATATTGGTCCCGTATTAGTGTGTCGGTTAACCACACACGCTCCACTAACGACCAACTAGGTGCAATGTGTAATTTCATGGGTTAGCATCAAATTCACATTTTTCCTAAAGTAACTAAGATTTGGGAATTTATAAAAGCGTTTAGTTACTTTGTATTTCATTATACTTATTAATGAGAGTTTGTGTCCTATCCTACCCATTCGGCTAACGACCCTCCACTAGTCAAGGTGCGGTGGGTAAGAGTGGATACCCAATGACGATCATTTTACAGACCGCTTCCTTAAACACCCCTTATAGACCAGCTTCGTGAATGAGGCCTACTAACGGTAAGACTGGCCTTTTACTTATACATATATAATATATTAGACTTTTAATTTTATATAGTATAAGAGTGTATTTTAAACTTTAAAAAAATACTAGGTGGTTTAATCTTTTAATAAATTAAACTCTTAATTTAATTAAATTTAAACCATATCTATGGATTTATTAATTGTCTTTTAATTAAAACACTTAATTAATTATTTAATAAAATCCATGAGGGTGTTTTTACACTATTTAAAATACCAAGGTTCTAAATTTAAGATTTCAAAAATAAAGCCATTTAATCAAATTTTAAATTATAAAACCATGATGTGCACTTTTGAAACTTTTCAAAATACTCGGGTTTAACCATTTAAATTTCCAAAAACTAAAACATTTAATTTCAACTTTAAACTATAAAACCAAAAAGGTGTAATTTAAAACTTTTTCAAAATTACTGGGTTAAATATTTGAAACAAAATAATCTTATATTATCTATATTTAACCAAATCTATCAATTTTGATAAAGATATCTCATACTAATCAGAAAAATTGAATTTAGGCATTAAAAATGAGTTATGGTAATTATCCAAATCAAAATTTGACCAAAAAATCGAAAAATATGGCACCAGACGAGTCAACTCGTCGAGTTCTATGTTGAACTCGTCGAGTCCATGTCGCGGACAACATGAAACTCGATTTTTTGTTCTTTTGGCAGTTCACTCTTGCATCAATTCAATTGAAAAACATCGTAGGCTCTGATACCACTGATGTGTTTTGAGCATTACAACATTCCTATGGTGCACATGCAAACCTAATTGCTTTGGATCTAAGTTTTTCTCTATTGAACATGCAAATTGAATACCAAAGCATAGAACCCTAATACTAGCATTTACAATTTCGAAATTGACATATAAATTAGGGTTTGATCATTACCTCACTTGTTATATTGTAATAATAAGAACAATCCTTGAAGATCTTGACTCTTGAAAGCTTAGTGACCAAAGTGTTGCACCTCTAATAGAGTCACAAACACTCAACACAACAAGGATGAGGAGGAGAGACAAGAAATCGGCTAGGGTTTCTATTTGGAATGCATGAGCCGATTTTCTTAGGGTTTAGGAGGTTTATATAAGGCTAAGTTGCTTAGTCTTCAAGCTGGACTTGAATAAGGAAACCCTAGTTCCTAACTTAAGTCCAAAGCAAACCCATGGACCTCCTTGGTAAGCCCTTGGACGAAATCTTATAGGGAAACCCATAAATTTCGCCCCTCTACTTACAAGGAGTCCTAAGCCCAGTTTTACATCTTTGCAAAACAGTCCCTCCATTATTAATCAGTTCCTTTTAATACCAAAATTAATATCATATTAATTTCTGATTAATTACTAATTAATAATATGATTTCCAAATAACATCTTAATCTTATAATATATTCATAAAATCATTCTGAGTACCAATTTATTATTCATATAATAAATCCTACTCTCTCTCCACTTGTCATCCTGTCAATTTGCATGAGTGAATGCAACCCAAAATGACCATGCTCATAATCAAATTAAGTACATACCAAATATAGTTATGGGCTTAGACACCTAATCCAACATATATATGGTGGAGTTGACCTCAAGAGAAGCAAATGCAACTATTGGAAATGGAAGTCCTCTAATTTATGGCACCAAAGACTTGGCCATATGAGTGAGAAGGGAATGAAGATGCTTGCTTCAAAGGGTAAGATCCCATAGTTAAAGAATGTTACAGTTGACATCTGTTAATCATGCATGTTTGGTAAATAGAAAATAGTTACTTTCGTGAAGACGGGTCAGCCACCCAAATCAGAGAAGCTTAAACTGAGACATTCTAATGTCTTCGGTCCCACATTAGTTTCATCAATAGGAGGTTCCTGGTATTACATTACCTTTATAGACGATGTTACAAGAAAGGTATGAGTTTACTTTCTAAAAAATAAATGTAACGTTTTCTTTACTTTTACAAGGTTCAAAGCTGTTGTAGAGAATGAGACAAATTCAAATATAAAATATCTGAAGTCAAATACTGGGGGTGAGTATAGCAGCACGGAGTTTACTGATTACTGTGCAGAACATGGAATCAGAATGTTGAAGACTGTGCCAAAAACACCTCATAAAAATGGTGTTGCAGAGAGGATAAACAAAATATTAAACGACAGATCTAAAAGCATGAGGTTACATGCATAGATGCCAAAAATGATTTGGGTAGACGCAGTGAACATAACTGCTTACCTTATAAATCGCTGACCCTCAGTCCCCATTGGGTTTAAGATTCTAGAAGAGGAATGGCAGAAAAGGGAAGTATATCTCTCTCACCTTACAATATTTGGTTGTAATGCTTATGTCAAGGTTAAAGATGCAGAAAAAGACAAACTTGAAGCCAAAGCTAAGTAGTGTATATTTATTGGTTACGATATGGATAATATGGGTTATAGATGTTGGGATAAACAAACCATGAAAGTGATAAGGAGCATAAATGTCACTTTTAATGAAGATGCCATCTATGAAGATGATCTAGCTACAGCTCCGAGCAAAAGCAAACAAATTCAGAAGGCGGAGTTTGAAGAATTGACAAATGATGATGTTTTACAACCTGAAACAGGTGAAGACCCAGAAAATTGTAGGAATGATGAAAAGATAGTAAATACTGTAGTCAGTGGGAGTTCTGAAGAAGATAAAGGCTCAGAAACCGAAATCCCAGATTATTCAGAAAACAAAGCCCCAAACGGTGTTGAAACTCCTAATCTCAGAAGATCGACCAGAGATCGGAGACCCACTAGAAAATATTCTCCATCAGTTAAATACCTGTTACTGATAGAGAATGGAGAGCCGAAGTCTTATCTAGAGATACTGAAACTAAAAGACTCCATAAAATGGAGGAAATCAATGAAAGAGGAGTTAGATTCACTTAACAAGAACCATACCTGGTCCTTGGTCAAATTACCAGTAGAAAAGAGAGCTTTACAAAACAAATGGGTGTTTAGAATCTAGGATAAAGCTGATGGCAGCAAGAGACATAAGGCTACACTAGTTGTAAAGGGTTTCCAATAGAAGGAAGGAGTTGATTAAAATAAAATCTTTTCATCAGTTGTGAATATGACTACTATTCGATTGGTCTTGAGTATTGTGGCTGCTAAAAATTTCTGTCTAGAACAGCTGGATGTTAAGATTGCATTCTTACATGGAGAAATTAAGGAAGATATTTACATGTCTTAACTAAAAGGTTTCCTGGTGGATAGTAAGGAGAATTTGCAGTGTAAAGTGAAGAAGAGTTTATATGGACTGAAACAAGATCCAAGGCAGTGGTATTTAAAATTCATCAGCTTCATGTAGCAAAATAGGTACAAGAGATATGAGATGGACCATTGCTATTATTTGAAGAAGTTTAAATTCTCTTACATTATTCTTTTAAAATATGTTGGTTGTTGGATCAGACATACAGGAAATCAATAGACTGAAGTAGCATATCTCTAGAGAGTTAGAGATGAAGGACTTGGGAGCTGCCAAACATATTCTTGGGATGAGAATAGTACGAGACAGAGTTGTTGGAACTGTGAAGCTTTCATAGCAGAAGTATATCAGAAAGATTCTAGAGAAGTTCAACATGACTAATGCAAAACCAACAAGTACACCTTTAGGAAGTCAGATAAAACTTTCCACAAAACAGTCCCCAAAGATGGATGAGGACAGAGAAGAAATGACCAAAATCACTTATGCATCAATAGTTGGCAGCTTTATGTAGGCTATGGTGTGCACCAGAACGGACATTGCACATGTAGTGGGAATTGTGAGAAATTTTATGTCAAATCCGGGTAAAGAGCATTGGGAAGGGGTCAACTGGATGTTGCGTTACTTGAAAGTCACTTTTGAAGTCGCTCTATGTTTCAGCAGAAATAAAGTGATTTTGGAAGGATTCGTTGATGCTAATTTAGGGGGATGTGTGGATTCAATAAAAAGCAGTATTAGGTATGTTTTCACTATCAGACGTACAACAGTGAGTTGGGTTTCCAAACTTTAGAATAATGTTGCCCTCTCAACTATGGAGGCATAATATATGGACATTGTAGAAGCAAGCAAATAGTTGATATGGTTGAAGAATTTTTTATCAGAACTGGGGATAAAACAAGAAGTATGTGTTCTCCACTGTGAAAATCAAAGTGCAGTACATCTCTTGAAAAATACGGTGTTTCATAGTCGAACGAAACACATAAAGATGCGATATCATTTCATACGAGAACTGATAACTGATGTCACACTAAATCTGAAGAAAATCCTTGGTATGAAGAATCCAGTTGATATGTTTACTAAATTGGTACCAACTGATAAGTTGAAGTTGTGCATTGCTTCAACTGGGCTTCCAAAAACTTGAATAGGAGGTAGAGACTAGAGAGAGATAGATAGATAGAGAGAGAGAGAGAGAGAGAGAGAAAGAGAGAGAGAAAAGTGTTACAAAGGATACAAACTTGCTTGGCAACTAAATGATGATTAAGCCTCCAAGTGGGAGATTGTTAGATCTGGAGACTTATCATCAGATCTGAAATTTTAAAGACTGGAATTTTTGGTGGGACAATTTTTTTAGGGCTTATTTTTTTTCAGTCGGGCTTGGCCCTTTTAGATATTTAGGTCAAATCTTTCCGTTTATATACTTCTGAACGACCGTATCTGTAATATTATAGCAGAAGAGCATGTGTGGAATAAAATCTCTCTCTCTCTCTCTCTCTCACTCTGGTTCGACAGTGGACGTAGCTTATCGCAAGATATTGTGAACCACTTAAATACTTGTGTTCTGTGTGATTTGATTTCATTTTCTGATTTCTCATATTTCTCAGATCTGTTTTATTTATCGTTTCTTTACACCTAACAGATATGACCTTATTTAATTATATATTTTAGGTTATTATCTTAATATATTTGAACTAGTTGTTATATTTAAAGATAAATGATACTCAATATGATTTGAAATGGATATGTATAGGTAAAATCACAGTTGGGATGCAAAAGGAAGATAACGGAGTTGAAAAAGACAAAAAACGACAAATACATGAAAATCAGGGATACATGTACCGTGACCTTTATAAGCAATGTCACACCCCTTCAGAAAAACGAAAAAAAAATTGAATTTTTCCAAAGTACGAGTTTGTGTCAAATATGGATACCTGACATCCTACGACGCAGTTTAAGTATTACCGCACCACAGTTATGCTATTTTCTATATATCCATGATTTTCAACCCTATTTCGTGGTACATCCATTTGTTGTCTTAGGCAACTAGTTATAAGTCGTTTTAGACTTCCAAAAATCCTTTTAGGCCAATTTCGAAGCTAAAGAGTCAATTGAAGCAAGGGTTTGAAGAATCAAACGGTAGAAGTATCGAGATTTCACTTCGAGTTTGCTTGATGATCGTGTCTTGCAATCTTTCGATGATGTTTTTCTGCTTTAGTTTATTAATTATTGGGTAAAACATTTATGCTTTCAATAGAGTAGATGTAGCCTTATGATTTGCTGTTATTCCATTAATTGAGTATTTAGTTTTATTTAATTTATTTTGTCAATTTTAATTGAAGATCCACATGTGTTAAAAATCTTTACTTTATTGCATATTGTTGAATTAACAGAGTTTAAATGATCATTCCAACTTTGTTAATTTGAATCATAGTTTTTCATGATCATTGGTAATTGTGACTAGTTTCTTTATCATAACCTAGGATTAGATTAATAAAGTTATGAACTTTAATGTGTGTGTATGACCATTTTATGCATAATTTAATTCTTATGACCATTAGGATTAATAAAAATCAAATCTTGCTTAATACAAACAAAACAATGAATTTAGAGATAATTAATGGCATGATGATGAAATTAAGAGTCTTTATATTCATTAGTATTTGTGAATTAATCATATAAACAAATCAATTTAGGAATTGGTAAATAATAAATAAATATTGATTGCATTTATTTGGAATCCACCATGTTTGAAGGCCAAATCAAATCTATATGAAAACATCTTTATTTATCTTGTCTCTAAATTTAATCTTTAGTTTTATTTGTTTGGTTTCTAGTTTAATTGAATTAAACAGAACCTCTCATTTTTACTTGTTATTAGTTTAATTAATATTTGAATTATTTGATCAGAACTATTTTCGTTTCCTTTTTGTTGGACACAATTTCTTACTTAGCTTCACTGCCTAGTGTGTGTTTTAGTTAATACATGATAAATTTTGATTTATAAATTTAAAACCAGTGCGTAAAGCACATATCAAATTTCTGACGTTGTTGGCGGAGAACGCGAACAATTTAGCTCGGATTATTTATTTATTAAAATTTGTATTTATAGAAGTCCATAAAATACACATCACACGCACCTATCCCCCTAATTTATATACTTATACATCACGACGCACCTATAGGCTCTCTATACTTATAGAACATATCTGTCACAATTTAGCTTCCTTTGATGTTTTGTTACGGTGTCTAGTAACATTAAATAATATTTGCAAGAATGTAACATTCTGATAATATCCTAAAAAATTTTGAATAAACATAAGATATGCATTATTGATTATCAATCACAATTTTAGATTGTTTAGAAATTATTAGAGGTTTACACTTTACGATCATGATCTCTACCGGCATGAGTTCTTCTACCTTTTGCTATAAATAACGGCCTTATGTGCTTCAAGACATATGAAACGGTCCAGTTGTGAAAATTTCATCGACTGTTAGCTTCATTTTTTTTCTGTAGACTTTTAGCTTTTAATAACGATCAGTAAAATTTCAAATCCATTTCTGCCATGTTCTTTATTAATCCTTGTTATTTTCATGTTAGGTTAGCATACTCCTCACCCGTTTATTCTTCGATTTCTAATATGTATGGTGGTCTATATGTAGTACAACAAGTTTGTATGCATGCCCCACCTCTTCCTTTGTTGGTTCAACTACTATTAATTTCGATTGTAAAATAATAGAAATAAATAAATATATAATGTTATATTATTCATACAATAAAAGTATGCTATTAGTTTTTGTATTATGACGTTTCTTAGTGTAAACGAATTATATTTTTCTATGGCTAGCTAATACAAAAACAATATTGTTCGAAAAAAAAAAGGTTTTGAAGATTAAAAAACTATTAAGTAAACACTGTTGTTTACATACTTGTTTTAAAATATTAAGACTTAAAAAATATATTGTTGTTTTTGGCACTTCTATTATATTAAAAGTGTGTGGGTAACCAAAAATTGATATAATAATTCAGATAGTTTATAATTTTATAAAATGCTTCTAATTAAAAACATCGTCATAAACATAAAATAAACAAAAGAAAATGATGTCTTATTAAACAACTATTGAATCCTGAACTAATTAATTAATAAATACATATTTAGTGTGTGACACCTTGTTTAAACACTTTATATATGCTTGCTTTCTCCAAAACTCGATCTTCATTAATAAACAAATTGCCTTCATGCTTCAAAAGTGGTTCACCCCAACATCAAAGTATATATGTTACATCATCCGATACATTGTATTGTTCTGCTGAAACAAACACAAACACCTACTCACTTTCACTTTCTCTCTCTCTCTCTCTCTCTCTCTCTCTCTCTCTCTCTCTCTCTCTCTCTCTCTCTCTCTCTCTCTCTCTCTCTCTCTCTCTCTCTCTCTCTCTCTCTCTCTCTCTCACACACACACACACACACACATATATATATATATATATATATATATATATATATATATATATATATATATATATATATATCCTTAAAAAAAATTCTTTAAAAAATTAATATATCCCACCTATGACCACCGAGGACCACCTAGGACCGCCGCTGACCGCCATGCCTGAGTTTTATAGATTTTGACCAATTTCTGCCAAGCACCCTAATCGTAATCGGTTCAAGACTGCAAAACGATTAATCACCGATTAATCAGCCGCCAATGCCGATTTCTACAACACTGATATATATATATATATATATATATATATATATATATATATATATATATATATATATATATATATGTTTTGGTCCAGTGAGGAACAAAAATTAAGTGAGAAATGAATCAAATGCATAATTTTTGACGAACCAAAGACATGAATAATTAGATTATACAAAATTAAGATGAATCAATAAAAATCTCCAGAAAAAAAAAAAAAACGATTCGTAGATTCATTTTTTTGGGAGATTAGTCACGAATATTATTCGGAAAAAAATCATTGCCTGAGCCACTAAAAAGTTGCGGTTTTTAACCCTATAAATTCAAAAAAAAAGATATCTCAAAGTATTTTTTAAGCATTTTAAAGATATCTACGGTTTTTTTTAGGGTCGTGCATTTTCTATTGATATTCTCTCTCTCTCTCTCTCTCTCTCTCTCTATATATATATATATATATATATATATATATATATATGTAACGCCTAGTTCCTAGTATGTATTTAACTAAAGATTTATTCACTTTTGTATAGAAATTCGACGAGTTGGAGGCCCTAAACTCGTCGAGCAGGAATGAAATTGGACGCGGGTTGTAAAGTCTACTCGACGAGTTTTGAGCCTCAACTCGATGAGTAGGATCGGCAGAGTGAAACCCTAATCTTCAGGGTTTTGCACCCTATTTAAACACCTTAACCTCCAAAGGCTGGCCTCATTTACAACCTCCAAGTCTCAAACCCTAAATCTCAAAATCCTAATGCCTTGTGTGAGCTTGTGAGTAATTTTGAGAGAAAAATCATGCATTTGAAGCTTGTGGAAGAAGAATAAGCTTGAGGAATCAAGAGGAAGTAAGTAGATCCAGAAATTCACTCCAATTACAACATTTTCAGGTAAGCAAGTCTCAAACTTGCTTAATGATTACTTAGATCTCTTCATCTTCATTTTTATTGAGCTTTTGATCCAAATATCTTGATCCTTGGGAAATGGACGTCCCAAGTGAGTATACCTTCAGATTTAGGGCCTTGAAGGGCTTTCATGGCATAAAGATGCAAACTTTATGGCCATTGAAGCCCCATGCAAGCTTTAGGATGTCAATTTGGCCTTTTAAGATCCGAAATGCCATGCATGGAGAGAGAGTCAGAGACTTTACGTGTTCATGTAGTGTCTAGGGTCTAGATCTCAGTTTGTATGCCTTAGCTTGAAGTGCTAATGACTTTTGGATCAAGATCTATGTCTTAAAGAGTTAGGGTTTGAGATAAACCCATTAAGGAAGGGTATTAACGTGTAAAGTTGGAAACTTTACCCTTAAAAGGACATTTTCAGTATGTATATGAAGTATAGAGATTAGATCTAAAAGATAGGGGCTTATTCTATTAAGGAAGCTTAACAGACTGATGAACTCGACGAGTTCATAAAAGAAATCGACGAGTTGGGTTGAAATGCCCCGACCCTGTAGAAGGTAAAACTTGACGAGTTCGTGAGGAACTCGACGAGTTGGATCGCGATTTCAGGGTTTCTGATTTATGGAACCCGACGAGTTGATGGGTCAACTCGGCGAGTTGAGTCAACCCAGAATGTTGACTTTGACCAGAATGTTGACTTTGACCAGGGGTAAGATGGTCATTTTACCCTAAGAAGGATTTTTTTGGATTTTGAATAAGTGTTATTATGATAATGATAGTCGGGGAGTCGTTGGAGCAGCCGTTAGTGATTCCTTACCGCGAGATTCCGCAGTCAGCTTTGTGAGGTAAGTTTCCTCCTGTAGGAACGAGTCAAAAGCACCAATGTCAGCCCGTTTATGTATGTTAGTATATGCCGGGCTAAGGTCCGATGCCGGGCAAGGCCCGATGTAGGTTTATATGTTTCCGGACCTCGGTCCCATGCCGGGGAAAGCCCGAGTAATGTTTGTATGGTTGATGTCTTTGTGATTCTTGCATGTGCATGTTTCATATGTTCCGGACTTCGGTCTGATGCCGGGGTAAGCTCGAGGAATGCTTATATGTTTATGTTATATGCTCCCAGATTTCGGTTCGATGTCGGGCGGGGCCCGAGGAATGTTTATATGTTTATGTTACGTGATTATGTTTATATGTATTTGTTGATATGTTTATATGTATACCGGATTTTGGTCTGATGCCGAGTGGGGCCCGATGCCGGACTTTTTCGATGCCGGGCGGGGCCCGATGTAGTGGGCAAGGCCCATGTATGTTATTATGTGATTATATGATTATGTGTATGGTATGTGGTAGTTTGGGGAGACTCACTAAGCGTCGTGCTTACAGTTTTCAGTTTTGGTTTCAGGTACTTCCGGTAGCAAGGGGAAGAGCTCGGGATGACTGTAGTGCACACACCATTTGTTTTAGCCTAGGATATTTTTACTCTGATATTTTGATATGGCTTTGATGAGATACTTTGATTTGATACTTTGACTTCTGTTTTGGATGAAATGATTTTGATAGATATGGATATTTTAATAATTTAAAATGAAAATTTTGGACCGTATTTTTTGGGATGTTACAAGTTGGTATCAGAGCCTTAGTTTGAGGGATTCGGGCACACTCTCGGGTGTGTCTGAACTCAAACTGAGGACTTGGTATACAATTTTTAAAAGAAAAATCATTTTTACAAAAAGGATTTTGAAAAGAAAAAAAGGGTGTGGTGCATGCAATCAGCCGAGCTCAAGTAAGTACTCCCAAATTACCCATACAAGTTTATGTTATGATATGATTATGAGAACTGCATGCTAGATTAGGGCTAAGGATCTAGGAATGATTCATTGTATTCCTGTTATATGTGTATGAGAACTGCATGCTAGTTTAGGGCTAAGGATCTATGAAGGATGCCTTAAATGCCTGCTGTATGAGCTTATTGAACTGTATGCTAGTACTGATTAGTCAGTAATATGATGGCCTGAGTAGGATATGCTTGATTATGGTTGCTTAATGCTCGAATGCTGCTTGCTTTGTGCTTTTAGGAGTCCTAGTTATCTTTAACTAACTAGTAAACGAATATGTTAAGTTACATATTACGAGGACTAAATAATTTCAGAAGGTTAGATTTAGCTCTATTTCGCAGCTCTCGTTTGAGTCTAACCGTTGAAGGGTAGGACCTTTCATTCGGAGAATTATCTGGTCTTAGTGATATGTAATGGTATTCGCGAGCTAGTTAGGGGGATATAGCAGGGACTCCTTATGCAGCTGATGACGTAGAGTGGGTCGGAGATTACCCTAGGGCAAGCCTAGGATGAGATTAGCGCGTGAAGCAGTAATAGTAGAAGGGACTTGGTAGAGTCAAGGCTGTTCTTGAGGAAAGTACGGATAGATGTGGAAGGTAGTATGGGCCTGTACTACTGAAAGCAGATGATCCGTACTCGAATCAAGGAAGGCTGAGATGAACCCAAGAAACTTGTAGTATGTGTGATCCCTCGAGTTATGATGAGTATACTGATGTTTGTTATGGTGTGTTTTTAGTATGGTGACGCTACGCACTAGACCAGTTGGCAGTTCAGGTGCCGGTGAGGGATCAGGCTCGGGCTCTGGAGCCGGGCAGCTCGATGAGCAGATAAGAGAGTTCATTTCATCTGAGGTCACGCGCAGTACTTTAGACCAGACTCCTGTGATCTTTGGTACGGTCAAGGAGGGCATCTTGGAGATACTTGATGAGAGGTTGGGTGCATTCCGCACCGAGATGGCGGCGATGCTAGGGGCGCGCACGATGACTTTCAGGGAGTTCCTGATTGGTTTTGAGCATTCTAACACTCCTTTGGTGTGCATGCAACCCTAGAAACCTTGGATCTATGTTTTCTCTATTATACATGTAAACTTTGATTTTTCCATGGTTTCATCCTAACTAGCATATCATGGGGTATATGTAATATAAAAACTAGTAGAATGACATACCTTTCTTGTAGCTTGGATTCCTTAAGACTTTGTGGGCCTAGCACCCCAAATGTGATGCCTCAAATGCTTCACACAACACCACCAACAAATTGGAATAACTTGAGAGAAGATTCTATTGCACCAAAATCGGCTAGCCCTCACTTGTATCTCTTAAGTGCCGATTTTGCTTGGATGAGGCTCCTTTATATAGTGTGCACATTAGGGTTACACCATGTAACTCATGCCTTTCCACATTCCTCATGATCCATGGGTCTTAACCTCCATGGAGTATCCATGGGTAACCACATGGGTTTAGCCCAACATGAAGAACTATGGATCATAAGCCCACTATATGTAAGGGTCGAATTGTTTTAATTAGTCGAAGTATGTTTTGGACTCTTCGAATGTTTTGTAATGTATTTTACTAGGGCGCTTTTATTCGAAGCTTTAGAGTCATTGCCTTAGTATATTTTTTGTATGCTTTCAGTTCCCTATAAATAGGGTTATTTACTAGAGTTAGATAAGAACTTTTACAGACTTGTCTATTGTACTCTGTAAAGAATTCGAAAGCATAATAGAGCATAACAAGATCATATTTACATCCTGTGTTCAAATCTCGCATTCTTACTTGAATTCAGACTCTGATTAATTCATTACTCGATTCATTGATTCATCAATTGGTATGAGAGCAGGAATCATATCTCTGATCTGATTTTCACGCTGTTAAAAAAGTTTTTGAATCAACTTTTTGATTCAAAAGTTTCCGCACTTTTGAAAGTGAAAAATCGTCAAGATCTTAGTCTGTGATTCGATTCTGCATTTGAATTGTTGAATCGAGTATTATTCTCATCAATTCGATTTGATTCATCTAGTTTGTTTTCAAATTCTCAAATCTTTTCAAACTTTTCAAAATCTTCTTCCGTACAACAATGGCGAGTTTCAATCTCAATTCGATGACCTCGTTTTCTCATCTGTTAGGTTCATCAACCAAAATTCCAATGCTAATCCCTGAATACTATGATCAGTGGGCTGATCGTATGCAGGATTATCTGAATGGTCTGGATGAAGAATTATGGTCATGTATCACTGGAAATGTCAATGTTCCAATGAATGTTCAACAAATTGGATCATCTTCTACAAATTCTGGAGTTGATAATCAAACTGATCGTCTGAAGAAACTGGAGAAGAGGTGTATGAGGGAACTGCGAGGTGCATTACCTCCAGTTGTGTACAATTACGTTAGGAGCTGTACAACTGCAAAGGAAATCTGGAACAATCTGAAAGATAAATTTCAAGGAAGTGAGAAGACAAAAATCAATTCAGTTAAACAGTATTTGGTTGAGTTGAAAGACTTCAAACAAAAAGAAGGAGAAACAATTGAAGTTTACTATGATCGTCTGACGATGAAGATGGAACTTATCAAATCTGGTCATCCGGGTCAGACGATGAAGAAATGAGGAATCCAACGCATGGAGCGTTGTATGCGAAAATGGAGGAGGACTCAGATGATGAGGAATTCGAAGTGAGGGGACGATGCTTTGTATCCAAAGTAGCTGACAAATCTCCAATGACAACAAAGGTACGTAAAATTCTCGAATCCTTTAATATTCCTACTCATGCTTATGATTCTGAACTAATTTCTTTTGATGAGACGGTTACTTATTTTGATTCAATTGTTGTGTCTGTTAGCAATGAGGCCAACAAGTTGTCAATGGAGTTGTTAGAGGTCAAAAAGAGATTAGACATGAAAATAAGCAAAATTGAATGTTTGGAATTACAAATGACAAATATAATGTATGATAGGGATAGTTTATCGAGTGATGTTAAACTTTTGCTAGCACAAAGAAACATTTATTGTAATTCTGCTAAACGACTTTATAGCAGATTAACTGATTTACATCATTCATGTGATATAAGTAAAGAGCAAGATAGAAAATTACTACCTTTCCTAGCATTCGAAAGAGCCAAGGTAGATAATATTTCGTATGATTGTGAGCTAATAATAGCTGATTTTGACAGAGTTCATGATGATAGATATAAATATGGAATTGTCAAAATTGATGAATGTCTTGATGCGAATGATTTAGTTACCATAGTGAATGATACTTTGACTAAATCTGAACAAATTCAAATTTTGAAAAAGACTGAGAATTCAACATCTGATTCTCAATCTAATTTTGCTGATATTGAAGATAATTCTTACAATATTAGTGAAATTAGTGAACTTGAAGATGTTGATTGTTCTCAGTTGTCTGTTGTTAATGTTGCTTCAACATCTAAAGGAAAAGAAAAAGTTAAGGATTTGATGGTTGAAAATGAAACTGATATACCCTCAACTTCGAAAGTTTATGATATGAACTTCGTGGATCTCAAAGACAACCAAACTGATGATAGTGATGATGAAGATGAAAAGAACATTTCGAAGGAAAAGAAATCTTCAAAGGAAGAAGAAACTCCTCGAATTGTGGTTGATCAGGTGTATGGTGATACACAAAAGTTCGAAAAAGTGATGAATGAAAAAGGTGAACACTATCTTGAAACGAATTCAGTGGTTTATCCAAATTTCAAATGTACAGATGATGTCATTTTTCCAAATTAAGTTTTCGTAACTACTGGAAATGTTGAGAAAATCAAACCAGAATTAAAGAAGTTAGTTGAAGAGGATAATTTAAAAACAACTGCTGAAGGTTTTTTCGCAAATCAAAGTACAGTTGAAAACAACTTAACAAAGAATTCGTATGTTTTCCAACGTCAAAAACCACAAAGAAAATGGGTTGAAAAATCGGAAATTGAAAAAGAGAATTCAAAACAAGTTGAAAAGGAATGTGAAAAAGTTGTCAAATTAAACTCCAAGGAATTCAAAGATCAAATTGACAAATTTTCGAAGGAAAACAACATTTCAAAAAGACAAGCAAGAAAGAAAATATTTTGGCAAAATGTTGAGTCTCAAAAGATGTCTGAATCACAATCACCCAAAAATGTTTTCAAAGCTAAAAATTCATCTTTTTCAACAAAACCTCAACATTCATCTCAATCAAATCATTCAAAGTCTGAAGTGAATAAACAACCAAGGTTTTCGAAAGTTTCAAAAACTAATATTTCAAGAAAATTTTCAAATAACTCTAAACCAAATCAAAAATTCTTTCAACGTCAACATTTTAAATCAACAGTTGATACATCATATGCTAAATCTTTTATAACAAATCCAAAAGTTGATTTTGTTCCTAAAAAGCCAAATTTTCCAAATCAAACGAAGAAAGAAACTATGAAAACTTCACGAGAAAAAGGAATAACGTCAAGGAAGAACATTGATCATTGGCTTGAAGGCAAAGGAAAGATGTATCAGTCAAATACATTTTCAAAGGAGCAAATTCACGAAGCATATGAAAAGTATGTGAATAATTCATCAAATGGCAGTTCATCGTCTAAGGATTCGAACATTTCAGTCAAAGCTTGGAAACCAGTAATAAAAGCAAAGAATGTTCATTCACAAACTCAGAATTCGAAGGGTAATGTCAGTGAACATTCGAAACCATCAAAAACTTATGTTTCGGTTCCTTTAAATGAAGATGTAAACTTAATTGATAGTCTCAAAACAAAAGTTTGTGATTGGGTTAAAAGTTCTTCATTACATTCGAAATTGAAATCTAATTTCCAAGGAGCCAAAAAGCCTTGGGTACCTAAATTTTTCCATTGAATGTAGGTACGATGTGACGAGCAATATGATAACAAGTGGTACATCGATAGTGGTTGCTCTCGTCACATGACTAGGAAGAAGGAGAATTTACGTGATTTTCGAAGTCTCAAAAATGCTGGAGTAGTAAAGTTTGGGAACAATAAAAAATGTCAAGTCAAAGGATATGGGAAGATCACGAATGGACAATTCACAGTGAATCGTGTGGCGTATGTTGAAGGTCTTCAACATAATTTGATAAGTGTTTCTCAACTTGTTGTGGGCACTGACAATCAAGTTCTTTTTAACGAAGAAGGAAGTATTATTTCGAATGTCAAATCAAAAGAGGTGTTACTGAAATCCAAAAGGAAAGGTGACATGTTCACTTTGGACATCAATCCGATAGTAGGGAAACCTGCTATATGTCTTCTTTCGAAAGCAACATCAGACTTAACTTGGCTTTGGCATCGAAGACTTTCTCATCTCAATTTTTGAAACATCAATAAACTTGTGGTACAAGATCTGGTAAGAGGATTACATGTACTTAAATTTGACAATGATTCTTTATGTGCAGCTTGTGAAGTTGGCAAGCAACATAAACAAGGCCATCCAATAACGATTGATTCGAAAATAGTTGCACCTCTGGAGCTCTTACATATTGATTTGTGTGGACCTTCGACAGTTTCAACTCTCAACAAGAAACGGTACATTTTAGTGATTGTTGATGATTTTTCCAGATTTACGTGGGTTTATTTTCTCAGGCTTAAATCTGAAGTTGCACAAATCATGATTGACTTTATCAAAAAGATGGAAACAACATTGAAGAAGATTGTTCGAAAAATTAAGAGTGATCATGGAACTGAATTTAAGAACAATGTTCTTGATTTATTTTTGGTGGACAAAGGGATTTCGCATAATTTTTCATCTACATACACACCACAACAAAACGGTGTTGTTGAACGAAGAAATAGGTCTCTATGCGAAGCGGCAAGGACTATGTTGGCATATGTGAATCTTCCACAATATCTTTGGGCTGAAGCAGTATCAACCGCATGTTTCACTCAAAACAGATATTTTATTCATCGTCGTTTTAACATTACTCCATATGAAATTCTCAACAATCGAAAACCTAACGTCAAATTTCTTCATGTTTTCGGATGTAGATGCTTCATTATGAATCTCAAGGATCATCTTACGAAATTTCAAGCAAAAGCAGATGAAGGGATTTTCTTGGGTTATTCGCATAATTCAGTCGCATATCGTGTGTTGAATAAAAGAACACGAAAAGTTGAAGAAACTTTTAATCTTACATTTGATGATTATTATGTTAAACAAACAAAATCACAGTTTGAAAATCATCCAATTCTGAAAAACATACAAGATGAATCTGAACCCTCACAAACCTTAGATAATGATTATGATTTAATTTTTGGAATTTCAGATCATGCTGTTGATGCTGAAATAAATGCAAGTGATAATCATATCTCTGAACTAACAAAGCATAATGATGCTTCAACATCAAATTCTTCAGAGAAAGGCGAAAGTATGCAAAACAATCCAGTGGAGGGGGAGCACTTGGATTCGAATACATTAGCTGACGACATGCATTCTTTCGAGGGGGAGAAAGAAAGATTGAATGATGATGTTGAGGGGGAGTATAATGTTGAGGGGGAGCATAATGCTGAGGGGGAGCATTCAGAAAATATTGAAGATAATAATGATTTTGATGATGCTTGTTCGATTGTAGGCTCAGAAAATGATGATATATACGAAGATGCACCTTTGGAATTTGATCCAGCATATCCGCCAATGGAAAAGTGGACAAAAGATCATCCGAAGGATCAAGTAATTGGGAATCCACAAGAGGGAGTTTTAACAAGAGCTCAAATTCATGCAAAGAATGAGGTATTAAATACTCATCAAGAATTTTGCATGTTCAATGTTTTCATCTCTAAGATTGAACCAAAAACAGTTAAGATTGCAATGGAACACTCAGATTGGGTTGTTGCAATGCAATCTAAATTGTCTGAATTTGAACGAAACAAGGTTTGGAGATTAATTCCTAAACCTGAAAATGTTTCGATTGTCGGGTTAAAATGGATTTTCAAAAATAAAACCGACAAAGATGGAAATATTGTTCGAAACAAAGCCAGACATGTTGTTAAAGGATATTCACAACAAGAAGGAATCGACTATGAAGAAACTTTTGCCCCTGTCGCAAGACTCGGGGCGGTTCGTATATTTCTGGCTTATGCAGCTTACAAAGATTTTGATGTTTATCAAATGGACGTGAAGTGTGCATTTCTAAATGGAGAGCTTGAAGAAACTGTTTACGTGGAACAACCCCCAGGTTTTATTAACGAAGAATTTCCAAATCATGTTTATATTTTAGATAAGGCAGTTTATGGTTTGAAACAAGCACCACGAGCATGGTATACAACTCTTACCTCATTTTTGAAACAATCTAAATTTAAACAAGGATCAATTGATCCCACATTATTTCGAAAGAAAGTGGGAAATCATCTAATGCTTGTTCAAATTTATGTTGATGATATTATTTTTGGCTCAACTGACCCTGCTTTGTCTAGAGAATTCGAAGATTTGATGAAGAGTAAGTTCGAAATGAGCATGATGGGAAAAATCAATAATTTTCTTGGTTTGAATATTTGTCAAAACAGAGAAGGAATTTTTATTAATCAAGAAAAATATACGAAGAATCTGTTGGAAAAATTTGGATTGATGAATAGCACGAAATTACGAGTTCCAATGGCAATGGGTATAAAGCTAACACCGTCGTTAGATAAACCTGCTGTTGACATAACTTTATATAGGAGCATGATTGGTTCATTACTTTATCTCACAACTAGTAGACCTGATATCATGTTTTCTGTGTGTAATTGTGCTAGGTATCAGTCTAATCCACGAGAACCACATCTCACTGCTGTAAAGAATATCTTTCGTTATCTTAAAGGAACAATTTCGTTAGGATTGTGGTATCCTTCGAAAATTGGGTTCTTTGTACAAGCGTATTCGGATGCAGACTTGGGTGGTTGTAATATTGATCGAAAAAGCACAAGTGGTGGATGTCAATTTCTTGATGGCAAATTGGTAAGCTGGCAGTCGAAAAAGCAAACATGCGTATCAATTTCAACATCTGAAGCAGAATATGTGGCTGCTGCTGCTTGCACTTCACAAATAATATGGATCCAAAGTCAATTGCGTGATTATGTAATAAATATGAAAAAGATTCCATTATATTATGATTCTCAAAGTGCAATAAGAATTTGTCATAATCCTGTGCAACATTCGAAGACTAAACGTATAGCTCTTCGTTATCATTTTATCAAGGATCACGTGGAGGATGGAAATATTGAAGTACATTTCGTGAAAACAACTGATCAGTTAGCTGATATTTTCACGAAACCTTTAGATGAAAAATCTCTTGTGAGAATTATAGAGGGACTTGGAATGATCGATGGAAATTCTGTTCCATGCAAAAAAGAAGAATGATGCACGATAAGGAATGAATTAGAGGCGCTTAATAAAAGACAAGGCAAAGTCATTCAGCATTCAGAGATTACTGTTCATAGTCAACGCTTCGACCCCTTCGAATTCGCACATTTGTTACTTATTTTAAGGGTTGATTCAGTTGTTACTGTTCATAGTCAACGCTTCGACCTCTTCGAATTCGTACATTTGTTACTTATAAGAGGATGATAAAATTTTGCACATTTGTATCCAGTACTATTACAATTTTCGGAAAATTCAAAAATCCAAAAAGATTTTCGTTTGTTTTGTCATTTAATTTTCGAAAAATTCAAAAATTCAAAAAGATTTTCGTTTGTTCTGTCTTTATTTTCGAAAAATCAAAACATCAAAAATATTTTGATTCTTATTTCTTTTTAATATTTTGTTGCAGATTCTCATGAAGATACAGAGGAGATTATGCTTGCAGTACTCCGGTAAGGTACATTTTTCGTATGAATCTATAAATTTTTCATCATTCGAACTAGTTAGGATGTCCCTAGAAGCATGCTGCTGTATGTTGACCAAAGCCTCCATGACTCAATGTGTGTCTACGAAAGCCTTAATGAAATTATTCATACGAAGATTTCTTCCCAATCAGACTTATATTCACATTAGTCTCTGAGCTACCTTACTCTTCTCAAAATAAGTTAAGAGTTTACTGTTTGGTCCAAACATAACAGAGGTACTTTTCGTGTCTTACATCAATCTTTTTCATCCATAAAGTTCTTACACGATCACACACGAAGACATATGTCCGAGAGGTCTCTGATCAAACCCATCGAGACTTAGATATATCAAAACTCTGTGTTTATGATCTGACATCATGAGACCGTGATGAAAGTGAAACCCAATTTTCATTACCTTTTTTAAGGAATTGACGGGGAACTAAGTTCCAGATTTTCACGAAAATTTTATTTTTGTACCAAAATTCGAAACTCCAAATCATATTCATTTCGAATGAGTGGTCTTGATTAAACATTAGAAACCCACGATGTTTGTTACCCAACAAGATCCAGCATACAAATTTTTTTCTTGAATATGATTTCCGTGTGAGTTTCATTCGAATGTCCTAGTCATTTCAAAATTTTTCAAAGCCAACTTGTCACTGACTACACTGGTCAAACAAGTAATTTCTGTTACAATTTCTCACCTTATGTTTAGGATGACATGTAACGAACTTTTGAACTATCCATGAAGCATTATAAAAGAAGCCCTTTGATACTTATCAACAAGTATTCGATTGTAATTCACGGGAACCCACACAAGCTATTGATCATTTCTCTTAATGATTAATGAAGTAATCTTTGCCCGGGATTTCATCTGCTTTTGTGTCAATGGTTTGACATCACAATATCCCATATTTTTCTTATATTTGTTTCTCGTCTCTATTCTTTGGAACACAGCACTCACGAAATCCTTGAGGTTCTGAGTAATACCAACTCAGGCTGATGATTTCGAACTTTTGGCGTATGACTTCGCTTTTCATCCCAAAAGTGAAAGAGCCTTGCTTCCATTCGAAGGGTTCTGACGGTTACAATTTTCTTGGGGAGTACAAGACAGGCTGTTTATAAATGACGTATGGTATTCTGTCCGTTTTTCAAGGCAATGTGACAACTACTTTTTGACGCATGGCTACTTTTACGCAGTAATGGTCCGATTTTCAAGGTGCCACGTCGGATATCATTAAATACATATCCCACTTCAAATTTAAATTTAAGGGTTACATATAAAAAGGAATTCAAGGGGTTCATTTTCAGTTTACGCGATCAAAAAGCAAATTTCCCAAATTCTCTGTTCATCATCATCTTCAAACCCTAAAAATGGCGACTTCTGCTAATGTTGATTCTCATACCACTGAGGATGCCTCTTCATTACCAATAATGAAGATTCAAGCAACAAACTACTACTTGGAGGGTGAAGTTTCTCAGTACCCGGAAGAATTAAAGATGCTCATAGTTGCTTTGAAGAACTCGGTTTTGGCTAAAGCGATGTTCAACTCTTTCTCTGTTCCATTGTCCTGGCTTTCTCAAGCAGGATCAACTGCGACATACAACAAAGCATCTGATACGATTACTTTTCATCTGGTGAACGACAAAAAGGTCAGGTTAACCAAGAAACTATTTTGCCAAATTCTTGATATTCCGAATTCGCCTCCATATGTTTCATTTACTTTTCCACAAATCGTTCACATGTTTAATGAGATGGGATATCAGCCACCATTGTCCAAGATTAGTGATTTTAAGAAATCTGGTCTTCCACGCTTATGGAATTTCTTATTTGGTATTTTCTCCGATGTTTGACTGGGAGATCTGCTGGTCTTGATAAAGGAAGAATGGAGGTTTATGCCATGGTTGCTGGCATCTAGTATGATCTTCAAGTAGATTATTCTACACAGTTGTGGAAGGAATTCCAAAAGGGTGTAGAACACACGAATTCTATTCATGGTATTTCGTGTGCAAGATACTGGAGTTTGATTTTGCAACACTTTTACAATAAGGAAGGGATTTTGGTACCCAATGATGAAGACAAAGCAGTTTTTCAATCATACCACTATCCGAAGGATGTCACAGATAGTGCTGAAGTTTTTCCATCAGTTGCTCGTATTCCAGATGCTATGCTTAAAAGAGTTGATCCTTCGAACTCTATATTGGTGGCATATTTGAAGACTATTGATTCTTCAATCAAAACTGGGATACTCTTGGATAGAGATGATACGAAATCCAAGAAGACGAAGAAGAATGAAACTGAGTCAAAATCTTCGAAATCTCCAAAGAAGAAGCCTGAAACTGATGTAGTGTCTGTTGCTGAGACTCAAGTGATTGAGCCTATTCTTGAAGAAACCCAAGAAAATGTTATCATTCCTTCGAAGACTGGAATGTTTCGAAGAATTAAAATGAAGTCAACCCATAAACGCAAATCTCCCACACAAAAAGTGATTCGAAAACTTCCAATCACTCATCAAGGCGTTTTAATTAGGGAAGTGCCCGCACCTGTTTCACCGGTGTCCAAGAAACGAAGGGCTGAAGATATGGCAAAGCATTTGTCAAAGAAAAAGAAGAAGAAGACTCGAAAGCTTGTAATCTCTACTGAGTCAACAGAACATGATAGTGAAAGAATTCCAGAAACTCCAGAGTTTACTCTTATCACAGAAAGTTTCACTCCTGAGAAGACAGTTGTCATACCACCCGACGATTCGATTGCCAAATCAGTTCCTGAGGAGGTTCAAACTTCAGGCATCCCTGCACACGTATCTGATACGGATGCAAATGTCGATATGGGTGAAGGAGGTTCGAAAAATGAAGCTACAGGTCCATCTACTTCTGCTCCTCTTACTTCAACAACAGATTCTCCAACATTCGAACACATTCTTGATCAACCCTTTACTTCTATTTTTTCTTCTCAATCTACTGAGCCACCCAAACCCACTTCACCTGTTCAAGAAACCGTTTTTGTGGAGATAGAGACTGATATTGAGGGGTTTGGTGGTATGTTTGATGAATTGGAATTTCATGAAGACGAAGAACAATTTCCTGATCATATGCTGATGACCATGAAACAATTTAAAATCCTGAATCAGAAGTTGAATTCAATACTTCAATCCCAAGCTGATCTGGGGGGTGGTTCATCTGTTTCAAGTTTGGAGATTGATTCGATGTTGAAGATGTTTGAAACCAAAGTTGTGAGGAAAGTCTCTGGAATGCTTACAGACTCTAAATCACGAATTTTGGAGAAAGTTGATCTCAATGATCAAAACAATGAAAGTCGAATCAATTCTCAAAATTCGAAATTTGCTGGTGATCTGAGAGAGTTGAAGAATGTTGCAAAGGAAAGACATGTTCTTTTTATTCAAGATGTGAAGAAAGTTCGAGAGGATGTAAACTTGCAAATTCACGAACTTCGTGAAGATATGAAAAGAGAAATAGCTACTGTTCAACACGACTATGCATCATTGTATCATAAGGTTGATATAATTTGTGACGCTGTCACCAAATTTGTCAAATTATATGAAAGTTTGAGTCCACAACTTACTCAAATTTCATCAACTGAAAGTGCAAACTTTGAGGAAGTGATTACTTTACTCAAGGAGTTAAAAGAAATTTCTGGCAGGCCGGTGTCTTCTTCCTTGATTACACCTGAATTTTTGTCACAAAAGTTTGTTCACTTCGAAGCAATTCTCAACAAACAACTTGCTCCTCTCTTTCGTATATCAAGTCTTCTTCCAATAACGTTTGCCCCACCTGTTTTCACAGGGGTGCAAGGGGGAGAAAGAAAAACTAGTGAGTCGAAGACTAGTGGAGAAGATGCGAAAGTTGTGGGAAAAATCTTTTCTTCGAAAATCCCAACAACAAAACCAGTAATAGTTTCTGCTGAACTTGTTACTTCAACTGTTGTAACAACAATGCCAATTGCAAGACCAATTTCGAAAGGAATTGTGATTGGTAAATCTTCGGAGACTGGTGGGAGTGGTTCAAAACCAAAAGAGACAATTGACAATCAAGCCTTGAAAGATAAAGGCAAATCAATTGTAGTGGAAAATCGAAAGAGGAAAAGAAGGCTGAAGTAGAAGCTGAACTTGAAAAACTGAGGATTATTCAAAGTATTATGACTCAGCGTGCTAGTGATCCGAAGGGAATGGATAAAGGTGATCCAGCCAAACATTATAATTACGAAACAATTGAGGCCAAGGTTGCTTTTAATCACATGTATACATTCGAGAAGAAAGCAAAGCAGAGTTATTTGGTCACAAATACTGATGTAAGCGAGCTGGATTTTCCCATAAACGAAATGATGTTTATCATGCCTCAGTTCAAAGCAGAAGGGAATTTTAAAAATAAAGATGAAGTTACACACATAAAAATTCGTTTTCATGCTGTTCTTGGAAAAGCCCCTGAGGAAGTTTGGTCTTTAATAAAAATCAAGAAGGTCATAAGTATGAAAAAGGATGTGGTTTTCGAAAACACAGTCCAAAATGTTAAGTATGTGGTTGCCAGGGCAAATGGAAATATTTGCGAATTCACTGTTGCAGATTTTCCATTAATGAACTTGTATGATCTTATACAAGTTGCATTACTTTTGAAAGACAAATCATTCTCATACCTTCAAAACACAGAACCAGATGAATTCAAGCTTGGAGTAGCTCACATCAAGATTTTTATCGAAAACTATTATGAGTGCTTGGCACTTACAGATGTTGAATTAGCTACTGCCAAAGGAATGGAAATTAAAGCTCCGATGGCTCCTACGAAGACTCAGGCGGAATTGAAGAAGTATGCTGATGGTGAAATTTGCCTGAAGCCTTTTGGAATTGTCTTCACAGGAAAAGACAAAGCTGGAAAGTCTAAACGGTTCTTATTCCAAGCAAGTGAAGTAGATAGATATTCAACATCTCAATATACGAACTTGATTGTTCGTATGAATCATTGCAAGAAGAACAATGAAGGTGACAAGAAAGAGCTGAAGAACATTTTCTCCTGGTACACGGAGATTCGAAGAGTATTACTGTATTCCATCACACTTCTTACAAATTGAAGTCTTCGACTATGATTACAAAGGGGGAGATTGTAAGGGTCGAATTATTGTAATTAGTCGAAGTATGTTTTGGAGTCTTCGAATGTTTTGTAATGTATTTTACTAGGGCGCTTTTATTCGAAGCTTTAGAGTCATTGCCTTAGTATATTTTTTGTATGCTTTCAGTTCCCTATAAATAGGGTTATTTACTAGAGTTAGATAAGAACTTTTACAGACTTGTCTATTGTACTATGTAAAGAATTCGAAAGCATAATAGAGCATAACAAGATCATATTTACATCCTGTGTTCAAATCTCGCATTCTTACTTGAATTCAGACTCTGATTAATTCATTACTCGATTCATTGATTCATCACTATATAAGAATGAATGATTTACCAAATCAATCCCCATTTATTTTGTTAGTCTCTTTTGATCACAAAATTAATTCCAAACTAATTTTTGATAAATACTAATTAAATAATTCATATTAATATATTAGAACTTATAATATATTAATAAACCATAAATATCCTCTTCTCACAAAAGTCTATCCAAATGTTCCGATGCCATGCAACCCAAATGGACCATGCCAAATCGGGTAAAGTACATACCAATTATAGTTATGGACTTAGACACCTTATCCAACAGTTCCGAGCTTGTGGGGCTTCAGACTATCATGGGGCTCTGGACCCCATTGCTAGCAGCAGGTGGTTTGCTGGTGTCACCAACGCCTTCCGTACGAGCCGATGACCCGAGGGAGACAATGTCCGACTTGCTTCCTATCTTCTGAAGGATATAACACGTGACTGGTGGGAGGAGATCGGACATGCCATTGGAGATGATGCAGCTTTAGATGCGATGACCTGGAGTGACTTTTCGGCCAGGTTCAGGGCCGAGTTTGCACCCGTGATTGAGGTGCAACAGCTTGCTAGGGAGTTCCAGGATCTCCAGTAGACTACTGATGTGACAACAGTCAAATTCAATTCAAAGTCAAACAAGTCAAACCAGTTGAATTAAATTAGTGCTTGTATGTTAAAGGTTATTCTATGTATAAAAATGTGCATTTGTATGTCAAAAATTCAAGTATCTCGAAGAATCTATGTGTTAACAATGTAAAAACCCTAAAAAGAGAGTTAAACGCATCAAAACACGACTAAGGACCCTTTCGGGGACTTAAAGCAATCATAAACGAAGCATGACGAGGTTCACGAACCTTGCATTACGAGATTATACGATAATAATGGCTAAGATTAAATCTCTCCCAAATCTCTCCAACTATGTGAAATCTCTCCCAAATCTCTCTAACTATGTGAAATCTCTCTCAAATCTCTCTAAGTATGGGAAATCTCTCCAAGTATGTGAAATCTCTCCCAAATCTCTCTAAGTATGTGAAATCTCTCCATGTATGTGAAATCTCTCCTAAATCTCTCTAAATATGTGAAATCTCTCCAAGTATGTGAAATCTCTCCCAAATCTCTCTCAAAATCTCTCTCAACTTTTTATAGTCATCCCGACCCTTAACTTGGCCAAAAACCGCTCGAAACGAGGAGTTATATCGGAAAACAGCTAAATAGGGTCGAACCCCCTCTTAGGAACCGAACCTCTTAGGAACCAAACCTCTTAGGGCCAAACCCTTCTAATAGGACCGAACCCTCTTGGAGCCGAACCCTCTCGGAGCCGAACCCTCCTGTCAAAAGCGAACCTTGTCAGAAGCCTCTCGGACCAAAGCTCAGCAGACCGAACATGAACTTCGGCCCCCAATCGGAGAAGCCTCGCAGCTTCGCCTCTTTCACCCGGTTTTCGACCACGACTTCGTTTTAAGCCCGTTTTTCATGATTTTAACGTGGGATTTTCACCCAAATCCATATTTTATCAATTTAAAACCCCAGAACTCATATTTTATTTATTTCTCAAGGATTTATTAATTTAAAAATCATTATTTTATATTAAGAGGATATTTACCCCACAAGTGGGTCAAGTGTGCCCACTTGCCCTTCCATGTGTCATCCTCTCATTTACCACCTTATCCACATCACACAAACCAATGCACACATCACTTCAAACTCTCAAGTTGCTCCAGCAACCTTCTATATAAAGAAATCCCTGGAGGATTTCTTGATTTACTTGCTCATTTCAAATACTTACACACTTCTCAAACCTTCAAGAGAGCCTCTTTTTCTCTCTGCTTCCCACCACCTTGTGCAAGCGTTCTTGAGTTGCTACTGCACTTTTTGGTACGTATTCCATCTAAAATCAAGTGTTATTCCATAATTTCATAACACTCTTGGATCATTGACTCATATCTTAACACCAAAAATCGTTCTTAGGATCATCCAAGTCTTCCCGTGTTCATCAAGTGCTATTGACTTGATATTCCTTAACTTCAACCTTCCACTCTTCAAGTCATCACTCAAGGTGAGTTCATACCCCTATATTTTCTAGTTTTCTTCAGTTTTCAGGGGGGGGGGGATACAAGTTAAAACACCAAAACATATTCAAAACTTAACTTGACAGCTTACAACAGAAAAGTTGTGACCTGTTCACGAACTGTTTTACCCAACTTAAACTTAATATTTTTCAAAACTATATAATATTCAAGTAGTTCAGGTTTATACCTTTAAAATGACTACTTTCACATCTCCATACGATTTTTCTACAATTTATGGTGATTTTTACAAAACTGCCTATTACTGCAGCAACAAAATCAGACCAGGTTGTGAAAATGAACATTTTCACACTAGTTTGAGACCACCAAAAATTATGGGAAAATTTATGAACACTGTAGACACTTTTTCCAAATACTCAGAGTTTGCGGATTTAGTTTTTGACTTACGATAATTTTTCTATAATTACTCAAAAACAGTGACAGTTAAGGGTAAAATTGTCAAATACATATTTAAGAGTTATTCACACCTTGTAACATGTTGAGCAAGGTGTGTAAGTTTTACACTTAGTATTTCCAGTGTCATTTATTTGAAATACATATACATGCATAACAAGGTTTCGTACCATCATACAACACTTTTGATAAACTATAACATGTATAGTTTTGAACACTTCACTTAACAAAGAAAGCAGTAACACTATCGATTTACAAAACGAATTTTTCACTACACACTATGTGAACTCGTTAATGAATATTTGTGAGACATTCTCCTTCGGGGTACTCCAAGTACCACAGAAAAGTCCTTTAGTTATAATCAGAATCTCCTGGAGAGAGAACGTGATAGTTGTGTATAGATCTATACTGGGTCCGACAAACCCGCACCTGAGCTGCTTGCAACAGCTAGACCGGCAGGTCTGGGGTGACAAGTGCCATAACTTTCCGACGCCTGAATAACGTCGCATACAAGGCCATCTAGTCTTTAGTATGATTATAACATCTCGCATGGAATATTAACAAAACATACAGTTCACGGAAATTCTAAGGCTTTACCCAAAGGAGTTTTATTTAAATATAAAACACACACATAAGTATGATGATTTACTTACACATACTAAGCCTTGTTTCAATTTAGTCTACAACAATTCTTTTAGAAAATATTGGATTTTCTGGAAACAAACTTGTAACAAACATTAAGGAAACAACATTTATTTTTCATAAAATACTTATGAACTCACCAGCTTTATGCTGATACTCTTTCAAAACAACTTGTATTCTCAGGTAATCAGTAATACAGGTAACAACAAGATTTCTGAAGTCAAGACGCTAAGGCGTGGATTCTTTTGCTACATTTTATCATCATGTGTAATTTATTTGGAAAACATGTATTATTTTGAAACAATGTAACCTTTTAAATTATATCTATGATGGTTGTGTTTTACTTTCTTCACTATGATTATGATACTGAGCATGACGTCCTCCGCCCCCGAACGTTTCCGCCGTTCTGGTTTGGGGGTGTGACAGATTGGTATCAGAGCTTTGTTTATAGTGAACTAAGTATATCGAACCACGTAAGATATACAAACTATAAACACAACGGGACAAAAATTCTCTGACGTAACTTTTCAAAAAGTACTTTAAAAATAAAAACTTGTATTTTTATAAAAAGTACACATACAACCGCACTCATCAATTCAGTATCATAAAAGTATCAAGACAGGTTGGACACCACGATCCAGCTTCGGGGTATGTAGTCAGATCTTGGATGAATATAGCCTGATCAACTATATTTAGCCAAGGTAGGACCAATGTATGCCGAAGAAGGATCATGGTGAGCAACAAGTCTGCAATTTACCAAAGATTTCAAGAATCAAACTTAAAAAAATACTATAGGAGTATTTTAACACAAATAGTCGTAATCACAACTTCGACAACTAACTTCTTGTTCCCAAAGTTTCTCGCGACATTCCTCCTTATCCCTATTCTCGCACAGGTACGATGACAGGATTTCATTTGCCAGGTGATCCCTATTTCCCCAACCAAGGGAATGCCGGCTGGATCGAAGAAGACCTAGAGGAGGATCCCGAAGAGGAACCCATGGAAGAGGAGGAATCTATAGACGGTGAAGAGGAAGAAGACTCAGATGGAACCGACTCCGAACCCGAAGTTTACAATCCACACCCTGCCCCTATTCCTCCGCAACACTTCCAGGGCCCGACGCCCTAATGGGCTGAAACTATACATCGATGGAGCCGAGAGCAAGGTCAACGACCTCCCTATGGCATGCAATGAGGTTTCTACGATCTCAGCAGAGGAGGGTCAGCCGACCGAGCTCTCCCTGTCATAGTTCACCATGTCACACGCCACGAAGAGCAAACAAGAGTTAACACCCGACACCTCATGGAAGTTGGTGCCACCACCCAAGTCAACTCCGTTCGCATTCGCCGTTTGGACGATGAACATGATCGAACTCGAGACCGTACCGAGCTTCTTCGACGGGAAATGGCCGCGACCCGAGCCGAAGTGCAAGAACTCCGAGAACACCGAGCCACTTTTGAAGGACGCCTGGCCGAAGCAGAGCGCCAAGCGACGGAGTCCCGAGCTGAAATGAGGAACTTCGTGTCTAAACTTCGTGATCCTTAGAGCTTCAACCACCGCAAGTAGTGTTTGCACTGCTCGCTTTAGTTTAACCTAGTTTGCGGATAAATATTGCTATCATTTTCTAGTATTTTATGTCCGATCTCGCGATTTAAGTGTTTTCACTTCCGGGATCAGTTAGGCGGTCAAAATTTTCCGTACATTGATGTAGCATAGACCCCTGGTAGGGTCAAAATTTCCCAAGTATTGTATACTAAGTTATATCAATGATATTGAAAAACTAATTGTTTTATTGGGAACACTACATCAAATTCATAACATGAACTATTTTCAGATAAAAATTTATTGGTTACCAACCTATGATCGCCCGAGGTATAAATCAAAGTTATATGTAATTGAGACCATGTCGACCTAGAAATGGTGGTTCTGCCTTGGATCCTGTTCCTTGTTTGGTTGTGGGCCCAGGGCAGACCCATTAGATCCGAAAGTTTATTTAATCTTAATTACATGTAAATATTATACATCAAGTGATTGTTGGTTGGAACCGGTATGGATACTATCACAAACATTTCATGAGAATTAATACTATCGAAATTCATAAAGTCTATATTTCATTGTTTATAGACTTCTAGTATGAATGAATTCTTACAACATTCTTACAAGTCGGAATCATGATGCATATAAAGAACTAATAATGTTTAGTTTAACACTAGACTTGTATCAAAGACTTATTGTCTTTTCATTCTTGATTATGGAAGAAAATGCCACCTCGTAGAAATCCTAGACGCGGCGACGCAGCTGAGACTGCACCACCCCCACCACCACCTCCTCAGTTCGACCCAGCCATGTTCCAGGTTGCGGTGGCGGCCGCAGTGGCAATCGTGATAGCCCAAATCAACCCCAGTAACTCAGGAGATGCAGGCAGTTGTGCCTCGAATTCTAATAACGGGGACGGCCAGGGACGCTCGAGAGAGTGTACCTACAAATACTTTACTAACGCCAAGCCCAAAACCTTCAACGGAAGCGGAGGTGTCATAGCGTTGCTACAATGGTTCGAAGAAACCGAGACCATTTTCGAAATATGCGCATGCCCTGAAGCAAGCAAGGTCAAATTTGCTTCATGCACATTCTCCGAAAGAGCCCTCACCTGGTGGAAGGGTCACGTCAAGGCACTAACGCTCCCGGTGGCTAATGCGATAACATGGGAAGATCTGAAAACCATGTTAATGAAGGAGTACTGCCCCAGGGGTGAGATACAGAAGCTGGAAGAAGAATTTTGGGGTCTTAAAATGACAGGCTTTGACATCCTGTCGTACACCTCAAGGTTCAGCGATCTAGCCATGCTGTGCCCCGGGATGGTTCCTACTGAAGGCAAGAAGGTGGAAAGATACGTATGGGGATTATCTCAACAACTCCAAGGACACGTATTGGCCTAAAAGCCAACTACCTTCGACAGTGCCGAGGAACTGGCACAGCAACTCATCGACCATAACGCCAGCCATGACACTGTAACGACCACCTCCGAGCAAGCAAAAGGGGGAAACAACAAAAGAAAATTCTGGAATAAGAAAAAGGGCCAGCCTACTCAAGACCCTGCCAAAAAACAACAAGTGGTTGCAGTGCACGCCGCCACAACCACTGCCAACCCCACTCCGATAAGGCAATACGCCGGGAACCTGCCCAAGTGCAACAAATACAGCTACCACCACAACGGTGCATGCCGTGAAATGCATTGCGCCAACTGTAAGAAAAAGGGGCACACCACCCGATTTTGTAGAACTCCAGCCCAGCCGAACGCACAAGCTGCCAACACCGGCGCAAGCCGAACCTGCTATGGATGTGGAGAAGCAGGACATCTCAAACGTAACTGATCGAAGGCAAGAAACCCCAACCCCGGCGAAGTGGGCAGAGTTCTGGTGATAGGTCATGAGGAAGCCGTCGCAGACCCAACTGTGGTTACCGGTACGTTTCCCCTCAACAATACCTACGCATGCATTCTTTTCGATAGTGGCGCGGAGAAGCTTTGTGAGCCACCAATTTAAACGATTGCTTAATCAAACACCACAAACACTAAAAGACACATTTACCGTAGAAATGGCTAACCGAAAAACAGAGAACACTAACGATATTTACACTGGGTGTACCCTCACCTTAAACAATCACTCTTTCCAAATCGACCTTATGCTGGTCACCATAAAAAGTTTTGACGTTATCATTGGCATGGATTGGTTATGCCCTCACCATGCGGAAATCCTATGTCACGAAAAGGCCGTTCGCCTTAACCTGCCAAGTGGCAAAGCTCTCGTCGTTTATGGCGACAAACCTAGCTCAAACTTCCCGATCATCTCTTGTATCAAGGCTCAAAAGTATCTCCGCAAGGAGTACCACGCCTTCCTAGCCCACGTCGTAGATAAGGGTCAAGGAATGAAAGACATCAAGGAAATTCCGGAGGTCTGCAATTTCCCCGATGTATTCCTGGAAAACCTTCCAGGAGTGCCCCCTCCTCGACAAGTCGAATTCCGAATCGACTTAATTCCCGGAGCTACCCCCGTAGCCAAATCGCCATACCGTCTAGCTCCAGCCGAGATGCAGGAACTGTCCAGTCAACTGAACGAACTACTGAGCAAAGACTTCATTAGACCAAGCTTCTCGCCTTGGGGAGCACCGGTTTTGTTCGTTAAGAAGAAGGACGGATCGTTCCGTATGTGCATTAACTACCGCGAATTAAACAAACTCACTATCAAATACCGATACCCTTTGCCTCGAATCGATGACCTCTTCGACCAGCTACAAGGAGCGAGTTTCTTCTCGAATATTGACCTTAGATCTGGGTACCATCAACTACGAGTTCAAGAGGAGGATATTTCCAAGACAGCTATGGGAACTAGGCTGGACATGAGTATAGCCTACCACCCACAGACTGACGGTCAGAGTGAAAGAACCATTCAGACGTTAGAGGACATGCTAAGAGCTTGTGTGATAGACTTTGGTAAAGCATGGGATACTCATTTACCTCTTATCGAGTTTTGCTACAATAATAGTTATCACACTAGCATCAAAGTTTCTCCGTTCGAAGCCCTCTAGGGCCGTAAGTGCAGATCACCCCTGTGCTGGGCCGAGGTGGGCGATATGCAACTAGCAAAAGGGCAAGTCCCTAACAGCGCACTCACTGGCCCGGAGATCATAAGGGAAACGACCAAGAAGATCGTCCAAATTCGAGAACGAATGAAGGTTTCCCAAGACCGACAAAAGAGCTACGCGGATAAGAGACGAAAACATTTGGAGTTCCAAGTTGGAGATCGAGTACTTCTGAAAGTATCACCTTGGAAGGGATTAATACGTTTTGGGAAACGTGGTAAATTAAATCCAAGGTATATCGGGCCATTGGAAATCCTCACCAGGATTGGCCCGGCGGCATACAAGCTACGATTACCACAGGAACTCAACCACATCCATCCTACCTTTCATGTGTCAAACCTGAAGAAATGTTTGTCTGATGAGACCCTCGTCATTCCGTTGGAAGAAATTGAGATCAACGAGAACCTCCACTTTGTAGAGGAACCTATTGAAATCATGGACCGAGAGGTCAAATCGACGAAACAAAGCCGCATTCCCATCGTAAATGTCCGGTGGAACGCCAAGCGAGGACCCAAGTTTACTTGGGAACGTGAGGACCAAATGAAGCAAAAATACCCACAACTTTTCCCCGACCCTTGAAGTCCTACGCAAAATGCAAAATATCGGGACGAAATTCCTTCTAACGGGGGGATAATGTGACAACCGTCAAATTCAAGTCAAAGTCAAACAAGTCAAACCGGTTGAATTAAATTAGTGCTTGTATGTTAAAGGTTATTCTATATATAAAAATGTGCATTTATATGTCAAAAATTCAAGTATCTCGAAGAATCTATGTGTTAACAATGTAAAAACCCTAAAAAGAGAGTTAAACGCATCAAAACACGACTAAGGACCCTTTCGGGGACTTAAAGCAATCATAAACGAAGCATGACGAGGTTCACGAACCTTGCATTACGAGATTATACGATAATAATAGCTAAGATTAAATCTCTCCCAAATCTCTCCAACTATATGAAATCTCTCCCAAATCTCTCTAACTATGTGAAATCTCTCTCAAATCTCTCTAAGTATGGGAAATCTCTCCAAGTATGTGAAATCTCTCCCAAATCTCTCTAAGTATGTGAAATCTCTCCATGTATGTGAAATCTCTCCCAAATCTCTCTAAATATGTGAAATCTCTCCAAGTATGTGAAATCTCTCCCAAATCTCTCTCAAAATCTCTCTCAACTTTTTATAGTCATCCCGACCCTTAACTTGGCCAAAAACCGCTCGAAACGGGGAGTTATATCGGAAAACAGCTAGTTTTCTTCAGTTTTCAGGGGGGGGGGGATACAAGTTAAAACACCAAAACATATTCAAAACTTAACTTGACAGCTTACAACAGAAAAGTTGTGACCTGTTCACGAACTGTTTTACCCAACTTAAACTTAATATTTTTCAAAACTGTATAATATTCAAGTAGTTCAGGTTTATACCTTTAAAATGACTACTTGCACATCTCCATAAGATTTTTCTACAATTTATGGTGATTTTTACAAAACTGCCTATTACTGCAGCAACAAAATCAGACCAGGTTGTGAAAATGAACATTTTCACACTAGTTTGAGACCACCAAAAATTATGGGAAAATTTATGAACACTGTAGACACTTTTTCCAAATACTCAGAGTTTGCGGATTCAGTTTTTGACTTACGATAATTTTTCTATAATTACTCAAAAACAGTGACAGTTAAGGGTAAAATTGTCAAATACATATTTAAGAGTTATTCACACCTTGTAACATGTTGAGCAAGGTGTGTAAGTTTTACACTTAGTATTTCCAGTGTCATTTATTTGAAATACATATACATGCATAACAAGGTTTCGTACCCTCATACAACACTTTTGATAAACTATAATAGGTATAGTTTTGAACACTTCACTTAACAAAGAAAGCGGTAACACTATCGATTTACAAAACGAATTTTTCACTACACACTATGTGAACTCGTTAATGAATATTTGTGAGACATTCTCCTTCGGGGGACTCCAAGTACCACAGAAAAGTCCTTTAGTTATAATCAGAATATCCTGGAGAGAGAACGTGATAGTTGTGTATAGATCTATACTGGGTCCGACAAACCCGCACCTGAGCTGCTTGCAACAGCTAGACCGGCAGGTCTGGGGTGACAAATGTCATAACTTTCCGACGCCTGAAGAACGTCGCATACAAGGCCGTCTAGTCTTTAGTATGATTATAACATCTCGCATGGAATATTAACAAAACATACAGTTCACGGAAATTCTAAGGCTTTACCCAAAGGAGTTTTATTTAAATATAAAACACACACATAAGTATGACGATTTACTTACACATACTAAGCCTTGTTTCAATTTAGTCTACAACAATTCTTTTAGAAAATATTGGATTTTCTGGAAACAAACTTGTAACAAACGTTAAGGAAACAACATTCATTTTTCAAAAAATACTTATGAACTCACCAGCTTTATGCTGATACTCTTTCAAAACAACTTCTATTCTCAGGTAATCAGTAATACAGGTAACAACAAGATTTCTGAAGTCAAGACGCTAAGGCGTGGATTCTTTTGCTACATTTTATCATCATGTGTAATTTATTTGGAAAACATGTATTATTTTGAAACAATGTAACCTTTTAAATTATATCTATGATGGTTGTGTTTTACTTTCTTCACTATGGTTATGATACTGAGGATGACGTCCTCAGCCCCCGAACTTTTCCGCCGTTCTGGTTTGGGGGTGTGACAACTGAGACGGTGACCGAGATCACAGCCATGTTCAGGGAGAGGGCCCTTCTCGTTCCGTAGTACATGGCAGACGAGGAGATGAAAAAGGCCCGATATCATGAGATGCTGCGAAGTGATATCCGCCAGTTTGTGAGCCGATCCAGCTGCAAGATGCTGGAAGATATGATTGCGAGGGCTCGAGAGAGAGAGAGAGAGAGAGAGAGAGAGAGAGAGAGAGAGAGAGAGAGAGAGAGAGAGATAGATAGATAGAGAGAGAGAGAGAGAGAGAGAGAGGGAGAGAGAGAGAGAGAGAGAGAGAGAGAGAGTTGGATTTGGAGATGGAGAAGAAGACGAAACCATAGGGGGTTCAGTTAGGGAGTGTAGGAAAAAAGCCCAAGGTATCAGATCACCAATCGAGGAGCCAGCAAGGCCGCAGCCGCTGTGGCAAGTGCGGCAAGTTGCACGAGGGGACGTGCAGGGCGGGTAGTTCGGGCTGCTTCAAGTGTGGCTGAACTGGTCATGTTAGCAGGGATTGTACTACTACCACCACCACCACGACAGTATTAGATCTGATTTGCTTCCAGTGCAATCGGAGGGGACACAAGCGGTCCCAGTGCCCGAGTTTAGCAACAACAGGACATGTGGTGGCACCCGCTGCTGCTACGTTGAGGATCACCGATGGCCGTCAGGGCCGGTCAGAGGCGCCTGTGGCGAAGAGCAGAGCCTTCCAGTTGACAGCAGAGGAGGCACGTGCAGCTCCTGATGTGGTGATGGGTATGTATCTTCTCCTTATCTTTTATTTATAATGTTTATTACTTATTTTTATGTGTTTCATTATAGGATCTTTCCTTGTGAACGGTATATCTGCACTAATATTATTTGATTCGGGGGCTACCTGATCTTTTGTGTCGCTCGCGCTCAGCAAGCGGTTTGTGGGAGCTCCAGGGGAGCTGGACTGTTCACTAGATGTAGAGATAGCATATGATAGGACCGTTTGAGTTGCGAGGGTTCATCGGGGATGTACCGTTCATACGGGAGTACCCGGACGTGTTCCCAGAGGATTTGCCTGGGGTACCTATGGAGAGGCAGGTAGAGTTCAGGATTGACCTAGTCCTTGGTGCGGCTTTGATAGCCAAGGCACCATATCGGTTGGCTCCTCCCGAGATGCAGGAGTTGTCTACACAGCTGCAGGAGCTGCTAGACAAGCGATTTATTAGGCCGAGTAGTTCACCATGGGAAGCCCCGAACCTGTTTGTGAAGAAGAAGGACGGGTCACATTGGATGTGTATAGATTACCGGGAGCTGAATAAGGTAACAACGAAGAACCGTTACCCCCTCCCGAGGATTGATGACTTAATTGACCAGCTTCAGGGTGCATCTTGGTTCTACAAGATTGATTTGCGATCGGGTTATCACCAGATGCGATTCAGGGACGATGACGTGCCGAAGACATCCTTTCAGACTCGCTATGGTCACTATGCGTTTGTGGTGATGCCGTTTGGTCTCACCAATGCTCTTGTCATGTTCATGGACCTCATGAACCGCGTGTGCAGACCGATGCTAGACTGGTCTGTGATAGTCTTCATCGATGACATCTTGGTTTATTCCAAGACTCAGGAGCATCATGAGGAGCACCTGAGAGAGGTGCTTGAGACACTGAGGAGGGAGAGACTTTTCGCAAAGTTCTCCAAGTGTGAGTTCTAGTTGCGCGAGGTGCAGTTTCTGGGGCACCTTGTCACCTAGAAGGGTATTCTGGTCGATCCGGCCAAGATAGAAGCCGTGATGCAGTGGGAGGTTCCGAGGTCTCCATATGAGATTCATAGTTTTCTTGGTTTAGCGGTTTATTATCGGAGATTCATACAGGATTTCTCCAAGATCGTTGTTCCTCTGACCCGACTGACCAAGAAGTCGGTGACATTCCACTGGGGGCCTGAGCAGCAGGCAACCATCGAGACTCTCAAATAACTGTTATGCGAGGCACCGATTCTGATTTTGCCGGAGGGCGTCGATGACTTCGTGGTTTACTGTGACGCCTCGATCACGGGCATGGGTGCAGTGTTGATGCAGCGGGGTCACGTGATAGCATATGCTTCGAGGTAGTTGAAGTCTCATAAGGCGAATCTGAACATGAGTTTTCGCCCTCAAGATTTGGAGCTGGGGGCTGTAGTTTTCGCCCTCAAGATTTGGCGACATTACCTATATGGGGTCTGTTGTACCATTTACACGGACCACAAGAGCTTGAGGTACCTCATGGATCAGCTGAATCAGAACATGAGGCAGCGTCGGTGGTTAGATGTGGTGAAGGATAATGACTATGAGATCCTTTATCACCCAGGAAAGGCCAATGTGGTGGCCGATGCTCTTGGCCACAAGGTGTCACACCCCCAAACCAGATGGCAGAAATGTCCGGGGGTGGATGACGTCATTTGTAGTATCACAACACATGCATTATAGTAATCAAAGTACAAACAACCATTGCATTAATAAGTATAAGTTTTTACATGTGTTCAATCTTTGTATATTGACACCAAAAATAGTTAAAGATAGAAGACACGACTCAAAACAACTCCGTCTTCTCAAAAGCTCGGGATGTACCTGTCTAATGATTCCCTGAGAATACAAGTAATTTGAAAAAAGAGTATCAACATAAAGTTGAGTGAGTGCATAAGTATTTATGTTTGAAAGCTTGTTTTCTGTTCTTTGATTATGTAAATTGTTCCAGAAAATCCTCTATTTTCTGATGTATACGAAAATTAGTTTTAATCTCATAAAACCATTCCATTTGTAAACGAGTGTTCTGTATTTGTATTCTTTTGTAAAACTTGTAAAAGTCAGTGTGCCTGGCTTCACCAACTGTTATTGTAAACTGAAATGTAATACTGTGAATTGTATCTATGTAAACTAGTACTTTGAAAATGTACTCATGTTTAGTTAACTATACACTAATCGTATTGTTAATATCTTTTTAATGAGTTATAACCATACTATGACTAGATGGCCTGAAACAACGCTTTGAAGGCATCAAAACTGTTGATAACAATTGTCACTTGTAGGCATGTATGCCCGACTGTAGCTAGCAGTCTGAGTGCGGGGTTGTCAATCGCATATAGATCTATACACACTTGTTTCGATCCCCGACTGGAGATTCTGGTTATAATGCCAGGACTTTAACTATGTTGTTTAAATGAATAAACAACCTGAATCTATTGACTCATAAAAAGCATATAGACGTTACGTGTATAATAGAAGTGAAAACCCAATCATTCTGAAATAAATGATTGATAGTATGCTCTTGAATTAGTATTCTTAAAATGTATTTGTAAAATGTATACTTTTGATTTATTTTGAATCAAACCCTTGTTCTTGTAAAATGGTGTACTCTAGTATACTTGAATTGGAAGTTACTGTTCTTTGAATCATCAATTATACCTATTATAATTTATATGTACTTTCTGAATTGATACTAACTGTTCATGAATGCAACCCCTTGCTCGACACGTTACAAAGGTTATTGAAACTGAATGAAATAACTTTTATATTTATATACATATACAAATATATATAACTAAAATTTAAACGACATTCAGACAAATAACCGATACTCTAAGCCCACATCCAAACAAGGAAAAGTAAATAAAGTGAGTTATCAGTCCTAAGCCCTTTAAATATCATATATATATATATATATATATATATATATATATATATATATATACATATATATATATATATATATATATATATATATATATATATATATATATATATATATATATATGATTTTTGGGGAAAAACATAAGTTTATAAAATAATTTAAAGATTTTAACGTTTTGAAATACTTTTGGTGACTTGATGTCAATTTTAACACAATTTGAAACCATTTGCTTTAGAGATAATTGAAATCCTTTTTGGTAAGATATTTTCAAATCATTTGTTGCAACACAAAATCCTTGTGTTAGACTTGTATCCCCCCCCCCCCTAAAACTGTAAAAACTATGAAAATACGGGGAGTATGAACTCACCTTTTAAATGGTGATTCGATTGATGATTTGATATAGTACGTTTATTTCCACAAGTGAAATCCCGTAGTAAAACAAGTCCTATAAAACAATTTATATAGCATATATGCAACCAATTAGCTAATATAATCATAGGAATGATTGGAAATTGGACTAATTTGTAAGTATAACTTACAAATAGGAGTGTTAGAAGCTAAAATGGAGGATGAAATGGGTTCACGGCCCATGAGGTGTTCACGGCCCTGTGTTCTTGATGAATAAAGAACACCTGAAGTGTTGGATTAGTGTCTAAGTCCATAACTATAATTGGTATGTACGTGACCCGATTTGGCATGGTCCATTTGGGTTGCATGACATCGAAACAATTGGATAGACAAAATGAGAAAAAGGATACTTATGATTTATATTAATATATTATAAGTTCTAATATATTAATATGGAATCATATTATTTAATTAGTATTGATCAAGAATTAATTTAGAATTAATTTAGTGATAAAAAAGGAACTAATTAAATATGGACTCTTATATATATATATATATATATATAGGATGGGCCAAGTTCTTTTAGGTTGGGCTAAACTTTCATGGATAGTCCATGGAGTGTTTAACCCATGGATCCTATGGAAATGAAAGGTCATGGGTATTAGGGTTTACATGAATGTAATCCTAATCCTCCACACTATATAAAGAGGTCTCTAGTTCATGAAATTGGCACTAGTGTATAGTACACAAGAGGGCAAATCCGATTTCATAAGAGTGAACTTAAGTATTCTTATTCTCAAGTTATTCCAAGGGTTCTTGGTGTGGTGTAAACCATTTGAGGTACAACACTTGGGGCACTAAGCTCTTAAAGGTTCAAGACTTCAAGCTTTATTAAAAATGTTGTCGTTCTACTAGATTCTTGTATTGTATATACTTCTTATTATTGTAGTTAGGATGAAACCTTGGAATATTGAATATTTGCATGTATAATAGAGAAAACATAGATCCAAGGTTTTTAGGGTTGCATGTACACCATAGGAGTGTTAGAATGCTCAAAACCCATCAGTGGTATCAGAGCGTAGGCTTGTTTTCAATTATACTTGATGCAACAACTTAAAAATCGAAAATTTTGGCTTTCTGGGCACTGGACTCGCCGAGTCCACTAATGGACTCACCGAGTCCATGAAGGAAATTATCCTACTCGTCGAGTAGGTTCATACACTCGACGAGTAGGAGCCCCTGACAGCATATTTTCGAGTTTTAAGGCTGGAATTGGACTAGAATCATTACCCTAAGCTGTTTTTGAACCTATAAACCTGTTTTTGATGTGGTAATGTTCATTCTAATCCAATTCAATAGATAATTGTCAATAGATTCATGTTTTGTATTAGTTTAATGGTTAGGCTAATTACATGAAAATTGTTTGATATGAATTATATTGTTCTTATGAGTTAGCTTAGATTAATAGAAAAATTATGTGATAATTTGTTTTCGATCCAAATTAATCTAAAAATTGTTCATAATATGTGTTTTTGTAACTTGTCCTCAAGTTATATGAAAAATCAGATTTATGAATTTTTAAAACTCATAAAATTTCCATAAGTTATGAAAATGAAGAGACTCATTTTTAAATGTCTTAAAGTCTTCCATAACTAGTCCTCAAGTTATGGAACTTGAAGAGTTTTTCATTAAAACTACTTTAAACTCATAAGTTATGGAATTGACAAGTTTTTTGAACTGTTCAAAACTTGCCCTCAAGTTTTGGAATTTGTAAAGTTCCCCTTCATGAATACTTCAATTCCAAGTTAAACCCTTAGAATTTTAATAGTTAAAATTCAACCCTTATACTTTATAGTATTATAAGTTAATAATATATATATGTATAAGAACAAAGTCAGTCTTACCGTTAGTAGGCCTCATTCACGAAGCCGGTCTTTAAGGGGGGTATAAGGTTACTGTCCATAAAATGACAGTTTAATGGGTGTCCACTCTCACCCACCGCTTCCTTAACTGGTGGAGGGTTGTTAGCCGAACGGGTTTGACAAGACTCTATTTCTCCCTTCATTAAAAGTATAATGATAAATACTAATTAACTAAACTCTTAAAATTCCCAATCTTAGTTACTTAGGAAAATGTGAATTTGGTGCTAACCCATGAAATTACACTTTGCACTTTGCTTAAGTCGGTAGTGGAGCGCGTGTGGTTAACCGGCACACTAGCTTGGATTTAACAAGGTAGGCAAAGGGTAACTTAATGTCTATCATAGGATCGGTGGAGCGCGTGTGGTTAACCGGCACATCGATTAAGTGATAAATATTAAGGTTACCAAGTATATTTGCATGGTTATTCACACCTAGTTTGTGATCCTCGGCATCCCAGTCACAAACTTGAGAGGGCACAATCGAGATTTAAACATGCCATTGAAAAGTTCAATGAATCTCAAAAGATCTAGGAGTTTCAAACCAATTAAAACCTAATTTCTATTTCGTTTTTCATAGTGGAAATTGGTGAATCGTCATTTCACCTACCTTCAAATATTTTATAGCTTGGATTACGATATCCCTCCTCCAAGTTATAAAATATTGTGTTGGGTTGTCACACCCCCAAACCAAGGATGGCGGAAACGTCCGGGGGTGGAGGACTTCATGTATAGTATCATAACAACAATTGTAATAGTAATTCAAGCAAACACAGCCAACATATATATAATTGAAAAAGTTACATCATTGTATGAATTACATGTTTACGAATCAATTACAATATGTTGACAAAATATGATATAGTAGACGCCTTTATCCTCAAAAGCACTTGGTTACCTGTTTAATGATTTCCTGAGAATACAAGTTGTTTGAAAAAGTGTCAACACAAAGGTTGGTGAGTTCATAAGCTTTTGTTTGGTATTATTAAAAGCCTTTCGTTTGTAAAAGTAGTATTTGTTTTAGAAAAATCCAATATTTTCCTTAAAATGTATATGTAGTCTTAAATCCAAAGACCGAAATGTATAAGTAACTTTTCTTACTTATAATAAATAATGTAAGTTTAAATCGACATAAACTCGTTTAATTTTAATGAAGTTCCCGTAAATTCCAATATTCATTAATACTTTATGTGAGTTTATTAAAGCCTTTTCTTGTAAAAGTAGTGTTCGTTCCAGAAAATCCAATATTTTCCTTAATGTGTAAATGTAGTCTTAAAACCCAAAGACCGAAATGTACAAGTAGTGTTCGTTCCTTATAGTAAAACAATGCAAGTTTAAATCGACATAAACTCGTTTGATTTTAGTGAAATCCCCGTAAATTCTATGTTTGTTAATACCACATGTGAGTTATTATAACCATGCTATGACCTAGTTGGCCTGAAACGACGTTCTTCAGGCGTCGGAAATGTTATGACATTTGTCACCCCAGACCTATCGGTCTAACTGTTGCATGCAGTTTAGGTGTGGGTTTGTCAAACCCAATATAGATCTATACACAAGTATCACGCTCTCCCTCGAGGAGACTCTGGTTATAATACAGGACTTATTTGTAAATTGAATCGAATGTCTCACAGAAGTCATTAACGAATTTACGTGTAGTGTAATGAAAACTTGGTACCGTATGGCCGTACCTTGCTTAATGAAAATATCCTTTGTATAAATGTACCCTTTTTAAATGTATGTGTTATGTAATGTTTCATAAAGTCATTAACGGAATTACGTGTTATGAAAACTTGGTACCGTATGGCCGTACCTTGCTTAATGAAAATATCCTTTGTATAAATGTACCCTTTTTAAATGTATGTATTATATAATGTATCATAAACTATACCTATTATAGTTTATCAACCAAGGGTAGTACGTAGTAATGTATGCAAACTATATTCAAAATAGTTTATTAAATGTTTGAATGTATCGGTTGTACTTTGATTATAATCACTTGTTATTCTTTATATTTTATATGTCCTAATCCATTTGTAAACTGATGTGTGTCTAAATATTAAGATAAAATGTCATATATTGCAATAACATATAATCACATAAAGATATACACCTTGCTCAACATGTTACAAGGTGAAATGAAATTGACAGCAACTTTTTGTTGTATACAGTTTCTGTTACTGTTCTTAGAAAATTTATAGAAAAATCATCAAAGCTCTAAATCCAAATCCGCAAATTCTGAGAGTTTGGAATATGAGTCTAGTTTGTTTGTAAATTTTATCATGATTTTTAGTGATCTCTAACAGAGGATAAAATGTTCATAATCACAGACTGGTCCGGGTTTGCCTCTGAAATGATAGGCAGTTTTGTAAAAATCACCATAAATTGTAGAAAAATCATATGGAGATGTGCAAGTAGCCATTTTAAAGCTAAGAGTTTGAACTACTTGCAACTGGAACAGTTTTGAAAACTAAAATATTGAAGTTGACCAAAACAGTCCGTGATCGAAGTTCATCTTTTCTGATGTAATCTGATAGAAAAAGTTTAATTGTGTTCTTGATGATTTTACTTGTATTCCCCCCTTAAAACTTAAGAAAAACATGTAAATGTAGGGGTATGAACTCACCTTATGTGATTTCAGTAGATGAAAGTGAGATAGAGGAAGTGTTCAACCCAAGAACACTAAGAAGATGTCTTGATGATTCGAGAATCTAACACCGAATAAGATGGAATTTGTCTAAGATATCAATGATTTGAGTAGAATGGAGTTTAATAATTATGTGAATGATGAAGATACTTACTAATTGAAGAAAGAAATCCCTGGAGAAAGCCTTGAAGTTCTTGAAGTTGAGAGAAAAGATGAGAGAATTTTGGAGAGTGTTCTTGGTTGCTAAGTGTAGAATGAAAGGGCTTTTAAGGAGAATGAGGAGAGAGGATCAATCCTCCAGCTCTTAGAACGTGGGAAGAGCTGGAGATTGGGTGTAAAGGTCCACTAAGGTGACAAGGAGTAGTGGGAAAGAGTGGCTGATCATAGAGTGAGGTGGTGGTGGCTTGCTTTTGTCATAAAATAAGGAAAAACAAATATTCCCTCAATAATTAGTCCAACCACCAATTCTTTTAATACATTTTTATAAAAACCCTGGAGATTTATATATTTTGGGGCCTTAGTTTATAAAATAAAGTTTAGGGTGAAAATCCCACGTTAAAATAATGAAAAACGGAGTTAAAACGAAGTCGTAGTCGAAAAACCGGTAAAAAGGGGCCGTCTGCGAGGCCTCTCGGATGGGGGCCGAGACTTCGGACCCTCGCATGCGAGGCTGCTGTCCGAGGGCTTCGGATTCGGTCTCCTGAGAGGCTTCAGCTTCGGTCCTGATGAGAGGCTTCGGATCCGAGGCCTCGGATGAGAGGCTTCGGTCCTGAAGCTTCAGTTCCAGGTCCTTAAGGCTATTTTTCCCGTTTTTACCCCGTTTCAAGCGATTTTTGACCCGGTTAAGGGTCGATATGACCCAAATGATTACAAAAAGTTAAAGTAGCTTTTGAGAGAGATTTGGGAGAGATTTCAAATAGAAAGAGATAGAGTGAAAACGATTTAGAGAGGTTTCGTTTGTGATTAATTTGAGTGTCCGGCTTCACAACGCAAGGTTCGTAAACCCCGTTAAACCGTGTTTTAGTGTCGTACACACTCCCGATGAGTGTGCAATAATGTTTTATCGTTTTGGTTCAATGTTTACTTAGGAAATTCAACACACGAACTTTCCAAATGATGTTTCTCTCATTAAGATATTGCATTGTACAGTAATTACATAGTGTAAACCCTAATATACAAGGGTTATTGGAGTTGACCGGTTTGACTTGTTGACTTTGTTTGACTTTGACTTGACCGAAATTTGACGGTTGTCACATCATCCCCCTGTTAGAAGGAATTTCGTCCCGAAATTTTCATTTTGACTGGGATTTCAAGAGTTTGGGAAGAGATGTGGATACTTTTGTTTCATTTGATCTTCGCGTTCCCAGGTGAATTCGGGTCCTCGTTTAGCGTTCCAGTGGACCTTCACAATGGGAATACGATTTTGCTTTGTTCTTTTGATCTCTCGATCCATGATTTCTACCGGTTCTTCCACGAAGTGGAGACTCTCGTTGATTTCAATTTCGTCAAGAGGTATCACGAGGGTCTCGTCGGATTGTTTTTGTCAATCATATTTTCGGGGTTAAAAAAAAAATAAAGTTTTATTAGTTACCTATAGCGACGACTTGTCGTCACCACAGGTTTAATGTATTACGATGACTTGTTGTCGCTATAGGTTTTTAACAAGAGCCAACGACATACCTATAGCGACACACAAGTCATAATTTGCATGTGTGAAGACTTGGAGTACTTTCTAACTGGTTCATGTGTGAAGACTTGGAGTACTTTCTAACTGGTTCATGTGTGAAGACTTGGAGTACTTTCTAATGAAAACTGTGCTACTGGGGAAATTGGAAACTGGTATGTAGCTTCAAAGTCAAGAATATGCAGTAGGCATGTGATGCATTAAATGCATGAGGCACACAAGTCATAATTTGCAGCAACATATACGTATATGTGTGTGAATTGAAGAAGAAGGTTACGGCTCAAAGAATATATATATATATATATATATATATATATATATATATATATATATATTCATTTTCTCTTCATTTGTTAGATACACAATAACCATAACATCATAGACTATATATATTCAATTTCATTTGTAATTTTCACTAGTTTATATTCCGCGAGTGTTACCGAAATCATTTATCAATTTTTCAGAAGTGCTTAACTTGTTTTGTTGCATTCCCAACAATTTGTTATTAATTACTTCTCCCACTTTACTTATATAAATCATCACATTCTTACCGCGACTTTTAACTTCTCCCTCACAAATGGATCCACCTGCAGATCATCAAAACCCCATAGATGACCTCGATTGGTTTCAGTACTTTGATCATCAAGATCTTTTCAGGTATATATAAACGTCACTCATTACACCATCTTACGCACAGAAAAGTGATTTTGTCGACATTGATCAAAACATGGTTTGGATTTGTAGTGATCAAAAAGAGTCTTTTATCGTGTTGGATTTGATTATCATGAGTTTTTGGATTTTTGCAGTGGTGACATGCTCAACCATCATGATTACGAGTTGTCGGAAAAATTGCATGAAGTGCTCGATCAGAACGTTTCCACAATACTTAACAAAGATCAAAACATCATTTCTAGAAATGAGTTTCACGATTTTGATCCCCTTGAAGATATAAGCTTATGGGATTGTTGGGAGGATGGTAATTTACCATTGGTTAGTTTCAGTGAAGACTGTAAATCCGGTGGTGAGGCTACATGTAGTTCTAGTGCTGCCACCACTGATCACGGTGGCCGGAAGGTGGCAAAGAGATTGAGACCATTGGAGTTTGAAGAGATAGAGAAGTACTTTGAGATGCCGATAATCATGGCAGCAAAGGAACTAGGGATAAGTTTAACAGTGTTGAAGAAAAGATGCAGAGAGCTAAACATAAACAGATGGCCTCATAGAAAACTTAAGAGCCTTCAATCCCTCATTGAAAATGCCAAGGTAAATTATGATAATAACCTTCTATACATTACTCATGCACTTGGTAACCAAAGTAGTTTTGGTATTTTCTAAAATTTTAATTGTTAGTTTCTTTATAACTAAACATAGGTCCTAGGCATATGCCACATCAAATCAATTGATTTACTACGATCTCCTGATTTATATTTATATAAACTTAACTTATTGTAAATTTTGTGAACTCACATGAAAAATATATTGCATCTACCTTAATTTTTTTTTTTTAGGAGTTGGGATTAAAGGAGGAGATAGAGACGTTAGAAGGGCAAAAGAAGATGATGGAGAAATTGCCAGGTATGGAATTGACAGAAAGAACAAAGAAGCTTAGGCAAGCTTGCTTCAAAGCTATTTATAAGAAGAGAGGACTTAACAATCCTTAGCCATTTTGTTATAATTAGTGGATGTTAATCTACATTGTATGTGTTTTTCTCTTGATAGTTTGATACCCTTTTTAGTTTCATTTTATGTATTTGTCTATTGATTTTTAATGTAGAAAATTTTGTATAATTTGGGTATTATAGTTTGTATTATGTATTTTGCCATATTCTAGATTGCCGACACGACTACGCCGACGACTCTATACCAGAGGTCTATATAAATAGACTTATGAATTTAGTAGGAATAACTTGATTATAATCTTGTGATTTGTTCCATGTCTGATCCACTCCTAAGATTCACTTGACATGCCCCCAGTTATGTGTAATTAAAATTTTATTAGACTGTTGATCCTAATGAGTCTACCCTAAGTCCACAACCAAACAAGGAACATGTCCTAAGGCGGACTCACCATTTCTAGGTCAATCATTTCTTAATTACACATAACTTCGAGGTACACCTAAAGAATCTTAGAGTTACCAGTTGTAAATTGTTTGTAATACCAAGTAGTGAGATTCAATGAAATAAAATACATGCCTATTTCATTGATAAACCTTTTAGTAAATATCTTTACCATTTATATACACATGTATAATTTCGCACTTTAGTGAACTATTCTTGGTGTTTCTGTTAACGTCTTGGAGACGAAGTTATGGTAGTGGGTAGAAGTAGGTTTTGTACGGGCGTTAAAATTTACACATCATGTTGCTCGTGTGAGAATAGGGGTAGAAGAGATAATTAATAGACGCCTAATCCTATAATTACTTATAGGGGTGATCCTTATTAATTACGTCTATAATCACGTAGTGCATATCAGTTATACATAATTTGAGATAGAATAGACTTTCGAATAAATGACTCTACTCTAAGTCCACAACCAAACAAGGAACAGGAAGTAGAGCAATAGTCATAGATTCTGAGTCTATAATATCTTTATTTATGTATAACCTTGGCGTATGCACTCAGTTATCATAGGCCTACTAATAGAGGTCTTTAGTTTTCACATAAGTTGGTTATAGTATCACCAAATACTCCTATAGTATTTTTAGGTGTTTAGATTCGATTCTTAAAGTATTCCCTGTAGGGTGTAGTTAGGTTGTTAGATTTGTTGCCCATTATGACTATCCCCCAGTATATGCAAGTCACTCCTCGGACAGATATAGTTGATCAGGCTATATCCTTCCCAGACTTGATTTACATATACCAAGGCATACCCATAATGTACAACTCCTCTTCTTTTACTTTATGTTCTTCTAGTTATGACACTATGTGAGCATGTATGCATGTATTTATACTTTTAATAAGAAACCATTCATTTTCTAAAAGTATATTTATTTGAAAAATGCACAAATCAGAGACTATTAGTCCCAATTGTGTTTATAGTTTGTATATCTTATGTGGTTTGATATACTTAATTCACTATAAACAGTGCTCTGATACCAATCTGTCACACCCCCAAACCAAGGATGGCGGAAACGTCCGGGGGTGGAGGACTTCATGTATAGTATCATAACAACAATTGTAATAGTAATTCAAGCAAACACAACCAACATATATATAATTGAAAAAGTTACATCATTGTATGAATTACATGTTTACGAATCAATTACAATATGTTGACAAAATATGAAATAGTAGACGCCTTTATCCTCAAAAGCACTTGGTTACCTGTTTAATGATTTCCTGAGAATACAAGTTGTTTGAAAAAGTGTCAACACAAAGGTTGGTGAGTTCATAAGCTTTTGTTTGGTATTATTAAAAGCCTTTCGTTTGTAAAAGTAGTATTTGTTTTAGAAAAATCCAATATTTTCCTTAAAATGTATATGTAGTCTTAAATCCAAAGACCGAAATGTATAAGTAACTTTTCTTACTTATAATAAATAATGTAAGTTTAAATCGACATAAACTCGTTTAATTTTAATGAAGTTCCCGTAAATTCCAATATTCATTAATACTTTATGTGAGTTTATTAAAGCCTTTTCTTGTAAAAGTAGTGTTCGTTCCAGAAAATCCAATATTTTCCTTAATGTGTAAATGTAGTCTTAAAACCCAAAGACCGAAATGTACAAGTAGTGTTCGTTCCTTATAGTAAAACAATGCAAGTTTAAATCGACATAAACTCGTTTGATTTTAGTGAAATCCCCGTAAATTCTATGTTTGTTAATACCACATGTGAGTTATTATAACCATGCTATGACCTAGTTGGCCTGAAACGACGTTCTTCAGGCGTCGGAAATGTTATGACATTTGTCACCCCAGACCTATCGGTCTAACTGTTGCATGCAGTTTAGGTGTGGGTTTGTCAAACCCAATATAGATCTATACACAAGTATCACGCTCTCCCTCGAGGAGACTCTGGTTATAATACAGGACTTATTTGTAAATTGAATCGAATGTCTCACAGAAGTCATTAACGAATTTACGTGTAGTGTAATGAAAACTTGGTACCGTATGGCCGTACCTTGCTTAATTAAAATATCCTTTGTATAAATGTACCCTTTTTAAATGTATGTGTTATGTAATGTTTCATAAAGTCATTAACGGAATTACGTGTTATGAAAACTTGGTACCGTATGGCCGTACCTTGCTTAATAAAAATATCCTTTGTATAAATGTACCCTTTTTAAATGTATGTATTATATAATGTATCATAAACTATACCTATTATAGTTTATCAACCAAGGGTAGTACGTAGTAATGTATGCAAACTATATTCAAAATAGTTTATTAAATGTTTGAATGTATCGGTTGTACTTTGATTATAATCACTTGTTATTCTTTATATTTTATATGTCCAAATCCATTTGTAAACTGATGTGTGTCTAAATATTAAGATAAAATGTCATATATTGCAATAACATATAATCACATAAAGATATACACCTTGCTCAACATGTTACAAGGTGAAATGAAATTGACAGCAACTTTTTGTTGTATACAGTTTCTGTTACTGTTCTTAGAAAATTTATAGAAAAATCATCAAAGCCCTAAATCCAAATCCGCAAATTCTGAGAGTTTGAAATATGAGTCTAGCTTGTTCGTACATTTTATCATGATTTTTAGTGATCTCTAACAGAGGTGAAAATGTTCATAATCACAGACTGGTCCGGGTTTGCCTCTGAAATGATAGGCAGTTTTGTAAAAATCACCATAAATTGTAGAAAAATCATATGGAGATGTGCAAGTAGCCATTTTAAAGCTAAGAGTTTGAACTACTTGCACCTGGAACAGTTTTGAAAACTAAAATATTTAAGTTGACCAAAACAGTCCGTGATCGAAGTTCATCTTTTCTGATGTAATCTGATAGAAAAAGTTTAATTGTGTTCTTGATGATTTTACTTGTATTCCCCCCTTAAAACTTAAGAAAAACATGTAAATGTAGGGGTATGAACTCACCTTATGTGATTTCAGTAGATGAAAGTGAGATAGAGGAAGTGTTCAACCCAAGAACACTAAGAAGATGTCTTGATGATTCGAGAATCTAACACCGAATAAGATGGAATTTGTGTAAGATATCAATGATTTGAGTAGAATGGAGTTTAATAATTATGTGAATGATGAAGATACTTACTAATTGAAGAAAGAAATCCCTGGAGAAAGCCTTGAAGTTCTTGAAGTTGAGAGAAAAGATGAGAGAATTTTGGAGAGTGTTCTTGGTTGCTAAGTGTAGAATGAAAGGGCTTTTAAGGAGAATGAGGAGAGAGGATCAATCCTCCAGCTCTTAGAACGTGGGAAGAGATGGAGATTGGGTGTAAAGGTCCACTAAGGTGACAAGGAGTAGTGGGAAAGAGTGGCTGATCATAGAGTGAGGTGGTGGTGGCTTGCTTTTGTCATAAAATAAGGAAAAGCAAATATTCCCTCAATAATTAGTCCAACCACCAATTCTTTTAATACATTTTTATAAAAACCCTGGAGATTTATATATTTTGGGGCCTTAGTTTATAAAATTAAGTTTTGGGTGAAAATCCCACGTTAAAATAATGAAAAACGGAGTTAAAACGAAGTCGTAGTCGAAAAACCGGTAAAAAGGGGCCGTCTGCGAGGCCTCTCGGATGGGGGCCGAGACTTCGGACCCTCGCATGCGAGGCTGCTGTCCGAGGGCTTCGGATTCGGTCTCCTGAGAGGCTTCAGCTTCGATCCTGATGAGAGGCTTCAGATCCGAGGCCTCGGATGAGAGGCTTCGGTCCTGAAGCTTCAGTTCCAGGTCCTTAAGGCTATTTTTCCCGTTTTTACCCCGTTTCAAGCGATTTTTGACCCGGTTAAGGGTCGATATGACCCACATGATTACAAAAAGTTAAAGTAACTTTTGAGAGAGATTTGGGAGAGATTTCAAATAGAAAGAGATAGAGTGAAAACGATTTAGAGAGGTTTCGTTTGTGATTAATTTGAGTGTCCGGCTTCACAACGCAAGGTTCGTAAACCCCGTTAAACCGTGTTTTAGTGTCGTACACACTCCCGATGAGTGTGCAATAATGTTTTATCGTTTTGGTTCAATGTTTACTTAGGAAATTCAACACACGAACTTTCCAAATGATGTTTCTCTCATTAAGATATTGCATTGTACAGTAATTACATAGTGTAAACCCTAATATACAAGGGTTATTGGAGTTGACCGGTTTGACTTGTTGACTTTGTTTGACTTTGACTTGACCGAAATTTGACGGTTGTCACATGGGTCCTAGCCTTAATATTTCATATTGGGTGTTATATTAAGGACTTAAATCAACTAACTTGAATATCTCCCATTGTAGATGTCTGGTTCAGACAACTATAATCTTCCCAAAATCTCTTGGAACAAGCTTTCCTAATGAAGATGATGTTCCGTGGTTGGGTCATGGAAATCATACTTCACTTCCTCCACCTCCTCCAATTATTCTCCCTAACCCACAAGTTCTTGAATAGTTCAAGGTCACTCAAGCCCTATTGGCAAGCAAAGTCTATGTGGGCTCACATATTGGAGATGAAGTCACATATTGACAAGCCGGGAGAGTTGGGTGTCAAAGTCTTGAGGAAGTTGGTTGTTGACTAGGTTCTTCAATCACTTTCTAAGTCACATAGTGAGTTCTTTGGGACTACTATGTAACAGACTATGAGATGACCCTTAATGATCTTACCTATTTGCTTGATGCTGCTGAATCAGTAATGATTTGCAGCACTGGTAAAACAAATTTGGTTGGAGAATCAACTTCCCAAACTTCCATGGACATTGACAATGGTAACATTGGAAATCAGAAAAGCTTTCTCTTCCCCATGGAAAGAGATCAGCCATAGTCAACTCGACGGACCAAATGGTAAAGAGAAAAGACTAAGTCTGAGATTGACCTGTGTACCATTCCCAAAAGGTCCATATGTTTCTATTGCCAAAGGAAGGGGCATTGGTTGCGAAGCTGCCTTGGCTACCTAAAAGATCTGAGAGAAGGAAGAATTAAAAAGTTTGACTCTGCTTCAGGTAAAATCCACTATCTAACTCTATTAAGTTCCTAATTGATGATTCTTAACACAAAATGTGAGTCGGTTACATATCAAGCAAAGGGAAGGAAACTTAAAGGAAGAGTATGCTGAATCTGATCGCGAAGATGGATTTCAATCGCATGATTTGAAGATCGGATTTTTGAGCTGCTGCTTAGGAGTTATGATAGATTGCTAGGAAATATGTAATAGCATAGTTTTCATATTAAGTTGCATTGTAAGGAAAAAGTTTTTTTCCGCATTTTATAAATAAATAAAATTTTGTTTTCTCTTATTATATCTCCTTGCAATGACATTTATGAAAAATTGATGTTTGTATGTTTCTAGCAATAATGGAAATATGAATTTGATTCTTTCTTTTGTGGTAGTGTCATAATTTACCAAATAAGGAAAGATTCTCATCACCCAAATTTCAGTTGGATAGAAACTTGGAATCATGCAACTTGTATTGTATGATGAATGAGAATTTTCATCTTTGGGAAATTAAGACTAATTCCTTGTGCACATGTATATGTGAGTCAAGTGAAGGACTAGGAGATCGGGTACACTTGGTTTTTTGCTGGTCTGGTCCACCACAAAGATCGATAAGGCTATTCGTCATGATTTACTAAAGTTTAGTGAATATGGTTATACTTACAAGTTTAAGTGTAATTCTGGTACATTGGAAAAGTTTCAATGTAAGGCAGAATGAATAAGAAGAATCAAATTAGGCAGAAAGATAAAAGTTTCCCCAATCTGAAAAGATGGGAGAGTACTTTAGTATCATGTTTTATCATCATCTTAATGATTATGAAACCATATCACAATTAATCCTCTAGGGACATCTTAGTGCATTCTTATGGCTAAGAAGAGGAGTCGTGAATTGTTGAAATGGTTAAATCAAGGAGATGATTCATACTTCGTTCCAAAACAAGTCTTAGAGTCATACTCCAAGATTGTAACTTGAGTGACACATCTTAAAGAAGGTTTATAACACTTGTCAAATGTAAGAGTAAAATGTATTCTACTCTTGTACATTTGAAATTGGTAAGATGTGATGTTTTGCATAAACAAAGACCAACGAAGGCCAATTGTGTGAAGTGCTTGTCTTGATAAGAATACGCACTATCTCTTGAATATTTTGTTTGACAAGGCATGATACTTGGCACGAGAATCTTATATGTCAAGAGGACAGTGGGAGTCTAAAAGATCCTGAAAGGTTTCAAGAACTAATCAAGAATAAAACCTGTAGTCTATCACTAGCGCACGACTTGAGGTTTGTAACCTATCGTGTTGACATATTCTTATTTCTGTGCCCATCCCAGTTAAAGTTGACTATGCATCTGAGTTCTATAAGTTCTCAGTTGTTTGCATAACTACTTGGAAGCAATGGCAGGCCCTTTTGCTGCCAGGTGGAAGGAAGTTAAGATTACACAAGTTCGGTCCATATGAGTTTGGATTTGTCACTAACCTTGTCTTTTGATTGTGGTTTTGACAAATTCACATGGATAGGAACACATACACCATAAAATCTAAGTGTCATAAGGTTTCTCTCCGATTCATGAAAATGATGGTGAGGAAACACTTCACTAAGTAGATTTTAAGTAGATAGCAATTGTGATATTTTCATTCTCAAAGTCGTTAGTGGAGCGTGTGTGGTTAACTGGCACACTAACATGGACTTGTGAGAAATAGCAAAGGTCTGAACAATTGAGGCTATGATTACGACATCCCTTTTCATAGTTATGAAATTGTTTAGACACACATGTGTGCTATCTAAGGAAAGGTGTATGATTTTGATAAAGTTTTATCAAAGCATCTCGTATCAGAAATCTGAACTTTGGTAAGAAAGTCATAAAATTATTGATTTCTAGAAGTCCAGCTGATTTCTGAGTACATGTCAAAGCTAGTGGGAGGATAAATGTTATGCTAATAATTATCATGTTAGTGAGAGCATGATAATTATGATAAGTATTGCAAGTTAGCAATGTTAATTATAGAAAACAAAAGTTTCAATTGGGAAAAGTTGTTTTGCTATAATTAAGGGAGAGGAAATTATACTTCATTTCAAATCTAAAAGCTTAGATTGAGATTTTAATCATCTTTATTCAAGGATATATATATATATATATATATATATATATATATATATATATATATATATATATATATATATATATATGAATTTTATGTTGGAATGGTTCAACTTAAGGAAATTCTATATATGGGAACATCATTTGCGTTCTAAAATTCGATTAGGATTACGACATCCCTTTTCATAATATGAATTATGAGAACATGGAAAATAGAAATAGAAATATTATAGCAAAAGACTGGTCTAGTATCATGTCTTTATGTGAGACATCATGAATCGTGTCCCATATGCTTTGGATATAGGATCAACTGAATGTGCTATAATATTCATCTGTTCTAAATTTTTCCAAATGCCTAGGGCATTAAGAGGGAAAAAGTACTAGAACTGGATATGACTAAAGTGATTAAGCAATTGTTGAGGACAATCTGAGGTGTTACAAAAGATTGGTTGCTCATGGACAGTTTGAAGTATGGTGTAAATTCTTGGAAAGGACCATATTGACATATTCTGAAAAGAGGCAACTCTTGTTCGGAAGTGATAGTCAAAATGGGAATGTGGAAATGTTTCCATAGGTGGAAGTTATTTGTTAAATATGTGTAAGATTAGAAAACTTAATGTAAGAAGGATGATCAAAGGAATGTACTTTGAATTTGTGACTTCGTTTCCATGGAATTGATCTCCATTGGAATACTCTGTAATGTCTGTTAACAAGTCTTTGTGACTTTGTGCATAGTCATTACGAGAGGATCAATGCATATAAGTTTAGAATCTAACAGATTTTGGTAAATGGCATGAATTTGTAATTCTTACATTTACGATAAGGATTTGGATTGTGAAATGAGAATCATTGAATTATGTTCAATTGATCTATTCCACAAAGTAAGGATCATAGACAAACATAGTGTGCATACTTGGTGTATGGCATAACTATTGTTTGGACAAACATAGTGTGCATGCTTGGAGCATGGCATGACTATTGTTTCAATTTAATTATTAAGTTGATTATTTGAAACATTATGCAATGAATAATGTGTAATCAATATGGTGATAAATAAAAGGTGTTCTATTTATATTCATAAGTTCTGAGACCATATTGGATTCGATTATTCTTGTGTTTCACTTTGCATGTTTTGACTTCCAGAATAACTAGGTCATTCTTCCCGGATGACTAAGTTATTCAAACCATCCACAGTCGATAATAAGTTGGAAGTAGGTATTAAGGCAAGACTGTCATGAGTTGGGTTTGTAGATGTCTAAGGTGTTGGATATAGCAAGAGTTGCTACAACATTCATGAGTGCTCCTGGAATGAGATTCGACTATTGGATTAAACCCACGCTCATTTGACTCACTTCATGGATTTTATCATGAGTGATCATGAGACGGTAATATCTTATATTCTTGAAACCTAGAGATATGAGTTGTTGACTATGAGTTGGTTATACATTGATTGTACGAAAACGCATTGATAACTCGATGTTATAAAACGTGCCTTTGTGTATGATTCAACAAGTAGTAGAACAAGCATATGAGTCGAAGTTTATCCATTCCTTTTACCCTTGGAGGGATAAAAGCGATATCTGTAGGCCCCTCGATGATTTAGCGAAGACACCCCTGAGTGCTTGGCCAAGCCTGGACTGATTTGATTTGTTCAATTAGTCAGTTGTCATAAATCGGAAATCGGAAACAACAAATGGACAGAGAGAATGATTATAATCCATGTCTCAGTCCATATGATATCTAGAATGGAGGAATATATGATCCCATATCTAATGGACAAGTCATTGACTAGGTCAGAGTTCGACAGCGGCTTTAAGAGCTACGATTGCTAGTCGGGTTTTGGAGTCATACGCAATAATAGTTTTAGACTTATCCAAGTGGGGGACTGTTGGATTAGTGTCTAAGTCCATAACTATAATTGGTATGTACTTGAACCGATTTGGCATGGTCCATTTGGGTTGCATGGCATCGGAACAATTGGATAGACAAAATGAGAAAAAGGATACTTATGATTTATATTAATATATTATAAGTTCTAATATATTAATATGGAATCATATTATTTAATTAGTATTGATCAAGAATTAATTTAGAATTAATTTAGTGATAAAAAAGGAACTAATTAAATATGGACTCTTATATATATATATATATATATATATAGGATGGGCCAAGTTCATTTAGGTTGGGCTAAGCTTTCATGGATAGTCCATGGAGTGTTTTGTTGGGTTTTGAGCATTCTAACACACCTAAGGTGTAAATGCAACCCTAAATACCTTGGATCTATGTTTTCTCTATTATACATGCAAATATCAATTTTCCAAGGTATTACCCTAATTAGCATACAATCATATGTACTAGGATAACAAAACTTGATAGAATACATACCTCTTTGTTGTAGCTTGATTCCATGAAGCTTAAGAGCCTAGTGCCCCAAATGTGACACCTCAAATGGTTCACACAACATCATGAACATTTGGAATAACCATGAGAAGAGATACTTGACTCTTAGAAATTAGCTTGCCCTCTTGTGTATGCACTAGTGCCAATTTCACCAACCAATGGGGTCTTTATATAGTGTGGCTATTAGGGTTACACCATGTAAGTCATGACTTTACCCATTCCTTATGCTCCATGGGTTTTAACCTCCATGGAGTATCCATGGGTCACCACATGGGTTAAACCCAACATAAGGAATCATGGATCATAAGCCCACATATATAAGAATGAATGATTTACACAATCAATCCCCATATATTTAATTAGTCTCTTTTGATCACTAAATTAATTCCAAATTAATTCTTGATCAATACTAATTAAATAATATGATTTCATATTAATATATTAGAACTTATAATATATTAATATGTCACAAATATCCTCTTCTCACAAAAGGTCTATCCAAATTGTTCCGATGCCATGCAACCCAAATGGACCATGTTGGGTCGGGTCAAGTATATATACCAATTATAGTTATGGACTTAGATACTAATCCAACAGTCTCCCACTTGGATAAGTCTAATAACTATTATTGCAAGTATGCCTCCAACCTGACCATCAATCGTAGCTCTTAAAAGCTATTGTCGAACTCTGAACAAATCAATGACGCGTCCATTAGATAAGTGATCATATATTCCTCCATTCTAGATATCATATGGACTGATACATGGATTAAAATCATTCTCTCTGTCCATTTGTTGTTTCCCGATTTCTGATTTATGACAACCGACTAATTGAACAAATCAAATCAGTCCAGGCTTGGCCAAGCACTTAGGGTGTCATCACTAAATCATCGAGGGGTCCACAAATATCGCTTTTATCCCTGTAAGGGTAAAAGGAATGGATAAACTTTGACTCATATGCTTGTACTAACTACTTGTTGAATCATACATAAAGGCACGTTTTATAACATCGAGTTACCAATGCGTTTTCGTACAATCAATGTATAACCAACTCATATGCAACAACTCATATCTCTAGGTTTGAAGAATATAAGATATTATCGTCTCATGATCACTCGTGATAAAATCCATGAAGTGAGTCAAATGAGCGTGGGTTTAATCCAATACTCAGAACTTATGAGCACTCATGAATGTTGTAGCAACTCTTGCTATGTCCACTACCTTGGACATCTACAAACCAGCTTCACGACAGTCTTGCCTTAATACCTACTTCCAACGTATTATCGACTGTGGATTGTTTGAACAATTTAGTCATTCAGGAAGAACGACCTAGTTATTCTGGAAGTCAAAACATGCAAAGTGAAACACAAGAATAATACTAATCCTATACGGCCCCAACACTTTGAGAGTAAATAAAACACTTTTTATCTAAGCACCATATTGATTACTCATTATTCATTGTATAATGTTTCAATTCATCAACTTAATACTTGAATTAAAACAATAGTCATGCCATGCTCCAAGCATGCACACTATGTTTACCTATGGTCCTTTCTTTTGTGAAATAGATCAATTGAACATGACTCTAATGATGCTCATTTCACAATCCAAATCCCTTTTGTAAATGTAAGAATACCAAACTCGTGCCATTTACTGTAATCTGTTAGATTCTAAACTTATATGCAATGATTCTCTTGTAATGACTATGCACAAAAGTCACAAAGACTTGACAATAGACATTACAAAGTATTCCAATGGAGATCAATTCCATGCAAATGAAGTCTCATATTCAAAGTACATTCCTTTGAACATCCTTCTTTGCATTAAGTTTTCTAATCTTACACAGATTCAGAGAATAACTTCCACCTAAGGAAACAATTCCATCTTTCCATTTTGACCATCACTTTTGAACAAGAGTTGCCTCGTCTCAGAATATGTCAATATGGTCCTAACTATATACTTCCAATTGTCCATGAGCAACCAATCTTTGGTAAACCTCAGATTGTCCTCGACAATTGCTTAATCATTTTAGTCATATCCAGTTCTATTTCTTTTTTTTTTCCTCTTAATGCCCTAGTCATCTGAAAATTTAGAATGGATAAATATTATAGCACATGTAATCAATCCTATACCCAAAGCATATGGGACACAATTCATGCTATAAAACTTTTATTTGCCCATGTTCTCACAATTCGAACTATGAAGAGGGATGCCGTAATCATAATCGAATTTTGAGAATGCAACATATATAGAATTTCCTCATGTTGAACCATTCCAACATAACATTCATATATATCCTTGACTAAAGTTGATTAAAATCTCAATCTAAGCTTGTAGAATGGGAATGAAGTATAAAGTCCTCTCCCTTAGTTATAGCAAAACAGCTTTTTCAAAGCGAATTGAAACTTTTGTTTTCTATAATTAACATTGCTAACTTGCAACACTTAATCATAACAATCATGCTCCCACTAGCATAATAATTATTATCTTACTAGCATAACACTTATGCTCCCACTAGCTTTGACATGTACCCAGAAATCAGTTGGACTTCTAGAAATCAATACTTTATTGACTTTCTTACCAAAGTTCAGATTTCTGATACGAGATGCTTTGATAAGACTTTATCAAAACCATACACTTTTCCTTAGATAGCTCACATGTGTGTCTAAAAAATTATGAAGAGGGATGTCGTAATCATAATGTTTAGACCTTTTGCCATTCTCACTAGTTAGTGTGCCGGTTAACCACACACGCTCCACTAACGACATGAGAATGCAAATATCACAATTGCTATCTACTTAAAATCTACTTAGTGAAAGCGTTTCCTCACCATCATTTTCATGAATCAAAGAGAAACCTTATGACACTTAGATTTTTATGGTGTAAGTGTTCATATCCATGTGAATTTGTCATAAACCATAATCACACGACAAGGTTAGTGACAAATCCAAACTCATATGGACTGAACTTGTTCAATCTTTATTTCTTGCCACTCGGCAGCACAAGGGCCTACCATTGCTTCCATGTTGTTTATGCAACCAATTGAGAACTCATAGAACTCATATGAAAAGTCAACTTTTAACTGGAATAGACACAGAAATAAGAATATGTCAACACGATAGGTTACAAACCTCAAGTCGTGGGCTAGTGATTAACAATACTCTTGATTAGTTCTTGAAACTATCTCAATATCTTTTAAGACTCCCACTGACCTCTTGACATATAAGATTCCCTTTGTCAAGAATCATTTCTTTACAAAACAAATATTCAAGAGTTAGTGGAGATTCTTAACAAGTTAAACACTTCTCACAATTGGTCTTAGTTGGTCTTTGTTTTATCCAAAACATCACAACTAACCAACTTTAAATGTACAAGAATAGGAAACATGTTACTCTACATTTGAAAAGTGTTATAAACTTTCTAAAGATTATGTCACTCAAGTTACAATCTTAGAGTATGACTCTAAGCCTTGATTTTTGGAACGAAGTATGATTTATCTTTTGATTTAACCATTTCAACAATTCATGATTCCTCTCCTTAGCCAAACAAATGCACTAAGGTGTCTTTAGAGGATCAATTGTGATATGGTTTTATAATCACTAAGATAATAATAGAACAAGATACTCAATTACTCTCCCATCTCTTCAGATTGGAGAAACTTTTATCTTTCTGCCTAATTTGATTCTTCTTATTCATTCTGCCAATCATTGAAACCTATCCAATGTTTCAGAATTACACTTAAACTTGTAAGCATAACCATATTTAGTAAACTTTAGTAAATCATAATGAATAATCTTAGTAGCATTTTTGGTGGACTTGACCAACGCACAACCTAATGTACCCGATCCTTTAGTCCTTCACTTGACTCGCACATACATGTGAACAAGGACTTAGTCTTAATTTTCCAAAGATGAAAATTCTCATTCATCATTCAATACAACTTGCATGATTCCAAGTTTCTATCCAACTGAAACTTGGGTGATGAGAATCTTTCCTTATTTGGTAAATTATGACACTACCACAAATGAAAGAATCAAATCCATTTTCCAATATTGCTTTCAACGGAAACATATAAACAACAATTTTTCACAAATGTCATTGTAAGGATACTTAAAATAAATAAAATCAAAAACTTTTTTTTCTTTTATTTTAAAACTTGTGGAAAAACTTATCCTTTTAATGCAAATACATATGAAAAACATGTTGTTGTCTATTCCTAAGCAATATACCATAACTCTTAAGTAGCAGCTCAAAATTCTGAACACCGAACCTTGCGATCGAAATCCATCTTCGCGATCAGAATCAGCATACTCTTTCTTTAGGTTTCCTCTGATTCTTCAAAACATCAAAATGTAATTACATTACATCATGTATTAAGAATCTTCAAAAGAGACTTCATAGAGTTATATAATGGTCTTTAACCTGAAGCAAAGTAAATCTTTTTAACTTTTACCATCCTTATGAACTTTCAGGTAAATTCGGCAGCTTCGCAACCAATGTCCCTTCTTTTGGCAAAAGAAACATATGGACTCTTTGGAAATGGTACACTTGATTGTCTCCGACTTAGCCTTTCTCTTTACCATCGGTCAAATGACTTGACCATGGCCAATCCCTTTCCATTTGGAAGAGAAAGCTTTTCTGGACTTCCAATGTCACCATTGTGAATGTCCAAATAGGTTTGGGAAGTAGATCTTCTAGTCTAGTTTGCTTTACCAATGCTCCAAATTATTGCTGATTTAGCAGCATCAAGCAAATAGGTAAGATCACTAAAGGGTCATGTTGCGATCTGTCATCAGGGAGTAACTAAAGAACCAAGTCAACAACCAGCTACCTCGAGACTTCGACACCCGACTCTCCCGGCTTGCCAATATGTGACTTAACCTCCAAGATGTAAGCACATATAGTCTTTGCTTGCCAATAGGGATTGAGTGACTTAGAACTTTTCAAGTCTTGAAACTTATGGGATAGGGGGAATTATTGGAGGAGGTGGAGGAAGTGAAGCATGATTTCCAGTCCCATTAATACACAACAAAGGGATTAATCTTTCACCTTGATTGCCAAGTGAGATATCATCTTCATTAGGAAGGCTTGTTCCTAAAGATTTGGGAAGACCATAGTTGTCTGAAATAGACATTTATAATGGGAGAAATTCAAGTTAGTTGATTTAAAGTCCTTAATATGACACCCAATATGAAATATTAAGGCTAGGACCCAACAAACTATTTATAAATGAAAGAGGGATGCCGTAATCCAAGTTATAAAATATTTGAAGGTAGGTAAATGACGGTTTACCAATTTCCACCAAGAAAACGAAATATAATTAAGTTTTAATTGGATGCCGAGGATCACAAACAAGGTGTGAATAACCATGCAAATTTACTTGGTACCCTTAACTTTATCACCTGATTGATGTGCCAGTTAACCACACACGCTCCACCAATCTACGATAAATATTAAGTTACCCTTTGCCACACATTGTCAGTCTCATGTTAGTGTGCCGGTTAACCACACACGCTCCACTAACGACTTAACAAAGGTGCAAAGTGCAATTACATGGGTTAGCACCATTTCACATTTTCCTAAGTAACTAAGATTGGGAATTTATAAGTGTTTAGTTACTTAGTATTTATCATTATACTTTTAATGAAGGGATAATTATAGTGCTTTCCTACCCTTTCGGCTAACGACCCTCCACCAGTCAAGGAAGCGGTGGGTGAGAGTGGACACCCATTAAACTGCCATTTTATAGGCAGTAACCTTATACCCCCCTTAGAGACTGGCTTTGTGAATGAGGCATACTAACGGTAAGATTGACTTTATCTTATACATATATATATAATTAAAATTATAATAATAGTATATGGGTTGAATTTTAAACTTTTAAAATTCTAGGGTTTGATTTGGAATTAAAGCGTTCATAAGCAAAACTTTACAAATTCCAAAACTTGAGGGCAAGTATTGAAACTTTTCAAAACTCTTGGATTTTCATAAGTTATGAGTTTAATTAAAGTTTTAAAGACTTTAATGAAGAGACTCTTGAACATCCATAACTTGAGGACAAGTTATGAAGTCCATAAAACTATTTATGAGAAAAGACTCTTCATTTTGTAACCTATGGCACTTTTATGAGTTTTAAGATTCATAAATGTGACTTTTCATATAACTTGAGGACAAGTTACAAAAACACATTTTATGAACTACTTTTAGATCAATTTGGATTGATAACAACTAACACATAATTTTTCCATTAATCTAAATTAACTCATAAAACAAGGTAACACAAAAAGCTTTTGGTAATCCATAACTTGAGGACAAGTTATGGAGTCCATACAATTTCATTAAGATCAAGAATTAAACTAACAAACAATTTGCATATAATTCCTATGATCTACCAAAACTCATAAGCATGAATAATCCATATCAACAATTTTCAAGAATCATATAAACATATATAAAACTTGAAACTTTGATAATGACTTTGAAATTGGTTTCCCATAATCATTACCACATCAAAAACAGATTTTATAAGACCAAAACAGTTTAAGGTAATGATTCTAGACCAATTCCAGCCTTAAAACTCGAAGATATGTTGTCTGGGGCTCCAACTCGTCGAGTGCATGAACCAACTCGACGAGTTGGATGATTTTACACATGGACTCGTCGAGTCCATCAGTGGACTCGGCGAGTCCCCAGCCCAGAACAGCAAAAACTTCGATTTTCAGCAAATATAAGCAAGTATAATTGAAAACAAGCCTAGGCTACGATACCACTGTTGGGGTTTGAGCATTCTAACACTCCTAAGGTGTACATGCAACCCTAAATACCTTGGATCTATGTTTTCTCTATTATACATGTAAATATCAATTTTCCAAGGTATTAACCTAACTAGCATACATTCATATGTACTAGGATAACAAAACTTGATAGAATACATACCTCTTTGTTGTAGCTTGATTCCATGAAGCTTAAGAGCCTAGTGCCCCAATTGTGACACCTCAAATGGTTCACACAACATCATGAACATTTGGAATAACCATGAGAAGAGATACTTGACTCTTAGAAATTCGCTTGCCCTCTTGTGTATGCACTAGTGCCAATTTCACCAACCAATGGGGTCTTTATATAGTGTGGCTATTAGGGTTACACCATGTAACTCATGAATTTACCCATTCCTTATGCTCCATGGGTTTTAACCTCCATGGAGTATCCATGGGGCACCACATGGGTTAAACCCAACATAAGGAATCATGGATCATAAGCCCACACATATAGGAATGAATGATTTACACAATCAATCCCCATATATTTAATTAGTCTCTTTTGATCACTAAATTAATTCCAAATTAATTCTTGATCAATACTAATTAAATAATATGATTTCATATTAATATATTAGAACTTATCTTATATTAATATGTCACAAATATCCTCTTCTCACAAAAGGTGTATCCAAATTGTTCCGATGCCATGCAACCCAAATGGACCATGCTGGGTCGGGTCAAGTATATACCAATTATAGTTATGGACTTAGACACTAATCCAACATGTTTAACCCATGGATCCTATCGAAATGAAAGGTCATGGGTATTATGGTTTACATGAATGTAACCCTAATCCTCCACACTATATAAAGAGGTCTCTAGTTCATGAAATGGGAACTAGTGTATAGTACACAAGAGGGCAAATCCAATTTCATAAGAGTGAACTTAAGTATTCTTATTCTCAAGTTATTCCAAAGGTTCTTGGTGTTGTGTGAACCATCTGAGGTGCAACACTTGGGGCACTAAGCTCTTAAAGGTTCAAGACTTCAAGCTTCATCAAAAGCTATGTCATTATACTAGATTCTTGTATTTTATGTACTTCTTATTATGCTAGGTAGGATGAAACCTTGGAATATTGAATATTTGCATGTATAATAGAGAAAACGTAGATCCAAGGTTTTTAGAGTTGCATGTACACCATAGGAGTGTTAGAATGCTCAAAACCCATCATGAAGATCCTAAGCAAGTTTCTAAGAAGATTAAAAGGTTTTCAGATGGGTGTTCGTCGTGTTCTTCGTGAAAACTAGTGAAATTACCGGGTTTTCAGCCTAGTATAAGAAGATTGAAGGATGTTCTTGAAATGATAACAAGATCAAGAAATGATATCTGTTAGATCTTATAAAGAACTAGTGATTATCACTTGAATATGATGAGAAAGGATGAATTTAGCATGTTCTCGAGGAGAGAGGTTGTTCTTGGCTGATGATACTTGAGAGTAAATGGTTGGAATTTTGTTTGAAAGTGTAGAAATGAAGTAAAAGTCAGAAAAACACATATATATATGCGAGGGTTCACGGTCGGAAGGGTTCACGGCCGTGAACCTCGTATGCTGCCCAAAGGCGGTTTGTGGCCTGAAGCCTGATCACGGCCGAAGCCTGATCACGACCTCGTTCACGGCTATGAGGTCTCGGTCCTGCTCACGGTTGCAAGATTGCGGTCCGAAGGGAAAGAAAGAAGAAAGATGATGCGATTGCTCTCGGATCCCACTTATTCCCTTCTTAACACCTAATAATCTTAGGGTTTTAATATGCAAAGGTTATTATACTAACCTTAATAAAAATCCAATTAATAAAGAGGACTTTTGTTGACCCAAGTTTGACTTTGGTTGACTAGGGTTGACTTTACAAGATGAAAATAACGGGATGTTATATTTATCCACCCCCTGGTTACAGAGAATTTCGTCCCGAAATTAGGATTAAAGCGATAGAGAAAGACTAGGGAAAAAGATTTGGATACTTCTGTTGCGTTTGATCCTCCCGCTCTCAATTGAATTCAGGTCCCCGCTATGCATTCCAACGAACCTTCACTATCGGGATACGACTTTGTTTGGTTCTCTTGACTTCCCTGTCTAGTATCTCTACGGGCTCTTCCACAAAGTTGTGGCTCTCGTTTACCTCGATATCGTCGAGTGGGATAACAAGAGTCTCGTCGGATAAGCACTTTTTCAAGTTAGAGACGTGGAAGGTAGGATGTATGTTACTTAGTTCTTGAGGTAGTCGGAGTTTGTAAGCTACTGGACCGATTCTAGCAAGAATCTCGAATGGTCCTATGTACCTTGGGTTCATCTTGTCACGCTTTCCAAAACGTATCATGCCCTTCGAGGGTGAGACCTTCAACAAGACGCGGTCACCAACCTGGAATTCCAAGGGTTTTCTCTTTTTGTCAGCGTAGCTTTTCTGTCTATCTCTAGAAGCTTTAAGTCGATCCCGAATTTGTACGATTTTCTCCATAGTTTCTCGAATGATTTCCGGACCAGTGAGAGTACTGTCTAGAACTTGACCTCTAGCTAGTTGCGTATCACCCAATTCAGCCCAACACATAGGTGATCTGTAGTTGCGGCCATAGAGGGCTTCGAATGAAGCAGCCTTTATGCTAGTATGATAACTGTTGTTGTAAGAGAACTCGACAAGGGGTAAATGAGTATATCATGCCTTTCCAAAATCTATCACGCAGGCTCGAAACATATCTTCTAGAGTTTGAATCGTCCTCTCACTTTGCCCGTCAGTTTGTGGATGGTAGGATGTACTCATGTCTAGCCTAGTTCCCAGAGATTTTTGAAAAGACTACCAGAAACGAGAGGTGAATTTGCTATCTCGGTCAGAAATAATAGATATTGGCACACCATGCTGTCTAACAATCTCTTTGAGGTAAGTTCTTGTTAGCTTCTCCATCTTGTCAGTTTCTTTTATTGGCAAGAAGTGTGCGGATTTGGTCAATCTATCGACGATTACCCAAATAGTATCATAACCACCCGATGTCTTGGGTAACTTAGTTATGAAATCCCTCGTAATCCGCTCCCACTTCCATTAAGGTATTTCAGGTTGTTGCAATAGACCTGAAGGCTTCTGGTACTCTACCTTGACTTTGGCACAAGTAAGGCACTTGCCCACAAAGGTAGCAATCTCGACCTTCATGTTAGGCCACCAATACAGTTTCTTGAGGTCCATATACATCTTCTCTGAACCTGGATGAATGGAGTATCGGGTTCTGTGTGCTTCATTCATAACCACGTCTCTATAACCACCGAACTTTGGTGTCCAGATCCGGTTCATGAAACAATAGACTCCATCACCCCCGATTTCGAAGTTCTTATCCATTACTCTCATGGTTTCACCTGCCACGTTTTCGGGTTTCAAGGCCTCGAGTTGATCCTCTTTGATCTGTGTGGACAGATGTGAATGGATCATCATGGTCAACGACTTTACTCGGCGCCCCGAGTATTCTTTTCTGCTAAGGGCATCAGTTACTACATTGGCTTTACCCGGGTGATAATGAATCTCGCATTCGTAATCGTTCAGTAGCTCCACCCACCGTTGTTGTCTCATGTTTAGCTCTTTCTGGTCGAAGATATGCTGAAGACTTTTATGGTCCGTGAATATTGTACATTTCGTGCCATATAAATAATGTCTCCAGATCTTCAGAGCAAATACCACTGCCCCCAGTTCAATCTCATGTGTTGTATAGTTGACCTCATGTGTCTTTAGCTGTCTCGAGGCGTAGGATATAACCTTTCCTATTTGCATAAGAACACATCCAAGCCCTTGATTTGAAGCATCATAGTACACTACGAAGTCCTCTGTCCCTTCAGGAAGAGTCAAGATTGGTGCACTGCACAGAGCTCGCTTCAACGTTTGGAACTCTGTTTCTTGTTTCTCTCCCCTGCTAGAAGTTACACCTTTTTGTGTCAGGGTGGTAAGTGGTTTTGCAACTCGGGAGAAATTCTAGATGAATCTACGATAGTAGCCAGCAATATCTAAGAATTGTCGGATTTCTGTAGGTATTTTAGGCGCTGACCAATTCTCAATTGCCTTTATTTTGGAAGGGTCCACATGTATTCCCTCGTGACTGACCACAAGGCTCAGGAAATTTACCTTGCTGATCCAAAATTCACATTTTGAGAACTTCGCATAAAGTTTCTCTCTTCTTAGAGTTTGTAATACTTGACGAAGATGTTGGCCATGCTCCTCTTCACTTATTAAGGATGTCCTCAATGAAGACAATGACGAATTTGTCCAGGAACGGACGAAACACTCTGTTCATTAAGTCCATGAACACAACAGGTACATTCGTCAATACGAAAGGCATCACTACAAACTCGTAATGACCATAACGACTTCTGAACGTTGTTTTGGGAACATCCTCCTCCAAAATTCGTAATTGGTGATACCCGGATCTTAAGTCTATTTTCGAGAAGTAACTCGCACCTTGAAGTTGGTCGAACAGATCGTCAATGCGAGGTAGAGGATATCGGTTCTTGATGGTAAGTTTATTCAGCTCGCGATAGTCTATGCACATACGGAATGATCCATCCTTCTTCTTCACGAACAAAACCGGTGCTCCCCATGGTGAGAAGCTTGGTCTTATGAAGCCTTTGCTAAGGAGTTCGTTCAGCTGGCTGGATAATTCTTGCATTTCTAAAGGTGCAAGACGATAGGGGGATTTGGCTACAGGGGTAGCCCCAGGGATTAAGTCGATTCTGAATTCGACTAGTCATTCGGGCGGCACTCCTGGGAGATCGTCGAGAAATATGTCAGGAAAGTTACAGACCTCAGGAATGCTCGCGATGTCTTTCATTTCTTGCTTTTTGTCTACCACGTGAGCTAAGAAAGCACAATACTCCTTGCGAAGGTACTTTTGTGCCTTGATACAAGAAATGATTTGAAGGTTCATTCCGGGTTTGTCGCCGTAGATGATAAGAGTTTTGTTAGTTGGCAAGTTCAGGCGAATGGCTCTTTTGTAACATAGGATGTCGGCATGGTTAGAGCACAACCAATCCATACCAATAATGACGTCGAAACTTTTGATAGAGACCGACATAAGGTCTATTGGGAAAGAAAAGTTATTCAAGGCAAGGGTACATCCAATGGATATATCGTTAGTGTATTCGGACTTCCCGTTACCCATTTCTACTGTGAAGGTTTCATTTAGTGGTTGGGAGTTTTGATTTAGAAGGGGTTCAAATTTATGGCTCACGAAGCTCTTCTTAGCACCACTATCAAATAGAATGCATGCATAAGTATTGTTGAGAAGAAACGTACATGTGACCACCGTAGGGTCTGCCACAGCTTCTTCGTGACCAATTTTCAGTACCCTCCCAACTCAACCAGCATTTCCAGCTTTCGGAAAATCTCTTTTGACATGTCCAACATCACCTCATCCATAACACACTTGACCTACTCCAGCGGCAGGTACTTGGTTAATCGGTTGGGGTGGTGATTTACAGAATCGGGCAGTATGCCCTTTTCTGTTGCAGTTTTGACACTGCATTTCTCGGCAATTTCCGTTGTGGTGGAAATTACACTTGTTACATTTAGGGAGGTTACCAACATAAGGCTTAGTTTGTACAGGGTTAGAAGGAACAGCAGCAGGTACAGTAGCAGCATGGATCGCCACTAACTGTTGCTTTTTCGAGGGTTCCTGAGAAGATTTGCCCTTCCTTTTATTCCAGGATTTCTTCTTGCTGTTGTTGTTGATATTTTATTTGTTGTTGTTTCCCTTGGGTTGTTCTAGAGCAGCAACCACGAAGTTTTGACGGGCTCCATGGTCAATAAGGGATTGTGCCAACTCTTTGGCACTGTTAAAGGTAACAGGCCTGGAAGCAATAACACTTCCCTGAATCTGGGGTGACAGCCCCGAAATGTACCTTTCAATCTTTTTTGCTCTCCACAGTAACCATTTCTGGACATAGAATCGCTAAGTCGCAGAACCTATTAGTGTAGGTTGTTATGTCTGAACCAACCATTGTAAGAGCCCAGAGCTCTTGCTCGAGCTTTTGAATTTCACCCCGCGAGCAGTACTCCCGCATCAGCATTGTCTTCAAGTTCTCCCAACTTATAGAGTTAGCCACTACTAAGGTCAGTGACTTAACATGGCCGTTCCACCATGTTAGGGCTCTATCAACAAAGGTAAAGATATCAGATTTAACTTTGCTACCCTTCGGGCAGGAGCAGATCTTGTAGACTTCCTCTGTTTTCTTAATCCATTGCCTTAACGCCATAACTCCCCCAGTCCCGTTAATGGTCCTGGGTTTGGCGTTTGAAAATTCCTTGTAGGTACACTCGCGATGGTGCCCGTGACTATCACCCGGATTGGAGGGGTGTGCGCCACTCCTCGATCCACTTGCGATAGTGGTGGTTATATGAGACATAGCAGCTGCAACCGCTGCAGTGACCGCCACCTGAAACATGGCAGCGTCAAATTGAGGAGGTGGTGGCGGAGGTGGTGTTGGCGCTTCATTAACATGGGCACGCTTTGGGTTTCTCCGTGGAGGTATCTTTCACTTTAAGAATTAAAAGATGAAAAGACAGTCAGATATCAAGAATGAACATGAATATGATATCTCTGAACTAAAACACTTAGTTTAATATGAATCTTGTAAGGAATTGGAAATAGAAGTCTACTACAAGTACAACTTGCAACAGGATAATATGAATTTGAGTAGTTATTTTTCAAAGAGTACGAAAATGCATGTCGATTGTATTGGCATATTAAGTACATAGAGTTTGGAAAACTTGACCTTAAACAGGTCTACAATACACCACAATACTGGGAAAACATCGACATTAAACCGACCTACCGAAAATGAAATTTTCGCGGTCGTACTGAAAACCATGAAAAATAACGCTAGACATATCCAAAGACTTAGGCTATAACCAAAAGAGTAAGTAGTGAACGAGTAGAGTATAATCTACTTCCTACTAGATCCGGACCTGGATTTGGCTAACTGGCATTCCATTTCGCACATACGCCTTTCTTGTGTTATTTGTCGTTCTCGCAGTTCTCTAATTTCGGCTTGGGATGCCGCCAGTTCTCTTAGTAAGAAATTAGTACGATCCCTTGTCGCATAATGCCTGTCTTCTAGATTGCGAATGTGAACGGTGTTGACTCTAGTAGCAGCATCAACGTGCATGACTCGGTTTATAGCAGCTCTTCCTTGTTCGTCGTTACACGCCACACGACGAACTAACACCGGGAGGGCCCTGTCTGCTGAGCCTCCTGTGTCCAGATTGTAGAAGCTTCGGTCTCCTTGGTAAGGGTGGTTCTGACCTTGTTTGATACTCCACCTGTCTAAGTTTACCGCCCACAGAGGCGTCGGACCTTGGAAATTTTGTCATGGATTGGGATTCTGGGCAACCGGTGGTGGATTATTGGCTTCTGATCCTGAATCAGCATCTTCAGAAAAATTTTCTGCAAAATCGTCATCTAAGGAAATTTCAGCATTCTCTTCTGGCTCTGCATCGAGCCATCCACCATTTCCCTGATTGGGAAAGTATGAGTCTTCGGGTAGATGGAATCTGAAGGGTCCAGTTAGTGGTTTGGTCTAGGCTTTCAATGTAATAGTTCTTTTGAGTCTTTATTGTGGTTTAGTGGGTTATTTGGTAGTTTACGGCCCTGTAGTGAGTTTACGGCCGTAAGCCTGTTTACGGCCATAAACCCAGTTTCCGGCCCAAGTCTACTATATATAGAGGTTGTCTAGGTCATTATTAGTTGTTGATGCCACAGAGTTCACGGCCAAGTATATCGAGTTGTACCAGACGTTTTTCAGTAATAAACGTGTGTAAGCTTGATTTCTTTTCTTCTTCTACTCATATTCTTGTTTCGTTGATCGTTTGATTGCTTGATCATTGGTAAAGATCCGTTTTAGGACCTTACAATTGGTATCAGAGAAAAAACCGGTGTCAAAGCATCATTCAATCGAATTTTCGGCCGTTTAAACTTATATTCTTCACTGTTCGAGATTGGGTTTGGTGTTTTCATTGCTAAAGGAATCGAATCTACTCCAAAATCGTGTTTTCGAGAACTTTTGGGAGTTTACTGCCAAGAGATTACGGCCGTAAACTCAAGAACATTCAAAGACCGTAAACTGTGTTCTTGAACCGTAAACAAAGCATCTTCAATAACCGTAAACACCCGACCGTAAACACAAGATCGTAAACATCCGACCGTAAACTTAGTTTACGGCCATAAACACACTAACCGGAAACTCACTTGTGACATTCCTTTTGTTTTAATTTCTGATTTAATCATCAATGGATTCTCAAAGTCAAACACATCATCATGAATTGGATACTGTCATGGGCACAACCACACGTATTCCAAGACTGCTGTCTGCAGATGGTTTTCCTGAATGGAAATACCGGATTGAGAAGTATATTAAAATGAAAGACTTCAAAGTTTGGAGAAGCATCATCAAGGGTCCTGTCCGAATCATTATGACGGTTGCAGGTCAAGTGATTGACAAAGCAGTTGAGAACTGTACAAATGACGAATTTGAGAAAGTTGAAGAACAGGAAAGGGCTTTGGCCACTCTAACCATGGCCTTATCTCCTGATATAGCTCAAGGTTTCAGAGAGTATACTTCAGCTAAAGCTTTGTGGGAAGCCTTGATTGAGGTGTATGAAGGTAATGAAGACATGAAGGAAAGCCGCCAGGATATGTTGCGACAGAAATTCAACATGTTTAACTACATTCCTGGAGAAACCCTGGAGGCACAGCTACAACGATTCAAAACTCTCACTACTGAGATGAGCATATCTGGGATCTTCTTGACCAAGTCCGAGATAAATAAAAAGCTATTGAATGCTCTTCCAAAGTCATGGGACATGAATGTGGCTGTTATTAAGAAAACCAAGCATCTGAATTGCCTTACTCTTGCTGAAACAATGGCGATCATCAAAGCTTGTGATATTGATGATAAACAACGAGAGATTAACCATGTGAGCTCGTATTCGACTGCAAATCTCGGAATTTCCTCTAACAATGCTCTTTCATCAATCATCTCTTCCTCAGGTCAAGCATTTGCTGTTCAACAACCTCAGATTCAAACCTTTACTACTGCGTCATCCATGCCTCATTCTCAAAGCCAACCATTTGTCACTCCACAAGCTGTTCCCTCCTCCAATGTGCCAGTTGTAGCCTCTTCCTCAAACACAAAGGAAAGTGATGAAAATCTTGCTCTCGCCACAGGACTTGTTAACCGCTATAATGCTTTTGTTGCTGGAGAGCTTCCACCTCAGTTGTCATTTGCTGATCTGGACCAGATTCATCCAGAAGATGTGGAAGAGATGGATATTACGTGGCAAATTGCTATGGCAGTATTCTGGGCGAAGCAGTTTGCTAAAAAGACAGGGAAGAATAACTGGGGGATGAATGATGATAAAAAGGTAGGGTTCAACAAGGGATAGCTGCGATGTGTCAACTGTCACGAGCCAGGTCATTTTGCTCGTGAGTGCCCAAAACCGGATCGAAGGTCGAACAATGATAGGACGATGGTTGCGATGGGAAACAATCGTGGAGGTGCTGTGGCCAACAGTGAGACTGCTATGGTTGCTCAATCATTTGACTGGGAGGACCAGATTCAGGCTCTGAACATTTCAAAACCTGAAAATGCTCACCTAGCCCAAATGAATGATGATGCTCCCTTGAAGAATGCTGCAGCTGATCCTGAAGAAGAGATGATGGAGCTGCAGTTTGCACTGATGGTATCTTCTACTTCCGAGCCCAAGAAAAGCGAGGTAAGTTTACCTTCTTGTTCTCAGGCATGTACTGATTATGTTAAAATTCTTCATGACGAAATAACATTATTGCGCAGAGAAGTAGAGGATCTTAGATATGAGGGCTATCAACTTAGAAAAGGACAAAAATCCCTAAAGGCCCAGTTAGAAACAAAAATAAAGGACTTTAAGAGAATTCAGCAAGACTACAGTGAAAAATGTGAAAATTATGATTATATCAAGAGACAGAATGATGAGTTAATTACTGAGCTTGATACATTAAAGAGACAATTTGAAACTGCAAAATTTGATTTTAAAAGGTTTGATGTATCAAGCGAGGTAGTTACCAACATGATTGACCATTGCCTGCAGTTCAAACGAAACCAGCAAAAGGGTTTAGGATATGATAATGTACCTCCTCCTTTTAATCATACATATCAGTATCAACCTTTGTCTAAAGAGGAGATTGCCAACGAACCATTCATGGTTTATGGCAAGCCATCTGGTTTTGTTTCAGGAGGATTTATTAATGTTGAAAATACTAACGTTTCTACTTCCCCTGCAGATCAATCCTTAGATCAGTCAAAGCACAAAGTTGAAGGATCTCTTTCTGATAATAAAACTGAGTCTCAATCTGATGTTTCTGTTTCTAATGAAAAACCTTCTGTTTCTGATGTTAAAAATGACAATGTTTTTTGTGATACTTCCGCATCTGCTCCTGCTGAATTAAATTTCTTTGAAATGTTTGATGAATTATTTGATAATCCTGATGTTTGTGATGCTTCTAATGAAAACAAACCAATTCCACAGGTCACACCATCTGATGCACCCTCACTCATCTCACAACCTGTTTCTAACACATGTTCTTGTGGGAAAAGTAAGGGTGTCAGTAAAGAAAATAAATCTGAGAAAGGCAGTACCAGTTCTAATGATAATAAGCAGATTTGTTTTAATTGTGGTATTGGTGGTCATATAGCTAGGAATTGTCAAAATAGGATTTTTGTGCATTATACGTCACCAAGAGGAGAGAACGAATCTAGAGGAAGGTCTTTAACTAGAAAGTCCTCAAGAACTCGCTCTCGGGATGATGATTGGAAGAATGATCAAAGTAGAAAAAGGGCGGTTTTTCAAAAGAATAAAAAGGTTTTTCATAACAAAGTCCCAAACAGTTTGCCAAAACCGAACAAGGCTCCGCCAAGATCGGTTTCGTCAAAGAGCAGTTCTGGATCTTCAACCACTTCTGGTAGAACTTCCAGATGCTCAATGCAAACTAATAAGAAACATATTTCAAAACCATCTGTGACTGTTAGTAAACCTAAATATCATTGGATGCCCAAATTGACTTCCAATCAATCATCTGCATCCTCTGAAAAGATTAGAAATGATAATTTAGAATTGAAGGCTTTGAAAGATCAATCAGACAAAGTGAAGAGGCAACCCAGGAAAGTGAGGACCTGGGTTCCCAAATCTAAATGATCCCGCCCATTTTGCAGGGACAGTTGCGGAGGAATGTTGTCAGACCTTGGTATGTCGACAGCGGCTGCTCCCGACATATGACAGGAGACATCTCCCAATTGAGCAACATTCAATCTTTTAATGGGGGATATGTTTCCTTTGCGGGCGGAGAAGGTGGCAAGATCACTCAGATACGAACCGTTACAAATGGAGTGCTAAGTTTCGAGAATGTCAACTTTGCTCCCGAGTTAAAACATAGTTTGTTGAGTGTGTCTCAAATCTGTGACAAAGGTTATTCTACCCATTTCACCGACAAGGAGTGCACGATTCTCAAGCCAGGCATTGTCATCCCAGAAGAGTGGATTCTTGTCAAATCTAAGCGGGATGGGAATGCTTACATTATTGATATGAATAGTAACATTACTGAACAAATTACTTGCCTCTTTTCGAGGGTCTCAGAACATAACACAATGCTGTGGCACCGAAGACTCGGCCATGCTAACGCTAAGAACCTAAATCGTCTTGGAAAGAATGAGATGGTCCGAGGCTTACCTGTCAGAGACTTTATTACTTTTGAGAAGTGTGTGTCATGTGCCCAAGGAAAACATCACAGAAAACCACACCTGCCAAAACAAGTTAACTCAATCAGTCAGGTGCTCCAATTATTGCATATGGACTTATTTGGTCCGGTCAACGTCCTAAGCATCAACATAAGTTCGTGCTGTCTGGTTGTGATCGATGATTTCTCTCGTTTTACGTGGGTCTTTTTCTTATCCAACAAAGCTGGGGTTGCTGATCTGATAAAGAAGTTCATTGTGATGATTGAGAACCAAACCAACAACCGGGTGAAGGCGCTTCGTACTGATAATGGAACAGAATTCAAGAATGCATTTCTTGATCACTTTTGTGCAGAAAAGGGAATTGTGCGTCAATACAGCTCTGCTCACACGCCTCAACAAAATGGTGTTGCTGAGAGGAGAAATAGAACATTGAAAGACGTCGCAAGGACGATGTTGTGTGACTCCAAGCTACCTGTTTTCTTTTGGGCTGAGGCGATTAACACTGCTTTCTACGTTCAGAATCGTGTTTTAATCAACAAAGCTCAGATGAAGACACCGTACGAGATTCTATATAGTCATAAGCCTTCAGTCAGTCATTTCCGTGTATTTGGCTGCCCTTGCACCCTTCTTTACCTGGAGTCCAACCCAAAGTTCAATGTAAAAGCCGATGATTGTTATTTCGTAGGATATGCTGCACGCACCGCGTATAGGGTTTACAATAAGAAGACGAAGCAGATTGTAGAATCCTTTGACGTGCGCTGGTTGGAGGAGAAGGAAACGGATGCTTGAGTGGGCCCTGATTGGTTATTTGATTACACATCGCTCTTCAAGTCCATTAATGTGTCTTCAGATGGTTCATATGGGTCCTCCTCTAGTTCGAAGATTGTTTCTGAAGATGAAGACGAAGAAGTTGTTTACAGACCTCCAACGGTACCCTCTTCACCACTTGAGGGGGAGTCATCTGCTTCACCTGAGGGGGAGTCACCTGTTCGACTTGGTAGTCCAGAGTCTCCAGTTCAAAATGACACTCCAGATGCTGATGCTACACCTCTTTCTCCGGTTGAAAGAGAGTTCATGTCTAGAGATGCTTCCGCTGTCACTCCAACTTTTATGGAACTACTCTTTCCTGAAGAAATTGCTAATGAGTTTGTAGCAGATTCATCTAATGTGGATCAATCAGCAAATGATGGAGGTTTCAACATTCACACTCTTCCCGTTTCCCTCAATGATACCAGCCAAGACATACCTTCAAGAATTCAATGCGATCATCCGATCGACAACATCATTGGTCAGCTGGGTGATGGAGTTAGAACCAGAAGTCAGAGTGGAGATGTCAATACATGTCTCTATTCTTGCTTTATCTCTCAAATAGAGCCCAAGAATGTTGAAATGGCTTTGAATGAGCCCAGCTGGGTAGACGCTATGCATGAAGAGCTAAATCAATCTGAAAAGCTCGGGGTTTGGAAATTGGTTGAGTTACCAAAGGGCAAAAAGTCTCTTGACACACGCTGGGTCTATCGAAACAAGCAGGATGATTCTAGAGTTATAGTGCACAATAAAGCAAGATTGGTGGTTCGCGGGTTTAGAGAAGTCGAGGGTCTTGATTATACAGAGGTTTATGCTCCAGAGGCTCGCTTGGAGGCTATTCGTATCTTTCTTGCATATGCTTCCTACATGAAGTTCACGGTTTTTCAAATGGATGTCAAGACAGCCTTCTTGTATGGCAAGGTGAAGGAAGAAATCTACGTTGATCAGCCCCCTGGGTTCGTTAACTCGAAGTTTCCTAATCATGTCTATAAGTTGGACAATGCGTTGTATGGGTTACATCAAGCTCCTCGAGGGTGGTATGCGACTCTCACAAAGCACTTGCTCGATCATGGATACTCTCGTGGCACTATCGATCAAACTTTATTCATCAAGCATGTTGGTAATGATCAGATTCTAGTCCAGATCTACGTTGACGACATTATCTTCGGGTCTACCAGTCCACAGCTATGCAAAGAGTTTGAAGGCGTGATGAAAAAGAGGTTTGAGATGAGTTCGTTAGGGGAAATGACCATGTTTCTGGGGCTTCAGGTCAAACAAAATTCAACCGGAATCCTACTCCATCAAGCTAAGTATGTGGAGGATATTCTTGAGAAGTTCAGGTTTCAAGACGCAAAACCTGCATCGACACCAATGGCCGAAAGACCCCTGTTGAATCCAGATACTGATGGAGAATCCGTAGATCAGACACACTACAGATCGATGATCGGATAGTTGATGTATCTTACTGCAAGCCGTCCAGACATCATGTTTGTAGTTTGTCAATGCGCACGTTATCAGGCTAATCCTAAACTTTCACATCTTATTGCTGTCAAAAGGATTTTTCGGTATATCAAAGGCAGCCCAAAGTTAGGTCTTTGGTATCCGAAAAATTCCAAATTTGATTTATATGCTTTTGCTGACAGTAATTATGGAGGCTGTGAGCTTGACAGGAAATCTACATCAGGAGGGTGTCAATTCCTTGGAGACAGGTTGGTATCATGGCAGTGCAAGAAACAGCATACCGTCTCAACCTCAACAGCAGAAGCGGAATACGTTGCTCCATCTCTTTTTGCTCTCAAGTTATCTGGATCCAACATCAGTTGTTGGATTACGGGTTGAATTATCTAGAAACCCCCATTTACTGTGATAATGAGGCTGCGATTCAAATTACTAAAAATCCTGTCGAACATTCCAAAACCAAGCACATTGATATCAAAATTCATTTTATCAGAGACTGTTATGAGTGCTCGCTCATCCGGCTGGAACAGGTTCCCTCTGCTAATAATGTGGCGGATCTATTCACTAAGCCTTTTAACAAAGCTCGATTCGATGTGCTTGTGGGATTTTTGAAAATGATTCGTTTTGAGGATTAAGTTTTTTTTTTTTAAAATTTGCGCATTTTAGTGATTTCATTCTCACCCATGCACAAATTTAGGGGGAGAAATAAACAAAAACCAAACAAAAATTCAAAAATTCAAAAATCAAAAAATATTTTGTTTCTGTTTTAGTTTGTTTTTTTTTCAGAAAATATAAAAAATCAAAAAACATTAGAAAATCAGAAAATTCAAAAAAAAAAATATGTTGCTAATAATTTTGCTTGTAGGTGTTGTGATGGGAAGTGATATTATCAAGTGATAATAGGCAATATGAATCTGCGTAACGTACCAAAATTAAATCGTCTACGCTCTGTGATTCGATGCGCTGGTAGGCACGAAGGATTCTAAATGGACTTGACTAGGCAGGGTTGAACTTAAGGAATTCAGAGACTTGACAAATCTTGACCTAGTTAGATCCGTTTAGTCTGACAATACGACACTCGGATAGGTTGATCAGGGAGATATACATGGGAATCTACTGGTCACATTAAAAGAACTCGTATCTAGAACTGTGGATTAACTTTTCCTCGATATGCGGATTCTGTCCTTAATTCGGGTATTGATGGGGTGACTGGGGAATTCCGATAAGTTAGGTCTGTAGAAGATTATTTTCTTTCTATCTGTCTGTTAGTCATATGTTGCTTCCTCTGCGTGATCGAGAGATCCGACCTGGACTGTAACATATGCAACTCTATCTCTATGCATCTTCTATCTATGCAATTCTTTCTATCTGTTAGCCATATACTGTCTCCTTTGCGTGACTTACAATCCGACCTGGTACACAGTATATGCATCATTCTTCTTCTCAATTCCTCTAAAACTTTAGTTAGTCATATGTTTCACCCTCTGCGTGATTGGAAGAGATCCGACCTGGGTGTATAACATATGCATTCTAAATCTATCTTCGCTGTTAATAATTGTCTGCTCACCCAATGTAAGGAGTATTCTGGAAGTCCTTGATTACTGGAGCATATCAGGAAGCGGGAAACATGTTCTAGTACAATTAAAATTGAACATTTACAGATTGTCTGTAGATCTCGCTGCTCAATTTAGGTGGACAACAATATCCCCGGTCGTCGTCAGCTAAATGGTCCGTAGGAAATTTATCTAAGTATATAGGATCAAAAATGTCTTGTCTTTCTTAGCCTGTCCAAATTTATCACAAATTTTTCGTGTTTAAGTGGATCACAATACCGGCGATCGACCAGATGAAGACATGAAGGTAGAGGTACCGACAAGTAGATTAAGGCTGTCTAACAACTTTGATCCCAGTGTCACAAAATTATATTCAGTGTTTGTTGAAATAAATGTAGTCTTCTTTTATTTTTATTTTTATTTTTATTTTTTTCTTTTATTTTTATTTTTATAATTGTCAAAATTTTAAAAATTTTAAATTTTAGAAATTATTTTTATTTTATTTTTAGTTTATTTTAATTTTAATTTTTTTTTTAAATCCTCAAAAAGTTTTATTTTTGAAAAATATTTGGGATTTGGACTGTGCATTATACTGTGTGGAAGACAGGTAAAATCGCATAGGGTATAAAAGGAGAGCTTACTGCCGGAAACCCTTCCACTCCTCATTTTTCCTCTTTCCGGCCATAAACCCTCTCACATTCTCTCTCCTCTCGAAAAAAATTTCTCGTTTTTTTGTGAAATCGTTCGGTTCATCTCAAAGGTATAGCAAAATCGACCGTGGGAATGTGTTCTGTTCATCAAATCGACGGATTTTGAGGCTTTAATCGAAGAAAAACCATTTTCGGAGCTTACGACCAATGAGCTTACGGCCGTAAACTCAGTCTCCGATCGTAAATATGTGTTTTGATCATGAAATCGACGAATCTTAGGGTTTCAATCGAAGAAAAATGGATTTCAAGAGCTTACGGCCGTAAACTCCGTTTACGACCATGAGCTTACGGCCACGGGTTTACGGCCGTAAACCCCTAGTTGTCCGTAAACTCCAGTTTGGTCAAAACAATTTTTTTAAAGGGCCAAAATTAAATTGATTAATTAAGAAAACTTAAAACATTAATTGTTCAAATATTTTTGTTTTCTTACTTGGCTTGTTTAGTGCAGATCAAATGGCTAATTCGAAGTTCGCTGACATGCACAACTTGGCCATCGTACTGGCTGATCCTCCTGTTGTTCATGGAGAATTCAGGTCGATGATCCACATGTTGAGGAATTGCTGCTTGGCGTCTGCTATTACTGTGAATCCCGTGGTTTATCCGAATATCATCAGGGAATTCTGGAGGACTGCCAAACTGAAGACAGATGATGACGGAGCAGTTACTGTTGAAGCTGTTGTGAAAGGTTACAAGATTGCTATTACTGAACAATTCATCAGAGAAGCGTTGCTGATTGATGACCGATCTGACTTTCCTACTGAGATTGGGATTGAAGATGCCCAGAAGGTTCTTAAAAAGATGGGTTACAAAGGCATGTTTCCTCCCACTGTGAAAAAGCTTCTGCCACCATACTGGAGATTCTTGGCTCATGTATTTGTGAGCTGCATTTCTAGGAGAAGGTCTGGAGCTGACGAGATTTCTCTAAGGAACACTGGAGCCTTTGCTTCTCTTGCTGCCGGAATAGACTTCAATTTCTCGAAGTTTATCTTAGACGAGTTCGTGGTGAACATCAACGTAACAACCCGGGATCTTTCTTGATGTATCCTAGGTTCATCCAACTGTTCATCAATATTCAATTTCCGGAGATGATCAAGGAGGGAGATACCCTAGATATGAAGTCATTAGGTCCCCATACTGTTGTGCTTATAAAGCAGAATCGAAGGGGAAAGGTCGTTTTCCAAGGACTGTATCCTCTTGTGAAGTTTGGAAAATTTGCTGAGCTAAACGAATCATCCGAGTCTCATGGATCTTCAGATAAAGTATCCTCTGAGCCTACTTCTTCAGAGAGGGTAATTTCAGAAAATGATGTTATCACAGTGTCAGATCATGAAGAAAGAGAAGAGACAGTAACTTCAAATGCTCATGTGGCAGAGGAACATGATCTGACATCAGTTCCAGTTCAAAGTGATTATAATGAAGGGTCTTCAAAGAGTGGGACTGAGACTAATTTATACGAAGATCTTGATCTTTCTGGCTTCGATAACGATGAAATTCCGCTAAATTTTGGAAGTAATGAAGATTTCTTGTCAAGTGAAAATCTCAACTCACTGCTTGACAATATCAATTATGTTGCTCATCCAGCAATGGAGATACGGGAAACTGAAGACGTTCTTGAATCTACGCCTCCTACTACCAAACAAGTGGCTGAAACAGCAACTCCTATGGTGACAGTGTCAGGGATTCCTTCCCTTGATATTGTTTCTCCTACATCTGAGCCGCTTGAGAGTGATCGCACAATAACACATACCTCTCAACCTCCTATAAAAAGAAGAAGACGTGACCCAAGACAGGGATTTCTTGTTTCTGGAGTACTTCAAGGCCTTTCAACACCACCGATAACCACTCCTGCCATTGTCTCATCAGAACCTTTCAGTGAAGGTCCTAGCACCACTTATGAAGCTGGTGGTTCTTCTATCCCCGCAGGATTTTCTCCTCCCAGGCCCGATCATGATGCTGCTTCAGTGAGGCTGGCCATGCATTTGCCTGAAGAACAATTCTCAACGCCTCCCTCTCGTGGTAAAGGAATATCTTTTGGGGAAGGCAACTCTGGAGAAGAGAATCCTACTATTCTTGGACTTCAAAAGGAGATCAATGTACTAAATCAGAAAAATATAGAGCTTGATATCCGGGTTACAGACCTTCAGACTGAAAACACCAAGCTCACCATTCAAGTTGCTGATCTTCTAGAAGACAAAGCTCTGAAGACTACGCAGATCACTGATCTTCATACTCACTTTGGTCTGTTGACTGCCAGTTACTATGACTTAAAGAAGAAGCTGGAAGAAGAATTTGGTGACAAGTTTAAGTCCTCTGTCGATGAACCAAGGATCTATATTCCTAATCAAGCTGCTCCCATAGTTCCACCACCTGTAAGAACAACCTGAGTTGTAGATCGTTTTGATAAAGAACCAGCACAGGCTCCAAATGTTGTGGCTTTGAAACGTGCCAAACTGGCTAAGTCTGATGAGAAGAGACAGCTGTTGTTCAAAAGGAGCTCTGATCAGAATGCTCCTGGGGATCAGCCTAACATCACTGTTACAGATCTTGGAGAGAATCGCTTTAGGGATGTATATGGTGATAGATCAGGGATCATCTCATGGGGATTTCACGACACTTTAAATATGTGGATCGTGAGACGGAAAAGTGGCAACACATAATTATATAAAGATGCCCATGATTTTCATTCCTGGACCAGGATTGATCTTTCAGAGTTATCAAAGGCTCCTTTTGCAAATCCCTCTCAAAATCCCAAGGCTACACAATTCAAGCACTTCTTGGAATATCAAGTGCTTAAGGGTTTTCCTTCAATGAAGACTGGAAAGTCGATTATCAAAGTATACCCAAGTGTAATTGATCCTAAAACCAATCAAACTCTTCGATCTGTGATGTAGCCTGCTACCGATCAAGTAAAGCAGATTCCTATTCTTCAGAATCATCCAGATGGATCTTTAAAGTCCATGCTTTACTGGGTGTTTGATGAAACTACAGCCTCTGCTGTCATAAAGCTTGAAAATGGATGCATTCGTCTATATGACAAAAGAGATTTACTTCAGTTTGGAAAATGGGATATTCATCAGCTGAGTCTACATCAGATCAAGGTTGCTGAAGATATATTTGAGCATGCTGCGAAGGAGTACACAGCTATGGTTGCCGAGATTATTGCTAAGAAGATGTGGAACGGAGCTATGGGGAAGCCAGACGTGCTGGTGGTTGATAAAGACAAAGTCCAAGCTAGCACCAAACCAAGGGGGAGATTGAAGGGTCCAGTTAGTGGTTTAGTCTAGGATTTCAATGTAATAGTTCTTTTGAGTCTTTATTATGGTTTAGTGGGTTATTTGGTAGTTTACGGCCCTGTAGTGAGTTTACGGCCGTAAGCCTGTTTACGGCCGTAAACCCAGTTTCCGGCCGTAAACCCAGTTTCCGGCCCAAGTCCACTATATATAGAGGTTGTCTAGGTCATTATTAGTTGTTGATACCACAGAGTTCACGGCCAAGTATATCGAGTTGTACCAGACGTTTTTCAGTAATAAACGTGTGCAAGCTAAATTTCTTTTCTTCTTCTACTCATATTCTTGTTTCGTTGATCGTTTGATTTCTTGATCATTGGTAAAGATCCGTTTTAGGACCTTATAGAATCCAGCCATTGTTATCTAAGTGAGAATAGGGATATAAGAAATATCGAATATAATTAGTAAAGATAGATTGCAAATACAAGTTTCTACGAGAGAAACTTACAGTTAACAGATAATGAATTCTGTTTGGGATAACTTCTACTTAGTCCTTCTATAAGTACATAGTGTATACTAATTATATATAACTTGGGTCGAACAGTCCTTCGAATAAATGATCATACTCTAAATCCACATCCAAACAAGGAAAAGGAAATAAAGCTTAGACCACTCATTCCGAGTCTATACAACCTTCATCATATATAACCGTGATGCATGGACTTAGTACTTATAGAACTATCAGCAAGAGTCCTTTGTTTTCATGTAGTTTGTTTTTAGTATATAGTGCCTAAAATACTCCTATAGTATTTTAAATTTATGTTCTGTTCTAGAGTTCTTCTGTATATGTATGGTTGGTAAGTTTTAGACTTGCTGCAACACTACCTTCACTCCCAAACACATGTTGGTCGTATCTCAAACAAATATAGTTGATCAGGCTATCTTGATCCCAGATATGATTACATAACTGCCCAGGTTTGACTGTAGTGTCCAACATCCAAATACTTTTGAGTTGTTATCACTATGATCCTGTTCTTGTAGGTATGAGTGTTAGTATACTTCTTGTAAAATTACTTAAATTTTAAAAGTATACTTGTAGTCAGAGCTCTTAGCCCCAAATGTATTTATAGTTTGTATATCTTTTATGAATTGATATACTGAGTTCACTATAAACAATGCTCTGATACCAATCTGTCACACCCCCAAACCAGACAGCGGAAACGTCCGGGGGTGGATGACATCATTTGTAGTATCACAACACATGCATTATAGTAATCAAAGTACAAACAACAATTGTATTAATAAGTATAAGTTTTTACGTGTGTTCAATCTTTGTATATTGACACCAAAAATAGTTATAGCAAAAGATAGAAGACATGACTGAAAACAGCTCTGTCTTCTCAAAAGCTCGGAGAGTACCTGTCTACTGATTCCCTGAGAATATAAGTAATTTGAAAAGAGAGTATCAACATAAAGTTGAGTGAGTGTATAAGTATTTATGTTTGAAAGCTTGTTTTCGTTTCTTTGAATATGTAAAATGTTCCAGAAAATCCTATATTTTCTGATGTATATGAAAAGTAGTTTTAATCTCATAAAACCATTCCGTTTATAAACCAGTGTTCTTTATTTGTATTCTTTTGTAAAACCTGTAAAAGTGAGTGTGCCTGGCTTCACTAACTGTTATTGTAAACTGAAATGTAATACTGTAAATTGTATCTATGTAAACTACTACTTTGAAAATGTACTCATGTTTAGTTAATTATACACTAACCGTATTGTTAATATCTTTTTAATGATATATTATAACCATACTATGACTAGATGTCCTGAAACAATGCTTTGAAGGCATCAAAACTGTTGATAACAATTGTCACTCATAGGCGTGTATGCCCGATTATAGCTAGTAGTCTGAGTGCGGGGTTGTCAATCCCATATAGATCTATACACACTTGTTTCGATCCCCGACTGGAGATTCTGGTTATAATTTCAGGACTTTAACTATGTTGTTTAAATGAATAAATAACCTGAATCTGTTGACTCATAAAAAGCATATAGACGTTATGTGTATAATAGAAATGAAAACCCAATCATTCTGAAATAAATGATTGATAGTATGCTCCTGAATTAGTATTCTTAAAATGTATTTGTAAAATGTATACCCTTGATTTGTTTTGCATCAAACCCTTGTTCTTGTAAAATGGTGTACTCTACTATACTTGAATTGAAAGTTAGTGTTCTTTGAATCATAAATTATACCTATTATAATTTATATGTACTTTCTGAATTGATAATAACTGTTCATGAATGCAACCCCTTGTTCGACATGTTACAAAGGGTATTGAAACTGAATGAAATAACTTTTATATTTATGTACATATACAAATATATATAACTAAAATTTAAACGACATTTGGACAAATAACCGATAATCTAAGCCCACATCCAAACAAGGAAAAGGAAATAAAGTGAGTTATCAGTCCTAAGCCCTTTAAATCTAATATATATATATATATATATATATATATATATATATATATATATATATATATATATATATATATATGATTTTTAGGGAAAAACATAAGTTTATAAAATAATTTAAAGATTTTAACATTTTGAAATACTTTTGGTGACCTGATGTCATTTTTAACACAATTTTAAACCATTTGATTTAAAGATAATTGAAATCCTTTTTGGTAAGATATTTCGAATTCATTTGCTGCAACACAAAATCCTTGTGGTAGACTTGTACCCCCCTAAAACTGTAAAAACTATGAAAATACAGGGAGTATGAACTCACCTTTTAAAGGGTGATTCGATTGATGATTTGATATAGTATGTTCATTTCCACAAGTGAAATCCTGTAGTAAAACAAGTCCTATAAAGCAATTTATGTAGCATATATGCAACCAATTAGCTAATATAATCATAGGAATGATTGGAAATTGGACTAATTTGTAAGTATAACTTACAAATAGGAGTGTTAGAAGCTAAAATGGAGGCTGAAATGGGTTCACCGCATGGAGGGTTCACAGCCCATGAGGTGTTCACGACCCTGTGTTCTTGATGAATGAAGAACACCTGAAGATACTAAGCAATTTTCAAAGAAGATTCAAAGGTTTTCAGATGGGTGTTCTTGTTTGATAAGGTGTCTAAGTCCATAACAATATTTAAGATGCACTTGACCCGACCCGACATGGTCCATTTGGGTTGCACTTCACCCAAATGATTTGGATAACCTTTTGAGAATAATATGTTTATGATTTGTTAATATATTATAAGTTATAATATATTAATATGAAATCATATTATTTAATTAGTATTGATCATAAATTAATTTAGAATTAATTTGGTGATCAAAAAGGTGACTAATTAAATATGGGCTCTTGTATTTTATATAGTGTGGGCTAATACTCATTTGGAATGGGCTAGGCTTGCATGGGAGTCCATGGATGGTCCATGGAGCTTTTAGCCAATAGATCCTTGGAAAGGAAGAGTCATGGGTATTAGGGTTTACATGGATGTAACCCTAATCCTCCACACTATATAAAAGAGTCCTTGGCACTTGATTTGGCACTAGTTGTGTGTGTACAAGAGTGGTGGCCAATTCATGAGTGTACATTATTCTCTCAACAGTTTTCCAAAGTTTGTGGTGATTTGTGATTTCCATTTGAGGCATCCACACTATTGGTGCTAGGCTCTCAAACTCCAAGCAATCAACCACTACTAAAAGGTATGTCATTTTACTAGTAATTTTATGATTCAAGTTCCCCATGCCATGCTAGTTGGGATGTAAACCTTGGAAATTCTTATTTGCATGTATTTTAGAGAAAACATAGATCCAAGGTTTATAGGGTTGCATGTACACCATAGGAGTGTTAGAATGCCCAAAACCCTTCAATGGTATCAGAGCCTAGGCTTGTTTTCTTGAATACTTGATGCAAACTGTTGAAAAATCGAAAAAATATTGCTGTCTGGACAGTGGACTCGCCGAGTCCATGGGGGGACTCGATGAGTCCATGCATATCTTCATCCTACTCGTCGAGTAGGTTCATGCACTCGACGAGTAGGAGGCCCAGAGTGCAGTTTTTTGAGTTTTTAAGTTGGAATTGGACTAGAATTATTACACTAAACTGTTTTGGACTTATAAAACTTGTTTTTGATATTGTAATGATTATGCTAATCCAATTTCAAAGGTTATTGTCAGAATTTCAAGTTTTGTATGTGTTCATATGATTCTTGAAATTGTTGATATGGATGTTCATGAACTTATGAGTTTTGTTAGATCATAGGAATTATTTGCAAATTGTTTGTTAGTTAATTTTTGATCTTGATGTGTTTTAATGGAATCCATAATTTGACCTCAAGTTATGGATTTCCAAAATTCTTTTCTTTAAATTCCATTAAAAACCATAGGTTACACAAGTTGAAGAGTCTTTTCATCATAAATAGTTTTACGGACTCCATAACTTGTCCTCAAGTTATGGATGTCCAAGAGTCTCTTCATTAAAAGTTTTTAAACCTTAATTAAACTCATAAGTTATGAAAATCCAAAAGTTTTTGAATTGTTCAAAACTTGCCCTCAAGTTTTGGAATTTGTAAAGTCTCACACACACTTTAGTTCCAACCCTTAGAGTTTTAAAGGTTAAAATTCAACCCTTATACTTTATAGTATTATAAGTTAGTAATATATATATATATATATATATATATATATATATATATATATATATATATATATATATATATATATATATATATATATATATATATGTATAAGAGCAAGTCAGTCTTACCGTTAGTAGGCCTCATTCACGAAGCCGATCTATAAGGGGGTATAAGGTTATTGCCTATAAAATGACAACTTAATGGGCGTCCACTCTCACCCACCGCTTCCTTGACTGGTGGAGGGTCGTTAGCCGAACGGGTAGGACAAGGACTATAATTATCATTAAAAGTATAATGATGAATATTAAGTAACTAAATCTTTTATAAATTCCTAATCTTAGTTACTTTAGGAAAATGTGAATTTGGTGCTAACCCATGAAATTTACACTTTGTACCTTACCAAGTCGTGTGTGGTTAACCGACACACTGACTTGGACTAGTAAGGATGGCAAATGGTGACTTAATGTTTATCATAGATCGGTGGAGCGCGTGTGGTTAACCGGCACATTGATTAGGTGATAATATTAAGGGTACCAAGTGAATTTGCATGATTATTCACACCTTGTTTTGTGATTCTCGGCATCCCAGTCACAAAATCTGAAGGGCACAATCGATATTGAAACATGCCATTGAAAAGTTCAATGAATCTCAAAAGATCTAGGAGTTTCAAACCAATTAAAACCTAATTTTTTATTTCGTTTTTCATGGTGGAAATTGGTTAATCATCATTCACCTACCTTCAAATATTCTATAGCTTGGATTATGGCATCCCTCTTCCAAGTTATAAAATATTGTGTTGGGTCCTAGCCTTAATATTTCATATTGGGTGTTATATTAAGGATGTTAAATCAACTAACTTGAATCTCTCCCATTGTAGATTTCCGATTCAGACAAGTATGATCTTCCCAAATCTCTTGAAGATGATGTCCCACAACATCATGCTTCACTTCCTCCACCTCCTCCAATTATTCTCCCCGAACCACAAGCTCAAAGACTTGAAAAGTTCAAACTCACTCAAGTCCTATTGGAAAGTAAACACAAGGATGGAAAGCCAGTGTGTGCACATGTATTGAAGATGAAGGCATACATTGACAGGCTAAGGATGATGGGTGTTGGGTTCCGAAGGAAGTTGGCTATTGACTGGATTCTTCAGTCACTTCCTGAGTCATATAGTGAGTTTGTTAAAGACTACTATGTGACAGATCTCGACATGACCCTAATAGATCTTACCTATTTGCTAATTGCTGCTGAATCAATAATGATTTGGCGCAATGGTCAAGCAACTTTGATTGGAAGGTCTGCCTCCCAAGCTGACATGGACATCCCAGAAATGATTCCTTCTCCTAAAGGGAAGGAATTGGCCATGGTCAAAAGTGATGATCATAAGAGAAAGGCCATTTCTGAGACTGCTCTATGTGCTGGCTTAGATGAGCCTGTGTGTTTCTATTGCCAAGGAAAGGGACATTGGAATCAAAGCTGCCCTGACTACCTGAGATCTTTAGTCAGAATGTATGGTTCTGCTTCAGGTAAGTCCACTATCTAACTCTGTTAAGTTCCTAATTGTTGATCCATAATACATGATGTGACTAGGTTGCATTTTAATGTTTTGCAGGATTAAGCAAAGGGAAGGAAGCTTAAAAGAAGAGTATGTTGAATCTGATCGCGAAGATGGATTTCAATCGCATGGTTCGAAGATCGGATTCTTGAGCTACTACTTAGGAGTTATGATAGATTGCCAGGAAATATGTAACAACATAGTTTTTCCATTTAATGTTGCATTGTAAGGAAAAAGTTTTTTCCGCATTTTATAAATGAATAAAATTTTTGTTTTACTTCATTTTATATCTCCTTGCAATAGCATTTATGGAAAGTTAATGTGTGTATGTTTCTAGCAATAATGAATTTGATTCTTTCATCTGTGGTAGTGTCTAAATTTACCAAATAAGGAAAGATTCTAATCACGCAAGTTTCAATTGGACCGAAACTTGGAATCATGCAGGTTGTATTACATGATGAATGAGGATTTTCATTTTTTGGAAAGTTAAGAGTAATTCCCTGACCACATGTATATGTGAGTCAGGTGAAAGAGTAAAGGATCGGGTACACTGTGTGTGTGCTGGTCAAAGTCCACCACAAAGATCGATAAGACTATTCGTCATGATTTACTAAAGTTTAGTAATTATGGTTGTACCTACAAGTTTAAGTACAATTCTGAAACATTGGAAAAGTTTCAATGTATGGCAGGGCGAATGGGAAGAATCAAATTAGGCAGAAAGATAAAGATTTCTCAAATCTGAAAAGATGGGAGAGTACTTTAGTATCATGTTTTTATGATCATCTTAATGATTGTGAGACCATATCACAATTCATCCTCTAGGGACATCTTAGTGCATTCTTATGGCTAAGAAGAGGAGTCATGAATTATTGAAGTGGTTAAAATCGAGAAGATGAGTCACACTTCGGTCCAAAAACAAGTCTTAGAGTCATACTCCAATATTGTAACTTGAGTGCCACATCTTAAAGAAGATTTATAACACTTGTCAAATGTAAGAGTAAAATGTTTTCTACTCTTGTACATTTGAAATTGGTAAGTTGTGATGTTTTGGATAAAACAAAGACCAACTAAGGCCAATTGTGTGAAGTGTTTATCTTGATAAGAATCCGCACTGATTCTTGAATATTTGTTTGTTTGTTTGTCAAGGAATGGTTCTTGATAAACAGAAACTTATATGTCAAGAGGACAGTAGGAGTCTTAAAGGTCTTGAAAGTTTCAAGAACTAATCAAGGATAAAACCTATTGTTTATCGCTAGCACACGACTTGAGGTTTGTAACCTATCGTGATGACATAATTCTTGTTTCTGTGCCTATTCCGGTAAAGTTGTGTATGTATGTGAGTTCTGTGAGTTCTCAATTGTGTGCATAAGACTGGGAAGCAATGGTGGGCCGTTGTGCTACCAAGAGGCAAGAAATCAAGATTGAACAAGTTCAATCCATATGGTTTTGAGAAATTCACATGGATAGGAACACATACACCATAAATCTAAGTGTCATAAGGTTTCTTTCCGATTCATGAAAATGATGGTGAGGGAACGATTTCACTAAGTAGATTTTAAGTAGATAGCAATTGTGATATTTGCATTCTCAAAGTCGTTAGTGGAGCGTGTGTGGTTAACCGGCACACTAACATGGACTTGTGAGAAATGGCAAAAAGGTCTAAACATTATGACTACGACATCCCTCTTTATAATTGCTTAGACACACATGTGCGCTATCTAAGGAAAGATGTATGAGTCTGAGAAGCTTAGATAAAAGTTTTGTCGAAGCATCTCGTATCAGAAGTCTGAACTTTGGTGATGAAAGTCAATAAAGTATTGATTTCTAGAAGTCGATTTCTGAGTATATGTCAAAGCTACTGGGAGCATAATTGTTATACTAAATAATTATTATGCTAGTGGGAGCATAATAAATTATGATAAGTATTGTTAATTATAGAAAACAAAGTTTCGCTTGAAAAAGGTTGTTTTGCTATAATTAAGGGAGAGGAGATTATACTTCATTTCAATCCTAAAAGTTTAGATTGAGATTTTAATCATCTTTAGTCAAGAATATATATATGAATTTTATGTTGGAATGGTTCAACATGAGGGAATTCTATATACATTGCGTTCTCAAATTTCGATTATGATTACGACATCCCTCTTCATAGTCGATTTTTTGAAAACATGGCAAATAAAATATTGTAGCAAAAGACTGATCTAGTATCATCTCTTTATGTGAGACATCATGAATCGTGTCCCATATGCTTCTGGTATAGGATCGATCACATGTGCTACAATATCTATCCTTTCTAAATTTTCAAAAATGCCTAGACCATTAAGAGGAAAAAAGGAATAGAACCGGGTTTGACTGAAATGATTAAGCAATTGTCGAGAACAATCTGAGGTTTACCTAAGATTGGTTTCTCATGGACAGTTGGAAGTATGATGCTAAATTTTGGAAAGGGCCATATTGACATATTCTGAAAAGAGGTAGCTCTTGTTGATAAGTGATAGTCAAAATGGGAATATGGAAATGTTTTCCATATTGGGAGTTGGATTTTAAGAACCTATGAGAAAGTTAGAAACTTTTATGCAAGAAGGATATTCAAAGGAATGTACTTTGAATGTGAGACTTCGTTTCCATGGAATTGATCTCCACTGGAATACTTTGTAATGTCTGTTGCCAGGGCTTTGTGACTTTTGTGCATAGTCATTGCAAGAGGATCAATGCATATGAGTTTAAAATCTCACAGATTATAGTAAATGACAAGAATTTGATATTCTTACATTTATGGTAAGGACTTGGGATTGTGAAATGAGCATCATTGGAATCATGTTCAATTGATCTACTTCAGAAAGGAAGGATCATAGACAAACATATTTTGCATACTTGGAGTATGACATAACTGTTGTTTAGAAAAACATAGTGTACATGCCTGGAGCATGGGTTTTAATTGAAGTGTTAAGTTGATAAATCGAAACAGAATAATGTGTAATCAATATGGTGATAAATAAAAAGTGTTTTATTTATATTCATAAGTGTTGAGACCATATTGGATTCAATTATTCTTGTGTTTCCCTTTGCATGTTTTGACTTCCATAATAACTAGGTTATTCTTTCCGAATGACTAAGTTATTCAAACTTCCACAGTCGGTCATACGTCGGAAGTAGGTATGAATTAAGACTGTCATGAATTGGGCTTGTAGATGACTAAAGGTGTTTAGCCATACCAATGGTTGCTACAAACATTCATGAGTGCTCATAAGTTCTGAGTATTGGAATAAACCCACACTCACTTGCATCACTTCATGGAATTTATCTCGAGTGATCGTGAGACGGTAATATCATATAGGTCTTCAAACCTAGAGATATGACTTGTTGCCTATGAGTTGTTTATACATTGATTGTACGTAAACGTATTGGTAACTCGATGTTATAAAACATGCCTTTGTGTATAATTCAACAAGTAGTAGAACAAGCATATGAGTTGAAGTTTATCTGTTCCTTCTTGGACTAGAAGCGATATCTGGGCCCCTCGATGATTTTGTGTTGACCCATGTATTGGGCCCGGTCAGAACTAAGTTGATCTGTTCACTTAAGTTCTATGTCAAACAAATCGGAAATCGAGAAACAAACTGCTAGACAATAAGTAAAGACATTGTTCCATGTATTTGTCCGGCTGATATCTAGAACAGAGGATTATATGATCACTTATCTAAAATGACGCTTCATAGTTCAACAGAGTTTTGAGAGCTACAATTGTCGGTTGGTTCCTGAAGTCATATGTGCAAATATAGTTATTAGACTTATCCAAGTGGTAGACTGTTGGATAAGGTGTCTAAGTCCATAACAATATTTGAGATGCACTTGACCCGACCCGACATGGTCCATTTGGGTTGCACTTCACCCGAACGATTTGGATAACCTTTTGAGAATAATATGATTATGATTTGTTAATATATTATAAGTTATAATATATTAATATGAAATCATATTATTTAATTAGTATTGATCATAAATTAATTTAGAATTAATTTGGTGATCAAAAAGGTGACTAATTAAATATGGGCTCTTGTATTTTATATAGTGTGGGCTAATACTCATTTGGAATGGGCTAGGCTTGCATGGGAGTCCATGGATGGTCCGTGGAGCTTTTAACCCATGGATCCTTGGAAAGGAAGAGTCATGGGTATTAGGGTTTACATGGATGTGACCCTAATCCTCCACACTATATAAAGGAGTCCTTGGCACTTGATTTGGCACTAGTTGTGTGTGTACAAGAGTGGTGGCCAATTCATGAGTGTACATTATTCTCTCAACAATTTTCCAAAGTTTGTGGTGATTTGTGATTTCCATTTGAGGCATCCACACTATTGGTGCTAGGCTCTCAAACTCCAAGCAATCAACCACTACTAAAAGGTATGTCATTCTACTAGTAATTTTATGATTCAAGTTCCCCATGCCATGCTAGTTAGGATGTAAACCTTGGAAATTCTTATTTGCATGTATTTTAGAGAAAACATAGATCCAAGGTTTATAGGGTTGCATGTACACCATAGGAGTGTTAGAATGCTCAAAACCCTTCAGTTCTTTGTGTTCTTCGCGTGTTCTTCGTTTAAAACTAGTGAAATTACCGGGTTTTCAGCCTAGTATAAGAAGATTGAAGGACGTTCTTGAAATGATAACAAGATCAAGAAATGATACTTGTTAGATCTTATGAAGAGCTAGTGATTATCACTTGAATATGATGAGAAAGGATTAATTTAGCACTTGATTTGGCACTAGTTGTGTGTGTACAAGAGTGGTGGCCAATTCATGAGTGTACATTATTCTCTCAACAGTTTTCCAAAGTTTGTGGTGATTTGTGATTTCCATTTGAGGCATCCACACTATTGGTGCTAGGCTCTCAAACTCCAAGCAATCAACCACTACTAAAAGGTATGTCATTCTACTAGTAATTTTATGATTCAAGTTCCCCATGCCATGCTAGTTAGGATGTAAACCTTGGAAATTCTTATTTGCATGTATTTTAGAGAAAACATAGATCCAAGGTTTATAGGGTTGCATGTACACCATAGGATTGTTAGAATGCTCAAAACCCTTAAGTTCTTTGTGTTCTTCGCGTGTTCTTCGTGAAAACTAGTGAAATTACCGGGTTTTAAGCCTAGTATAAGAAGATTGAAGGATGTTCTTGAAATGATAACAAGATCAAGAAATGATACCTGTTAGATATTATGAAGAACTAGTGATTATCACTTGAATATGATGAGAAAGGATTAATTTAGCATGTTCTGGAGGAGAGAGTTTGTTCTTGGCTGATGATACTTGAGAGAAAATGGTTGGAATATCGTTTGAAAGTGTAGAAATGAAGCCTGATCACGACTGCGAACCTCGTATGCGGCCCGAAGCCTGATCACGGCCTCGTTCACGGCTTCGAGGTCTCGGTCCTGTTCACGGTTGCGAGATTGTGGTCCGAAGGGAAAGAAAGAAGAAAGATGATGTGAATGCTCTCAGATCCCACTTATTCCCTTCTTAACACCTAATAATCTTAGGGTTTTAATATGCAAAGGTTATTATACTAACCTTAATAAAAATCCAATTAGTAAAGAGGACTTTAGTTGACCCAAGTTTGACTTTGGTTGACTAGGGTTGACTTTACAAGTGGAAAATAACGGGATGTTACACAAGGCAGTGGCGGCACCGATACGAGATATATGTCTGAGGATGACAGTGATTACTCTGTTGCTGGAACGGATTTGGGAGGCGCATGTCGAGGGTATGAAGGAAGAGCGCCGGAAGTGCGAGCGGATTGTAGACCATGTGGCCTCATTTAATTATGACAGTCGGGGGTTGTTGACCCTATATAAGAGGGTTTGGGTTCCTTACAGGGGTGGAGTACGACAGGTTCTAATGGATGAGGCCCACAAGTCGAGGTTCTCCATCCATCCCAATGCGAAGAAGATGCATCAGGAGCTTCGCCCTGATTATTGGTGGCCCTGCATGAAGCGGGACATAGCTTGGTATGTGGAGTGGTGCTTGACTTGCAGGAAAGTCAAGGCCGAACACCAGCAACCTCACCACAAGATGCAGCCGTTGGAGATTCCCGTGTGGAAATGGGAAGACATCACTATGGATTTCATCACAAAGCTTCCCAGGACCGCACGTGGAGTAGATTCGATATGGGTCATCGTGGATCGGTTGACCAAGAGTGCTCATTTCATCCCGATCTAGGAGAGTATATCGGCTGAGAAGCTAGCCGAGATCTACGTACACGAGGTAGTGGCACCTCATGGAGTGCCGGTTTCGGTTGTGTCAGACTGAGATGTTCGTTTTAATTCCAGATTTTGGAAGCGGTTCCATGACGAGATGGGTACCCGTCTTCACTTCAGTACCGCTTGACACCCTCAGACTGACGCGAAGAGTGAGAGGACGATTCAGACTCTAGAGGACATGCTGCGTGCGTGTGTATTGGATTTTGGCGGCAGTTGGGATACGTATCTTCCGTTAGCGGAATTTTCATATAACAACAGTTATCACGCCAGCATAGATCGACCTCCCTTTGAGATGCTCTACGGGAGGAAGTGTAGGACCCCAATCTGTTGGGGTGAGGTCAGTCAGAGAGTCATGGGGAATACCGAAGTGGTACTCAAGACCACTAAGAAGATTCAACAGGTCCGGAGCAGGCTTCAGATTGCTCAGAGTCGGCAGAAAAGCTATGCCGACAAGCGTTGTTCAGACTTGGAGTTTCATGTAGGCGACATGGTTCTCCTGAAGGTGTCACCTTGGAAAGGTGTCCTCCGGTTCAGGAAGCGGGGGAAGTTGGGCTTTAGGTACATTAGTCCATTCAGAGTTTTGGCTCGGGTGGGTCGGGTTGCTTACCGTTTGGATCTTCCAGCAGAGCTCAGCCAGATCCACATCACTTTTCTTGTCTCCCAGCTGCAGCAGTGCTTAGTGGATGACTCCGCAGTCATGCCTTTGGAGGATATCCAGATTGATGACAGCCTAAACGACATTGAGAGACCGGTAGCCATTGTCGACAGAAAAACGAAGGAGCTGAGGAACAAGAGGGTAGAGTTGGTAAAGGTGTAGTGGTAGCACCGCAAGGACTCAGAGTGGACTTAGGAGCCTGAGGAGGCGATGAGGGAGCACTACCCGAAGTTGTTTCCCGATGCATAATACTTCGAGGACGAAATCGAAGACAAGTAGGGGAGAATTGTATCGCCTCGTTACTGGTATGTATTTAATTAATGATTTATTCACTTTTGTATAGAAACTCGACGAGTTGGAGGCCCCAAACTCGTCGAGTAGGAATGGAATTGGACGCGGGTTGTAAAGTCTACTCGACGATTTGAGAGCCTCAACTTGATGAGTAGGACTGGCAGAGTGAAACCCTATTTTTCAGGGTTTTGCGCCCTATTTAAACACCTTAACCTCCAAAGGTTGTGTCACACCCCAAAACTGGAACGGCGGAAACGTTCTGGGGTGGAGGACGTCATGTTTAGTATCACAAGACATGCATCATAGTAATCAAAGTAATGAACAACCATTTCATTAGAAAGAAAGTGTTTACAATGTGTGTGTTCACAAAACATAGAATACATAAGAAAATAACAAAACAAGACTTGAAGCTATCATGCTCCATCTTCTGAATTCCCAGCGCGAGTACTTGCCTACTAGTTTCCTTAGAATACAAGTTATTTTGAAAGAGTTGATCAGCAATTAAGCTGGTGAGTTCATAAGATTTTAGTGATGTAAGTACGTTGTAGAAAGTTGTTGAAAAATGTAGTTGAAATGTAGTAAGTTGTAAGTTATGTTTAGAAAAGTTCGTATGTTCCTCTAGAAAATCCTGTATTTCATACTTTGATGAAAGATACGTAAAAATAATTCTACAATCCTTTCTATGAGTACTAAATGGATACAAGTTATATAAAACTCAGGGTAAACAAACAATCGACTGTGCGCATCTTCCCTAAGCCCACAACCAAACAGGGAACCGGAAGTAAGGCGGATAGCACACATCCCATTGTTTGTTAAGTCATTGTTGTATATAACCCTGGTGTATTCACTTGTTACTCATGGAGTTAATTGTAATAGTTCCTTTATATTTTATGAAAAGATTCTTTAAGAAAACCCTTATTTCTTATAATAAAATGGTGACCACAGTGATTACTCCTATAATCACTTAGTTTATACTGGCTATATATGATCTAATATCGAATAGATAGTTAATTGGGCGAATCTGCCCTAACCCCACAACCAAATAAGGAACAGGAAGTAAGGCGGAAAGCACACATCCAACTATCTGTTGGGTATCAATGATATATAACCATGATGTATAAGCTAAGGTATTATAGAGTTAAACACCTAAAGTCCTTTAAGTTTATACTGGTTTAATAAAATGGATTAAACCCTTTACTGGGAAGTTTCTAGTTTTGTATACCAAAAGTTCTATTTGAAAAGTATGTTTTGTTCTAGACAACTGTGCACTGATCTATTGTCTGATGACCTGACCCATACATAATACTCCTTATAATTACTGAGTGTATACGAAATAGCGTTATAAGTCCCTTTCTACTGAATGTTCCTGTTACGACGAAGTTATGTATCTAGTTTAATATCGTCGGTTACTTTATCGATGTATCCTTTATAGATAACTTAGGTTGAATACTATTATCACCTCGTGTCTGCTAACCCAGATACGTGTAATCGTACTAAAGTTAACGCAAACCGGAAATATATATTTTACGTGCTTTTCCTGGTACTTAGTGTGGTGTGTTTATATTATTATTATTTTATCACCTCGTGTCTGCTAACCCAGATACGTGTAATCGTACTAACGTTAACGCAAACCGGAAAGATATATTTTACGTGCTTTTCCCGTTACTTAGTGTGGTGTGTTTATATTATTGTAATTTTATCACCTCGTGTCTGCTAACCCAGATACGTGTAATCGTACTAAAGTTAACGCAAACCGGAAAGATATATTTTACGTGCTTTTCCCGGTACTTAGTGTGGTGTGATTCTCCATGTACTTGTTATAGTATGAGTTGAACCCCTTAAACTATACCTATTATAGTTTACTAGTAATATACTTGAACTGTTATAGAAAGACTCGTTTTACTACTAAATTATACCTGTACTTTAAAAATGGAGTTTTGTTAAACTATAAAGGAACATAACTTGAAAGAGGTTTTGAAATGTTTTGATCACTTATAAAACGCATAAGCAATAATTTGAAAGATGTTTATAACAAACATATACACAATTATCATTGTGTTCAACTAGTATTCTCCCCTTTAAAACATTTAAAACAGTTTAATAGATTGATTACGGGGTATGAACTCGCCTGATGTGGGTGATACAAACGAAGGTGTGCGTAAGGATGAGAAGTTCCACGAATGAAGTCTCGAGACTTAACAAGTCCTAAATGACATATAACGACATATATTGGCATGAATATAGTGTTTAGAAGCAACCAAATACAAGGAAACACCTCACTGGACTAGGAAACGCTTTGACCAAGTGTTGGAATCACATGTGATTCATCAAAGGAAAGTGGAATGGCACTACCATGAGTTTATGGCCATGGGTTTACAGCCAAGGGTGTTTGAGGGCTAGGAAAGCTTGAGGAACTTTTGCTCTACACAAGGATGAGAAAGACCAACTCAATAGTGAGTGTTGAGTTGTTTACGGCCAAGGGAGTTTACTCCTGGCCGTAAACTCTCTAAATGGTCACATTTAGGGTCTTAAAGGTAAGGAGTCTCAAGGGTTCAAGTGTTCTAAGGTTTAGCAAGGGTCTAGAAGTGTTTAAGGTCCAAGACTTGACCATAATTGGAGTTTACGGCCAAGGGTGTTTACTCTTGGGCCGTAAACTCTCTAAATGATGAGTTTGGTGATGATTCAAGGTCTTACAAAGCACAAGGGAGTGTTCTAGCCTCAAATCCAAGCCTTAGGAAGAGTTTATGGCCAAAATCGCACCTTTATAGGGGTTTACGGCCATGGGAGATGGCTTGGCCGTAAACTCCTTTTGGTCTTGCATTCTTGATGTTTTCAAGGCTCTAAGCACGAGTATTAACTAGATAACAAGTATAGGGAAGAGTACTTACGATATAGAGGCTTGAAATGGTCGATTTTGGCCAACAACACTAGTGTGTGTTCTTGGTGTTCCTGGTGAAACTTGAAGATTTGAAGATCTAGTTGAAATGAATGTTTTCATGGATGAAATCAAAGAGTGTAACTAGGAGATGAAGTGTAACAACAAATCAAGGAAAGAGCACTTACGTTTTTGATGATCTAAGATGATGAACTCGATGATACTTGAGAGGATTTGGAAGTGTTCTTGAGTTGGAAATGAAATAATGAAAGAAAAATGAAGGAATGGAGTCTTATATGGGAGTTTACGGCCAGGGTTGAGTTTACGGCCGTAAAATTCATGTTTACGGCCGGAAACTCCACATGTTGGAGTTTAGGGCTTTAGTGTTGTACAGTGAAGCTAACAGGTATTTCCTAACACTCGCTACTTGAGTGTACTAGGCTCAAAACACTCAAACGGACTCTAAATTATGTTAAATGATAGCAGGATTGAGTCTGACACTGAGTTGAGTTGACTGACTGAGCTTTCAAAGCAAAAAATTTTCGGGTTGTCACATCATCCCCCCGTTAGAGGGAATTTCATCCCGAAATTAGAGCTTAAGTAATATTTATGAATGAGTTGGAAGGTACGGATACTCATGATTCATATGGTTCTCCCGATCTCTAGGGAAATCACGTCCTCTGAATATGCGTTAGAAGAATTTCGCCACGTGGTACTGTTTTGTTTTCGTTCGCTGGACTCTACTGACTAGGGTTCTCGAAGGTTTCCTTTACTGAACTGGATTTCTACAGATTTCTTTTCCAGGACGAGGCTTTTGCTTGCATCGATCTACTTGAGTGGAAAGATAAAAGTTCCGACAGACAACCGCTTTTTCAAATCTCTATATACACGACAGGATAGGGTGAAATGTATCGAATTCCCTAAATAGATGGGACCTGTACGCTGTTAGGCCGATTCTATTGAGAATCTCTCATGGTCCTGAGCACCTTGGGTTTAGCATTCCATGCATCTGGAACACATGATGCCCTTCTGTGGTGAGATCCCCAATCAACGTGATCATCATCCTAGAGTTTCAAAGGTTTCGCTCTTACGGAAGGCGTAGCTTTCCTGGTTGGTTCTAGAAGTTCTTGGTCGTTTGTGGATTCGTGCTTTCTGCTTGGTAGTTTCCTCAATTGGTTTCTGAATCGGCGAATATGTTGTCTGATATTTGGCAAATAACTAGTCGCGTGGCACTTAATTTAGTCCAGGGCAAAAAGGCTCTGCGCTTACGACCAATGAGGGTTTTCGAATGGAGCAACTCCAAATGCTAATATGGTAAGGGACTTGACTAGTTGGCAATTTGGGTATCCCAAACCTCTCTAAGGTCAGTCGAAATACATTTTCCCACAAAATTCTCAATGATTGAATTTGTCATATCATCCCGTCTGTCATTTCATGGATGGTAGGCTATGCTCATGACTAGCCTAGCCCTCGAGGATTTTCTAAAGTAACCGCCTAATTTGGAAGGTGATTCCATTATCTCATATAGATATAACAGAGATTTGAACACCAAGCAGTCTAACAAATCCCCCGGACATGCGTTCCATTAGCTTAACTAATGTTTATGTTTTCTTCGATTTGCAAGGAACGTGCAGTTTTAATCCGTCAACGGTCACTCAAAATGATATTGTGTCAGCCTGTTGTCTTGGGAAGCTTGACTATGAAGCTCAACGCAATCTGCTGCCTCTGATTGGCAGTATACCCACTCGTAGACCTAGGCAACTTTGCCCTTAAGATTCTGATAGGATTCATACATGGCTCACCTATCATTACCTCGTGTATACGGGTCGTATATAATTAAGATTAGTAAGACGTTCGGATGTGCGGCACTGCCCCAGGTGCACAACCAAACAAGGAACAGGAGATAGGGCGGAAGCACACATACTAAATATGCGTAATCATAATCATATACCACCCTTGTGTATACTCTAACTAGTAATAGGTGGGTTGTATTCGTCCTTAGCCTCTGTGCTCGAACTTGGTCTGCTGGACGAGTGGTATTTCGTGACGGTCTATGGAACATAAGGCGACAAGGCTTCAGAGGACAAACTACCCTTCGCACGAGTACTTCAGGGTTTAGAATGCGAAAGACAAAACGGAGGTTTAGGTCGGACTGTCGATACGAATGACGGAGGATTCGAGAACTTGACGGTCGAAGCGATAGAAACATATGAACTTAGTATGGTGAGGAGCATGCCAATTCATGATGAATGATAGTAACGGACCCTTTATTGAACAAAGTTTTGGCCGGTTTGAAAGAAACGTCTGTTATACGATGATGTACTCCTAGTGTGTTCGACAATGTACTCTTTGTAAGTGTTCTAGTGCTTTCTGTTTTCCCCTTTGTTGCTAACACTTCTACGTATCGTACCGCGATGAGCGAGTACATACGTTGAAAGTATTTTGATAAATAGTGTCGATGCTTTATACTACGATTCTCGTTGGTACCACTACGATCGCCTGTCATATACAAGTTATGAATACTTAAGATGCATAAGACGGTCAACTGAGTAGCTCTGCCTCAAATCCATCACCAAACAAGGAACAAGAATTAAGGCGGAATCACTCACTCTAAATCTATAACCTCTTAGCTATGCACAACCCTGATGCATATGCCAAGCCATTATAGATTCTCTGAACTGATCTCTTAGTTCTCTCTGATACTGTGACTTGATCATATAAGTGAGTTATCATAATTACTTTTAAAGTTTTCCACCAAGTTTTAGTCTTATATTATTATAAATTAAGTTTTAAACCAATACTTGTTTCTAAGACGTACCACAATCTCAAAAGCGGGGTTCCTCGCTGCTCCTTTATGTCTTTTTGTTAGTTTTTTCCTCCTCCTCCGTCGCCTCCCTCTGTTGGGCAGTCTCTCTTGGCATGACCCATTTCACCACATGCATGGCATACCTGAACTATACCTGCATCGGTGGTTGAAGTGATGTGCTGAGTTGGGGTTTCACAGGAACGAGCTTCTGCGTCTTCCCTCTCCATTGGACAGTTCCTCTTAAAGTGTCCCGATTTGCCGCACTTGAAGCAAGCCAAGTTCACTTGGGGAATTTTCCGTGTCGGCTCCCTGCAGAAGCGGGCAGTGTGCCCCTTTCTGCTGCAATTAGTGCATTGCAACTCTCGGCAAGCTCCGTTGTGGTGGTAAGTGCATCTGTCACACTTTGGGAGATTTCCAGCATATTGCTTGTCGGGGGTTGTAGTGGTAGCTGAAGTGCCAGATGTTGTGACTGCTGTTGTTGCCACATGGGTAGTCACGGGTTGTCGTCTCTTGTTGGAACCTTGAGCCGACCTCTTTGCCCTGTTATTCCCGGACTTTCGCTTCCTATTCTTAGGTTTGTTATCGGGGGCGTCCTTGTCACCAGACACAAACGGGTTCCCTTGATTGTTATTGTGATTAGCGTTGTCGGCACTGCTTTTGCTTCCGCTGGTGTTATTAGCATTGAGCTGTGCCATGACGGCTGTGACAGCAGCTGTGACCGCAGCCTGGAATGTAGCAGTGTCTATCTGCAGAGTTGGTGCCTCGCCTGTTGGTTGGTTTCTTCCTGGTGCTGACATGATTCTGTTGCTTGGCGAAAAATGATCTCGTGAGAAATGATGCTCATCGCTAGTAGTATTCCAACATTTTAAATGTACTAATTAGTTTCACGCTTTGCTGGACTATTCCCAATGTTTTAGACGACACTCCTGAGATATGCCCAGGGCGGTGGGTAGAAGTAGGTATGGTACGAGTGATATTTAAACTATGTTAACCTTGGTCTGAGTGTATCTAGTCCTGACTTCCACAGGGTGTTGGAAATAATTCATAAAAGAGTCTATACCGAATAAACTTTATGAATTAGAAATGGCTATCCTCGAATGAATATCTGTGACCTGAATAACTGTTACCAGTTGCATGTAAAGAAAATAATCCTAACACATAAGGTGAGCTGTGTCTCCACACACTCATTAAGTTAACCAAGATTGTTATTTATTAGTGTGACGCGTATGACGTTTTGGTTACTTCGACTGATCTTTCTTTGAAAACTTCTTCTCGAACCTACTCTTGTTCCTCCTTGACTCTTCTGCTGATTACTTATGAGGAAGTGGCTACATCAATCTGGATTTGTCGTGCGAGAATAGATGTGCCTAAAGAATCTATGAGATTTAAGGTAGCTGTTATGGGTGATCCTTACAGAGTCCTCCTATAATGGTACAATGTATACAAGTTGTATATAATTTAAGATTAAATAGGCCTTCGAATAAGTGATCCTACTCCAAAACCACAACCAAACAAGGAACAGGTAGTGAAGCGTAGATCACAAATTCTAAGTCTATAAAATCTCAATTATATATAACCTGGGGAGTATACGTTGCATGATTATAGACCTATCCGCAAGGGTCTTTTAAGTTATCACATCAGTTATTTTTATAGTGCCTAAAATACTCCTATAGTATTTTAATGTAATCTTCTTGGTATGTTTCAAACTTGTTATCGCGTTATAGTGTCATAGAATACTCCTATAGTATTCTAACTCTAATGTACTTGATCTAGTATTCTCTTGACTGGTGTTTAGGTAAGTTTTAAGACTGTTGCAACACCACATCACTCCCAAACACATCTCGGTCACATCTCGAATTAATATAGTTGATCAGGCTATAATGATCTTAGCTATGATTACATAACTGTTCAGGTTTGACGACAGTGTTCAACCTTTAAATACTTTAGTTCTGTTCTTCTTGTGATACTTGGTCTAGTATGTACATTTATAAGCAAGTAGGTATATTTTGATAACTTATCGTTACACTCTTAAATTATATCATTATCCAGAGCACTTAAGCCCCATTGTATTTATAGTTGTATATCTTTTATTGGTTGATATACTTAGTTCACTATAAACAATGCTCTGATACCAATCTGTCACACCCCAAAACCGGAACGGCGGAAACGTTCTGGGGTGGAGGTCGTCATGTTTAGTATCACAAGACATGCATCATAGTAATCAAAGTAGTGAACAACCATTTCATTAGAAAGAAAGTGTTTACAATGTGTGTGTTCACAAAACATAGAATACATAAGCAAATAACAAAACAAGACTTGAAGCTATCATGCTCCATCTTCTGAATTCCCAACGCGAGTACCTGCCTACTAGTTTCCTGAGAATACAAGTTATTATGAAAGAGTTGATCAGCAATTAAGTTGGTGAGTTCATAAGATTTTAGTGATGTAAGTACGTTGTAGAAAGTTGTTGAAAAATGTAGTTGAAATGTAGTAAGTTGTAAGTTCTGTTTAGAAAAGTTCGCCTGTTCCTCTAGTAAATCCTATATTTCCTACTTTGATGAAAGATACGTAAAAATAATTCTACAATCCTTTCTATGAGTACTAAATGGATACAAGTTATATAAAACTCAGGGTAAACAAACAATCGACTGTGCGTATCTGCCCTAAGCCCACAACCAAACAAGGAACCGGAAGTAAGGCGGATAGCACACATCCCATTGTTTGTTAAGTCATTGTTGTATATAACCCTGGTGTATTCACTTGTTACTCATGGAGTTAATTGTAATAGTTCCTTTATATTTTATGAAAAGATTCTTTAAGAAAACCCTTATTTCTTATAATAAAATGGTGACCACAGTGATTACTCCTATAATCAGTTAGTTTATACTGGCTATATATGATCTAATATCGAATAGATAGTTAATTGGGAGAATCTGCCCTAAGCCCACAACCAAACAAGGAACAGGAAGTAAGGCGGAAAGCACACATCCAACTATCTGTTGGGTATCAATGATATATAACTATGATGTATAAGCTAAGGTATTATAGAGTTAATCACCTAAAGTCCTTTAAGTTTATACTGGTTTAATAAAATGGATTAAACCCTTTACTGGGAAGTTTCTAGTTTTGTATACCAAAAGTTCGATTTGAAAAGTATGTTTTGTTCTAGACAACTGTGCACTGATCTAGTGTCTTATTACCTGACCCATACATAGTACTCCTTATAATTACTAAGTGTATACAGAATAGCGTTATAAGTCCCTTTCTACTGAATGTTCCTGTTACGACGAAGTTATGTATCTAGTTTATTATCGTCAGTTACTTTACCGATGTATCCTTTATAGATAACTTAGGTTGAATATTATTATCACCTCGTGTCTGCTAACCCAGATACGTGTAATCGTACTAAAGTTAACGCAAACCTTAAGATATATTTTACGTGCTTTTCCCGGTACTTAGTGTGGTGTGTTTATATTATTATTATTTTACCACCTCGTGTCTGCTAACCCAGATACGTGTAATCGTACTAAACTTAACGCAAACCGGAAAGATATATTTTACGTGCTTTTCCCGGTACTTAGTGTGGTGTGATTCTCCATGTACTTGTTATAGTATAAGCTGAGCCCCTTAAACTATACCTATTATTGTTTAGTAGTAATATACTTGAACTGTTATAGAAAGACTCGTTTTACTACTAAATTATACCTGTAATTTAAAAATGGAGTTTTATTAAACTATAAAGTAACATAACTTGAAAGAGGTTTTGAAATGTTTTGATCACTTATAAAAGGCATAAGCAATAATTTGAAAGATGTTTATAACAAACATATACAAAATTATCATTGTGTTCGACTTGTATTCCCCCCCTTAAAACATTTAAAACAGTTTAAAAGATTGATTACGGGGTATGAACTCCCCTGATGTGGGTGATACAAACGAAGGTGTGCGTAAGGATGAGAAGTTCCACAAATGAAGTCTCGAGACTTAACAAGTCCTAAATGAGATATAATGACATATATTGGCATGAATATAATGTTTAGAAGCAACAAAATGCAAAGAAACACCTCACGAGACTAGGAAACGCTTTGACCAAGTGTTGGAATCACATGTGATTCATTAAAGGAAAGTGGAATGGCACTACCATGAGTTTACGGACATGGGTTTACGGCCAAGGGTGTTTACGGCCGTAAACTCATGGTCAATTATGCATAAGTGTGTGTTTGAGGGCTAGGGAAGCTTGAGGAACTTTTGCTCTACACAAGGATGAGAAAGTCCAACTCAATGGTGAGTGTTGAGGTGTTTATGGCCAAGGGAATTTACTCCTGGCCGTAAACTCTCTAAATGGTCACATTTAGGGTCTTAAAGGTAAGGAGTCTCAAGGGTTCAAGTGTTCTAAGGTTTAGCAAGGGTCTAGAAGTGTTTAAGGTCCAAGACTTGACCATAATTGGAGTTTACGGCCAAGGGTGTTTACTCTTGGGCCGTAAACTCTCTAAATGATGAGTTTGGTGATGATTCAAGGTCTTACTAAGCACAAGGGAGTGTTCTAGCCTCAAATCCAAGCCTTAGGAAGAGTTTATGGCCAAAATCGCACCTTTATAGGGGTTTACGGCCATGGGAGATGGCTTGGCCGTAAACTCCTTTTGGTCTTGCATTCTTGATGTTTTCAAGGCTCTAAGCATGAGTCTTAACTAGATAACAAGTATAGGGAAGAGTACTTACGATATAGAGGCTTGAAAGGGTCGATTTTGGCCAAGAACACTAGTGTGTGTTCTTGGTGTTCTTGGTGAAACTTGAAGATTTGAAGATCTAGTTGAAATGAATGTTTTCATGGATGAATTCAAAGAGTGTAACTAGGAGATGAAGTGTAACAACAAATCAAGGAAAGAGCACTTATGTTTTTGATGATCTAAGATGATCAACTCGATGATACTTGAGAGGATTTGGAAGTGTTCTTGAGTTGGAAATGAAATAATGAAAGAAAAATGAAGGGATGGAATCTTATAGGGGATTTTCTGGACAGGGTTGAGTTTACGGCCGTAAACTCCATGTTTACGGCCGTAAACTCCACATGTTGGAGTTTAGGGCTTTAGTGTTGTACAATGAAGCTAACATGTATTTCCTAACACTCACTACTTGAGTGTACTAGGCTCAGAACACTCAAACGGACTCTAAATGGTGTTAAATTATAGCAGGATTGAGTCTGACACTGAGTTGAGTTGACTGACAGAGCTTTCAAAGCAAAAAAATTTCGGGTTGTCACAGGTTGGCCTCATTTACATCCTCCAAGTCCCAAACCCTAAATCTCGAAACCCTAATGCCTTGTGTGAGCTTGTGAGTCGTTTTTAGAGAAAAATCATGCATTTGAAGCTTGTGGAAGAAGAAGAAGCTTGAGGACTCAAGAGGAAGTGAGTAGATCCAGAAACTTCACTCCATTTGCAGCATTTTCTGGTAAGCAAGTCTCAAACTTTCTTAATGATTACATAGATCTCTTCATCTTCACTTTTATTGAGTTTTTGGTCCAAATATCTTGATCCTTGGGAAATGGATGTCCCAAGTGAGTATACTTCCAGATCTAAGGGCTTTCATGGTATACAGGTGCAAACTTTATGGCCATTGAAGCCCCATGCAAGCTTTAGGATGTCATTTTGGCCTTTTAAGCTCCGAAAGGACATGTATGGAGAGAAAGTCAGAGACTTTACGTGTTCATGTGGTGTCTAGGGTCTAGATCTCAGATTGTATACCTTAGCTTGAAGTATTAATGGCTTTTGGATCAAGATCTATGTCTTCAAGAGTTAGGGTTTGAGATAAACCCATTAAGGAAGGGTATTAACGGGTAAAGTTGGAAACTTTACCCTTAAAAGGACATTTTCAGTATGTATATGAAGTATGGAGATTAGAACTGAAAGATAGGGGCTTAATCTATTAAGGAAGCTTAACAGACTGATGAACTCGACGAGTTCATAAAGGAACTCGACGAGTTCTGGATGGCCTCGACGAGTGGAGTTGGAAAGTCTCGATTCTGATGATAGGAGAAACTCGACGAGTTCGTGTGGAACTCGATGAGTTGGATTGCGATTTCAAGGCTTCTTATTTATTGAGCTCGGCGAGTTGATGGGTCAACTTGACGAGTTGAGTCAACCCAAAATGTTGACTTTGACTAGGGGTAAAATGGTCATTTTACCTTAAGAATGATTTTTTTGGATTTTGACTAAGTGTTATTGTGATAATGATAGCTGGGGAGTCGTTGGAGCAGCCGTTAGAGATTCCTTACCGCGAGATTCCGCAGTTAGCTTTACGAGGTGAGTTTCCTCCTGTAGGAACGGGTCGAAGGCACAAATGTCGTCCCGTTTATGTATGTTGGTATATGCCAGGCTAAGGTCTGATGTCGGGCAAGGCCCGATGTAGGTTTATATGTTTCCGAATCTTGGTCCGATGTCGGGGAAAGCCCAAGGAATGTTTGTATGCTTGATGTCTTCGTTATTCTTGCATGTGCTTGTTTCATATGTTTCAGACTTTGGTCTGATGCCGGGGTAAGCCCGAGTAATGCTTATATGTTTATGTTATATGCTCCGGGATTTCAGTCCGATGTCGGGCGGGGCCCGAGGAATGTTTATATATTTATGTTATGTGATTATGTTTATATGTATTTGTTGATATGTTTATATGTATACCGGATTTCGGTCTGATGTAGGACGGGGCCCGATGCCGGATCTCGGTCCGATGCCGAGCGGGGCCCGATGTAGCGGGCAAGGCCCATGTATGTTATTATTTGATTATATGACTATGTGTATGGTATGTGGTAGTTTGGGGAGACTCACTAAGCTTTGTGCTTACATTTTTCAGTTTTGGTTTCAGGTACTTCCAGTAGCAAGGGGAAGAGCTCGGGATGACTGCAGTTCACACACCATTTGTTTTAGCCTGGGATGTTTTTACTCTGATATTTTGATATGGGTCTGATGAGATACTTTGACTTATGTTTTGGATGGAATGATTTTGATAGATATGCATATTTTAATAATTTAATATGAAATTTTTGGACGGTATTTTTTAGGATGTTACAATATATATATATATATATATATATATATATATATATATATATATATATATATATATATATATATATATATATATATATATATATAAATACGACATATACATATAATAAATACACATGAAAACATATTTATATATTTTTATATTTTAGAAACTCTTTTTATAATTTTTCATTTAAACGAATTTATACTTATTATTAAATATATGTATAAATACATTTGAATGAAAAAAGAATTTCAAAAACGTTTTTTAAGACATAAAATTATATAAATACGTTTAAATGAAAAACTGAACTTTAAAGACATTTTTTATGGTATGAAAATAGATAAATACATACTGTGACAACCCGATATTTCAAGTCAATGTAATGACCTAAGTCAAGTATTGTAATCTATTTTTGAATTACTAAATAAATAAAAATAGCATCAGAAATGAATGTTCAAAAGTCTCAATTGGGATACATAAAATGATAGATATCGTGTCAAAGTTTTCAGAAACATAAAGCAAACTCAAATCCGAGTTATAACGAAGAAGTTATGACCAATCAAAGATCCGCGTCAAAACCGGTAAAACACTGTTAAGCATAAAACGCAAAATTTCAATAAAATACTTTTTAGCCTTAGGTATCTAAATGAAAGTCGTAGATATCATTATACCGTAAACATACATAAAAATAACGTCCAAATCTGACTTCGTATGAGGAAGTTAAGATTTTTCTAAGTTTTGGATACAGCAGTAGACAACCAAAAACTCGAAATAGAGATCGAGCGATTTTTAGCCGACACAACCTAAACGAGAATTGAAGATCCCGTCAATAGTAGTAGAACGGTAAAAGGACAGACGAAATCGGACATCGGATGAAGAAGTTATGGATTTTTAACGGACTTTTCCAGTCCGGGCCTGTTAAAAATATAATATTCAAAATAAAGTCAAAAATTGCCGACGAAGTCTAATCGAGAGTTGTAGAGTATATTCTCACCTACGCGTGGATATAAAGAAAGTCAAAATCAGAACTCGTATGCGAGATATATGAATTTCTGAAGTTCGGGACACGAAACCCCATACTATCAGGAAACTCACGACGTGAGCATCAGCTCACGACGTGAGCTGATGACTGATGTGTGTCAGGGTCGGGCTATCAACGTCGAGTCTACGGAAGGGATAAGACCAAGGTCACGACGTGAACATGTAGTTCACGACGTGAACTTCAAAAATACCCCCTATAAATAGAAGTCGAGAGTTCCGAGTTTGGCTGCTCATTTCCATCCCCTCTCCTACTTCTACTCTGTGTTAAGCATCCCGAGACTACCCCGACGCCCCGGTTACGTGCCCAGGCGCTGACAGAAGCCCGAAGTCCCGAAGTTACCGAGAAACTTTCTTCTTTCCAGTCGAAGTGCTGCCCAAGTTAAACATCATCTTCATCAAACCGTCACTCTTACCAAGTGAGTTCATACCCCTATATTTTCATGTCTTTACTACATTTTAGGGGAAAGAATACAAGTGAAACGCAAGAAAAACTTATGTTAAAATGCAAATCGTTATATACTGTTTCTAATGTTTTATCTACATTTTGGGTATAAATGTTAAATAAGTAAAATAATGTTATCAGAAATGTTATACTTTACATGCAAGGTTGATAATACACCCAGGTTTATCATTCAAATGAAACACACTTTTGAAAAACTATAATAGGTATAGTTTACGAGTTATTCATGCTATTTTACACTATATGAACACTATAAAAAGGAAATACTTACATTTACAAGAAAAATGGACTTTTCATAAATAAATCTGTTTGATACTAACTTTTGTGAGACATTTAACTTCACGTACTTTCAAGTACGCATTTCAAGTCCTGTGTTATAAACCATAATCTCCTGTAGGGAGAGCGTGATACCTGTGTATAGATCTATAAGGGATTGACAATCCCGCATCTAAACTGTTAGCTACAGTTGGACCGGCAGGTCTGGGGTGACAAACGTCGTATCATTCCAATGCCTGAAGATCGTTGTGACAGGCAGTCTGGGTCAATAGTACGGTTATAAGACTCACATGAAGTATTAAAACATTTGATTTGTGGGACTATCAAACGCCTTAGTGGTTATATATACATATATAAATCTACTTACACTAATTTAGGTATGGAAAATACTTATGCATTCCGGTTTTTGAAACTTTTAAAAACTACTATTCATTTATGGAAAATATTGGATTTTCTAGAAACAAACTCAGTTACTTTATACAAAAAGGCATAAAATTCTTACACAAAAACGCTTATAAACTCACCAACTTAATTGTTGACACTTTTTCAAAACTACTTGTATTTCTCAGGGATTCAGTAATATAGGTAAACAACAGCTTTTGGGGAAGGGACGCTAAGGCGTCAATTTCAAACTTATTATATCATCATAATGTAATTTGTTTTGAAACATGTATTACAATCAACAATGTAACTTTTTAAATTATATTTATGATGGTTGTGTTTGCTTTCTCTACTATTTACTCAATTGTTATAATACTACATGAAGTCATCCACCCTCGAAAGATTCCGCCGTTCTAGTTTGGGGGTGTGACACACACACAGACACACACACACACACACACACACACACATATATATATATATATATATATATATATATATATATATATATATATATATATATATATTTGAATGTTTTTATTCATGTATTTAATAATACTTATGATTAAGTTTAAATGAAAAAAGATCTTTAAAGAGATTTTTAAGGTGTGTAATGTCCCAAATTTCAGAATAAATTTTCATTTTTAAAATGGAATACACACCCATTGTTTAATAAAGTTACATTAAGGTCAAACCAGTTGTTCATAAATCATTATTCAGAAATCAGATTTAAAAAGAAGACAATGTGGAATCTTGAGTCATAAAACTGTTGATTTGTGTGTATAGTCCCGCCTTTGTAATCCGATAAGTACCTGAAAAATATTTAGTCCACAACTGTAAGCATAAAACTTAGTGAATTCCCCAAAATATCATATACAACACATCATAAATAAACAAGTGTGGGTTATCAGCGATCATGGAGACTATTAACAGTTACAGTGGGCTAACAGCACGCCCTGTGGGTTACCAGTAACCGTGGGGACTATCAGTAGTCCGAATGGGCTAACAAAATGCCTTGTGGGTTACCAGCAACCAAAAGGACTATCAGTAGTCCTAGTGGGCTAACGACATGCCCTGTGGGTTATTAGCAACTCTGGGGACTATCAACAATCCTAATGGATTAAAAGCACACCCTAGAGCTATCAACAACACAATATCACAAAACAACAATCAACAGATAAGAGCTAGTTGGTCGGTATGCACACACTGTGATATAATAAATATAGTGAAAAGAATCAACTGAATGAAGAGCTGAAATCCTCTACTCAAAGTCCCACAAAACCAGCTACTCGAACCTCCTAAACCAAACACAGGCTAATCCTTAAACTACAACTTAACACCCCTCAAAGTTTGACTACAAGTCAAACTGGTCAAAAGTAAATGATGAAAGTCAACCCTAGTCGATAGCCACGTCGTGATCACCCATTGGTCACGTCGTGGCAGCTTCTTGACAAAACAGTCGGGCAACCACCAATTGCCACGTCATGGCGATTAGACTGCCACATCGTGGAAACTTGGTTTTCACAACCTAACATATTAAGCTCTTAATCTATCTGCAGGATTGCTGCCTTGCTTGTTGACTGGTTACCTTCTTGTGAAGACATAACTCTGTTGCATGTGGAGAAACGATTTCGTGAGTGGGGATGATTCTAATTATACCCTTATCATTTATATACACATATATAAATTTCGCAATTTACTGAACTAGTCTTGATGTTTCTGCTAACGTTCCGGAGACGGAGTTTATGGTAGTGGGTAGAAGTAGGTTTTGTACGGGCGTTAAGTTTTTCCCATCCTAGGATTAGGTTTGTCCAAACACACTTGGTTGAGGAGTTCTGATGGGATCCGGTGCATTAGTGCTGGTATGACCGCACCCTATAGGTCTATGGAAAGGCACCTTTCAACCATGAGGTTTAAAAAGAAGAAATGATAATGAGTATTGAATAAGGGTTTATACGTCAGGAGTTATCTCACTCAGTTTATCTTAGTTCTGAGTGTATCGAGTTCCAATGTTTTTGGTGTCTTTTGAAAACAATTCATAACGAGAGTCTATATATAATAAACTTATGAGTTCTTAGTAGTATTGCTCCCAATGAAAATAATACGCATGCCCCTTTCATTTGTAGGATTCTAGTATATTTAGCTTTTAGAGAAAGGTTTTGAGCCTGATGCAGGTCTACACCACATTATTGCAAGGAAAGGTTTGGACCGCAAACAAATCTCTCGACTAGTGTAATCACTAACTCGCGGGGTCGGGCCTACACATGGAGGGGAGTAACACCAACGCATGCTCATGGGCCTAATCTACCAGGTCTTGTGAGTAAAATGAAATTTACTCTCGACAATTCGTCCCCAAATGGCGATTTCTGTTGCTGATGGCGACTCCATCCCTTGATCAATGCTGCCCAACGGGGCACAGGTTCGATGTAGTCGAGGCGGTTCGCGAGAGCCCTGGCTATGTAAGGAGAGTTGTCGACCTCTGGCTCCATCTTCGACTCTTTTCCTCATCACCCACTAACTTTCCGAGTTCGGAAAGTAGGGGTCTCCCGGTAAGTAAGATCTTGTCATGGTGTCCGTGCGAGAATAGGGGTGAGGTAAGAGGCATATAATAATTATATTCCTAGAATTACTTATAGGGGTTTGATCCTCTTTAGTTACTTTTATGATAACATGGTGCATACTAGTTACATATCTAGGTTATATATAACTTTAGCGTATCCATTTAGTGATTGTAGACCTACTAGCAAGAATCAGTTTAGTTTTCACGTAAGTTATACTACCACAAAATACTCCAATAGTATTTTAAATGTTATGTTTGGTTGTTAACGATTTTCTGGTATGGGTGTTGGTAAGTTGATAGACTCGTTGTCCACTATGACTATCCCCCGGCACATACTAGTCACTTCTCGGACGAATATAGTTGATCAGGCTATATTCCTCCCAGACTGGATTGCATATCCCAGGGCATATTCACATTGCACAACTCCTCTATTTTTAACTTTTGTGTTTTCCTTAGACGTGGCACTAAACCGGTATGCATGTATGTACTTATACTTTTAACAAGAAACTATTTATTTCTAAGAGTATAGTTATTTGAAAATGTTTAAATCAGAGACTTAAGTCCCAATGCATTTATAGTTTGTATATCTTATGTGGTTCGATATACTTAGTTCACTATAAACAATATTCTGATACCAATCTGTCACACCCCCAAACCAAGGATGGCGGAAATGTCCGAGGGTGGAGGACTTCATGTATAGTATAACAACAACGAGTATAATAGTGCCCAAAGTAAATACAACCATCATAAATATAATTGAAAAAGTCATACAATAGTATGTGTTTACATGTTTCCAATCAATTACACTTATGATGACAAAAATGAAATGTTTGACGATTTAACGTCTCATCCTCAAAAGCGGTTGATTTCCTGTTTCACTGAATTCCTGAGAATACAAGTAGTTTGAAAAAGCGTCAACAATTAAGTTGGTGAGTTCATAAGAGTTTTATTTGAGAAAGAAGCCGTCTTCCTTGTAAAAAAGTGATAGAGTATGATTTCATAAAATTCAATATTTTCTTTATTAAATGCGAAATGAACTCTCCTATGCTATGCAATAATGTACCCTAGAAAGACCTGTAGATTCCTTCTATAATCACCCAGTGTATATAAGTTATATAAAATTTAAGTTAAATAAACGGTCGAATATAATGGGTCTGCCCTAGGTCCACAACCAAACAAGGAACAGGAAGTAAGGCGGGCCCACCGATTCTAGGTCGATTGCGACTAGATTCTTATATAACTCTAGCATATACACTTAGCAATTATAGCTGAAGTCTAACAATTCTAGATGAAATGTAGTTTTGATAGAAATATGTTTCCAAAGAAAATCCAATATTTTCCTTATAAAAAGTCATGTAGCCTTAAGCGTTAAGACCGAGAATATACAAGTATTTTTCCATACTTAGAGTTATTCATGCAAGTTTAAATCGGCATAAACTCGTTTAATTTAGAAGTAAAACCCTTTTTCAAAGTAGAATTTTTCCTGTAAACTTGAAAGATTGTTAACTCCCTATGTGAGTCGCTATAACCATACTACGACAGAATAACCTGCTTACGACGTTCTTCAGGCGTCAGAATCGAAATGACACTTGTCATCCCTGATCGGCCGATCGGACTTATGCAAGCAGCATGGGTGTGGGTTGTCAATCCCAATATAGATCTATACATAATTATCACGCTCTCCCTACAAGAGACTCTGGTTATAACTAATTCAGGATTTTCTGTGGTACTTAAGAGTACCCCGAAGGAGAATGTCTCACAACTTACGTTAACTAGTTTACATATAGTTTTGAGTATAAAGCCTCTTCCGTGGAGGAAGTGAAATCACCTTTTATGAAAATACATTTGTGATATAAATCCATATACTATTACTATTATAGTTTATCAAGTAGTATATGAAAAACCCATTTGTTTTGAGAGTAAAACCTTTTCCATGTAGTTTGCTTTTATCGAAAATTCATAAACTATACTTAATGTAGTTTATTATATGTGTTCGAAATGAATGGAGGAAAAACCTTAACATGAGTGACTAATTTCTGTTCATGATGATAAACTAACAAGAATGCATCAAAACATTGAGAAACTTATCGTTATGCACTTTGCTCAACATACTACAAAGTGTTGTTAATATGGTAAACTATGTAACTAGTTTTTATCCTTTCTACACGGTTTTGAAATCATCATAGAAAAATCATAAGAAGTCGAAAACTAACTCTGTAAACTCTGAGAGTTTAGAAAATGTGTCTAGTTTACTCATAATTTTTATTATGATTTTTAGAAGTCTCTAACTTATGTGAAAGTGTTCATAATCACAAACTGGTCCGAATTCGTTTCTGAAATGATAGGCAGTTTTGTAAAAATCACCATAAATCTTAGAAAAATCATATGGAGATGTGCAAGTAGTCATTTTAAAGGTATAAACCTGAACTATTTGTATATTATACAGTTTTGAAAGATATTAAGTTTAAGTTTTGTAAAACAGTTCGTGAACAGGTCACAACTTTTCTGTTGTAAGCTGTCAAGTTGAGTTTTGAATATGTTTTGGTGTTTTAACTTGTATTTCCCCCCTGAAAACTGAAGAAAACTAGAAAATGTAGGGGTATAAACTCACCTTGAGTGATTTCTTGAAGAGTGGAAGGTTGAAGATGATGAGTTTCAAGTCTAGATCACTTGATGAACACACGAAGTTTTGGATGATCCTAAGAACGATTTTTGGTGTGAAGATATGAGTCATTAATCCAAGAGTGTAATGAAAACATGTAATAACACTTGAGTTAGAAGGAAATACTTACGAATAAGTGAACAAATGACTCAAGAATACATCAAAAGTGTGGCTCAAAGTTGAGAGAAAAGAGGCCCTCTTGATGGTTTAAGAAGTGTACAATTTTGATGGTGAAGTAAAAGATCAAGGGAATCCCAGACATTTCCTTATATGGAGGGTTGCTGGAGCAAGTGGCTAGGGTGAAGGGATGTTTGCCTTGGTTTGTGTGATGTGGATAAGGTTGGACCAATGAGAAAGTGACACATAGGAGGCAAGTGGGCACACTTGACCCACTTGTGGTGTAGAATACTCTTCTTATTGTAAAATAATGATTTATAATTAATAAATCCTTGAAAAATAATTAAAATAATAGTTCTGGGGGTTAAAAATGATAAAAACATGAATTCGGTGAAAAAATCCCGTAAAAAACGTCAAAAACGGGCTTAGGAGGCGAAAGCAGTCGAAAACCGGACAATAGGGACCGAACCTGCGAGGTTCGGCTCTTAGGAGTGTGAGGACCGAGGGGGAACCGAGAGTAGGAGGGAAGACCGAAGATCCGAAGTGGGGGGGGTGCGAGGGTCTCGCATGGGAGCTGAAGTTCGGTCCTCGTTGTTGAGCTTCGGTCTGCTGAGGTTTCGGTCCGAGATGCTTCTGACACTTTCGGTTCTGACACTTTCGGCTCATAAGAGGTTCGACTCCTAAGAGGAGTTTCGGTTCCTAAGAGGGGTTTCGGTTCCTAAGAGGGGTTTCGGTCCTATATAGCTGTTTTTCGAGAAATCTTTCCGTTTTGCGTAATTTTTGACCAAGTTAAGGGTCGGGATGACCCGGATGACTACAAAAAGTTCGAGAGAGATTTTGGGAGAGATTTGGGAGAGATTTCACATACTTGGAGAGATTTCACATACTTGGAGAGATTTGGGAGAGATTTCACATACTTAGAGAGATTTGGGAGAGATTTCACATGCTTGGAGAGATTTCACATACTTAGAGAGATTTGGGAGAGATTTCACGTGCTTGGAGAGATTTGGGAGAGATTTCACATACTTGGAGAGATTTCACATACTTAGAGAGATTTGGGAGAGATTTCACATACTTGGAGAGATTTGGGAGAGATTTCACATACTTGGAGAGATTTCACATACTTGGAGAGATTTCACATACTTGCAGAGATTTGGGAGAGATTTCACATGCTTGGAGAGATTTGGGAGAGATTTCACATACTTGGAGAGATTTGGGAGAGATTTCACATACTTGGAGAGATTTCACATACTTAGAGAGATTTGGGAGAGATTTCACATGCTTGGAGAGATTTGGGAGAGATTGCACATACTTGGAGAGATTTGGGAGAGATTTAACCTTAGCCATTATTATCGCATAATCTCGCAAATGCAAGGTTCGCGAACCCCTTTATGCTTCGTTAATGATCGTTTTAAGTCCTCGAAAGGGTCATTAGTCGTGTTTTGATGCGTTTAACTCCCTTTTTAAGGTTTTTACATTGTTAACACATAGATTCTTCGAGACACTTGAATTTTTGACATAAAGATGCACATTTTTATACATAGAATAACTTTTAACATACAAGTACTAGTTAATTTTGACCGGTTTGACTTGTTGACTTTGACTTTGACTTGGATTTGAATTTGACGGTTGTCACATTATCCCCCCGTTAGAAGGAATTTCGTCCCGAAATTTGTATTTGAGTGGGACATCAAGGGTTGGGGAATAGATGAGGGTATGTTTGCTTTATTTGGCCTTCGCGTTCTCAGGTGAACTCGGGTCCTTGTTTCACTATCCAACAGATCTTCACAATAGGGATGCGTCTTTGGTTTCGTCGGGAGGTATCACAAGAGTCTCGTCGGACATACCTTTCTTTAAATTTGACGCGTGGATGGTTGGATGTACATTATTAGGTTCTTGGGGCAGTCGGAGTTTGTATGCTACTGAGCCAATCCTAGCAAGGATTTCGAATGGTCCTCTGTACCTTGGATTTAGTTTCCCTTGTTTACCGAAACATATCATTCTTTTGAATGGTGAGGCCTTCGGTAGAACTCGGTCACCAACACGCAATTCCGAGGGTTTGCGTCGCTTATCTGTGTAGTTCTTTTGTCGGCTTCGAGATGCTTTCAGCCTTTCTCGAATTTATACTAAGTCGTAAGTAATACTTCCCCTCGGAGCGCTGCATAAGGTCTGCTTTAGTGTTTCTCATTTGATTAGGTCGGTAGGGAGCATATGGGTTTGGTTTTCGAGACTAGACTTATTCGGATGGTAGGACGTTCATTCACACTCCTGGGTAGCCTTGTCCCGAAGTTCATGGTAGCACTCGTACCTGGTCCCTCTATCTTTAACTTGCGTATAGAGGTCGTATGTAATTAGGATTGGTAAGACAGTTGGATGGGTGACTCCGCCCCAAGTCCACAACCAGACAAGGAACAGGAAATACGGCGGAAACACACATCCAATGTCCATAGAATCTTAATTATATATTATCCTTGCGTATACCCTTCGTAGTGATAGACTAACTCTATTCATCTCAAGCTTCTGTGCTTGCTCTTGCCCTGTTATATGTGTGATATTCTCGAAGGGTTTACTAGGAATAATTTGAAAAGGTGCGGAAAGTGTAATACTCCTCTGGTGAGTGTTTTGAGGTTTCACAGCGAGAGATGGCCCGGAGGTCCGTGTCGGATTTGCGTTTATAAGAGACGAGGGTTTCGAGGTTAGGTGAAGGGTCTTTTCGTAGCCGTGTAATCGGGAAAGTGAGGACTATACCAATCGACATCGAATGATGGCAACAGATCTTTTTAGTAACACATGTGTTAGGTTGTATTCGTACGAATTATTCATTAGGGAGATGGAGTATCATGTGATTCTTGTTAGTGTGCTCCGTTTCGATCGGTGTTATTGTTACTGCAAATGATTCATACCACAACTGCTAGCACTGGTAGTAAGTGTGTTCTGAATACTAGTAGTGATTCCTTATATCATGATCCCCGACCGATCATTCTATGATCGATCGGTATATGTAAGTCGCATGTAAATTGGTATTGGTGAACCCGTCGAGTGGGTGGCTCTACCCTAATCTCAGTACTAGACATGGGATAGGAGTTAAGATGGAATTATTCGCTTTAAGTCTTTAGTATTTTGATTATAATTAACCTTGATGTATATACCAAGTTATCCCAGCTTACTGGTAATGATCCTAAGATCATATATAAGTGTCTTTGATTTGATTGAACGAGAGAGTATTTTTTTAACTACTTTTTGATATACGGTAATTTTAGCAACATACCAATTTCATTACAAACATATGGTACTTAAACATTTTTGTCGTTGGAAACATTACAAAAGTTCTAATAAGGTTCCGTGTTGCTCCTGCTGGTTTGGTTGTCACACTCATCCTGCTCCTCCGTCATTCCTCTCAGTTGGACAGTCCCTCTTGAAGTGTCCCGTTTCACCGCATAGGTAGCATACTGGACTTACACTGATGTTGGTGATTGAAGCGATGTGCTGGGTCTGGGTCCTGCAGAAACGGGCAATATGTCCGTTCTTGTTACAGTTTTTATAGTGAAACACCCGGCAAACTCCATTGTGATGGTATTCACACTTGTTACACTTTGGAAGTGTTCCCATATATGGTATGACCGGTGCTTGAGTGACAGACGTTGTGGCTAGTGTCGAGGCATGAGTCGGGACTGATGTTGTAATTACAGGGGCAGCCACGGATTTTTGTTCTTTCGCGCATTTTTGAGATAGGTTGCACTCCTTTTTGTCGCAAAATTTTCGTTTCTTGTTCTTAGGTTTGTGGTCTGAGGCGTCCTCGTCGGTAGGCACCCGCTGGTGTTCTTGACTGTTACTGCGGTTAGAATTGTCAACACCGCCTTCAACTCTGCTGGCGTTGTTAGTATTGAGTTGCGCCATGACGGCTGTCACGGCTGTCACGGCCGCAGCTTGAAAAGTAGCAGAGTCTATCTGCAGGATTGCTGCCCTGCTTGTTGGCTGGTTACCTTCTTGTGAAGACATAACTCTGTTGCATGTGGAGAAACGATTTCGTGAGTGGGGATGATTCTAATTATACCCTTATCATTTATATACACATATATAAATTTCGCAATTTATTGAACTAGTCTTGATGTTTCTGCTAACGTTCCGGAGACGGAGTTTATGGTAGTGGGTAGAAGTAGGTTTTGTACGGGCGTTAAGTTTTTCCCATCCTAGGATTAGGTTTGTCCAAACACACTTGGTTGAGGAGTTCTGATGGGATCCGGTGCATTAGTGCTGGTATGACCGCACCCTATAGGTCTATGGAAAGGCACCTTTCAACCATGAGGTTTAAAAAGAAGAAATGATAATGAGTATTGAATAAGGGTTTATACGTCAGGAGTTATCTCACTCAGTTTATCTTAGTTCTGAGTGTATCGAGTTCCAATGTTTTTGGTGTCTTTTGAAAACAATTCATAACGAGAGTCTATATATAATAAACTTATGAATTCTTAGTAGTATTGCTCCCAATGAAAATAATACGCATGCCCCTTTCATTTTTATGATTCTAGTATATTTAGCTTTTAGAGAATGGTTTTGAGCCTAATGCAGGTCTACACCACATTATTGCAAGGAAAGGTTTGGACCGCAAACAAATCTCTCGACTAGTGTAATCACTAACTCGCGGGGTCGGGCCTACACATGGAGGGGAGTAACACCAACGCATGCTCATGGGCCTAATATACCAGGTCTTGTGAGTAAAATGAACTTTACTCTCGACAATTCGTCCCCAAATGGCGATTTCTGTTGCTGATGGCGACTCCATCCCTTGATCAATGCTGCCCAACGGGGCACAGGTTCGATGTAGTCGAGGCGGTTCGCGAGAGCCCTGGCTATGTAAGGAGAGTTGTCGACCTCTGGCTCCATCTTCGACTCTTTTCCTCATCACCCACTAACTTTCCGAGTTCGAAAAGTAGGGGTCTCCTGGTAAGTAAGATCTTGTCATGGTGTCCGTGCGAGAATAGGGGTGAGGTAAGAGGCATATAATAATTATATTCCTAGAATTACTTATAGGGGTTTGATCCTCTTTAGTTACTTTTATGATAACATGGTGCATACTAGTTACATATCTAGGTTATATATAACTTTAGCGTATCCATTTAGTGATTGTAGACCTACTAGCAAGAATCAGTTTAGTTTTCACGTAAGTTATACTACCACAAAATACTCCTATAGTATTTTAAATGTTATGTTTGGTTGTTAACGATTTTCTGGTATGGGTGTTGGTAAGTTGATAGACTCGTTGTCCACTATGACTATCCCCCGGCACATACTAGTCACTTCTCGGACGAATATAGTTGATCAGGCTATATTCCTCCCAGACTTGATTGCATATCCCAGGGCATATTCACATTGCACAACTCCTCTATTTTTAACTTTTGTGTTTTCCTTAGACGTGGCACTAAACCGGTATGCATGTATGTACTTATACTTTTAACAAGAAACTATTTATTTCTAAAAGTATAGTTATTTGAAAATGTTTAAATCAGAGACTTAAGTCCCAATGCATTTATAGTTTGTATATCTTATGTGGTTCGATATACTTAGTTCACTATAAACAATGCTCTGATACCAATCTGTCACACCCCCAAACCAAGGATGGCGAAACGTCCGGGGGTGGACGACTTCATGTATAGTATCACAACAACGAGTATAATAGTGCCCAAAGTAAATACAACCATCATAAATATAATTGAAAAAGTTATACAATAGTATGTGTTTACATGTTTCCAATCAATTACACTTATGATGACAAACATGAAATGTTTGACGATTTAACGTCTCATCCTCAAAAGCGGTTGATTTCATGTTTCACTGAATTCCTGAGAATACAAGTAGTTTGAAAAAGCGTCAAATTTTAAGTTGGTGAGTTCATAAGAGTTTTATTTGAGAAAGAAGTCGTTTTCCTTGTAAAAAAGCGATAGAGTATGATTTCATAAAATTCAATATTTTCTTTATTAAATGCGAAATGAACTCTCCTATGCTATGCAATAATGTACCCTAGAAAGACCTGTAGATTCCTTCTATAATCACCCAGTGTATATAAGTTATATAAAATTTAAGTTAAATAAACGGTCGAATATAATGGGTCTGCCCTAGGTCCACAACCAAACAAGGAACAGGGAGTAAGGCGGGCCCACCGATTCTAGGTCGATTGCGACTAGATTCTTATATAACTCTAGCATATACACTTAGCAATTATAGCTGAAGTCTAACAATTCTAGATGAAATGTAGTTTTGATAGAAATATGTTTCCAAAGAAAATCCAATATTTTCCTTATAAAAAGTCATGTAGCCTTAAGCGTTAAGACCGAGAATATACAAGTATTTTTCCATACTTAGAGTTATTCATGCAAGTTTAAATCGGCATAAACTCGTTTAATTTAGAAGTAAAACCCTTTTTCAAAGTAGAATTTTTCCTGTAAACTTGAAAGATTGTTAACTCCCTATGTGAGTCGCTATAACCATACTACGACAGAATAACCTGCTTACGACGTTCTTCAGGCGTCGGAATCGAAATGACACTTGTCACCCCTGATCGGCCGATCGGACTTATGCAAGCAGCATGGGTGTGGGTTGTCAATCCCAATATAGATCTATACACAATTATCACGCTCTCCCTACAAGAGACTCTGGTTATAACTAATTCAGGATTTTCTGTGGTACTTAAGAGTACCCCGAAGGAGAATGTCTCACAACTTACGTTAACTAGTTTACATATAGTTTTGAGTATAAAGCCTCTTCCGTGGAGGAAGTGAAATCACCTTTTATGAAAATACATTTGTGATATAAATCCATATACTATTACTATTATAGTTTATCAAGTAGTATATGAAAAACCCATTTGTTTTGAGAGTAAAACCTTTTCCATGTAGTATGCTTTTATCGAAAATTCATAAACTATACTTAATGTAGTTTATTATATGTGTTCGAAATGAATGGAGGAAAAACCTTAACATGAGTGACTAATTTCTGTTCATGATGATAAACTAACAAGAATGCATCAAAACATTGAGAAACTTATCGTTATGCACTTTGCTCAACATACTACAAAGTGTTGTTAATATGGTAAACTATGTAACTAGTTTTTATCCTTTCTGTATGGTTTTGAAATCATCATAGAAAAATCATACGAAGTCGAAAACTAACTCCATAAACTCTGAGAGTTTAGAAAATGTGTCTAGTTTACTCATAATTTTTATTATGATTTTTAGAAGTCTCTAACGTATGTGAAAGTGTTCATGATCACAGACTGGTCCGAATTCTTTTCGGAAATGATAGGCAGTTTTGTAAAAATCACCATAAATCTTAGAAAAATCATATGGAGATGTGCAAGTAGTCATTTTAAAGGTATACACCTGAACTAATTGCATATTATACAGTTTTGAAAGATATGAAGTTTAAGTTTCGTAAAACAGTTCGTGAACAGGTCACAACTTTTCTGTTGTAAGCTGTCAAGTTGAGTTTTGAATATGTTTTGGTGTTTTAACTTGTATTCCTCCCCTGAAAACTGAAGAAAACTAGAAAATGTAGGGGTATGAACTAACCTTGAGTGATTTCTTGAAGAGTGGAAGGTTGAAGATGATGAGTTTCAAGTCTAGATCACTTGATGAACACACGAAGTTTTGGATGATCCTAAGAACGATTTTTGGTGTGAAGATATGAGTCGTTAATCTAAGAGTGTTATGAAAACATGTAATAACACTTGAGTTAGAAGGAAATACTTACCAATAAGTGAACAAATGACTCAAGAATACATCAAAAGTGTGGCTGAAAGTTGAGAGAAAAGAGGCCCTCTTGATGGTTTAAGAAGTGTATAATTTTGATGGTGAAGTAAAAGATCAAGGGAATCTCAGGTATTTCCTTATATGGAGGGTTGCTGGAGCAAGTGGCTAGGGTGAAGGGATGTTTGCCTTGGTTTGTGTGATGTGGATAAGGTTGGACCAATGAGAAAGTGACACATAGGAGGCAAGTGGGCACACTTGACCCACTTGTGGTGTAGAATACTCTTCTTATTCTAAAATAATGATTTATAATTAATAAATCCTTGAAAAATAATTAAAATAATAGTTCTGGGGGTTAAAAATGATAAAAATATGAATTCGGTGAAAAAATCCAGTCAAAAACGGGCTTAGGAGGCGAAAATAGTCGAAAACCGGACAATAGGGACCGAACCTGCGAGGTTCGGCTCTTAGGAGTGTGAGGACCGAGAGGGAACCGAGGGTAGGAGGGAAGACCGAAGGTCCGAAGTGGGGGGGGGGGGGGTGTGAGTGTCTCGCATGGGAGCCGAAGTTCGGTCCTCGCTGCTGAGCTTCGGTCTGCTGAGGCTTCGGTCCGAGATGCTTCTGACACTTTCGGTTCTGACACTTTCGGCTCATAAGAGGTTCGGCTCCTAAGAGGGGTTTCAGTTCCTAAGAGGAGTTTCGGTTCCTAAGAGGGGTTTCGGTTCCTAAGAGGAGTTTCGGTTCCTAAGAGGGGTTTCGGTCCTATATAGCTGTTTTTCGAGAAATCTTTTCGTTTTGCGTGATTTTTGACCAAGTTAAAGGTCGGGATGACCCGGATGACTATAAAAAGTTCGAGAGAGATTTTGGGAGAGATTTGGGAGAGATTTCACATACTTGGAGAGATTTCACATACTTGGAGAGATTTGGGAGAGATTTCACATACTTAGAGAGATTTGGGAGAGATTTCACATGCTTGGAGAGATTTCACATACTTAGAGAGATTTGGGAGAGATTTCACATGCTTGGAGAGATTTGGGAGAGATTTCACATACTTGGAGAGATTTCACATACTTAGAGAGATTTGGGAGAGATATCACATACTTGGAGAGATTTGGGAGAGATTTCACATACTTGGAGAGATTTCACATACTTAGAGAGATTTCACATAGTTAGAGAGATTTGGGAGAGATTTCACATGCTTGGAGAGATTTGGGAAAGATTTCACATACTTGGAGAGATTTGGGAGAGATTTCACATACTTGGAGAGATTTCACATACTTAGAGAGATTTGGGAGAGATTTCACATGCTTGGAGAGAATTGGGAGAGATTTCACATACTTGGAGAGATTTGGGAGAGATTTAACCTTAGCCATTATTATCGCATAATCTCGCAAATGCAAGGTTCGCGAACCCCTTTATGCTTCGTTAATGATTGTTTTAAGTCCCCGAAAGGGTCCTTAGTCGTGTTTTGATGCGTTTATCTCCCTTTTTAAGGTTTTTACATTGTTAACACATAGATTCTTCGAGACACTTGAATTTTTGACATAAAGATGCACATTTTTATACATAAAATAACTTTTAACATACAAGTACTAGTTAAGTTTGACCGGTTTGACTTGTTGACTTTGACTTTGACTTGGACTTGAATTTGACGGTTGTCACAAATTGCTCAGGCACACAACCATCTATCAAAACATCCAAGAAACTTGCAACGAACTGCATCACTGGTAACTTAACGCGCATGGCACCTTTCATATATAAACATGAATCTACAAGGAAGAAACCCAAAAATGAACTACAAAAATACAACCATGACTTTTCCAAAAAGTCAACATCCTTCAACTTCCCGACTCAACTTGTCGGTCACGGAGCCACCCGTGAAAACACTATACTGCTCAAACACCCGCTTAATCCATATGACTAACAAACCAACACATATGTCTCCATTATAATACTGGAGTCCCCGCTCACATAAGAAAAATCCATGATGGATCACGACACGCCTTGACGTCATCCAATAATTGGGATGAGAAGGTTACGGTTCCTCACCGTTCTTGCGATCACCCAACCACAGACATAAACACTGTAATGCTCCAAAAATTATAAGGTAAAAATTTTATTTTTAATTCAACCAAAACACCAATTATATTTTATTCAAACATTCAAATGTAATTTATTTTAAAACAGCCACCAGAATACAATCCCGAAATCATCACATTGCAGAAACATGGTTGGATGCAGTGCATTCATGTTGTACCCTTCCCCTTCGTATCGGAAGTACCCGAAGCCATAAACAATGAACCATAAACACAAAGCTTAGTGAGTTCCCCAAAATACTACATACCATACATATCAAAAATACAGTGGGCCCCGCCCGTCATCGGGCCCCGCCTGGTATTGAGCCTCGCTCGATAAACAGATTTGTCAGTCATCAGGCCCCGCCTTGCATCGGGCCCCACCTGGTATACATACAAACATATGAACACACAATCATACAAACACATGGAATAATCATAAAGATAAATAGCGTACAAGATAGTCATTGGGCCCCGCCCGATAAACATATAAACACATATCACATGCAAGAGTCATGCAGATAGCTAGCATCCTAAACATAACAAACCATGGGCCGAGATTGGTGCCTTCGACCCGCTAAAAACAGTGAGGAACTCACCTCAAGCTGCTGAATATCTAAGATAAAAGCTTGGACTGACGTTCCTGAAAATCCCCGCGCTAACAACATCAAATAATACCAAATAAATAATTGGCCCACAACCCACAACTGGAATCCTAGTCCGACTGTCCAATGCCTAGAGTAAAAGTCCATTTTTCCCTTTCCTCACTTGGCCCAAAATCCAAAGCCCAAACCAATAGCAACAAAAGCCCAATATGGCTCAATTTCCAAATTAGGCCCAAAACCCATCATGGGCCTAATTCCAAGAAAGCCCAATATACTAGCAAATGCCAAAATCAGAAGTCTAATGGCCAATCAAGGCCCAAACCTTAAAAGTCCAAAGCATGGCCCAAATCCGTGAACGTCAAGCCCAAAAGCCCATCTACTAAGTACACAGGGCGTACTCAACTCGTACGCTTACCGTACTCCATCTGGGGCGAATACGCGTTGCGTACCTTCTGGGTACACCCATCGTACTCCCCAGACTACCAATCCATTCCATTAAGCACTTAATCGGTTAAGAAAACATGTCAAACTCACAGATCTGATTCTAAAGGGTAACTTATCATGTAAAGTTGGCAAATGTATACCCATGCATGGCTTAATGGGACTCAAGGCTCAAAAAGAGCTTAATAAAGGTCTTAATACTTGCATGGACCAATATCCTCTATAAAGTTCGCATTTTTGTAAACAAGGGACCTCATTGGAGCTAAAGATCTAACATCCATGGCTTTTGGAGTAGATCAAAAGCTCAACTTTAACTCAAAAGACTTCAAAATGCATATATAAAACCATAAAACGAATCTAGCATAAAGGACCTTCAAGATGAGAGCTTTTTACCTCAAAAGGCTTGCTAAGGTGGAGATGACCCCGGATCTACAAGTATAAGCTATTCCTAAGCACCCTCCAAGTGTTCCTCTTCTTCTTCTTCACCACAATACACCAATAAACTCACTTTCAGGCTCAAATCTCACCAAATACACTTAGGGTTTCAATATTAGGGAATAGGGTGATGGAGGATGGTAAATAAATGTCCAAGAGGTGCTATAATGTTGATTAAATAGGGTGCAAACCCTAAAAATTAGGGTTTGCCTCTGCGCCACATACGCCACGCGTACTCCATGTACGTCCAACATACGTGGATGAAACCTGCGATCAACTTCAATCCAGTACCCTAAACGTACTCATAGCGTACGCCCCGCGTAATCGACTAGGGTGCAAAACCCACAAACCTTCCGAAGGCCATAACTTCTTCGTTCTACGTCTGATTTCGACGTTCTTTATATCCATAGAAAGGTAATGCGAAGCTATCTAATTATATCAAATCCATTTTACCTTAACACTTTCTATGCCTATATACAAAAATTCATAAAAGGCCCGAACTATCACTTTGTGGTTAAACCCTTTGGCTCCGAAACATAACCGAATTCGGATCAGGTATCCTATAATACCCACATCTAAAAGGAGTCTAAATCTCTCTTCCCCCAAAGGCCCGAAGCCTTATGATAACTAATCTTCAGATCACAACCACAGATAATTAAACGATTGAAAACCGGGTGTTACAACTCTCACCCACTTAAATTAGATGTCGTCCTCGAAATCACTTCTTACTATCATCCAGCTACACTAGATAACTTAAACAACCCATGGGAGAACACTCACACCTACAACAACATTCCAAAATTGCAACCGAACCTGGCCTTAGCAGGGCCCTAAATTCCTTACGAAGAACGAATCTTTACCTTATTAAAGTTAACCCTTGAAGAAAAACCATTACTACCATGCCCGAAATCCAAAATTCTAAAACCCTGTCTGACTCCCAGACGAACCGCCCACTCTGAAACACTTTCAGATCAACTCCACTTCGCATTGAAAACCGATCGTAATACGTCCAACCCTTTATTACCTTGTTGCTTCCATTGGGAACAGAATAAATGACCATTCGTTGCTTTCCGAAAACTTTTCACTTGACAGAAGGCTTAGATAACCTACGAGTAAAAGACTCATCCCCATAACGGTTAGACTCATATGAGAGCTGTGCAATAGGGTCAAATTAATTACTATGAGATTATTTAGCCCATGCAGTAAGTGACATAACATATTAACTAAATAACAAGCGACTCTAGACATGAGTCCTAATTACTAGCACCACATTCGGCTCATCTTGTTGCCCCATAATTACATTCCAGATGCAATCGATACCACCCTGTCCTCATGCTCACCTACCAATTACCCGATAAACCGGATTTCCAACCGATTGATGAAGCCAACTGCCTCACACAACTGCACCAAACGACTTCCAAACGACGATCTTATGTGACAAGAGTTGTCCTAGCTAGTTCACCATCATGGCTCCAACAACTCTTCTGATCCAACCAAACATAACCGATCATCAAACATGATGCAACCAAATCCATTTGCTAAAAGTGAGTGCTACATGTCCAACTGTAGTCTTATATCACAACTGGCCTCATACGACCCACAACCTTCCTTATTTCCATGAATGTTGTGGCCTTCGCATAGTCTCACAACTTGTCCTGCCATGGTCTAATCCCACCTAGAGGAGACTACAAGCCAAATCATAGATTCACCATGCCCTCATAGCTGTTCAAGCACCAGGTGAATGCTACGGGCCACCCCACAATCTTACAACACTACCACGCTACCTACCAACCTAGTGAATGCTATGACTACCCCGTAGTCTAACAACACTCCAATACTATCTGCCAACCTAGTGAATGCTACGACCACCTCGCAGTCTTACAACACTCCTACTCTTCCATGGTCGCCTCCCATGGTCTTACCACACATCTACCATTCCAACCAAAATCATCCTGAGTCAAACCCGCATCTGACTATCCCAACCAGGTGTTTGGGTCATGCTTCGAACCCCAAAGCCTTAATCAGACAAGAACATGCAGAGGGGCTCTAACACCACCCTCGACATGGATCCATCCACATACCCGCCATGCGTCACTACGGATGTGAAATGAAACACAAATATCCTTCCTTGTGCAATACTTAGACCAACGATTCTCCCCCACTTGGATTCGACTGCGCCCTTCCAATCCTTGAGATTTGATGGATTTCCAATCCATCTCGCAACCTTACTATTGAAATTGTCGACAACCTAAGCTTACAAGAACTGACATTCCATTACTAGCCAATCTTAGCGATCACACACACCTTCCAGAACTAGATGAATACTTTCCAAAATCTCAACGAGCTTAATAATCCAAAGCACTTACCACTGACTCCACTACAGATCCTCGACAACTAGGGGTATTAAATTGGGCAGTCGTTCCGTGTTTTTATCTAACACGACACGACACAAATTATTTTTTCATAACCCGAACACGACACGATACAAGGTCGGTTTGTTTTTTGCTAACACGAACACGACCCAAGTAAAAACACGAAAACACGACCAAAACGATAAACATGACAATGATAACATAAAATAACAAATTATTTAGCTAATTCATTTTAGTAATTGCCGCAATAATTTTGAATTATTAAACAATCAACTAAATTCATATGTAAAAGATGTAAACTTCTTGATAAAACCATATTTTTTTGGTTGACGAGATACATGAAATTGTATTTTAAATTTTATATACATCCTAAGAAATAGTTTTAAACTTTAGTTTAGGAAAATTTATCACAAAAAAAATTATTTGTTAAAGTTTGAAATTAGTTTCATATTTGCAGGCCCAGTGAAATTCTTTCTTATACATGCAATACCTCTTATGATATAATCCAATACCATTTTTAGTTTTTTACCCTTTTGTCATAGTTATATATGTTCATAGCTATTTCACACGTAAATACCAAAAACACTATGTAAGAAATAACATAAATAATATAAATGGTGATTTATTATCATAGTAATCTTATACAAGTAACTCTTTCAAGAGTTCAACCAAATCAGAAGCTTATATTGCTTCATTTCTAAGAATTCCATCTCCACATGATATCACTTCCAGGATTCAAGCTCCTTCCTGTCGATAGGCATAGACTTCACCTTCCTATAATCAAACAACAAATTAGATAAAATCATTTCAAAATTTTCACAATAAGATAATGAAATTGTATTTCAACGTTGGATAAGAAACTGAAGACTTATAGAAACCATCAACTTTTATTACAATCTACTTCTTCTAAAGGTAATACCGATGGTCATCGCATGGGAAATCATCAGGAGATAAATTAGTAATTACCTTAGGCTGAGGGCTTTAGCAAAAAGAAGGTAGACTATGCTTAAGCATCGAGAGAGAGAGAGTGAGTGAGAGAGAGAGAGAGAGGGAGGGAGGGAGGGAGTGATGATCCTTTTGAACTTTGATTGAACAATTGAAGAGTATGACGAAGATTTTGAACGATTATAGTATTAAATTAAGATTTAAGAGAAAATATCCACGTGAAGAGATGAAGAGCCATGTCTGCCGAATGATGATGACGTTTAAAGCCTTAAAGGAGTCATTGGAAAATTGCCAATTATTCAATGGAAAGGATAACTTTTCAGTTTTCAATGGATATCATAGGAGTCTAGACCTATTGTTCAAATTTTCAAAGAATTAAAAAGTTAATTCTTTTATTTAATTTGAAAAATGATTATGGATAATAAGGTGTAGAATCGGGCTACGTATCGGGTTAATTACCTTTTATTTTTGTGTTATATTTCTTTTTATTAACTGGCTATTTTCGTGTAGAATTTTCAACCCGAACACGACACGACACGACGTCATGTTTTTTATACACAACACGAAAACGACACGAACACGAATTCGAACTCTCTGATGTCATCCCTCAACATATCATGATACCTTACCTTTTTCATCTCCTTGTCCTCTGCATATTATGGAACCAATAAATCCCTCTTTCGGAACTTGGCAGTGATCTCTGCCATAGTCTCAGTAGTTTGGCGAAGGTCTTGAAACTCTCTCGCCAACTACTGCACCTCAATGGCTGGTGCAAACTCAGCCCTAAACCGGGTCACAAACTCATCCCAAGTCATCGTCTCCAGGGCTTCGCCTTCCAAAGAGAAGTCTACCTCCTCCCACCAATCTCAAGCTCTGTCTTTCAGAAGACAGGAAGCAAATATGACCTTCGATCCCTCGGGGCAAAAACTCGTCTGGAAAGCATTCACCATGTCCGCTAACCATCTCCTACTGGCAATGGGGTCGTTCTCCACAAAGAACGTAGGAGCTCCACAAACACGAAACTCGCGTAAAGAAAGAGTGCAAGCTCCTATAACAACCATAATCTCAGTACGGAACGCGCCCAAACGCTTATCCAAAATCTCCAATATCCCATCTTTGACCGTACCAAAGATCACAAGAGTCTTCTCCAAAATACCGCATATGATCTCTGCAACATAAACTCCCGCATCCGCTCATCAATCGGCTCAGTACCTGTACCTGAGCGTGAATCAGAACCTGAACCTCTTTCCTGAGTGCTTATCACCATTCTGAAAAACAATCATACAAATTTTCAGAAGATAACCATGAATCCTCATCCAACAGGCTTCCTAGACCCTCCATGACTCTCCTCGATTTGAGTATTAATCATGTGATTTCAGTAGTATGGGCCCAATACTACCTTCCACACCTATCCATACTTTCCTCAAGAATCATCCCGAATCCTCTAAGTCACCTTCTCGAACTGATACTCCAAATACTCACTACATAGCACAACCAACCCACTAAAAACGCTTCCTAAGCTCTCCTAGGATTCCTCACCTCACCCTACCATCAGATGTTGAGGAACTCTCACTAATGTCAGCTAATTACTTCATGAATTCAATCACAAGCTACAAAGCTTAGATAATCCTTCGAGTAAAAGACTCAACCCTACAACAGTTAGACTCAAACGAGAGCTACGAAATAGAGTCAAGTCCATAACTCTGAGATTATTTAACCTTTGCAACATCTATCCTAACATATTCACTTAGTAGCTAACCCACATCACTAAGAGTTCAACAAAGCACAAAGCAAGCAACATTCGGGTATCGGAAAGTCTAACCAACATACCAACTAATCAAGTCATTCTATCCAATTATCTGAAAACCATACTAGCATGCAATTCGAAAAGCTCAATCAATCAAGAAAATAAAAGCATCTCTCCTAACATGTAATCCTGAGTAGATCCTTAGCCCTAATCTAGCATGCAATTTTCCTAACATATAACATAATAAAACTGTATGAGTATTCTGGGAATCACTTACTTGATCTCAGCCAATCGCACGCATCACACCCCTTTCTTTTATTAGAAAATACTTTACTGAAGCATTTATTTTATGAAAAATTCACCAAACCCTCAGTTTGAGTTCAGACACACTCGAGAGTATGCCCGAATCCCTCAAACCAAGGCTCTGATACCAACTTGTAACACTCCAAAAATTATGAGGTAAAAATTTCATTTTTAATTCAACGAAAACACTAATTATCTTTTATTCAAACATTTAAAAGTAATTTATTTTAAAACATTCATTAGAGTACAATCCAAAAATCATCACATTGCGGAAACCTGGGTTGATGCAGTATAGTGACGCCGGGTCCTTCCCCTTCGTACCGGAAGTACCTGAAACCATAAACAATAAACCGTAAGCATAAAGTTTAGTGAGTTCCCTAAAATACCACATACTATACATATCAAACATATAGTGGGCCCCGCCCGTCATCGGGCCATGCCCGACATCGGTCCCCGTCAAGCATCGAGCACCGCTCGGTAAACATATCTATCAGTCATCAGACCCCGCCTGGCATCGGGCCCCGCCTGGAATGCAAACAGATGAACACATAATCATACGAACACATGCAATAATCACAAAGATAAATTGCGTATATGATAGTCATCGGGCCCCGCCCGGTAAACATATAAAGACTTATCACATGCAAGAGTCACGCAGACAGCTAGCATCCTAAACATAACAAACCATGGGCCAGGTGCCTTCGACCCGCTAAACACGGTGAGGAACTCACCTCAAGCTGCTGAATATCTCAGATAAAAGCTCGGACTACCGGTTCGGAAAATCCCCGCACTAACAACATCAAATAATACCAAATAAATAATTGCTCCACAACCCATAGTTGGAATCTTAGTCCGATTGTCCAATACCCAGGGTAAAAGACCATTTTATCCTTTCCTCACTTGGTCCAAAATCCAAAGCCCAAACCAATAGCAATAAAAGCCCAATATGGCCCAATTTCCAAATTGGGCCCAAAACCCATCATGGGCCTATTTCCAAGAAAGCCCAATATACTAGCAAATGCCAAAATCAGAATTCTAATGGTCAATCAAGGACAAAACCTTAAAAGTCCAAAGAATGGCCCAAATACGTGAACATCAAGCCCAAAAGCCCATCTACTGAGTATGCGGGGCGTACTCAGCTCGTACGCTTAGTGTAATCCATCCAGGGCCAGTACGCGCATCGTACCATCTGGGTACGCCCAACGTACTCCCCACACCAACAATCCACTTCATTAAGCACTTAATCAGTTAAGACAACATGTCAAACTCTCAGATCTGATTCTAAAGGGTAACTTATCGCGGAACATTGGCAACTTTACACCCATGAATGGCTTAATGGGACTCAAGGCTCAAAAAGAGCTTAATTAAGGTCTTAATACTTGCATGGACCAATATCCTCTATAAAGTTTGTGTTTTGTGAACAATGGACCTCATTGGAGCTAAGATCTAATATCCATGGCTTCTGAAGTAGATCAAAAGCTCAACTTTAACTCAAAAGACTTCAAAATGAATATATAACACCATAAAACGGATCTAGCATAATGTCACACCCCCAAACCGGAACGGCGGAAACGTTCGGGGGCGGAGGACGTCATGCGTAGTATCACAACAATTATATCATAGCAAGCATAGTAAACACAACCAGACATTGAATACATATATGAAAAAGGTTTACATTGATTAATACATAGTTTTGTTCATATCAAAAGTAAAATGGAAAGACGTGACTCTAACGCGTCGACTTCTCCAAAATCTTGGAAGCACCTGTAACGCCCCGTTTCTGGTATGTATTTGATCTAATTTTTATAGCATTTATATTAGTGACTCGACGAGTGGCAGCCCTAACTCATCGAGTAGATGCGAGGTTGGAACGTGGATTTAAGTAATCTACTCGCCGAGTCCGCGCTTGGAATCGACGAGTAGGCCAGTCTGGATGAGACCCTAATTAAAGGGTTTGCACCCTATTTAAACAACATTATGAGCTTCAGGTCCAGCCTCCATCACCTCCAGATCATTACTTTTGAAACCTAATTCCCGTTTGGCAAATTTGAGCTTTCTTAGTGACTTGGAGGGTTTTTGGTGCATTATGTATCTAGTAGAAGTGTTGGAAGGAAGAAGGATCAAGGGAGAAGGACTAGATCCAGGAGCAACATCAGTTTCTCCTTACTTTCAGGTAATCAAGCTCAAAACTTGACTTGTGGTTTTATAGATTTTCTCCTTTGCCCCTTTATGGAGCTGCAGGAGCTGCTAGACAAAGGATTTATCAGGCAGAGCGAGAGGATGATTCAGACTCTCGAAGACATGCTACGGGCATGTGTCCTAGATTTCGGTGGCAGTTGGGATACGTATCTTCCACTAGCGGAATTTTCGTATAACAACAGCTACCACGCCAGTATTGACCGTCCTCCCTTTGAGATGCTTTATGGGAGGAAGTGTAGGACCCCAGTCTGTTGGGGTGAGGTCGGGCAGAGAGTCATGGAGAGTACGGAGGTAGTATTCAAGACCACGGAGTTGATACAGCAGGTCCGTAGCAGGCTTCAGACTGCGCAGAGTCGGCAGAAGAGCTACGCCAATAAGCGGCGCTCGGACTTGGAGTTCCAGGTGGGCGATATGGTTCTCCTGAAGGTGTCACCCTGGAAGGGTGTCATTCGATTTCGGAAGCGGGGCAAGCCAGGCCCCAGATTCATTGGTCCCTTTAGGGTTTTGGCCCGGGTGGGTCGGGTTGCGTATCGGTTAGATCTTCCGGCAGAGCTCAGCCAGATCCACGGCACTTTCCACGTTTCTCAGCTGCGGAAGTGCTTAGTGGATGAGTCAGCAGTTGTAGCATTGGAGGATATTCAGGTTGATGGCAGCCTGAATTACATCGAGAGACCCGTTGCGATTTTGGATCGGAAGACAAAGAACTTGAGGAACAAGGTGGTTTAGCTAGTAAAGGTGCAGTGGCAGCACCGCAAGGGCTCGGAGTGGACGTGGGAGCCTGAGGAGGAGATGAGAGATCACTACCTAGAGTTGTTTACAGAGACAGCAAACTTCGAGGACGAAGTCTAAGATAAGTGGGGGAGATTTGTAACGCCCCGTTTCTGGTACGTATTTGATCTAATTTTTATACCATTTATATTAGTGACTCGACGAGTGGCAGCCCTAACTTGTCGAGTAGATGCGAGGTTGGGACACGGATTTAAGTAATCTACTCGCCGAGTCCGCGCTTGGACTAGACGAGTAGGCCAGTCTGGATGAAATCCTAATTAAAGGGTTTGCACCCTATTTAAACAAAATTATGAGCTTCAGGTCCAGCCTCCATCACCTCCAGAGCATTACTTTCGAAACCCTAATTCCCTTTTGGCAAATTTGAGCTTTCTTAGTGACTTGGAGGGTTTTTGGTGCATTGTGTATCTAGTAGAAGTGTTGGAAGGATGAAGGATCAAGGGAGAAGGACTAGATCCAGGAGCAACATCAGTTTCTTCTCACTTTCAGGTAATCAAGCTCAAAACTTGACTTGTGGTTTTATAGATTTTCTCCTTTGCCCCTTTATGGAGTTTTGGGGGTCAATAAGCTTGATCCTTAAGACTTGGACGTCCCAAGTCGATTCACCTTCAGATCTAGACTCTAGAACCAAGTTCATGGCATAATGATGCAAGCTTTATGGCCATATTAGCCCATGCACCTCTTTGGACCTCTTTTTGGGTCCTTAAAGCGTATACTTTCATGCATGCACGTAAAGTTCATAAATTTACGTGTTAGATCGAGCTTAGAAGCCCAGATCTACCTTTTGGATAAAGATTTTACATCAGAAATCGAGTTATAGACTTGGACAATGGGCGAATCGACGAGTTGTTCTTGGAACTCGGAGAGTCCGGGGCTTGAGTCCCCAATCTGTTGTGGTTCAAAGGAGCCTAGTTGAGTGTTAGCAGAGGTTTAGAAAGGTCCTAAGGAGTGTTTAGGCATTTTAAGATTTAGCCATAATCTGGAAACCATGGGACTCGACGAGTGTAAGAACACACTCGGCGAGTCCAAGGCAATCTTCTTACCCATAAGAATAGACTCGACGAGTTGTTCATACAACTCGGCTAGTCAGATGAAGGTTGACTCGATGTTATTATAGAAGGAGAACTCGTCGAGTCTTTGCTAAACTCGACGAGTAGAGTCGGGCTGGGGAATAGAAGAAAGGATAGGGACTCGGCGAGTTGGCGGCCCAACTCGGCGAGTCAGGTCAACTAGCAGTTGACTTTGACCAGGATGATGACTTTGGCCAGGGGTAAAATAGTCACTTACCCTAAGATTAGTATCAGTGTGTGTGACTAAGTGTCTTTGTGGAAATTATAGCCGGGGAGTTGCCAGAGCGGCAGTCAGACAGTTCCCGATCAGCATTTCAGCAGTCAGCCTTGCGAGGTGAGTTTCCTTCCAGTAGGAACGGGTCTACGGCCACAATGTCGGCCCGTTTAGATAGCAGTACTTCCGGACTGCGGTCCGATGCCGGGGTGGTCCCGAGAAGTAGTTTAGTATGCTTGATTCAGGCATGTCTATGTGTCATGTGTTCCGGACTGCGGTCCGATGCAGTATGCAGTATATGTGTATTTGTTATATGTTATGGTTATGTTATGCTATGATCAGTCAGTTCCGGACTTCGGTCCGATGCAGTGGGCAAGGCCCAGTACGTGATTTATATGTTATTGTATGGTATGTGGTAGTTTGGGGGAGCTCACTAAGCTTCGTGCTTACAGTATCAGTTTTGGTTTCAGGTACTTCAGCTAGCAAGGGGAAGGGCTCAGGATGATGGCATGGCACACACCATAGTTTTAGCCTGGGAGTTAGACTCTGATATTTTGAGATGATTTGACATCAGTTGTGATATGAGACATATTTTATGACATTTTGAGACACACGACTTATGGTTTTCTTATATGATATTTGGATATTATGGTTTTAGTAATGTTTTCAAACGAAATTTTTGGCTTGTATTATTGGGATGTTTCAAGTTGGTATCAGAGCCTTGGTTTGAGGGATTCGGGCACACTTTTGGGTGTGTCTGAACTCAAACTAAGGAAATGGTATAAGGTTTTCAAAAGAAAAACATTTTCGAAAGAAATTTTTGAAAAAGAAACTTAAAAAGACAAGAGTTTTTGAAAAAGAGAAAAGGTTGTGGTGCATGCGATGAGCCGAGCTCAAGTAAGTACTCCCAAATTACCAATACAAGTTTATGTTATGATTATCAGTTTCAGTAGAACAGCAGGCTAGATTAGGACTAAGGATCTAGGAAGGATGCCTTATGTGCCTGTTTTATGTGTTTCAGCTCTATGAGAACTGCATGCTAATACATGATTGTCAGTATGATAACCAGAGTAGTATATGCTTGATTATGTGTACTCGATGCTTGAATGCTGCTTGCTTTGTGCTTTTAGGAGTCTTAGTTATCTTTTACTAACTAGTAAATGAATATGTTACGTTACATATTGTGAGGATTAAATAATTTCAGAAGGTTAGGTCTAGCTCTATTGCACAGCTCTTGTCTGAGTCCAACCGTTGTAGGGTAGGATCTCTCATTCAAAGAATTATCTAGTCATAGTGATATGTAATAGTATTCACGAACTAGTTAGGGGGAGGTAGCCGAGACTTCTTGTGCAGCTGATAGCGGAGAGTGGGTTTTTGATTACCCTAGGGCAAGCCTAAGATGAGAGTAGCAGAGAGCAGTAGCAGTAGCAGTAGAAGGGACTTGGTGGAGTCAAGGCAGTTCTTGAGGAAAGTACGGATAGATGTGGAAGGTAGTATGGGCCCGTACTACTGAAAGCAGAGGATCCGTACTCAAATCAAGGGAGGCTGAGACGAGACCAGGGAACTTGTAGTAAATGTGATCTTTCTAGTTATATTAGTGTTTCTGACGTTGTCACTTTGTATTGCGAGAATGGTGGTTTTACGCTCTAGACCAGCAGTCGGCAGTTCAGGTGCCGGAGAGGGATCAGGTTCAGGCTCTGGAGCCGGGCAGTTAGATGAGCAGACCAGAGAGTTCATCTCTTCAGAAGTCACGCGTAGTATACTTGAGCAGACTCCTGTGATCTTTGGATCGGTCAAGGAGGGTATTCTTGAGCTGTTGGATGAGAGGTTGAGTGCGTTCCGCACTGAGATGGTGACTATGATGGGGTCACGTACTTTGACATTCAGGGAGTTCCGGGCTTGTGGAGCTCCAGATTACCAGTGGGCCCGAGACCCCATTACGAGTACCAGGTGGTTGGCTGATGTGGCCAATGCTTTCCGCACTAGTAGATGTCCCGAGGGGGACAAGGTCCGACTTGCATCCTGTCTTCTGAAGGGCAGGGCACGTGATTGGTGGGAGGAGGTCGGACATGCCATTAGGGATGACGCAGCCCTTGATGCGATGACCTGGGCTGATTTCACGACCAGGTTCAGGGCCGAGTTCGCACCTGTCATTGAGGTGCAGCAGCTTGCTAGGGAGTTCCAGGATCTCCAGCAGACGACGGAGACAGTGGCGGAGATTACCGCCAAATTCAGGGAGAGGGCTCTTCTCGTTCCTCAATACATGGCAGACGAGGAGATGAAGAAGGCCCGGTAGCATGAGATGCTGAGGAGTGATATCAGACAGTTTGTGAGCCGGTCCAGCTGTAAAACGCTGGGCGACATGATTGCGAGGTCTCGTGAGAGGGAGATTGATTTAGAGATGGAGAGGAAGAGGAAGCCAGAGATGGTATCTGGCACAGGGAGTTCGTGCAAAAAGCCCAAGGTATCGAATCACAGATCTAGGAGACAGCAGAGCCACAGTCGGTGTGGCAAGTGTGGGAGGTTGCACAATGGAGTGTGCAAGGCAGGGAGTTCCGGCTGCTACAAGTGCGGTCGGACTGGGGACATGAGCAAGGATTGTACAGCTACTACTACTATGACTCCCACCTCAGCATCTGATCTGATTTGCTTTCAGTGCAATCAGAGGGGTCATAAGAGGTCCCAGTGTCCTAGCTTAGGGCAGCAGGGAAGGTGGCGGCACCTGCCCCTGCTACATTGAGGATTACAGACGGCCGTCAGGGTCGGGCTGATGCACCTGTGGCGAAGAGTAGAGCGTTCCAGATGAAAGCATAGGAGGCGCGAGCGACTCCTTACGTGGTGACAGGTATGAATTTTCCTCTTATGATTGTGTGTTTGTGTATAGGGTCGTTCTTAGTGAACGACATTTCAGCTACAATATTGTTTGACTCGGGGGCTACCCGATCATTTGTCTCGCTTACGCTTAGCAAGCGGTTTAGCAGAGCTCCAGGGGAGCTGGATTGCCCACTTGAGGTTGAGATAGCTGATGACAGGACCGTCAGGGTCGCGAGACTACATAGGGGGTGTTCGCTGTGGTTATTTGATGAGCGGTTCTCAGTGGATTTGGTTCCTATTCCCCTGCGAGGGAATAAGGTTATAGTGGGCATGGATTGGCTGAGCCCCAACGGGGCAGTGATTGATTGCGAGCTGCAGTTAGTGAGGGTCCGCACTCCTAGTGGAGGAGAGTTAGTAATTCAGGGCGAGAGGCCACAGCGCGTACCCATTCTTTGTTCAGCAGCGAGAGCGAGGTGCTATTTCCAGCAGGGTTGCGCGGGGTACGTTGCCTATATTATGGATACCCGGGATAAGGTTAAGGCGACAGTTGACGATGTGCCAGTAGTACGAGAGTACCCGGACATATTCCCAAAGGATTTACCTGGGATACCCCCGGAGTGACAGGTTGAGTTTAGGATTGATCTGGTTCCTGGTGCGGCTCCGATAGACAAGGCACCGTATCGGCTGGCTCCTCTTGAGATGTAGGAGTTGTCTATGCAGCTGCAGGAGCTGCTAGACAAAGGATTTATCAGGCCGAGCAGTTCACCATGGGGAGCCCCGATCCTGTTCGTAAGGAAGAAGGACGGGTCGCACCGTATGTCTATAGATTATCGGGAGTTGAACAAAGTAACGGTAAAGAACCGTTACCCACTTCCGAGGATAGATGATCTGTTTGACCAGCTTCAGGGAGCATCTTGGTTTTCCAAGATTGATTTACGCTCCGGATATCACCAGATGCGGGTTAGGGATGAGGATGTGCAGAAGACTGCTTTTAGGACCCGCTATGTTCATTATGAGTTCGTGGTGATGCCGTTTGGGCTCACCAACGCTCCAGCCGCGTTCAGGGACCTCATGAACCGCGTGTGCAGGCCGATGCTGGATCGGTCTGTGATAGTGTTCATTGATGATATCTTGGTGTATTCGAAGACTCAGGAGCAGCATGAGGAGCACTTGAGGGAGGTCCTTGAGACCTTGAGGAGGGAGAGACTTTTTGCAAAGTTCTCCAACTCCGAGTTCTGGTTGCGCGAGGTGCAGTTCCTAGGGCACCTTGTCAACCAGAAGGGTATATTGGTAGACTCGGCCAAGATTGAGGCCGTGATGCAGTGGGAGGTCCCGAAGTCTCCATACGAGATTTGGAGCTTCCTGGGTTTGACGGGGTATAACAGGAGATTTATCCAGGATTTCTCGAAAGATAGCAGCTCCGCTCACCCGATTGGCCAAGAAGTCGGTGGCGTTCCGCTGGGGGCCGGAGCAGCAGGCAGCATTTGAGACCCTCAGACGGCGTTTGTGCGAGGCACCGATTCTTACCCTGCCAGAGGGAGTGGAGGAATTTGTAGTCTACTGTGATGCTTCGATCATAGGTTTGGGGGCAGTGTTGATGCAGCGAGGGCATTGATAGCTTATGCCTCTAGACAGTTGAAGCCCCACGAGGCTAACTATCCGACACATGATCTAGAGTTGGGGGCCGTGGTGTTCGCCCTTAAGATTTGGCGACATTACCTCTATGAGGTCCGTTGTACCATCTACACGGATTACAAGAGTTTGAGGTACCTCATGGATCAGCCGAATCTGAACATGAGGCAGCGTCGATGGTTAGACGTGGTAAAGGATTATGACTGTGAGATATTTTACCATCCGAGCAAGGCCAACGTAGTGGCCGACGCCCTGAGTCGCAAGGCGGTAGCGGCCCCGATCAGAGATATATGTCTGAGGATGACATTGATTACCCCACTGCTGGAGCAGATTAGGGAGGTGCAGGCTGAGGGCCTGAAGGAAGAGCGTCAGAAGTGTGAGAGGATCGTGGGCCAAGTAGCTTCCTTTGATTATGACAGTCGAGGACTGTTGACCCTGCTTGGGAGGGTCTGGGTACCGTACTGGGGCGGAGTGCGGCATGTGTTGATGGATGAGGCCCACAAGTCTCGATTCTCCATCCACCTAGGGGCGACGAAGATGTACAGAGATCTTCGATCCGATTACTGGTGGCCCTGCATGAAGCAGGACGTAGCTTGGTATGTGGAGAGATGTCTGACCTGCAGGAAGGTCAAGGCAGAGCACCAGAGGCCCCACGACAAGATGCAACCGTTAGATATTCATGTGTGGAAATGGGAGGACATCACTATGGACTTCATTACGAAGCTTCCTAGGACCACACGTGGGGTGGATTCGATATGGGTTATCGTGGATCGGTTGACCAAGAGCGCACATTTTATGTCGATCCAGGAGAGCATCTCAGCTGAGAAGTTGGCTGAGATTTATGTGCGTGAGGTAGTGGCACGTCATGGAGTGCCTGTCTCGGTGGTGTCAGACCGAGATGTCCGGTTTACTTCCAGATTTTGGAAGCGGTTTCATGACGAGATGGGTACTCGTCTTCATTTCAGCACCGCTTTCCACCCTCATACGGACGGGCAGAGCGAGAGGATGATTCAGACTCTCGAAGACATGCTACGGGCATGTGTCCTAGATTTCGGTGGCAGTTGGGATACGTATCTTCCACTAGCGGAATTTTCGTATAACAACAGCTACCACGCCAGTATTGACCGTCCTCCCTTTGAGATGCTTTATGGGAGGAAGTGTAGGACCCCAGTCTGTTGGGGTGAGGTCGGGCAGAGAGTCATGGAGAGTACGGAGGTAGTATTCAAGACCACGGAGTTGATACAGCAGGTCCGTAGCAGGCTTCAGACTGCGCAGAGTCGGCAGAAGAGCTACGCCGATAAGCGGCGCTCGGACTTGGAGTTCCAGGTGGGCGATATGGTTCTCCTGAAGGTGTCACCCTGGAAGGGTGTCATTCGATTTCGGAAGCGGGGCAAGCCAGGCCCCAGATTCATTGGTCCCTTTAGGGTTTTGGCCCGGGTGGGTCGGGTTGCGTATCGGTTAGATCTTCCGGCAGAGCTCAGCCAGATCCACGGCACTTTCCACGTTTCTCAGCTGCGGAAGTGCTTAGTGGATGAGTCAGCAGTTGTAGCATTGGAGGATATTCAGGTTGATGGCAGCCTGAATTACATCGAGAGACCCGTTGCGATTTTGGATCGGAAGACAAAGAACTTGAGGAACAAGGTGGTTTAGCTAGTAAAGGTGCAGTGGCAGCACCGCAAGGGCTCGGAGTGGACGTGGGAGCCTGAGGAGGAGATGAGAGATCACTACCTAGAGTTGTTTACAGAGACAGCAAACTTCGAGGACGAAGTCTAAGATAAGTGGGGGAGATTTGTAACGCCCCGTTTCTGGTACGTATTTGATCTAATTTTTATACCATTTATATTAGTGACTCGACGAGTGGCAGCCCTAACTTGTCGAGTAGATGCGAGGTCGGGACACGGATTTAAGTAATCTACTCGCCGAGTCCGCGCTTGGACTAGACGAGTAGGCCAGTCTGGATGAAATCCTAATTAAAGGGTTTGCACCCTATTTAAACAAAATTATGAGCTTCAGGTCCAGCCTCCATCACCTCCAGAGCATTACTTTCGAAACCCTAATTCCCTTTTGGCAAATTTGAGCTTTCTTAGTGACTTGGAGGGTTTTTGGTGCATTGTGTATCTAGTAGAAGTGTTGGAAGGATGAAGGATCAAGGGAGAAGGACTAGATCCAGGAGCAACATCAGTTTCTTCTCACTTTCAGGTAATCAAGCTCAAAACTTGACTTGTGGTTTTATAGATTTTCTCCTTTGCCCCTTTATGGAGTTTTGGGGGTCAATAAGCTTGATCCTTAAGACTTGGACGTCCCAAGTCGATTCACCTTCAGATCTAGACTCTAGAACCAAGTTCATGGCATAATGATGCAAGCTTTATGGCCATATTAGCCCATGCACCTCTTTGGACCTCTTTTTGGGTCCTTAAAGCGTATACTTCCATGCATGCACGTAAAGTTCATAACGTTACGTGTTAGATCGACCTTAGAAGCCCAGATCTACCTTTTGGATAAGGATTTTACATCAGAAATCGAGTTATAGACTTGGACAATGGGCGACTCGACGAGTTGTTCTTGGAACTCGGCGAGTCCGGGGCTTGAGTCCCCAATCTGTTGTGGTTCAAAGGAGCCTAGTTGAGTGTTAGCAGAGGTTTAGAAAGGTCCCAAGGAGTGTTTCGACGTTTTAAGATTTATCCATAATCTGGAAACCATGGGAATCGACGAGTGTAAAACACACTCGGCGACTCCAAGGCAATCTTCTTACCCACAAGAATAGACTCGACGAGTTGTTCATACAACTCGGCGAGTCATAGACTGGACGTGTTCATATGATGAAGGAGGACTCGACGAGTTGTTCATACAACTCGACGAGTCAGATGAAGGTTGACTCGATGTTATTATAGAAGGAGAACTCGTCGAGTCTTTGCTAAACTCGACGAGTAGAGTCGGGTTGGGGAATAGAAGAAAGGATAGGGACTCGGCGAGTTGGCGGCCCAACTCGGCGAGTCAGGTCAACTGGCAGTTGACTTTGACCAGGATGATGACTTTGGCCAGGGGTAAAATAGTCACTTACCCTAAGATGAGTATCAGTGTGTGTGACTAAGTGTCTTTATGGAAATTGTAGTTGGGGAGTTGACGGAGCAGTAGTCAGACAGTTCCCGATCAACATTTCAGCAGTCAGCCTTACGAGGTGAGTTTCCTTCCAGTAGGAACGGGTCTACGACCACAATGCCGACCCGTTTAGATAGTAGTACTTCCGGACTGCGGTCCGATGCCGGGGTGGTCGCGAGAAGTAGTTTAGTATGCTTGATTCAGGCATGTCTATGTGTCATGTGTTCCGGACTGCGGTCCGATGCAGTATGCAGTATATATGTATTTGTTATATGTTATGGTTATGTTATGCTATGATCAGTCTGTTCCGGACTTCGGTCTGATGCAGTGGGCAAGGCCCAGTACGTGCTTTATATGTTATTGTATGGTATGTGGTAGTTTGGGGGAGCTCACTAGGCTTCGTGGTTACAGTTTCAGTTTTGGTTTCAGGTACTTCAGCAAGCAAGGGGAAGGGCTCGGGATGATGGCATGACACACACCACAGTTTTAGCCTGGGAGTTAGACTCTGATATTTTGAGATGATTTGACATCAGTTGTGATATGAGACATATTTTATGACATTTTGAGACACACGACTTATGGTTTTCTTAGATGATATTTGGATATTATGGTTTTAGTAATGTTTTCAAACGAAATTTTTGGCTTGTATTATTGGGATGTTTCACACCTGTCTACTAAATCCCAGAGAATACAGGCAGTTTTGAAAGAATATCAGCATAAAGCTGGTGAGTTCATAAGCATTTAGTTTTTATGGAAAATGTTTCTTTGATCCTTTTGAAAAGTGTTCCTCATGAAAATCCTATATTTTCTTATGAAAAGCAGTTTTGAAAGAGTATTTATTAGTAGAAAATAAACCATCAGTTTTAGAAATGTCAGTGTTATCCTGGGAAAATCCCATATTTTCCCTAAAAACAGGTTATCCGTCCTAGAGGTAGAGATGCAAGTTTAGAAATCCCTGATTACTATCAGTATATATAAAAGTAGTTTTATTACTCAAAATAAAACAAATGAAGAGTAGATTCTGTAAACCAAAGTTAGTTTATACTTATTTGCAAGTCGTATAACCATGCTTGATATGACCGAGAGACCTTTACAACGTTCTTCAGGCGTTGAGCTAAATGACATTTGTTCACCCCAGGCATGCCTGCCTAACTGTAGCTAGCAGTTCAGGTGTGAGATTGTCAGTCCCGAATAGATCTATTCACAAATCTCACGCTCTCCCTCAAGGAGACTCTGGTTATACTAAAAGGATTTATCCCTGTACACCTAAGGGTACAATATTGAAGTAGAGCCTCACAATTCTGTATAATCTAGTTTACAAGCTAGAAACAATATAAAACAATAATTATCCTTGGATGATTGTACTTTATACTCCAGAGAAAATATATAACATACACTAAATTTGCCATAGTTTATACATATTCATTCATGAAATCTGATTTGGTGAAAACTACCTAGAGAGTTATCCCAAACTATACCCATTATAGTTTATTAGAATTGATAGGGAAAATGCTTTGTAAAAACCTTTCTGAAAGCTAGGAAGTTAGATTTCCAAAATAGAAGTTTCCCTTATGCTCAACATATTACAAAAAGGAATAAAATATCTGAATATGTTATTAAACGTGGAAATCGTTGGACTGTATTAATAAGTTTAAATCTTAATAAAATACTTTGAGTTTGGCTTGTATTCCCCCACTGAAAACATTAAAAACACGGAAAATGTAGGGGTATGAACTCACCTCAGGGCGATTTGAATGAAGGATCGATACAGAATGCGGGATGTTCAAGTGAAGCCTTGAACAACATTTTATCCTAATTAACGTGTAATGACACATAAAGGAGTCAAATGAAGGTATTTCCCTACTAAATGTGATGGAGAACCACTCTAAGAACTTGGGACTACTTACACTCAGTGCTAGGACCTTAAAGGATTGCATGAGAGAGGTGTATGGCCACCTTAAAGGTGTGTACGGCCATGGGTGTGCGGCCGTACACTCATGATGGAAAGTACTTTTGAGGTGTTTTCAAGGTCCATACTTGCATCCATGAAGTGTTCTAGGTCCATACTAAGTTGTAGTACAAGTTTAGGGTCTTAGAAATGGTTTTGTGGTCCTAGGGTGTGTGTGTGGTCGCACACGGGAGTGTGCTGCCGCACACAAGGAGTGTGCTACCGCACAAGGGTGTGTGTGGTCGTATACCCTATATGATGATGTCCAAAATGCCAATTCTAAGGTGTAGCAAAGCTAGGGTCATGTCCAACTCGAATATGGAAGTCAAACTCTCACTTTGGAGGGCTTTTTAGGAGTGTACGGCTAACCTTATGAAGGTGTGCGGCCGTACTCCTTCCAAGAGTGAAGAACATGACGGGACTCAATGATTCAAGGCTTAGATTAAGTGGTTCTTCAAGCACAACAAGCTAAGGGATGGATTACTCACGTTTTTGAAGCCTTGGGAGGATTTGTGGTTGAAGAAGCTTGAGAAAAATGGTGTTGTATGCTGCCAAGGTGTTAAAGGAATGAAAGGAAAGGGGTCTACCCTTTATATAGGGGTGGGTGTGTGGCCATGAGGGGTGTGTACGGCCGTATACCCATGTGTGCGGCCGCACACTCCTCCAAAAGGGGTGTATGGCCCGATTTCGTCACTATACGATTTGCTGACTCATTCCTAATCTCGACCTTGGTTGTACTCAAGCTTAGAACGCTTAAATGAACCCTTAATTAGTGTTAGGAGTTAACAGAAACGAGTTTAACTTGGATTAACTGACTAGATGTACTAGGTAGAAGTTTCGGGTTGTCACATCATCACCCCGTTAGAGGGAATTTCGTCCCAAAATTCAAGAATAAAGATGTAACCCGTGGACTTGGAAATGATGGGGGTACTTTTGTTTCCTTGGATTCTCGTGCTCCCAAGTGAATTTCAGGTTCCCGCTTGGCATTCCAGCGGACCTTCACTATCGGGATGTGACGTTATTTCGTTTGCTTGAATTCTCGATTCGTGTGTCCCAATGAAGCGTAGACTCTTGTCTAGTTCGATATCGTCGAGGGGAACCACAAGTGTCTCATCGGACGGACACTTCTTTGGTTCGACACGAGGAAGACAGGATGAACGCTGCTAAGCGCTCGAGGTAACTGGAGTTTGTATGCTACGGGGCTGATCCTAGTAAGGATCTCGGATGGTCCAACGTATTCTTGGATTTTGCTTTCTATGCTTTCCGAAGCGTATCAGGCTTTTCCAGGGTGATACTTTTAAAAGGACACGGTCACCAACTAGGAATTTCAAGGGTTTTTGTCTCTTATCGGCGTAGCCCTTTCGTACAATCCCTTTTCAGTCGCCTATCAGATGATTTCAGGACTCGTGAGGGTACTGTCGTGGACTTGACTTCTTGACTAGTTGCGTGTCGCCCACCTCGGCCCAGCACAGAGGGGATCTATACTTACGGCCATAGAGGGCTTAGAACGACGCAGCCTGGATGCTTGAAAGGTCGCCGTTGTTGCAAGAAAGTTCCACTAAGGGTAGATGAGTGTCCCACGACGTATCTACAATTATCCGAATTATTCTCTTACTTTGTCCATTTCTTTGTGGGTGATACTCTTCGCATGAATACTTTCGGGTTTCGAAGAGAGATGAATTTTCGAAGTTCGCATCTAATTTATCGTTACGAGTGACGGAAGTTTTGTGATCGAACGATTTAAGACAAAAGGGTTTGGTATAACATAGACTCAGTCCGACTAAGCAGGACGACGTTCGTAGAGTCGCGCGTTAAGTTAGTTTGGAGGGATCGTTTTGTTAGGATATTGATGCCCCTGGGTGAATGTCTCTGGTGTTTTCTGTGTTTGACTCAAAGTTAACAGGTACTACTAACACGAGGGTTATGATGTTTTGAAACTATGAACTTTCATGAAATGGTTCTTACTAGATCTCTCTATGATCGTTTGGTGTACACAAGTCGTGTATAATTACAACTGACCCTAGCGTATTCACTAAGCTATTATAATTTGCTCATCAGGGCTTTAAACCTTATAAGGATTTCGTGATTTAATCCGGACAAGAAAGTAATCACAATTATGAACAATTATTGGGGTTTTCGAAAACGTACCAAAAAAAGGCAGGGTCCTTCGATGCTTCCTCCTTCTCTGAGGTCAGACTCCTCCTGTTTCCTCATCGTTCTTCTCTGTTGGGCAGTCTCTTTTGAAATATCCTACACTTCCATAGAGGTAACAGGTTGGATTTGTCCCAACATTGGTAGTCGGAGTGATGAACTTGACTAGGGTCCTACAACTGCGGGAGGTGTGCCCCTTCCTGTTGCATCTAGTGCAATGCAGCACTCGGCAGACTCCATGATGATGGTAGTTGCATTTGCTGCAGTGTGGGAGATTTCCCAAGTAGGGCGTGGTTGGTGTTGGAATAGCAGGGCTGACTGGGGTACTGACTGTCCCAATTCGTTGCCTCTCAGTAGGTCTTTGGGTTGAACAACTTCCTTTGAACTTTCATTTTAGGATGTTAGGTTGGAGATCATGTGTGTCCTTTCTAGTAGGCTCTTGTTGTTGAGATTGGTTAACACCAAGATTTGGATTGCCATTAACACTTCCACCCACATTTGTGTTGTTAGCATTAAGAACAGCTAGGGCGGCTGCTACGGCTGCTGTGACAGTAGCTTGGAACGTAGCTAAGTCCATCTGGAGGATTGGCGTCTTACCGGTGGGTTGGTTACGTTTCTTCGGAGACATGATCTGCTACATGTCAAGAAAAGAAGCTTGTGAGCAACGATGGTTGCCTCTGGATGTATCCTAAATGTTTATCTATGCATTAAGACTTCCCGTTTTGCTATCTGACTCTCATTGATTCGACCCACATCCCCAAGATGTGGTCCTAGCAAGAATAGAAAAGATTTGATCACAATAAAGTTCACATACAAAAACTTACGAACTCCTTGTTGCTCAGCTCATTGCGCTGGCTGGATAACTCTCACATTTTCGTCGGCTCTAGACGATATGGAGATTTAGCTATAAGGGTAGTTCCGGGGATCAAGTCGATACGAGATTCAACTTGACACTCGGAAGAAATCCCTGGAATGTCTTTGGGGAAGTCATCAGGAAAGTTGCAGACTTCGGGGATGCTCTCGAGGTCTTTAACTTTTTTTGCGTCTCATCAACCACATAAGCCAGGAATGCATGGCATCCCTTTCGCAGATACTTCTGGGCCTTGGCGCAAGAAATGATATGAAGGTTCGAACAAATTTTATCACTATAACTAGTGAGGACTTCGTCAGAGGGAAAGATTGAAACGAGTCGCCCTTTCGAATGCAAATGACATCAGGACGATTTGGGGCTCAACCATCTCATGTCAGTTATGACATCGTAGCTTTTTATGGAGACTAATATGAAATTGATGGGGAAAAGGAATGGTCGTCTAAGTACATCCTATGATACATGTTTTGAGGACAAAACAGTGATAGGACCTGGATAAAGTCGCTTAATTTGCATGCTATTGATCTAAGGTATACTTTTGACAAAGATAATCTTTAACTGAAATATGATTGTTGCCATCATAACTGAAACTGAGATTACACCTATTTCGGGATCCTTGACCTAAAAATAGGTCTAAGTCATTCTAACAGGGAAAGAGTCCTGGCAATATGAAGGACATAGATGTTTACAGAAAAGAGCTACTTAGAACATAAATATGAAAGTTATTCCCTAGACCAAAAAGGAAGGATGAGTAGAGTATTCTCTTATCGGTGACGGTCACTCCTCGGACGGATCCTTAAGTTAGCCAGTTGGCGCTCCATGTCAAGCAGGCGGCTCTCGTATACTATATGGCGTGCTCGGAGCTCTATGACCTCAGCTCGAGTGGTAGCTATCTCTTGTTGCAGAGCTTCATTGTCCCTCATGGTTCTCCCGTGAGCAACTTCAAGATTGCGAATGCGGTTTTTGTTGGCATCCGAGTCTGCCCCAAGCTCCATAGTTCGCTGAATGGCCGCCATGTTTAGTTCAACGTTGCGGGCCACTCGGCGGACAATGATTGGAAGGGCTCTGTCTGCGGAGCCTCCCTCGTTCACATTGTAGAAGCGGCGATCCCCATCGTATGGGCGGGTTGGACTTGTTCGTGACTCCATCTATCCAGTCTTTCGACCCACATAGGCGTTGGGCCTTCGAACTAAAGTCGGGAGTTAGGATTTGGTATCGGGGCTACTTGAGGCAGATTCTCGACTTCGGGTTCTGAGTCAGTCTCTTCAGGAAATGGTTCGGCGAAGTCATCGTCCAAAGGAATCTCATGGTCCTCTTCTGGCGCTGGCTCGAGCCATCCATCATCTCCTTGGTTGGGAAAGTACGGGTCGCCAGGGAGATGGAATCCGGCCATGCTATCTACGCGAGATAAGGGGTAAAGGGATAGTTATTAGGCATCGAATCTAATAATATTTCCAATGTATTATAGTTACATGATTGATTCTTGAGGGAGGGATTCTTGGGTAAGTTTCTGGTTCGGTCGTTATAGCACCCTAAAATACTCCTATAGTATTTTAACCCTTATGTTTGATTCTAGAACTTTTCTGGTACCTAGGTAAGTTTTAGGTTTGCTGCAACACCACAGTCACTCCTAAGCACATGTTGGTCATGTGTCGAATGAATATAGTTGATCAGACTATATTGACCCTAGACATGATTACATACTGCCCAGGTTTAACCGTGATGTCCAACATCCAAATACTTTTGTTTTGTTCCACTTATGACACTGATTCAGGTACTTAGGTATACTTGTATACGCTTTATAAAAATACTTATATTTTGAAAGTATACTTTTAGTTTAGAGCACTTAGGCCCCTTAGTATTTATAGTTGTATACCATGTAAGGTTCGGTATACTTAGTTCGCTATAAACAAGGGCTCTGATACCAATCTGTCATACCCCCAAACCGGAACGGCGGAAACGCTCGGGGGCAGAGGACGTCATGCGTAGTATCACAACAATTGTATCATAGCAAACATAGTAAACACAACCAGACATTGAATACATATATGAAAAAGGTTTACATTGATTAATACATAGTTTTGTTCATATCAAAAGTAAAATGGAAAGACGTGACTCTAACGCGCCGACTTCTCCAAAATCCTGGAAGCACCTGTCTACTAAATCCCTGAGAATACAAGCAGTTTTGAAAGAATATCAGCATAAAGCTGGTGAGTTCATAAGCATTTAGTTTTTATGGAAAATGTTTCTTTGATCCTTTTGAAAAGTGTTCCTCAAGAAAATCCTATATTTTCTTATGAAAAGCAGTTTTCAAAGAGTACCTATTAGTAGAAAATAAACCATCAGTTTTAGAAATACCAGTGTTATCCTAGGAAAATCCCATATTTTCCCTAAAAACAGGTTATCCGTCCTAGAGGTAGAGATGCAAGTTTAGAAATCCCTAATTACTATCAGTATATATAAAAGTAGTTTTATTACTCAAAATAAAACAAATGAAGAGTAGATTCCGTAAACCAAAGTTAGTTTATACTTATTTGCGAGTCGTATAACCATGGTTGATATGACCGAGAGACCTTTACAACGTTTTTCAGGCGTTGAGCTAAATGACATTTTTTCACCCCAGGCATGCCTGCCTAACTGTAGCTAGCAGTTCAAGTGTGGGATTGTCAGTCCCGAATAGATCTATTAACAAATCTCACGCTCTCCCTCAAGGAGACTCTGGTTATACTAAAAGGATTTATCCCTGTACACCTAAGGGTACAATATTGAAGTAGAGCCGCACAATTATGTATAATCTAGTTTACAAGCTAGAAACAGTATAAAACAATAATTATCCTTGGATGATTGTACTTTATACTGCAGAGAAAATATATAACATACACTAAATCTGCCATAGTTTATACATATTCATTCATGAAATCTGATTTGGTGAAAACTGCCTAGAGAGTTATCCCAAACTATACCCATTATAGTTTATTAGAATTGATATGGAAAATGCTTTGTAAAAACCTTTCTGAAAGCTAGGAAGTTAGATTTCCAAAATAGAAGTTTCCCTTATGCTCAACATATTACAAAAAGGAATAAAATATCTGAATATGTTATTAAACGTGGAAATCGTTGGACTGTATTAATAAGTTTAAATCTTAATAAAATACTTTGATTTTGGCTTGTATTCCCCCCCTGAAAACATTAAAAACACGGAAAATATAGGGGTATGAACTCACCTCGGGCGATTTGAATGAAGGATCGATACAGAATGCGGGATGTTCAAGTGAAGCCTTGAACAAGATTAACATGTAATGACATATAAAGGAGTCAAATGAAGGTATTTCCCTACTAAATGTGATGGAGAACCACTCTAAGAACTTGGGACTACTTACACTAAGTGCTAGGACCTTAAAGGATTGCATGAGGGAGGTATATGGCCACCTTAAAGGTGTGTACGGCCATGGGTGTGAGGCCCAATGGGTGTGCGGCCGTACACTCATGATGGAAGGTACTTTTGAGGTGTTTTCAAGGTCCATACTTGCATCCATGAAGTGTTCTAGGTCCATACTAAGTTGTAGTACAAGTTTAGGGTCTTAGAAATGGGTTTGTGGTCCTAGGGTGTGTGTGTGGCCGCACACAAGGAGTGTGCTACCGCACAAGGGTGTGTGTGGTCGTACAACCTACATGATGATGTCCAAAATGCCAATTCTAAGGTGTAGCAAAGCTAGGGTCATGTCCAACTCGAATATGGAAGTCAAACTCTCACTTTGGAGGGCTTTTTAGGAGTGTACGGCCAACCTTATGAAGGTGTGCAGCCGTACCCCTTCCAAGAGTGAAGAACATGACGGGACCCAATGATTCAAGGCTTAGATTAAGTGGTTCTTCAAGCACAACAAGCTAAGGGATGGATTACTCACGTTTTTGAAGCGTTGGGAGGGTTTGCGGTTAAAGAAGCTTGAGAGAAATGGTGTTGTGTGCTGCCAAGGTGTTAAAGGAATGAAAGGAAAGGGGTCTACCCTTTATATAGGGGTGGGTGTGTGGCCATGAGGGGTGTGTTCGGCCGTACACCCATGTGTGCGGCCGCACACTCCTCCAAAAGGGGTGTATGGACCGATTTCATCACTATAGGATTTGCTGACTCATTCCTAATCTTGACCTTGGTTGTACTCAAGCTTAGAACGCTTAAATGAACCCTTAATCAGTGTTAGGAGTTAACAGAAACGAGTTTAACTTAGATTAACTGACTAGATGTACCAGGTAGAAGTTTCAGGTTGTCACACATAAAGGACCTTCAAGATGAGAGCTTTTTACGTCAAAAGGCTTGCTAAGGTGAAGATGACCCCAAATCTGCAAGTTCAAGCTATTCCCAAGCACCCTTTAAGTGTTCCTCTTCTTCTGCTTCACCACAATACACCAACAAACTCAATTTCAAGCTCACATCTCACCAAATACACTTAGGATTTCAATATTAGGGCATAGGGTGATGGAGGATGGTCAATAAATGTCCAAGAGGTGCTATAATGTTGATTAAATAGGGTGCATACCCTAAAAATTAGGGTTTGCCTCTGCGCTACGTACGCCATGCGTACTCCATGTACACCCCGCATGCGTTGGTTAGACCTGCGATCAACTTCAATCCAATACGCACGACGTACTCATAGCGTATGCCCCGCATACTCAGCTAGGGTCCAAAAACCACAAACCTTCCAAAGGCCATAACTTCTTCGTTCTACGTCCGATTTCGATGTTCTTCGTTTTACGTACGATTTCAACTTTACACCCATGAATGTTCTTTATATAAATTCCCTTTTTCCTTAAAACTTCCCGAGCCTATATCCAAATTTTCATTAAAGTCACGAACTATCACTTTGCAATTAAACCATTGGGCTCCAAAACACAACCGAACTCGGATTACCTATCCTATAATAACCACATCCAAAAGTGTCTAAATCTCTCTTCCCCAAGGCCCAAAGCCTTATGATAACTGATCTTCGGGTCACAACCCCGAATAATGAAACGATTCGAAACCGGGTGTTACATAGACTCTCAGCCAGCACCCAGTAGGTCTATAGGCACACTACCATCATCCCATTACATGCATGAACCCAGTTAACATCCCACTTAAAACCTGTCAATACCATACAAGCCATACCATACTACCACTGACAGAACATCAGATGAAATATGACCGCACACAACCAGAAATCAAGATAGATAGTTGAACACTTGCTCCAACTTGAAAACACAACATTTCAGACTCCCCAAGAGAAACCATTATGCTCTTCAAGCTGACTGTGCTCCCTCTTAAACGTGACCTTACCCAAAGATTGAAGTACCAACGAATCGAACAAAATGACGAACCTCAACCGCTAATAGACACATTCCTCTAAGAGAGACCCACACAAGATCTCACAACGTGCAAATAGACCAATAAACTTCCAATTTCAGAGAAGAATTCCAAAATTATCCAAAAATGTTGCCAAAAACCCGATCAAATCAATCCAAGTACCAACCCATCCGACGCGACCTGCCAAAAATAGAACTTTGTGCAACTACGTGATATGTATAATTATACCTTCCAGATTTAAATTTATAACCTAACAAAAGTTAGCTAACTAATGCACTTAGGCAGTGTACCTGGTCAGAATATAGTATAGAAAAGTAAGTCGGGTGTCGATCACATTGAACAGTGTTTAGCTAATAAAATAACTAATAAAAGTTAAACTAAAGAAAACAACTAAGGTGAGGGGTTTTTACTAATTTTGCAAGACCAGCAACTTAATTAATTCAACTAGCAATTAAACAACTAAAAAACGAAAAGAAACGATTTCAATTCAAGATTAAAGAGTAATTTCATTTAGTTCATAATCCCCCTTTTTCTATGGTTTATTTTTAGTAGAATAATTATGTTGGTTACCAAATTATAATGTAACTTGTTATTATGTTCAAATTCATAGGCTTCTACAAATTTATGTACTACCATGTAATGATGAAACACAAGTTGACACTAAATTAGTATAGATATAATTTGGCTATGCATGATAAATCTAAGAGCTACCTATCTAGGATCAAGATAAGCAACCAAGCATAAATTATGGATTAATTATGCTCTCTAACACAATCATAGTTACTAACTTATATCACCTAATTCTAGAATTTGTTCAATAACTAGATCTAGCAATTTAATGTTCATAAACAACTAGATAAACAACTTTATGCAAATATTATAATCATCTACTACACAAAACTTGTAGGAAAGGCAATCTAAGCAAGAACTTTAATATGCAAGGATTATGATTTATCAAAAGTAGTTATACCAACATAAAACTTCATAAATTCAAAGTCAAGACATAGTCGAAGGGTTCATCTTCACCAAACGAAAGTTAGGGTTTTTAGCCCATGATTGACGCAGAAACAACCATAGAATCATGATAAATATTTTTATGTACTAAGTAATAAACCAACTAATCTAGACTACTAATACGTGATAGGCAGTGTACCTAATCGATTAGCAGGATAGTTCAGGTAAGTAAGGTATCAAACATAGGGAATGAAAATATTAGCTAAAGTCCTACTAAATGTTAACCAATTCAAACAATTAAATAAGAGAGGGTTTTTCTAGTTTTGCAAGTATATAAACTTAAAGCTATTATTACCAATAACAATTAAACTAACAAAAGCAATTCAAATTAAGGATAAAGAGAAGATATTAAAGAGACTTCCGTTTAGATTCGATTCACAATACTCATATGGTTGATTTCTTGGATTAGTACAATGGATTAAGTTGATTGTTGCTTACCGATTCCTAAGTTGACTAAACTTTATGATCAAAAGAAAAATCCTTTAGTAAAACTAATTCATTCATTCATTGATCAGGTGAACAAACAAATAAGATTACTAGTGTTTAATTTGAGTTATGCTAGACTTGAACTATGATTGACACTAATGGATAATAACATCAATTCATTACGTGAATGATCATCATGTATTAGATTCCACATTAATTTACATATTCTTCTATTTAACCATAGGTTTATGATCAAAACACTAGTCTTATAACTTTGATGGTTACAAATTCATAAGATTCAAGTTTACCAAATAAGAATTATCATCCAATTTAGCAAACTCAACAATAAACAGAAGGAATAGTTGTCATTAACACAAAAGGATCTTTAACAAGCTATCATAACAAATAAGCAACTATCAAAAATCCAAAATCCAATAAATCAACACATAGTCATAATGATCATCTGCTTTAAACAAAAGTTAGGGTTTTTAGCCAATGATTTCGGGTAACAAACTCTTAAAAATGAATTTCACAATGAAAATCATAATGAATAACAAAATAAATAAGTTTTAAGAAGTACTATTGCCTCAAATCTCTTCAAAAGATTAACCTTAATTGAAATCTGAGCTTCCCCTACGTTCCAGCACTTCTATGGTCTCCAAAAGTCGAATAAAACTCCCACAATTTGTTAAGGTTGAGAGAAAATACGTCCTATTTATAAATACCGAATCTGCCCCCACCACGTCGTGGTTGACTGCCACAAAGACATGGTTTTTTATTAAAAACATGTAATCGCCAAGTTACTATTCCATCGGGATTTCTCCAATCACCATATCGTGGTGAGACAGTTGTGACGTGGTCTTCTAGTTTTAAGTCTTCTTTAATTTCTATCCATTTTCCTACTTCTAGCTCCACAATATATTCATTTTAGTCCTGAGCATGTCTTTGCTTCTACAAAACATATTTTAAACAAATTAAGTATCTTTTGTTCAATAATGAGCATAAATATAGCAAAAAGTATTAAAATAATGCATGAAATATGTAACTAAATATGCACATATCAAAATACCCCACACTTGTCTTTTGCTTGCCCCCAAGCAAAACTGATTTTATTATCATCACATCAAAACTTTTAGCTACCAACAACGCACAAAACAATCCACTTAAAGCCCATCCATTAAATCAAGACCAGAATGCATATATTTTTGTCTAATTTTTCCTAATAACTTCCCCAATCCTAAATTCTCACGATCCTCATAAATATTCCCCAACTTATTTTAAACAACATTCATTTTATGCATCCTTCTGAATCCATCCTCAGAAAACTTTCTTAACCTCAAGGTATTTTTGGGTTAAGCTCCCAAGCATACATATGGAAAAATAACCTAGAAATAAAGAAAAAAATTACAAAGAATGATAATAACTTGGCAAATTGCCTTATTCTTGAGTCTTCAATTTTTGAACTTTTCTTTATGATATTCTTTGATATTCATAGCTTTGTAGACTCTTATTCTCTCAACGTTTGCAACTTTTTTTTTCTATTCTTTCACTTTTTTTTCACTAAAAACTAAAAATCGTATAAAAACATATGCTTAAGCAAGAGAACTTAACTTCAACGCTTATTGGTTAGAGGTATTATTCTAAGTGCAATGACTATATAAGTTCTCCATGATACATTTCTGGTACACGATACTAAACGTATTATGTCCCTAAAACTAAGCAAGTTCATGCTTTTGTTCCATGATTTCACTAGGACAGGGAAGCCACAAATATACTAGAATACATGTTTGCTCAAATAAACATAGAGGCTCGCATCGGATCGTTCCATACAACACCAGAAACCTAGGTCTCAATATAACAACAATTTTTTTAAACTAGGTATTTTTAGACCATTATTTCAAATCTTTCTAATAATAATATTTTTTTAAGATCCTAGTAATTTTTCAAAATTTTTAATTAGAACACACGATATTCCTATGTTCAATCCCCTTACCCCACACTTAAATGATGCAATGTCCCCATTGCATGCATAAACAATAAAAGAGCATAAAAGTAAAGACAGAAATTGGAACAAACTCCCCTAGGATAGAAGTGGCGAGGTCGAATCCGGATCTTGTGTGGTTGGCATCTCGTGAGATAACTGGAAAGTGGTACTCTGGACTTCTACCAGAATGGACTTCAATGTACCAAGAGAACCATACTTCAAATGGTGTGAAACAAGCAACCACAAATGTGAATATGAGTAGCAACACGACATGGTATTGAAGGAACACGTCATGGTCTTCGAAAAATCTGGAATGTTAATCGTGAATTTCCTCGACACCATGTCGTGATTAGATGTGACCACGCCGTGGTTTCGTTGTTCCCAGAAAAATAAAACTTCTATCAGCTCGATTTTTGGCCAAGAAAAAGTAATACCAGTGTGGTATACTCTTCTATTTTGCTGAAAAAAAATGTGCACTTCTAGTTAGTACGATTAACTACTCATCTTCATTACTTAAAATCGTTTCCTTTCAATTTTCGAGTTTCACCCCTCACTTAAGCTTTTGTCACATTCTCCCAGAAAGCATCCATCAATTCCTCTCATCAACTAACTACGCTTTTGAGAAATCAAAACAAACAAGTAATACTAAGGAAAACAACCACAAAATCTAAAATTACTTGAAATCCTACATTACTTAAAATCCCAAATTGCCAAACATAAAAACAAATAAATTGTCTTAAAAACCACACAAACATAAAATAATATAAAACCATAGATAATCACTACTCGTTTTCGTCTCCTCCTCCACTATCATTGGAAGCACTTTGGTGTTCCGCCCATAACTCATCCCAAGTCGGGATATAAGTGTACTACGAGGGATAACCGGTTGGTCGATCAATTGCCAAGTGTTGCATCATTAGATCCATATACATTCCTATGTAATTTATTCCCCTGACCAAATTGTCTTGATACCGACTCAAATAAACATTATAAGGGTCCATTGGAAACTCATCCTCCTTAGAAACAATAGGTGCCTCCTCGTGCATATCATCACCTCGTCTCCTATCTCTCCTAAGTGTAGGAGTCTCCACTAGGTCATCTGGTGGAATAGAGTCACTGCTACCCCATTATCAATCACCACTCACGCTCTTTTGAATAAAAGACATTTGAAAAGACGGGTGATCTCCAAGGACAAATCCCTAGCCTCCTTCAGCTAAAAAATACCATAAGACCTAGCTAATCTCGATCTGAGCACTCCCCCAGTTATAGGTGCTCCCTTCCCGTCCTTCCTGGCTCTTGTTGCTAAAAATCCGCCACACAATGTGGAAGATGATAGAAAGCCCCAGGTGTGATGATGCTCCACATGAAAAACACATCCAGGGTAGGTACCTTATCCCCCTTCTTCCTTTAGTTGATGGTAAAGGTGAGAGGGTGGTGGATAAGCATATGAGTTGGTGACTAGATGTCACCTTCTTGAGATGTCCCTGGAATATATATACCCCATTAGCTATGGTGTTCCACCAATTTTCATCACTAACACCATGTGGAAAACCCTTATGAAAATCATCCGTAAAAGCGCTAAAATCCACGGTCATAACCTCAACTTGATTTTACAGATCTAACCTCCATGCCCACTCAGCCAAACTGCATTCTCTTCTCTGCCCTCCCAAACAAAAATTGAAATTCTCCATGTCGTGAATGTCATCCATTTTCCTATATCGGACAGTAGAAAGGAACTCTATACATAATTCATTATACATCGATTCTTGAAGTCTAAATAATCGCCTCCACCTAGTGCAAACAAACCAAACTTTGTCCCAACAAATTCTTTGACCAAATACTGGTCAAGCATTTCCACCAACCCAACCCCCTGAAACAAATCCTAGTTGAGAGCATTTGGAACATGAATTCCCCGAACCCTCATTGCAGCTAACTTGTTCCTCCACTCAATAATAACCGGAGGTTCAACAACATTTGGAAAATTAAACTACAGGAAATCCTAGGATGCACTAGGGTTTTGTTTCCTTGCTCTGTTCATTTTCTGTAAAATCAAACAAAAAAAAAACAACCCACAACAACACAACAATTTAGGAATAAAAATCGAAAAGGATCATGTTTACTGAAAACCCAACCCGTCCTGTTGGCTTCAACCACGTCGTGGTTCAAGAACAGGTCCGCGACAGATGGCGAAATCGAACAAGAAACCACCAACCAAACTCAAATTAGGCATAAGGGTTTTGTTTAGGCTCAATATTAACACTATTAGGTATCAATTTCAAGTTCAAAATGAGCAAAAACAACCCCGAATCAAGTTAAAAATCAGAACAATAGGTTTTGAAAAATAACTAAAAATTTACGCATTAAACGAAATTGTTGCACAATACCACACTATATCACCAATTTAAAACGATTAGAAGTAAAAAGATGTTACCTTGGTTGAAGAAAAGGGAGAAAAATCGAGGATTTCTTGAGAAGGATGTCGTGGGAGCAAGAACTCTTCGTATTGCGAGCGTGTGGATGAAAAAGTGTTTAATCTTTTGACTTTTTAGGGTAAATCCAAATTCAGTGAAAAACAACGACACCATAGTGTCTTTGGAGGCAACACGTCATGTTGTTATAAGACTTCGCGATTGTAGGGCCCTTTTCCACCACCACGTCGTGGCAACCGTTCATCACGTCGTGGTGGTGTACAGTGCACCAAAAATTAATTTCAAAATATTTCTTCTTATAAAAACACCACACCCCACACTTGTGACTTGCTTGCCCTCACAACAACATTTACTAGCAAAAGAGTGAAAAACCTTGTATATAAAAAAACTTTTAAAAAAAATTAAAACTGGAATGTTAATCGTGAATTTCCTCGACACCATGTCGTGATTAGATGTGACCACGCCGTGGTTTCGTTGTTCCCAGAAAAATAAAACTTCTATCAGCTCGATTTTTGGCCAAGAAAAAGTAATACCAGCGTGGTATACTCGTCTATTTTGCTGAAAAAAAATGTGCACTTCTAGTTGGTACGATTAACTACTCATCTTCATTACTTAAAATCGTTTCCTTTCAATTTGCGAGTTTCACCCCTCACTTAAGCTTTTGTCACGTTCTCCCAGAAAGCATCCATCAATTCCTCTCATCAACTAACTACGCTTTTGAGAAATCAAAACAAACAAGTAATACTAAGGAAAACAACCACAAAATCTAAAATTACTTGAAATCCTACATTACTTAAAATCCCAAATTGCCAAACATAAAAACAAATAAATTGTCTTAAAAACCACACAAACATAAAATAATATAAAACCATAGATAATCACTACTCGTTTTCGTCTCCTCCTCCACTATCATTGGAAGCACTTTGGTGTTCCGCCCATAACTCATCCCAAGTCGGGATATAAGTGTACTACGAGGGATAACCGGTTGGTCGATCAATTGCCAAGTGTTGCATCATTAGATCCATATACATTCCTATGTAATTTATTCCCCTGACCAAATTGTCTTGATACCGACTCAAATAAACATTATAAGGGTCCATTGGAAACTCATCCTCCTTAGAAATAATAGGTGCCTCCTCGTGCATATCATCACCTCGTCTCCTATCTCTCCTAAGTGTAGGAGTCTCCACTAGGTCATCTGGTGGAATAGAGTCACTGCTACCCCATTATCAATCACCACTCACGCTCTTTTGAATAAAAGACATTTGAAAGGACGGGTGATCTCCAAGGACAAATCCCTAGCCCCCTTCAGCTAAAAAATACCATAAGACCTAGCTAATCTCGATCTGAGCACTCCCCCAGTTATAGGTGCTCCCTTCCCGTCCTTCATGGCTCTTGTTGCTAAAAATCCGCCACACAATGTGGAAGATGATAGAAAGCCCCAGGTGTGATGATGCTCCACATGAAAAACACATCCAGGGTAGGTACCTTATCCCCCTTCTTCCTTTGGTTGATGATAAAGGTGAGAGGGCGGTGGATAAGCATATGAGTTGGTGACTAGATGTCACCTTCTTGAGATGTCCCTGGAATATATATACCCCATTAGCTATGGTGTTCCACCAATTTTCATCACTAACACCATGTGGAAAACCCTTATGAAAATCATCCATAAAAGCGCTAAAATCCACGGTCATAACCTCAACTTGATTTTACAGATCTAACCTCCATGCCCACTCAGCCAAACTGCATTCTCTTCTCTGCCCTCCCAAACAAAAATTAAAATTCTCCATGTCGTGAATGTCATCCATTTTCCTATATCGGACAGTAGAAAGGAACTCTACACATAATTCTTTGTACATCGACTCTTGAAGTCTAAATAATCGCCTCCACCTAGTGCACACAAACCGAACTTTGTCCCAACAAATTCTTTGACCAAATACTGGTCAAGCATTTCCACCAACCCAACCCCCTGAAACAAATCCTAGTTGAGAGCATTTGGAACATGAATTCCCCGAACCCTCATTGCAGCTAACTTGTTCCTCCACTTAATAATAACAGGAGGTTCAACAACATTTGGAAAATTAAACTACGGGAAATCCTAGGATGCACTAGGGTTTTGTTTCCTTGCTCTGTTCATTTTCTGTAAAATCAAGCAAAAAAAAAACAACCCACAACAACACAACAATTTAGGAATAAAAATCGAAAAGGATCATGTTTACTGAAAACCCAACCCGTCCTGTTGGCTTCAACTACGTCGTGGTTCAAGAACAGGTCCGCGACAGATGGCGAAATCGAACAAGAAACCACCAACCAAACTCAAATTAGGCATAAGGGTTTTGTTTAGGCTCAATATTAACACTATTAGGTATCAATTTCAAGTTCAAAATGAGCAAAAACAACCCCGAATCAAGTTAAAAATCAGAACAATAGGTTTTGAAAAATAACTAAAAATTTACGCATTAAACGAAATTGTTGCACAATACCACACTATATCACCAATTTAAAACGATTAGAAGTAAAAAGATGTTACCTTGGTTGAAGAAAAGGGAGAAAAATCGAGGATTTCTTGAGAAGGATGTCGTGGGAGCAAGAACTCTTCGTATTGCGAGCGTGTGGATAAAAAAGTGTTTAATCTTTTGACTTTTTAGGGTAAATCCAAATTCAGTGAAAAACAACGACACCACAGTGTCTTTGGAGGCAACACGTCATGTTGTTATAAGACTTCGCGATTGTAGGGCCCTTTTCCACCACCACGTCGTGGCAACCGTTCATCACGTCGTGGTGGTGTACAGTGCACAAAAAATTAATTTCAAAATATTTCTTCTTATAAAAACACCACACCCCACACTTGTGACTTGCTTGCCCTCACAACAACATTTACTAGCAAAGGAGTGAAAAACCTTGTATATAAAAAAACTTTTAAAAAAAATTAAAACTAAAAGGAAAGAAAATGCAAACTCAAATGTCGGGTTGCCTCCCGCAAGCTCTCTTTTTCATGAGCCAGACTCCGTCCTGCCCTATGTTGTGGCGGTTTCTTCCCAAATCACGTTTTCTCCTACCATATCTTCTTTTGGCATTCCTTCTTCGTAATGTTTCACACGATTCCCATTTACTTTAAATGATGTTCCATCACCCTTACATAATTCGATTGTTCCATATGGAAAAACTTCTTTCACAACGAACGGAACATACCATCATGTCTTTAATTTGCTTGGAAAAAGCTTCATTCCTGAATTAAAGAGCAGGACTTTTTGATCGGGCTCAAAATGCTTATTGCCTCTTAACCTAGCATCATGCCAATTTTTATGTTTTGTCTTTATAAATCAAGGAATTAGTATAAGCTTCATTTCTCAATTCCTCTAGGGCATTCATCTGCATTAAACGGTTAGTATGCAATTCGGATAAATCAAAGTTACAAGTCTTTAAAGCCCAAAATGCCTCGTGTTCGATTTCGACCGGTAAATGACAATTTTTACCAAAAACTAGCCTATAAGGCATAGTATCAATTGGAGTTTTAAAAGCAGTTCGAAATGCCCACAATGCGTTATCATGCTTGTTGGACCATACCTTTTTATTACTTCTGATTGACCTTTCTAATATTCATTTTAAAGCCTTTTTTATTATTTCGGTTTGCCCACTTGTTTGTGGATGATAAGGTGTTGCAAACCTATGGTGGACACCATAATTTTGTAACACCCTTGCAAGTTGTTCATTGCAAAAGTGGGTTCCCCGATCACTAATTAATGCATTGGGCATGCCAAAACGAGAAAATAATTGTTTAAGAAATTTAACGACAACACGTGCGTCATTAGGGGGTAAAGCTTGCGCTTCCTCCTATTTCGACACGTAATCAATCACTACTAATAAATACTTGTTACCTCTCGAAGTCGGAAAAGGTCCCATGAAGTCAATTCCCCAAATGTCAAATACCTCACAGACTTGAATGATGTTTTGAGGCATTTCATTGCGCGACAATAGATTACCCGAATGTTGGCAAGAGTCGCGCACTTTGACAAAATCAGTAGCGTCTTTGAAAATCGTGGGCCAATAGAATACCATCTCAAATACCTTCTTTGTCGTGTATTGGGCCTCATTATGTCCTCCAGTTGGCCTGCTATGACATTGTTGAAGAATGTTTCTTGCTTCACTTCCGAATAAACAACGCCTTATCATCCCATCCGCACAACTTCTAAATAAATAAGGCTCATCACAGAAATAATATTTGAGTTCTGAGAAAAGTTTTGCTGGTGGGATAAACCTTTGGGGAGATACTGCTTGCAATAAAATTGACAATATCCGCATAGCATGGTTCTTCCTACGTCATTAACATCAAATATTCCTCGGGGAAGTTATCATCAATTTTGTCCTCATTCAATTCTTTGAGTTTCAGATTCTCCAATCTTGAAAGATGATCGGCCGTAACATTTTCGATTCCCTTTTTGTCCTTGATCTCGATGTCAAACTCTTGAAGTAAAAGCATCCATCGAATCAATCTTGGCTTAGCATCCTGCTTATTAAACAAATACTTAAGAGCAGAATGGTCAGTAAAAACAATAGTTTTGGACAAAATCATTTAGGGACGGAATTTGTCAAAGGCATAAACAACGACCAACAACTTTTTTCTGTAGTCGTGTAATTTTCTTGGGCCGGATTAAGGGTCTTGCTTGCGTAATAAATGGATTGAAAGTGCTTATCAACTCTTTGTCCCAAAACCGCTCCTAAAGAGAAATCGATGGCATCACACATAAGTTCGAAAGGTAAACTCCAATTGGGGGCTACCATGATTGGGGTGTGAGTTATTTTATTTTTTAAGCTTTCAAATGCTTCCAAACATTCTTTCGAAAAATTAAAATCTGCATATTTAAAAAGCAACAAGGTTAAGGGCTTGTAATTTTTAAAAAATCTTTTATGAAACGGCGGTAAAATCCCGCATGACCAAAAAAAACTCCGCACCCCTTTCACGTTAGTTGGATGTGGTAATGTAGCAATGGTGTCGATGTTTGCACGATCTACCTCAATTCCCATTTTGGAAACTTTGTGACCTAGGACTATTCCTTCCTTCACCATAAAATGACACTTTTCCCAATTCAAAACTAAGTTGGTCTTCTCATGCCTAGCAAGCTTTAAATCAATGTTATGCAAACAATCATCAAAAGAGGACCCAAAAACAGAAAAACCGTCCATGATAACTTTCATGAACTTTTCCACCATGTCGTGAAAGATTGCGGTCATGCATCTTTGAAATGTGGTCAGTGCATTGCATAATCCAAATGACGTACGACAATAGGAAAAGGTCCCACTTGGACATTTAAATGTCGTATTCTCTTGATCTCGTGGGTCGACGAGAATTCAGAAATACCCTATAAAAACCATCTAGAAAATAGTAATAGAGATGATGTTGGTGATTTTAGTGTCACCATGTCATTTTATGTAATTGGAACTAACATTGAGTTAGGGGGTTTCATAATTTGTACTCTAATATATATACGAGTGTGTGCAGAGTGCACGCATGTATAAGATCGAATTTGAAGTCGGTCGACAACAAGTCGGGGGTCCCGACGCAGCGCCCCTAGGTCCAGGGTGTCCAAAGGCGCAACGCCCCTTTGGCGGGGTTTAGGGGCAGCGCCCCTAGCGGGGTCCAAGGGCAGAGCCCCTGGCTCGGGTCCCAAATTTTACATATTGGAACATAGTGGGAAAATCGATTCTTGAGGGTGATTATGGTAAAACTGACGACAATCGTCAGCTTTGGAAACCATTGATTTCCTCATTAAATTTCGGATTTCCCTGACTTGCTTCTAAAGCCAACCCTAAGAGGCAAACCCTAAATCTCGTTTATTCCATAAAAGACTCTTCTCTTTGAGAAGAGATACGCAACCATTAGCTCTCTTTTCTTCAGACGAACATAAAATCCTTCGAGCAATTTGGCTTACGATTTATGTGTCTGGATTCGTAAGTGTCCCCTTGGATTATCATAGGTTGAATTTCTTGCAACCCAAACATAGGGTAGAAATATCAGTTCGAAAAGTTTTCACACGATCCAAGGGTTATCCAGATCTCCAACATAAACCTAGTTCATCCAACAGATAACCAGATAAACGTTCGGGCATTTGATCGATAAAAGGTAAAGGAAAGTGGTCTTTGCAAGTGGCATCGTTTAACTTGCGATAATCGATGCACACTCGCTAACCGGTTACCGTTCGCGTCGGAAGGAGCTCGTCCTTTTCGTTTGCAACTACCGTCATCCCACCTTTTTTTGGTACCACATGGATTGGACTAACCCATGGGCTATCGAAAATTGAATATATAATCTTGGCGTCCAACAATTTCACCACTTTTTTTTCACCACTTCTTGCATCTTTAGATTTAATCTTCTCTGTGTTTGCACCACTGGTTTGGCCCTTTCTTCCAAGTTTATATTGTGTGAGCATAGGAAGGGTTACAATGCATTGAACTTTATGATTTTTGCTAAATTATCTTTCTATATTTCATACAACTTTATGATTTTTGCCTACAATGCATTGAACTTTACAAAATTTTAATAGAACATTACAATTGGATTTGTCACTCCATTCAAATCTTTAATTGAACTCATCATTATGAATTTTTTAGTGGTAACTTTATGTTATATTTTTTGTGGTGGTTATATAAAAGTTCAATAGAACATTACAACTGCATTTGTTACCTCATTCAAATCTCTAATTGAACTCACCATTATGGATTTTTTTAATGATAACTTTGTGTTATATTTATGGTGGTTGTGTTTTTATATTAATAGATTGGATAAAAGGATTTTAACTAATTAATGGTAATGTTATATTATATTTGTCATGTTTTAATTGATTAGTTTTAATATAAATAAAAGACAATATATATATCATTCTCTATGGAAAATACCTTGTCATGTTTTTTTATCAGATTGAGTCATTTTTATATAAGAAAAAAACACGATATTTTATATATCATGCTGTATTGTATAAGATAAAACCACAATACAATTGACTGATTTGAATAGCCTTGACTAATCTATTAAACAATTTGTTTATGTAAAAGGATAAAGACTTATTAATTTTTCTTAGTTTTTCTATTCTTTATATGTGGGTCAAGGTCTATAAGTACCTACAAAACCAAACTTGATTTTTTTGGTCTTCTGCATCCTCGTCGTTGCCCATGTCTTGACCTAAAGGCTAAATCACAAGTTGATATTAACACTAAGGCACCCCTTGTTACATGATTGAATACGCCATACAAAACATGTTATAATATCTTTAGGGTGCAAGGGGGCTAGTCTACGATCTCTTGAATCAGATAGGATCGATCGAGTTCAATCAAGTAAAGTATTTTTCAGTCAAGTCAATTCTTGTTCTGTTTATGAAACACAACTGTTGAGTACCTTCAAAAGTGAATATTCTTGCATGAAGGGCCTACACTGAAATAATCCCAACAAGGGTAAACCTGGAGCAAAGAGGTGTGCAATGCCGAGTATGCTATGACCTATGTGCAATGCTTTTCCTGAATATGGTAACCATTTTTTTCTTCTGGAATGCTCTGTTGTTAAAGAGGTCACGGCTTTAACTCATAATTGGTGTACTGTGTGATCATTTTCACTGGTCGAAATGGTGGATCTGCAATTAGGGTCGATGTGTCAAAAGAAGGCGGGTCTTTAGGTGGGTGTTATTCTCTTGGCAATTGTTTGGATAATCTCGAACCATCGAAATAGTCACTTTTTCAACTCTAAGGTAAAGAGTTGTCGGGCTTTAGTTGATGAAATCACGACAACCAGTTTCCCTTCGCTTAAAACTAGTCAAGAAAAGTGCTACTTTAGATTAAAAAGATTGGTATAAATGTATTTACAAACTGTAATTCTAGCTTCTCGCTAGTTCCTTAATGATTTTTTTTCTTTTTGTTGTCTAAAAAAGAAAAGATGCCTTGTGCATCTTAGACTTAAGTGAGAAAAATTAGGTTTGCGCCTAAACACAAGTCATTGATAGCCTGTTAGTTATCTTGCCTTTGAAAGCAAGGGTTCTTTCAATCATAATTAATCTCCTTCTGATCTGAAAATAGTTATTCTTACGGGCATTGAGCCAACCCCATATGCTTTCGAAGGACATCATATTATGATACGATATTTAATCTTTCTAGATGTGCATATAAGAACCCAGTCCACATTGTCATAAATTCTCACAATATTATGGCCACTGAACTCCAGCCCTTATGATTTTCTATATTTACATCACCTAGAACTAATTGCGTTACACCTGGTAACAGTAGTTAGGTCCAACCAATCATGGTCAAAGTTTATAGATATTCGACCTATTAGTCAAATTTAATAAATTGACAAATTTATGATTTGATGGCTACGCAGTCTCTTATGAAATTTCAAGCTATGGTCAACTTTGCAAGATTATCAAATTTGAATGACAAGATGGTCAAGCTTCAACCACATGTTGAAAGCTTCGCAACGTACGTGACTATATATCAGGTTTCAGAACATATGGTAAAACTTTGCCAAGAACAGATAGCAAAAAATACGTATATATTTTTTCAACGGCGACCACAAACACTTAGATGATAAATAAATTTCAGCATAAATGCAAACTTTAACTTAGGAATTGAATCTCCATCTTACCCATCAGTATAGAAAAATGTCAACTTTAAACTAATCATTTTGTAAAATATGAATACAATAATAGGTAAACTAAAAAACGTGGACTTAAGATGCAAATGGTTTTCATTTATTTGTTAAGTAAAATTTAAAATACATTATCATTGAAGCACATGGACAGAAAGGGTATGTAGAGCCGCGGAACATATGTATGAAATCCTATAATTAGTCGACTACTAAAACTTAAACACTAAATTAGGAGGTGGGTCATCACAACTTGCCAAATAACAAGGTTGTGAATGGATGTCTACCTCATAATTATGTCAAGATTTTTGGCATATAAAGTTTGTAAACTATAATACCACAATAATCATCAAAACCTAATAAAAACTAGACGCAATACTATTACATATCGACATAGTTTCATAATTATACAATACAAATTATTTGAAGTTATTTTGGTTAAGTATCTATGTTTTCATTTTGCTTCATTTTGACTTTTTTTTTTTTGAAAAATTTCATTTATATCATTATAAACTTTAAGTATTACGTCAATATCATGTCATGGTTTGGAGGCTTTCTTTAAACCGTCTTCCTATGAGAAATAATTTGGTTAATAGAAGTGTAGAGATTGATTCCTTGTTATGTCCGATTTGTGGTGATTTTTGGGAAAATGTCAATCATTTATTATTTGGTTGTCATGTGGCTGCTTCTTTGGTTGACAAGATTTCGAAGCGGTGGGATATAACTATTCCAACACTTAATTCATTTGAAGATTGATGGTCTTGGTTTGATTCATTGAATTTGCAGTCGTCTTGTAAGTCTTATCTGGAGGGTGTGTTTTTCACTATTTGGCGGTTCATTTGGTTGCTCAGAAATTCTATTGTGTTTGATATGGGACGGTTCAAGAAGTGGGATATTTGGGACAAAGTTATTACTCAATCGTTTTTATGGGTTTCGAGTAGAACGAGAAGAAAGAAAATTAGTTATGTAGGTTGGCTCTCCAATCCTATGTTTGTCTTTTGATTATTGATTTTATGCTTTTTGCTTTTTGCTTTTTTGTTGTTCTTGTTAGCTCTTTTTTAACTTTTTTTAATAAAATTGTCGTTCAAAAAAAAATATTACGTCAATGTCCTTATAAATATTAAAATTACATATACGTCAATCTCAAACTATGAAATTTACATGCAAATCCAAACTCACATATTAATTTAAATTAAACTAATGTAATATTAAAAAACTTATCTAAAATTCAAAATTATATATGATGTTACTAAAATACCTTCCTAAATACAAGAAGACGCCATGATCATATGGTCTATGTATATGCCAATATATCCATGAATGAAGGGCCAAGACTCATTCGGTTAACACAAAATCTTTAATAAATGCTCATCTTTAGATCGCTCATTGGGATTTGATGAACTCGCCTTCCAGGTGTTCATCAACCGCTTAATATCTTGAACACACTCCTTCCAAGCTTCACAATTAAAGTTCGCTGTATTTTCAATATTTTCCAATGGATTCTCAGCGTGTTGTCACGGGATGACTCTTTTAGACTAGTCAATATCGTGTGCCACTCAATGCTTCTCCGACTAAGTCAGGCTAACTTCGACGATCTAGATGTACTAACGAACTTAGGAAGCAAGAGTTACGACAAGGGACACTTCAAGAAAGCTTCTATTATATAACTCAACTTCTTTACAAGGCAACTTCTCGATGGATTGGGCAAATGAGCCCTTCTCCCTATTTATAGGAACCTTACACCTCCGCAAGGGAAGTTTCTAGGTTCTGGACATTCGCGAGTATTCTAGATCATTCTTACAAGATCTTATTCTACATACAAAATTCTATAAGGTTCTATACTACTCTTTTGTGTCTAGAGTATTCTACGATGGTCTAGGATCTTCCGTATCGTTCTAGCTTCCACTAGTGCACTCTTGATTATTCCGGATCGTTCCATCATGTTCCGTGGACACCTATAATTTTCTAGCGTCTTCCGGGGTCTCGTAGAGTATTCTTGATCTCTCCGGAGACTTCTCGAGGATACTTGATCGTTTCGGAGTTCTCTAGACGAATGTGGAATTTTCCAAAAACTCGGTCCGTGACACCCTCCCCCACTTAAACCCTTGACGTCCTCGTCAAGTCGTTTAGCATGTGTCACTTGTCTTCTTACTTCTTTGCCTGTTATGGGTCTTCTCGTAGCCTCATGATATATCAAAGGAATTCTTGAGGATGATCGTGACTCCGTCTTGGACCGATATGTGTCGACACCTCGAACTATGTGGTTTGGTTTCACATACTTCCTGGTTCGATCACTAGTCGCTTGTGAATCATCTTCCTTCTTCCAACTTAGGGTATTTTCCCGTATCTTCCCAACTTCCCTAAAGTCTTTGTTAAACTTCATCGATGATAGCATTCGAGACCTTGTTCTACTCTTTTCTATTGGTACGATGTGAATGATTTTACCTTTAGTAATACGCATCGTGTTATCACTTTCAAATGACCATGGACGTACTCCATCTAGGAATTGCATTCCTAATACCATGCTATAGTCGTCCATCGGTACGACTACTAGGTCAATGTTGCCTTCCCATCCCGCGATTTTCGTGGATACTCCCCATGAAACTCCTAGGATAGGATTGGATGGACAATTGACAACCTTCAATCGTCCTTCTTCTTTCGTGTAGCTAATCCCCAATCTCTTAGCTTCGTTTTCAGAAAGGAAGTTGTGAGTCGCACCTGAATCTATTAACGCTTTGGTATTTCCTCCATTCAACTTGGCTTCGACTAGCATGAGACTTCCTACCTTAGAACCACTCCCTTTCGATTCCCTTGTCTCATCTTTTGTCATAGAGTTCAGAAGTCGCATGGAACTCATGTGAGCTTCTTTTTCTTCTTCTCGCAACACCATCGCATAAAATGTCTTTTTCTTCGGACAGTCTCGGATCAAGTGAGGACCATCACACAAGTAGCACTTGATCTCCTTCCGTTCTTCTCTTCGGTTTCTTCCTTCGATTGCTTTTCCTTTCGTATTCAAAGGTTGGGGTGTGTTTTGTTTTGGTTCCGGTTCTGACATAGTTTGTTCTCCCCCACTATTCTTCTTAACTGTGCTTTCTTTTCGAAATTCCATTAGATCTTCTGCCACGGCAATAGCTTCGTCGATGTCTTTGACATTTCTCCTCTTGAGCTCGTTATAGGCCCAAGATTGTAGTCCATCCATGAAATAGAAAAGTTTGTCCTTCTCTTGCATGTCGGGTAACTCTAGCATCAAGCTCGTGAACTCGACTATATAGTCTCGGATGGATCCAATATGCTTTAGCCCACGAAGTTTCTTCATCGCTACGTCTTCAGCATTATGTGGGCAGAATTGTCTCTTAAGTTGCCTCTTGAATTCTTCCCATGTGTCTATGGTATATAATCCTTTTTCAATATCACCGTGTTTCCTTCGCCACCATAGAGTTGCACTCTCACATAGATAAAGTACGGCTGTATCTACCTTCGTCTTGTCGTCCTTCACTTTACTAGCATTGAAGTAGCATTCCATCGACCAAAAGAATTCGTCAAGTTCTTTGGGGTCGCGTTTACCTCCATACTTCAATGGTTTGGGTGCTTCTGTGTGCGGAAACGTTCTTGCAATGGTCCTTCCGACGATTGCTGCCTTGCACAGGTTTACTTCGGCTTGTAATGCGTCTACCTTCTCACATAACTCATTCCGCAAGGTGTTGATAAGTCCAACGACTTCTTCCTTGATGACACTGATGGTCTCCTTCAATCCATCACTCGTGTCACTTATCTCAGCAACGAATTGATCGACGGCATCCTTCCATTCAAGGATCTCACCGACGTTAATCTCTGTCCTTGTAAGCTTGTTTTCTAAGCTTGCCAAGGCATCTACCGTCTGATCCCTCCTCTTGGACTTCCTTCCTTTCTCCTCGACGACAGGGGGAATGTTGAATACTTCACTTGCTCCTTCCATCGTAATGGTCTCTTGCTTGCTCGAACTTGGCTCTGATACCACTTGTCACGAGATGACTCTTTTAGACTAGTCAATACCGTGTGCCACTCAGTGCTTCTCCGACTAAGTCAGGCTAACTTCGACGATCTAGATGTACTAACGAACTTAGGAAGCAAGAGTTACGACAAGTGACACTTCAAGAAAGCTTCTATTATATAACTCAACTTCTTTACAAGGCAACTTCTCGATGGATTGGGCAAATGAGCCCTTCTCCCTATTTATAGGAACCTTACACCTCCTCAAGGGAAGTTTCTAGGTTCCGGACATTACCGAGTATTCTAGATCATTCTTACAAAATCTTATTCTACATACAAAATTCTATAAGGTTCTATACTACTTTTTTGTGTCTAGAGTATTCTACGATGGTCTAGGATCTTCCGTATCGTTCTAGCTTCCACTAGTGCACTCTTGATTATTCCGGATCGTTCCATCATGTTCCGCGGACACCTATAATTTTCTAGCGTCTTCCGGGGTCTCGTAGAGTATTCTTGATCTCTCCGGAGACTTCTCGAGGATACTTGATCGTTCCGGAGTTCACTAGACGAATGTGGAATTTTCCAGAAACTCGGTCCGTGACAGTGTGCTCACTTGTTACTCTGCCACAAAGAATCCATATCCTTTAGAAACCAATTCGCAAGGAAATTCAGATTCTTCCATCACCATAACCACCAAAGAGCTTTTTGGGTTATGGGTTTTTTTTGAAGTCAAGAGTAACTTGTTGGATCTATATGCTCAATAATCATTATTGAATGATATAACTAATAATATATGATCATATAGGGTCACACCTTAATCAAGTTGGTGCATATTGAATATTTATTATTAATATGATTATAAATAAATATAACCAACTCTTTTATTTAATTAGGGGAAATTATTTTTTTTCATGAAAATAATATATCAAAATGTCATAACTTGTTATTATATCACATGGTATGATATAATTAGTTATGTACAAATTTTTGGGCATATTGGATACCATTTAACATATACTTACTTACTAGTTATTTAATAGAAAAGTCAATACCTTTTTTTCCTCTCTTTTTGGTCTTCGTGGCCGTAGATATGGAGACGTATGGTAGGTTGCTTGCCAACCTCCCTCTTACACATATCTTTCTTGTAAGAAACCATTATCTTGCATTCAATGAAGGTATGAGCTCTAGATCATGCATGCAAGTATATAAGGTAGTCTTAGGCTTTCATTTGTGACTACTCTTTCCCTTTAAAAGAAGCCACAATCGTGAGCTCTCCTTATTCTCCCTCTCTTTCCCTTTTCAAGCTAGTTGCAAGAATTGGGTTTTCATAAGTGTTTCTCCTTTAATGTTTGTTTGAGTTAAGCACTTAAAGGCTGAATAAATCATTAATACAAGAAGGGAACTATCATTCTTTGTACCTTACTCTTGGTGGTGAATACTTGTAGAAAAGATCAAGTTTCTTGTCTTTTCCATATACATCAACACCGCAATTCCAAGTGGGTTCAAAGGATCCAACGGTTGTCACTCTAAAACACACAATGGTTGTTTTAATATCATTCTAACTATGTAAAAGGATCCTTGATGGGTTTGTTCTAAAATGGTCTAAAATAAGTAGTTATTTTATTATTGCTTTTGTTTCCGTTTTTAAGAAAAACTCTCAATTTTTAAGAAAAATTCTCAGTTTTATTTATTAAACCCCATCATAACTCCTCAACATGGCCAGTATCTGGGAATTCAACATAAATCATCTCCAATCGTTTGTGTCGTGTCCACCCAAACTAGGTGTCTTGTTGTAACTTTAGAGTTTCGATATTTATTTTTGATAAATTTTCTTTATTTCTATGTTTTAGTACTATAATTATGTTAATGGTCTTGATCCGGGCCATGAATCCTATTGCATTTTTGCTTGGGTATTATCATGCTTACTTGATTATGCAGATTCAACTTTCTTTATTTTGGCACATTAGATGTTTGAAAAAATGTCTAAAGGAAAATTTACAAATCTAACCTAACAATATGTGTTCTCTGGAGAAGAAGAAATCGGGTAAACAAGAAAAAAGTCAAAGAGATCTAATGGGAAGGTGCAACTGACTCTTCGGTTACACCATCAAGTCACTACTAGAAAACTAGTGCAATAGCTACAGCACAATCCGTAGCTATTCCGTAGCTATAACCGGATAGCTATGGAATTGCTACGGAAAAATGACTGTAGCATAATGGCCCATGGGAAAATTATAGCTACGGATTAGCTATGGAATCGCTACAGAATTTTCCGTAGCTACCATAGCTACGGAAATAAATAGCTACGGATTTCCTACAGAATAGTTACGAAATTTAATAGCTACGGAACTAAATAGCTACGAAATAGCTACAGAAGTGGATAGCTACGGAATAGCTACAGAAGTAAATAGCTACGGATTTTCTGTAGATAATCCGTAGCTAATTGCTTTTTATTTAAAAAAAATCAATAATTTTTTTTAAATAAAAAACAATTAATTTGGTCAAAATGAAATAAAAATTTATTACATTAAACTACAAAATATCAAATACATTACTAAGTGCTTAACACATTACAAAAACATCATTTTCCAAAAATAAATATTACAATAAACATCATCTATAAAACAAAATAAAAAATTTGGTCAAACTGAAAACTACGTTGCTATTTACAACACTTACAGTGCACTGATGCACTGATACAAGGCATAGTCTTCCTCATTTGGGCCTAACAAAACAAAAAATTGATAACTTATTCAAATTTATCGTATAACATAAAATACATAATTGATAATTCTACTCTTACTCACCCAAGTTTTCTAGTTTAATAGTCTTGAATCCAACCTCATCTTCACTTGTCAAATATTGTCTACAAGGATCAATGCTTACAACCACCGCCTTTAAAATAAACATAACATATTTAGATGCAAAACATTAAATGGATAATAATACCCTTACTTCTAAATGACAAGATTTATCAAAATTTCACATGTTTGGATTTACCTTGCCTTTTCCTCACAATCCCATGTTAACATTAATATCGTCCTCAGTCTTCTCGAAAGACTGATTGTTTAGTCATTCAATACAACTCGTTGCAACAACCTGTATTTCCAGGTGATCACTAAATAATGGAACCAAAGGAAAGTCATTGTGTTTTGACAGCACCATCAACACCTGCAATCACATCAACAAAGGTCTTGTAAGAACTAAAATGGGAAATGTTCATTCGCTAAATTAAAAGTGAGAAATCTATTTCAGAAATGAATGTATCAGCACCATAAATATTGAATATCACCAAAGCAACATAAGGGGCAAAACAGGAAAAAGATGACTCGGAAGGAGGAAAAAGATGCCCAATTCCCTAGTTGGAACCACAATCAATGCTTGTAGAGCTGATCTTTGTGTGTTTATTACTGAAAAAAATCTGTAACAAGTATGCCAAAGTTTTCCTCGAACCTGTCTTTAGAACCAAATAATAATATTAATAAGTAAGTAGATAAATCATGGAAGAGGTTATATGATAATGTTCATAAATGAACCATTTTACACAGGGATAATTTTGATATAGATATATAAAGTACATTATAATTAAGAAAAATTCCATGAAAAATGTAGAAACAGAAAAAGGCTTAAGCAGTTAAGAAAAAATCGAGAATGGAGGTATACAAATCAAAGTAGAACAAGAAGCACAACTTTAACAAATAGAAATTCAGATTCTATGAACTTATGAAACAAACACATCATAAGAAAAAAAATCGAGCATGAAGTCATCAAGAAGTAGAAATCGAAAAAAAACGAAGTAATCGAGCATTAGATATCAAAAACTCACATTGTTGTTGTATACATGAAGTAAATATCAAAAAATAAAATAAAATAAGTCTAGGGTTTTACTTGGAGATGAAATCGAGCAGCAGCAGAGAAGAAATCGAGCAGGAGATATGCGACTGAGGAAGTAGAAATCGAAAACTCACTGCAAGGTTCGTTTAGCGGTGACAGCAAGGTCGACCGGTGGTGTGCTAAAGCGGTGATGGTGATGTCGATTGCAGATGAAATTGAAGACGAAAAGGTTGAAGAAGAAAAGGTGGGAGATTTGAGTCGGCCGGATTCGGGAGGGAAACAAAACCTCAAAATATTTGGGGGAAAAGGAAGCGGGTAAACAAAACTAGAAATATTTGGGAGGCTAAAAAAACGGGGACTAGAAAAACGCAAAAAAAATGGGCGCCATACGATTCAAACTCGGATTCTATATGTATAATGTCAAAGATTCAAACAGGCCGGGCATGCCACATCCATATACAAAAGCTCCTTAAGTTCTTTTATACAATACCGAATTGCATTCCTTTATTATTATTATTATTATTATTATTATTATTATTATTATTTTATTATTTTATTATTATTATTATTATTATTATTATTATTATTATTATTATCCATTAGTTTTACCATAATCACCCTCAAGAAATTGAATTTTCCATTATGTTCCCATATGTAAAATTCGGTGAGATTTTGGGGCGCTGCCCCAAACCACGCGGGGGCGCTGCCCCTCGACCCCGCCTGCTGACCTAGACCCCGCCAAACGGGCGCTGCCCCTTTGGAAACCCCGGACCCAGAGGCTCTGCCCCCGGACCCCCGACTAATCATCGAACCAGCTTCTAATTCGATCTTATACATGCGTCCACTCCGCACAACCCCTTACATATATTAGAGTACAAATTATGAAGCCCCTTAGCTCACATGTTAGTTCCAGTTACTTAAAATGACATGGTGACACTAAAATCACCAACAAATCAGGGTGTTCTAAGAATTAAACCCATCAACCCATTTGAATACCAGAAAGTAAAATACATACTAGTTTATCAAATTTCTAGAAAAATACAACTTGACACTATTATAAAGCCGTGTGTCCCAATCCTCTCATGATCATATTAAGGTCAAGTCCACAACCTCTTGAAATGCGGCTACACTTCACAATCATGTAGGTAACTCCTTTCCAGCAGCTGCTAACGCAACAAACTTAGATTACATTGTCGAGTTTGTAATGCAAGATTGCTTCTTGGAAGCCCAAGAAATAACACCTCCCCCAAGCAAGAATACCCAACCAAAAGTAGAGGAATGGTCCTCCATGTTTGTTATCCAACTTACATCCGAATGACCTTCTAAAACCGAAGGACTCCCTAAGTAACACAAACCATAATCCATATTTCCCTTGAGATAGTTAAACACTCTATTTACTGCTTTTCAATGTTGAGCACTTGGATTACTAGTGTACCTGCTCAACTTACCCACAACAAAATCAATATTAGGTCTGGTACTTGTCACGGCATACATCAAGCTACCAATAGCCATAGAGTATTCCAGTTGTGATATGGGAACACCATTATCCAAAGGAGTACTCACAGGAGAACAATCGGTAAAATTAAACCGCTTGAGAATGATGATGATGATGATTATGATGATGATGATGGTGGTGGTGGTGGTGGTGGTGATGATGATGATGATGATGATGATCGTGATGGTGGTGATGATGATGGTGGTGTGATGGTGATGATGATGATGATGATGATGGTTGTGGTGATGATGATGATGATGATGATGATGGTGGTGGTGGTGATGATGATGATGATGGTGATGGTGATGGTGGTGATGGTGATGATGATGATGATGGTGATGGTGTTGATGATGGTGGTGATGGTGATGATGATGATGATGATGATGATGATAATGATGATGATGGTGATGGTGGTGATGATGGTGATGATGGTGATGGTGGTGATGGTGGTGATGATGATGATGGTGATGATGATGCTGATGATGTTGATGATGTTGATGATGGTGGTGATGGTGATGATGGTGATGATGGTGGTGATGACGATGGTGGTGATAATGATTATGATGATGATGATGGTGGTGGTGGTGGTGATGATGATGGTGATGGTGGTGATGGTGATGATGGTGATGATGGTGATGATGATGATGATGATGGTGGTGGTGGTGGTGGTGGTGGTGGTGGAGGTCATGATGATGATGATGATGATGATGATGGTGTTGGTGGTGGTGGTGGTGATGATGATGATGATAGTGGTGTGGTGGTGATGATGATGATGATGATGATGGTTGTGGTGATGATGGTGGTGGTGATGATGATGATGATGATGATGATGGTGATGGTGATGATGGTGGTGATGGTGGTGATGGTGATGATGGTTATGATGATGATGATGATGATTATCATCATCATCATCATGATGTAGGTATAAGTGTTTGTGAGATGTATGTGAACGTATTCATAAGCATTATAGTGTTAAACCAGTAAACGAGTAATGAATCCCGTATGTGCACACGGCTTTATAAATGATATTAATAGCTATAAGTTGGTGAAAATATAGATAATCATGTATAATAGAGGTGTGAAAAAAACAGAGCGAAAAAACGACGTTTGGTGCCCGAAAAATAGAAAATAAGAAAAATTCGTAGCTAATCCATAGCTAATTAGCTACGGATTTTTCTTATTTTCTATTTTTTCGGGCACCAAACGTCGTTTTTTTCGCTCCGTTTTTTCACACCTCTATTATACATGATTATCTATATTTTCACCATTTTATAGCTATTAATATCATTTATAAAGTCGTGTGCACATACGAGATCCATTGCTCGTTTAATGGTTTAACACTATAATGCTTATGAATACACATACATCTCACAAACACGTATACATACATATATACACATACACATATACAACAACTCATTCATGTATATAAATATACATATAAAAACATAATCCATCACTAGTTGGTGAAAAGTATAGGCATTACAGTGTTAAACTGTGAAACGAGTACTTGATCCCGAAGGGGCACACGACTTTATGAACGATATTAATAGCTACAAGTTGGTGAAAATATAGATAATCATGTATAGTAGAAGTGTGAAAAAAACGAAGCGAAAAAAACGACGTTTGGTGCCCGAAAAATTGAAAATAAGAAAAATCTGTAGCTAATCCGTAGCTAATTAGCTACAGATTAGCTACGAAATTTTAACGGAAAGAATACTCGGTAGCTAATCCGTATGTAATTAGTATCCGTAGGTATTCCGTAGCCATTTCGTAGCTAATTAGCTACGAAATAGCTACGGATTTGCATCTGTAGCTATTCCGTAGCTAATTAGCTACAGAATAGCTACGGACCCGCATCCATAGCTATTCCGTAGCTATTCCGTAGTTATTCCGTTACTAAACTAGGGCATCCCATTTTGTAGCTGATCCGTAGCGATTCCGTAGCTAATTAGCTACGAAAATTTTCCGTAGCTATTTTCCGTAGGAAAACGCCATGTTTTCTAGTAGTGAGTGTATAATATATAAGTTGTGTTTTCTCTTGGATGTTTTTCATGAACAAGCTCCTCATGACAATACTAGGAAATATACATTTAATGAAGCATATTATAAGTCATTAAAGGGTTCATTTGATACACAAATGCATGTCATTAGATCCCCGTTATAAACAAACATGACACACATTTGTGTGATAAATTTCTACGACATGCACGGTGTGTCCTAAAATTTGACATCTTTTTATAAATTTTTGACAGACCTTTGTTTCGTATAATTTTTTACAGATTTTATGAAACATATACTATTTCTAAGTTTACTAAAATTCAAATTAAATCACATATTTTATATCTTAAATACAAATAATCATTCAAATAGTAAATAAATGCAATACATTGTTAATATGAGTTATAATCAAGTAAGCATAACCAAGAAAAAATTTGTAAGTACGTTAAGGAAGTTATTTACATTCATATTTATTCAAATCAATAACACACCACTTAATTAACATCAGAATCTGAAGAAAAAGTAACAACCATCGGTAAGCGCATTTTAGCCAACAAAACCACTTCATTTCCATTAAAATCTCTCCAAAACTTAATGACATGAAGTCTTTTTTCTACAGTATGACGTAATATAATCACAATAAAAAAATACAAGTTTGACATAATATAATCATAATAAAGAAAAACTTGAGCCTTTTCTGGTTAATATTACATGAAACATCATTTAGTCAAAAGTTATTACTAAACAGTAAATAAGTATAGGTGCTTAGAACTCAAAGATATAATAAAGAAAAATAATTGGAAAATGAACCTTACATTAAAATTATTAGGAGCATGATACTAGCCCATCACTCGAATATCTATCGGGAGAACTCTGTTCCATATTCTTACATAATTCAACTCTTCCTTTGAATACTAAAGAAAAAAATATAGAAGCAGCAAAAATCATACCAATATGCATACTATGACTTGATATCAAAGATGGTGCCATATTATTGCTAAAAAGTATCATAAGCCTCTTCACTCCAACATGTAGCTCCCCATTTTCCCCTATGAGGGTTATATCGTCATAATGTTAAGCTATTGAAAATCAACAATTTAATCATCAGTCAATTTATTTTTATACAACTTACATTAAAAGGAAATTCATCTAGCAAAAATGTTTCAGCAGCATGCAGCATGAACAAACCTGCCAAATATGACACTTGAGAAAAAAATAACACTTTTCCCATTGGCAAAACCCACACTCCAACTTTTTATTTTAGTTTTCATTATCCCTCGAAAAGGCCCCCAACAATTTGACACTATATTCAGTGTTGTTATTTTTATGTTTGGTAAAAAATAAATCCTTCTGCCCTTTTTTCCATTTTTTTTCTTTTTTCCTTTTACGTTTTAGACCACTAGAAATTGATAAACCAAAATTTCCGATATCTCCACTTCCATTTCACCATAAAATAGAATCAGAGATGTCATGATTTAAGGAAGGAACCTCAAAATCAAGAAGTTGAGGAATTAAAGCAGTCCGTTCTTCAGGCAATCTTTTATTTTTTTTCTTTTTTCCTTATCCATACTATTCCGTTGAAATTTCTGCATAAGATGGGACATAACTCTATTTTGGCGCTTATTTTCCTATAACTAATCGCGTTAAATGCACATTTTAAACAATATAGGATTTGAACACAATAATCTTGTTTAAGTGTTTGTTGTAATAAAAAACAGGGTATATTGTGGAACTGAAAAATTTAGGGTGATTTTGATATAGAAGTTATGTTTTAATGGAACTTATTTGTTGTAATGAATGTTTGGTTGTTGTATTGAAGTACATTACTTCGAAATTTTATAAGTTTTATTTAACATTTATTTAGTTTGGTGCATATATACACACTTAATCATATGTCCTTGTACTCTAAAATATAATAACAAACAAATAGCCTATATTACATGAAAATGAAGAATTGAATGAAGATAATGAAGTTTTTTTACCCAGAAACAATAACCATTCATTAAATTTTAATATTAGACTAGAGCATCCAAATATTTGCTAAATAAAAAACATGTTTAGAAAGACAAGCAAACACAAAAATAATGTAGAGTGTGTCGGTACTTCAGTGTCTTACAAATGTATTTCGGTGATGAACCATTACTAACAAGACCACACGTATTTGATAATTTGATTTTCAATTTGGATGATTAAATCCAAGAAATAAGCATTCAACAATTCATTACTCTCAGCCAGGGACATGGTTGAACTGACACTCGAAGTTAGAGCAATAACAAATTCATCTCGTCTATCCTTCCTGGTGATGCTTAAACCAACAAAAAAAAAGTCGTAGAAGACTGTAATGACCCAAAAATCAAGGGTAAAAATTTCATTTTTATTATAGGCAAAACACAGATGTCGTTTAATCCAAACATTCCAAAAACATTGCTAATTAAAAACATTTATCAGAGTTCGTCCCAAAATCACATATGGCGGAAAAATCGGGTGTGTGCGCTACGATCAAGCCGGACCCTTCCTTTCCAAACCGATGATACATGAAACCATAAACAAAACTGTAAGCACGAAGCTTAGTGAGTTTCCCCCAAATACCACATAGCATACAATCACAAAATAACATCCACAAAATATCATCCATAGAATATTATCGACAGTTTATCATGTAACATACATATAGTTGCAATGGGCTCCCCCATGGTCTTATATCCAAATGCCATGGGCTTCCCCCAAGGTCTTATATCCAAATGCCATAGGCTCCTGATAGCTTATTTTATTTTCTTAATTTTATTAGTTTATTTTAGTATTTTTAGCTCTTTTAATTTTAAAGTATTCCATAAATTGTCCTCAAGTTATGGAACTTGAAGAGTTTTTCATTAAAATACTTTAAACTCATAGGTTATGGAAATCAAAAATTTTCAAATTGTTCCAAACTTGCCCTCAAGTTTTGGAATTTGTAAAGTTACCCCCCATGTATACTTTAATTCCAACCCTTAAGTTTTGGAATTTGTAGAGCAATAACAAATTCATCTCGTCTATCCTTCCTGGTGATGCTTAAACCAACAAAAAAAAAAGTCGTAGAAGACTGTAATGACCCAAAAATCAAGGGTAAAAATTTCATTTTTATTATAGGCAAAACACAGATGTCGTTTAATCCAAACATTCCAAAAACATTGCTAATTAAAAACATTTATCAGAGTTCGTCCCAAAATCACATATGGCGGAAAAATCGGGTGTGTGCGCTACGATCAAGCCGGACCCTTCCTTTCCAAACCGATGATACATGAAACCATAAACAAAACTGTAAGCACGAAGCTTAGTGAGTTTCCCCCAAATACCACATAGCATACAATCACAAAATAACATCCACAAAATATCATCCATAGAATATTATCGACAGTTTATCATGTAACATACATATAGTTGCCATGGGCTCCCCATGGTCTTATATCCAAATGCCATGGGCTTCCCCCAAGGTCTTATATCCAAATGCCATAGGCTCCTGATAGCTTATTTTATTTTCTTAATTTTATTAGTTTATTTTAGTATTTTTAGCTCTTTTAATTAGTATTGCATTGTATATTCTTTATTTTCTTTATCATGGATCGTGTCGGGTACTTTCTATTTTGCATGAGATATTTTGCAATGTTTTGGAGCTCACTGCGGTTGCGGTTTGACTGGAGTTGGGCTTAGTGAGCTTCTCGATGCATTATTGGGCTTTACGGATCCATCAAAGGAGATTTGGGCTTAAAAAGTTGAAGTGGGCTTTTGAAGATGGGTCATGGATTTTTATTTTGGGCATGGACTATCCATATTTAGAGCTTGAAGGTGATTGGCCAATTTCAAATCATGTGAGTCATGGAGGGGACCAAGGGAATCTTGGGTAGTGGAGTGGGTAGTGGAGAAGAATGAACCAATAGCATTCTAGGAACACTTGCGATGGTGGAATCTCAGGCGCGCAGGTACCCGCGCAACTGCACACTTTTGGGCATTTTGGTCATTTTTGTAACATCCGGACTTTCAGGTATATTATTGTGTGATTAATATTGAGATTTATGGAGTGACTCGACGAGTTGTGAGTCCAACTCGTCGAGTAGAGGCGAATGTCCACGTGGAATTAATGATTGGACTCGACGAGTCAGAGAGCTGACTCGCTGAGTAGGTTCTGGGCAGAGAAACCCTAATTTCCCGGGTTTGAGACCTATTTAAAGGAACTTATAGCCTCATTTGCGGCTATCCTTCCTTGAGAGCAAACCCTAAACGTATATAGAGAGCCATAAGAGTCTTAGAAGCTAAAACTTGGAGTAGACTAGTGCATCTCTTGAGGAGAAGAGCAGATCACCCATCAAGGGAGCGAGAGAATCAGTGGATCTGGTGTAACTTCGTGCAAGGGCTTGAGTAAGAGGTAAAAGCTTGCACCTTTCTTGTTATTTTGCTTAGATCTTGTAAATATGGAAGATTAGGGTTTCTTCCACCATTGTTGGGACTTTGTATGCATAAGGTCTCTCTTGAGGCCTAGACTTCAGATCTGGACCTTGTGAGGTCCAGGGAGTCCAAAGATTATAGCTTTATTTAACCATAGAAGAGTTATTGTGGTTAATCATCCTTGTTAGAGTTATATTGGCATTTTGAGACTTATATGCCATGTTTAAACGTAAACCTTGCAGCTTTACGTGACAGTCGTCCCTTAGGTTGGTAGATCTAGTGTTTGGGGTGATGGATCTGCCTTAAATCGTTTGAATGAGGAATCTGATCGAAGGGACTCGCCGAGTCCATGGCCTGACTCGACGAGTCGGTGAGGGTTTGTCCTGATGGGTTGATTGAGTGATAACTCGGCGAGTTGGGGGTCAACTCGACGAGTTGAGCTAGACTTTTGAGACTTATGAGGATACGAGGGGACTCGACGAGTTGCAAGAGTGCACTCGACGAGTCGGGTCAAACTTGGGCTGATCGACTCGATTGTTGACTTCTGTTGACTCTGGGGTTCTGGTGAACATGAGTAATAAGGACCATGGAGGGCTAAAATGGTCTTTCATCCACTTCAAAGAGTTAGAAAGAGAAAGAATAGTCTTCGGTTGTTTGAATTGTGAAAAGAGTATTTATTGGTGATATTCATCCCTTGTGTTAGGCGGAGGCCAGTTCGAGATTCGGGTGCGAGGTTATTTACTTGTTGCTTGTCAGGTGAGTCTTCTCACTATACATTACCTAGAGTGGTATCTATGTGCAGACCGGAGGGTCTTACGTGTTATGTGTATGTTTGAGATTATGTGCATTGTGATATAAGTATGCTATGTGTTATATAGACCGGACCGGAGGGTCCAATGACTTATGAGGCCAGAGGGTCCTCGAGTTGACCGGACTGGAGGGTCCAACGATTTAGACCGGACCAGAGGGTCCAACGAGTTAGACCGGACTGGAGGGTCCAACGAGCTACGGGACTGGAGGGTCCCGCTGAGACACATTGACCGGAGGGTCATACCGAGTTATAGCCTCGAGTGGCTTATGTGCTGTATGTGGTATTTTGGGGAACTCACTAAGCTTTGTGCTTACCGTGTTATGTGTTATGTGTTTCAGGGTTCTCAGGATCGCGGGACGGCACGGGCTTGATTGTACACACTAGAGAAAGAGTGATGTTTTGAGGATCCTGGATTATTAATGGAGTTGTGTTCTGTAATTTGAATAAATGAGATTTCTATATAATATGTTACGAAAAGTATACGATTTTAAAATGAAAGATTTGTTTGAAAATTTACGTCGTTACAAGTTGGTATCAGAGCCTTGGTTTGAGGGATTCGGATGCGCCTTCGGGTAAATCTGGACTCAAACTGAGGATTTGAGAAAAAATTTCAAAGAAATGATTTTTCTAAAGCGAACAAGAGTTTCTAAGAGAAAACGAGAAGGAGCAGTGTGTACAATCAGCTAGAGCCCGAACGGTGATTTCCCAAAATACCCTTACTTATGTATTATGTGATATTTATAAGATATGTTATGAGATATTATGCATGCTAGAGATAGGCTAGGTATTCCATATTTTAGGACTAGAGTGGCTTGATTTATGATGCCTTAGCCTAGGAGTTACTGCTATCTGTAATGTGCTTTCGAGTAAGTGCTGAGTAAGAGTATTCAGCAGGAATCCATTTTAGAGAGGGATTTGAGTAAGGGAGTAATCTAGGAGAGATACCTAGATGAGCATTTGTAGAGCCTACTGAGAGAGTAGTTAGCTACCCGCGAGGGGTAGAGTTGCTTGAGTTCGGTGATATCCTACGGGTATGAGGAGAGCAAGTAGGATAATAGCCTAAAGAGGTTTTACGTGCTAGTGGAGATTATTCGATGCCCGAATGCTGCTTGCTTCGTGCTTTGTGGAACTCTCAATGATGGGAGTCAGCTACTAAGTGAATATGATGATATTCAGGAGGTAGATGGCTGGCATCACTAGGAGTCCTTCAGCAGCTGATGGCAGAGAAGTGTGAGCACCTAGGAAGAGCCTAAGGGGTGACCGTAGTCAGATGAGTGCGCTGACAGGGTAGGGTATTTCGCTGTGGAGCAAACACGAGTAACGGGATGGATGAGCGAGAAGGTTGAGCAGCTACTTAGGAAATCTGGGATGGTCCGTGTGGAAGGTATGGGTAGATGTGGCAGGTAGTATGGGCCCGTACTACTGAAAGCAGAGGACCCATACTTGATGCAGGGAATATTCTGGAGATTCTAGGTAGCAGATTGGGAGGTGATGTCATGGTTCGAGTACCATGATTGGTAGCAGATTGGGAGGTGATGTCATGGTTCGAGTACCATGATTGGTAGCAGATTAAGAGGAGATAACATGGTTCGAGTACCATGGTTTATAGCAGATCTAGAGGTGGTCACAAGGTTCGAGTACCATGACCCGTGGCGGTTAGTGTTACTGGTTCTACCAGTTATTCTGTTGTGATTGGTTAGACCGAGATCGGATACGATAGAGTATGAGGTCAGAGGGCCATGTGGAACAAGTTCCAGCGAAGCATCCCTTGTGAGGGAAGTCGAGATGACTCCAAGGTATTTTTGGTAAGATGTCAGATGAAGTCGCAAGACTCAAGGATGAGTAGAGATGGCGTTTATGGAGGTTTGCGGCATGAGTTGAGCAATCAGCCGATAGTGGAGATGTCACCTTCTGTGACCTAGGTGGTGTTATTTCCGCTCCTGTGGGAAACTTAAGAGGTGTCGAGATTTCGGTTTCTGAGCTTGGGAGTAAAACCCTGCGGGTTAGCATTGACGACGACCTTCCATCAGAGTACTTAGGCAGTATGTCTGCCGAGAGGTAATGATAGAGCATGAGCAGGTTGTCAGTGGGGACTGAGATGGCCAAGGACAAGGATACACCCTATTTGAGTATAGTATGGCATGTAGTAGCTGCTGCGTCGGACAATCAAGAAGAGGATATTGGGTCGGTGGCTCTTATTGTCTATGATGAGTATCGAGTGTGGTAATGAGGTCTCCGCTCTAATTACAACCCACGTGATGGAACGTTGGTTGAGGAGTTGAGGATAAGGAGTATGATAGTTCATTATTTTCAGATTAAGAGTCAGAGTTACTACTGGACAGTTGAGACGTCCGGTAATGGGATGCCATGAGATTCTGTATGAATAGAGGTAATCATGATGAGAAGTTTCTGAGGATTTCATCTGAGATTCGGGGTAATTGGAGTTGCGGGGTCTCTATCGGCGAGACCACCGAGCATTGCGTAGTACCTTCCAAGAGTAAGTGTGATGTTCCTGGTGGAAACAGTCTGTGGAATAGATTATTGGTGCGCCAATTGGTGATGGTTTGAACCCTGAGTGGGGGAGAACCGGGTATTCTATCGAAAGGATCAGAGATTTGTTTAAGAGCGGTTAGGGAGCTGGATCGAGACATGCACTATGGATTCATGAGACCAGGGTTATTGGTGGTCGAGGTGAGTTGCAGAGAGAGTTAATGCGTGTTGTACGCATTCAAGGAAGGATGAGTGTCTGCATGGCAGGTGGCCGTTGGTCAGAGGCCTTGTGGTAGATAAAAAAATTTCGAGGTGGTTGGTTCGTAGGGATACTTCGGCAGTTGGGAAATTCTGGTTCGATGAATGGATTATTCTATGCTCTTTGGAAAGGGTAAGAGATGATCGTGCAACCAGCTTCAGGGTCGGTATGAATATTCTTGCAGAGGTTTGAGCAACAGATGAGGGAGTTGTGATACTACGGGGAGCCGTAGTACTCACTAGTTAGAGAATGGGTGTTGTGATACTACGGGGAGCCGTAGTACTCACTAGTCAGAGAAAGGGTGTTGTGATACTACGGGGAGCCGTAGTACTCACTAGTCAGAGAAAGGGTGTTGTGATACTACGGGGAGCCGTAGTACTCACTAGTCAGAGAAAGGGTGTTGTGATACTACGGGGAGCCGTAGTACTCACTAGTCAGAGAAAGGGTGTTGTGATACTACGGGGAGCCGTAGTACTCACTAGTCAGAGAGAGGGTGTTGTGATACTGCGAGGAGCCGTAGTACTCACTAGTCAGTGAGAGGGAGTTGAGATACTGCGGGGAGCCGTAGTACTCGCTAGCCAGTGAGAGAGTGTCGTGGTGCTACGGGGAGCTGTTTTATTCGTTAGTCAAAGCATGACACATGAATGTTCCTAGGCTTGAGTAGCCTTATTGGATTGAGTCTTGGGGGGAACCGGTGGCCAGACCGGGAAAGAGACGGAGGTCTCCTTAATGATTGGGAATCGTTATATTCTGAGTTAAGGTGTGGTTCTCGCAAACAGAAGGAATTGGATAAGTGATGTACGCGTGAGTTGCGGGTCATGGGTCGTGAGTTTAGTGTTTTCATTGGGACGAGTGGTTCCAATTCTGTGCCAGACCAGACTCTCGAGTTGAGTTCGATTCTAGTGGTGTATTGAGTAGGCAGAATGAGATTCCGGATTCAGAGATGAATTTCATTTGGAAGGGGGTATTGTTTCCATCTGGTGTCTTAGACCTGAGTGGGTCAATTCGTTGGTATGAGAAAACTGCAAAACGCATGGAACTAATGAGTAGTAGACGACAGAGGTCGAGGGTGAAACGAATTCCGTATTCGCTTGAGGAAAAGCGAACTTCGTGACTTGTGTGTCACACTGGGCCGAGATAGCTAGTGTGGGAAGGAAGTCAGTGAGACATGTTGAGGTATGCAATGGGTAACCCTTGGAGGTTCAACTGCTAGGTCGGGAGATGACCTGGTGCTTAGTGTTGAAAGGGATATTGGAGAAAGGAGCTGGGGTTTGATTGTAGTACAGTGGATGGGTCCCTGGTGTGATGTGACCCTTTCATTCTTTGGAGTATGATATGATTTGTTTAACATGTCTGGTTTGAGTGATCGGTAGTCAATTTTTGGGCATTGACTTGTTTTATCAATCGCAACAAGGGAATCAGAGGGGCAGTGAGTTGTCAGGGTTGTTATTCGAGGAGCGAATAGCATGGTGATATCTTGAGAAGGCGGTCTGGCAGTGATACAGGCCACTAGAGTTTCCAGATTCTGGAGAGTCAGAAGGGTTATCGTAGCAGCAGAAGGGTCTGTCCTTTTTCTAGGTGGGAGTTCCTGTTTGGATTTAGGTGTCCATGGAGGGAGATAGTTGCATGGTATGAGATCCTCTCGGTGGTGCTTTTCGGTTATTGGGTTCGATCTATGTGTTGTTGGGGAGCGATTTCGAGGGCGAAATCTAATTCAAGTGGGGGAGAATTGTAACATCCGGACTTTCAGGTATATTATTGTGTGATTAATATTGAGATTTATGGAGTGGCTCGACGAGTTGTGAGTCCAACTCGTCGAGTAGAGGCGAGTGTCCACGTGGGATTAATGATTGGACTCGACGAGTCAGAGAGCTGACTCGCCGAGTAGGTGATGGGCAGAGAAACCCTAATTTCCCGGGTTTGAGACATATTTAAAGGAACTTATAGCCTTATTTGCGGCTACCCTTCCTTGAGAGCAAACCCTAAACGTGTATAGAGAGCCATGAGAGTCTTAGAAGCTAAAACTTGGAGTAGACTAGTGCATCTCTTGAGGAGAAGATCAGATCACCCATCAAGGGAGCTAGAGAATCAGTGGATCTGGTGTAACTTCGTGCAAGGGCTTGAGTAAGAGGTAAAAGCTTGCACCTTTCTTGTTATTTTGCTTAGATATTCTAAATATGGAAGATTAGGGTTTCTTCCACCATTGTTGGGACTTTGTATGCATAAGGTCTCTCTTGAGGCCTAGACTTCAGATCTGGACCTTGTGAGGTCTAGGGAATCCAAAGATTATAGCTTTATTTAACCATAGAAGAGTTATTGTGGTTAATCATCCTTGTTAGAGTTATATTGGCATTTTGAGCCTTATATGTCATGTTTAAACGTAAAGCTTGCTGCTTTACATGACAATCGACCCTTAGGTTGGTAGATCTAGTGTTTGGGGTGATGCATCTGCCTTAAATAATTTGAATGGGGAATCTGATCGAAGGGACTCGCCGAGTCCATGGCCTGACCCGACGAGTCGGTGATGGTTTGTCCCGATGGGTTGATTGAGTGATAACTCGGCGAGTTGGGGGTCAAATCGATGAGTTGAGCTAGACTTTTGATACTTATGAGGATACGAGGGGACTCGACGAGTCGCAAGAGTGCACTCGGCGAGTCGGGTCAAACTTGGGCTGATTGACTCGAGTGTTGACTCTGGGGTTCTGGTTAATATGAGTAATAAGGACCATGGAGGGGTAAAATGGTCTTTCATCCACTTCAAAGAGTTAGAAAGAGAAAGAATAGTCTTCGGTTGTTTGAATTGTGAAAAGAGTATTAATTGGTGATATTCATCCCTTGTGTTAGGCGGAGGCCAGTTCGAGATTCGGGTGCGAGGTTATTTACTTGTTGCTTGTCAGGTGAGTCTTCTCACTATACATTACCTAGAGTGGTATCTATGTGCAGACCGGAGGGTCTTATGTGTTATGTGTATGTTTGAGATTATATGCATTGTGATATAAGTATGCTATGTGTTATATAGACCGGACCGGAGGGTCCAACGACTTACGAGGCCAGAGGGTCCTCGAGTAGACCGGACCGGAGGGTCCAACGATTTAGACCGGACCGGAGGGTCCAACGAGTTAGACCGGACTGTAGGGTCCAACGAGCTACGAGACTGGAGGGTCCCGCTGAGACACATTGACCGAAGGGTCATACCGAGTTATAGCCTCGAGTGGCTTATGTGCTGTATGTGGTATTTTGGGGAACTCACTAAGCTTTGTGCTTACCGTGTTATGTGTTATGTGTTTCAGGGTTCTCAGGATCGCGGGACGGCACGGGCTTGATTGTACACACTAGAGAAAGAGTGATGTTTTGAGGATCCTGGATTATTAATGGAGTTGTGTTCTGTAATTTGAATAAACGAGATTTCTATACAATATGTTACGAAAAGTATACGATTTTAAAATGAAAGATTTGTTTGAAAATTTATGTCGTTACAATTTTGTTTACCATTTACCTTGGGGGGGGGGGTTGGATCTTTCAGCAACAACTTTGATTTTACACCAATGGAGAGCATTAGAGGCGATTTTTGAGCTTGATACTCATTCTTCTCATATTTCTAAGTAATTGGTAGCTTCTTTATGCAAAAACACTTTTGTGATTGTTATTTTGTTGCCATGAGTGGCAAATTTCTCTATTTTGGTTAACCTTGGCTAAAACCCTTGGATGTTTGTTGGTTTTTGAAGGATTCATGCTTAATTGTCATTTAACTTATGTTTATGATTCTAGTTCATATTTCTTATGCTTGTTTAATAATTTGATCATGAGCTTGGTACTTGAATGAGCAATTGTTTGTTTATTTCTTTGGTTTAGCATTGAATCATTGAATTTACTTAGAACAAGGGCTTTATGATGGTAGAAATCATCTCTAGCTTATGAATCATGACTCCTTTATGGATGTGTAAGCGTTGACATACTCTAGGAATTGGGGATTCCTTCATTCTTAAGGCTAATCAACTTCTTGGGTTCAACTGCTTCAATTGAATCTTTGATTTTGATTAAGAAGGTGTTTTGTGGGCTTCCCTAAGCTCCATACTACCTATGAGGAATCTTGGCATATCATGTTGGTGATTTGTTATCATCAATATTATTTAAGTGTAATGGGATTACTTTGTTGACCAAAAGTGATCTTGATAAATATTAAACAAGTAAGGAAGGTGTGGAGTACACACTTGTTTAAGTTTGATCAAGTTTTCAAAGTACACTATCATTTAGGGGCGAAGCCCCTAAACGAACGGGTGTCCGGGGGCAGCACCCTTGGGAGAAGGTCCAATGGGCGGCAGCCCCTGGCGGGGTCCAAGGGGCAGAGCCCCTGGCTGGGGTCGACAGTTTTTAGAGAATTTACCATTGTTTGACCCTTATCCAAACTTCCGTTTTATGTCAGTTTTTATAATTTTATGACAGTTTGAAACTGTCATATGATAGTTTTCAGACAAAGATCATAAAGTCGGTTTTGGTCTCATTTTCTGGTACATACGAAACTATCATCAAAACATTCTAAATTCTTGTCTCTCTAAGTCTTATCCAATTAAAGAATATTGGGAGTACCACCCAAATGCTTTAATCTGAAAGTGTTTTACACAATTCTTAGAATTCCAAGCCTTACTATACCCCAATTTCTAACATATCATGCTTCATGATTGCTATAACCAATTTGGGATGAATGATAAGCTTCATGTTGAATCCTAATGATAAACACACAAATGTTCATTGTGTTGAATTGCGTTGGTAAACCAATTATCTCCAATATTTGAGCATCTCACCATCTTGCTTAATTACAAGCTTTTTAGTTATTCAATTTTTTTAGTTTTCAAGCAATCACAACACCCCCCCCCCCCATTTAGTTTAATTGTAGTTAGATAGTTTATTTACACTAGTTCTATTGGATTGCATTGGTGATTGAATACAACCATTTCCCTGAGGATTGATACCCCTTTTAACCATTATATTACGTTTTATTTGCAAACAAAGGGTGTAATTTGCTTGGTGGACTTTACATCCCACCAAGTTTTGGTGCCGTTGCCGGGGATTTTGGTTATTGTTATTTGATTGTTTATGCCTAGGTGTACAAGAACCGGTGAACTACTCTACAATAAACAGATTGAAAAAGAAGCAAAAAGGTTCAAAAAGTTAGCCAAACAAGCAAAGCAACAACAACTCGTCCAAGCTTCTTCCTCTTCTCCACTAATCAACATAGAAGATCAAGTTCATACTTTAAGTGATACCGACACCGAACCAAATTCTCCAATTGTTGGTCGTTCCTTTGACGACATTCTGTTTGAAAACTACATAGCCATTAATCACACTCCACCTCACAATGCCAACCCAAACCGAAACAATCAAGATGCCAATACTCCACCCCAACAACCAAGACAACAACAACACCAAGAACCTCTCATAGATATGACACCTTGGAATCAACCCCCTCATCAACCAAATCAACCCAATTATCAACAACCACAACCACAAAACTAAAATTTCCATCAAAACAACCAACCTCAAAACAATGCTTTTCAAGTTAAATAACCACAGGCACATCAACCAAATCAACCTCATTACCCACAACCTCTAATGTACCAACAACCAATGTACCCACAAAAACAACCTCCCTACAACCAATATCCTAACTACCAACGTTATCCACCACAAATGTACAATCACCAACAATACCCATACCCATATTACCAAAAACTTCCCAATTATTGGATAAGGTGTCTAAGTCCATAACTATATCTGGTATGTACTTGACCCGATTTGGCATGGGTCATTTGGCTTGCATGGCATTGCAGCAATTGGATAGACAAAATGAGAAAAGGACACTTATGATTTATTAATATATTATAAGTTCTAATATATTAATATGAAATCATATTATTTAATTAGTATTTATCAAGAATTAATTTGGAATTAATTTTGTGATCAAAAGAGACTAGTTAAATATATGGGGATTGATTATGTAAATCATTCATTTTTGTATAGTGGGCTTATGATCCATGATTCACTAGATTGGGCTAAGTCTCATTGGGTGCTCCATGGAGGTTAAAACCCATGGGTCATCGAGGAAATGAAAATCCATGCACATTAGGGTTTACATGGTGTAACCCTACATGTTGCACACTATATATAGAACCCCATGGCTAGCAAAATTTGGCACTAAGACTAAAGAAGGAGGGCTAGCCGATTTTGTGCTCAAGTGTACTTCTCTCAAGTTATTCCAAGAGTTGTGGTGTTGTGTGAAGCATTTGAGGCATCACACTTGGGGTGCTAGGCTCACAAGGTCTTAAGGAACTCAAGAAACAAGAAATGTATGTCATTCTACTAATTTTTATATTACATGTACCCCAATCACATGCTAGTTAGGATGAGAACCTTGGAAAAATCAAATTTGCATATATATTAGAGAAAACATAGATCCAAGGTTTCTAGGGTTGCATGCACACCATAGGAGTGTTAGAATGCTTAAAACCCATCAGTGGTATCAGAGCCTAGGCGTGTTTTCATTATACTTGATGCAAATTGCTGAAAAAAGTCGAATTTCTACTCACTGTTCAGTGAACTCGCCGAGTCCATGGGGGGCTCGACGAGTCCAAGTGAAAACTCATCCTACTCGTCGAGTAGGTTCATGCACTCGGCGAGTAGGAGGCCCTGTGTGCAGATTTTCGAGTTTTGTTGCTGGAATTGGACTAGAATCATTACCGTAAACTGTTTTAGACTTATAAAATCTGTTTTTGAGGTGCTAATGGTTATGCTAATCCATTTTTAAAGGTTTTTATCAAAGTTTCAAGTTTTATATATGCTTATGTGATTCTTGAAAATTGTTGATATGAATGTTCATGCTTATGAGTTTGGTAGATCATAGGAATTATTTGCAAATTGTTTGTTAGTCTAATTCTTGATGTAAATGAAAATTAATGGACTCCATAACTTGTCCTCAAGTTATGGAATTCCAAAAGTCTTTTCATTAAAACACATAAGTTATAGAAATGAAAGGTTTTGAATAGTTTCAATCTTGCCCTCAAGTTTTGGAATTTGTAAAGTCACTTTAGAAAAATTTAATTCCAAACCCTAGATTTTAATAGTTTAAAATTCAACCCTTATACTTTATAATATTATAAGTTAATAATATATATATGTATAAGATCAAGTCAGTCTTACCATTAGTAGGCCTCATTCATGAAGCCGGTCTACAAGGGGGGTATAAGGTTGTTGCCTATAAAATGGCAGCTTAATGGGTGTCCACTCTCACCCACCGCTTCCTTGAATGATGGAGGGTCGTTAGCCGAATGGGTAGGGCAAGGACTATAATTCTCATTAAAAGTATAATGATAAATATAAAGTAACTAAACATTTATTAATTCCCAATCTTAGTTACTTTAGGAAAATGTGAAATTGATGCTAACCCATAAAATTAGACTTTGCACCTTGCTAAAGTCGTTAGTGGAGTGTGTGTGGTTAATCGGCACACTAACTTGGACTTAACAAGGGTGGCAAAGGGTGGCTTAAGGTTTATCATAGATCGGTGGAGCGTGTGTGGTTAACTGGCACATCGGTTAGGTGATAAAATTAAGAGTACCATGTAATTTGTATGGTTATTCACACCTTGTTTGTGATCCTCGGTATCCCAATCACAAACTTGAAGGGCAAAATCGAGATTTATGTTGGATTAGATGTCTAAGCCCATAACTATTATTGGTATGTACTCGACCCGCGACTAGCATGGTCCATTTGGGTTGCATAACACCAGGACAATTTGTTAGGATGGACTCTTGAGAGAAGGTTATATATGATTTATTAATATATTATAAGTTCTAATATATTAATATGAGATCATATGTTTTAATTAGTATTGATCAAGAATTAATTTGGAATTAATTTAGTGATCGAAAGAGACTAATTAAATCTATGGGGACTAATTATGGTAATTAGTTATATTTATATGTGTTGGGCTTATGATCCATGTTGGACCAAGTTTATGTGTGGACACATAAAGAGTTGGGCCACATGAACCATGGATCATAACACCCATGGGTATGGATTTGGGTTATACCCATGACCCTTGAAATACCACATATAAATACATACTCCATTGCCAAAATCACCACATGGAAAAGACTTAGTAGTTCTTGGAGCTTATGGAGTTGATTTTGGTGTGGATGGAATTCTTTCTCAAGAGCCGCCTTTGTTTTAGGTAAGTTGTGAGCCATTTGAGGCATTCATACTTTTGGTGCTAAGCTCTTAAGGCCAAATACATCAAGACTTCAAGCTACACAAAAGGTATGTTGCTCTAACTCGTATTTTGTATGGTATATAACAATTGCATGCTAGTTATAGGCTTAATACCTTGGAAACATCATTGCATGTATAATTAGTGAAAACATAGATCCAAGGTATTTAGGGTTGTATGTGCACCATAGGATGTTGTATTATACCAAAAACCCATCAGTGGTATCAGAGCCATGGGTTGTTTTCAGTTTTACTTGATGCTACTTGCTGAAAAAAGCTGAAAAAATCGAATTTTTTGCAGTCTGGACAGGGGACTCGACGAGTCCATGTGTAAACTCATCCAACTCGTCGAGTTGGTTCTTGCACTCGACGATTTGGAGCCCCTGACAACATATATTCGAGTTTTTTTTGGCCTGTTTTGGATTAGAATCATTACCACAAAGTGTTTTTGTTCATAAAATTTGATTTTGATGTTATGGTAATGTTTATTCTCATCCAAATAAAGGATAATTGTCATAATTTCAAGATTTGTATTAGTTTATATGTTTATGCTAATTTCTTGAAGATTGATGATATGAATTATCTTGTTCTTATGAGTTAGTTTAGATTAATAGGAAAATGATGTGATAATCTATTTTCAATCCAAATTGATCTAAAATTTGTTCATAATTTGTGTTTTTGTAACTTGTCCTAAAGTTATATGAAAAGTCTCATTTATGAATTTTAAAACTTATAAAACTTCCATAAGTTATGAAAATGAAGAGTCTCATTTTTAAATGTTTTTTTTAAAGTCTTGCATAAATTGTCCTCAACTTATGGAACTTGAAGAGTTTTTCATTAAAATACTTTAAACTCATAGGTTATGGAAATCAAAAATTTTCAAATTGTTCCAAACTTGCCCTCAAGTTTTGGAATTTGTAAAGTTACCCCCCATGTATACTTTAATTCCAACCCTTAGAATTTAATAGTTTAAAATTCAACCCTTATACTATTATAATATTATAGGTTTAATATTTATATATATGTATAAGAGTAAGTCAGTCTTACCGGTAGTAGGTCTCATTCACGAAGCCGGTCTATAAGGGGGGTATAAGGTTACTGCCTATAAAATGGCAGTTTAATGGGTGTCCACTATCACCCACCGCTTCCTTGACTGGTGGAGGGTCGTTAGCCGAACGGGTAGGACAAGACTTTAATTCTCCCTTCATTAAAAGTATAATGATAAATAATAAGTAACTAAACACTTATAAATTCTCAATCTTAGTTACTTAGGAAAATGTGAATTTGGTGCTAATCCATGAAATTACACTTTGCACCTTGTTAAGTAGTTAGCGGAGCGTGTGTGGTTAACCAGCACACTAATCTGGGACTGAAAATGTGTGGCAAAGGTTAGCTTGATGTTAATCATAAATCAATGGACTGTGTGTGGTTAACCGACACATTGATTGGGTGGTTGTAACATTAAGTGTACTAAGTTAATTTGCATGGTTATTCACTCCTTGTTTGTGATCCTCGGCATCCCAGTCACAAACTTGAAGGGCACAATCGAGATTTAAACATGCCATTGAATAGTTCAATGAATCTGAAAAGATCTAGGAGTTTCAATTCATTTAAAACCTAATGTTAAATTTCGTTTTTCATGGTGGAAATTGGTAAATCGTCATTTACCTACCTTCAAATATTTTGTAGCTTGGATTACGGCATCCTTCTTCCAAGTTATAAAATATTGTGTTGGGTCCTAGCCTTAATATTTCATATTGGGTGTTATATTAAGGACTTAAATCAACTAACTTGAATTTCTCCCTCATAGATGTCTAGTTATGACAACTATGGTCTTCCTTATCCTTTTGGATAAAGCTATCCTAATGAAGATGATATCCCAAATGGCGATCAAGGTGAAAGATTAATCCCTTTGTTGTGCATTAATGGGACTGGAAATCATTCTTCACTTCCTCCACCTCCTCCAATTATTCTCCCTAACCCACAAGTTCTTGAATAGTTCAAGGTCACTCAATCCCTATTGGCAAGTAGTGTCTACATGTACTCACATCTTGGAGTTGAAGTCACATTTTGACAAGCTGGGAGAGTTGGGTGTCGAAGTCTCAAGGAAGTTGACTGTTGACTGGGTTCTCCAATCACCTTCCGAGTCATATAGTGAGTTCATTAAGGACTACTATGTGACAGACCACGACATGACCCTTATTGATCTTACTTATTTGCTTGTTGCTGCTGAATCAGAAATGATTTAGGGCACTCATAAGGCAAATTTGATTGGAAGATCTACTTCCCAAACTTCTATGGACATTGACAATGGTAACATTAGAAGTCCAGAAAAGTCTTATCTTCCCAATGGAAAGGGATCGGCCATAGTCAACCCGGTTGACCAAATGGTAAAGAGAAAGGCTAAGTCTGAGATAGTCTCGGGTACCATTCCCAAAGAGTCCATATGTTTCTTTTGCCAAGAGAAAGGGCATCGGTTGTGAAGCTGCCCTATTTACCTGAGAGATCATAAGGATGGTAAAGTCAAAATGTTTGATTCTACTTCAGGCAAAGTCCACTATCTAACTCAATTAAATTCCTTTTGGAGATTCTTAATACATGATGTAATGTAATTACATTTTGATGTTTTGAAGAATCTTAAAAGAAGAGTAAGCTGATTCTGATCTTGAAGATCAGAACTTTGAGTTGCTGCTGAGAGTTATGATACATTGCTTAGGAATAGATAACAACATGTTTTTCATTCGTAATTGCATTGTAGGGAAAATTTTTTCCGCAAATTTTATAAATAAAGAAAAGTTTTGATTTTATTACAATGGCATTTGTGAAAAATTGTTGTTTATATGATTCCATTGATAGCAATATTGGAAAATGGATTTGATTCTTTCATTTGTGGTAGTGTCATAATTTACCAATTAAGGAAAGATTCTCATCACCCAAGTTTCAGTTGGATAGAAACTTGGAATCATGCAACTTGTATTGTATGTTGAATGAGAATTTTCATCTTTGGGAAATTAAGACTAATTCCTTGTTCACATGTATATGTGAGTCAAGTGAAGGACTAGGAGATCGGGTACACTTGGTTGTGCGCTGATAAGGTCCACCACAATGAACGATAAGGCTATTCGTCATGATTTACTAAAGTTTAGTAAATATGGTTATACTTACAAGTTTAAGTGTAGTTCTAAAACATTGGAAAAGTTTCAATGTAAGGCAGAACGAATAAGAATAATCAAATTAGGCAGAAAGATAAAATTTCTTCAATCTGAAAAGATGGGAGAGTACTTGAGTATCTTGTTTTATGATTATCTTAGCGATTATGAAACCATATCACAATTGATTCTCTAAGGACATATTAGTGCATTTGTTTGGCTAAGAAGAGGAATCGTGGATTGTTGAAATGGTTAAAATCAAAAGTTGAATCATACTTCGTTCCAAAATTGAGTCTTAGAGTAATACTCCAAGATTGTGACTTGAGTGACATAATATTAAGAAGGTTTATAACACTTGTCAAATGTAGAGTAAAATGTTTTCTTACTCTTGTACATTTGAAATTGGTAAGTTGTGATGTTTTGGATAAAACAAAGACCAACTAAGACCAATTGAGTGAAGTGTTTATCTTGATAAGAATCCGCACTAACTCTTGAATATTTGTTTTGTCAAGGAATGGTTCTTGACAAGAGAATCTTATATATCAAGAGGTCAGTGGGAGTCTTAAAGATCTTGGAAAAGTTTCTAGAACTAATCAAGAATAAAACCTGTTGTTTATCACTAGCACGCGACTTGAGGTTTGTAACCTATCGTGTTGATATATTCTTGTTTCTGTGCCCATTCCAGTTAAAGTTGACTCTGCATGTGTGTTGAGAGAAAAACTTGAGTCACACTTGAACAAACATTAGAACAAGTGATAATGCGGAATAAAGTTTAACTCAAAGGATCATTAAAGCTCAACAATAATAATAGGTTAGAGTTAGAAAGTTAGAAAGTTAGATGCAGAAATATAAGGAAATATAAAAGACAGCAAGTATTATATCAAGTATACACATAAGTTGATTCTTAACAAGGAATGCAATCAGACCAAGTTAGTAAGTGAGATCAAACTTAGTGATTAAGTCTAGAAAGACGTGCTCCGAAGAGAGATTTCAAACAGTTAAGATTATATTTAAGTGATAAGTAAGAGGGGAGTAAGATGAGTGATAAGATTCAAGATACGTAAGAGATGTGTTTTCATTCAGAAAGAGAGAACTCTATTTATAGAGTCTCGAAGATTACAAAAGTCTTATCTGTTACAAGTTGCCACGCGGGGCACATCGGATAAAAGAAAGTATTTCTAGAAAAACAGATAAAAGATTAAGTATTGATGATGATCAAAATGGTTGCGGTTCTTGATTGCGGTGCTAAGCTTGACTGTGGTTAGTGATGTCAGCTCCGGATCTCTTTTAATTTTAAGAGGGTCACTTTTATGTATCAACAATTTCCCCCTAAGTGACCTCTTGAACTTTTCTTTCAAGTGTTGAGCTTGAGGAACTTGATGAGAATCCACCAGAACTTCCTGACTTCGTTAAGCCACGCAATTCTCCTTGAGATTTCAAACTTCACTTCAGCAGTTGTTTGTTTTGATTTGTTGACTTCAGTCTGAGTGATCTCCAATTGCTTCCAGGTCATGCGGTTCATGGCAGTCATTGGGTTGAAGTATTTTGTTTCATCATTTTTGCGTTTGAAAATGACTCCAAGATCTGGGAAGTTAGTTTCTCCAAGAGATCTTTATTGAAAGCCTTCAGTCAGGACCGGAGCTGGTTCAAGAGAAGGAAGGTTGAACTTCTGAGCAAGTGCCGGGTGGATGTCCCCATCAATTCTTGCAAAGTCACACACAGTCTCTTTCAGAAAGGTACATGCCCTTTCCTACGCAATCTGCATCTTTGGGTGTTTTTCAGTCTTGTTCTGAAATACCTTTGCAATCAGGAAGATTTCTTCCGGGTTCATGCAAGGGAAATCAGCTTGGGTTCGGATGTAGTCTGAGTTTCTTCTAGTGAGAGTAAATTGAATGAATTCTGCCTTCATGAATTCTCGAAGGCTTGTAGTTTTTGACTGCAGTGGGCCTATCATTCGACCAGATTTTCTCAATAGAAGACCCATGCTTGGCATGAAAGCTGTTGAGTCTTTTAAACTCTAAGGGCAACCTTTTATCATCGGGAAGACTGCGGTCAAAGGGTTCAAATACTGTGAAGTATATTGCATTTACAGAGATGGGGATGTCCCAATAACCGTCATGAGGAGGTTCTGCGTATGTGAGATAAGGCTTGTAATCTTCATGAAGTAATCTTCCATGCGGATTGACCCAGGAGTTGATGAGGGATTCATCCATTGTGATATCAACTCCATTTTCCCTCCAGATCAACTCAACAACTTTAGCTGATCACCAGTCAGCTTTCTTCTGTTTGGTTGCGGGAGAGTCGACGGAGTGTTCGGATGACATATAAGAAGCTAAGTTCTTGAACTGAGGGGGAGTCTCGGGTCGCTCGGGAGAAGGATGGGATTCTTGAATTGGTGGTTGTTGCGGTGGTGACTGATGACTTGGACGTTTTTGAGGGGAAGGAACTGGTGCTTTCTTTTGTGGCGATGGCTGCGGTGAAGGTTGAGGAGTAGGAACCTTTCTTGATTGATGGGATGCTGATGACCAAGATTTGCCTTGATGGGAGAGTTTAGATATTGGTGCGGATGAGAATGCTGATGAGAGATTTGATCCGAGGTGTGGTCTTCACTTCCCCCTCTTGAGGAAGGAGCAATTGGTACTTCCTCAAGCCATTGCCTAAGACCATCAATCTTTCCATAGACTTCATCAAATTGAGCCTTGAGTGCATCAGCAAGCTGTTGGTTGTTTGGGATTGCGGTGTTAAAGAGCAATCTGTGAATCTCCTTGGTGAGGCACAAGATTTCTGGATCATGAAAGTTGGAGGATAATGATCTGTGGAGGCTGTTGATGGTGGACTGTAGGACCGAAATGGCAGATTCATACGCATTGTGCGTTTCATCAACAACTTTCTGGGACTGAGCAGATTGATCTGAAATGATGGTTTGAAGATCAGATTTGATGGAGGATACTTCAGAGATAAGTTTTTCGGCGGTGTTGATGAAATGTTGATGATCAGCCTTGCGATTGTTATCCTGGGCTCGGATGCCCATTTCCAGTTTAAGAGAGATGCGTTCTGCGGCAAGACGCTCTCTAGCTTCCAGTCTTTCGATGCGGTCGATGAGAGATTGCGGTGTGAGAACAAGATCGATGCGCATGGACAAGGTTTGAGAACACAAACCTTGAGTGAATGCTTAAGATCAATGTCTGCTTCCTAATAATAGTTCAAGTCTAGCCTGGAAAGACCAGTCAAGTCTTAGATAGAATATTCAACAAATGATCAAGACATTTAAGTAAAGAATGAGAGAGTAAATGATCAAAGTAAAGTTAATAAATTAAGAACAAGAAGAATGTTTGAATGAACTTAGTAAAGATGCCAAAAGTGAATGAAAGATCCGTTGTTGACTTGTATTGAATGCTCCTACATATAGGAGTGAATGTTACAATGAATTAACCCAAGTGTTTACATAGGACCGTACAAAAGAGCTAAATCTGACATTCTGATTGTCCAAATACAACTATAGACTAAGTCCTATGAAACGTTACATCAATAACAAGACAAAAGTAATAAATGAACAAAAGACAAAACATAGATGTTCCGGATCAGCATGCATTCCGGACATGAGAGTCAGCTCCGAAATGCCTTCATTCTTCTCATCTCCTTACTTGGTCCGGATAGATTCCAGACTACTCTTCACTCCGGAAGTCACACCCTTCGGAATAAGGACTTAGGATTGCTAGAGGTTCACTTTCAGGTTGCAACAATCTCCCCCTAAGTGAACTTAGCAATCCAACAAGCTTAGTTCATTTCTTCCTTGATGAAGGTGTAGGCTCTGAACAACCGTTCTCGCACCGCAATGTACCATTACAGGTGACTTACAAACTTTGCCTTGACCTGTTCCGGAGCATCACACTTGGACGGCCGGGATATAAACTTCTTCAGGGCCTTCGTCGGAAGTAGATGTTTGTCAAGGACTCGGAAGCAGTCCTTTTTGTTTGTTTTCCTTGTGGTGTAGAAACACCCTAGAACTGGTTCATCAATGGGGCCATCAGTAAGAACTTCGGCTTCCGGAAGAACAAAGTCGATCTTGGCAACGAATTGTTCTGTTCCGTAGAGGTGTGCAAGCTCGTAGTCACATCGGCAGAACTTAGCAACATAATCTTTTAGAAAGCTGAGAGTTACGTGGTAAGCACCCATACTGATGTCATCCTTTTGATTTTCTCTAAAGTAAGCAGCTAAGTTGAGGATGTCGTTAGGATTCATTGAAGGAAAATCCGCATCAGTAATGGTCCGGGGAGTTGGCTTGTTCCGGAGGAGGTGGAAACGGAATAAGGGACAGTTCAGCTCAAATTTCACCAATATTTTTCTTCCGAAGCCTTGAACTTTGGTGATCCTCTTCCTTGTCCACACTTCCTTGAAGGGTTGAGCGTTCTTAGCATAGAAGGTTTTGAGCCTTTCTCGCTCTGTCCAGATGATCACTTCCGGATTGTCAGTTGGGTGAAGCAAAGCAAATTTGGTGTAGAACTTGCTGTAAGGAGAGAGAGGAAGATCCATCTGATCAGCATCATTGGATGGAAGATCGTAATAGAGGTACATAACGATTTCCTGAGCCTTGAGAATGCCTTCACGGTAGAGAGGAGAGATTCCACGCACCGGATCAGGATTATCTTTCAGGGCTTGGATCCGGATGCTGTCCTCTAGTGCCTGATTTATTTCCTCCTGAGACTATCCATGTTTTTGCTTGGGAGGAGGTCCGGAGTGAAGGGCTTGTTGTTCAGCGGTCATAGGCTTCTTCCCTTTGTCTCTTTGAAGTGCATTGATGACCATCTTCATGTTTTCGTCGATTGTGAATTCCGGAATGGGATTTGGAAGTGGTTCTTCCGGAATATCTTCAGGGATCCGGAGGGGAGAGCCTTGGTCGATTGGAGCAACTTTGGGTTCCGGAATGGGAGTCTGAATTAAAGGAGTGGCTCGGAAGGCTTGAGCGGTGAGGGAGGATTTTGCCATAGCCATTTTGACAGCCATTTCAAAAGCGACCGGAAGAGAGGATAGCCAGGAGACTGCGGACCATATTCTCTTTTGTTCTTCAGTCATTTCCTTCGGAATGGTCATCTTTGGAGATTGAAGACGAAGAACTCCTTTGGGAGCTTTATCCTGAACGTATACATCTTCATCTTCACTTCCTTCTCCTTCAGTGATCCCTAGAATTCCAGAGACGATTTGAACGTCTTCGTCGGAATCCAGATCTTCATCCTGGAGTGCAAATTTCGAGGCGGGTTTCCATGGTTTGCTCGGGCCTTCTCCCCTCTTGCATCGGTGAATTTCGGAACCGGTGTATGCTGCAGAGTCTCTTTCAGATCATCGAATTTGGAGAAGACTTTCTGAAGGCCTGTGGTAAGTTGAAGAGAGAGAGTGTCGTAGGCTTCGGCAATGGGGGCTTGATCAGAGAGATGTTTAAATGTGCTGCTGAGGATAGCAATCATCTCATCAAACTTCCTGTTCGGAACATCAACAATGTTCCAAGTTGAGCGAAGAAGTTTGATGAGGACTTGTTAGATAATCATGTTCATCTCATCGTTCTTCCAGATTTCCTGCTCCAGCCTTTGAATCTGCTTCTCATGACGAATGTGGTCTTCTTGACGAGGTCGTTGGTAGCAGAGACCAGGTCATCATGAACCTTGATCATGGAAGTGATGGTGTTGAGATAATGATCCACCAAGATGTCGTATTTGGTGTCAACTTCCTCAATTGTGCTCTTGAGTCGGAGGAAAATCAGCTGATCGAGTTGAGCTTCCCGTTCTGCATTAGAAGGTCCGGACTGCTGGGAGAGTGACTGGAGAATGGCATCAAGTTTGGCATCAAGTCCGGAGACTTTTTGATCCAATTTTGTGTTAAGCTCTGTTATGGATGTCTCCACGGATGACACTTTCTTCATGGTGTCGGAGACATTGGTGCGGATTTCCAGCAGAGCAAAGGGGTCAACATAGTCACCCGCAGAGGATTACGAATCGGAATCAGAGTGTTGCGGAGGAGATTGGTTGAATGAAGGATTGGTGGAAGGACCCGGTTTGGTTGCAGCATCATCTTCTTGAAGTTTGGAGTTTGAACCTCCGTTCAGAGTGGTAGAGGATGAGGAATCGAAGTCATAAGAAGACTTGGATACGGATGCCTTTGATTGGTAGTGAACTGAATTCATAAGATGTGCGTCCGGAAGGGTTTTTGCATCTTCATCCAGCATGATTTCTTCAGAGATTTCTTCTTCCAGATCAGTGTGGAGAACACTTTGATGAGTAGTAATGGGGGGCAGTTCCGAAGTGAGCTCATTGATAGCATCGACGTCAGTGGGAGGAACATAAGGCAAGTTGCTTTGGATAGACCTGTTCCTCATGGAAATGAGTGTGGACTCCACTTGAGCTCGAGTGAGATCCAGACGTTTGGATGCGGCCCTGTTAACATAGTCTTCCCAAAGTGGATCATTAGCACCTGGTCGTCAGAGGGACTACTCCTTCTCCGGAAAGCTTGGGGTCCGGAACAGGGGTTCCGGAGTGTGTGTGTGGAAGAAACAATGGGATCAATGAAGGTGACTCGTGGGTTTGTTCCAGGGGGCTGCAAGGAACTATGTTCAACACCGGCATCACCCTTTTGGGAGGGTGAGGGTGGATTATGTGGAGACCCCCTGTGAGTGTGTGCTTGTGATTTTGAAACATCGAGGGGCACCTCGGATGAGTGGGCAGGTGGGGTGTGCAGACGGCCAGAATCAACCAGAATGTCATGGGTGCCTTTCTGTTGAGAGGAAGTACCGACTTTGGCTTTCTTTTTGGTTATGGGCTTTGTGGGAGAAGCCTTTCGCTTTGCTGGCTTCTTGATCTTTGGTCCGGACTTAGTGTTTTTGGCCTCTTCTGAAATAGGCTCAACAGAGACAGGGGCAGGTTGTGTTGGGTCGAACATAACCGAAGTATCTGGATGTTGTTTTAAGTAAAGGGAATCGGAAGGAATGAGGGCCAACATATGTTCTGGAAGGCGTCTGATCGGACCAAATGAGGATTGGTCCGGAATCCTATATGCCTTTACAAGTTTAAAAGTAACACATACCTCCTGAGGGATGGTGTTGACCGGAAGTGGTTCTGAAAGCTCCTTGAATACTTGTTGGAGCGTCAGTACCCAGAACCTAGGGCTTGAAATTTGATTCGGCTTACTCTTGGTAGCAAACTTGCAGAAGTCTTGCCACAAGACTTCCGGAAGATCAACAACATTCTCGTATCTGGAGTAGATGCTGAAGACGACATTGAGCCAGTCCTCGCTTAAGGTGTCCGTTCCTCCATGCTTTCCGGACAACCCTCTGATGATGAGGTGCATAAGAACAGTCCAGATTCCGGAAACAATAGACTTCTTGAAATCCTTGGCCTTGTATTCTTCTGTGTAGCCAATGTAGTTCAGAAACGTCTGAAACTCTTCAGACGTTGGTTCATCAACTTTGAAACCCTTGGGATTTGCTTTTAGACCAATCGCCTTGAGGAAGGTCGATTTGTAAATGGGAACAGTTCTATCTCCAATGATGGTCGTCTCCAATGTACCATCTGCAAATCTGATACTGGTAAAAGCTCGATGAAGATGATGAAGTGGTAGTGGAGGTTCAGGGATTTTGGTAAGTGGAACGGAGATAGGGTGATTTGCGATGAACTCGATCATAACCTTGATTGATTCATCGTAGTCCAGTGGGTTGAGAGAGAACAACTGGGTAGTGTCTCTCAAGAATGGTTCTTGATCCGCAGAGGAGGATGAACCTTTTGAACCTTTGGAAGACTTCTTCTTTGCAATGGACTTCTTTGGGATTTGAGCAGTTGGTGTGGGTTCTTGAGAAGACGCCATTGTTGCAGGTTATGAGTTCTTGAAGAACACGAAGAACAGTTGAGAGAATTTGGGAGATTGAGGGTTTTGAGAGCGTAAAGAGGTAAAAGGGATTTTAAATGGGTATTTATAGGTAAGGTAAATGGATCGGGTCAGAAAAGTGATGATGAGGATACGAACATAAAACGGGTCGTATTTAATGAAGGAGAGGTTGATTGGACATGGGAGGTGAAACGTTAGGATTTGTGTGGTTAGAAATGGAAAACGGAACCGGCGATTCGATGGCTATTTTTACAGGGGCGTGCAATCGTGTCACGACAATCGAGATGAATAGGATAGGATCATCAGAAAAAGTAACCGTTGAGACTGAAAACGTTTCACCTTATTATCCTTTGGTATTCCGGATGAGTTGTTCCGGACTGAGTATGATCCGGAGGATAAAGAGTTGAGTTTCGGAAAATACTTGTTTTGAAAGGAGGTCCGGAAAGCGAAAATATTCCGGAGCGGATTTTGATTCAGGAGCAAAAGTTTAACTTGTTTGAAAATACCGGAGTAGATACTCAGTTTATGTTCGAAAATTCCGGAATGGTAATTTTGAAGAAATTCCGGAGTAGATTTGAAAATGGTTCCGGAACATAATTGTGAGATTTAAGGATTCCGGGTTGAAATTTGGGAAACCTTCCGGAGTGATTTTGAAATTCCGGAGCACATTTTGAAAATTACGGAGTGCATTTGACAATTCCGGAGTGCATTTGAAAAATTCCGGAGCACAGAATGTAATACCTTATCTAGAGTTAAATTTCGGGACGCCATTATGAAGTATATTACGAGATGACAATCGAATATGGCGACAATGTGGACTTAGAAAAGGAAAAAATCAAGATGAACTGTACAACTTAAAAAACTCAAGTCAAGGTCAGAAATAAAGACAAATAAAGTGATCCTATGTATTCCGAGAGAAAGTAGTTCCGAGATGAAAAGATTTTGAGATCGGAACTAGGTTTCTTTCAAATACGTCTATCAAAGAGAACAAGTCTCTTGAAAGAACTGAGGATCCGATATCATCATACCCATATTGTTCAGAAAACCATTGAATTTGGTTTCGTCTAATGCCTTGGTAAAGACATAAGCAATCTCATCGTCAGATGGAACAAAAATGAGTTCAATGTTACCATTAAGTACATGATCTTTTATGAAATGGTACCTTATATCTATGTGCTTGGTCATTGAGTGCTGAATTGGATTGTGAGAAATCGCAATGGCACTTTGAGAGTCACAATAGATAGGAATGCGTTGAAAGTGGTAACCATAATCCAGGAGTTGAGATTTCATCCACAGAACTTGAGATGTACAGCTGGCAGCAGCAATGTATTCCGCTTCGGCTGTAGAGAGTGCAATGCAGTTCTGTTTCTTGGATGACCAGCTGACCAAACGACCACCTAAGAATTGACAGCCACCCGAAGTGCTTTTTCTATCAAGTTGAAGACCACCATAGTTTGAATCTGAATAGGCTTGGAGTAGGAAGCTCTCATTTGCTGGATACCAGATTCCGAAACTCTTGGTACCTTTAAGGTTTCGGAAAATTTGTTTCACAGCCAAAAGATGTGACATCTTTGGGTTGACTTGAAATCTGGCACATAGGCATGTGGAAAACATTATATTCGGACGACTTACTGTGAGATAGAGTAGAGATCCAATCATTCCATGGTACTTCTTTTCATCAACAGTAGCACCGGAAGGGTCGGCAAAGATCTTGTGTCCGAAGCCCATTGGTACCTTGGCAGAGGCACAGGTGTCCATTGAGTATTTCTTGAGGAGTTCTGAAATGTACTTCTCTTGGTGAATGAAAATTCCTCTGTTAGTCAGTTTGACTTGAAGACCAAGAAAGAAGCTTAACTCCCGATTCATGCTCATTTGGAATCGATTGACCATAAGTTTAGCAAAGTCAGCAACCATAGATTGATCTGTAGATCCAAAGATGATGTCATCCATATAAATTTGTACTAGCATGAGATGCTTACCATTTGATCTTCGGAATAAAGTAGGGTCTAGAATACCTCTTTGAAAACCGGAGCATTTGAGAAAATCAGTGAGGGTCTCGTACCATGCCCGAGGAGCTTGCTTGAGTCCGTAGACAGCCTTCCAGAGTTTGTAACAGTGGTTTGGAAAGGAGAGATTAAGAAATCCGGGGGGCTGTTGAAGGTACACTTCAGTGTCAATTTCACCATTAAAAAATGCACTCTTAACATCGATTTGGTAAACTTTGAAGCCTTTGTGAGCAGCATAAGCAAGAAAGATTCTGATAGCTTCAAGACGTGCAACCGGAGAAAAGGTCTCATCATAGTCAAGGCCTTCAATCTGAGAAAATCCTTTTGCCACCAGTCTTGCTTTATTTCGAATAATTACTCCTGTGTCATCTAGCTTGTTGCGAAATACCCATCTTGTACCGACAATGGGATGATCCCGAGGAGGAGGCACGAGAGTCCAAACTTCATTTCGGTCAAATTCAGCCAGTTCTTCTTGCATGGCTGTAATCCAGTCAGCATGCTCCAATGCTTCCTTGCTGGATTTGGGTACAACCATGGATATAAATGTTGAAAAATGGCATTCATTTTGGACACTTGTAGCAGAACGAGACTGTACACCAGCATTGGGGTTACCGATTACTTAGTTCAGAGGATGATCCTTGGTCCAAACATGTAATCATGGTAGTTCTTGTGCAGCCGTTGATCCTATATCAACAGTGGAATTGATTTGCTCCCCCTGAATGGTTTGAATGTTGGGATGATGCTCCCCCTGAACTTCTGAACCAGAGAGATTGACATCATCAGAAGGAAACTCAAAGAAGTTTTCATTTTCTTCATTGTTGAGAGGATTAGAGTCATCAAACTCAGCAGCTGCATCTTGGAAGCCATCCATATTTGATTCAAGAGAGGGATGAGCATTCTCCCCCTCAACTTGAGAAGGTTGAAATGGTTCAAAATCAAATGGAGGGAGGCTTGGGATCGACCGGAGACGTTTTGTTAGACAGGAACTTCCGAAGAGGGGATTGGAATGAGGATTGGTCTTGATCGAGATTCCAAATCAAGAGCTGTTTCGGAAGGACCAAAGAGTGTTTCAAAATCAACTTCTAGGATAGTTTGAGGGTTCGGACATCCTGGCGGAGGAGCATCAGACTCCATGATGTGAGTGGTGATGTGAGTTGGGCCAGAATTTCAGACGAAGTTCTCATCGAAAGTAACATCAAAGCTTTCTTCCAGAACACAAGTTCTCCGGTTAAGAACTCTATAAGCTTTCGATTTTGAGGAGTACCCAAGGAAGATGGCTTCATCAGCTTTAGTTTGAAACTTGGTAAGCTGATCTCGGTTGTTCTTGATGAAGCACCTGCATCCGAAGACATGTAGAAACGAGATCGTTGGCTTCCGACCACTCATTGCTTCGTATGGTGTCATGTTGAGGCGTCGATTGATGATACTCCGATTTTGAGTGAAGCAGGCAGTAGATACTGCTTCAGCCCAAAGGTAGAGTGGCAGGTTTGCGAAGTTCAGCATGGATCGAGCAGCTTTAACAAGAGTTATATTTCGTCGTTCGACTACACCGTTTTGTTGTGGGGTATAAGGAGCTGAGAAGTTGTGGTCAATTCCTTTTTCGGTGAGAAACTTTTCAATGGTGGAATTAGTGAATTTCGAGCCATTGTTACTTCGGATTCTCCGAACTGGGATTTTGATGAGAACTTCTATTCCCTTGATAAAATTCATGAGCTCTGAGGCTGTTTCGGATTTCAACCGAAGGAAGAAGACCCAAGTGAACCGTGTAAAATCATCAACAATCACAAGAATGTATTTCTTATGATGAAGACTTTCTACAGTAGATGGTCCACAAAGATCAATGTGTAGAAGCTCCAATGGTTCCGAAATGGATTTTTCGATGATAACAGGATGACCCTTCTTTGATTGCTTACCACACTCACAAGCAGCACATAAATGATCATTTTTGAATTTGAGTAGAGGTAGACCTCTTACCATTTCGCTAGATACAAGATCATTCATGTACCGAAAGTTTAGATGAGCGAGCCTTCGGTGCCATAACCAACTGACATCTGGAACAGCTTTGGAGAGAAGGCAGAGTTGCGGTTTTCCAATAATCATGTTGATGTCGAGCGGGAACATGTTCTTGTTGCGAAGTGACTTGATTAAGCACTCTTTCCGGTCTTCGGTCATTACATAGTTGTACTTTTTGCAAAATTCCACACGACGATTTGAATCAGTGAGCTGAGCAACACTTATCAAATTGTGTTTCAGATCAGCTACATAAGCCACATTTGAGATAGACAAGTTTCTATTGGTGAGGATTCCCTAACCATGAATTTGAGAGTTTGAGTTGTTTCCATATGTCACGTAACCAGCATTTGGAGTAAGCTTTAAGTCTCGCAGAAAATCTTTCTGCCCCGTCATGTGCATGGAGCAAGCACTATCAATATACCATATTGTTTCTTGCTCCAAAGCACAAAGTGCCTGCTGAACGATGCTTCGACCTGGTGGATCGTTGGTCGCCATGTAGCAATAGTGAGGTTCAGCAACATCATCTTCATCTTCTGACCCAGAAGACCAATACCCTTCATCACATTCAACCGTTTGTCTTGCCATCAGACACATATTCCTTCTAGTTTCCATATCATCATCATCCCCGGAGGACCAATATCCTTCAACATCTCTTGAAACCGTTGTGACAAAGGCTTTTTCACTTTCAGCCATCTCTTGTGCTCTTCGGACGTAGTAGGCAGAGTCCTTGATCTTTGGCTTTTGTGGAGCATCGGCCAGACAATCTTTAGCAAAATGGTTTGCATGTCCACACTTATGACACACAATTTTTGGTTTGTCTGATTTTGAACTTTGAGAGGGTTCTGAAATAGAGTTTGGTTTAGGGAGGTTCGGTTTGTATGCAGGAGGATTTTCAGAGGGTTTAGGTTCCGGAGCTGAAAATGGTTGAGGATTGTTCTGGTGAGGAGCATGGAATCGATTTTGGTATGGTTTGTAAGATAGATTGAAAGGACGTTTCTACTTCATTGAAAGTAGTGCGAACTCCTATTGGAAACGGAGTTCAGAGTCCATAGCTTCGGAGTCATCAACAGAATAGATTTGTGTGGGCAAGGTAGGTGTGGATGTTTGAACAGATGGAACAATGGGTTTGAAGGGATCCAAATTAGATGAGTTCGGAATGGTTGATTTGAAAGAACTGACAAGAGCAAGAGGACCTCCGGAGAGTTCCCTTATGGTTTGAGCAACATTGGAATCATGGCCTTGAAGTTCATCAAAGAGTTGATAAAGCTTCGGCTTTTTCAAGGAGCTATTACTTTGGAGACAAGATTTTACATTTCCCCATTCTTTGCCGAGACTGTTTATGAATTAGAGATTGTACTCCAAGGGAGTTCAGACAATCCCATGAGCAGTCATGTTGTTTACCACAATGCGATAACGGTTGGAAGCAAAGGCCACTGACTCACCAGGAGTGGTGGTGAATGTGTCAAAGTCATTGACAACTGAGGTGAGGCGCTTGTCTCTCATATTTTCAGATCCTTCAGTCAGGTCCTGAAGAGTGTCCCATATGTCTTTGGCTGATTTGCATAGTTTGATATGCTCAAAGAGTGAAGGAGGAATACCAAACACCATTTATGAGAAAGCAACTTGATCAGCATGCAGCTTCTCGATATCATCAGCAGTTAGAGGAGCTGGGTGAGTTTCATCTTCATGCATGAGCTGAGCAGCTGCATCTCTTACAACTGTTCTTATAGGAACATGTGGACTTTTTGTGACAGATCTTCAGATTTCTTCACCTTTATCTTTGGCAAGTAAAAATCTTTCCATTCTAACTTTCCAATGATCATATTCTTCCACAACTAGTAATGGGGCACGTGTAGGGCCACCCACACTATTTGCGATTTGCATTGAAATCATTTGCTGAGGATTAGAAGCAGCCATTGAAGTTTAGATATCTTCAAGCTAAAGTGGTATATAGAAGAACTTTTATCCTTGACACAGAAATGATTGAAACACCAAGGTGATTTCAAATCAACTATAATCTGATCTATATGGATTCAAAGGACAACCACTCAAGCTCTGATACCAATTGTGAGAACAAGATCGATGCGCAGGGACAAGGTTTGAGAACACAAACCTTGAGTGAATGCTTAAGATCAATGTCTGCTTGCTAATAATAGTTCAAGTCTAGCCTGGAAAGACCAGTCAAGTCTTAGATAGAATATTCAACAAATGATCAAGACATTTAAGTAAAGAATGAGAGAGTAAATGATCAAAGTAAAGTTAAAAAATTAAGAACAAGAAGAATGTTTGAATGAACTTAGTAAAGATGCCAAAAGTGAATGAAAGATTCGTTGTTGACTTGTATTGAATGCTCCAATATATAGGAGTGGATGTTACAGCGAATTAACCCAAGTGTTTACGTAGGACCGGACAAAAGAGCTAAATTTGACATTCTGATTGTCCAAATACAACTATAGACTAAGTCCTATGAAACGTTACATCAATAACAAGACAAAAGTAATAAATGAACAAAAGACAAAACATAGATGTTCCGGATCAGCATGCATTCCGGACATGAGAGTCAGCTCTGGAATGCCTTCATTCTTCTCATCTCCTTACTTGGTCCGGACAGATTCCGGAGTACTCTTCACATCAGAAGTCACACCCCTCGAAATAAGGACTTCGGATTGCTAGAGGTTTACTTTCAGGTTCCAACATGTGGGCCACGCAAGTCTTCAGATTGCGGTTGAGTAGATTTGACAGAAGCAAGAATTTGATCCACTTTATATTGTAGAGACAGGAATTCTTTTCTGGAGACGGCTACCTTCTTTTTCTTCTTTTTCTCCTTGGGCTTAGAAGTTGAATGCTGTGATTCGCTAGTCTCGTCTTCTTCATCGAAGATCATCATGACATCATCTAACTGTTCCGGTTGATTGACCTCATTCATGTCGAAGTCATCGAAGCCAAAGGTTGGTGCAGAACTGACTTCAATTGCGGTTCCATCATCTTGAGAGTTATGAGCAGCAGTTGTCGGAGGGGGTCTAGATGAACCTGCACCATCTGGATTGGCCTGAGCTTTGTGGATGGTCTCAGCCATTTCATCCATCCAGTTCTTGACCTTTAGAATTAGAGCAACCGTGTTGGCATTGTTTATGGCGTCGGCCCAGTATTTGGCTATGGTTTGAATGTCATGCTGCTTTTGTTGAAGTTGTTTGGTTTGTTGATCCTTTCTTTATTGAAATGCCCTACGGAAAGCGGCATACTTCTTGGCTTCAGATTCTGTGATTGGTTTGTAGTGCCTCCAGGAATCATTAGATTCATCACCGTCAAATCCTTGAAAACACACCGAGGTGTCCCTCGGGTTCACAGATCCTTGCACATTTGTGCTCACTGTGCCTAAACAACTTGAAAAAGATGTAAGCAGAGTAGGATTCCCGGAGCTTCCTTGGTCTCCTTGACCCGTGGTCAAGTTTGGCCTCGGCTCCGTTCTGGCATGGGCTGAAGAATTGCCCTGCGGTTGGGTAGGTGTATTGAGTGTTTGGATTATAATGTCTAGAATGGAGCGCAACTCCGGTTCTTGAAAGAAATGAAGTCTGGAAACCCTGGAAACCTTAGAGCGAGAAGAACCAATTAGATCCTCTTGGGATCTAGTTAGGGGTGAGTCTCCACATTGAGATGAAATGAGCACACTTGATGTGTTCGAGTAGCTGGATATGGTAGTAGCAAATGGGTTTGTGGGGACCCCAAGGACTACCAGAGCCTTTTGAGAGGCTACGGTATCAGTCCGGTCACGCATTTGGCCAGAGGTGGGTTTTGTTTTCCTTCTCTTGAGAATCGCGATAGGAGCAGAGTCGAGATCCGAATCATCAGAAGATTGATTGGACTCGGAGTCATCATCAGATGAGACATCCTGTTGGAGTTTTCGCTTCTTAGAGGGTTCTGCTTCCTTGGGAGCTTTGGCTTTCTTGGATGTTTACGTTTCTTGCGAGTTTCACCCGTTGAATGTGTTCTTCCTTTGCTGCGGGGGCCTTTCTTGGGAGAAACCAACTGTTTGAGCCTTGAGGCATTGGATAGAGTAGTAGAAGATGGAGCTGCGGATTGCTCTGGTTGATTGGGTGCGGTAGAGGCTAATATGTTCTGACTTGGGAGAGGCGGGGTAGAAAGGTATGGGTCAATACCTTCCGTAGCCTCAATATGATTTGTGACTATTTGGGTCTCAAGTCCAACCGTAGTCAAGATGTGAATGGGTAAATGTCTGATTGGTCCAAAGATAGATTGATCTTTAGAAGGAGCGTACCTTTTGAGATCGCGTGTGATAAAGAAGTTGATGTCGTTGCCCATACTGATCTTGGCGCCTGAATGAAGATCTGAGATATAGAGTGCCCAAAACCTTGAAAAAGTAAGCTCGGTTGGATTTTCCTTTGGAGTCTCCTTAGGGATGTACTGGAGAAAATCATCCCATATGATTTGACCGTAGTTTACATCATGACCTATGAAGATGCTCCATACTAGCTCGAGTAATTTGAGGCCCATATTGTCTGTGCCTTCGGTTCGTCCAGATAGACTGCGGATCACAAAATGGCACACAATCTGCCATACCGCATGCAGCTGGTTCTTCTTGAACTCTCCAATACCATTGATCTGCTTCTGGTATCCCATTTGATACAGAGTGGAGGTATTATCTGTGACACTTGGTGAAAAGAACTTGGTCGAGGGGTGCACCAGGAGATTGATTGCAGTAAGAAACTTATCTTTGGTGAAGATGACCAAAGAGTCATCTACCAAGTTCAGATGAACTTCTTGCAGATTATTGAGAGGGCGATGTGCTGAAAAAGCACATTTGAACAATGTGGACATGGGAACCACATCAGTGAATGCGTCGAATGGTCGAAAGAGTGGATGATTGGAGATGAACTTGATCATGAGACGAATCGGGTCATTGTAAGAAGGATGATCATCGAAAATTGCCCTAAAATTGCTAGATGCAATTGAAGGCGATTGGTTCCGTGTAGCAGAATCGGAACCAGTCGGTTGAACGGAGGCTGATGCTTTTGATTGCTTCTTTGAGATTCCTGATTTCACCATTTTTTAAAAACTTGAAGAACGAGCAGAAAAACTGGAAGTGCAAGGGGGAAGAAGGTGAAATTGTTCGTCTTTGAGAGATCAGAAAGCGTAAAGCTTTCTTGGGGAAGAAAAAAAAACGTTTATATACTGGCGGATTTCAAAAACAAATTTTTTTTACCCTAATTAAGGGTAAGAACCCTTGAGTTCTTATGGTAAAAACGATCATTGTTAGCCACACAAAATATTAAGGAATATATATTTTGTTTTTTTTTTATTTTTTTTTAAATGACATTTAATGAAATGTCAGACCCTGTTTCCCACGTTCGATAAACTTGTGGTGAGGGGGGATGAAAAACCGTTGAATAAAGGTGGAAAAAGTAATGGATGTGACATCTTGGGGGTAAGTTGAAAAGACAGTTTAAGGAAAGGATATTCTAAAAAGATTTCTTTTATTGGATACTGTTTTATTCTGGCATCACACCTAAAATAGGTCTGACAAAAGGTTTATTTGAGAGAAAGAACTGAAATGATCAAATGCGACAAAACGAATATTTTGAGAATGTTTTTCTTATTTAATGAAAGACCATTAAATAGAACACAATGTTTCAATAATTTATGAAGTAGTTGAAAGTTCCATCATTGTGATTGCGGTTTGAGTCTTCAATGCGGATTAAGACTCCATTGCGGATGAATGGTTAGATAACTGCGGTAGAAGAAACTGATAAGAACACTTGAACACAATCAGAAATAACAATTAATAAAGACCCTTGAAATATAAGTATGATATGTGGTTACGGTATATACGGTATATTGCGGTACATAAAATGTATTGCAGTACACAAGATATACTGAAACTATGTAAGATAGATATATTTAGTTAGGACCGCAATGGTGACCAAGAGTGGTCTGCGGTACCTATCAATTCGAGAAGAATTGCGGGTCCGGATTCATCATTCCTAAAATTTGTAAGAAACTGTTGAGTTTTGTAGAGTCAAGTGCCTTTGTGAAAACATCAGCAATCTCTTCAGGAGTATGAACAAAGATTAGTTCAATGTTACCTTTCACCATGTGGTCTTTAATGAAATGGTACAGTAGTTCAATATGCTTCGTCTTAGAGTGATGAATAGGATTATGAGAAATCGCTATGGCACTCTCTGAGTCACAGTAAATCGGTATACGCAGCATTCTGTATCCGTAGTCCATAAGTTGCGTTTTCATCCACAAGACTTGTGAGCAACAACTGGCTGCTGCCACATATTCAGATTCTGCGGTAGACAGTGAGACACAACTCTGTTTCCTTGATGACCAGCTGACGAGTCTTTCACCAAGAAATTGACATCCACCGGAAGTGATTTTTCTGTCCAATCTACATCCAGCATGATCCGCATCAGCGAATGCTTGTAGGCTGAAGTCGTTCCCTTCAGGATACCAGAGGCCTAGAGACTTGCTACCCTTTAAGTATCTGAGAATCTGCTTGGCTGCGGTCATGTGAGAAACTTTTGGATCGACTTGGTATCTTGCGCATACTCCTGTTGCAAAGACAATGTCTGGTCGGCTTACGGTGAGGTACATCAACGAGCCAATTATTCCTCTATAAGTTTTGTGATCTACTGATTCTCCGGAAGGATCAACAAAAATCTTATATCCGAAGGCCATGGGGACCTTGGCCGAGGAAGAGTTGTCCATTGAGTATTTCTTCAGCAGTTCAGAGGTGTATTTCTCCTGATGGATGAATATCCCTTGAGGGACTTGTTGGTCATGAGCTTTGCAAATTCATCCACCATCCCCTGATCAGTTGATCCGAAGATGATATAATCCACATATATTTGTACAAGCATAAGGTGATTACCATTTGCCTTTCTAAATAAAGTGGGATCAATCACTCTTCTTTTGTATCCAGACGAGACAAGAAATTCAGAGAGAGTCTCGTACCACGCTCTTGGTGCTTGCTTTAGACCGTAGACAGCTTTTTCAAGCTTGTAACAGTGATCTGGGAATTCAAGACATTTGAAGCCCGGAGGTTGTTGAAGATAAACCTCCTCTTTCAATTCACCATTCAGGAAGGCACTTTTTACATCCATTTGATGTACATTGATATTCTTGTGAGCAGCATATGCTAAGAAGATGCGTATGGCTTCCATCCTGGCTACTAGGGCGTATGTTTCATCATAATCAACACCTTCAAGTTGACTATACCCCTTAGCGACTAGTCTCGCTTTGTTTCGGACTACCGTACCAGATTCATCCAATTTGTTCTTGTACACCCATCTGGTACCAACAATAGTGTGACCTTTTGGCTTCAGAACGAGTTGCCACACTTTGTTTCTTTTAAACTTTTCCAGTTCCTCTTGCATTGCTGTAATCCAATCGGGCTCCATTAATGCTTCTTTGATGGTTTGGGGCTCGACTGAAGACATAAATGTTGCATAGTGACAGTGATCAGATAAGTCTTGTGAGGATCAAGTTTGGATGCCTGCTGATGAGTTTCCGATGATTTGACCTGGTGGGTGATCCTTCGTCCATACGTGTAGACAAGGTTGAAGATGGTCAGCGACTGCGGTGGATGGGATGTCTTCAGTATATGAAGATTCTGCGGTTGGGGAAGGCAGTTCCCCCTGGACTTGTGAGCAACCCGCTGAATTGTCTTGATTTGGGAAGGTGGGATTAGAGTTTTCTTGATCAAATGATTGACGTTCCCCCCGGATTGTTGGAAGTGTGATAATCCTTGCGTCAGTTCTTGTGTCAATGTTCTCTATATTTTCTTCATCTGAGTCAGAAGAAACATTTGAGGATAGAGATCCTCCGCGGAAAGGAACTGGAGCTACATCATCAAGTACTGGAACCTCGATGGTTGTCACTTGATCAGGAGTGCAGCTTTCCCCCTCAACCGGCGAGGTGGAAGTATTGAGTGATACTTCATCGGATAGAGATGGACCAGATACATCGGCATGCTGTTGTTGAGCTTCAGGGGACACAAGAACTTCGGATAACTTAACGGTCTCTACCGGGTCAAAGAGATCATCATAGTTTACTTCAACTATGTTTAATGGACCCGAAGAGGCAGGAATATCACTTTCGAGGATTGCTTTGGTTTCGGTTGATGGAGCGATGTTGCCGACGTAATAGTCATAGAATTTGACATTGAAGCTTTCGACTATTAGTCTTGTGTGTCTAATGAGAACCCTATAAGCTACTTTGTTTGTTGAGTAGCCAAGAAAGTTGCCTTCATCAGAGTTCGGTGCGAACTTGTTAAGATGATCTTTGTTGTTGATCACAAAACATCTACACCCAAAGATGTGGAAGAATCGAACATTTGGTTTGCGGTTGTTAAGACCCTCATACGAAGTTTTACTGAGAAGCTTGCAAACAATGCTTCGGTTTTTAACAAAGCATGCTGTGGCCACTGTTTCGGCCAAGAAGTAGAGAGGAAGGTGTGCGAAGTTAAGCATAGATCTGGCTGCTTCTACCAGAGTTCGGTTTCATCGCTCTACTACTCCATTCTGCTGCGGTGTGTAGGGAGCTGACAAGTTGTGACTGATACCCTTTGAAACCAAGAAACCGTTTAAGAGATGATTGGTAAACTCGGTTCCATTATCATTTCGGATGCGGCGCACTGGTAATTTGATATGAAGTTCAATTTCTTTGATAAAATTGATCAGTATCTGCGGAGTTTCGAATTTGAGTCTTAGGAAAAAGACCCAAGTGAAACGAGTGAAGTCATCAACTATAACCAGTATGTATTTTTTGTGATGAAGACTGGTTACGGTAGATGGACCGCAAAGATCAATGTGTAAGAGTTGTAGAGGTTCATAAATTGAAGAATCAATCACCATTGGGTGACTTGCTTTGGATTGTTTGCCACATTCACAGGCATGACAGAGTGTATCATTGCTGAATTTGAGAATTGGGAGACCTCGGACGAGTTCTCCGGTGACCAGATTGTTGATATATCTGAAGTTAAGATGAGCTAGCTTTCGGTGCCATAGCCAGATGACTTCAGATACTGCTTTGGATAGAAAGCATAGCTGCGGTTTCCCAATGATCATAGAAACGTCCAGAGGATACATGGTTCCTTCAGACTTGGATTTGATCAAACAGGTGCTTCTATCACTTGTCATTATGTAGCAGTACTCATTGTCAAATTCAACTCTGTGGCCTGCTTTACATAGTTGGCCTACACTGATGAGATTGTGTTCGAGGCTTTCTACGTAAGCAACCTTTTGAATAGAGAAGTTTCCCGTAGTAAGAACACCATAACCTCGGATTATCCCATTTGCGTTGTTACCGAAGGTGACATTTCCACCATTGCTGATTGGCCTGAAGTCCCGAAGGTATTCTAACCTTCCGGTCATGTGAAAGGAGCAGGCACTGTCAATTAACCATTACTCTTCTTGTTCCTCCTTGCACAATACCTGAGAATTACACGGTTAGTTTAGGCATCGAAACAGGTTTGGAGCCCGGGGCTACAGATGAATTTTTAATGGATTCATGAGCCGAGGTTGCCGGGACAGGTTTAGTGTCACTTTTGAGTCCTAGACTTGGGTACTTGTGAGTTTTTGGAGATTTTGAAAAGTTACGAGGTCTATGATAGATACGAGGTTTCTGAAAAGTATGTGAGTTTTGACAAGTACAGTTTCTTTGAAAAATACGAGGTTGGGCTCGAGAAAACCCCTTTTGATGAAAAACAGATGAACGTCTTTTAGCACTTGCCCTGACATTGTTTCTAGTCATTGGTCCGAAGGATCTGGGATTATGTTTAGGACCGGTCTGATGATGAGATCTGACATTTGTGCCATTTCTTTTTGAGTCAGAGTGCCTTGTTACAGTGTGTGCACGTGAGTGTTTCCTAGGATGTGTCATTGCAAGAGACTAACGTGATTTGAGGTGGTTGGTGTATGCAAGATTCCTTTCCATTTTGGGTTGTCTAAGGAATAGATTATAAAACCATTGCTTTGAAAAGACTTTAATTGCTTTTGGGTTTTGTCAGATTTCTTTGAAAAAGTTTGAGGAACTGTACATTCCTTTTTGCTTGATTTTCTGACAGTCGAGATTTTAGAAAGATAGTTTGAAAAAATTGGTTTTTCTGGACTCTTGGAATTTGAAACATCGACTTGTCTTTTCGAAAAACTTTTCTTCCTTTTGTTACAGAATTGGAGTTCCTTTTTGAAAGCCATTTTTGCTAAAGTTTTTAGTGTACCGCAGTCAGTGAGATTCAGTTGCGGTTTCTTTGAATCCTTAGATTGTTTTTGAAAATGAGGACTTGACTCATCCGAGCTGGATGGTTCAGGATTCTGGGAACATTGACCGTATTCGAAGTTTTCTATGAGTAGTTTGTGATGAATTGACTGAAGGATTACTGAGCTTTTGACTAGAGACTGCGGTAAAGTTGATTGGACTACCGCAGAGTAGGATTAAGTTTTGGGACATTTTATGAGGGGCTGTTGGTCAGACTGCGGTGTAGGACTGCAGTTGGCGAGACTGCGATCCGAAGGCAGTGAAAGAAATTTTGCGAAATCTAATGGGTCTTCCATAAGAATTTCTTCATCACAAACAGATGACACTTGAGAGTTGGTATTAATTGTGTCAATGACAGATTTTTGATCACAGGTATGATCTGAGGATTCAGGAAGAATTTCCTCTTTGACACAATTATTTCTTAGATCATGAAAACGACCGAAGTGTGCTTTGATGTCCTCAAGGAAGGTTTTATTATTGACAGGGTAATGGAACTCTCGGTCCGGAGAGACATAGGGACGGTCCTTGTTAAACCGAGGTGATGAGTCCTTTGCAGTATTGTACCCATTGTACCAACCCCAATTATAGGTGTTATCTATGGTTCCATTGTTCACAAGATTTTCAATAGCTTCACTTTCATTGAACATTTCTTTTATTAAAAGATTTAGGCATACAATCTCACTCTGAGCTAAATCTATTTGATTCAAAGCTATTTCTAATTGTGTTTCACTCAACATTCTTGCATCTTTCTCTAACTCTAAGTCCTTTTCTAACATAGCTACTTTGGGTCTTTTGTTATCTATTCGTCCTCTTACGTGAAACATCTCTTGGGACGCTATGTTCTTCTCATCTAGAGCTTTGTTATAGTCTGTAAGGACGGCAGCACATGTGTCATTAAGATTGTCTATGAAGGGTTGACAGTCATGCATGCTATAATTTAGAGTTTGAATCATGAGTTTTACCTGTTCGATGATGCTTAGAGACCCATCATTTGCCATGTAGCAGTAATTCTTTTCCATCTTTGTAGACCCATCATCATCCGTAGTTGCCAGCATACAAATCTTGCCTTTACCCTTGATGTTGCTGATGTTTTCATCTTTAACTCCGGATGACCAAACTTGATGGTCCCTTTTTACATGGGCTACGTATGCCCTTGTTTTTTCCTTTTCCTCCAATTATTGAGCCATTCTAAGGTAGAATGCTCTATCTTTCACTATATTGGCTTTGCAGTCTTTTGCAAAGTGATTCTCCTTGTTGCACTTGTAACATATTACAACATCACTTTTATCTTCTAAGGGGGTACCGGAGTCAGTTGAGTTGATGGGCTTCAGTGCCTCTTTGGGTTGAGTGGTCTGAGGCTGCGGTGGTGGGTGAGGATTTTTAGGATATCGAGAGTGATTATTGAAGTTGCGGTTGAATGGAGGTTTGTTGAACTGCTGATTCTTACGAAAAGAAGGAGGTGGTAGCCGGTTGAACTGTTGGCTAACAAGAACAATAACAAGAACTGCGGAGGATTGTCATACGAGGGAGAGTAAGATTGAGTATGTGGAGCTTGTGCTATAAGAGCAAGTGGTCCTCCGAAGTCAGCACATTCTTTGAGTACAGTGGATTCTTATGCTTGCAGTTCACCGTAGAGCTTGTAGAGAGATAAAGAATGGATCTTTCTATCTCCTTGGACTATCATCTTAGCAGTCATCCAGTGTCTTCCCAAACTATTGAGAAACTGAAGATTTGTCTCATGGTTGCTTCGGACCGTGCCAGCATTAGATAACTTAGTGACAATCAGGTTGAACCTTTTGAAGGAGTCTTCCAAAATTTTCGCCACTATAAGCTTTGAAATTGTTGAACTCATTGAGTGCGGTTGTGAGCTTCTTATCTTGAGCTTGTTCTGTGCCCTCATATAAGTTTTTGAGAACATCTAAGATCTCTTTTACTGATTTGCAGTTTATGATAATGTCAAACTTGTCGGGAGCAACTCCACAAGAAATTTCATAAAAAGCAACAACGTCATTTTCCATTTTACCGAGATCGTCTTTGGTGGGACGATTCAGGGCTGGTTGACCTCCTCCTAGTCTGGCTGTGGAACCGTCGGTTTGAACTGGTGTAAGAACAGGGACATGTGGTCCTTCTTATACAGATCGCCATACATCTCTACCAAGTCTCCTTAAGTATCTTTCCATCCTCTGAGACCAGTGATGATATTCGTTTGCCACCAATATTGGGGCTCTATTGGAACCACCAACACTGTTGGAAACATTGAGAGATAATGCTTGTGCCATATTTCCTTGTTTTGAAAAAGTTTTTTTGTTTTTTTTAGTAATGAGCTTCAGTGGTATAGAAGGCCTTTTGAAAATCAGAGTTTTGCTTCAAAAAGCAACCACTTTGGCTCTGATACCAATTCTTGAGAGAAAAACTTGAGTCACACTTGAACAAACGTTAGAACAAGTGATAATGCGGAATAAAGTTTAACTCAAAGGATCATTAAAGCTCAACAATAATAACAAGTTAGAGTTAGAAAGTTAGAAAGTTAGATGCGGAAATATAAGGAAATATAAAAGACAACAAGTATTATATCAAGTATACACTTAATTTGATTCTTAACAAGGAATGCAATCAGACCAAGTTAGTAAGTGAGATCAAACTTAGTGATTAAGTCTAGAAAGACTTGCTCCGAAGAGAGATTTCAAACAGTTAAGATTATATTTAAGTGATAAGTAAGAGGGGAGTAAGATGAGTGATAAGATTCAAGATGCGTAAGAGATGTGTTTTCATTTAGAAAGAGAGAACTCTATTTATAGAGTCTCGAAGATTGCAACAGTCTTATCTGTTACAAGTTGCCACGTTGGGCACATCGGATAAAAGAAAGTATTTCTAGAAAAACAGATAAAAGACTAAATATTGATGATGATCAAAATGGTTCCGGTTCTTGATTGCGGTGCTAAGCTTGACTGCAGTTACTGATGACAGCTTCGTATCTCTTTTAAGTTTAAGAGGGTCACTTTTATGTTTCCACAATGTGAGCTCTATGAGTTCTCAATTGTTTGCATAACTACTTGGAAGCAATGGTAGGCCCTTGTTCTGCCCGGTGGCAAGAAGTTAAGATTGAACAAGTTCAGTCCATATGAGTTTGGATTTGTCACTAACTTCCTCTTGTGGTTATGACAAATTCACATGGATAGGAACACATACACCATAACATCTATGTGTCATAAGGTTTCTCTCCGATTCATGAAAATGATGGTGAGGAAACGCTTTCACTAAGTAGATTTTAAGTAGATAGCAATTGTGACATTTGCATTCTCAAAGTCGTTAGTGGAGCGTGTGTGGTTAACCGGCACACTAACATGGACTTGTAAGAAATGGCAAAGGTCTAAACAATTGAGACTATGATTACGGCATCCCTTTTCATAGTTCTAAATTTAGACACACATGTGAGCTATCTAAGGAAAGGTGTATTATATTGATAACGTCTTATCAAAGCATCTCATATCAGAAATCTGAACTTTGGTAAGAAAGTCAATAAAGTATTGATTTCTAGAAGTCCAACTGATTTCTGGATACATGTCAAAGCAAGTGGGAGCATAAGTGTTATGCTAATAATTATCATGTTAGTGGGAGCATGATTATTATGTTAGGTGTTGCAATTTAGCAATGTTAATTATAGAAAACAAAAGTTTCAATTTGCAAAATGTACTTTGCAGGGTTTGAAAAGTTGTTTTGCTATAATTAAGGGAGAGGAAATTATACTTCATTTCAAATCTAAAAGCTTAGATTGTGAGATTTTAATCAAATTTAGTCATGATTACATTATTTGCGTTCTAAAATTCGATTATGATTACGACATCCCTTTCATAAATTGAATTATGAGAACATGACAAATTATAAGAAATATTGTAGCAAAAGACTGGTCAAGTATCATGTCTTTATGAGAAATATCATGAATCGTGTCCCATATGCTTCGAGTATATGATCGATTACATGTACTATAATATTCATCCGTTCTAAATTTTCCAAATGCCTAGGGCATTAAGAGGGAAAAAAGGACTACAACTGGATATGACTAAAATGATTAAGCAATTGTCGAGGACAATCTGAGGTTTACCAAATATTGGTTGCTCATGGACAATTGGAAGTATAGTGTTAAGTTTGGAAGGACCATATTGACATATTCTAAAAGGAAGCAACTCTTGTTTAGAAGTGATTGTCAAAATGGGAATGTGGGAATGTTTCCATAGGTGGAAGTTATTCATTAAATCTGTGTAAGGTTAGAAAACTTAATGCAAGAAGGATGTTCAAAGGAATGTACTTTGAATTTGAGACTTCGTTTCCATGGAATTTCTCTTCATTGGAATACTTTGTAAATGTCTGTTGCCAAGTCATTGTGACTTTTGTGCATAATCATTACAAGAGGATCAATGCATATAGGTTTAGAATCTAAAAGATTTCGGTAAATGGCAGGAATTTGGAATTCTTACATTTACAATAAGGATTTGGCATTGTGAAATGAGAATCATTGGAATTATGTTCAATTAATCTATTCCACAAAGTAAGGATTATAGATAAACATAGTGTGCACACTTGGAGTATGGCATAACTATTGTTTAGACAAACATAGTCTGCATGCTTGGAGCATGGCATGACTATTGTCTCAATTCAAGTATTAAGTTGTTTATTCGAAACATTATACTATGAATAGTGAGTAATCAATATGGCTCAAAATGTTTGGGGCCATATAGGATTAGTATTATTCTTGTGTTTCACTTTACATGTTTTGACTTCCCGAATAACTAGGTTATTCAAACCATCCACAGTCGATCATACTTTGGAAGTAGGTATTGAGGCAAGACTGTTATGAATGGGTCTGTAGAATGAGATTCGAGTATTGGATTAAACCCACGCTAATTTGAATCACTTCATGGATTTTATCACGAGTGATCATGAGACGATAATATCTTATATTCTTCAAACAGAGACATGTGAGTTGTAGTTGCACGTCGGTTGCACGTTGACATATGTAAACGCAACCAGTAACTTGGTTGTTATAAAACATATCGTTGTGTGTAATTTGATGACTAAGTACAAGCGAACATTTGGGTCGAAATTTATCCATTCTTTTTACCCTTGGAGGGATAAAAGCGATATTTGTGGGCCCCTCGATGATTTGGTGATGACAACCGTAAGTGCTCGGCCTGGCCTAGACTGATTTGATTTGTTCAATTAGTCAGTCGTCATAAATCAGAAATCGGGAAATAACAGATGGACAGAGAGAATGATTATAATCCAAGTCTTAGTCCATATGGTATCTAGAATGGAGGAATATATGATCCCTTATCTAATGGACACATTATCGACTAGGTCAGAGTTCGACAACAGCTTTAAGAGCTACGATTGCTAGTCGGGTTTTGGAGTCTTACTTGCAATAATAGTTTTAGACTTATCCAAGTGGGAGACTGTTGGATTAGATGTCTAAGCCAATGACTATTATTTTAACATCCGGAATCCCAGGTACATCATTTTGATTATTTATTTTTGAAGTTCATAGAGCGACTCGACGAGTTGATGCTATGACTCGTCGAGTCGAGTCGCGCGTGGTCACAGGGTTTTAATGACCTACGCGACGAGTCCGAGAGGCTACTCGCCGAGTAGGCGCTGGAATGAGAAACCCTAAATCCCTGGGTTTGGGACCTATTTAAAGGAACTTATAGCCTCGCTGTGCGGCCACACTTCACAGAGAGAAACCCTAACCTGCCCCTTTCGTTGTATAGAGAAAGAGAGAGAGACCATTTTAAGCATTCTTGTGCATTTTGGAGGAAGGACTGGAAAAGCTTGATGGATCTAACCGAGGGAAGGCTGTGGATCTTGAATTCTTCTTTCATTAGCTACTATACAGAGGTAAAAAGCTCTCATCTTGGCCACATATTCGTTAGATCTCATTTTTGGGAGCTTTTACGGTTTTCTCCCAAATCATATTATGTTCTTGAGTTATTTGAGCATGGTTTGAGGTTAGAACCTCAGATCTGGACTAGAGAAGGCATTGAAAGTCCAAAGATTCGGGCTTTATTGAGCTAGAGGCAAGTTCATGTGCATTTAACCTTTCTTGGAGCTTGTAATGGCATTATGGAGCAAATATGCCATGCATGAACGTAAAGATCGAAGCTTTACGTGACATTCAAGCCTAGAGAGTCTAGATTTAGTATTTGGAGTGGTAGATCTGCCCTAAAACGTCTGAATGGGAGTATGGACTGGATGAACTCACCGAGTCCATGAGCATACTCGACGAGTCGCTTAGGGTTTATTCCGATAAGTCTGAGCATGTTGTAACTCGTCGAGTTAGTGGGTCAACTCGACGAGTAGAGTTGGTTTCCGAAGGCCTCTGAGGGAACGAGGGGACTCGACGAGTCCTCCTGATCCACTCGTCGAGTTGGGTAAACATGGACTGTTGACTTAAGTTTGACTTCGGGTGAGTTTTAGAGTCTAGAACAAATGTGAGTAACTGAGATCTGGGAGGGGTAAAATGGTCTTTTAACCTTACCAAGAGTTAAAAGGGGTTAATATGAATTTATTAGAATTGTGATCTATCTAGAGATAATCACCACATGTATTAGGCGGAGGCTAGATCGGTGATTCGTGTACGAGGTGTATTAGCTTGCTTGCTTCGAGGTGAGTCTTCTCACTACACTTTACCTAGAGTGGTAATTATGTGTGACCAGAGGGTCTTATGTGCTTATTTGATCTGTGCATTTGCTTATGTGATATATATGCTATGTTATGTGTTACTGAGACCGGAACAGAGGGTCCAACGAGCTGTGAGACCAGAGGGTCCTCACTTAGACCGGATTGGAGGGTCCCACTGAGACACATACACCAGAGCGTCTTACAGAGATATAGCCTCGAGTGGCTAACGTGTTGTATGTGGTATTTTGGGGAACTCACTAAGTTTTATGCTTACCGTGTTATGTGTTATGTGTTTCAGGTACTTCCGAGGATCGCGGGAAGGCACCGGCGTGATTGTACACATCTGTTCGAGATTACGTTGAGGATTCTGGGAATTGACTTTTGTTGTGGATTTATGTTGACATTAAGACACTTACGATTTCCATGAAAATTAATATATGAGTTTTATATGTTTTTAAAAATGTAAATTTTGGATGAAAAAAAAATTACGTCTGAGGGATTCGGATGCAAGTTGGTATCAGAGCCTTGGTTTGAGGGATTCGGATGCACCTTCGGGTATGTCTGGACTCAAACTGAGGATTTGAGAAAGTTTTCCAAGAGAAACAATTTTTCTAAAATGAGTAAGAGTTTCTAAGAGAAAAACGAGAAAGAGCAGTGTGTACAATCAGCCAGCGCCCGAACGGTGATTTTCCCAAAATACCCTTACTTTCAGTATTATGAGATATTTATGAGATATTATGAGATACGTTATGCATGATAGAGAGTAGGCTAGGTACTTCATATTTTAGGACTAGAGTGGCCTGATTTGTGATGCCTTAGCCTACGAGTTACTGCTACCTGTGATTTGCTTTGAGTACGAGTATGTAGCAGAAATGAGCTTATGAGAGTAGCCTATGTTCGGCGAGATATAGTGTACTTGCGATCTAGAATCCTAGGAGGAGGACTTGGGGTGATTACAGATGTGGTGTGGAAGGTAGTATTGGGCCCGCACTACTGGAAGCACCGGGTCAGTAAGCAGTCCAAGTAAGAATCCCTAGGATTACTAGGGAACAAGTAGGGTCGAGCGATCGACTGTGAGTATACTCGAGCGAGTCTCTGATTATTTTGTTTTGTATATTAGAGATATCATGTTGGGTACGCGCCACAACCCAGGGGGCAGTGGTACCAGTGGTATCAGTGACGAGGAGATTCGCAGGATGATTCACGAGGAGGTGGTCGCAGCCATCCGAGCAGAGATTCCCGAGCCATTTGGGTCTATCAAGACTACCTTGATTGAGACATTTGATAAGCGTTACGCTGCGATTACCGAGGCGGCTGCTGCTACAGCCACCGCAGCTGTCACTGCTGCCAGGCCACAGGCGGGTGACTCGTTGCTGTACCGGGAGTTCAACAACACGAAGCCACCAGAGTTTGACGGGACTCAGGACCCGATTGCCGCAATGCGATGGATCTCCGACATCGAGGGGTGTTTCTACACTTGTTCCTGTCCGGAACATTTGAGGGTACGGTTCGCGCTGAACCAGCTTCGCTTGGGGGCGAAGGACTGGTGGAAGTTTGTGACAGCCAGCTTCACCTCTGCAGAGCTCACTGCAGTGTCTTGGGAGATGTTTACTACTATGTTTTCGAGATGAGTTTGTTGCCCCAGTGGAGAGGGAACGGTTGGCCCAGGAGTTCTTGTCCCTCAAGAAGAGGACAGAGTCGGTGACAGTGATTACGAGGATGTTCCATGAGAGGGTGATGTTCTGCCCTGAGCAAGTGTCTACCGAGCAGGCACGTATGAGCTGATATTTGAGTATAATGAGGAGGGATATCCATGAGTTCGTGGCGAACTCGACATACCGTACATTTGCTGAGCTTCAGGAAAATGCCCGGAAGAGGGACATTGAGCTGGAGACTCAGGCTAGAGAGGAGGCGGAGTCTCAGGGGAGGGATAGGCGACCGACACAGTCTCAGCCGGCAGCCAAGCGGGCAAAGCCCGCTGATTCGAGATCTGGAGGCCAGAAAGGCCGCACTTGTGGAAAGTGAGGCAACGGTCATGAGGGAGTGTGTGGAGCTGGTGTTTGCTACAAGTGTGGCAAGGAGGGGCATATCGTGAGGGATTGCCCCTAGGGGTTTGCAGTTTGTCTCCACTGCAACCAGACCGACCATCGGAAGGCCCAGTGCCCACAGCTGCTACAGGGATCAGCACAGGGATCTGCCCCTGCTACTACACGAGCTATAGAGAGCCGACCAGTGAAGGCCGAGGTACCGAAGGCTCGCACGAGAGCTTTCCAGCTGACAACGGAGGAGTTCCGCGCAGCACCTGATGTCATGGCCGGTATGTGTTCTTTTTATTTATTTTAATTGAGTTGTGTTGTGCTTATATTGTGTTATGCATAGGTACTTTTCTTGTGAGTTATGTACCTGCCTTGGTGTTATTTGACTCGGGTGCGAGTCGATCTTGCGTATCATTAGCATTTATTCGTCACATCAGTATCCGATGAGAGGCGCTGAGTCGGCCTCTAAGAGTCTCCATAGCCAATGAGCATGCGGTGTTTGCGACTGATGTGATCCTGGGATGTGTACTTGACATTTTTGGAGTTGAGTTTCCGATAGATCTGGTACCGATCGCAATGGGGGATGTCTGTTTCATCGTGGGCATGGACTAGTTCATTTGATTCAGAGCTATGATCGACTGCGAGCATCAGTTGGTGACCATGCGAGACCCTAGTGGGGGAGTTCTTAAAGTATATGGCGAGGGTACCCGATCTGGGTCAGCATTTTGCTCGGCCGCCAGAGCGAGACAGAGTCTACATCAGGGTTGTAGGGGTTTTGTAGCGTATGTGATGGATACGCGAGTTGCTGCTGAGAGATCGAGTTCTATCGATGAGGTTCCGATAGTGAGTGAGTTTCCGGATGTTTTTCCCGAGGAGTTACTGGGTGTGCCTCCCGAGAGACAGGTGTAGTTCCGGATTGATTTGGTTTCGGGAGCGGCGCCTATTCCCAAGGCACCTTATCGCCTTGCGCCGCCCGAGATGCAGGAGTTATCCTCGCAGCTTCAGGAGCTGTTGGGAAAGGGTTTTATCCTACCGAGTAGCTCGCCATGGGGAGCGCGGATCCTTTTTGTCAAGAAAAAGGATGGCTCACACCGGATGTGCATTCATTACCGGGAGTTGAACAAGCTGATGGTCAAGAACCGTTATCCGCTGCCGAGGATCGACGATCTGTTCGATCAGTTGTAGGGCGCGTCTTGGTTTTCCAATATCGACTTGAGATCTGGATACCATCATATGAGAGTCCGCGAGGAGGATATCCAGAAGACGGCCGTCAGAACTCGTTATGGGCATTACGAGTTCATGGTGTTGCCTTTTTTGCTCACCAACGCATCGGCAGCGTTCATGGATCTCACGAACCGGGTGTGCAGGCCTATGTTGGATCGGTCGGTGATCGTGTTCATCGACGATATTTTGGTGTACTCGAGATCCAGAAAACAGCATGAGGAGCATTGGAGAGAGATTCTAGGGGTATTGAGATCAGAGAGGCTTTATTCCAAATTCTCCAAGTGTGATTTCTGGTTACGAGAGGTCCAGTTCCTGGGACACCTCGTTAATCAGAATGGGATTTTGGTCGATCCGGCCAAGATTGAGGTAGTTATGAGATGGGAGGTGCCGAGATCCCCCACCGAGATCAGGAGTTTTCTAGGGTTGGCCGGCTACTATCGGAGATTTATCAGGGATTTCTTCAAAATTGTCGTCCCCCTCACCAGGTTGACCCAGAAGGGTGTTGCTTTTTCTTGGGGTCCCAAGCAACAGACTCATTTGAGACTCTTCGCGAGCGATTGTGCGAAGCCCCGGTGTTAGCTCTTCCCGAGGGAATGGAGGACTTTGTGGTTTATTGCGATGCATCTATATCCGGGTTGGGTGCGGTGCTAATGCAGAGAGGTCACGTGATAGCACACGCATCGAGGCAGTTGAAGCCTCATGAGACGAGATATCCCACCCACGACCTAGAGCTGGGGGCGGAGGTGTTCGCCCTCAAGATCTGGCGCCACTACTTGTATGGGGTTCGGTGTACCATATACACGGACCACAAGAGCCTGAAGTATCTAATGGATCAACCCAACCTAATTATGCGGCAGAGGAGATGGTTGGACGTGGTGAAAGACTATGACTGTGAGATCCTGTATCATCCGGGCAAGGCTAACGTGGTGGCCGATGCCCTGAGTCGTAGAGCGGAGAGTGCCCCAATTCGAGATATGTGTATGAGGATGACAGTGATGACCCCAGTCTTGGATACCATTCGAGAAGCCCAGGCGGACGCTGTGAAACCAGAGAACCGCAAGAGGGAGCGGGTGATTGGGCAGGTGTCCGAGTTCGTGACGGATAGCCGAGGACTTATGACTTTCCGAGGGTGGAGTTGGATGCCCTATACGGGCGGAGCTCGACATATACTGATGGAGGAGGCGCATAGATCGAGGTTCTCGATCCATCCCGGGGCTACTAAGATGTATTTAGACCTGAAGAGAGAGTATTGGTGGCCCTGTATGAAGGGGGTGTTGCCTGGGTAGTTGAGAGGTGCTTGACCTGCTGCCAGGTCAAGGCAGAGCACCAGCGTCCACATGGTCCATTACAGCCCCTTGAGATTCCCCAGTGGCAGTAGGAGCAGATATCGATGGACTTCATCACCAAGTTGCCAAGGACTGCGCGAGGAGTTGACGCGATTTGGGTGATTGTGGTCCGATTGACGAAGAGTGCTCACTTTCTTGCTATTAGTGAGAGCTCTTCTGTAGAGAGATTGGCTGAGATCTGTGTGAGAGAAGTGGTAGCACGTCATGGGGTGCCGGTCTCGATAGTGTCAGATCGGGACGTGCATTTTACTTCTAGGTTTGGAAGAAGTTTCATGAGGAGTTGGGCACGCGCTTGCATTTCAGTACCGCGTATCACCCACAAACCGACAGGCAGAGCGAGCGGACAATTCAGATGCTTGAGGACATGTTGCGTGCGTGTGTCATAGACTTCGGAGGAAGTTGGGACACCTACATACCACTGGCTGAGTTTTCTTACAACAATAGCTATCATTCGAGTATTGGTATGCCTCCCTTTGAGCTTCTGTATGGGAGAAGGTGTCGGACTCCCATTTGCTGGGGGGAAGTGGGACATGGAGTGATGGGTGGCATGGAGATAGTGCTGAAAACGACCGAGCAGATTCAACAGGTCAGACAGAGATTACTGACGGCACAAAGCCGCCAGAAGAGTTATGCGGACAGGCGACCATCCAAGCTAGAGTTTCAGGTCGGAGATTTTGTACTCCTGAAGGTATCCCCTTGGAAAGGGGTGATCCGATTCAGGAAATGGGGCAAGCTAGGACCCCGATACATCGGTCCTTTCAAAGTGACTGCCAGAGTGGGCATGGTGGTATACCAGTTGGAGCTGCCTGCGGAGTTGAGCCAGATCCATAACACCTTCCACGTATCTCAGTTGAGGAAGTGTGTGGCCGATGAGTCGGCAATGGTACCGCTAGAGGACATACAGGTGGATGCGCGCCTGAATTATATTGAAAGGCCGATCGCGATTTTGGATCGAAAGGTGAAAGTTTTGAGGAACAAGGAAGTGCCCCTGGTCCAAGTCCATTGGTAACATCGGAGGGGGTCCGAGTTGACCTGGGAGTCGGAGTCAGAGATGCGGGAGCATCATCCAGAATTTTTTGCGGAGCATGACTTCGAGGGCGAAGTCTGATTCTAGTGGGGAGATTTGTAACATCCGGAATCCCAGGTACATCATTTTGATTATTTAGTTTTTGAAGTTCATAGAGCGACTCGATGAGTTGATGCTCTGACTCATCGAGTCGAGTATGGTCACAAGGGTTTAATGACCTACTCGATGAGTCCGAGAGGCTACTCGCCGAGTAGGCGCTGGAATGAGAAAACCTAAATCCCCGAGTTTGGGACCTATTTAAAGGCACTTATAGCCTCCTTGTGCGGCCACACTTCACAGAGAGAAACCCTAACCTGCCCCTTTCGTTTTATAGAGAGAGAGAGAGACCATTTTAAGCATTCTTGTGCATTTTGGAGGAAGGACTGGAAAAGCTTGGTGGATCTAACCGAGGGAAGGCTATGGATCTTGCATTCTTTTGTCATTAGCTGCTATACAGAGGTAAAAAGCTCTCATCTTGGCCACATATTCGTTAGATCTCATTTTTGGGAGCTTTTAGGGTTTTCTCCCAAATCATATTGTATTCTTGAGTTATTTGAGCATGGTTGGAGGTTAGAACCTCAGATCTGGACTAGAGAAGGCATTGAAAGTCCAAAGATTCCGGCTTTATTGAGCTAGAGGCAAGTTCATGTGCATTTAACCTTTCTTGGAGCTTGTAATGGCATTATGGAGTAAATATGCCATGCATGAACGTAAAGATCGAAGCTTTACGTGACATTCGAGCCTAGGGAGTCTAGATCTAGTATTTGGAGTGGTAGATCTGCCCTAAAACGTCTGAATGGGAGTATGGACTGGATGAACTCGCCGAGTCCATGAGCAGACTCGACGAGTCGCTTAGGGTTTATTCCGATAAGTCTGAGCATGTTGTAACTCATCGAGTTAGCGGGTCAACTCGACGAGTAGAGTTGGTTTGTAACACCGAAATTTTTCAAATAAATTTTTCATTTAAAATCGCGTAATTCTCATAACGCATTTCACCAAAAATCTCTTTTATTTAATTTATAAGACACAACTCCATAATTGTTTGATTAATAATCCAGGGTCCTCAAAAATAACTCCTTCTCTGGTGTGTACAATCAAGCCGGTGCCTTCCCGCGATCCTGAGAAAAACCTGAAACACATATCACATAACACGGTAAGCACGAAGCTTAATGAGTTCCCCAAAATACCACACACACAGCTCATTAGCCACTCGAGGCTATATCATTGTAAGACCTTCCGGTCAATGTGTCTCAGTGGGACCCTCCAATCCTAAGGTTCGTTGGACCCTATGGTCCGGTCTGCAAAACTCCGTATAGCATAAATCACAAAGACATAATACACAGCATACAACATAAGGCAGGATATCATAATACTCAATGTAAGCACATAAGACCCTCTGGTCACACATAATTACCACACTAGGTAAAGTATAGTGAGAAGACTCACCTCGAAAGCAAGCTAGTAACAGTCGCGTACTCGGAAATCTCGAACTAGCTTCCGCCTAACACATAGGATAAACATCTCTAATTAATACTCTATTCATACCCACTTACACCAAAGGCTATTCTCTTTCTCTGTCTCACTCTTGAAGTGGAAAAAAGACCATTTTACCCCTTCATGGTCTCCATTACTCATGATTGACCCAACCCTAAAGTCAACTGCAGTCAAACTCGAGTCAACAGTCCATGTTTGACCCGACTCGCCGAGTGCACCCTTTTGAGTCGTCGAGTCCACTCATTTCCTCAGGAGTCTCGTGAAAGTCCAGCTTAGCTCGATGAGTTGACCCCCAACTCGTTGAGTTTTCGTATGATTCAGCTCTTCGGGACAAACCCTAACCAACTCGTCGAGTCGGCTCATCGACTCGGCGAGTTCATCCAGACTCACTGATCATTCATACGATTTCAACCAGATCTCTCACTCCAAACACTAGATCTATCATCTCAAGGCTCAATAATCACGTAAAGCTTCGATCTTTACATTCATGCATGATGCTATTGCTCCAAAATGCTAATACATGCCCTTCATGAATGATTAAGTCCAAAAACCCACATATGGATGAATAAATTGGGACATCTAGACTCTAAGGACCTTACAAGGTCCAGATCTGAGGTCTAGACTTCTTGATAACTCATGCTACTCAAAGACCCAAACAAAAGATGGAAAAAAGCCCTAAAACTCCATAGATATGAGATCCAACTAAAAAGATGAGAAAGGTGTGGGCTTTTTACCTTCCAGAGAAGCTCTTTGAGAAGAAATGCTAGATCCCACAGCCTCATCTGACACCTTGCTTGAAGCTCACTCCTCTTCTTCCAAAAGATCCATCAAAACACTTGATATTAGCTCAAACACTCTCTCTTAGCTTCAATGGTCGTCTAGGGTTTCACACAGGAGAGTTGAACAGCAGATGAGGCTATAAGTGCCTTTAAAATAGGCCACAGGCCCGAAGGTTTAGGGTTTCCTTCAACAGCGCTGACTCGGCGAGTCGACTCACAGACTCGTCGAGTCAGCTCAATAATCCACGTCACCCAACGCGGCCCTACTCGACGAGTTGAGGCACCAACTCGTCGAGTCGCCCATGCAAACTTATTATTACATATAGAAATGTTATACCCCGGAACCAGGATGTTACAATTCTCCCCCACTTAATTTGATTTCGCCCTCGAAATTGCTCTTTAGCATCACACATATCAAAACCCAAAAGCCCGGGAAGCACCACCAAAGAGGAGTTCATCCCACACAACTATCTTCTTCCATAGACACCTGAATCCAAACTCCCAAACCCAGAAAAGGACAGACCTATCTGCCGCTACGATACCCCTTGTGGCTCTCCAGAATCTGGAAACTCTTGTGGCCGGTCTCACCACCAGACCGCCCTCTCAAGATATCACCATGTTATTCGATCCTCGAATAACAGACCCCAAAAACTTACTGCCCCTCTGATTCCCTCGTTGCGACTGATAGAAACAAGTCGAATCCCCAAAAATTTGCCACCGATCACTCATACCAGACATACTAGGCAATCCAAATCATACTCAAAGAAATAAAAGGATCACATCACCCCAGGGACTCATCCACTGAACTGCAACAAAACCCATCTAAATAATGAACTCTCAACACCCTGTCCTCAGACACAAGAAAAGATCATGCTTACTCGGAAACATCCTCTGACATCTAACAATCTTAAACCTCCGCTTCCTCCCAGATATTCCCTTTCACACTTAGCACCCGGTCAACTCTCGACCCACAAAAGAACCTTCGAAGGCTACCCATCACATGTCCCAAAATGTCTCACTGACTTCCTTCTCCCAACAACTATCTCGACCCATTGTGACACACAAGTCACGAAGTTCGCTTTACCCCAAGCAAATACTACAATCCCAACTGAAATCGTCTCACTCTCGACCACTGTCGTCTACTACTCATTAGCTTCATGCGTCTCGAGGTCCCTCCCATACAAACGAACTGACCCACCTCTAAGCTCGGAATCTCATCTCGCTTTCATGATACACCACTAGAGCCAACCCAAACTCGAGATTTTGGCCCGACGCGAAATTGGAACCACTCGTCCCAATGAAGCACTCCACTCATATCCCAAGACTCGCAACTCTCGCGTACATTACTACATCCAGTTCCTTCTGATCACGATAATCCCTCCTTAACTCAGCTTACGATGACTCCCGACCATTAGAGAGACCTCGGTCTCTCTACTGGCCTGACCACCCGGTTCCCACAGACTCAACTGATAAGGCTACCCAAGCCTAAGAACTCCTCTACGCCATGCTCTGACTCATGAAAACTACGGCTCCCCGCAGTTTTTTACAATGCTCTCTCACTGCTTGACAAATACTACGGCTCCCCGCAGTATCACCATACTATTTCACTTATTGGTGGATACTACGGCTACCCGCAGTATCACCACACCCTCTCGCTGAATGGTGAATACTACGGCTCCCCGCAGTATCACCACACCCTCTCGCTGACTGGTGAATACTACGGCTCCCCGCAGTATTACCATACTTCCCCGCACGAACTCATGGATGCTGCAGCTCCTTGTAGTCTTATAGCACTTTCTCTTACCACCCCACGATCTCATCCTCCAGTCGACGCCATACTACGTCCACTAACTCATGTTCTGCCGCCCAACATAGATAGGTGTACACACACTCATCCAAAAATAAGCATCATCACTCCTGACGGAAACCGTCATGACAAATCTCCTTTACTTGTTGCAATTCACATCCTTAAATAATCTCGCTTGATGTCAATTAGCCGAAGGGTTCCTACTGGGACCATAGATACTTGCTACACCACTTGCCATTTCTTAACTCAAAACTCAAAACAAAAATCCAAAATTTAGGACATCATACTCAGATACCTCGGTACACCATCCCAGAACCTCACGATGTCTTGCCTCTACCACTGATCTCATACTGACGGCATCATACTCAGATACCGCATTGTCTTCTCGAAATCTCACAACTGATTTTTTCCTCTCGCTCCACTTGTAACCTCGGAATATTCCATCTCCCAAATTGGAAACACAGAGGCATTGTCAATGGCTTAGAACATGTTAACGAAAACCCGAAGCCCCACCCTCTATTGCTCAAAATCCTTGCAAGAATACTCAAACCGACTCTGAAGTTGGTTGACAAATCAACCGCTGCTCCTCCAGAATATGGATCACAATCTATATCTATACCCTCAAATTTCAGCTATTGCACCCTGAACCGAGCGACCCAACCGTCTCGAACGCATCATCTGCAAACCCGAAAACTCCCTAGTAACAATAAATTATCCGACCAACGGCCACCTGCCGTGAATCCACTCATCCTTTCTTAAACACATACTCATACATCTTCCCGTCTGTCAGCTCGCCTCATCCACCAATAACCTAGATCTCATGTGTCTGCGCCGCAGATCCCCATAATCATTTCTCTAACCGTACTTGAACGGATCACTAACCCCCTCACTGGAATGCCCAGTTCTCCCCCACTTAGGGTTCAAACCATCACCAATTGGCATACCCACAATCTACTCTGTAGACTGCCTCACCAGGTACATTACACTTAAACCCTGAAACGTATCACGCAAACACTCAATGACCTTCACAATGGAAACCAAGCAATCTCCAAATATCCCGTCCCTGACAAGATCTCAGAATCCTCCCCATGTAACGGCCTCTAGTCACCTCGAAGCCTCAAACCGACACACCGTCGGATACCCCACTATTCCGAATTAGATCTGACTCTCAATCGGAAAATAATGCACTATCACGTACTTCGACCTTGACTCTTCGACCAGCTTCCCAATCGGAAATAATCATAAAAGCAACAGACCTCACTCTCATTTTCGATACATAACGTAGACCACAAGGGCCACCACCCCGATATACTCCTCCTATCCGCCGGGAACTGCTAACAACAGTACATCACTCTCAATAAGGCACCTCCTTGTTCTCATCCATCTTAGTCCCACCAATGACTCTCTCGTGGGATAAGAATACCTCACAGCAACCTACTGCCCAAATACTCTGGTGAAAAGGTCACAACTCTTTGCTACTCCACGGGGTCCACCTCCAACTCTGAACCCGGAAGCTCAGTATCCCTTATGCTTCTTATAGAAAATCACACCACTCTGTTCATAGAAATTGGCATCTCCACCCTCAGCCGACTGCTCAACTCAGACCGTAATCCTCCATAAAGCACCATCTCTACTCATCCCTGAGTCTCGCGACTCCAACTGACATTTTACCTAAATCTTTTGGAACCCAACTCGATTTCCCCCTCAAAGTATGCTCCATTGAAGCTCATTCAACATGGACCTCTGGCCCCACACTCTATTACATTTGATCTCAGTCTAATCAATCTTTACAGGATTACTGGTAAAACCAAAAGCACTATCCGCCATGAGTCATGGTACTCAAACCATGTTATCTCCTCTCAATCTGCTACGAATCATGGTATTCGAACCATGCTATCTCCTCTCAATCTGCTACGAATCATGGTACTCGAACCATACTATCTCTTCTCAATCTGCTACGAATCATGGTACTCGAACCATACTATCTCCTCTCAATCTGCTACTTAGAACCTCTAGAAATTTCCTTATATCGAGTATGGGTCCTCTGTTTTCAGTAGTACGGGCCCATACTACCTGCCACATCTACCCATACTTTCCAAATGGATCATCCCAGATTTCCTAAATAGCTGCTCAACTTCCTCAATCACCAACCCCGTCGTACCTGGTCGCTCTCATGCGATTACTCTCCTCTATCAGCGCACTCATCTGACAAAGGTCACTCTCTAGGCTCTTCCTAGTTTCTCGCAATTCTCTGCCATCAGCTGCTGAAGAACTCCTTATGATGCCAGCCATCTACCTCCTGAATATCGTCATATTCACTTAGTAGCTGACTCCCATCATCAAGAGTTCCACAAAGCACGAAGCAAGCAACATTCGGGCATCAAATAACTTCCACCAGTACGTAAAACCACGCTAGGTTACAACTCCACTTACTCTATAGACACTCCAAGGTGTCACCAAATTCAAGCCACTCTACCCCACGCAGGTATCTAATTACTCTCTCTCTCAGGAGGCTCCTCCAATGCTCGTCTAGGTACCCCTCCTAGATTACTCCTCTACTCAAAACTCTCTAAAAGATTCCTGCTGAATACTCTTACTCTCACATATTCAAAGCAAACTACAGATAACAGCAACTCCTAGGCTAAGGCATCACAAATCAGGCAACTCTGGCCCTAATATATGAAATACCTAGCCTATCTTCTAGCATGCATCGCTAATATCTCAATAATAACTCATAATACAAATAAGTAAGGGTATTTTGGGAAATCACCGTTCGGGCTCTGGCTGATTGTACACACAGCTCTTTCTCGTTTTTTTCTCTCTTAGAAACTCTTGCTCGTTTTAGAAAATCATTTCTTTTGAAAATTTTTCTCAAATCCTCAGTTTGAGTCCAGACTTGCCCGAAGGTGCATCCGAATCCCTCAAACCAAGGCTCTAATACCAACTTGTATCACCGGAATTTTTCAAATAAAATTTTCATTTAAAATCGCGTAATTCTCATAAAGCATTTCACCAAAAATCTCTTTTATTTAATTTATATGACACAAGTCCAAAATTTTTTGATTAATAATCCAGGATCCTCAAAACATAACTCCTTCTCTGGTGTGTACAATCAAGTCGGTGCCTTCCCGCGATCCCGAGAAAAACCTGAAACACATATCACATTTGAGGCATTCATACTTTTGGTGCTAAGCTCTTAAGGCCAAATACATCAAGACTTCAAGCTACACAAAAGGTATGTTGCTCTAACTAGTATTTTGTATGGTATATAAAAATTGCATGCTAGTTATAGGCTTAATACCTTGGAAACATCATTGCATGTATAATTAGTGAAAACATAGATCCAAGGTATTTAGGGTTATATGTGAACCATAGGATGTTGTAGTATACCAAAACCCATCAATTTAAACATGTCATTGAATTGTTCAATGAATCTAGAAAGATCTAGGAGTTTCAATCCAATTAAAACCTAATAATCTATTTTTTTTTTCCTGGTGGAATTTGGTAAATCGTCATTTACCTACCTTCAAATATTTTATAACTTGGATTACGGCATCTCTCTTCCAAGTTATAAAGTATTGTGTTGGGTCCTAGCCTTAATATTTCATTTGGGTGTCTTATTAAGGATTCTATATGTAATCTAAACTTGTCTTTCTTCTTTTTCAGATGTCTTCCAACAATGGTTCTGGCTCAAACCCTTCTGGATCCTTCTCTCTCATGAACCTTTGTGGGAGAGTCATCTTTGATGGTTCCAACTTCAATGATTGGATTCGGAACATCAGGATGGTCACTCGTTATGAGGACAAGGAATATGTCCTAGACAAGGAGCTGAAGGAAATTGATGAGTCTTTTGCTACTCCAGAGGAGATTACTGAGTACACTAGCCATGAGAAGGATGCCACTAAGGTGTCTTGTATCATGTTGGCTACCATGACAGCAGAACTCCAGAAATCCTATGAAGATTTCTGCCCTTATGAGATGCACCAGGACCTACTGGAGAGATACCATCAGAGTGCTCGTCAAGAGAGGTATGAAATCATCTCTTCCATGATAACAACCAGGATGAAGGATGGTGAATCCATCACGGGCCACTTGCAGAAGATGCAAAGGTTTGTGGATCGATTGCTTAAGTTGAATATGAACTTCCCTGAGGAGCTGGCTATTGATATCATATTGCACTCCTTACCTCCATGTTATGATCAGTTCTGTATGACCTATCATATGAACAAGGAGGAGGTCACACTTAGGAAACTTCAAGGACTTTTGAGGACAGCCTAAACTGGTCTCAAAGGTAAAACGGTTGTATCTACTCCTACCACAGCTCCTGTTCTGGAAATCGGGCAAGGTAAAGGGAAAAAGAGGAAAGCCTCTTCGAAGGGTACCAAGGGAAAGTCTCTTGATGGCTCCTCTTCGAGTGGCATCAAAGGAGGTTCTGCTACTTCCTCTTCCAACCCGAAGGATGCACAATGTTTCTACTGTTAGGAAAAGGGGCACTGGAACCGAAGCTGCCCCAAGTACTTGCAGGATCTTAAGGATGGGAAAGTAAAACCCACCCATGTAGGTATTTACACTATATTGTCTAAAAATTCACCACATACTAATTCTTGGGTCCTTGATACAGGGTGTGGAATTCACATTTGTTCTGATTTGTAGGGCCTAAAAAGAAGTGAGGATGTGGAGCACGGGAAGATAAACTTGATCATGGGGAATAGGAAAGTTTCACCTGTCACCAAGATTGGAGTTTATTTTGTATTGCTTAGTAGTGGATTAGTATTAGATTTGAATAAATACTATTACTCGTCTGAAATGGCGAGAAATATTATTTCTTTTCATGGTTTGCACAAACAAGGATTTACTTTTTCATTTGATAATGAATGTGGTGGTATTGATGCTTTTTATAATGATGTTCTTTATTTTAAAGCATTACCTTGTAATGGTGTATATGAAACTATGTTGATTGTAGATAACTTAGGAAATAATGTTTTGCATATTCTTCCACTAGTTTGGATAAGGCATCCTTGTGGGATTGTCTTCTTGGACATGTTAACAAGAAGCACATAGGCCAATTCCAAAAGGCTGGAGTCTTGGAGTCATTTGACTTAAAGTCAGATGATAGTTGCAAATGTTGTTTACTTGTAAAAAATTACTAAGTCACCCTTCACTGGTACTTGTGCTAGGGGTGAGGGTTTGTTGGATCTCATACACACAGATGTGTGTGGACCCTTCAGAACCGCCACAAGGCATGCTAACCGCTTCTATGTGACTTTTACTGATGATTACAATAGATATGGTTATGTCTACTTAATCAAGCATAAGTCGGAAACCTTTGAGAAATTCAAAGAGTTTAAACAAGAATTGGAGAATCATTTGGGCAGGAAGATAAAGATGCTCCGATCCGATCGAGGTGATGAGTATCTTAGTATCTAGTTCCTTGACTATCTTAAGGAATGTGGAATTGTTTCACATTTGACACCTCCTAGAACACCACAGCTGAATGGGGTGGCTGAGAGGCTCAATCGAACCTTGTTGGACATGGTTCGTTCCATGATGAGTGGAGCTTCGTTACCAATCTCATTTTGGGGGTATGCCTTAGAGACTGTCGCCCATATCCTTAATCTAGTCCCCTACCAAGAAGGTTGCCAAAACATCCACGAGATATGGACTGGGAAAGTTCCCAATCTAGACCACATCAAGATTTGGATTTGCGAGGCTTTTGTGAGGCGCGAGACTCACGACAAGCTCGAACCTCGAAGTGAGCGATGTATTTTCATCGGCTACCCACAGAAATCCTTTGGTTACCTCTTCTACAGACCCAGTGAGAATGTGGTCTTTGTGGCAAGGAGAGGAGTCTTTCATGAGAGAAAATTCATAAGCCAAGGAAACAGTTGGAGGCAAATTGACCTTGAAGAACTTCAAGACTCAAGCGGTGAAGGAACCTCTAACACTAGCAAGCAACCTGAGGAGGAAATTCTTGTTGATGAGTTTGTACCTCTGAGGTGTTCCATAAGGGTTAGGAACACACCTGAGTTTTATTATGGTTTCCATATTACTATAGAAGGTGATGTATTTATCAGTGATAGTACACTGATAAATTTTGATGAACCTAACAACTTTAAGGAAGCCATGGCAGGCCCTGAATCTGACAAATGGAAAGAGGCTATGGATAGAGAGATTTAGTCTATGTATGACAATCGAGTCTGGGACTTGGATGACAATGTACCGGATCGTAAGACAGTCGGGTGCAAATGGATCTTCAAGAATAAGAACGACATGGATGGGAATGTACACACTTATAAGGCGCGACTGGTTGCGAAGGGCTTTACTCAAAATCTAGGAGTTGACTATGATGAGACCTTCTCAACAGTAGCGAAGATTAAGTCCATTAGGGTTATGCCAGCCATTTCTGCATTTCATGATTATGAAATATGGAAAATGGATGTCAAAACCGCTTTCCTTAATGGAAAGTTGGCTGAGGATGTTTACATGAGTCAGCCAGAGGGTTTTGTCATTGCAAAGTACCCTAATAGAGTGTGTAAGCTTGAGAAATCCATCTATGGACTGAAACAAGCATCTCGCAGATGGAATCTTTGTTTCGATGAGAAAGTCAAAGAGTTTGGCTTTTCAAGGAGCGAGGATGAGTCATGTGTATATGTTAAGGCTAGTGGGAGTATAGTTAGCTTTTTGGTATTGTATGTGGATGACATACTACTCATAGGAAATGGCATCCCAACCTTGCAGGAGGTTAAGTCCTGGCTTGGGAAGTGTTTCGCTATGAAGGACCTTGGAGAAGCTACCTATATCCTAGGGATAAGGATATTGAGAGACAGGAGTTAAAGAATAATTGGACTTAGTCAAAGTAACTACTTGGATAAGGTGCTGAAAAGATTCAGCATTAAGGATTCCAAGAAAGGGGACTTACCGATCCAGAGTAACGCCAGGCTGAGTAAGACTCAGAGCCCGAGTACAGAGGCTGAGATAGCTGAAATGAGTCGAGTATCGTATGCTTCCGCTGTAGGCTCGATCATGTATGCTATGACTTGTACTCGCCCTGATGTGGCTTTTGCTTTGAGCATGGTCAGCAGATATCGAGGGAATCCTGGCAAGACTCACTGGACTATGGTGAAGAACATTCTCAAGTACCTGCGGAGGACTAGGGACTGGGTCCTTACCCTTGGTGGGAGTGATGACTTGAGAGTAGTGGGGTATAGTGACGCTAGCTTCCAGACTGATAGGGATAATTTCCACTCTCAGTCGAGCTGGGTCTTTACCCTAAATGGAGGAGAAATTACTTGGAAAAGTTCCAACCAGGAGATAGTTCCTGATTCAACTTGCGAATCAGAGTACATAGCAGCAAGCGAAGCAGCAAAGGAGGCGATATGGCTGAAGAAGTTCATCGGAGACCTTGGAGTTGTACCAGCTATAAAGGAGCCTATGGAGATTTTCTGTGATAACGAGAGTGCAGTTACCTTAGCCAAGGAATCAAGGGATCATGGGAGATCCAGGCATATCGACAGAAAATACCACTTCATTAGACATCGAATAGAAGGACTCCTCGTGGCAAGGAGGGTATCATTGGATGAGAACCCATCAGATCCCCTCACGAAGGGACTTTGTAGGGTTAAGCATTTACAGCATGCGAGGCGCACTCGGCTGAAGGATGATATTAGTTTTAGTAATTAGATAGCTTTCGAAACTTGTAATAGTTGAAATGTAATTGACGATTGATGTTTAAATAAAAGGTGTTTTTTATTTACTACTATGGTACTGTCTTGTGTCAATCGTTTACTATTGTTTCATTTTGCATGTTTTGACTACTAGAATAATTATGTTATGGTATATCATATTATTCAGACTATCCATAGTCGATCATACTTTGGAAGTAGGTATTGAAATAAGATTGTCATGAATTGGGTTTGTAGATTTTTCTGAATTGTATTAGACATAGCAATTGTTGCTGCAACATTCATGAGTGCTTATAAGTTCTGAGTATTGGATTCAACCCACGCTCACTTGTATCACTTCATGGAATTTATCTCGAGTGATCGTGAGACGGTAATATCATATAAGTCTTCGAGCGAAGAGATATGATGTGACAACTCGAAATTCCCATTTGAACAAACTCTACCGACTAGCACTTCAATTAAAAGTCAAATTCTTTTCTGCTAATTTTTAGCTCGGTTTAAAGTCCGGTTGGGTATTTTTAATATATATTTTCTTCAAGAGATAATTAGAGGAAGTATACTTTAGGATTAATTGTGCAACATTGTGACAACCCGAAATTTCTATTTTGTACAACCATTCACTTCAATAGAAGTCAGAACAGTTTCTGCTAACATGAGAGAGGGTGCCCTAGGGTTTATTGTGCAACAATAAAGTCCCAAAACTCCAAGAGTTTGGAGTTTACGGCCTACACAAGGTGTTTACGGCCGTAAACCCCAAGAGGTATAAATATGGCACTTAGCCATTTTTAACACTTTTTCACCATTTCAAGACTAGAACTCAAATCCTCTCAAGTATCATCCGATTTTCCTTCTTGATCTTCAACTTTGTAAGTGTTTCTAGCCCTAATAAGTTGATATCTTACTTAATCTAGTGATCTTACATGATTCCATCCGTGAAATCATTCCATATGTGTAGATCTTCAAGTTTCACCAAGAACACCAAGAACACACACTAGTGTTCTTGGACTTTTAACACCCTTTCAAGCTTCTACATAGTAAGTACTCTTACCCTTGTGTGTTATAAGACTTGTTACACCTATAAATCATCTAGGAAACACACGGAAACACAAGATCAAAGGTGTTTACGGTCCAAGATGTTCTTGGAACGTAAACCCTAATGAATGGGCCAAAGTGTGCCCTAGCCCCTTACCAAGCCTTGGATATTAGTCTAGAACTTATCCTTAATGTGCTTAGGACCTTAAACACCAAAAAGACCATAAACCATATGGGTTTACGGCCGTAAACCCAAGGAGAAATGGTCCAAGGACCGTAAACTCCACAAAGGAGTGAAATGGTGCCCTAATCACTTCCAAAGGCTTAGACTTGAAGTAGGAATGCTTCTTATGACCTTACAAGCTTCAAATCAAAAAAAGGGTAGAAGTACCATGAGTTTATGGCCGTAAACTCATGGGTTTACGACCGTAAAGTCCAATGGAGTTGGTCCCAAAACCGTAAACTCATAAATAGTTTACCCTAGGACCCCAAACTTAATAGCCAAGTCCTACAACCCTTAGATGCAATCCTTAGGACTTATAGCACTTAAATCAAGTGTTTTACATGTCTTAGGATGTCTTAACTTGATAAATTAGTTGTTTAATGGCTAATTGGATACATATATGGGTTATTATATGTTAACTAGGATCCTTGTGTGTGTTCAAGTCTTCACTTGACACTTAGCATCCTATACTATCCGTTCATCCAAACCACTCACTACAGGTGAGTTCATACCCCTTAATCAATCTTTTAAATGATTTTAAATGCTTTTATGGGGGGGGGGATACAAGTTGATGTTTTATAGTTATTATATCAATCACATGTGATTAATAACTACCAAACAAGTGGATTTCTTACTTTCAAACTGTGTTATCAAACAAACTACTTTTCAAACTGTTTTGTCAAACTCTTTTACATGTCCAATACTTTTATCAAACTCTTTTACATGTCAAATACTTTTATTTAATTTCCTTTACACTTATATTCTGTTAAATGTATACTTTATAGATATAGTTATATAAGTATGATTGAAAGGACTTAGGACTGATAACTCACCTTACCTCTTGTTCCTCGTTTGGTTGTGGACTTAGGGTATCGGTTATTTGTCCGAAGGTCGTTTGAATCCTAGTTATATATTATGTATATGTATATAGATATAAAAGTTCCTTTTTTCTATTCAATACCTTTGGGTAGCAAAGGTATACAGATATGTTCATACATACAAATCACATTACTAGTAAGCTACAATAGGCGTAGTTTAGGAAGTTACTAATACTATTACTAGAACAGTGAAACATACAATAAGTCAGTTCATACATGAGTCTATACATTACAATACAGCTAGTACATACTATACATTTTACAAGGAAACATACATGCTAGACAGAGAGAGAACATACATACATACTAGACAGAGAGACAACACACAATACAGCTAGTACATTCAATACATATACAAGAATACTATTTTAGTTATGTGAGCCACGTAACGGGGCATGGCACTACCTGTCATGACCGTTTTGTATCCAGAATCTCCTTAAGTGGGGAGCGTATGAGTTTGTGTATAGATCTATACTGGATTGACTATCCTACACCTCGCTGCTCGCTACAGTGGGACTTGCAAGTCTATGGGTGCCAAACGTCATTTCTTCCTACATCTTACATTGTCGCGTTCTATAGTCGGTAGCAGCGTACAGGCTGATCACATGGTACTTTAAATTACAATTAGTTTAAGGTAGTTAGTACAGCAAGTAGTTACTTAATACAACACTACAGTACTATTTCATTTTCCCATTGCATTCACTTTGTGATCTTCACACAATATACAGTAATGTAAAAACTATATTTTTGGTAAATGATAGTCAGATTTGGGAAAATACATACTCTTACAAGAGACACACACACCACCACTAGATGCCTTGGTAGAAGGCTACAGTTAGTAGGAAACATATGGTTTTCTAGGAGATTCAAACCTTTTACAAACATTCACAAACTTTTACAAACTTACACATCACATACTTACAAGCACTTTCATACAAATACAGACACTAAAATACTTATGATCTCACCAGCTTTAAAGCTGATACTCTCTTTCAAAATAACTTGTATCTTCAGGTCACCAGTAGACAGGTACCGATGCAGGGTTTAGAGAAGATGGAGCTCGTTCAAGACTCATCTTTCATTTTGATTTATATTTTTGGTGTCTATTAAATTGTCAGAACACACTTGTATTAAAATTATATTATTAATGCAATGGACGATGTTGTTGCTTGTTTACTACTATTCATTGTTGTGATACTGTACATGACGTCCTCCGCCCCAGAACGTTTCCGCCGTTCTTGGTTTTGGGGTGTGACAGATTGGTATCAGAGGATTGTTTATAGTGAATTAAGTATATCAACCCATAAAAGATATACAGACTATAAATACAATGGGATTAAAATACTCTGACCAAGAGTTTATACTTTTAAATAATAAAATATTTAATTAAGTATACATGCCTGCATTCATACTAAAATCAGTGTCACTAGGACAGAACAAAAGTATTACGATTGTTGGGCAGCACAAGTAGACTTAGAGACATATAGTCAAAACTGGGAAGATATAGCCTGATCAACTATATTACCCGAGGATTGACTAGCATGTGCCTAAGTGTGGTTGTGAGGTTGCAACAAGTCTAAAAACTTACCAACACTACCATAATGAAAACCTTAGAACAGAACATAAACCTAAAATACTATAGGGGTATTTTGTGTTACTATAAATCACTTACGTGCTTATTTCTTATATCCCTTTTCTCGCGTAGATAATATGGTTGGATTCCATCCCCACGGTAACTTGTACTTCCCTAACCAAGGTAATGAAGGAGAGTTTGAAGCCGAGCCAGAAAATGATCACCCAATCCCTGTGGATGGTCACCAGGCTGAAGGCTTTGCAGATGGTTCTAACTCCGATCCTGAAGTTGAGAACCTACCCCCGATGGCTCCTATCCCAAATCCTAACCCTCGTCTGGCTTTTCAAGGTCCGACACCTCCATGGGTAGAAAGCTTGGAAACATGGAACCAAGGGCAGGATCAGCCCATGTCATTCAATGGAGACCGAAGCTTTTATGACCTAAGTAAGGGGGCTCAGCAGACAGAGCCTTGCCAATCCTGGTCCGCAGAGTGGCCAGAAATGAAATTCAAGGCAGGACAGCTCTCCATCGAATCACGAAAGTTGATGCCAATGCGAGAATGCATGCAATCCGCACCATTCGTCTGGAAGATGCTCGTGAGAGATCTAGACTAGATCATGAGACCCTGCAGCAAGAGCTAGCTTAAACTCGAGCCGAAGTCATAGAGCTCAGAGTACGCCAAAGGGTGTACGAAAAGTACCTACTTGATAAGGAGCGTCAGCTGGCTGAACTGAGGGTTCACCCAAGGGATAACCACCACCAGTAGGAGATGTTCTACCTTTCTTTCCGTAGTTGAAAGAATAGTCTTCCTATCTATGCTCTAAGTACCACTTTTCTAAGTAACTAACTTGGTACTGTAAGTACTTTCTAGTTAGGCCAGTATGCCGTCATAACTTTTGCTACTTCGGATATAATGTAAGACCTACTCCAAGGTCATTTTTCCCAAACGTATTACATCTTAAATATCAATGATATTGAAAGTCGGCAAATTTTTGTGCCAATCATTGTTCAAATGCTTCCGTTTTGTTATCATTAGAATCCTATCTAAACACCCTCTTCGTCAAATTATTGAGCTGTGGTGAATTAGCTCAATGATTTCTTTCAAATTCTTGTCAAAAGTTGGATCCGGTTATCCACCAACCAATGATAGTCTAGTGCGAAATAGCAATTGTCTAGTAAACATTCTACGAACTTACTTCCACTTTTTTCCAGCTCTGCATCATAGGGATGTAGGTCAAACCATCGAGATCAGTTTATCAAAACAAAAACTTTACGATTACATGATTAAGTAGAATACATCTAGGGCCGACCATAATCACTCACGAACTCATTTTCTTTTGCATAACAGAATCATGTCCTCACCCAGAAATAACCAGCCGAGCAACGAAACCCCTATCCTTCATATCGACGCCGCTACCTTCCAAGCAGCGGTATCAGCTGCCGTGACAGCTGTCCTTGCAAACCTCAGCGCTAACAACGCAAGCAAGACTGGCAAGGGGGTTGATAATTCGGATCGTTGTAACAATCCAGGAAACCAACAAATGATAACAGTCACAGACTTGCAGAGCCGAAAAACCGAGAAAAGGAAGCGAAAGCGCCAAGCCCAAAAGGAGTGCAAGCGATCCCAAAGACTTGCCATGAAACAGCAACAAGTGGCAACCCCTGCCATCCCAGCACCGATCAGACCATACGAGGGAAAACTTCCGAAGTGTGACAAGTGTAGCTTTCATCATCATGGGACTTGCAATGAAATGCAATGCTGCAATTGCCACAAAATAGGGCACCATGCTCGTAGCTGTTGAGCACCGGCACGACCCATCGCTCAAGTCCCTGACATCGGAGCCAACCAGGCTTACTATGGTTGCGGTGAAATCGGACACCTTACGAGGAATCGTTCGAAAAGGAGGAGCAGCGAAAGCAACCGTGTCCACATAACTCTGACCCGACACATCATTTCCACCACCAATGTGGGTGCAAGCCAGATATGTCATTTATGTGGTGAGATAGGACATCTCAAGAAGGATTGTCCAATAACGAAGAACTCTGGCACAGACGGGAAGATACTAAGGATCACAGCCGCAGGAGAAACTACTCCGGACCCACGTTGAAATACTAGGGCGTTTCGTAATAGTAGACTTATAAACTGTTAAACACTAGTGCAACTCGAGTATTATCTTTTTGCGAGACCCCGTCAGTCAAGGGACTCTCGTGCTGCGTGTACATGCTTTTTGTAGTATTCCTGTTCGCGGCAGCAGCCTTATAGATAAAACTAAAGTACTTAAACACTGTAAAAGTTGCACTAATATATTTTGTAACACCTTTATGATCTAGTTTAACGCCCTTTTATTCTGATTAGTCCGACATTATCGTTTAACTTGAGTAAATTCGATCCTCACAATGCCAGTTTCATGCGTAAATTCTTTTCTCCGAAATCGCCTTTCTAGCGAAGCCGTCATTCCAGAACTCCGAGGTACTCATGCAGAGAGTACCTTATGTCTTGTATCCTTCCCGAAGTCACTTCAGCAAAACTCCCCAGAGTACCACTCGTACAGTACGTCAAGTTCAACCCGAAGATCTATAAGGTTGATCTATCGCTGGAGAGGGTATACGCAAGGGTGGTATATAATCAAGGTTCTAAAGGCTTAGAATTGATGATTCCGCTTTAACTTCTTTTCCTTGTTTGGATGTGAGCTTAAGGAAGAATCATTTATTCAACTGCCTTTTCAGTCTTAATTATATACGACTCGTATACACGAAGCTGTGATTGATGAACCAAATATAACTTCTGATATGAACTTTAGGACGGAGACTGTCCAAGACTACGAGTGATCGCACTGCCATACGGATAAACTTAGAATCCAATCAGATGCTTTTCCCACCAATCGAGACAATAGATCCAAATAGAAGAGAAAACTCCCAGGATTTCTTCCGCAACGTCAAGTCGAGTTCAAAATCGACTTAGTTCCAGGGGCTACTTCAGTAGCCAAATCGCCCTATCGTCTAGCACCTACAGAGATGCAAGGACTGTCCTGTAAACTTAACGAACTGCTTAGCAAGGACTTCATAACCAAGTTGCCCAAGACAACGGGTGGACGTGATACCATATGGGTCATTGTCGATAGATTGACGAAGTCCGCACACTTCCTGCCTATCAAAGAAACAGACAAGATGGAGAAGCTTACAAGAACTTACATACGGGAGATTGTACGACTGCACGGTGTTCCCATATCCATTATCTCGGACAGAGATAATAGGTTCACTTCGAGGTTCTGGCAGTCGCTACAAAGTTCCTTAGGAACTAGGCTGGACATGAGTACAGCCTACCATCCACAGACCGACGGACAAAATGAGAGGACTATCCAAACCTTGGAAGAAATGTTGCGAGCCTGTGTGATTGACTTTGGAAAAGCATGGGATACTCATTTACCCCTTGTCGAATTTTCCTACAACAACCGTTATCACACGAGCATAAAGGTTGCTCCATTCGAGGCCCTCTATGGCCGAAGGTGCAGATCCCCTCTGTGCTGGGCTGAGGTGGGTGATACCCAGTTAACTAAAGGACGAGTTCCTGAAGGCACTCTCACGGGTCCGGAGATCATTCGGGAAACGACAGAGAAGATCGTTCAGATTCGTGAATGACTGAAAGCCTCTAGAGACCGACAGAAAAGCTACGCTGATAAACGAAGGAAGCCGTTGGAATTCCAGGTGCGCGATCGTGTTCTATTGAAGGTCTCACCCTGGAAGGGCTTAATACGCTTTGGAAAGCGTGGAAAGCTAAATCCAAGATACATAGGGCCTTTCGAGATTCTCGCAAGAATCGGCCCTGCAGCTTACAAACTTAACTTACCACGCGAACTCAGTAACCTACATTCTACTTTCCACGTATCGAACTTGAAAAAGTGTCTGTCCGACTAGACTCTTGTAATCCCACTCGACGAGATCGAGATCAACGAGAACCTCAACTTCGTGGAAGAACCTGTAGAGATCATGGACTGAGAGGTCAAGCAAACGAAACAAAGTCGTATCCCGATAGTGAAGGTTCACTGGAATGCCAATCGAGGACCTAAATTCACTTGGGAGCGAGAAGATCAGATGAAACTGAAATATCCTCGTCTTTTTACTTAGTTATTAGTAACTATTTATTTGCTTAACCTCTAATTTCGGGACGAAATTCCTTCTAACGGGGGGATGATGTGACAACCTGAAATTTCTATTCTGTACAACCATTCACTTCAATAGAAGTCAGAATAGTTTATGCTAACTTTTGAGCTGTGTAGAGTCAGTTTGAGTGTTCTAAAGCCTAGTACTTACGAGATAACAGGAGAGAGGGTGCCCTAGGGTTTATTGTGCAACAATAAAGTCCCAAAACTCCAAGAGTTTGGAGTTTACGGCCTAAACAAGGTGTTTACGGCCGTAAACCCCAAGAGGTATAAATATGGCACTTAGCCATTTTTAACACTTTTTCACCATTTCAAGACTAGAACTCAAATCCTCTCAAGTATCATCCGATTTTTCTTCTTGATCTTCAACTTTGTAAGTGTTTCTAGCCCTAATAAGTTGATATCTTACTTAATCTAGTGATCTTACATGATTCCATCCGTGAAATCATTCCATATGTGTAGATCTTCAAGTTTCACCAAGAACACCAAGAACAAACACTAGTGTTCTTGGACTTTTAACACCCTTTCAAGCTTCTACATAGTAAGTACTCTTACCCTTGTGTGTTATAAGACTTGTTACACTTATAAATCATCTAGGAAACACAAGGAAACACAAGATCAAAGGTGTTTACGGTCCAAGATGTTCTTGGAACTTAAACCCTAATGAATGGGCCAAAGTGTGCCCTAGCCCCTTACCAAGCCTTGGATATTAGTCTAGAACTTAATGTGCTTAGGACCTTAAACACCAAAAAGACCATAAACCATATGGCCGTAAACCCAAGGAGAAATGGTCCAAGGAACGTAAACTCCACAAAGGAGTGAAATGGTGCCCTAATCACTTCCAAAGGCTTAGACTTGAAGTAGGAATGCTTCTTATGACCTTACAAGCTTCAAATCAAAAAAGGGTAGAAGTACCATGAGTTTACGGCCGTAAAGTCATGGGTTTACGACCGTAATAGCCAAGTCCTACAACCCTTAGATGCAATCGTTAGGACTTATAGCACTTAAATCAAGTGTTTTACATGTCTTAGGATGTCTTAACTTGATAATTTAGTTGTTTAATGACTAATTGGATACATATATGGGTTATTATATGTTAACTAGGATCCTTGTGTGTGTTCAAGTCTTCACTTGACACTTAGCATCCTATACTATCCGTTCATCCAAACCACTCACTACAGGTGAGTTCATACCCCTTAATCAATCTTTTAAATGATTTTAAATGCTTTTATGGGGGGGATACAAGTTGATCTTTTATAGTTATTATATCAATCACATGTGATTAATAACTACCAAACAAGTGGATTTCTTACTTTCAAACTGTGTTATCAAACAAACTACTTTTCAAACTGTTTTGTCAAACTCTTTTACATGTCCAATACTTTTATCAAACTCTTTTACATGTCAAATACTTTTATTTAATTTCCTTTACACTTATATTCTATTAAATGTATATCTTTATAGATATAGTTATATAAGTAGGATTGAAAGGACTTAGGACTGATAACTCACCGTACCTCTTGTTCCTCGTTTGGTTGTGGACTTAGGGTATCGGTTATTTGTCCGAAGGTCGTTTGAATCCTAGTTATATATTATGTATATGTATATAGATATAAAAGTTCCTTCTTTCTATTCAATACCTTTGGGTAGCAAAGGTATACAGATATGTTCATACATACAAATCACATTACTAGTAAGCTACAATAGGCGTAGTTTAGGAAGTTACTAATACTATTACTAGAACAGTGAAACATACAATGAGTCAGTTCATACATGAGTCTATACATTACAATACAGCTAGTACATATTATACATTTTACAAGGAAACATACATGCTAGACAGAGAGAGAACATACATACATACTAGACAGAGAGACAACACACAATACAGCTAGTACATTCAATACATATACAAGAATACTATTTTAGTTATGTGAGCCACGTAACGGGGCATGGCACTACCTGTCATGACCGTTTTGTATCCAGAATCTCCTTAAGTGGGGAGCGTATGAGTTTGTGTATAGATATATACTGGATTGACTATCCTACACCTCGCTGCTCGCTACAGTGGGACTTGCAAGTCTATGGGTGCCAAACGTCATTTCTTCCTACATCTTACATTGTCGCGTTCTATAGTCGGTAGCAGGGTACAGGCTGATCACATGGTACTTTAAATTACAATTGGTTTAAGGTAGTTAGTACAGCAAGTAGTTACTTAATACAACACTACAGTACTATTTCATTTTCCCATTGCATTCACTTTGTGATCTTCACACAATATACAGTAATGTAAAAACTATATTTTTGGTAATTAATAGTCAGATTTGGGAAAATACATACTCTTACAAGAGACACACACACAACCACTAGATGCCTTGGTAGAAGGCTACAGTTAGTAGGAAACATATGGTTTTCTAGGAGATTCAAACCTTTTACAAACATTCACAAACTTTTACAAACTTACACATCACATACTTACAAGCACTTTCATACAAATACAGACACTAAAATACTTATGATCTCACCAGCTTTAAAGCTGATACTCTCTTTCAAAATAACTTGTATCTTCAGGTCACCAGTAGACAGGTACCGATGCATGGTTTAGAGAAGATGGAGCTCGTTCAAGACTCATCTTTCATTTTGATTTATATTTTTGGTGTCTATTAAATTGTCAGAACACACTTGTATTAAAATTATATTATTAATGCAATGGATGATGTTGTTGCTTGTTTACTACTATTTATTGTTGTGATACTGTACATGACGTCCTCCGCCCCAGAACGTTTCCGCCGTTCTTGGTTTTGGGGTGTGACAAACATTTATGTCACAAAACTCCAAGAGTTTGGAGTTTTCGGCCCAAAATAGTGTTAGGGCCGAAAACCCTAAAGGGTATATAAATGACACTTAGTCATTTTTAGTCATTTTTTTCCATTTCCAAGTCAAGAACAATTCTCTCTCAAGTATCATCCGAATTTTTGTCAAGATCTTCAAGATTGTAAGTGTTTCCTTCCTTGTTTAGTTGATCTCTTCCATTATCTAGTGTTCTTACATAATTTCATCCATGAAATCATTCCATTTTTTTTAGATCTTCAAGTGTTCTTCATTTCACCAAGAACACCAAGAACACACACTAGTGTTTTGGGCCGAAAACACCCTTCTTTGCTTCCATATCGTAAGTATCTATCTCCTATACTTGTTATCTAGTAAGGATACTTGATTTAGGGCCTTGAAATCGTCATTATCCAAGAACAAAAGGTGTTTTCGGTCTAGTGCATCTCCTTAGACCGAAAACCCTTATGAAGGTTGCGAAATGACTTTAAGCCTTTCCTAATGCTTAGTATTGAGTCTAGAACACTTCATTGATTGTTTAAAGCCCTTGAAAATCACCTTATGCACCAAAAATCATGAGTTTTCGGTCTTAAACTCAGGGACCGAAAACCCTAAAAACCGAGAACCATTTGGACCGAAAACCTCTTTGCACCGAAAACCTCTTTGGACCGAAAACCATATGGACCGAAAACTCCTTAAGTGGCTTTACAACCCTTAGATGCAACCCTTAGTACTTCTATCACTTGAATCAAAGTGTTTTCCATGTCCTAGGGTGTCTTAACTTGGTTAATTAGTTGTTAAATGACTAATTGGATACATATATGTGTTATTATATGTTAAATAGGATCCGTGTGTGTACTCAAGTCTTCACTTGACACTTAGCATCGTATACCATCCGTTCATCCAAACCACTCACTACAGGTGAGTTCATACCCCTTAATCAACCTTTTAAATGATTTTAAATGCTTTTGTGGGGGGGATACAAGTTGAACTATTATAGTTGTTATATCAATCACATGTGATTAATAACTACCAAACAAGTGGATTTCTTACTTTCCAAACTGTGTTACCAAACAAACTACTTTAAACTGTTTTGCAAACTCTTTTACATGTTAAATACTTTCTATTCAAACTCTTTTAAACTTATACTTTGTCAAATGTGTATCTATATAGATATAGTTATATAAGTAGGATTGAAAGGACTTAGGACTGATAGCTCGCCTTGCTTCCTGTTCCTTGTTTGGTTGTGGACTTAGGGTATCAGTTATTTGTCCGAAGGTCGTTTGAATCCTAGTTATATATTATGTATAGGTATATAGATATAAAAGTTACTTCTTTTATTTCAATACCTTTGGGTAGCAAAGGTATACAAACATGTTCATACATACAAGCAACATTACTAGTAAACTATAATAGGTATAGTTTAGGAAGTTACTAATACTATTACTAGAACAATGAAACATACAATGAGTCAGTTCATACAAGAGTCAACACATAATATAACGAGAAACAGATAGAGAATACTATGATGAGAAACAAACAATAACATACAGAGAGAACATACATACATACTAGACAGAGAGAGAGCATACAATACAGCTAGTACATACTATACATTATACAAGAGAACATACTATTATGTGAAACAGAGAGAACACACATAACATACTAGGCAGGTAGAGAACATACAATACAGCTAGTACATACAATACATATACAAGAACATTACAACAGTTATGTGAGCCACGTAACGGGGCATGGCATCACCTGTCATGGCTCGTTTTGTATCTAGAGTCTCCTAGAAGGAAAGCGTTGAATTTGTGTATATATCTATACTGGATTGACTATCGTACACCTTGTTGCTCGCTGCAGTGGGACTTGCAAGTCTACGGGTGCCAAATGTCATTTCTTCCGACGTCTTTCATCGTCGTGTTTTTAGTCGGTAGTATGGTACAGACATATCACATGGTACTTTAATTAACAATTGGATTAAGGTAGTTAGTACAGCAGTAGTTACCAAATACAACACTACAGTACTATTTTATTTCCCCATCGCATTCACTTTGTGACCTTCACACAATGAACCGTAATGCAAAAGCTATATTTTTGGTTAATGATAGTCACAGTTGGGAAAATACACACTTTTACAAGAAACAAACATACATTTCAATTGATGCCTTGGTAGAAGGCTACGTTTAGTAGAAGATATAGGATTTTCTAGGAGATTCAAACATTTACAAACTTATACATCAAGTGCATACAAACACTCTCATACAAACAATGACACTAAAATACTTATGAACTCACCAGCTTTAAAGCTGATAAACTCTTTCAAAATAACTTGTATTCTCAGGTCATCAGTAGACAGGTACCGATGCCAGGCTTTTGAGAAGATGGAGCACATTCAAGACTCATCTCATATTTTGATTTACTTTTTGGTGTCTATTAAACTTTACAGAACACACTTGTATTAAAATTATATTATTAATGCAATGGATGATGTTGTTACTTGTTTACTACTATTCATTGTTGTGATACTGTACATGATGTCCTCCACCCCCAAACGATTCCGCCGTTCTGGTTTTGGGGTGTGACATATGAGTTGTTAACTATGAGTTGGTTGTACATTGATAGTACGAAAACGCACCAATAACTTGATGTTATATAAAACGTGTTGTTGTGTATGATTTGATGATTAGGTAGTACAAGCATATGAGTCGAAGTTTATCTGTTCCTTTTAGTCCTTAGAGGATTAAAAGTGATATCTCGGGCCCCTCGATGATTTTGTTTTGACTTATGTGTCGGGCCCGGTCAGAACTGAATTGATGTGTTCGATTAAGTTCTATGTCAAAAAAATCGAAAATCGGGAAACAAACTGCTGGACAATAAGTACGACATTGTTCCATGTATTTGTCCGGCTGATATCTTCAACAGAGGATTATATGATCACTTATCTTAAATGGCGCATCATCCTAGTTCTGCGAGACTTTGAAAGAGCTAGGATTGCTGGTCGGATCCTGAAGTCGTACTTGCAGCGATAGTTATTAGACTTATCCAAGTGGGAGACTGTTGGATAAGGTGTCTAAGTCCATAACTATACGCATGGTCCATTTGGGTTGCATGGCATTGCAACAATTGGATAGACAAAATGAGAAAATGACACTTATGATTTATTAATATATTATAAGTTCTAATATATTAATATGAAATCATATTATTTAATTAGTATTGATCAAGAATTAATTTGGAATTAATTTTGTGATCAAAACAGACTAATTAAATATATGGGGATTGATTATGTAAATCATTCATTCTTGTATAGTGGGCTTATGATCCATGATTCACTAGATTGAGCTAAGTCTCATTGGGTGCTCCATGGATGCGCCATGGAGGTTAAAACCCATGGGTCATGGAGGAAATGAAAAGCCATGCATATTAGGGTTTACATGGTGTAACCCTACATGTGGCAAACTATATATATAACCCCATGGCTAGCAAAATTTTCACTAAGACTAAAGAAGGAGGGTTAGCCGATTTTGTGCTCAAGTGTACTTCTCTCAAGTTATTCCAAGAGTTGTGGTGTTGTGTGAAGCATTTGAGGCATCACACTTGGGGTGCTAGGCTCACAAGGTCTTAAGGAACTCAAGCAACAAGAAAGGTATGACATTCTAATAGTTTGTATATTACATGTATGCATGGTTGTAGAAATCGTTACTCGGTACCTGTTCGGCCGACTACCGAGTAGTGAGTACTCAGGAGTACTCGGGAGTACTCGGGGAGTACTCGGATTCGGTAATTCATGTAGAAATATTTTTAGGAAGCTTATATATGTCAAAATCATAAGTTAAAATCTTAAGTTGATAGAAATATATAACAAAATTAGATACATATGAATACACAAAAACTGAAAAACACATAATGGTCTCACTTCGTGAATAATTACTGAAAATTTAAGATATATATGTAGTAATAATCACATGTGTGTGTTAAATAATAAATCCTTAAGTATATTATACATATTAATCACCGATTTGATCGGGTTTTACAACGCTGTTCAGTTCAGTAAGGGGTTGATAGGGGAGTACTCGGGATTCTATAACTCGCCTCGGTAAGGGGCCGAGTAGCGAGTACTCGGAGGAGTAATCGGCCAACTCGGCGAGTTTTACAACATTGCATGTACCCCAATCACATGCTAGTTAGGATGAGAATCTTGGAAAAATAAAATTTGCATGTATATTAGAGAAAACATAGATCCAAGGTTTCTAGGGTTGCTTTCACAACATGGGAGTGTTAGAACGCTCAAAACCCATCACCAATTACATGCAACAATATCCCAATAACCCCAATCCACCCACTCCCCCTCAAGAGTTGACACTTAGACAAATAATGGAGATGGATGTTACTCACACACCCCTTGGTATTGTTTATCCCGCAAATCGCCGAGGGATTGAATTAAAGTCAAGTTTCATACATCAACTCACCAAGTTCCATGGTTTAGATAGAGAAGATCCTCAAAGGCATTTGAAATTCCTTTCATATGATATGTGTTAGCATGTTGCCCGAACATGTGACATTGGATGATTTCAAGTTAACCGCCTTGCCGCTCACCATGGAAGATAAAGCTAGAGAGTGGTTATTCTACTTACCATCGGGATCTATTCACACATGGGAATAGTTGCTCAAAGCCTTTAATAGCAAGTTCTATCCCACCTCCCGAATATCAAGTCAAAGAAGTGATATTTTGGGGATTCGTTAAAAGGAGAATGAGACTTTTCATGATTTTGGGGAGCGATGCAACAACTTGTGTTCAAGTTGTCCTTAACACAATATACCCGAACAACTACTTCGTCAACAATTTTATGAGGGTATGAATGAAAAAGATCGAAGTATGATTGATGCTTCAAGTGGTGGTGACATCTTCAACAAGACACCTCAAGAGATATGCTCACTTTTTGGAACCATTTCTCAAAATCAAAGGAACTTTGGGACTCGCAATGAAATGAAGAGAAATTCTCCACAAGTGGTTGGTGAAGTTAGCGACAGCCAATACTTGGAATCAAAGCTCTTGTATTTGAATACTGTGTTAAGTCAAATGGTGGTGGGAAGTGGTCAACAATTGATGGTGTGTGGTATTTGTGCAATAATGGGACATTATACGGATAAGTGTCCCACTCTTGGAAGTGAACCGGATGATGTTAATGCCATGGGAGGATATCAAGGTCAACCAAGACTCATAGGGTTTCAAAACACTTACAACCCAAATTGGAGGAATAACCCAACCAACCCATACCCACCAAAGCAAAACCCACCACATGTTATGATGAGACCCCAATTTTCTCAATACCCATCACAAAAACCTGCATATCCCCAAACATCTCATCCCACTCCAAATTACCAAAAACCTCCACAACAAGGCCAATCAAGTGGTAACCATCAAATGAGCCTTCAAGAACTCGTCACTTCTCTTGCTCAAAGCCACAACCAATTTCAACAAGAGACCAAGAACACTTTCTCCAACATTCAAGCATAAATTGGAGACTCGGCCACCACCCTCAACAAGATGGAACAAATGGGTAAAACTTCCTTCTCAAACCGAGAAGAACTCTAATGTGAGTGCAATAACCTTGAGAAGTGGGAAAACACTTGGAGAAAGCAACCCTAAAAGAGTTTCAAGAGAAGATGAAGACGAAGTTATTATTGTTGAACCTTCGAAAGTTGTAGTTCCTCCAAAGGAACCGGTTGTGCCAAACATTGATCAACAAGACCATCAAACCATTGGTCATACCACCACCTTTTCCCTCCCGATTGGCTCCCTCAAAGAAAAAGGACGAAGAGAAGGAGTTTCTTGAAACCTTCCGCAAGGTCCAAATCAATATTCCACTATTGGATGCCATAAAGCAAATTCCACGCTATGCCGAATTTCTTAAGGATTTGTGCACCAATAAGAGGAAATTCAAGGCGAATGAAAAGATTAAAGTCAATGCAAATGTGTCCGCGGTTATCCAAAAGAAGTTACCACCAAAATGCAAGGACCCGAGAATGTTTGCTATCCTTTCACTATTGGTGATTTACATGTTGAAAGTGCCATGCTAGATCTTGGAGCCTCGATCAATGTGATTCCATACTCGGTTTTTCAATCTCTCACTGTTGGACCTTTGGAAGAAACCGGAGTAATCATTCAATTAGCAGAGAAGTCAAGTGTGTTTCCAAGAGGCGTGTTGGAGGATGTACTAGTGCAAGTTAATCAACTAGTATTTCCTGTGGACTTCTATGTCATTGACCTTGAAGAGAAGACTCCTTCCAAGTCATCTATGATCCTTCTTGGAAGACCCTTCATGAATACCGCTCACACGATTATTCATTTCCATAATGGGAAGATCACCATAGAGTTTGATGGAGAGACCATTCACTTCAACATCTTTGAAGCAATAAGGTACCCTAGCAACATTTCTCCATTGTATCGGGTTGATGAGATTGAGCCAATCACCCAAGAACTATTCAAGTTATCAAATGGGGATATTTTGAATATGGTGCTCAACATGAGTCTTGATTGTGAGAGTTTGAAGAAAACATTGGATATGTATACATTAGACTCTGAAGTTGAAGCGATTGTGAAGACTTTAGAAGTTAACAATTCAACAAAGAAGGATGTCTCTCTCAAGTTGCCTTATCTCATTCTCCAAACAAGATGCCCTCTTCCATAATTCACCCATCCATACTTGAGTTAAAAGTCTTACCTAGCCATTTGAAGTATGCTTATCTAGGTAAAGACGAAACTCTCCCGATGATCATCTCCTCTCAATTGAAAGACTTGGAAGAAGATCAATTGGTTGAAGTTTTGAAAGATCACAAAGAGGCCATGGGGTGGACAATAGCGGACATCAAGGGGATAATTCCTAATGTATGCACTCACAAAATCCTCATGGAGGATGATTGTAAGCCTAGGAAGGAAGCTCAAATACGATTAAATCATCCTATGATGGAACTTGTCAAGAGAGAGATAATTAAGCTCCTTGATGCGGACATGATTTACCCTATTTCCGACTCCAAGTGGGTTAGTCCGGTTCAAGTGGTTCCCAAGAAAACGGGAATCACGGTTATTAAGAATAACAAAGGAGTCATGGTACCCACTCGAGTTCAAAATGGATGGAGGGTGTGCATTGATTATCGAAAGTTGAATTCAAGCACACGAAAAGACCATTTTCCTCTTCGTTTCATCGACCAAATGCTTGAAAGATTGGCGGGAAAATCGCATTATTGTTGCCTCAATGGATACTCAGGTTTTCACCAAATACCCGTTGCCCCCAAAGATCAAGAATAGACAACTTTTACATGCCCTTTCGGCATGTTTTCCTACAAGCAGATTCCATTTGGATTATGCAATGCCCCCGCCACATTCCAATGATGTATGGTGAGCATCTTCTCCGAGTATGTTGAGAATATAATTGAAGTGTTCATGGATGACTTCACAGTGTATGGCAATTCATTTGATGAATGCTTGGATAACCTTAAGAAGATTTTGAAAAGGTGCATTGAGAAGAAGTTGGTGTTAAGCTTTGAGAAGTGCCACTTCATGATCAATCAAGCCATCATCTTGGGACACATCGTCTCCAAAAAGGGAATTGAAGTTGATAAAGCCAAAATTGATGTCATACAAACCCTTCCTTACCCAACATGTGTTGGATAAGTGAGATCTTTCTTGGGCCATACGCGATTCTATAGGAGATTTATCAAAGATTTCTCGAAGATCACGAGACCGATGTGCCTCATTCTCCAAAAAGATGTTAACTTTGGCTTCAACGTAGCATGTCAAGAGGCCTTTGACAAACTTAAAGACTTGCTCACCTCTGCTCCAATAATCCAACCTCCAAATTGGGAGCTTCCTTTTGAAATTTTGTGCCATGTAAGCAATTTTTCCATTGGAGCGGTTTTAGGTCAAAAGGAGGGAAAAGCATCACATGTCATCTATTATGCCTCCATGCGGCCTTGAAGTATCTAATGACCAAGAAAGATGCCAAGCCACGGTTAATTCGGTGGATTCTTCTTTTACAGGAGTTCGATCTTGAGATAAAGGACAAAAGTGGTGCCGAAAACCTAGTTGCGGATAATTTAAGTTGGTTGAGTATTGGTGGTTCTTCTTATTCCATTCTTGATGAATTCCCCGATAAACACCTCTTCTACATTTCAAACACCATTCCATGGTATGCGGATATTGTCAATTACTTCGTTACTAAAGAAATTCCACACGCATTTACCAAGTACCAAAAAGCCAAGTTGAAGAGTGATTCCAAATACTACGTGTGGGACGACCCTTATGTTTGGAAACATTGTTCGGATCAACTAATACAGCGGTGTGTTCATCAAAATTAAATCGAATCAATCTTGAAGTTTTGTCATGAGTATGCATGCGGAGGACATTTTGGTCAAAACAAAACCATGAAAAAGGTGCTCGAATGTGGACTATATTGGCCAACAATGTCAAGAAATACTTATCTATTTTGCAAGAGTTGTGATAGATGTCAAAGAATATGAACCGTGTCCATGAAAAACGAAATGATTCAGAGCCCTATCCCCATTTGTGAGATCTTTGATGTCTGGGGAATCGATTTCATGGGCCCATTCCCATTCTCTTTCGGTTATACTTATATACTCTTGGCGGTTGATTACGTCTCAAAGTGCGTGGAAGCAAAGGTTACAAGGCATGATGATTCTAAAACTGTAATTGACTTCTTGAATTCAAATATTTTTGCAAGATATGGTGTACCGAGAGCTTTGGTGAGTGATAGGGGCACTCATTTTTGCAATAAAATGATGGAAGCCGTGATGAAGAGATATGGTGTCACACACTGGATATCGACCGCCTACCATCCACAAACAAATGGACAAGCCGAAGTGTCAAATAGAGAAATCAAACAAATTCTTGAAAATACGGTCAACACCACATGAAAAGATTGGAGCTTGAAGTTAGAAGATGCATTGTGGGTGTATCAGACCGCCTACAAAACTCCAATTGTCATGTCTCCATTTCGCCTCGTCTCTGGAAAGTCTTGTCATTTACCGGTGGAATTGGAACACAAGGCATATTGGGCGGTTAAAAAGTGTAATTTCAATATTGAAAAAATCGGGAAGCACCGAAAGATGCAACTTCAAGAAATCGCTGAGTTGAGGAACGAGTCTTATGAAAACGCAAGCATCTACAAAAACAAGACAAAAGTGTTTCACGACAAGCACATCACTCGAAAACATTTTATTCCGGGACAAAAAGTCCTTCTTTATCATTCACGCTTAAAGCTATTCCCGGGAAAGTTGCGATCTCGATGGCACGGACCCTTTATCGTTATAAAAGTGTTTGATCACGGTGCAGTTGAAATTAAGAGTTCGGAAACAAATCAAATATTTAAAGTGAATGGGAACCACTTGAAACCATTTTATGAAGGCTTTGACACGGGAGAATTCGGTAACGTAACATTGGAAACTCCGATTTACGAAGGTTGACGGAAGCGGGGCTATCTCTTGGCAAAGACGTTAAATAAATACATTGTAAATAAATAATCTCCGCTTAAAGTTTTGGTGTTTCTAGGCTTGAAGTTGGTCAAAAATAAGTATCTTGAAGTTTAGCAATGATCTTGGTAAAGGTTGCAAAAAGTATCAAAAATCTGCAATTTGCGCGGGTACCCGCGCAACCGTTGCACGACCGACCCCCAGCCGCGCAAATCCGAGTCCAACTTACCCCCACATGGAGCACAAACTGTTGTATGCACACGGGTGAGGGAGGTCCTTGCGCGACCTAATAACCGCCCTCGCAGAGTATTGTGCGACCTGATAACCACCCTCGCAGAGTATTGCGCGGCCAAGACCAAGCAGCTATTCCTTTTGCGCGACCCACCCACTTATAACATCCACCCTTATTGCTCCGACCCAGACCCGTGACCACCCGCCCATACCCGATAAGTACCCACCCACTTACCCGACCCAACCTTATAACCCCTTAACCTGATGCACCAAACCTTCCCCCCTTGTAACTCCCGTCTACAACGACCAAAGCAGCCCCCACCCTTATCTCTCCAGTCTACGAACTCAGCGCACACCGGCCGTTACTCATGCTGCCGCCGACGACACCCGATTCTCGCTAGCTCCGCCACCACCTAACGCTGCTAACCTTGCTACCAACTGCCGTCGTCGTTTCCCCCCTCCTTCTCCAGCCGCCGCAACAACACCTTTTTTCCTTCACTTCTTCGTCGCCGGAAAAACGCAGCCACCCACTACTCCTCCTCTGTTGCTGTCACCAGCACATCCCACTACCATACTTCCCACCTAATTCCGACCACCCTCCACCCTTCTCTACCGGGAACAGCTAGCTCCGCCGTCAACTTACCATAGCTCGCTGGAAAATCGTAAAAGCTCCATTTCGCCGCCACCTTCCATCAAATTCCCATTTTTCTTGGTGCAATCTTCACCAAATACAACCGCACACGCCAATCTACTATCCATTTGGGCAGATTTCACTTGACTGAAACCCTAGCACCGCCACCGGCCACCGCATGACGCCACCGCCGGCCGCCGCCACAAATTTTGACCAAAATTTCAAAATTTTTGTTTCTCACCGAAGATTCAAAAGACTCAACCTTGCGGGTCAAACTCAAGCTTGGGGTGCGGTTTTATTGTATTCCAATTCTCATTTGGATAGGATTATGCTATGCATTAGATTGATATGAATTGAATTTCTTTGAATTGATTGGATTACATTGCCTTGAATTGTGCCAAATTGCACGTTTGGAGTATTTTCCCGGTTTATACTTTTATTTTTTGTTTGGATTGATTGGATTGGTGTGAGGCGAGTGTGAGGGATAATTTTGACCAAGTTTTTATGTTTTCTAGGTTCTATTTACAGGTACAATGGGAAAGAACAAAATCATTCATGCGTCTCATGGTTCTTCCCGTGAAGTTCAATCATCACGATCAACCAAAAAAGTGTCCACCGACCATATCGACCGTGATGGTAACCTTGTCCTGTCATACCCCCGGACCAGACGGCGGAAACGTTCGGAGGCGGGTGACTTCATTGTGCAGTATCATAACAATTTAATATAAATGAAACATAGCAAATCCATACATCATACATTAAGATAAGAAACTTACATTGTTTTACATTAGGTATTTGTTCTCAAATTACACAAAAGAGACATAAGTAAATAAATTCCAAACTACAACAAAATAATCCTGAATCTGCGTCCCATTAACCTACTTACTAATTTCCTGAGAATACAAGTCGTTTGAAAAATGTCAACATAAAATATGTTGGTGAGGTCATAAGCATTTTGTATGGAAATCTGTAATAGTTGGAAAACCATAAAATCCAATATTTCTTGTCAATATAGTTGTAAGTCTTGTTTCCAATCTAGTATAGTTGCATGTGTGTGTGTGTGTTTCAGTTTATCATCTTTCGAAATTGTATAAAATCTTTTTCTCCAGAAAATCCTATATTTTCTTGTATAAAATAGTTGTAAGTCTCGTTTCCAAATCAAGTATAGTTGCATGTGTGTGTGTGTTTTAGTTTATCATCTTTCGAAATTGTATAAAATCGTTTTCTGCAGAAAATCCTATATTTTCTATGTGTGTGTAATCGTTTCTGGTCTTAAAAACCCTAAGACTGGAGAGGTGTGAGAAATCAATAGGCGATTGTGGACAATCCGCACAATGCAAGTGGACGATCAACACAATGAATGTGGACAATCAGTACCATGCATAGGGGCGGTCAACACAATGTGCCAATTTATTTGTAAGGTTTTCCCTACGTAATTTCTAAATAACATTATTATATTCTAGTGAGTCGTTATAACCATACTAATATGACGGAGGCCTGTCTTGGCGTTTCTCAGGCGCCCGGTTCGTTTAAAGACATTTGTCACCCTACACTGGCCGGTCTAGCTGTAGCGAACAGCTAAGGTGCGGGGTGTCAACCCCGTATAGATCTATACACAAATTCCCGCTCTCCCTCCAGGAGACTCTGGTTACAACTCTTTACAGGACTTTAAACGTACACTAATATATATATATATATATATATATATATATATATATATATATATATATATATATATATATATATATATATATATATATATATATATATATATATATATATATACAGGTACATTGGAGATGTGTCTCACTAGAATACTAACAAATGGCCCATTTCTTCTAATATTCTCATTTTAGACTTATATTTATGAAATTGTTCAAAAAGGCCCTTGTTTACCCAAAAATTTCATTTTTGCTCCTTTAGAATTGAGATGTTCAATAATTACTCAACTTTATCCCATGTTCCAAAATGATCCTTGTATATATACATGGCCGAAAATAGTCCAAAATAATAAACTTTTCATAATTTAACCCCCTTTTCAAGTTATTATGTCCAAAAACTTGTTTGAGTAATATCTTTGAGCAAAATCCTTGTGGTTTTTGTCATAACAATTTGTGACTTATAATTTGTATCATACTAGTTCTTGTTTCTATAGATAATTTATGGAATATAATTCAAACTCTTTAAGACTAGCTTAAGATTTCGAGTTCTTGAACTATTTATATGGAGTTTCATAACTTTAAGCACATAAATCATAACATACATGCATAAACAAGCAAATATACTAAGATTTCACAAGACCCTTGACTTGCATTCTCCCCCAAAAACAATGAAAACTCAAAAGATAGGGGTATGAAGCTCACCTTGGTTAGAAGATAGTGTGGTGGAAGAGATGATGTGAGAAATTAGAGCCTAGAACACTTAAAGTGTTGGATGAACTTCTTGGGAATTTTTGCTAGCATAAGATTATGAACACATAATTTATGTGTGAGTAGAAGAGTCACAATAGTTAAATGTATGAACCATTTACTAAGCATGAACTACTTACAAACAACTAGGAAGAATTGCGAAGTAATGGGTCTTGGAGTTAAGCCTTGAGTTCTTGGGAGAGTTTATAGAAGGTTTACAGAATGTGAAATGGAGTTGTGAATTGAGGAGGGGCTTTACGCTCTACCATATGGGAATAAGAATTTGGATGGGATGTTTGCTTGGTTTACTGTTGGGTAATGCATGAATTACTAAGATTTGCCTTGGGAATAGCCTCAAAATCCGTACACACATTGAATTGGAAAGGAGGTTTACAGTCTAAATGGACCTTAAACTAAGGTTTATGGTCTATTGTAGGTCCACCAAGGTAGTTTACGGCCTAATGGGGTTCCTTATGGTGTTTACGGCCTAAAGGTGGCCTAGATTGGTGTTCATGGTCAAGATGCTTCCCTTTATGGTGGTTCACGGTCAATGTTTGGTGGCTTGAGGGGTTTACGGCCATATCTGATCATTGGAAGTAGTTCACGGCCAAACATGTCTCATAAGGAGTAGTTCACGGTCATGGAAGCTTCCTAGGGAAGTGTTTATGGTCTAGTGTATAGGAAACTCCTAATATGTTAGCTTATTGTTCATGTGGTTTCTATTTGACGTCACTTAAATTTCTTATTGTTTGCATTGACTTAGGAGGCTTTAGGATAGTATAATTCTCAAAAACATTACATTACCAAAGCATAATAATAGCATAGCTACAACTATTACCCATACGGAACCCTTTTGACTTGGTTTCTAGACTTGAAAATTTTCAGTTGTGACATCATCCCCCCGTTAGAGGGAATTTTGTCCCGAAATTCTTTAGAGGTCATTTTTACGAACTGGCAAAAAGGTGAGGGTATTTTTGCATCATTTGATCCTCGCGTTCCCATGTGAATTCAGGTCCGTGCTTGGCATTCCATCTAACCTTCACAATGGGGATGCGGATGTTTGGTGGCTTGAGGGGGTTTCGTGCGCTTAACTTCTCTATCCATAATGTCGATAAGCTTTTCAACGAATAGGAGGTTCTCGTTCACTTCAATCTCGTCTAGTGGAACTGTGAGGGGTTCGTCGGATAGACACCTCTTTAGGTTTGACATATGGAATACAGGGTGTACCTTACTGAGTTCTGCGGGTGTTGGAGTTTGTAGGCTACCGGACCGATCCGGGCAAGGATCTCGAATGGTCCGATGTATCGGGGATTTAGTTTACCTCTCTTTCCAAATCGTATCATCCCTTTCCAAGGAGCGACTTTTAATAATACCCTGATTTCCTACTTGGAACTCCAAATGCTTTAGCCTGCTATCTGCATAACTCTTTTGTCGGTCTCGCGATGCTTGGAGTCGTGCTCTGATTTGGACTATCTTTTCCGTTGTTTCTCGAATAATCTCGAGTCCAATGAGTGTGCTATTGGTCGTTTGTCCTTTTGCCAACTGTGTGTCTCCCACCTCAGCCCAACAGAGGATGATCCGCACCTCTGGCCACACAGGGCCTAAAAGGGTGCAACTCCTATGCTCGAGTGATAGTTGTTGTTATATGAGTACTCGATTAGAGGCAGGTGGGTATCCCAAGCTTTGCCAATATCTATCACACATGCTTCTCTTCAGGGTGTGGTTTGTTTTTTACCTTGATCTCGTCGAGGGGTATTTCTCAGAGATTATGTGGTCAGACACTTATGGGTGTTGAATACGTGGAATGTGAAATGCACGAAACTGGGTTCTTATGGTAACCAAAGGTCGTAGGTTACCGGACCTATCCTGGCGAGGACTTTCGAATGGTCTACTGGGGATCGTGCTCCTGGTGTCCTAGAAGTAGAGTTTATGGGCCTAAAGAGTTGGCACTATTGTCGCCAAGGTTGAGGTTGCGTGTGGTGTAGCTGACCTTATGAGTCTTAGGTTACCTTGGGAGTTTTCTTCCTATGGTGTTCGGAGCTAAAGGTAGGTCGGCCTCTGCCAGTTCTTTTCTGTTGGTTGAACAAGTCTCTGATTCGGGGTAGGGAGTATCGATTCTTGAGGATGGGTTTGTTTGACTTATTAGTAGTTAGTGGTGCTATGGGCAATTCTCCTTTTCCCCCTATGAGTCAGATGGGTGCTCCCCGCGGTTAGAGGCTTGGTCTGATGTCTCCCTTATTTATTATATCGTTCTTGTGATCAGACACTATCTGTTTTTGTGACCGTGCTAAGTGGTATCGGGGGTTTGGTTATTGGGGTGGTTCCAAGAGCCGAGGTGATTCTAACTCTGCTTAGCACATGGTTGAGGTTTCCAAATGGATTATGGGAATATCTGGGGGAAGGTTGGAAGCCTTTCGGATTCCCTTGATGTCTTTTGTTTCTTGCTTTTAATCTTTATTGGGGCTAGGATAGAGCGTGGCATCTCTTACATAGAAGCTCATGTGTCTGGATGCTAAGGATTTGTCGTTACAGGTTGGAAGAGTTTTGTTATTCGGTTGTGTAAGTCAGAAGTCTCTTTGTAGTGCTCTAAGATTGTAAGGTGAGAATCAAGCCAGTTCGTGTCAATTGATGACGTTGGACTCCTTATTATAACAGATGTTACGTCGATTGGGAAGTGATGGTTGTTAGGAATGATAGGGTGTTCTACGTTCATGTTCTTATCACTACCGGTTCCGTTTTTGTTGTTACTATTGCGTCTATGTTGTTCCTGCTTGCTAGGTGTTTTAGTAATACGAGAGCGCTGATATAAAGCAATGGAATTCGTAATCTGAATTCTGCAAGGTTTTTCTATTATAGATGGGTGTGACCTAACTGTACATAATTAGGATTTAAAAAGGTAATCGACTGCGTGGTTTTGCCCTAATCAAAAATCAGACCAGGGATAGGAAATAAGGCGGGATCACACACTCTTAGTATATAGAATCCTCACTATATATATGATACTAACGTTGATATGGAACCATCATGGTCCATTCTTAAGGATCTCTAGTTTCTCCGTTATTTACACGATTTTCTCGAATGAGAAAATAGTTTTGATTATGTTTTTAATTGACAAAACTTTTTTGTGAAAATTCGATGCATAAAGTTTATTGTTTGGAACGTACAAAAAATCTCGGTAGGGTTCCTTGTTGCTTCTTCCTGTCTAGTTGTCAACTCCTTCGTCATTCATCTCTGTTGGACAATTCATGTTGAAGTGTCATGTTTCACTGCATGTGTGGCATACTGGACTTACTTCTCGGTTGAGTGTTGGAGCGACGCATGGGGTCAGGGCCCTACAGTAGCGGGAGATGTGCCCCTTCTTGTTGCACCTTCTGCAAAGAAATACCCGGCAGACTCCCCGATGATGGTATTTGCATTTGTTGCAGTGCGGAAAGTTCCCAATATATGATTTTCTCGATGTGGGAGGAGTAGAGTTAGTAGGGGTAAGGACTGCTCCCGCTTGTTGCCTTTTGGTAAGCCTCTGAGTTGAACTGCCTCCTTCTTCGTTCCCGAACTTTCGCTTCATGACCTTGGGTTTGGAGTTTGTGGTGTGTTGGTAAGTTTTCCTTCGTTGGTTTCCTTGGTTGTTATTACGGTTGAAATTATCGACACCGCTTCCATTTTCGTTTGTGTTGTTGGCATTGAGGTGTACCATGACAGCTGCCACGACAGCTGTTATAGCGGCTTGGAAGGTCGTGGGGTCCATCTGCAGAATTGGTGTTTCGCCGGCTAGCTGGTTGTTTCCATGGGAAGACATGATTCTGTTGCATGATGGGATACAGGTTCGTGAGTAGCTATGGCTATTTCTTGTCATATCTTATCTATGATTATAGATATGAACTTATGCATGTATGCATATAAATCACATGTTTTGTTATACGTTTCTCGTTGTTTCGACCTACATCCCTATGATGTATTTACTATTGATAGTAGAATTATGCATCACACGAAGGTTATGTTTTATCGGGATATGGTATAGCCACCTATACAATGTTTGGATTTATATCACATGGGTTCTTGGAGGGCGTACCTCTCTTGGCTTACTACTACTGGTTGTGGCTTAAGACATTATAAACCTAGGGCGAGTAGTATGGTGATTCTCCTATGCCAAAATGGCACACAAAGTGCTCGGCCATTTTACTCATTTCATGAGCGACCCCTTCCGCTCTTTGTGCTGCTAAGCCTGCCCTAGTCTCAGTTGTAATCGGGTGTCGTCTCAGGGTGGTCACTTCCTCCTTTATGGAGTGTAGACGGTTCGTGCGGTTCTCTAGTTCTACTTGTTGGTTCCATAAGGCTTTGGAATGGTGTTCTTGTTATTCGTGGGGGATTCGGATTTACATTGTCGTATATCGAACTTCGCCTTCGGTATCCATTAGTCCACAATGTAGAATCGTAACTGAGAGCCTAGACGGGTAACTTGTGGCCCATATGGGGGTGGTGCCTGAATCGTGAGGGTGTTGGGGATCGGAGCACCGTGCACGTCAATTGTGGATCGTTGGCCATTAGGCGGGTAGTTGGGTTGTCCCTTGTGGGAATACATCCTGAACCTCGTAGGTGTCAATCACTAAGCTTGTCTTGGTGTGGGTGTTGTTTTGTTACTAGGTACGTCTACTCCAGAAGTACTTACATTATATGCTTACGTATCCTGGGAAGAGAGAGGTGGAAGTGTCTCTTGCCTACTCCCAATAGGGTGAAGCTCGCTAAGGGTTTCCTCGTCGCTTTTATCCTCGTTTGGCTCCTACTCGGAATCCTCCCTTTCATAATTCATATCTTGGTATTCCTTAGGATCCACCTCTGGGTTTTCCTCATGGACCTCTTTTGGTCCCTTCTTGATCGATCCACAAGTCACCGCGACAGGGTAGTAGAGGTCTTTGTGGGGAATTTCAGCTATGTTGTTTGTGCGAGAATAGGGGTATGAGAAATACGGGAAAGATTTAGGTGTGTGTGTGTATGCGGGGGGTGGTTATGATATCCTAAAATACTCCTATAGTATTTTAAACTTGATGTTCGATTCTAATGTTCTCTTGCATGTATAGTTGGTAAGTTTTAGGTTCGTTGCAACAACACTATCACCCCAAGCACATGTTGGTCATATCCAAAATAAATATACTTGATCAGGCTATATTTATCCCAGATATGATTACATAACCGTCCAGGTTTGACGCTAGTGTTCAACCTCTAAGTTCTTATGTTTCGTTCTTGTTATGATACGGTTCTAGCAAGTATGTATATTTTTAGTCAGAGTGTTTTAGTCCCATTGTATTTATAGTTGTATATCTTGTATGGCTAGATATACTAGTTCACTATAAACAATACTCTGATACCAATCTGTCACACCCCTGGACCAGATGACGGAAATGTCCGGAGGCGGGTGACTTCATTGTGCAGTATCATAACAATTGAATACAAATGAAACATAGCAAATCCATACATAATACATTAAGATAACAAACTTACATTGTTTTACATTAGGTATTTGTTCTCAAATTACACAAAAAAGACATAAGTAAATAAATTCCAAACTACAACAAAATAATCCTGAATCCGCATCCCATTAACCTGCTTACTGATTTCCTGAGAATACAAGTCGTTTGAACAGCGTCAACATAAAATATGTTGGTGAGTTCATAAGCATTTTGTATGGAAATCTGTGATAGTTGGAAAACCAGAAAATCCTATATTTTCTTGTATAAAATAGTTGTAAGTCTCGTTTCCAAATCAAGTATAGTTGCATGTGTGTGTGTGTGTGTTTTAGTTTATCATCTTTCGAAATTGTATAAAATCGTTTTCTCCAGACAATCCTATATTTTCTCTGTGTGTGTAATCGTTTGTGGTCTTAAAAACCCTAAGACTGGAGAGGTGTGAGAAATCAATAGGCGATTGTGGACAATCCGCACAATGTGAGTGGACGATCAACACAATGAATGTGGACAATAACTACGATGCATAGGGGCGGTCAACACAATGTGCCAATTTATTTGTAAGGTTTTCCCTACGTAATTTCTAAATAACATTATTATATTCTAGTGAGTCGTTATAACCATACTAATATGACGGAGGCCTGTCTTGGAGTTTCTCAAGCGCCCGGTTCGTTTAAAGACATTTTTCACCCTAGACTGGCCGGTCTAGCTGTAGCGAACAGCGAAGGTGCGGGGTGTCAACCCCGTATAGATCTATACACAAATTCCCGCTCTCCCTCTAGGAGACTCTGGTTACAACTCTTTACAGGACTTTAAACGTACACTAATATATATATATATATATATATATATATATATATATATATATATATATATATATATATATATATATAGGTACATTGGAGATGCGTCTGACTAGAATACTAACAGATATTTGTGCTAATAGTTGAATTCCGTTATTTATTAAATAAATAACAATAGTTGTATTCGTTGACTAGGTGTCTCGTTTTCGTTTTTTTTATTGAAAATAATCCTAATTGAATCATATTTATCAAAAATAACTCAATATTATCGATGTTGGCAATAATGACCCTTCTTTTTACAAATTATCGATTAAGACTCATATTTTTTTAAAAGGTGTCATAAGTGGTTCAAAACTTGGTGAATTGTTGAAAATGGCCCATTTCTTCTAATATACTCATTTTAGACTTATATTTATGAAATTCGTTTGGGGCCCGGAGCAACAATTTGTGTTTGATGAGCTGAGGAAGCGATTGTGTGATGCTCCGATTTTGGCCTTACCTGATAGGGTTGAGGATATGGTGGTTTACTGTGATGCATCGCTTCAGGGTCTTGGTGCCGTGTTAATGCAACGGGACAGAGTGATAGCCTATGCCTCCCGACAGCTGAAACCCCACTCACGGAACTACCCCACTCATGATTTGGAGCTTGGGGCTGTTGTTTTCGCCATTAAGATTTGGAGACACTATCTCTATGGAGTGAAGTGTATCATATACACTGACCATAAGAGTCTGAAATAGTTGTTCGAGTAGCGGGATTTGAACATGAGGCAGATCAGATGGTTGGATGTGGTAAAAGATTATGATTGTGAAATTTACTACCACCCCGGTAAATCTAATGTTGTAGCTGATACTCTCAGTCGTAAACAATCTGCCGAACCGATTCGAGCTAAGTGTCTCCGGATGACGATGGTGTCGTCTTTGTTAGATCTGATTCTTGACGCCCGTTTGTTGGGGTGAGGTTGGGCAGAGGGTACTTGGGAGTACCGATATCGTGCTTCGGACTACAGAGAAAATCCAAGTGATTCGGGATCATTTAGTTACAGCGAGGAGTCGTTAGAAAAGTTATGCCGACAAAAGATGCCCCGATATTGAGTTCCAGGTGGGAGATTATGTGTTGCTCAAAGTCTCCCCCTGGAAAGGTCTGATTCGATTTCGAAAACGGGGAAAGCTCGGACCCTGATTCATTGGACACTACAAGGTCATAGCCCGTGTGGGAAAGGTGGCTTACCGTTTAGAGCTGTCTGACGAGCTTAGTCTAATTCATAATACGTTTCACGTGTATCAGTTACGAAAATGCGTTGTTGATGAGACCACTGTGATACCACTGGAGGACATACAGATTGACAAGCGTCTCAATTATGTTGAGAAACCAATCGCTATTTTAGAACGAAAGACGAAAGCTCTCCGCAACAAGACTATAAACCTGGTTAAGGTGCAGTGACAACATAGGAAGGGTTCGGAATGGACTTGGGAACCGGAAGGCGAGATGAGGGCTCACTATCCGGATCTGTTTTTAGGTGTTGACTTCGAGGACGAAGTCCGTTCTTAGTGGGGGAGAGTTGTAACGCCCCAGTTTTTCTCGGTACGTTTAGTTATTTTAATTTAATTATTCTTGTAACCTTGGGTTAATTTATTTAACCAAGGTCTGATTTTCTTACGTTATTGGACTCTTTTGATCATCTTGTAAACTCCTTTTATTGAAGTCCATGGGCTATAGGCCTATTTGCAAAATCCATCTAGTTAATAGTACTTAATGTGTTAATTGAGTCATTTGGAACACACACAAGAAAAACACTCTAAACCCTATCCTCTCTCTCTCTCTCTCTCCCTCATGCCATCCTTCTCTCTCTCGTTGGGATCAAGAGCAGCCTAGGGGCTGTTGTTTGGAGCTTAATTCTTGTTCATTTCCAGCCTTGATTCGTATTGTTATGAACCTCCTTATCATTTCTTACAACTTGATTCATAACCTTGTTCTGGTTTTATGATTTCATCTTCACTTCTACTCCTTCTTATTTGATTTGTATCTCTTTTGTTATTTGCAAAGAATTGTATGTTATACATCATCTCAAGATCCTATCTTCACCCCATACATGGTAGATGATGGATCTAGGTGATTACATGTTGCAAAAGATCATGGAAACCCTAAAAGGGAGAATGGTGATTTTATGTGCTTTATGTTTATTTTCATGTTGATTATTATTACATTCTTGTGGCTAAATGAAATCCTAATGATCCCTAACCCTTTTTAGTACCACCATGATCATGGCGATTGAATCGGGATGATGAAAACATCCTAAAATGTGTTTCAAAGGGAGAAGGATGGATAAGCCAAAAAAGGAATCACGAGTGGCTACAATTCTGTTTTCCATCAGATATGTAGTCATTTTGTGAAAATCATATCTGGAGCTCTAGAACTCAAACAGACCCCAAACGAGCGCTCAAAGTTCCCAAATTGAGTTGGCTAACTTTCTTAAGGAGGCCAACCTCACTGATAAGGAATTTATCTATGGTCACAAATGGTATCTTTTATGTTAAGTCTGATTCGGGTCTGTTCTGATATGTCATTTTGTTTTCATCATTTCTAAGGCTTGGAAAAGGATCCAGATTGATTCCAAGTTTCTATATGTTCCCTATATTATTAATTTAAGATCTGGAGCATATGAGGTGTTGTTTCCAATTATAAATTGGTTATAATGGATCCACACTCCAGATCAGTGGGCAGTCACCAGGTTTTACTAGTGCTGTGATTGTCCACAATGTGAATTTTATATCCGGATCTTGGGAAATGATTTTCATTAAATTCCAACTCTGAGACTTTCATATGTATGTCCTTTACTTCTCTGAATTTTGGTTTGGACGAATTCTACTCAAAAGTTAGGTAGAATTGGCCAACATCACTTGACTGTCCTGTTGGAGACAGCAGTGATACACCTTTTTGTATAATTCATATTTAATTCATCCTTTGGAGTTAGAAGGAGTTCTTTATAGTTTTCGAATCCTGAACAATCATAGTTTCCTATAAAATTTGTTAAAGCTATGTCTCTGTTTTATATTTTGGAGTATATCCGTTTTGAACAGCAGGTCTGTTTTAGAGACCTTGCTGTGATTACTCTTTTCTCAACTCATAGCTTCATTACTTCTCCTTTCTAACCTTTAGTCCTTCTTAGGTGAGGTTTTGAAGTTTGCTCAATCTTGGTAGCATTATTTGATTTTTAGCTATCCTTACTACTCACTCAAGGTGAGTTCTCTCACACCGCTGTATTGATGATTGTGTTTGCTAGTTAGCTCGTGTGTGATTATTTGAATTCATTATAAGAGCATGTTATACAACTATTGTTTTAATTCGTACATGTGCACTGTATGTAACTAATTATGGTTATAGGGACACCACCAAAGGATACGAATTTACCGGTGCGGTGGTTAGGTAATATCACCAACGTAATACTCATCATGAGGTGCGGTGATTAGGGCCAAATTATACGGGATCTTCCCGGTGCGGTTCAAACCTACAAGTCCTTCTTGTATTATAGGCATTGATTCGTTCTTTTCCCTTATCATATAATTATAATTGGAAAATGGATTAGGGTTAGTAAATATGAATGTTAGTACAATGTCTGTGTTTGAATTCACTAAGCTTTGTGCTTACGGTTTCCCTTATAACTTTTCAGGTGTTAAGATTAAAGAGGCTAAGGCTTGACATGGAGCACCGGGACATCGCTACAAGTTATTTTTGTTGGGACCTTATTATTATTATTATTACTTCCGCACTTATTTTATATGATTATTAAGTTGATGGATTATGTTATGACTATTTCAGTTGTTTTAATTTAGTTTAAGATGGGTTTTAAAAGTTTAAAATTTTTGTAAAAATTTGGGTGTCACACGGGCCTCCTCCACCTTGATCCCAGTACGATCCTTCCTTACTCTCATCCTAAGCATCGAGGACAATGCTTAATTTTAAGCTTGGGGTGAGGTATTCTTATTTTTTATTTTATTTTATTGGATTTAGGTTGTATATAGTTTCATTTAGAGAAAGTCGCTTAGGTCATTCATAAAATTTGCATAAAAATTCAAAAATATTGCATATATTGTTTCTTTCTTTTCTAATTTTCATACTTTTTTGATGCATTCTAGTTTAAGGTCATGCATTTTTTGTTCTCTCTTGTCTTCTCATCCCTACAGGTTATTGGGTTTTGTATACTACAACATCCTATGGTGCACATACAACCCTAAATGCTTTAGATCTATGTTTTCTATAATTATACATGCAATATTGTTTCCAAAACATGAAGCCTACAACTAGCATACAATTGACATAAACAACATAAAAGTGAGTTATAGAATTACTGATTGGTTTTGAGAAAAAGAACATCCTATGTGCACATGCAAAACCCTAAAGCTTTGGATCTAGGTTTCTCTATTGTACATGCAAATTTATCCAAAGCTTGTAAACCCTACTCTAGCATACTATGAAAAACGAGATCTATAATAGAACAACTTTAGATGATACCTTTCAATAGTTGCAAGAATCTTGAATCTTCAAGAGCTTAGTATCACAAGTGTAATACCTCTAATGGCTTACAAACACCAAAGCAAGAAGATGATCTAGAAGAGAGGAGGAGGAAGCAGAATTTTGGCTATAGTAACTCTAGGGTTTCTCAGGTCGCCGAAATGTGTAGCGTTAGGGGTCCTTAAATAGCTGAGCTGCTAGGGTTTCAGTCAAAACCCTAATTGGATAACTTAAGCCCTAGGCAGCTTCAAGAACCTTTTGGAATAAGGCCCCTTGGACGAAATTAGAGTGGGCTTACACTCTAAATTTCACCCCCCCCCCCTTATATCATTAAGGATTCACAGCCCAAAATCAATTATCTTATAATTGACAGTTCCAGTCCCCCTTATTTAAGTAATCTCTTTCAGCCATAGAATTAACTCTCAAATAACTCTTTGACCAATATTAATTAAACTATATGATTTCTCTTTTAATATATTATTCATATAATATACTCTCTTCGTCCCAATATTATTGTCCACAGACAAAAAACACACATATTAAGAAAAGCATTAATTACCACTAACTTTATTTAATAAAATGACAGTTTTGTCCTTACTTTGCATTTAATGTTCCATTAAATGCTTAGTAGGTTAAGTAATAATGAGGGGTATTTTGGTAAAAAATGTTATTTATTTTTAGAAGTGGACTATTATTTTGGGACAAACCAAAAAGGAATGATGGACTATAATTTTGGGATGGAGGGAGTATTAATAAACCATAATAACCTCTCTCTCTCTCTCTATCTCTCCATAAATCATCCTGTCCAGTTGCTTCGGGGAAGGCAACCCAAAAGGACCATGCACAACCGGGTGAAATACATACCAAATATAGTTACGGGCTTACACACTAATCCAACAGTCTCCCACTTGGATAAGTCTAGTAACTATAAATGTAAGTACGACTTTAGGATCCGATTAGCAATCGTAGTTCTCAAAGACGTTGTCGAACTCTGATCTTATCAGTAACCTGTCTTTTATATAAGGGATCGTATAATCCTCCGTTCAAGATGTTGTGCGGACAAATACATGGAATATAGTCATACTTATTGTCCAGCAGTTTGTTTCTCGCTCTCTGATTCGTCTGACATAGAACTTAATTGAACACATCAATTCAGTCCTGACCGTGCCCGGCACATAAGTCATACCAAATCGTTGAGGGGCCCAGATATCGCTTTTACCCTCTTAGGATAAAAGGAACAGATAAACTTCGATTTATATGCATTTACTATTCACTCTTCAAATCATGCACAACAATGCATTTTATAACATCAAGTTACTGATGCGTTTACGCATTATCAATGCACAACCAACTTGCAAACAATAAACCATATATCTAGGTTTAAAGACTATATGATATTATTGTCTTGCGATCACTCGTGATAAATTCCATGAAGTGATACCAGCAACCATGGGTTTATTCCAATGCTCAAATCTTAGTTCATAAGCACTCATGAACATTCTAGCAAACTTTTGCTATGTATATAATACACTTTAGACAGTCTACAAACCAATTCCTGACAGTCTTCTTTCATACCTACTTCCAAAGTATGAGCGACTGTGGACTGTTGAAATAATCTTATTATTTAGGAAGTTAAAACATGCAAAGTGAAACAATAGGTAAATGATTAACACAAGACAGTAACTTTACTTATAAATAATACACCTTTATTTAATCATCAAATGTTAATTACAATTTATCTATTACATGTTGCGAAGCTATCTAATCTAAGCTAATATCGTCCTTCAGCCCAATGCTCCTAGCGTGCTGCAAGTGCTTAGCCCTACTCAGTCCCTTCGTAAGGGGATCTGCTGGGTTATCCTCTGACGATACCCTCTTCACTCCGAGGAGTCCCTCTTCTACCCGATGTCTAATAAAGTGATATTTCCTGTCGATATGTCGAGATCTGCCATGATCCCTTGGTTCCTTGGTCAAGGCAACCGCTCCTTCATTATCATAGAAAATATCTATAGGCTCCTTTATGGATGGCACAACTCCAAGGTCTCCAATGAAGTTCTTCAACCATATCGCCTCCTTTAACGCTTCGCTCGCTGCTATGTATTCTGATTCGCACGTTGAATTAGCTACGGTCTCCTGTTTGGAACTTTTCCATGTCACTGCTCCTCCATTTAGAGTAAAGACCCAGCCTGACTGAGATCGATAATTATCTTGGTTTGTCTGAAAAATGGTGTCACTATACCCTCGCACCCTTAACTCATCACTCCCACCGAGGACTAGAAACCATTCCTTGGTCCTCCGAAGATACTTAAGAATATTCTTGACTGCGGTCCAATGTGCTCTGCCAGGGTTCTCCTGATATCTGCTGACCATGCTCAAATAGAAGGCCACATCAGGGCGAGTACAAGTCATAACATACGTGATTGAGCCAACTGCGGAAGCGTAAGGTATTCGGCTCATCTCTGCTATCTCGGACTCTGTACTCGGGCTCTGAGTCTTACTCAGTTTGGCGTTGCTCTGGATTCGTAACTCCCCTTTCTTAGAATTCTCCATACTAAAACGCTTTGGTAATTTATCCAAGTAAGTATTCTGACTAAGTCCTATTAGTCTCTTACTCATGTTTCTCACTATCCTTATTCCCAGAATATAGGCAGCCTCTCCGAGGTCCGTCATAGCGAAACACTTCCCAAGCCAGGACTTAACTTCCTTCAGGGTCGGGATGTCGTTTCCTATGAGTAGTATGTCATCGACATACAATATGAGGAAGCTTAATATACTCCATTTGGCTTTCACATATACACATGACTCAACCTCGAATCGCAGGAAGCCAAACTCTTTGACTTTCTCATCGAAACAAAGATTTCATCTGCAAGATGCTTGTTTCAATCCATAAATGGATTTCTCAAGCTTACACACTCTATTAGGATGCTTCGCATCGACAAAACCCTCTGACTGACTCATGTAAACATCCTCAGCCAACTTACCATCAAGGAAAGCGGTTTTGACATCCATTTGCCATATTTCATAGTCATGAAATGCAGCAATGGCTAGCATCACCCTAATAGACTTTATCTTCACAACTGGTGAAAAGGTCTCATCATAGTCAACTCCTGGAGTTTGAGTAAAGCCCTTCACAACGAATCGCGCCTTATAAGTGTGTACCTTCCCATCCATGTCGGTCTTCTTCTTGAAGATCCATTTGCACCCGACCATCTTACAACCTGGTACATTGTTAACCAAATCCCAAACTTGGTTGTCATACATGGACTGAATCTCGCTGTCCATAGCCTCTTTCCATTTTGCAGACTCCGGGCCTACCATGGCTTCCTTGTAGCTGTTAGGCTCATCTAAATTTATTAGTGTACTATCACTAATAAACGTATCACCTTCACTTGTTATATGAAAACTATATAACACAGGCGGAACACTAACTCTACTGGAACGTCTAAGAGGTAAGGACTCGTCAATCGGTTCAACAGGAGTTTCCTCCTCGGGTTGAGCGCCAGTGTTAGAGGTTCCTTCATCGTTCGATTCTTGAAGCTCTTCAAGATCGATTTTCCTCCCACTGTCTTCTTTTCTTATGAGTTCTCGCTCTTAGAAAACCCCTTTCCTCGCAACGAAGACAACATTGCCACTCGGTCTATAGAAGAGATATCAAAAGGACATCTACGGGTAGCCTATGAAAATACATCGCTCACTACAAGGTTCGAGCTTGTCGTGAGTCTCTCATCTTACGAAAGCCTCGCAACCCAAACCTTGATATGTGCTAACGAGGGAGCTTTCCCCGTCCACATCTCGTGAGGTGTTTTGGCAACCTTCTTTGTAGGGACTAGGTTAAGGATATGGGCGACAGTCTTTAAGGCATACCCCCAGAATGAGATAGGTAGTGAAGCACGACTCATCATGGAACGAACTATGTCTAGCAAGGTTCGATTACGCCTCTCAGCTACACCATTCAACTGCGGCGTCCTAGGTGGCGTCAATTGCGAAACGATTCCGCGTTCCATGAGGTAGTCATGGAATTCAAGACTAAGGTACTCTCCACCTCGATCATATCGAAGCATCTTGATTTTCCTGCCCAACTGATTCTCCACTTCCTGCTTAAACTCTTTGAACTTTTCAAAGGTTTCTTACTTGTGCTAGATTAAGTAGATATAGCCATATCTGCTATTATCATCAATGAAAGTCACATAGAAGCGGCTCGCATCCCTTGTGGTGGATCTAAAGGGCCCACACACATCTGTGTGTATGAGATCCAGTAAACCCACACGCCTTTCACAAGTATCAGTGAAGGGTGACTTGGTCATCTTTCGAAGTAAACAAGACTCGCACACGTCATCGTCCCTAAGGTCGAATGACTCCAACACTCCATGTCCAAGACGCCAATGCCACAAGCATGCTTTATCCAAATCATTGGAAGAATCGATATACAATACATCATTTCCTAAATTGTCTACAACCATCACAGTTTCATATATTCCATTACAAGGCAATGCTTCAAAATAGAAAACACCATTAAGAAAAGCATTAATAGAACCTTTTTCATTATCAAACGAAAATCTAAATCCTTGTTTATATACACCATGAAAAGAAATGATGTTTGTTGCCATTTCTGGCGAATAACAACAATTATTCAACTCTAGTCCTAACCCACTACTAAGCCCTAAAGAGTAAACTCCAATCTTGGTGACAGGTGACAATCTTCTGTTTCCCATGATCAGGTTTATCTTCCCATGCTCCACATCCCTATTTCTTCTTAGGCCCTGCAAATCAGAACAAATGTGAAAACCACATCCTGTATCAAGAACCCAAGAAATAGCATGCAATGAGTTATTAGATTAAATAGAATAAGTACCTGCGTAGGATGGTTTTATCTTTCCATCCTTGATGTCCTGCAGATACTTCGGGCAGCTTCATTTCCAATGCCCATTTTCATGGAAGTAGTAGCACTCTGCATCCTTTAGGTTGGAGGTGGGTGTAGTGGTACTAGCCTTGGCTCCACTAGAAGAGGTGCCATCATGAGACTTTCCCTTATGGTGGCTCTTGGAAGGAGCCTTCCTCTTCTTACCCTTACCCTGCCCAACACCCAAGACGAGGGCAGCTATAGTGGGAGTTGATGCAATAGATTTATCCTTGAGGTTGCTCTCAGCAGTCCTCAACAAGCCTTAAAGCTTGCTCAAGCTGACCTCCTCTTTGTTCATGTGGCAGGTCATGCGAAACTGGTTGAATCAGGGTGGCAGTGAGTGAAGAATAATATCAATCGCCAGCTCTTCATCGAAGTTAACATTTAACTTCAGCAAGTGGTTGAGATATCTCTGCATTTTCTACAGATGAGCAGTGACAGACTCTCCGCCTCTCATCTTGGTTGTGATCATCGAAGTGATGATCTCGTATCTTTCCTGCCTGGCACTCTGGTGGTACCTGTCTAGTAAAGCCTGGTGCCTCTCATAGGGATAGTAGTCCTCGTAGGACTTTTGGAGTTCTGCAGTCATAGTCGCGAGCATGATGCAATGGACTTTCGTAGCATCTCGCTTGTGCGCCTCAAAGGCAGCAATGTCCTCTGGAGTAGCAGTGTTGACATTAACCTCCTTCAGTTCCTTGTCGAGGACATATTCCTTGTCCTTGTAGCGGGTGACCATTCGAATGTTGTGAATCCAATCATTGAAATTGGTCCCATGGAAAATCACCCTCCCACACAAATTCATGAGTGATAACGAGCCTGAAGAGGTTGAGCCTGAAGCGTTGTTGTTGTTCGAGTTAGACATCTGAAAAGAAAAGAGACAAAGTTTGATTAGATAAGAATCCCCAATTAAACACCCAAATGAGAAATTAGTGCTAATATCCAACAACATTATTTGTAATTTAGAATAAGGATGTCGTAATCTAAACAACAAATAATTTGAAGGTAAGTGAATGACGATTCACTAATTTCCACCATGAAAAATGAAAAAGAAATTAAGTTTTAAATGTATTAAAAACTCCTAGATCTTTTGAGATTCATTGAACTTTTCAATGGCATGTTTAAATCTCGATATACCCTTCAAGTTTGTCATTGGGATATTGAGGATCACAAACAAGGTGTGAATAATCATGCAAATGTACATGGTGCCCTCAATGTTACAGTCACCTAATCAATGTGCCGGTTAGCCACACATGCTCCATTGATCTATGACAAACAACGAGTCACCCTTTTCCCCCTTTGCTAGACCTAAATTAGTGTGTTGGTTAACCACACACGCTCCACTAACGTCCTGGCAAGGGTACAAAGTGTAATTTCATGGAATATCATCATTTTCACATTTTTCCTAAAGTAACTAAGAATGTGAATTTTATTCAAAAACATTTAGTTACTTTGTATCATCATTATACTTTTAATGAGAAATTGGTTGCCCTATCCTACCCGTTCGGCTAACGACCCTCCACCAATCAAGGAAGTTGTGGGTGAGAGTGGACACCCATTAAACTACCATTTTATAGGCAGCAACCTTATACCTCCCTTAGAGACCGGCTTCGTGAATGAGGCCTACTAACGGTAAGACTAGCATTTATCTTATACATATATAATAATTATTCTTATAATATTATAATAGTATAAGGTGGATTTAAACTTGTAAAATTATAGGGTTTACAATTTAAATATTTCAAAATTAAACTTTACTCCAAATATTCAAATTCAAAAATTGAGGGCAAGTTTTGAAACATTTCAAAACTATCTAGATCAAAATCCAAATAATACAAATAAACAGTTAATTTGGTGATTATCTAATTTTGACCTAATCCAATTTCATCCAAGATAATGATCAAATAATTCAAATAATTAATATTTATCAAATAAGGTAATAATTATCTAATTAAATGACAAAATCTTTTATTTTGACAAAGATAATCATAAGGAATCAATAAAAGTCGTATTTTATTAATTAGAAACAATTATGGTAATTATCCTAAGTCAAAATAAGCAAAAATCCCGAAAATCTGTTTGTCTGACAGCCCGAATCGTCGAGCCCCTTACAAGACTCGCTGAGTTCATCCTACTCGTCGAGTGCCTCATTGGGCTCGACGATTCTGTCAAGCAGATAGCATGAAAAATGATTTTAAGCAATGGAAAAACATACCAAGCATCAAATAAAATAGAAACAAAGCAAGACTCTGATACAACTGATGGGTTTTGAGCAAAACAACATCTTATGTGCACATGCAAAACCCTAAAGATTTGGATCTACGTTTCTCTATTGTACATGCAAATTTATCCAAAGCTTGTAAACCCTAATCTAGCATACTACGAAAAATGAGATCTATAATAAAACAAGTTTAGATGATACCTTTCAATAGTTTCAAGAATCTTCAATCTTCAAGAGCTTAGTATCACAAGTGTAATACCTATAATGGCTTACAAACACCAAAGCAAGAAGATGATCTAGAAGAGAGGAGGAGGAAGCACAATTTCGGCTATAGTAACTCTAGGTTTTCTCAGGTCGCAGAAATTTATAGCCCTAGGGGTCCTTAAATAGTTGAGCTGCTAGGGTTTCAGTCAAACCCCTAATTGGATAACTTAGGCCCTAAGCAGCTTCAAGAACCTTTTGGAATAAGGCCCCTTTGACGAAATTAGAGTGGTCTTACACTCTAAATTTTGTCCCCCTTTATATCCATAAGGATTCACAACCCAAAATCAATTATCTTATAAAGGACAGTTCCAGTCCCCCTTATTTAATTAATCTCTTTCAGCTAAAGAATTAATTCTCAAATAAGTCTTGACCAATATTAATTAAACTATATGATTTCTCTTTTAATATATTACTCATATAATATATTAATAAACCATAATAACCTCTCTCTCTCTCTCTCTCTACATAAATCATCTTGTCCAGTCGCTTCGTTGAAGGCAACCAAAAAGGACCATGGACAACCGGGTAAAATACATACCAAATATAGTTACGGGCTTAGACACTAATTCAATAAATAGCTCTTTTTTGTAGCTTGTAGTTTTGGCCTTTAAGAACTTAGCACCCCAAGTGTGATGCCTCAAACGGTTCACAACACACCTTGGACAAAGGAGAACTTGAGAGATTTTAGCTATAGGGTGACATATATATATATATATATATATATATATATATATATATATATATATATATATATTGTAGGATTCTAATAGTCATGGTTAAACCCTAATCCATACCCTTGGGCTTATTATCCATGATCCATGATTCAAGTGGGCTAACTCTTTATAGATTCTTTCATAAACTTAGTCCATCATGTATCATAATCCCAAACAATATATATATATATATATATATATATATATATATATATATATATATATAAAATTTACACAATTAGTCTCCATTAATTTAATTAGTCTCTTTTGATCACTAAATTAATTCTTGATCAATACTAATTAAATCATATGATTTCATATTAATATATTAGAACTTATAATATATTAATAAATCATAACTAACCTCTTCTCAAAAGTCCATCCTATCAAATTGTCCTGGTGATATGTAACCCGAAATGGACCATGCTACTCTCGGGTCAAGTACATACCAAATATAGTTATGGGCTTAGACACCTAATCCAACAGTCTCCCACTTGGATAAGTCTAATAACTATTATTGCAAGTATTACTCCAAAATCCTGACTAGCAATCGTAGCTCTTACAAGCCGCTGTCGAACTCTGACCTAGTCAATGACGCGTCCATTAGATAAGGGATCATATATTCCTCCCTTCTAAAAGATATCATATGGTGTAAGACATGGATTATAATCATTCTCTCTGTCCATCTGTTGTTTCCCGATTTCCAATTTATGACGACTGACTAATTGAACAAATCAAATCAGTCCAGGCTTGCCCAAGCACTTAGGTTTGTCATCACCAAATCATCGAGGGCCCATAGATATCGCTTTTATCCCTCTAAGGGTAAAAGGAATTGATAAACTTCGACTCAAATGCTTGCTTGTACTTACTCATCAAATCACACACAACAATATGTTTTATAACACCAAGTTACATATGTCAATGTGCAACCGACTTGTAAATTACAACTCACATGTCTTGGTTTCAAGAATAGAAGATATTATCATCTCACAATCACTCGTGATAAAATCCATGAAGTGATTCAAATGAGTGTGGGTTTAATCCAATACTCGAATCTTATTCCAATAGTACTCATGAACACTTCAGCAAACTTGTGTTATGTCCAAAACACCTAGACAATCTACAGACCCATTCATGACAGTCTAGCTTCAATACTTACTTCCAAAGTATGATCGACTGTGGATGGTTTGAATAACCTAGTTATTCGGAAAGTCAAAACATGCAAATTGAAACACAAGAATAATCGAATCCAATATGGTATCAGAACTTATGAATATAAATAAAACACCTTTTATTTAATCACCATATTGATTACACATTATTCATTATATAATGTTTCGATTAATCAACTTAATAATTGAATTAAAACAATAGTTATGCCATGCTCCAAGCATGCACACTATGTTTGCCTATGGTCCTTTCTTTGTGAAATAGATCAATTGACAACATTTCAATGATGCTCATTTCATAATTCCAAATCCTTATGATAAATGTAAGAATACCAAATTCTTGCCATTTACTTAAATCTGTTAGATTCTAAACTTATATGCATTGATCCTCTTGTAATGACTATGCACAAAAGTCACAGAGACTTGGCAACAGACAATACAAAGTCATCCATTGGAGAGCAATTCCATGGAAACGAAGTCTCATATTCAAAGTACATTCCTTTGAACATCCTTCTTGCATTATTTTTTCTAATCTTACACAGATTTAAAGAATAGCTTCCTTTTATGGAACCATTTCCATATTCCCATTTTGACTATCACTTCTGAACAAGAGTTACCTCTTCTCAGAGTATGTCAATATGGTCCTTTCCAAAATTTACAATATACTTCCAACTGTCCATAAGTAACCAATCTTTGGTAAACTTCAGATTGTCCTCGACAATTGCTTAACCATTTTAGTCATATCTCGTTATAGTCCCTTTTCCCTCTTAATTCCCTAGGCATTTGGAAAATTAGAACGAATTAATATTATATTATATGTAATCGATCCTATATCCGAAGCATATGGAACATGATTCATAAATACATGATACTTTACCAGTCTCTTGCTATAATATTTCCATATATAGAATTTCCTTATGTTGAATCATTTCAACATAACATTCACATATGTCCATGACTAAATTCGATTAAAATCTCAATCTAAGCTTTTAGATTTGAAATGAAGTATGAATTCCTCTCCCTTAATTATAGCAAAACAACTTTTCAAACCCTGCAACTTTGCGAATTGAAACTTTTGTTTTATATAATTAACATTGCTAACTCGCAACACTTACCATAATTTTTATGCTCCCACTAGCATAATAATTATTATCTTACTAGCATAACACTTATGCTCCCACTAGCTTTGACATGTACCCAGAAATCAGTTGGACTTCTAAAAATCAATACTTATTGACTTTCTTACCAACGTTCAGATTTCTGATATAAGATGCTTCGATAAGACTTTAACTAGGCTTCTCAAACTCATACACATTTCCTTAGATAGCTCGCATGTGTGTCTAAACAATTTTAGAACTTACAGCCACAAGTCTCAAATGTTTAGACCTTTGCCATTTCTCACAATTCGAACTATGAAGAGGGATGTCGTAATCATAATCGAATTTGAGAATGCAAATATCACAATTGTTATCTCCTTAAAATCTAATTAGTGAAAGCGTTTCCTCATAATCATTTTCATGTATTGGAGAGAAACCTTATGACACTTAGATTTTTATGGTGTATGTGTTCCTATCCATTTGAATTTTTCATAACCATAATCACAAGACAAGGTTAGTGACAAATCCAAACTCATATGGACTGAACTTGTTCAATCTTAATTTCTTGCCATCTGGCAGCACAAGGGCCTGCCATTGCTTCCAAGTTGTTATGCAAACAATTGAGAACTCATAGAACTCACATGCGCAGTCAACTTAACTGGAACGGGCACAAAAACAAGAATATGTCAACACGATAGGTTACAAACCTCAAGTCATGGGCTACTGATTAACAATAGGTTTACTCTTTATTAGTTCTTAAAGTTATTCAAGATCCTTAAGACTCCCACTGACCTCTTGACATATAAGATTCACTTTGTCAAGGAACAATACTTGACAAACAAATATTCAAGAGTTAGTGCGGTTTCTTATCAAGACAAACACTTCACACAATTGGTCTTAGTTGGTCTTTGTTTTATCCAAAACATCACAACTTACCAATTTGAAAGGTACAAGAGTAGAAAACATTTTACTCTACATTAGACAAGTGTTATAAACCTTTCTTAAGATTATGTCACTCAAGGCTCAATCGTGGAGTGTGACTCTAAGATTCGATTTTGGAACGAAGTATGATTCACCTTTTGATCTAACCATTTCAATAATTTACGATTCCTCTTCTTAGCCATACAAATGCACTAAGATGTCCTTAGAGAATCAATTGTGATATGGTTTCATAATCACTAAGATAATCATAAAACACGATACTCAAGTACTCTTTCTTCTTCTCAGATTGGAGAAACTTTTATCTTTCTGCCTAATTTGATTCTTCTTATTCGTTCTGCCATACATTCAAACTTTTCCAAAGATTCAGAATTACACTTAATCTTGTAAGCATAACCATATTTACTAAACTTTAGTCAATCATAACGAATTGTCTTATTGTTCTTTGTGGTGGACATGACCAGCGCACAACCAAGTGTACCCGATCCCCTAGTCCTTCACTTGACTCACATATACATGTGAATAAGGAATTAGTCTTAATTTCCCAAAGATGAAGTTCTCATTCATCACACAATACAAGTTTCATGATTCCAAGTTTCTATCCAACTGAAACTTGGGTGATAAGAATCATTCCTTATTTGGTAAATTGTGACACTACCACAAATGAAAGAATCAAATCCATTTTCCAATGTTGATATCAATGGAAACATATAAGAAACAATTTTCACAAATGCCATTGTAAGGAAACTTAAAATAAGATAAATTTCAAAAATGTTCTTTATTTATGAAATTGCGGAAAACTTATCCTTATAATGCAAATACATATGAAAACTATGGTGTTATCTATTCCTAAGCAATCTATCATAACTCTTAAGTAACAACTCAAAATTATGATCATCGAACCATAGGATCGAAATCCATCTCTTCACGATCAGAATCAGCTTACTCTTCCTTTAAGCTTCCTTTCTTTCCTTCGATTCTACAAAACATCAAAATGTAATTACATTACATCATCAATTAAGAATCTCCAAATATGAACTTAATAGAGTTAGATAGTGGACTTTACCTGAAGTAGAGTCAAACTTTTCGACTTTACCATCTTTCAGGTAAATATGGCAGCTTCAAAACCAGTGCCCCTTCTTTTGGTAACAGAAACATATGGACTCTTTGGGAATGGTACATGGGACTATCTTAGACTTAGCCTTTCTCTTTACCATTTGGTCAAATGACTTGACCATGGCCGATCCATTTCCATTAGGTAGAGGAAGCTTTTCTGGACTTTAAATGTTGCCATTGTTAATGTCCATGGAAGTTTGGTGAGTAGATCTTCCAATCAAATTTGATTTACCAGTGCACCAAATCATTGCTGATTCAGCAGCAACAAGCAAATATGTCAGATCAATAAGGGTCATGTCGTGATCTCCCATATAGTAGTCCTTAAAGAACCTGCTATATGACTCAGTACGTGATTGAAGAACCAAGTCAACAACCAACTTCCTTGAAACAACGACACCTAACATTCCCAGCATGTCAATGTGTGACTTCATCTCCAAGACATATGCACACACCGATCTTCCATCTTGGTGTTTGCTAGTCAATAGGGCTTGAGTGACCTTGAACTTTTCAAGTCCTTAAACTTGTGGGTTAGGGAGAATTATTGGAGGAGGTGGAGGAAGTGAAGTTCCACTACAACACGAAGAATGGATTAATCTTTTACCTTGATCGTCTTGTGGAATATCATCTTTATAAAGAAAGCTTGTTCCAAAAGATTCGGGAAGACCATAGTAATCTGAACTCGACATCTACAAGGGAGAAATTCAAGTTGATTGATTTAAGTCCTTAATATAACACCCAAATGAAATATTAAAGCTAGGACCCAACACAATATTCTGCAATTCAGAAGAGGGATGCCGTAATCCAATTGCAAAATATTTGAAGGTAGGTAAATGATGATTTACCAATTTCCACCATGCAAAAACGAAAATGAATATTAGGTTTTAAATGAGTTGAAATTCCTAGATCCTTTTAGATTCATTGAACTTTTCAATGGCATGTTTAAATCTCGATTGTGCCCTTCAAGTTTGTAACTGGGATACCGAGGATCACAAACAAGGTGTGAATAACCATGCAAATTAGATTGGTACTCTCGATGCCATTTATCACCTAATCAATGTGTCGGTTAACCAAACACGCTCCATTGATCTATGATTAACATCAAGCTACCCTCTGCCACACACCCTCCACTAACGACTTAACAAGGTGCAAATTGCAATTCCATGGGTTAGCACCAAATTCACATTTTTCCTAAGTAACTAAGATTGGGAATTTGTAAGTGTTTAGTTACTTGGTATTTTCATTATACTTTTAATGAGAATTAATGTCCTATCCTACCCGTTCGGCTAACGACCCTCCACCAGTCAAGGAAGCGTGGGTGAGAGTGGACACCCATTAAACTGCCATTTTATAGGCAGTAACCTTATACCCCCCTTATAGACCGACTTCGTGAATGAGGCCTACTAACAGTAAGACTGACTTGTCTTATACATATATATATATATATATATATATATATATATATATATATATATATATATATATATATATATATAATTATTAACTTATAATTTTATATAGTATAAGGGTGTATTTTAAACTTTTAAAATACTTGGTGGTTTAATCTTTTGATTAAACTATACTCTTAATTTAATTAATCTTAAACCATGTTATTATGGATTTATTAAACTTCTCTTTTAATTAAACACTTTAATTAATTTAATAAAGTCTACAAGGTGCAATTTGAATTATTCAAATACTTCAAGATTCTCAATATAAAAATTCAAAATTAAAAATTATTTAATTAATTTTTTAATTTATGACCCCAAGAGTTACACCTTTTTAATTACAAGAGTTTCTAAATTTCAGACTTTTCAAATACCAAAACTTGAGGGCAAGTTTTGTAACTCTTGAAAACTTTTGGATTTCCATAACCTATGAATTAATATGGTTTTTATGAAAAAAACTTTTCATGTTCCATAACTTGAAGACAAGTTATGGAGGACATCAAAAACATTTAAGATCAAATATTTCAATTAACAAAATAATCAAATAATTTATCTATGATCAAGTTAAACTCATAAGTCAAAATAATTCATATCAACAATTTGCAAGAAATTAGCTTAATCATATAAACTAATACAAATCTTGAAAATTTTGACAATAATCTTTTAATTGGATAAGCATCATCACTACCATATCAACAAAATCAAATTTTATGAACTAAAACATTTTGTGGTAATGATCCTAATCCAAAACAGGCCAAAAAACCCGAAAAACTGCCATCAGAAGCATCAACTCGTCGAGTACATAAACATGACTCGCCGAGTCGACATTATACTAAGTGGACTCGTCGAGTCAGCCAGTGGACTCGTCGAGTCAGCCAGTGGACTCGGCGAGTTCATCAGTCAGAGGGCAGAAAATCGATTTTTTTCAACTTTGAAAATTAAGCCATGCATCAAATATAATAGAAAACAATCCTAGGCTCTGATACCACTGTTGGGTTTTGTATACTACAACATCCTATGGTGCACATACAACCCTAAATGTTTTAGATCTATGTTTTCTCTAATTATAAATGCAATATTGTTTCCAAAGCATGAAGCCTACAACTAGCATACAATTGACATAAACAACATAAAAGTGAGTTATAGAATTATCTCTTTGTTGTAGCTTGTAGGAACTCCAAGAACTTGAGAGAGATTCTATGCACTCAAAATCGGTTATAGGAACTCCAAGAACACACTAGGGTGACCGATTTTAACTATAGGGTGACATATATATATATATATATATATATATATATATAGGTTCAGGTTCATTTGAGACCACGCTAATTTTGTGAGACCGTGAGACCAAATCTAAAAATAATTTTAAAATGCAAAATAAAAGGAAAAATCCAAAAAATCTTTTTTTAATTATTATTTTTGGAACTTTAATTACCTAAAAAAAATATAAAAAAAATTACCGTTTTTTTTATTTTTAAACACGTGAAATATTCTAATTGAATATTACACTGTAAATATTCTAATGTGATTTTTAGAATGTTAGAATATTATACTAGATTTCTCGGATATGTACAATATTCTATTATTCTACTAGAATATGTAAAAAAGAGTATTTTTTTTTATTTTTTTTTTGGAAAATATAAATTCCGAAAATAATATTTGAAAAAAAATCGAAAATTTTCAATTATTTTGCATTTTAAAAATGTTTTTTGTTTTATCTACCAAATGAATTGCTAGGATTGCGTCTCACGGTCTCACAAAATTAGGTCGTCTCACATGAACCAAACCCTATATATATATATATATATATATATATATATATATATATATATATATATATATATATATATATATATATATATATATATATATATATATATATATATATTGTAGGATTGTAATAGTCATGGTTAAACCCTAATCCATACCCTTGGGCTTATTATCCATGATCCATGATTCAAGTGGGCTAACTCTTTATGGATTCTTTCATAAACTTAGTCCATCATGTATCATAATCCCAAACAATATATATATATATATATATATATATATATATATATATATATATATATATATATATATATATATATATATATATAATCTACACAATTAGTCTCCATTAATTTAATTAGTCTCTTTTGATCACTAAATTAATTCCAAATTAATTTTTGATCAATACTAGTTAAATCATATGATTTCATATTAATATATTAGAACTTATAATATATTAATAAATCATAACTAACCTCTTCTCAAAACTCCATCCTATCAATTTGTCCTGGTGATATGCAACCCGAAATGGACCATGCTACTCTCGGGTCAAGTACATACCAAATATAGTTATGGGCTTAGACACCTAATCCAACACAAGTACCATAGCGCCGAGTTATAAGTATTGAATCATAGATTGGTCCTGGGTCTTGATATGGAATTCCATGTCTTCGATAAATGGGACACGTTTTGAGCCTCACAGACCATTTTGAGACCGCTTGTGTGGGCGTCAGATGCAGGTAGCTTGATTGGGTCTAGGTTCGGAGGGATGTGGTTGGTCAAACCGATGTGTGTGAGCAAAGATTAGCCCGGTAAGGTATTTTGAAGACATTGAAGACTCGTATCTTGGTTTTGGGGGAAGTGTCCCTTAGTACTCCCGAGTCTCGTCCGCGCCTTGCTTATTTAGATTCTCACCACCTTTTTACGATAGGTCATCATTTTTTAGGGGTCTAGAATAGATAGTTAGATAGATTTTGTTTATCACACCTTGCATTGAGGTGCTTGATGAACTTTGAGGCTGGTCCCCTAATTCACATCTTTTGGGACCAAGTTTTTTTTGGTAACACCCATTTTTTGAGTCATTCCCCACCCTTTTTAGTAGATCTTGACACATTATCAATGATCATTAGGTGTTCATGTTAGCCTCTATCTATTACTCCATTTTCACTATTGAAGTCCTATGTTACATGGTGAAATACCTTAGACCTTCCAAGAAGAAAACACAAAGAAGAATAATGAAGAAATTGGAAAAGTGGAGACAAAAAGAAACAATGAAGAATATTAAAGAAGAGCAACACAAAAAGAAGAACAAGAATCCAAGTTCAAGACTTCTCTCAAAAAAAAAAGATCGAGCTACAAGGAGGCTGAAATCCAAATAACAAAAGTTCAAGATTGAATATTAAAGTTGTTAGGTTTAGATTTAGGATAAGTAGAATTTTTATTATTTATTTTATTTTTGATTTTTGGTGAGAAAAGGCTATGACGATGAGATGGTAGATTGTAAAGGATAGTACAAGGGAAAAGCCTATGAAACCGGATGTTTGCCTGGAGGCCACGCTGCAAAACCCTATTTCGTACTATACACTTTAGCCTGAAAAATGTAGGAATCATCGTGTGTGAAGATGCGCCTTTCCTTCATGCATTATGATCTGTATTGGTGATTTAAAGTGCCCCTACCAGGCGCATCTTCTGTTTCCCTTGTCTTGCACACCGCGACTACATCCAGTCGTGATCTATTCGCCCATCAAGTGGTTCGAGAATGTGGTTTATGGCTCTAAAGCGGGGAACATTTTGAAGATGCGTAGGGTCCATGAAGGACTGATTCTGACCATGTTGACTGATGTTGACCAAGTTCTATGCTATATTTCTTTTTCCCTTTTTAGTTTAGCTCATCCCGAGCTCATTTTAGTCTTGTTCTAACATGAGGACAAGTTAGGTTTAAGCTTGGGGTGATTTGATAGCTTATTTTATTTTCTTATTTTTATTAGTTTATTTTAGTATTTTTAGCTCTTTTAATTAGTATTGCATTGTATATTCTTTATTTTCTTTATCATGGATCGTGTCGGGTACTTTCTATTTTGCATGAGATATTTTGCAGGGTTTTGGAGCTCATTGTAGTTGCGGTTTGACTGGAGTTGGGCTTAGTGGGCTTCTCGATGCATTATTAGGCTTTACGGATCCATCAAAGGAGATTTGGGCTTAAAAATTTGAAGATTTGGATGAAGTGGGCTTTCGAAGATGGTTCATGGATTTTTTTTGGGCATGGACTATCCATACTTAGAGCTTGAAGGTGACTGGCCAATTTCAAATTATGTGAGTCATGGAGGGGACCAAGGGAATCTTGGGTAGTGGAGTGGGTAATGGAGAAGAATGGACCAATAGCATTGCAACAACACTTGTGAGGGTGGAATCTCAGGCGCGCGGGTACTCGCGTGACTGCACACTTTTGGGCATTTTGGTCATTTTGTTTACCATTTACCTTGGGGGGTTGGATCTTTCAGCAACAACTTCGGTTTTCCACCATTGGAGAGCATTAGAGGCGATTTTGGAGCTTGATACTCATTCTTCTCATCTTTCTAAGTAATTGGTAGCTTCTTTATGCAATAACACTTTTGTGATTGTTATTTTGTTGCCATGAGTGGCTAATTTCTCTATTTTGGTTAACTTTAGCTAAAACCCTTGGATGTTTGTGGGTTTTTGAAGGATTCATGCTTAATTGACATTTATCTTATGTTTATGATTCTAGTTCATATTTCTTATGCTTGTTTAATACTTTGATCATAAGCTTGGTACTTGAATGAGCAATTGTTGCTTTATTTCTTTGGTTTAGCATTGAATCATTAAATTTACTTAGAACAAGGGCTTTATGATGGTAGAAATCATCTCTAGCTTATGAATCATGACTCCTTTATGGATGTGTAAGCATTGACATCTTCTAGGAATTGGGGATTCCTTCATTCTTAAGGCTAATCAACTTTGGGTTCAATTGCTTCAATTGGATCTTTGATTTTGATTAAGAAGGTGTGTTGTGGGCTTCCCCAACCTCCATACTACCTATGAGGAATGTTGGCATATCAGGCTTCATGATTGCTATAACCAATTTGGGATGAATGATAAGCTTCATGTTGAATCCTAATGATAAACACACAAATGTTCATTGTGTTGAATTGCCTTGGTTAACAAATTATCTCCAATATTTAAGCATCTCACCATCTTTCTTAATTGCAATCTTTTTAGTTATTCAAGTCTTTTAGTTTTCAAGCAATCACAACACCCCCCCCCCTTTTAGTTTAATTATACTTAGTTAGTCTATTTACACTAGTTCTATTGGATTGAATTGGTGATTGAATACAACCATTTCCCCGAGGATCGATACCCCTTTTTACCATTATATTACGTTTTATTTGCAAACAAAGGGTGTAATTTGCTTGGTGGACTTGACATCCCACCAGCTCCCTCATGGTCTTATATCTAAATGCCAAGGGCTCCGCCCATGGTCTTTCATGCAAGTATCACAGAGACAACTATCATTTCACATAACAAGTAATGGGCTGGCATTGGTGCCTTCGACCCATGGATATAGTGAGAAGACTCACCTAACACTGCCGAATCATACAGACGAACCCCGACTGCTGGCTGACAGCTCTCAGAACTACCAATAATAAAACAACATCTAATTAACAATTGGGTTCCAATACATAACCATAAGTCCATACTTGGGGTGAAAAGATCATTTTACCCCTAACCTAGCTTGGTCCAAGACCAAGGACCAAACTCACACTCTGAAGGCCCAAAAGCCAAATAAACAACAAAGGCCCAATTATGGCCCACTTTTCCAAATTGGGCCAAAACCCCTTACATGGGCCTTACCCTATATTCCATCCAAATATCCTAGTCCATATACTTGTTCTCAGATGTCTCAACAAGAACCCAAACACCTAAGCCCAAAAGAAGGCCCAACTTGATGCCCAAACATAATTAGGGTTTTCATATAAAATGACGATTAGGGTTAAGTGTTCTTCCTTAACCTATTAAGGACTTAATCCATTAAGTCCATCACCCCACTAGGCCTATCATACAATGTGATCGGGCATAAGTCATAAGTTCAATCCAATGGTCCAAAACGCGGGTCCCGACAAGTCCAAATTAAAATCTCCAAGATTAGGGTTTTCTAAACCCTAATTAGGGTTTCTAACCCAAGCAATTGCCAATTAGTCCAATGGTTAAGCTTTAGGCTGATTAGGGTTTCACTAGATCGAGCACCACCCAATGCCACCTCGGGCGGTGGTGGTCAACGGCAGCTCACGGCGACAGCCACCACCTCACGACGGTGGTGGTGGTCTTCTTCACTTTTTACTAAGAAAAGATGATACTACATTCACAATTAAAACACACACATAATTGTACCATAATACACACACACACACAACCAACTCCCACGGTGGCTGGTGGTGGCAAGGGATAACAGAAAACGGCAGCCACCATGGTTGGCTGCCATGGTGGTTCGCCTCACTTCCGGCCAACATGCTTCATGGGTTCTAGAAGCAACATACGTACATACATGACTCGAGACCACAAGCTCCTAACCACCGACTAGGCGGCTGATGACGTTGGAACAAACATAAATGGCGACCAAGGGCCACCGACAGCAGCAAACGACCTACACGACATCAAACGCACCGAGAAGAACGAAATAGAGGAGAGAGAAGTGGCAGATAGCCTTACCAGGAACTTTCCGGTCGCTCACAGCCCACATACCAATGAACACATCCCATCCGTCAGCCTTCGACGATCATCCCGGCTGCTCACGACGTCTCCGGTATCGGAACTGTGGTGGTGGCGTTCATTGGCAAAGCAGCGACTGAGAAGGCTCCTAAGGTGGTGGCGGCTGGAGAAAGATATGCTAGGGTTAGGCTTTGTTATCCACCAAAACAAGATGGAAGGGTAGTGGGTTTAATTCTCGTGATACTTTTCAACATCAGCTCAATTTCCAAGTTACAAAACAACCCCCATCATTCAAAATTCATCACAATTCAAGTCCAAAGTTTCATTATAGATCCACAAAACTCAAAAAATTATATCATTTAACATCTCATGGTTAACGATGACAAATTATCACGGAGTTAGGACTATTATTCAATTATTAATTTTATCTATTTATTTATTTTAAACGGGATGTTACAAAGACACTCTACCTTACCAACATCAACTAGACATAAGCCTAGGAGTTTGCCAACCAAATCAAAGAAAGATTGAGTCGTTGTCTCTCCAACATCCTTCAGAGTCATCGTCTCATATTTTTCCTATATTTCGTTTTGATATTCCGACATGACTCGCTTCGTTGTTCCTAAACCACTAAAACTGCCATATACCTATATCAATTGGGCATAATTTGATTCCCCTCGTGATTTGTTCCCCTGGGTTGTTGTTGTTGGCTCCCAACAACTAGGGTATCGAGCAGTGGGGTACATGAAGTCATTAAGGATCTCAAGAAAGCAAGAGTATCCACCATCGTTGTTCTTCTTTGGACGTGGAGTGCGGACGCATGACCTTCAATCATCGGTTGATGTGAACTTTGTGAATGATTGTTTGTCTGGTTGAAAACCCCAAGTGTTATTCTTTGATTTTGTGAAGACAAGACGTCGGGGGTTTAGAAATTAGTTATACGATGGGTAGAAATATGACACACATATTTAATGGTGTAATCTGACTTTTTTTAGTGTAGAAATAATTTTATCACACAAAAAAATGCATGTCGTAAATCCTTCAAACTTTAGAAAAGATGATGGTTTTTATGACATACACATTTGCATGTCATAAAACTAATGTATGTCATAATTCACTCCTTTAAAACCTATGTCTGAACACATCATTTTTGCATCTATTAGTATGTTAGGTTCGTATTTGTATCTTTGCATTAACGTGCATTATGCTGAGACGTGAAGATTGGAAGTTGGTTTGGTGGAATATACCTGCTCCATCAATTTTATTTATTTATTTATTTATTGTTATTATTATTATTTTTTACTTTAGCTAATATAATTTGTACCTTATCTTACCATAAAATATGTAACTTTCTCTAAATTTGCCTCTTTAGACTCTTAAAAAATCGTATTTGCATGAATATCCACATCAAAAAGTATTTAATTTTAAATAATCAATCACGGTTTTAAAAAAAAAAATTTAACTTTAAATAATCAATTGGGAATGTTATTCTTTTGTTTGTAGTGGTGATATATACAACTTAGATTTGTGGCATTTAGAAAGGTAATTTTAGTAGTAGTATATATAATTTTAAGTTTTAGATAATTTTTTAATATAATATTAGTTTAATTTTAATTAAAATATGAGTTTGAATATAGATATAAATATTATAGTTTGAGACCATAATTTTAAAATTTATAAGAACATTGACATAATATTTAAAGTTTAAAAACATAAGAATACATTTTGTTTCCTTTTTTACTTAAATCAGTTATATAACTCATATAAAATTGCAAAAATAGTCTCTGTGGTATGCATTGTTTTTTGGGTTTTGGTCCAAACCATAATTTTTTTTGGATTGGTGGTCCTTTTGACCATGTTTGCATGCGGAAAAGGTCCTCCGAATTAACTCTCGTTACTTTGTTGTTGTTAACCCCCTCATGTGTCTCCCACGCGAGGGCTTATCCGTCTTTTCTCATTTGAGGGACCATTTTTGCAAAGAAAAAAAATGTTTATCCCCTTTAAATTGTTTCCCCCGTCAACAACTCCAACAACCCCAACAAGTAAAATCCGTCACATTCATTGGAATCTCATCATTTTGGGTACTGTAATACTACTTTATATCTCTTAAAATCTTGATATCATCCGTCTTCATAAAATTAATAACAACACCCTGCAAAACATCCAACCCCATAACCCACACATCTATGGTAATCAAGACACAACACCAGATCGAAAACTCTTCCATTATTGCATCTCTATCCTTCTGAGGCATGTCTCCGCCTATATTAGTACAAAGAAAGTTAGAAAAAAGTTGGAGTTCAAACCCTGAATTCATTACTAAAACACAAAATAATTCCACTACTTATATGATAATATGATAATGGTTACCTTTCTCTTTGTGTTACAAAAAAGTACAGCCTGTAAGAGTATCATATAGACCACATAGAGTATCAAACTTTTAATTTTCTCTTTCTACAACAACAAAGAATTGTTTTATTCCCTGCCATAGTTAGACAAAACAACCAATTAAAAAAATATATATCTTGACAAGTAGGATATTTAATCTTTATGAAATTAGGATGTCTTACCTCAAGAGTCAGTTCATCACATTTGACTAGGATTCGAACGAGACCAGTCATCTGCAGTATTTCATTAGGAAGAGTAGCAGACACTAGACACACCTGAAGCTCTATTGGAATGTAACGATAGACATCATAAATTTGATCCTTAAAACATTTTCTCAACATTTCACCAGATTCATCTTGTTAAAAGCTTAAAACATTCAAATACATCAATTTATGGGTTTACTTCAAGTCTCAAAGATGGAAGTATTTATAATAGTTATAAAGGGAATACAAAAGATAGAAAACTCATGAGAATTAGTAGTTTAATGGATCCTGGTTGTAATGTTTTTCTCTTGATCATGTCACAGACTCTCCCGAGTGTTACAGAAAAAAAACGACGAAATAAAAGTAGTAAGATTGTTGTTTGAGAGAGAGTTTGTTTGTATATTAATAATTGAGCCTATTCCCGTCGGAATAACACCTCCGATTTCATTCTCTTCAACGCTATTGGTCGCCTCCATCTTCATCCACTCACACGCTCATTATTGTATATCTTCAACCCAAATGATTTCCCACTTAGGTTTCTGATTATTATTGGGAGCAATTTAGTTGAACCAAATTCCATCTTCTTTCCACTTTTCCTAAAACTTGAAACTGGACGTCATGGGCAGAGACACGATAAGGATAGGATTGAAGAAAATAGGGTTTTGAACGGGAGATGGTTTCACAAATGATTTCACGGTGGTGGTCGTTGAACTGATCGGTGGAGACAGCATAGGGTTGCGGTAAAGCGGTAAATAAGGGTTTAACGATGAATGGTTTCAAAGTGAAGAGCTTGAGTGAGTTTTTTTTTTTGGGTAAAGTTCATTTCTTTGAAAAATGGTCCCTCAAATGAGGCATTGACATTTCTTTGCACAAATGGTCTCTCAAACGAGAAAAGATGGATATACCCTCACATGGGAGGCACTTGAGGGGGTTAACAACAGATTAAGTACCGAGAGTTAATTTGGGGGGACCTTTTCCACATTCAAACATGGTTAAAAGGACTACTAATCTAAAACAGTCGTGGTTTGGACCAAAAACCTGAAAAAAAATACATACCACATGGACCATTTTTGCAGTTTTGTCTATAACTTAAAAGAATGGGACAATATCACTAAACAGTTACTGTGTTCCACCCATATTTGTTTATACAGCCCCCTCAAACTTTTTATATAAAGATATAAGTAAGAAATTAATTTTATCTTGGGTTATATATATATATATATATATATATATATATAAAAGTTTTCTCTACTAATAGATTATGTATTCAAACATTATTCAACATAATGTTTGCGTTTAAAGCTTTGTTAGATGCGAAAGTTAACAGGAATAGGGTAAGTTCGCATTCAAAAGTCATGAAGAAATTTCCAATTGCATCACAGAAAACGATTTCCAAGAAGAAGGATTATTTAAATGAGAATGTGGACAAAGTTGATTTCATGGTTAATTCTCGTGATCATCCTATCGAAATAGATGATGATGAAGTATCAGAAGAAAAAAAAATTCGATCTGGTGAAGTTAAGAAGGAGAGTAAGTTATTTTGTTTTGTTGTTAAAGTTTTACAAAATGACATATTTAGGATTTTATTCGGTTTGATTTTGTTCTGCCTGTATGTTTAGATAATGAGAGTCCAATTGAGATTAATTCCAGTAATTCTATGAAGAAGACAATTGACATTTCATCTAGTAATTCTTGGAAGAAGAAAAAGCCAAGGAATAATGTTTATCAGTATGTGTATAGTTCAATGAAAAAGAGAAAATGTGGTTTGTTTGGTCGATTAAACTCAAAATCATCTGATACAGAAGGTTAGTTATCCTAATTTTGTTATTCTTTAATTTAATTATTAATTTAGATTTTAAGTTTTTTTGTACATATTTTAGATTATTTAAGTGATTCTGATTTTGAAGTTCGGAGCATTACAAGGAGCAGGAAGTTGGTTAACACAAGTGATAAAAAATTTAGTAAAAGAATTGTCTACGAACATGGTAAACTTAACTATAATGTTATTTATTTATTATGATGCTTATTTATTGATTTTGTTTTATTAATTTTTTTATATTATTTTAAAAGTTTTATATATTGATTATTTTGTTGTAGACTTTTCTAGTGATTATGATTTTGAGGATGGTACCAGTAGTAGTGTGAAGAGGGTGGATAAGATAGCTGATAAGAAAGTTAAAAAAAAATGGAGTTGAATTGTGCTAAAGTAAAATCATTGTATTCTCGTGTTTCTCTTTATTCTATATATGGCGTTGTGAATTCAATGAATCATAATCAAAAAGAATGTGTGAGGAGTTTGGGGTTTGGATTATTGCTAGACATGAAGACACAAAGTATTCCAGCAAAATTATGTTATTTTGTTGTTGATTCTTTTGATCCTTTAGAGATGGTTATTAAAACTGAGGTTTCTAATATTTTGGTTACAAGGGAAGATGTTAATAGGGTGTTAGGTTTGTCTATGGGGGTTGATCAGTTAAATAGTGTTGATGTAAGAGGTAATGAGGAATGGTATGAGATATGGAAAGATCAATTCAAGAAGCCGTTGTCTTTAATTACTCCAAATGATATCGTGTACAAGATAATAGAACGTTGTGAAGCAGATATGGTGTTTGTTGCTAATTTTATTATTCTTGTTTGTACATGTTTTGGATCATGTAACAAACAAGGTGCATGCATTTTGAAGCTTCTACCGTATTTGTCTCAGTCATATAAGTTAGATAAGTTTGATTGGTGTACATATGTATTAAATTGTGTAAAAGAGGAAAAGTTGATTTGGAGCAGAAGTGATATTAAGACTTTCTTCAATGATCCTAGTGTGTTTTTAACGGTATGTCATTTAATGTTTTTTGTTTAATTATTTTTAAAATATAAATAATATTTATATATTGTTATTAACTTTTGTTTTTTTTTTGTAGTTGCTATATGTTGATAGGATTCAATGTAGGCAAACGTTAATGGTTAGAAGATATCCATTAATTAATAATTGGACTTAGAGTAGTTGAAAGTGAGAGAAATAAATGAAATTTCGAATGGAGGTTTTGGAAGACCATCTGCTACAGTGAAGAGTGTTGATGAAGTTTCTAGAGGATCAATTTTAGTAAGTAATGTTAATTGTGTATATTTGATGATGATCATGATTTATTTTTTTGTATTTTGATTTTGTTAAAAAATATTGCTGTGAAATGAGTCTGTTATTGATTATTTATATTTATGTTTAAATTTTCAGATTTAGATATTAATTATAAATTGCTATATTTTTTGTTGTTATCAGGAGTTTCATTCAGAAATGAAGTGGTGTTTAGTAGATATGTCTAAGAAACTGGATAAAGCTTTTAAAAAGCATGGAAATCTGAAAATAATAGAGTTCTATGGATTGAAGGTGAAAGAGTTATGTTCTGCATATAAAGCTTTTCGTCATAGTAATTCTAAATGCGGATATACTTTTGAGTCATTTGACAAAAGCAGTAGGTGTGATGATAAGTTTGCCGAGTTTCGAGATTTTCGGCAGTCTATTAACAACAACGTTGGATATAATAAATCTGGAGTGGCTAATGAGTTTGGCAAATCTGGAAGTATTGAAACTAAGTTGCATGTGGATTTTGAGGGTAGTCATAAGGAAAAGTGTGTAGATGAGGATATTCCTTCTTTTAATTTAGGAATTGAGGATGACATCTATACTCCTCCAAAAGTGAATGCAGGTGTTGATAGTTATATTAGTAATAATTTTGTTTTTGTTGGAATAAGTTCTGCTTCAGTCAAAGGAAATGTAATTAAGTCTCATGATAAAAGTGAAAAAGTTAAAATACTTGAGAATGATATGATTTCATCGAGACCAAAGAGAAGTCAAACGTTACCTCCAGTGCTTAGGTCTCCATTTGTTGTATGAGCTGTTGAGATTGATAGTAATTTGACGAAGGAGGAGAATATCAAGTATAATTGGCTATTCAGCTTATGTGGAAATCCAACGTAATGTGTTTGTGTATATCTATATATATTTTTTTATATATAATGAATATTAAATTAAATGTATTTTATTTTTATTTTAATAGGGATGATCTTTTTCATAGCATAAATGCTCAACGTGGGGAAAGATACATGTTTGAGAGCTTATATCCGGGAGAATTTCTTTTTTCTGGGACTATTGATTGTTTTGTTGAAGTGTTGAACTATGATGAGAGAGCAAGGAATTTGGACACTCCTTCATGTTTCTTCTTCAAGACAGCAGTATTGGTACGTATAGTAATTGTTAATTATTGTTTTTATATTATTATGATGTTAATTAAATTGTTGTTTTGTATTTAGGATCCTGCATACATGCATAGTGAAGCATGTAAATATGATGATGTTTACCAGAATTTTAAAGAAAATGTTTTTCATTGTTTGGGAGAGTCTAAAGACCGAAGAAATTTAAAAGGAATTGATTTGGTAAGTTTGGATTTACTTTGTAAATTTTATTCCTGTTTTGTTTATATCTAATTGTGTATTTAATTATTTTTATTTAGGTGTTCTTTCCTGGATGTGCAAACAATCACTACTTTGTGTTTGTTTTTTATTTTAAAAACCGCAAAGCTGTCATATTGGACAACATATTATATAGATCTTCTGAAAATCCATACCCACATCTAACTCAAAATCTGGTAAGTTTGTTTGTTTTTGTTTTTATTTTAAATGTTTATTTATATTCATAAATTATATTTTTTTTATAATGGATATTGAATTTTTTTTATTTTTTAATGCAGAAATATATGTTTGGTAGATATCTTCAAGAGATAAAACATTTTATGGCTTTTTCAGTTATGTATGAAATGGAATTTGTGAATCAGTATATGACGTGGAAAACAAGAGGTAACAGTAATGATTGTGCGATTTTTTTGATGCGTCATATGGAAACTTATAAGGGAGGTCCTTTAGCTCAATGGACATGTGGGTTTAAAATGGAAAGTGCTGAGCAGATTTTGCAACTTAGAAATCTTCGAAGAAGATATTCTATGAAAATTCTATTGAGTGAAGTGTATCTAATGAAACATGAAGTTGAGCAACTTCTTGTTGATTATCAAAAGCTTTCTGCAAATGATAGGCGTGTAATGTATCATGAAGGTATTATCAATATAGCAGCTCGGTTAGCTGCATTTGGTCCATGATATATGTTTGTTGAAGTAAACAGCAAGTGGTTAGTTTTATGTAGAAGTCTTCATAGTAATGGTTATGAATGAGTAAGTAGAACAATTTGTTTTGAAGTATTTTATATGTATTTAGGTTTTTGTTTGTTTTTTTTACGTTTGAATTTAATGTACTTCTGCAAACATAAGTTTATAATAATCAAGGAAAAGTATGACAACGTTTTTTTGATTTTGATTTTGATTGTTTATGTAAAATCATATTTAAAATGAACATATTCACAATCATATATAATATTCACATATTAACAACCATTATATCTAAAATTTACAGAATAACATATTCACAATCATATATAATATTAACATATTAACAACCATCATCGATAATATTTATAAATATATTACAGTCATCCCAAAAGTTAGAGCACATCAACATATTATATAAATTCACACATAAACAAAATAAACTTTCAAATATTCATAATAACACCACTTCCTGAAATCCAAAAACCCAAATACCCAAAATCCCACCTTTTCACCTTGCAGCTTCATCTATTTTCCCAGAAGATTCACTTGAAACTTGGTGTAATCCAAAGCTTCAATGAGTTTGTCAACATTTATCCAAAAGCTTAATTTGTCAAAAAGTATGATCCTAACTTCCCAAACAGTAATTTTCGGATTTGATGCAACCATTGAATACAGTATCTTGCACAGATAACTGTTGGTTGCAAAGTTTAATGTTTTTGGGAAGAAGGTTGTAACAATGGTTTAATTATGCTCCAGATAAATTTGTTGAACACAAAAAAAAACCATCTGTTTTAACTTTTTTGACAAAGTTCAAGAAATCTGTCCAACTTTCAAGCTTGTTTAGACCAGCGTCTAATGGAGCAAAGGGGACTAAAGAGTATGCAAATGTTCTGTCATCATCATAACCAAAAGAGCTTAAGATGTTATGAAATACCTCCGCAGAGAAAGTTTCAACGTCGATGAAGTCTATATAGTCAATGATGCCTCCAAAGTAATGTCGATTTGGGTAGTACAAGAAACTACCTCCATGGTTTAGCATGATTGAGAAGTACTTTTTGTTTTCCCATCCTCAATGAAGATTGAAAATAAGATTATATAAGTTTTAATATTATAAGATTTTAACAATAAGGAACATACCATATATGTCGTAAAGATCAAGATAAGTTGAGGAGTTATGAACTTCCCAATTCAATGTTTCTGAAGCCATTACTGGAAATTGTATTTTTGTTTAAGTTTATTATGATGTTGAGGAGGAATATATAGCGGTAACAAGTGTAGTTATTAAAGAAGGTAATTAATTTTCTATCATCAATTGCCTCAAGAAGTATTGTTGCCTATTTCGGCGGTTGTAGGTTTAGGTAATCATGGTATCTATACATGCAAGATGATAATGCTTATCTTGTTTTAATTTGAATTTTTTTTTTGGTTTTTAAAAAACGAATCAGTATATATTACTTTTTTTTAAAGTTGATTTAAAAAAAACAAGTTTTTTTTTGTATGTAATGATGAGATGATAGTCTTGTTATTATTTACCGTTTTTACATAATATTTGAAGTAAATAATAATTTTTTATTTGTTTTTTAATTTTTTTTAAATATAAAATTTATATTTAATATTAGTTGAATAGGTTTTTATGTGAAAGGATTGTTTGTATTTATTGTAATTAAGTCGATTTGACTTCTGTAATTATGAATGTTTATATTTTTTTAATTATTAATTCTAAATAGATTTAAGTAATCTATGAAAGATTGTATGAGGTAATAAAATATCATATATTATATTTTTTAAATGTATATATTTAATTGAAAGTAGATTAATTTGTGAAAGAGTTGTTGATTAATTGAGCTAATGTTAACATATTTCTTAGGTGATTTGCGGCATATATATGTGTAAAAAAATTTATTTTTTCATTTTTCATAAATAATAATTTTATTGGAATAGTAATTATTCATTATTAAAGATTTATGTAATATTAAAGAATTATGGAATATTAAAGAATTCAATTTTTTTTTAAATATTTTAATTTTTTTCAAAAAGTAATTATGCAATATTAAGGAAAAACGTAATGTTTGTAGTTTTAAATCTAATAAATATATATTTCATTATTTCAATCGCATTAGATTTAATCTTTTTAAGTAAAATGATTGTGAATGTTTAGTTGATGATTTGAAATAGTCTTAACATATATTTCGGAAGATTTGTGGTATATATATATGTGTAAGTTATAACTAATAATATATATTTCAACATAATGTATATTTTTCATCAAAATAAGATTTACAACAAACAAATGAGGTTGTGTAATTTTTGCAATAGGTTGGTTCAACATGATTCTAGAAATTGTCCATTTGTCAAAAGACATGCACAAAAGAGTTGCAGAGAAGTTTTTGAAGGAAAAAGATTTTGTAAGTACTTCAAAAGGATTGGTTTTCATGATAAAATGAATTGTGCTTATGATAAATGAGATTAGAATGTTTTTGTTATTATTACAATAAGTTTTGATTTTAGTTTGCGTTAATTTTTATTTGAATGTTTTGCAATAATGTTTCGATTATATCTAAAATTGTAATGTCATTTGAAGCACTTTTTATTTGTGCTCTGTATTACTTTTTCTTATCATAAATTCATATATGTTTTTATATATGAAAGGGAAACAGTAAACTATTACATTATCCATAATTAATATTAAAATAAACTTCAGAATCGTTTGTTTCAAGCTTTTAATCCTACGAGTTTTAATATAGAGAAGCATAAGCACATACAAATCTAAAATTCAAATCTAAGTTACTGTTGTTTTTTGAAAGGCTTAAGCACATTTGAAGGATTTATTGGGAAATTTCTTTGATCATGGTTGACTAATTGCTTGCATCCTTTGCATGTGCATTTTGGTTTAAGTGATTTTGCTATTGCTTTTTCTGCAGCACTTATGATTCGATTCCTCTTTCCACTTCCTTTTGTTTTTATCCCACTTGGTACTTTGATTTTCACATCAGTTGAAATTGGAACTCCAATGATATTTTCAACAACATCTTTTATTGTATTTGAACTTGATCTAGAAGCAACATCCTTTCCACAAGTTTCACTTAATTGTTGAAGAGAGTTCACCAATTCTTGTAGTTTTTCTTTGTCATGAATAACTGATTCGATGCATTTCTCATAAAAAGAAGTAGCAACCTGCAAGAGATTTGAAATTTCTGTACTGCACACTCTCCATTTTCGGTTTATCTTTTGAAAACCAATATCCACTATGTTCTTTCTCCATCTATCCAGAATGTATTTTTCAGGTATCATGGCAATGTCATAATCTATAAGAACTATAAAAGCATGACTACAAAGGATTCCAAAAAATGTGAAATGCAAAAATTCACATTCAATTGTTTCATCTTTTGCATCAAAAGAAACCTGAAAGATAATAATAATACGTAATTACACAAATATTATTATAAAGTCAAAATAATGTTAAATTAAAATAATCATTAAGTAGCATATTTCCATACATTAAATTCTGGTCGTTTGCCTGACTTGATTTCTTTGTAGACAATTGTGCATTGTTGATGGCCATCAATCAAAACAGAATTTTTTTGAAAACACTGATAGAATGCCTTTTTTATTTGTTTTTGCACTTTAAAGAATGCTTCTCGTGTGTATACTAATGATGCATGCTTTTCAATTTTCAAATTTTCATGTGGAAATAACAGTTGTGGAGAAGTATCTCTTGATGCAATATCTAATCTTTTTTGCTCATGACGTTGCTTTGAAAGTGCAGTGTCAAAATTGAACATAAAATTCACAAGTAAGTTGGTTGGACTTGAGAAAACATTGAAAAATGAATTAGAACTTTCAGATCGAGATGTAGTCTTCATAAGTCCACACATTGGTATATCTCTGAAATAGGAAGGAATCCATTTGTCTCTCTTGTTGAACATATCAGCTAACCATTTATTATCCTTCAAATGAAATTCATTCAACATCAAGTCCCATTTGTTCTCAGATTCTGATGGTTCAATATTCATATTCCAAACTAGTTGATTTATGCGTTTCTTGAAATCTGAATTTGAAACTACATCAGGTTCAATCTGTCATGTAAATTTTGTTTTTATTAATATATTTTCATAAGCTATTTTTAATTCAATAAATTAATCTATTTGTTACCTTTGATGGCATTTTTGACATTATGTGCCACATACATAATCTGTGAGTACATCCTTGAAACACCTTTGCTATGGAAGAAGATAATGTTGCATCCATATCTGACAGAATCATTGTTGGTTTCTTCTTATGTGATGACAAAAAAGCTTCTAATAACCAAGAGTATGATTCAATTGTTTCATCTAATATTAGTCCTGCTCCAACATTGATTGTCTTTTCATGGTTGTTTATAGCAGTGAAAGGAACAAATATCATATTGTACCTGAAAATATTTGTAAAATGTATCCCTTATTGTATAATGTAATGTAATAAATATAAATTTTACCTCTTTGTTCTATATGTTGCATCCATTGATATAACATCAGAAAACTTAGAGTAGTTTTCTTTTCCTGTTTCATCAACCCAAAACATAGCATTTAGCTCATCATCATCCAACTTATATTCAAAATGGAAATTTTGATAATTATCTCTGCGAATTATCAACTGGTCTACAACATATTGAGCATCATTTGGTCCAACAATATTGGTATAATCTCTCCAAAAATGTTTGAAATCATTCTTTGTTGCTGGCAAATTATCATATCCTCCCTTTAATGATGCTCTTATCTTGTGTGCTTTTGTGGCACCAATGTTGATAGTTGAAGCTTTAACAATTAGTTCCTGATCAAAAATACTAAGACGATGATTTGGAGAGCAGATGCTTTCTTCAGTAAATTTTGTAAGTGGATGGTTATGTGCTTCTTCAAATGCATATACAGTGATTGTATTTGTTGCAGCATTTCTATCAAAACCAATCATAGCCATACATCCTGTGACTTTAGAATATGATTTCCTTTCCTGTTTTTCAATCTTTTGGATGTAAGAGTATCAATGGTTTTTTTTCTTGGATTTCCATATCTGTTGCATCTTACTTGTTTTTTCCTTAGACTGTGGTCACCATATGAGGTTGATGTTCCTAATCTAATTCCAAAACCAGCTGCTTTTGCATAATTTCTATACATTTCAATTCCTTCATTTACACTTGACACAATTTGTCCTTTTTTAGGAATCAAATCTGTATCAACATGTGGAATGTGCAGATCATCTTGATTTATATAAGATGTTCCTGTCCAATATTCAAAAAGCTTAATATTGAATTTAGTAAATATGTTTATAATTATTTATTGAATATAAAGTATGTAAACATGCCTTTATTCTTTTCCTTTGCTGTCGAACTTGTAGTTCCTTTTGAAGGTTGAATGTAAGATTCAGTTTCTTCATTTAAAGAATTATTAGTAATTTTGAATATAGTTTAGTAATGTAAGTCAAATTTAAATATTGAATAATAACATCAGAAATATACTTCTTATAATTTATTAAAACTTGCCTTTATAACCATCGTTGAATGTTGATTTTGAAGGTCCAATAGTTAAAACATTGAAAGAGTCTTCCGATTCATGATTTCCTGTCCAATATTCAGAAAGATTAATATTGAAATAAGTATATATATGTAAATATTTATTTAATAAAAAGTAATTAAACATGCGATTAAGATTTTTATTTTTTGTGGATCCTGAACTTCCTTTTGAAGGTTGAATGAAGGATTCAGTATCATCGTTAAAAGAAATTTATTGAATTTTTAATATAGTGTAGTAATGTTAGTCAAATCTAAATTTTGAATATTAAAATCACAAATATAGTAATTATAATGACTGAAAACTTGCCTTTATCACCATCGTTTAATGTTGATATTGAAGTTCCAATAGTTAAAGCATTGGAAGATTCATTTGCTTTATCAATTAATTCAGTAGAACAAATCTGTTCATATTCTTTAGTAGACATCTCTTCAATTTGATATCGTAATGAAATCAATCAATGATTTTAATGGAGATGATTTTGTCGATCATAAACAGACTAAAGAAGTTGATTTTAAATTAATATGTCAGTTTTTGTTTGCAGTTATTAATATGAACAACTTATTAAATCACGTTTTTATGTTAATTACTTTCTTACCCTTTATTAATAATTTTAAGTAAACAAATGAAGAAAACATGAATAATGATGTGGCATTATCTGATTGGTTCCTGCATTTTCACATATTGTTTGCATTTTTGCATGAACCTTCCCATATATATATATATATATATATATATATATATATATATATATATATATATATATATATATATATATAGGTTGTGGTGACTTGGCAAGACGTGTGGAAGATATGATAGATAACCTATTGACTCGTGTTCAAATCCTGGCACCACTTAGCCCTTGTGGTCATGGAGGTTCACCTGCAGTGACTCTAGAGCATAAGGTAAAGCCTCATGTTTGCAGCGGGGGATTAGTCGGTGGACGAAAGCTGCCCCGGAAAGCCTCGTTATGGAAGTTCCCTTTCCTATATATATATATATATATATATATATATATATATATATATATATATATATATATATATATATGGGTAAAGTGAATATACCTTACAGAAGTATATAAGCTTGGGTATTCAACCTCACCATACTACGTTGCTTTGTATCATATTTGCATTGTAGTCGTCAAAGGTTCTTAAATTACAACCCCTAACTTGATTTACTTCCAAGCTTTTTGGAATTTTACTATTTTCTTCCCTTACATCACATCTTTCTGTCGAATACCTGTCATGCAATATATATTATAGTTGCAAAAGAAGATTATGTAAGAGAAAGATATTGGTGAAATTCCTGAAAATCATGGAAGTAAATCAAGTTACGAAGTGAAGTTTAAGAACTTTAGACGATTACAATGCATATATGATACAAAACGATATGGTATGTTGGGGTTCGGATACCTAAGTTGATATACTGTTGTAAGGTATATTCAATTTTCCCATATATATATATATATATATATATATATATATATATATATATATATAGGTTCAAATGTTTCTCACATCTATTGTGTGCTACAATGCACCAATAAGAATTTAGTAAAAATTAAATTATTATTTAATCAAATAAAGATAGATATTAAATTATTTCCATAATTATATGTATATTCAATGATATCCATAATTATAATTCTTTTTTTATAAAAAATAATTAAATTCGTCATTAATATCAGCAATAATATTTTTTTAGAATGAATTTGCATCTACGTTTTCATGTATGGGTTCGTATTTTGTTTCATGACTCATTCATTCAAAATACAACAAAGTTGCCTTGAACATAGAGAACGAGAGTGTATTCTAACAGAATGAAAGTTTAATGTAGAAGAATGAGAATATATTCTAACAGAATGAGAATGTATTCTAGTAGAATACACTTTCGTTCTTCATATTCCATGCAACTTTGTTCTATTTTAAGTGAGTGGGTCCATAAAAAAACACAAACCCATATATAAAAACCTAGATGTGAATTCATTCTGAAAGAATAATATTGCTGACTTTAAAGATGAATTTAATTAGTTTCCACAAAAAGAGAATTATAATTATGGATATCATTTAATATACATACAATTATGGAAATCATTTAATATCTATTTTTATTTAATTAAATAATTATTTAATTTTACTTAATTTCTATTGGTGCATTCTAGCACACAATAAATGTAAGAAACATGAACCTAGCCCTATATATATATATATATATATATATATATATATATATATATATATATATATATATATATATATATATATTTATAGTTAGGTTCAAATGTGGATGACATCTATTGTGCGAACGTGTGTGAACAGTGTTATTCTATTAATATGACCAAGAAAATATGTTGTTTGATAATGTAAATACGTTTTATCTCACATAAATATCGTTATTATCACATATTCTCACTAATTAAATCATTTATACATATTCTGACAGAATAAAATATCATAATAAAAAAGTGTTATTCTTGATACTTATATTTTGTACGTATTTTGACAGAATAAGAATCATACAAAAGTGTTCATACTACCATTATATATGATTTAATTAGTGAGAATATGTATGTAACATCCGGATTCCCAGGTATGGTCATTTGATTATTTATTTGAGATATGAGGAGTGACTCGACGAGTTGATGCCCTAACTCGTCGAGTAGGATCGCGAATGATGACTCAGACTAATGAGTGGACTCGACGAGTCCGTGCTGTTGGCAGAAACCCTAAATCCTTGGACCTGTGCCCTATTTAAGGGTCCTTATGGCCTTCATTTGCGGCCACCCTTCCAGAGAAAAGAACCATATCATATTTGAGCGTGTGAAGTGAGAGAGAGAGCCATCTTGAGCCATTTGTTGTGATTTCGCTAAGGAGGAGAAGTGATCCAGCAAGAAGGACCAAAGGAGGTTGTTGTTCTGAGACTTTCAAGCAAGGAGGCTTTACTTTGAGGTAGCAATTCGGCCCTTTTCTTCTTTATTGTGTAGGCTTCTTGAATCAAGGGTTTCTTTACCCTTTCTTGAGTTGGAATAAGAAGCATGAGAAGTCCCAATGAGAAATAGACCTTAGATCTGGACCTTGAGAGGTCCAGAGAGTCCCAATCATTCAGCTTTATGCAGTCCCTTTTGGGTGTTGGATCTTGGTTGTTATATTAAGAGCTAATTCATCAAATAGAGCCATATGAGTGTTGCATGAGCATAAAGTTTGGACCTTTACGTGACTTTTGAGTGTTTAAAGGTCAGATCTATAAGTTAGAGAAACAGATCTAACCTCAGAAGGTCATTTGGGAGTTGTCATGGAGGAAACTCGCCAAGTCCATGAGAGAACTCGACGAGTCGAGTCGGGTTGCCCCGCGATTCGTGATCAGTGGTAACCCGTCGAGTGAAAGGTTAAATCGACGAGTCGAGTGAGTCCTTAGAAGGATTCAGAAGATGCGCATGAACTCGTCGAGTCCCACGAGTGCACTCAGCGAGTCTGGTCAAAGTTGGACCGTTGACTGAGTTGACTTTCATTGACTTTTAGGGTTTGGTCAACAATTGGGCTTTTGGGTCTTGGAGGGGTAAAATGCTCTTGTACCCTTCTAAGGAATTAAGGGGGGATTAATCTAGCCTTTGAGAGCTGTTGTTAATTAGATGAAATTTTTTTTGTGATTAGGCGGAGGCTAGATCAGTATTCGAGATTCGAGATTTATCCGAGTTACCCGAGGTGAGTCTTCTCACTATACATTACCTAGAGTGGTATCTATGTGTAGACCGGAGGGTCTTATGTGTTATGTGTATGTATATGTCTGAGATTTATGTGCAATGTGTTATATGTATGATATGTGTTATATGGACCGGACCAGAGGGTCCAACGACTCATGAGGCCAGAGGGTCCAACGACTCATGAGGCCAGAGGGTCCTCGATCAGACCGGACCGGAGGGTCCAACGAGCTAGACCGGACCGAAGGGTCCAACGAGCTACGGGACTGGAGGGTCCCGCTGAGACACATTGACCAGAGGGTCATACCGAGTTATAGCCTCGAGTGGCTTATGTGCTGTATGTGGTATTTTAGGGAACTCACTAAGCATTTATGCTTACTGTGTATGTAATATGTGTTTCAGGTACCAGCGAGGACCGCTGGAAGGCGCCGGCATGATTTGTACACACTGATGGAGCATTATGTATTATATATTTGAGATTCTGGGATGTGTTTTTTTTTACTGTGATAACAATTGATACACTTGAGTTGAGATGATTTATGTGAGAAATGTTATGTTTGAAAAATGAAAAATTGTTTCGAAAATTTACGTTGTTACAGTGTAATAATAACCAGTGACAGATCCAGGAATTTCGATCATAGGGGTACTAGACGAATCCAAGATTTAAACACATATATGTCCCACTTGCATAAGATAACAAAATAAATGATCGGAAAATTTTGGTTATCGGGTAAGTTTGTTAATGATATCATTGATGGACCTTTCTTTATCAAAAACAAATTAGGGCTAAAACAAAAAATTACTCTCTACACCTCTCAAAATAATTACCATTGGTCATGAATTCACCTTTGAGAGCAATTAAACATTGATCTAGAAATAAGATGTCATTTCAACAATATTTGACCCACCAGGACGCTATAGACTTGATTAAATTAGCATAACTTCTATGTTATTAGTCCTATAATAAATTGATATTCCATAAGCAATCAAGTTCGTAAATGTAAACGTGCAAGATGGTAGGTAAATAAAAACATACATTTTTGTCTAGATAATCGATTTATACAATGCATTTCAAGCATTCGTTGAGGAAAAGTATTAAAAGTTTTAAATATTATTTAGTTTGTGCAACCTAAACTTGAAATGAGTGATATTGTTATAAAAAAAACTAACTTGGATTGTTTGAGATTAGTTGTATAAAGATAAGTGGTTGTAATGTAAAAGTGTAGAAGCAGGTGGACTTAAATAATTTATCTAAAAGATGAGAATGACATAAAATGTTAAAGCATCAAAACTTGGAGTCCTTCGGCTCGCTTTGTGCTTAATGCATTTAATTTGACAACCTTATTTTATAAAATGTTAAAGCATCAAAACTTGGAGTCCTTCGGCTCGCTTTGTGCTTAATGCATTTAATTTGACAACCTTATTTTTCTCTTTACTTCTCCTTCCTATTAATGTATTCCCCAAGAGCAGTAAACCCTACTTCATCTCTTGAGTTCTTGTTGATTTAGTGAAGGGTTAGAACTTATCAGCCCACTCGGTTGATAAATAGTGATCTTCAACATCACCTTAAGGGGCGCCATCTATTTTATATACATATAGTGAATCAAAATTTTATCTGGCCATCATTATAATTTTTTTTTTTCATTCAGGGCACCGCCCCCCACTATCTCCTCTGTAGATCTGCTCCCGATAATAACAAAAGTTATGTGAGATTGAACGTATTCACGTTAGTAAACAACTTAGCTATTCTCTTAGGCACTCTCACAAAATTGCATTCTCAACACTGTCCCGCACAATAGATGTTCAACCATATAAAAACCTAACTATATATATATATATATATATATATATATATATATATATATATAGTGTGAGAGAGAGAGTGTGTGTGTGTGCCGTGTCTATTCTTCCCACGGTGGTTTCTCCGCCTTCACCGCACCGATGTTGTTTTGTTCCCAACGTGATGAAATGGCCAGTTCGCCCTCCGCACCATATGGTGGTAGTCCTCGCTCCGGTATTATATTTTTGGTAGGCTCGGCCAAATGTTGAAAGTTTACTCTTGATAAATCGAATTTATTGCCAAAAGTAATGTTTAACCAATGAACATTTGACTTCATAAGATTTATATAAAAAAGAAATTAATTAAAAATCAAAAGATCCTGAGAGTTAAGAAGTATACACAATCGATTCCCGACGGTGGATGTTTACTACAATGAAGACTGTTCTAGGCTCATACTAGCAGCTGTTGTAGTTCCTTCTAAATCAAAAGTTACACATGTTTTAACTTCGTTCAAAGTGAATGTTTTATAGCTTCTCCTTGTTCTATTTATATGTCCGTCTTTTGTGGAATAGATTTTCATAAGCTCAACAAAGAAAACATATCCTCTATAGCGTTGGGTTAAATTCGTTATGGTAATATGATACCATTATAGCTACACAACAAAATACCATAAACTTTACTTATCACACCTTGTGTAGGACTATATTTTCCTTATCATGTAATAAGTTGAATAAATGACAAAAATAACCTCACAATGCGTAGAGAAAGTGATATATGCTAAATCGCCACTACAAATATGACCATGTCCACACAAATAGAAACTCTTATTGGATGTGAAAAAGAAATAACATAATATTCTTGAAAATGGAATTTGGGACCATCACGAAAGAGTTCAAAGTGTGATCCCCTCAAATCAAACAACAAGAATTCTTTCTTATTCAATGAAAAGATTGAAGATATTTTTATTTCATATATTATAATAACCATTGAAATAAAATTAGTGCAAGATTTCACTTTAATAATTGAACATACAAAAATATGCTTCTAATTATGTATCCCTCCCTACTCAAGTTATTATTCGAAATCATTTCAAAAGTATAAAGACATGAAAATGTGTCTAGCATCTCATTGTATCATAAATTTCAAAACGTAGTATTTTTTTTCCTCTAAATTAAATCCTACAAGTGATACGAAAAAAGTCATTGGGGTATTATAACAAATTGACTGTCTTATTTGAAAATTGCCTAAATTACCAGCGTGTGTGAAACTCCGACATTTTTGAAGTACAAAGCATGTTTCAAATATCTTTTTCTAATAAAGGTCTTTTGATACTGCAAAATTTTTTAACCAAGCTCCTCGATTTTCAAAATTATTATTGACACGATGTTTATGTTAGTTTTGAAAAATTGATACCTAGTATATATAATACTTTATACCCAAGCATCTAGGAATAGTGCTTCATAATGTTAAACTGTGTATGTGCTTCTGTTTGGACTTTGCTTCTTCCTATATATCTGTAATCTTCGCTAAGACCAACTTTGCACTTTGTTATGTATCGAAGCTGACACAACGTTCTAAACCAAAACTAGGATTGTACTTCTTTGGAACTCTATTAAAGAATTCTCCCTTTGGAAATTGCAACAAAATTTTCTGCTTCCTGTTAGAAATATGGGTTTAATTAGGGGTGTTCGTTTGGATGAATCGGTTCGATCCGATCCAATCAAGTGAATCCAAATGGATTTTGGTTTTCAAAACATGGATCCGAACAATTCAAACTAAATTCAAATCCGATCCAAACGAACCAAATTACAATTCGGTTGGATCGGTTTTTACAATTCGGTTTTCAAGAGGCGTACCATTTAAAACTTATAAAACTTGAATGTTATACAACTTTAAACAAAAATAAATTGTTTAGTTGTGAATTAAAATTTATGAACAACCGTTAAGAAAAATGTGTTATCATTTAATATTTTATAGATAAAAACATTTGAGAAGTACATATTTAGGTTTTTTATTAGGTAATACATTCAAATCTATTAAAATAAACAATTTACACTTAAAAAATAATTAAAAGAAATATATTAAAAACAAACAATGTATATAAATAAACAAATGATAAATAGTTATTCGGTTTTTTGGACTATTCGGTTTTTATTTTATAAACCAAAACCAATCCGAAATCCAAAATAATAACTCGGTTTTGCTAAAAACCAATCCAAAAATCCAATCATCCGAACCAAATAGTCCAATCCAAATTGTCCAATTGGACAATTCGGTTTTATCCGAATAGTGAACAACCCTAGGTTTAATGACACTTGGAAATCTGAGAATCGTGATTATCACTTTCAAATCGAAGTATTTCGGTGGTACTCCCAAATCCTCAATTGGATAAGACTCAGATTAAATCAGAGAGAAAGAAAGAGAATGAGAGGGTATGATTTCGTGAGTACCAGAAAAAGAGACCAAAAACTGACTTTTAGATCCTTGTCTGAAAACTGTCATATGACGGTTTAAAACTGTCACAAACCACCAAAACGGTAATAAAAACAATGTACTTTAATACTTGATCAAACTTAAACAAGTATGTACTCCACAAATTCCCTTACTTGTTTAATATTTATCAAGATCACTTTTAGTCACACAAAATAATCTCATTACACTTAAATAACATTGATGATAAAAAATCACCAACAAACCTCCCCCATTTAAGTGTAATCTTGATTAACTTAAAATGAAACATAACACCAACAAACTAATGCATCAATGAAATGTCGTGACGATTGAATTTCACATTAGTATATTATACAATCCAAATATTTGAATATCAGGGTGTCACTAAGGAGTGAACCCTTTCTATCCATAGTGAATACATGAAGATAATACACACAACAGTTTACATTCTCATAAGTTCTAACTTGACACTATATTTTACTAGCTTGTGTCTCATCCTTCAATAAGCATATCAAAGCCAAGTCCTAACTTCTTGAAGCAACTAAACTTCATGCTTATATAGGTAGTCCTTTTATTCTTGCACCTGTAAATGCAATTTTTCAAAAGAACTATTAAGAATATAAATTCAACCTCCTTTACTTGCAGTACTGAACACATACCTTGGGATGATTATAATAATGTGTTCCAATCTTCAAATATCAAGCTTTCCACACTGAATTCAACATCTAATATTATATTAGATGGGAATTGGGTATCTCAATATAAAAGATTTTAAGTGGACTTTAAACCCATCCCTATAGCTGCCTTGTGCACAAGATCTCTTGTTAACCCTTTGGTTAGATGATCGGCTAAATTCATTTGAGTTCTTACAAACTCCACAGATATCACACCAGTCATGATGAGCTCACGAATCATGTTATGTCTAACACCTAAATGTCTAGACTTTCCATTGTCCACTTGACTATATGCCTTAGCCAAGGGTGCATCACTATCACATCTGATAGAAATGGTAGATATCGGTTTGGGACATAATGGAATTTCATAAATCAAATTCCTTAGCCACTCAGCTTCTTTACCAGCAGCAGACAATGCAACAAACTTAGACTCCATGGTAGAGTTAGTAATACAAGTTTGTTTCTTAGATGCCCAGGAAATGACACCTCCTCCAAGAAGAAGCACCCAACCACTTGTAGAGGAGTGATCCTCTAAGTTGTTAATCTAGCTGGCATCTGAATATCCTTCCAAAACAGAAGGATATCCATTATAAGTTAAACCATAATTCATGGTCCCTTTCAAATACTTGAATACTCTACTTACAGCTTGCCAATGATGTGAATTAGGATTACTAGTATATCTACTAAGCCTTCCCACAACATATGCTATATCAGGCCTAGTACTAATCATGGCATACATTAGACAACCAATAGCCCTTGAGTATTCAAGTTGAGACACTGGAGATCCTTTATTAGGTAGAAGCTTAAGACTATGATCTATAGGAGTACTAACAGGAGAACAGTGGTTAAAGTTAAACTTTTTCAATATCTTCTCAATGTAATGAGATTGAGAAATTGAAATCCCATTGTCTCATTTTCTAATTCTTATACCAAGAATTACCTCAGTGTCCCCCATGTCTTTCATATCAAAACTAGATGATAAGAATTTCTTGGTTTTATCAACTTCACCTTGATCGGTACCAAAAATTAACATATCATAAACATATAGACAAATTATAACTCCTTTACCAGAAGAATCAAATTTTCTATATACACATTTTTCAGCCTGGTTTAATGCAAAACCATTATACAAAATCTAATCATCAAACTTTTGATGCCATTGTTTTGGTGCTTGTTTTAAACCATATAATGATTTCTTCAACTTCCACACCTTATGTTCATTACCGGGCATCACAAACCCTTCAGGCTGTTTCATGTAAATTTCCTCATTCAAGTCACCATTCAAGAATGCAGTTTTCACATCCATTTGGTGAATCACAAGATTATGTATAGCTGCAAGAGCTAACAATAATCTAATTGTGGAAATTCTAGCAACAGGAGCATAAGTATCAAAGAAGTCAATGCCTTCCTTTTGCCTAAAGCCTTGGATAACCAATCTGGCTTTATATTTATCTATTGTGCCATCCACCTTCATTTTCCTTTTGAGGATCCACTTACTTCCCAATGCCTTACAACCATGAGGTAAATCAGACAATACCCAAGTATTGTTGTGCATGATAGAATCAATTTCATCCTGAATTTCTTCTTTCCAGAAATGAACATCCCTAGAAGCCATAGCTTCACTAAAAGTCTTTGGATCCTCCTCAATATTAAAACAATATTGATGTTGACATATAGCCTCATTCCTTGTTCCTTCAACCAAATATAGTTGAAAATTAGATCCAAAAGACTTATCTTTTCTAGCTCTTGTGCTTTTCCTAGGTTCAGGTACAGAACTTGCACCACCAGAAACATCTTCAGCTTGAGTAATACTCTTGCTGGAAGATTGATGATCATGTCCCTTGGTCTAGGTATAGATGTAAATCTTTCTTCATCAAAGATAGCATCTCTTGACTCTATCACTGTGTTTATAGACATCGAGTCATTAGATTCTAAAACATAGAATCTATATGCTTTGGAATGCTCAGCATATCTAATAAAAATACAGTCTACACCTCTCTCACCCAATGTTTTCCTTTTGGGTTCAGTGAGCCTTACAACTGCTCTACAGCCCCCTTTGAGATAACTCAAATTTGATACCTTTTTACACCAAAGTTTATAAGGAGTATTCTTACTCCTTTTATTTGGAGTTCTGTTCAAGATGTAACATGCAGTTAACATTGCCTCACCCCAAAACCCTTCACTTAATCCAGAATAGGACAACATGGAATTAACCATTTCTTTCAAAGTCCTATTCTTCCTTTTAGCTACACCATTTTGTTGTGGTGTATAAGGAGCTGTGGTTTGATGTATTATTCCAGTTGATTCAAAATAAGTTGGACCATAATACTCACCACCTCTATCAGTACGCAAGACTTTTATTAATTCATTTTTATGAAGTTCAACCTCTTGTTTATAAATCTTAAATTTATCAAGAGCTTCATCTTTAGAATATAGCAAATAGACATAACAATATCTAGATGCATCATCAATAAAAGTAACAACATACTTTTTGTTTCCAAGGGAAGGTGTTGCATGGAAATCACATAAATCACTATGTATAAGATCCAACACCTTGCTTTGGCTAACAACATCTTTGAAAGGTTGTCTAGTGATTTTAGTTAGCATGCATGTTTTACATTTTTCATTATTTTGCATATCAAAAGCAGGAATTAAACTCATTTTAGACATGTCTTTTAATCTCTTGTAATGAATGTGTCCTAGTCTAGCATGCCATAATTCAGATTTATTAAAATTATTGCTAGTACAACTAGAGGCCATGCAAACAGAATTATCACTAGAAGGATAATTAATATTAAGCCTAATCATTCCATTACATACATAGCCAAATCCAGTAAAAGAACCATGTCTTGACAAGATATACTTGTCACTTTCTAACACTTGTTTGTAACCACAATTATTTAATACAATTTCAGACAAGAGATTCATATGAATCCTTGGAACATATAAAACATTGTTCAAACACAAACATTTCCCAGAAGTAAAAGTAAGTAAAACAGATCATATTCCCTTGATTGGTTTTGTTGCAACATTTCCCATCATCACAACAGATCCATCTTCAATTGGTTGAAAGTCCTTGAACCAATATAGATCTTTTCAAACATGACTTGTTGCTCCCGAATCAACCCACCATGCAACATTATCATCCTACACATAAAATGCTTTAGAAATCACAGAAATATAATTCTGAATATATTTAGAATTCTGCATGAAAATAGAAATCTGACCTTGTTGCTTTTCTGGATCCTTGGATCCACTTGGTCCAGCACCATCCTTGTTTACTTTTCGAAAATGACAATCTTTCTTGAAGTGACCCGGTTTGTTACAATTCCAACACACCACTTTAGCCTTCTTGTTGGAAGACTTGTCATCATTTCCTTTAAACTTCCTTTTTTCCATTAGACTTATTTTGATTATTTGATCCTTCTCCATCCACCATATTCACAGAAGAGGAACCAACTTGGTTCTTGCCTTTGGGATTATTATCAAGTTCTTGAGTCCTTAAGGACTCTTCAATCCTTAAATGGCTTCCAAGTTGAGTTAAAGTCAATTCCTTTTTGTTATGTTTCAGATTGTGTTTAAAATCCTTCCAGGAAGGGGGCAGTTTGTCAATGATCACAGCCACAGAAATGGCTTCATCCTTCAGATTGTGTTGAGCAAACTGTCCCATGATCCTTAACATTTCATTGAATTGTTCCACAACAGGCCTGGAGTCAACCATCTTGTAACCCATCAAGTTACCAACCAGAACCTTCTTACTAGAAGCATCTTCAGTTATGTACTTGGATTCAAGAGAATCCCACAGTTCTTTTGCAGATTCGAAATTTTGATAGATATCAAAAAGAGAGTCAGACATACCATTGAGAATATGACCACGACATATGTAATCATCATTTTCCCACTTTGATCTCCTTCTTGTTGCTTCCAAAGGTTCATCTTCAACAGATTCTGGTAAGACTGGCATGGGTGTACTCAGAACATACACCACTTTCAGATTGGTCAAGAGGAACTTCATCTTCTTCTGCCATCTATGAAAGTCTTGGCCTTCAAACTTCACCAACTTATCAAACTTGCTTGTCATATCCTTCACAGAATCACCAGTTTCCATTATCACAGATTACTTCGATTTTTGTTAGAAATATGGGTTTAATGACACTTGGAAATCTGAGAATCGTGATTATCACTTTCAAATCGAAGTATTTGGGTGGTACTCCCAAATCCTCAATTGGATAAGACTCAGATTAAATTAGAGAGAAAGAAAGAAAATGAGAGGGTATGATTTCGTGAGTACCAGAAAAAGAGACCAAAAACTGACTTTTAAATCCTTGTCTGAAAACTATCATATGACAGTTTAAAACATTCACAAACCACCAAAGCGGTAATAAAAAAAGTGTACTTTAATACTTGATCAAACTTAAACAAGTATGTACTCCACACATTCCCTTACTTGTTTAATATTTATCAAGATTTTGGTCACACAAAGTAATCCCATTACACTTAAATAACATTGATGATAACAAATCACCAACACTTCCTCCTTTAGATTAGACTTCACAGCTAAATATCGTGGTATGTTGTGCGTTGACATTCTCCAAACATTGTCCATAACTTGTAGATGTACATGGAATGTTAAGGTGTGGCATGATGAATAGGGAACTTCTATATAGTCAAAGTTTTTTGTTTCTTTTACTAAGGGTAAGAGTAATATTTGTGGGCCGCTTGATGATTCTTGCACAAACATTAAATGCATGGTCAGAAATTGGATCAATTGTACAGTTTGTTTTTGTGGTAGTCATTCTAATCTTTATTGACAAACATAATAATATTGATTGATTTTGAGACTGATATCATTCTATGTATTGTAGTCATATGTATGGAAATCTCCAAAAAAGTTATAATATTTTGAGTTAGTTTAGGGTCCAAGATACCAACTGATGTAATCAGATCAACCATTTTTTACGTATTGAGCAAGTAAACGGCGTAAGTGGCACGCGAAGTTGGAGAAGTTGTTGGCATGACGTTAATGTTGGCTGCCACGTCAGCATGTATAATTGTTTTTGAAAAAAAATGAATTTATTAAGAAAAATCGAAGGAAGCGGATTTTAAACCTTTGACCTCCTACACGTAAACAAAACCCCTTACTACTAAGCTAGAATCCATTAGACTTATTTTGATTATTTGATCCTTCTCCATCCACCATATTCACAGAAGAGGAACCAACTTGGTTCTTGCCTTTGGGATTATTATCAAGTTCTTGAGTCCTTAAGGACTCTTCAATCCTTAAATGGCTTCCAAGTTGAGTCAAAGTCAATTCCTTTTTGTTATGTTTCAGATTGTGTTTAAAATCCTTCCAGGAAGGGGGCAGTTTGTCAATGATCACAGCCACAGAAATGGCTTCATCCTTCAGATTGTGTTGAGCAAACTGTCCCATGATCCTTAACATTTCATTGAATTGTTCCACAACAGGCCTGGAGTCAACCATCTTGTAACCCATCAAGTTACCAACCAGAACCTTCTTACTAGAAGCATCTTCAGTTATGTACTTGGATTCAAGAGAATCCCACAGTTCTTTTGCAGATTCGAAATTTTGATAGATATCAAAAAGAGAGTCAGACATACCATTGAGAATATGACCACGACATATGTAATCATCATTTTCCCACTTTGATCTCCTTCTTGTTGCTTCCAAAGGTTCATCTTCAACAGATTCTGGTAAGACTGGCATGGGTGTACTCAGAACATACACCACTTTCAGATTGGTCAAGAGGAACTTCATCTTCTTCTGCCATCTATGAAAGTCTTGGCCTTCAAACTTCACCAACTTATCAAACTTGCTTGTCATATCCTTCACAGAATCACCAGTTTCCATTATCACAGATTACTTCGATTTTTGTTAGAAATATGGGTTTAATGACACTTGGAAATCTGAGAATCGTGATTATCACTTTCAAATCGAAGTATTTGGGTGGTACTCCCAAATCCTCAATTGGATAAGACTCAGATTAAATTAGAGAGAAAGAAAGAAAATGAGAGGGTATGATTTCGTGAGTACCAGAAAAAGAGACCAAAAACTGACTTTTAAATCCTTGTCTGAAAACTATCATATGACAGTTTAAAACATTCACAAACCACCAAAGCGGTAATAAAAAAAGTGTACTTTAATACTTGATCAAACTTAAACAAGTATGTACTCCACACATTCCCTTACTTGTTTAATATTTATCAAGATTTTGGTCACACAAAGTAATCCCATTACACTTAAATAACATTGATGATAACAAATCACCAACACTTCCTCCTTTAGATTAGACTTCACAGCTAAATATCGTGGTATGTTGTGCGTTGACATTCTCCAAACATTGTCCATAACTTGTAGATGTACATGGAATGTTAAGGTGTGACATGATGAATAGGGAACTTCTATATAGTCAAAGTTTTTTGTTTCTTTTACTAAGGGTAAGAGTAATATTTGTGGGCCGCTTGATGATTCTTGCACAAACATTAAATGCATGGTCAGAAATTGGATCAATTATACAGTTTGTTTTTGTGGTAGTCATTCTAATCTTTATTGACAAACATAATAATATTGATTGATTTTGAGACTGATATCATTCTATGTATTGTAGTCATATGTATGGAAATCTCCAAAAAAGTTATAATATTTTGAGTTAGTTTAGGGTCCAAGATACCAACTGATGTAATCAGATCAACCATTTTTTACGTATTGAGCAAGTAAACGGCGTAAGTGGCACGCGAAGTTGGAGAAGTTGTTGGCATGACGTTAATGTTGGCTGCCACGTCAGCATGTATAATTGTTTTTGAAAAAAAATGAATTTATTAAGAAAAATCGAAGGAAGCGAATTTTAAACCTTTGACCTCCTACACGTAAACAAAACCCCTTACTACTAAGCTAGAATGCTTTTTTTGTTTAACACTTTAGCCGTTGAACATATGTATATAACCAATTAATTTTCACCTTAAAAACATTCAAATTTGAGTATAAACGGACTTAAACATGTGTATTTCCTCTCACAAAACACGCTTCTAGCCGACTAGGCTACACCACTTTCATTAATTTCTTCCTTTACATATATGTACTCTATTATTTTCTAAACATTATTATTATTAGACAAAACTTCAAAAATGGTCCCTGTGGTTTCCGAAAATCTGAAGTTTAGTCTCTAATTTTTAAAAATCTCACAGATGGTCCATGTGGTTTCAAAACTTTTAACAAATGGTCATTTTCACTAACTCCGTTAGCTTTTGGTCGTTAAGTGAAAGACATTTCCGTCATTTCACAAAAGAGGAACTATTTATGAAGTTTTTTGTTATTTAAAAAAACAAAAAAATTTAATATTCTCTCTCTCTCTCTCTCTCCAAAATACACCAAGTAATTCGATCTCGTCGTCTTGTAAATCTATGGACAAACCCTCAAAGCTAAACACGAAAGAGATATGAAACCAGGTGAAGTTTTAATCGTCGACAAAGACAGCATCCGATCCCTCTGTTTAATGCCACACGCAGAACCCAAATCATGTATCTTCGAACACATCTATTTCACTCTACCCAACTCCATCGTGTTCGGTAAATCCGTCTATGAATCCCGCCGTCAATTTGGGGAAATCCTGGCCATAGAGTCGCCGGTCGACTGTGACGTGGTGATTGTAGTCCCAGATTTCGGCGTGGTGGCGGCGATAGGGTATGCAAACAAAGTCAGAGTTCCATTCCAACAAGGAATAATCCTGTCACTTTACGTTGGTCGGACATTCAGTGAACCCTCTTAAAGGATTCATGATTTTGGGGTGAAATTGAAGCTTTCACCAGTAAGAGCGGTTTTGGAGGGAAAACGGGAGGTGTTGGTGGACGATTCCATTGTTAGGGGGACAACATCATCAAAAATAGTTTGATTATTAAAAGAAGCAGGTGCAATTCCACTTCCCCAAAGTTTCTTAAACTAAAATGGATTTCTTACTTCACCTCCTAGATTTCTGATTTTCAATTTGGGTGTTATAGGGCTGGCTTTCTTGAAATGATTTGAATTGCAACTGCCTGCTATATGTTTCTTGTACTGATTTGGGGGTGGATGTACGCGATTCAATGAGAGGGATAAAAGGGGGATACATGCTTTAGTTTCTTCTTCTGTTATGTATTTTCTTGATGTCAGTAAGCTGTCGACACTTTTCTTTCATATAAATGGGAGCTGGGTATTTCTTTCACATAACAGAGTCTTAATGGAAAGCCAAATCTGGCTGTGATAGCGACGACTTTAAAGGTGGAGCTAGATCCTAATCCATCGATTGAACTAAATAGAATGAATCATTAATGTGTATATGTGAAAAGGAGGAAAAGTGAATCATCAATGTATGTCTATGTCTATGTTGGTCCGATAGAGGTTGCAGAAGAGAGAGAGGGAGAGAGAGAGAGAGAGAGAGAGAGAGAGAGAGAGAGAGAGAGGGGGGGGGTGGGACCCTTTATTAAATAATTATAGTTTTTTTAAATAACAAAAAACCTCATAAATGGTCCCTTTTTTGTTAAATGACGGAAATGCCCTTCACTTAACGGCCAAAAGCTAACGGAGTTAGCGAAAAAGACCATTTGTTAAAAGTTTTGAAACCACACGGACCATCTGTGAGGTTTTAAAAATTAGGGACTAAACTTCAGATTCCCAGAAACCAAAGGGACCATTTTTTGAAGTTTTGTCTTATTATTATTATTATTATTATTATTATTATTATTATTATTGTTGTTGTTGTTGTTGTTGAATGAAAAATATATATAAATACATTTTTAAATACGTCGTCAACAATATGTTTTTAAATACGTTTTAAAAAATATGATTTTAAATATGTTTTTTTAATACCTTATAAAAAATACGTTTCTAAATACATTTTCAAAAACATGTTTTTAAATATGCTTTTTGAAAATACGTTACCAAAATACGCTTTTGAAAATACATTTCCATAATACGTTTTTCAAAATATGTTGTAAAAAATATGTTTTTTGAAATATGTTTTTGAAAAAACATTTCTAATATACTTTTTTGAAAAAACGTTGTCAAAATACATTTTCAAAATACATTTTTATATATTGAATATGTTTTTAAAAACATATTTTTGAAAACGAATTTTTGAAAACATATTTAAAAATGTATTTTCGAAATTTATTTTGACAACGTATTTTGGAAACGCATTTAAAAAAATACATATTTAAAAACATATATATATATATATATATATATATATATATATATATATATATATATATATATATATATATATATATATATATATATATATATATATAGGTTCAAAGGAGAACAATTATGAAATTGAGAACGCAAGAACAAATATGTGTCACATATATATATTTTTGCCACAAAACCCTCCCACCGACCGGTACGATGAAACAACTTAATATTCATACGTGAATATAAACCACCACCATCACAACTAACGCAACCACCACCGGGCGAGATATTACTTTTTGCTGCAAAGCCCTCCAACGTATCAGCGCGACGGAGGAACGTAATATTCATATGAGAATTTAAAGGTAAGTATATTCTCGCATATATAAATAAGTATATTCGTATATAAATATATATGTGTATTCATATATGAATAATCATTTGAGAATATGCATATACTTATTCATATCTTACACATTATATATTCATATATGAATATACTTATTAACATACGAATAATACATTCATTCATTATATCGGTACGCTGGAGGTTTTTTTGTGGCAAAAAGAAATATGTGGAGCAGTTGTGGTTGCGTTAGTTTCGGTGGTGGTGGTTTGTATTTACGTATGAATATTATGTTTCTTCATCGCGCCAGTACGCGGGAGGATTTTGCGGCAAAAAAAAAATATGTGACCCATATTTGTTCTTGCGTTCTCAATTTCATAATTGTTCTCCTTAGAACATATATATATATATATATATATATATATATATATATATATATATATATATATATATATATATATATATATATATATATATATGGGTTGGATCCATTAAAATCACTAACTCTTTTACGATCAAAAAGATTAATTTTTCAACTTTCATTTTAGAGTTTATCTTATATCGGAAAAATAAATAAAAATATGTAAATGCATCATTTTTCAACCTTTTTCCATATTGGTATTTGAAATAAAAAATCTATAACATGTGCATCACATGCACATAATTTGGAAAAACGCTTTTTAGAGCTTATTTTCTATCTAAAAAATAACTAAAAATAAGTAAATTTATCATTTTTAATCGCTACTCATACTTATATTCGTTTTTTTTTTTTGCATATAACGTAAAATGTGCACCATATGATATAAGTAGAAAAAACGTTTGTTTTGAATTTCTTTTTTCAAAAAATTACAATCTATAGTTGTCTTCTAACTAATTAAATGTTTTTCATCCGTACATTGATATGCATATATGCATATTTTCATTTTGTGTATATGTGCATATGGTGCACATTTTACGTAATTTTTTTTTTCCAAATACCAATATTGAAAGAGGTTAATAAATAATGACTTTAGATCTTTTTAATTTTTTTTATATAAGATAAGCTTTAAAACCAAGTTTGAAAAATCATGCACATTTGAGTTTGTGCATATATGCATAGTTTTTTTTTTAACTTCTTCTAGATATGTCTTTTTCTAAAAACATTTTAATTGACTAGGACATTGATATAGAAGTTGAATCGTTAAAAATAAAAAAAAGAATGCATTTTTATACAAAAAATGTGCATATGGTGCCCATTTTTCATAGAAAAAAATTTATTTTTTTCGAGTATAATATTGAAAAAGATTGAAAAATAATGAATTTACATATTTTCATTTATTTTTTTCGATATAAGATAAGCTTTAAAATAAAGGTTGAAAAAGTAAATTTATTGATCCTACTCTCTCTCCATATATATATATATATATATATATATATATATATATATATATATATATATATATATATATATATATATATATATATATATATATATATATATATATATATAATGTAGGTATATTTTGGTCATTTTTATAAGAGGTTTTCTTTCCGTAAATGGATTTAGGCTAATTTGGCCCTATTCAGCTATGTTTTATTTATTGATATGATGATATAAAATTTTACAACAATGAATAAATCTTGAACTTTAGTAGTTAAACATCTTCTCTTTTTATTAGTTAAACATATTCTATTTTTAGTAAAATACATATATCTTCATCGTGGTTATGCAACAAGGTCGTGATATTTCCACTGTTATTTCTTATACATCCACACACTCCTAAAGAAAATTGAAAATTATGCCCTTTACTTATAAGAATTTAATTATGGTCTATAATTAATACAATATATCCTCTTTTGTAATAAATAAAATAATAAATTAACCCAACCGTTTTATCTCTCCCATATACACTCAGGCCATCTTCAATGCATTGAATTCTTAAGAGTTCAATGGATTGCCACATCAGCATTCCACTAACACTATCATTTTATTCGTTAAATTTTGCACTCCATTCAACTCTATTAAAGTTTAATGGATCGCCACATCACCAATTTATTATATTTTTTATTTAAATAATATTAATACATAAAACTAAAATATTAAAATAATTCGAAATTAGAAGTTACATTTTTTATTTAAAAAGATTGTTTATATTTTTCTACTCAACAATTGAAAAGCAAATTATAAAACAAAATTTAATTACTTACAAAATTAAAATATATCATTTTAATTGACTCAATATTATTGAACACAAAATAGTTTAAATGATAAATAAAAAATAAATCAAAATATAATAAATAAGTTTGTTATATAAAATAAATTAAATAAATATATTTTAAATGTATATATATAATCCATACCACCGTTCAGTCCCATTAGGTTAAGGGGCATGGTCACACCCAACCTACTCAAAAAGTGACGCCACATCAGCGCCACATCACATCCACTACAAACCCATTACCAACCCACTAACCCTTAGAAATGGTTACCACTCCGCATCATTTTTTTATTTGTTATTTTTTTTACAATATTAGAGTAAATTAAATAAAGTAATTCAAATAAAACACTAAATTAAAACATATTTCATTAATTTTAAAACACACAAGATCAAATCCTAAAATATTTAAAACAACAAAAAAAAATCCTAAATTATTTATTTATCCTAAATTACTTAAAAAAAACACACAATATAACAACTAAAACATAAATATTAGAACCTAATCATCATACTTAGCACAGACACGTTGTTGGATTTTGGGAAATGTCGTGGGATTTTTGGGGTCGAGATCCGGTAGGGCTTCGAGTTTATGATTTGAAGATCGGTAAGAATGATTTTTTGGCGACGAGATTCCTCTGTGGATTCGTATTTTCTTTCTAGAAAACTTAAAGTTTTATCTATGGATTCCACAAGCCCGTCGTCGCTAGTTGCGGTTGCTTTCCCGCTTGAAGACGCCGCCCGTTTTGCTTTGTCCCTTCCCGGTGGTCGACGGAGTTGGACTTCAAGTGGACCCTCTCCCTCGGCAACATCGACGTCATCATTGAGGTCTAACCCAAAACCCGTGTCTGATTCAGAAGTTCTTGGTCTTTTGTTGGAGCTGGTGGTCGAGTCCGAATGCGATGTCTCTGGATTAAGGACCCATTTTGGACCTTGACAGCAAACTTCCCATGCTTTTTGGTGACCAAATGGTTTACCGTTGTTGGTTTCTTTGAACTGGTAGCACGTGGTTGATAAAATGTTGAAATCGTTCGAACCACTTTTATGCATATTTTTTAGATTTTCAAATATGCCATTAAACTTTGTACAAATCGCGCGAAGATCATGCCATTTTCCGTTGACCGCGTCGTACGACCGATCCGTTTTCCTTCCAAGTAGCACGTGAAAGTGATCCAAAACACGATTCCAAAAACTTTCTCTAGATTGCGCGTTGCCTCTTTTCAAATCACTAGATATGAAAATCCAAGCTTTTGCTAAAGCTTCTTCCTCTTCTTCGTTCCAAGCCATTGCTTTCTTTTTCCCTTTTCCTTTTGGTTGCCTTCTTCGAGATGATTGTGGTGTTTCTTGGACAAGTACATCGTCGTTGTCGAGGTTCACGGTTTGGGATTGAGATAATGGGACTTGAGATGATTGAGTTTGGAATTGTGGAGAAGCTTGTTGTTGGAAACCTTGGAATTGGGGAATGAATTGAGGTTGAGTGGATTGTTGTTGTGGTCGTTGTTGTTGGAAGAATTGTGGGTTGTAGGGAAGGTTAGTGAATAAAGGTTGTTGTTGGATTGGAGAATTCAACAATTGCATATAAGCTTGATAATCACTAGGAGTGTTTGGGGTGTTTGGAGTGGGTGGAGTATTTTGGTTGGGATCCATTTTTTTTGAAGAAAAGTGAAAGAAAGTAGGAGTATTTTTTGGATTTAGAAGTGTAAAATGAAGAGTGAAAGTGTAATATATATATATATATATATATATATATATATATATATATATATATATATATATATATATATATATATGGTGTTTTTTAAATTAAATTTTTTTTTTGTAAAATAGCCGTTTACACCCTCTCTCTCTCTTTTTAATTGGCTGTCTTCGTCCGTGATGTCCACTACGCCACAAGGAACCTACGCGCGCCTGGGGCGGTGTTCATGCGTAGGTGGCCTTGCCACGTAAGCCCCACGCGTAGCCTTCGTAACTTGATACCGTATAGCCTTAAACTCACATTCATTAAACTTGGGCTTCAATGGTGAGTTTAATCAATTGGATTGCAACATCATCACTTTTTCACCATTAAACTCCCCATTCAATCCCCATTGGGGATGGCCTCACCTTCACCTTTCGCCGACACTAATGCTGGAGACCTTCAACCCATATTCACAATGATCACTGATTCTTTCGTTCCTTTGGTTCTTCTACACATGTCTTTTGCACCACCGGTGTGGGGTTTACACACATGTGTCATCTTCTCCCATCTTAATTTTCCCAATAAAATAAACACAACCATCACCACAGAGAAACACCCACCTCCGATCGATTCTATTGGTGGACGAAGCTCATCCCAAAGGCCTTCTCACCATATCCCCTCCATCATCTTCAAGAAACCATCCCACCTGGCCGATAGAAAGCACTAGATCGGAAGGTGAGGGTGAGGTTATGTGGGGGGAGATTTCCATAGAGGGTGTGGTTTTCTTCAAATGGTTGTTAATTTTCGGCGATTGGTTTGAAGGTCTCTAGCGTAGGACGGAATATGAGGGTGAGGGTATCTGTGGGAGATAGAATGGGTTGAGTTAATAAGACGTGTTACACTCTAAATTTTAATGAATGGCATAATTGTAATTTCTCTTTCAAAGTCTGTGGATGTATAAAAATATACAGTGAAAGTATCAGCCTTTTCATCCCTAAGACTATTAGGTGTGGGCAACATGTTATCACACCTAAAAGGTGTCACCTCATCATCCTACGCATGAATTGGTGTTATAACACCAAATGTGGAAATGGGCTAAACCAAATAACATGTGATACCACCCCTATTTTCTATTTCTTTTTTAATTTTTTTTTGAATTTTTGAATTTCTATTTTTTCTATTTTTTTTGTTTTTTTATTTATTTCATAATATTTATAAAAAACATATAAATTAATAACAATTCTAACTTAATTAAATCATAAATTAAAAATAACATTTAAAAACTAAAAGTAAAAATTTAATAAATCCTAATTTACATTTTTTTTCCTAAATTATTCATCTTCATTACCATCATATATATGATCTGCCAAGTCTTCTCGAAGTTGCATGTGTTTTCGTTTGTCTTGAATATCAAGGACTCTATCTAAGTATTCTGATGTCTCTGGTTAAAACTGCACGTGTCTAGGTTGCATAGCCGAATACTCCGTAATATTTCGTCCTTTATCTTCAATCATCATGTTATGCATTATGATACATGCATACATAATATCTCGTAGAGTGTCCAAGTGATATGGTTGTGCCCCATGTTCAAATATGTGTCATTTTGATTTCAGAACTCCGAAAGCACGTTCCACGTCCTTACGTGCTCCTTCTTGTCTTTTCTTGAAAAAATTGTCTCTTGGTTCTATCGGGTCTCGAAACGCCTTCACAGACATGGAATATGGTGGATATAGAGCATCCGGTGTCTTTCCTAACAAAAGATCCTCAAATATTGGTGACTAATCAAGAACATTTACTTCGTTGTTGGAACCTGCAACCCCGGAAAAGGCATGCCAAATCCATAAGTCTTGTGAAGCAACAACCTCTAATACCAACGAAGGCGTTCCAAGATGACCACTTGTGTATTGGCCTTTCAACACCATAGGACAATATCTACATATCCACTTTGTGCAATCAATGCTTCCAAGCATACCCGAAAAACCATGTATTTGTTCATGCGTTGCATATAGTTGTTGCATATCATTCAATGAAGGTTTGCGCAAGTATTTGTCACCTAAGGTTTCGACATGTAACATCCCGTTTGTAGGAATTCTTATCTTAAGTTAAGCGTTTTAATAGAGGAATTTTTTATGGCCATGATGTGGCATTGGATGATGAAGAACACACATCTTCCCAACACCACGACATGTTCGTTTTCGTTTTATGATGAGGTTTCACGTGAATTCTCTCGCTATTTTACCTATGTCATAGTAGGTTACCTTCTAGACCAGCTGAGTCTTAGTAGATGTTGGATATTATGAGTATTTACAAAGTTGTTGATAACTCCAGGACTGTTGATAGTGCCAAGGTTGTTGGTAAAACATAGCTCATTAGATTGACATAGGGGTAGTTCTATGCTGGATTGAATACTAGGAGGTCAGTGATCCGGGTGGGTATGAGTCTCATGGGTATCTCAGATGATAATTGTGCACTTGAATGGTTTGGGAAGCTTGGATGTCACGCAAGTTTGGTTTTGACCACGTTTTCGCTTGTGGTAGCAGTTGTTTAGTCACGACTTGTCAGAAAGCCAAGTGTGTAGTTGGGGGATTTTAAGCGATCTTCGAACTTGGGATGGGTTGCACTCTTAAACAGAGTGTTTTGAGCAGTGTCCCTGGATAAGGACGGGGGTCCAGATGACAAGTGGACGATCTTCATCTGATATGTATGTTTTTGCGCTTAGAATGTTAGGCTTCCGGATTGTACAGTACATTGATGGGGATTTCTAGTAAATCCGGTTTTAGAGAATTCAATTTAAGTGGTTTTTGCTAAGAGTTGGGTCATTGTTGCATTTGAGTGTTTCAAGTGACTCGGTTAGTTGTTGGCATCAGTTGGGTTCTTGATGATCTCCTAAGTTCGTTATGGATGTGATGATTATTCGAAGTGGTTAGCAGGATCATGTGGGTTGTGTTAGTGCAGTTAAAATTCTAAACGACTTAGATTTCGAGGTTGAAATATAATTTAAGTGGGGGAGAATTGTATCATCCCGTTTGTAGGAATTCTTATCTTAAGTGAAGCCCTTTTGTGACAACCCGAAATTTCTATTCTTGTAAAAATCAAACTCAGTCAACTAAAAGCCAAACTTCTCATTTTGATCTATCTTTATTAAGTAAATTTATAAAAATATAAAATTAGGTTTAAAAGCCTTTAATTCAAAGGTGTTGTGGGTTTAAGAAGGAAAACAATTAGAACCGTGAACCCTCGCATATCTTTCTCTTTTCTTTACTTCGGGCCGCAAACGACTTCCGAGCCGCAAACCTCGCATGAGCTGTGAACGGTTTGCTGTCGTGAACCATTCCTCGGACTGTAAACCTACGGATTCTATCTTCTCGGGAAGGGTTTACGGCCGCAATCTTGCACCTATATATATATATATATATATATATATATATATATATATATATATATATATATATATATATATATATATATGAGAAGTCAGCATTTTTCTCTCATTCTTCACACATCAACCGCAAACACACCCTTTCTCTCTCAAGATCTTCAACCGAAAACACCTTTATCTCTCAACTATCATCCTTCAAACCTTTGAATCTTCTTAGGACCTTGCTTGAATCTTCAAAGTGTTCTTCATTTCATCATCATTTCTGGGGATTTCTTGACCGCAAACTCAAGATCATCAAGATCTTCTTGGGCCGTGAACTCCTCTTCTGGCCGTGAACTCCTTGCAGCCTCCAATCTTTACTTATAACACTCTTATTTGTAAGTTAAACTTACAAATTATTCCAATTCCTTATCATTTTTATGTCTATATACAATTTGTTTACATATATATTACATAAAATGCTATTTAGGACTCAGTTTTACTACGAGATTTCACTAGTGGAAACAATCATCCTATATCGAACTTTCCATCGAATTACTCACAAAAGGTGAGTTCATACCCCTACAATTTACCTTTTTGAATGCTTTTAGGGGGGATACAAGTAGAACACAATTTAATGGTGTTAACAGTTACATGTGAAAAAAATCAAACAAAGGATTTCTTATACTTAAATACTGTGTTATCAACAAACGGATTCAAATTATTTTAAAATGACATCAAGTCATCAAGAATCTTTCAAAATGGCTAAACTCTTTAAATGATTTACAAACTCTTTTTAAACTTATATATTGTCAAAAATCATATTATATATATATATATATATATATATATATATATATATATATATATATATATATATATAGTTATATAAATAAGATTTAAAGGGCTTAGGACTAATAACTCGTTTTACTTCCTTTTCCGTGTTTGGATGTGGACTTAGGGTATAGTTATTTGTCCGAATGTCGTTTAAATTTTAGTTATATATATATATATATATATATATATATATATATATATATATATATATATTTATATATGTATATAAATATAAAAGTATTTCCAATCATCTTCTATACCCTTGCAACATGTTGAGCAAAGGTGTGCATTCATTATCAGTTATTCAAATACATAACGTACTAGTAAACTATAATAGGTATAGTTTAGAGGATTAATACATACTATTTGCTAGAATAGAGGAACCAACATGAATCAATACATGCATACTATACTATTCATTACAAAGTATACTATTCACTATAATAAGAACAAGAAGGAACTTACACACTATAACAAGAATAAGATAACTAAAATGTGAGATACTATTTCATGGCATAACAATATACTTGCTTTGTCACGTTTTGTAACCAGAGTATCCTGGAGGGAGAGCGTGAGTTTGTGTATAGATCTATACAGGATTGACTGTAACGCTCGTAGATCCGGGCTATTCAATTTAGAAATAATAGGGGTCGAAAATGACTTTTCGACAAAAGATTATTTAGAATAATTAATCTTAACCAACTTGTAGAATATTCCGCAAGGGTTCCGTACATTTAAGGAACGCCGAAATCCGAGTTACAACGAAGAAGTTATGACCCGTCGAAGTTTCGCGGCAAAACCGGCACGACACCGGGAAACGTAAAATAGTGAATTTACGATAGAGGAATTTTTGGCCTTAGTAATCTAAACGAAAGTCGTAGAATATGTTAAACTGAGAACATCCATAAAAAGAACGCCCAAATCTGACTTCGTATGAGGAAGTTATGAATTTTCTAAGATTTGGCATAGCAGTGCACGGCCCGAAACTCGAATTTTAGTTCGAGCGGTTTTTGGCCTACGCGAACTAAATGAGAGTTGAAGATCTCATTAATAGGAACTCAACGGTAAAAACACAGACGAAAACGGAGTTCGTATGAAGGAGTTACGAATTCTTCGCGGTCATTTAACAGTCTAATCTCCTCATACTGTTAAATTTAAGATCGTTCGAGAATTAGCCAACGGAGTCAAAATGAAAGTTGTAGATCTTATTTTTACCTACGCGTGGATATAAAGAACGTCGAAAACAGAGCTCGTATGCGAAAGTTATGAATTTTTGAAAATCGACTGATTTCTACCCTGTGTGCGATGCCACGTGTCAGCACCAGACTGTGACTTGGAGCCCAAGCTCACTCACGACGTGAACATCAAGAGATTCATGACGTGAATCTTCCTTCAGCCTCCTATAAATAGAGGTGCCGGGTTCCATTCATTCTCACACCTTCCCATCTTCTCCTTCTCTCTCTAGAACTTCTCTCTAGCCCCCCTTAAGCCCCCTAAAGTCTAGGTAAACCTCCCTAGCACGAGGCGGAAGCCCCGGAGCGCCCGACGGCTCCGAGAAGAAGAGCCTTTCGGCTTGGGAACGCTGCTCCAGCGAAGCCCGGTTTTGCGAAAAACCCGCTGTAAGTGAGCTAGGCCTACCCTATCTTTAGTATAACTTATGTTTCAATATAGTAACATTATTAGGACCTTAAAATAATTATTTGAGCTATTATTATGAGTTATATAGAGTGTTGTTTAACGCTTATATAATAGTAATAATAGCTAGACTATTAATTAGTCGCGGTTAACGTTAGACTAAACCCTAGTGGAATTGATACTAGGTTTTGTCAAGGGAAAATTGTTTTGAGATAACGAAGCGTTGTCTGAGTTCAGAGTCACCACCTTTCAAGTGAGTGCATAGTCCCTTTCATCTTACACATAGATATGAAGTATTTAATATAAATTACATGCTACGTGTGCATATTGTCTGTATACTTGCCGTCTATGCTGGGTGAAAGATTTTTATACATGTTTTAAATGATTTAAACTGCATATGTATTTTATATCTACAAAATGTGTTGGGTAAAACATGGGTAGATGAAATAGTTGTTGTGTGAGAAAAACAAAATGATAAGAGGTGATATAGACCATGAGATAAGGGTGAGAGGTGAACCATGAGAGAAGCCTTTTACCCATGTGTTGGCCCCGTCATTCAGTAGAGTATGGATGACAACCACATACTATTCTATACAGTCCAGTGGAACACTAGCAGGATCGCAACCTGTAGGTGTATTTGAACTGTGTATTCACTAGTTGTACTCTAAAAACCCATTGACACGTATTGCGAGTGGATTCTCGGAAACGATACTGTCGATAAACGAGATAACCCTGGCGACTATGAGACTTAGTGCCTAAACCCTGGCGACTATGCGACGTAGTGCCTGTTGTATAAACCCTGGCGACTATGAGACTTAGTGCCTGAACCCTGGCGACTATGCGACGTAGTGCCTGTTGTATAAACCCTGGCGACTATGAGACTTAGTGCTTATATCTTGACGACTATGTGACTTAGTGCCAGTAGAGTAAGCCCTGGCAACGATGGATTTCGTGCCTATTCCTTAGGATGATCCTTAGGAATGAATGAACAAGAAATAGCTGATTCTTAGGGTAGATCCTTAAGAGTAAAGAAGATAATGGGGATGGGTAATTGAGTTGATTGTTTGATGTTTAAACATAATAATTAACTTATTGTGGGTTGAAAACCCTATGTACTACTCACCAGGTTTCCCAACCTGACCCACTCAGTTTATTTGTATCACAGGTGTCGATATGAAGTTACATTACACTGAGAGATTTAAAAGAGATGTAGATCACTAGTGTAAATGAATGTAAGTTCTGTTTGTGCTTATGTTTCTATATTGACGATGACATCCCAAGGTTTTGAAAATGAATAAAAATACATTTCTTCGGAAATGCTTTGATAACGTATTTATCATGTTTTCTGGGAACAAATTCTGCAAGATTTTTATTAAAAGAGGTACTCTGATTTTTATAAAACATAAACATAATCGGTATTTTCTGGCCGTGAAAAATGGGGATGTCACAGTTGCTATCAGAGCATTAGTGTAAGCGAACTAGGAATTTGTTGGATTTCTAGACTTAAACTTAGAATGCTAAGCGATGATTGTGAGGAGTGTGTCTAACGAATTTAGGTAATACACCTGAATAGACACGAACACTAGCTTATTTAGGGAAAATGCTTGACATGCTTTTATGTGCTAAATGATTTATGATATGCGTTATATGATCGGATCTATGGTCTGTTACCGACCGGATCTGGAAACTTTATGTGTTCAGACTTCTAAACGTTTAATTACTGTATTAGAACTGGCATGTAACTTTTCGGAGTAATAGGGAGATTTACATGTCGATCGTAAAATCTTTCCTATCTTAATTCTCGTCGTTTCGCACCGAACGTCTGAATTGGTGTATAGACCGAAATGGCAAGAACCCGCAGTGGAGCCGGGAACATGAATGGAAACAGGAATCAACCACCAGTGATTGAGCAAATACTCGTTGTAGTAGGCACTCCTAAGCCAATCTCGATGGCCGGGGTACAAGAAATGATCCAGATGATGTTGGATCGTCAAATGGAGGAAACAAGGCGGTTACTGCTACAAGAGAGGGATGAACCTACGATGCCTGTTGAAGAGCCTGAATTGAATGATGGGCAGTCTGAGAAGGGAAACTACAGTAGGACCGTTGGTCAAGCTGATCCGCCTATGATTAGGAGGAACAACCAAGATGATGGAGTCGAGAGGAATGGATGCAAGTACAAAGATTTTCTAACTTGCAAGCCATCGACTTTCATTGGGAAGGAAGATCCGATCGGAGTTATGGATTGGGTCTCGAAGATGGAATTAGCCTTCATGACATGTGGTTGCAAAGGCAAGCTACAAACCACGTTTGCAGTGCGTTAGTTCCGAGGAGGCGCGTTTCGTTGGTGGAACACCCTGGGAAAGACTCTGAGCCCCTGCAACTAACATGGGCAGAGTTTTTGGTGCAATTCAAATGCAACTACTGCTCAACCCAAAACCTGCTCGAGCTAGAGAACCAATTCCTGACCCTGAATAAAGGAAGCATGTTAATTGATGAATACACCAACAACTTCACAGAGAAGATGGGATTCGCCTTGCGTCTTGTTCCGGATGAGCTGACGAAAATCGACAAGTACGCAAAGGGATTTCCATGGAAGTACGCGGTGCCAGTGCGTCAGGCACCTACTCTGGAGGCATCTATCTGGGCTGCCAAGTCTGTGGAGGATATGATTAAGGGAAGAGCTGCCGGCAAGGTTGAGGTTGGCAAGAAAAGGAAGTTCGAGGGGTCTGCAAAGCCTAACAATAAGAAGATCAAGTCTGGTTCAAAAGAGTTTAGTGGAGGAGGAAACGAAGCGAAATGGTGCGAGAAGTGTAAGAAGAAACATTTTGGGAAGTGTAGCGAGGAAATGACTTGCTACAAATATGGAAAGACAGGGCATTACGCCAACAACTGCGCGTCCAACAAGAAGGTGTGCTACGGGTGTAACAAAGAAGGGCATATTTTCTAGAGATTGCCCAAAGAAAAACGAGGCAGCGAGGCCAAACAAACCCCCAAGGCCAAGGGCATTCCACATGATCCTTGACGAGGCAGAAAACGATGCAAGGAATCGAGGATGAGGAATTCATACCCGAAGATCGAGTTATGAAGTAGCCAAGGGGATAGAATCATATGATGTAGCCTACTAGAGGCATAGTTTAGGGTAAAATTAAACACCTATGTAATCATTTCAAGGAATAATATAAAACCTTCGTTTTGTTATCTGATGTGTTCAATTGTTATGTGATCTTCTTGTATGGTGACTTGGAAAACTGCAAGACAATACTTGGGACGAGTATGAGTAGGTGTGAATGGTAGTAGAGGCCTATACTACCGGAAGCACAGGACTCACACTTGGATCAGGGAAAGTCACAAGGTTACCAAGAAGCTAGTAATTGATTCCTTTTTATTCAAGTATGTCGTTACCATCGTTTCGATAATGACTGAGAAGATGATTGTTATTCTGACCCTAGAGGTCATATCATATCGAGTCCGACCAAGATGAGTGTGTTACGTGGTTCAGAGAAGCAAGTTTGATGTAGCATCCGACTTAAGCCGGAATATTGAAATAAAAGATAATCAAAGCAATCGGTAGAGGTATCCCGATAGTTGCTTGTAGCTAGAAATGCTACCATTTAAGATATGATTAGAACATGAAGGAAGGTATAGTCTGTTTTGGAATTTGACTCTAAAAGACCTGAGTCCAAGCAATGCATCATACGATGAGAGGTCATTAGAACATGACCCATCGGTCCATTATGATAATCGAAGGAAGAAACTTATCTCAAGTTTGTTAAAGAAGGATTCTCCAATAAAGATCGAGACCGTGACATGAAGATCATGATTGGAAGTCTAACATGAGATAGAGAGCGGGTCCAAGATCGGGCACTGCCTACAGTCAGGAAGTCTTAGAGTTAGATACTCGTTCGAAGAAACATCAAAGTTACGGTTATTACTTAGGATGAAGAGATAACGTATGGAGTTATCATGTGAGCCCTGTTTCGTTGATGATTCCGGTACGTAATCATTCTAAGGGGGGGATAATTGTAACGCCCGTAGATCCGGGCTAGCCAATTTAGAAATAATAGGGGTCGAAAACGACTTTTCGACAAAAGATTATTTAGAATGAATAATCCTAACCAACTTGTAGAATATTCCGCAAGGGTTCCGTACATATAAAGAACGCCGAAATCCGAGTTACAACGAAGAAGTTATGGCCCGTCGAAGTTTCGCGGCAAAACCGGCACGGCACCGGGAAACGTAAAATAGTGAATTTACGATAGAGAAATTTTTGGCCTTAGTAATCTAAACAAAGTCGTAGAATATGTTAAACCGAGAACATCCATAAAAAGAACGCCCAAATCTGACTTCGTATGGGGAAGTTCTGAATTTTCTAAGATTTGGCATAGCAGTGCACGACCCGAAACTCGAATTTTAGTTCGAGCGGTTTTTGGCCTACGCGACCTAAATGAGAGTTGAAGATCTCATTAATAGGAACTCAACGGAAAAAAGACAGACGAAAACGGAGTCCGTATGAAGGAGTTACGAATTCTTCGCGGTCATTTAACAGTCTAATCTCCTCCTACTGTTAAATTTAATATCGGTTGAGAATTAGCCGACGGAGTCAAAATGAAAGTTGTAGAGCTTATTTTTAAAGATATTAGTTCCTTAATCAACATTTTAATCATTACTGTCGGATTAAAATATTTTAATTCTTTTTGGTTAGGATGGCATCATCAAATTGATCCAAATGTAGAAACCTATAAAAGAAATACAATCAATGATCCAGATTGTTTAAGATGATTTCATTAGGTTTCTCTTTCAATATATATTAATATATATTAGAGACTATTTGGTTAAAAAGTATATATATATATATATATATATATATATATATATATATATATATATATATATATATATATATATATATATATATATATATATATATATATATTGGAATAATTAATAAAATTGTAAATGCTACCAAAACCCTTATATATTTCTTATCTTTCTGAAAAGGTTATTCTTTTAATAGAGTTTTTATTAAAATTCATATGTGATATTCATAATTTCCATAAAAGTAGTTTTAATTTTTTTTAATTTAAAATTTTAATTTCCTTAACTTTATGAAAATTGTATTTTCTATACAAAGTTCCCATGATATTTTACATTTCCTAAATTAATGACAACTAGAGGGATTCCTGCGCTTCGTGACAGGCGAGAGGGTGCATCTTAATCTGTATTACAATAACATCTCCAATAAGTAGAAATTGTAATAGAAATATTAAATTAAATGAAAGTGTCACGCTATTATAGACAACTAAGCCAACCAGTTTAATTTATCTCCGGATGTCATTTCTATGAATAAATATAGCAACAATATGGAATCAAATTCAACCCCAAAATAATACTCTTTTTTACCATGATAAGCAACGTACTTTGATTTTTACCCATAATAGCAATGTGTTTTTTTACTGTAACATCCTGATTTCCGAGGCATAACATTTTATATGTTATTTTTTTGAGTTTGCCTGGGTGACTCGACGAGTTGGTGCCTCAACTCGTCGAGTAGAGTCGAGACGGACACGCGGGGTAAATGAACGGACTCGACGAGTCCTTGGGCCGACTCGCCGAGTTGGTGCTGAGAGAGAAAACCCTAAATTTCCGGGGTTGGGGCCTATTTAAGGAAACTTATAACCTCAAATGCGCCTCACCAGCTGCCCAAACCTCCTGTGAGAAACCCTAGATTGCCATTGGAGCAAGGAGGGAGTTCTTAAGCTAATATCAAGTGTTTTGGTGGGTCTTTTGGAAGGAAAGGAGTATGATTCAAGCAAGGAACGAGTAAGGGGCTGTGGATCTAGCACTTCTCCACGTGGGGGCTTTTGTAGAATGTATAAAGCCCGCATCTTTCTCATCTATTTTGTTGGATCTCATGTTTATGGGAGTTAGGGCTTTTTCTACCTTTTGTTAGGGACAAAGAGTGCATGGAGTCTATTAGGTGGCCTAGACTCCAGATCTGGACCTTGTGAGGTCTAGAGAGTCCAAAGTTTACAACTTTATTCAGCCATATGAGAGCTATGGTGGTTAAACACCTTTGTTTGAGTTATTTTGCCATTTTGAGCACCCATGCCATGCAAGAACGTAAAGATCGAAGCTTTACGTTATAAATGAACCCTAGGAGTATAAATCTGAGGTTTGGAAAGGTTCCTGCCTTGAAATCATCTTAATGAGAAAAGAGTCTGGATGGAATCGCCGAGTCGATGAGCTGACTCGAAAAGTCAGTTAGGGTTTGTCCCAATGAGTAAGATCATGCAAAAACTCCACGAGTTATGAGTCAGCTCGATGGGTTGAGTCGGGCTTTCATGAGACTTCTGAGGAAAACAAGTGGACTCGACGAGTCACATGGGTGCACTCGGCGAGTCAGGTCAAATTTGGACTGTTGACTTCTGTTGACTTCATGGTTTGGGAAAATGTGTAATAAAGGCCATGGAGGGGTAAAATGGTCTTTTACCCACTCCTAGAGTTAGAGGAAGAAGCGAAAGAGAGAAAGAGGGCACAACCCTTATTGTGTTTTGAGTACGTGTAAGTATTAATTAGAGACAATTATTCCATTTGTTAGGCGAAGGCTAGTTCGAGGTTCTCGTGTACGAGCTGTTACTTGCTAGCTTGCGAGGTGAGTCTTCTCACTATACTTTACCTAAAGTGGTATTTATGTGTGACCAGAGGGTCTTATGTGCTTACTTGAGTTATGCATTTTGTATGTGTGATATATATGCTATGTTATTCGTTATTCTGAGTTAGGACCGGAGGGCCATAGAGTTAGGATCGGAGGGTCCATCAGAGTTGTGGGACTGGAGGGTCCCACTAAGACACATTGACCGGAGGGTCTTTCAGAGTTACAGCCTCGAGTGGCTATTATGTTGTATGTGGTATTTTGGGGAACTCACTAAGCTTCGTGCTTACCGTGTTATGTGTTATGTGTTTTAGGTTTTCTCAGGATCGCGGGAAGGCACCGACTTGATTGTACACACCAGTGAAAGAGTTACGATTTTAAGGATCCTGGATTTTAACCGAGCAATTATGGATTTTTGAATTGTAAACTTAATAAATGAGATTTTTGTGAAGTACATTATGAGAATTATGTGATGTTAAATCAAAAATTTCTTTTGAAAATTTACGGTGTTACAAGTTGGTATCAGAGCCTTGGTTTGAGGGATTCGGATGCACCTTCGGGCAAATCTGGACTCAAACTGAGGATTTGAGAAAAAAAAATTTCAAAAGAAATGATTTTCTAAAACGAGCAAGAGTTTCTAAGAGAAAAACGAGAAAGAGCAGTGTGTACAATAAGCCAGAGCCCGAACGGTGATTTCCCAAAATACCCTTATTTATTTGTGTTATGAATTGAGATATTTTATGAGATATTATGCATGCTAGAGATAGGCTAGGTACTTCATATTTTAGGGCTAGAGTTGCCTGATTTGTGATGCCTTAGCCTAGGAGTTGCTGCTATCTGTGATGTGCTTTCGAGTATGTGTTGAGTACGAGTATCCAGCAGGAATATTTCAGAGATAGATGTTCGAGTAGAGGAGTAATCTAGGAGAGATACCTAGATGAGCGTTAGAGGTGCCTGCTGAGAGTATAGTTATATGCCCGCGTGGGGTAGAGTTGCTTGAGTTCGGTGACACCTGTTGAGGCGAGTAGAGCAAATAGAGCTGTAACCTAGAGTGGTATTACGTGTTGGGAGAGATTATTTGACGCCCGAATGCTGCTTGCTTCGTGCTTTGTGGAACTCTCGATGATGGGAGTCAGCTACCAAGTAAATATGACGATATTCAGGAGGTAGATGGCTGGCATCATAAGGAGTTCTTCAGCAGCTGATGGTGGAGAAGTGTGAGAACCTAGGAAGAGCCTAGTGAGTGACCTTAGTCAGATGAGTATGCTGATAGAATAGAGTATTTTGCTGGGGAGCGAATACGCGTGATGGGATTGGTGATCGAGAAGGTGGAGCAGCTACTTAGGAAGTCTGGAACGATCCGTGTGGAAAGTATGGGTAGATGTGGCAGGTAGTATGGGCCCGTACTACCGAAAGCAGAGGACCCATACTCGAAACAGGGAAAATTCCAGAGGTTCTAAGTAGCAGGTTGAGAAGAGATAACATGGTTCGAGCACCATGATTTAAGGTAGATTGAGAAGAGAAAACATGGTTCGGGTACCATGATTCATATCAGATCGAGAAGTGGCCACATGGTTCGAGTACCATGACTCGTGGCGGTTAGTGCTTCTGGTTTTACCAGTTATTCCATTGTGATTAATCGGACATAGATCAAATGTGATAGAGTGTGGGGCCAGAGGGCCATGATTGAACGAGTTTCAACGGAGCATACCTTGAGAGGGAAATCGAGTTAATTTCCGAGAGATTTTTGGTGAGATGCCAGTTGGAGTCACAAGACTCAGGGATGAGAAGAGATGGTGCTTTACGGAGGATTACGGTCTGCGTTGAGCAATCGGCCGATACAGGAGATGTCACTTTCTGTGACCAGAGGGGTGCTGTTTCTGTTTCCTGTAAGAAGCAGAAGAGATACTGAGACTTTCGGTTTCTGAGCTTGGGGGTAAACCCTATGGGGTAGCAATGATTGTGATCTTTCACTAGAGTATTCGGGCAGTATGTCTGCCGCACGGTAATGTTATAGTATGAGAGGGTCATCAGGGATGACGGAGATGGTAAAGGACAAGGATATACCCTATTTGAGTATAGTAGGGCATGTGTTAGCAGCAGCATCAGGTGGTCAAGAGGAGTGTATTGGGGCAATGGCTCTCATTGTCCCTGATGGATATTGAGTGTGGGAGTAAGGTCTCTGCTATCATGATGATTACCATGATGGGATGTTGGTTGGGGAGTCGAAAATGAGGAGTGTGATAGTTCATTAATTTTCAGACTGAGAGTTGTGACAACTACGTGATAGTTGAGATGTCTAGTAGTGTATCAGTATGAGATTGAAGGACATTGGAAGACTGGTCGAGGAATCGGAGACGAGGCGCGTGTTAGTGCATTATTTCTAGATTGAGAGTCAGGACTGTTTCGGAACAGTAAGGGTAACCGGTGGTGTGTCGGTCTGGGGCATTCAATATGACTGGAGGCAGTCACGTTGCGAGGATTCTGAGGTTTTGTCTAAGATGCGGGATATCTGGAGTTGCTTGGTCTCCATCGGGAAGATCATTGAATGATTGCAAGGTTGGTTTCAAGAGTCAAGTGAGATATACCTGGCGAAACAGTCTATGGGTAGACTGTTGATATGCCTGCGGTGATGGTTCGAACCCCGAGTGGGGGAGATCCGGGTATTTTATTGAAAGAATCAGGGACTTGTTCAGCGGCGGGTAGAGGACTAGATATCGAGACATGCGATTCGAATGAATGAAACCAGGGTTATTGGTGGCCGAGGCGAATTGCAGAGCGAGGTAATGTAGGATGTACGTGTTCAGGAAAGGACGAGTGTCCCCACGACAGGTGGCCGTTGGTCAGAGACCATGTGGTGGTTAGAAATTCTTCAAGGTTGTGATGGTAAAATTCGAGGCGATTGGTTCGAAGGGATAACTTTGGCGGTGAAGAACCTCGGGCTTAACGTACGGGTTGTTATGTGCATTTTGGAAAGGGTAGAAGGGGATTGGGCAACCAACTTCAGGATCGATATGTGTATACTTGCATGGGTTTTGAGAAATAGAGGAGGAAGTTTCGGATGTTCGTCAACGTGTTCTGAGTCATTGACGATTCGTCCGTGTTTCAATTGAGAGTTGGAATATTCCGAAGTTGCAAGATTAGTTTTGATATGCTGAAGGAATGCATTGTTGTATCTGTGTATGATTCCGTAAGTAGGAGATCAGTGGTTGAGGCAGGACATCGTGAGGTTTCGTGATGGTGCACGGAGGTATCCGAGTATGATGTCCTAATTTCGAATCATTTTGAGACTTGAGTTATGAGATGGCGAGTGGTGTAACAGGTGTTTATGGTTCCAGTGGGAGCCCTTCCAGCTAATTGACATCAAGCGGGATTATCTGAGAATGCGAATTGCAGCGAGAAAAGGTGTTTTGTCGACTACAGTCATCAGGAGTAGTGATGCTTAGCCTGGGAGGGTGTTGTGATACTACGGGGAGACGTAGTACTCACTAGTCAGAGAGAGGGTGTTGTGATACTGCGGGGAGCCGTAGTACTCACTAGTCAGAGAGAGGGTGTTGTGATACTGCGGGGAGCCGTAGTACTCACTAGTCAGAGAGAGGGTGTTGTGATACTGCGGGGAGCCGTAGTACTCACTAGGCAGAGAGAGGGTGTTGTGATGCTGCGGGGAGCCGTAGTACTCACTAGTCAGAGAGAGGGTGTTGTGATACTGTAGGGAGCCGTAGTATTCGGTAGACAGCAAGAGAGTGTCGAGGTGCTGCGGGGAGCCGTGATATTCGTTAGGCAGAGCATGACTCAGAAGAGTTCCTAGGCTTGAGTAGCCTAGTCATTTGAGTCTGTAGAATCCTGGTGGTCAAACCAGGGGCGAGACTGGGGTGTCCTTATTGTCGGGTGAAGAATCAAAGAATCGAGCATAAAATGAATCAGAGTATCGAATCAAGTAAGAATGCGAAATTGAACACCAGATGTAAATATGATCTTGTTTCAGCTCTATTACGCTTTCGAATGTTTACAGAGTACAAAGACAGGTCTGTAAAAACACTTATCTAACTCTAGTAAATATCCCTATTTATAGGGAACAGAAAGCGTACACAAAATATACTAAGGCATGGACACTTAAGTTTCGAATAAAAGCGCCTTAGTAAAATACATTACAAAACATTCGAAGAGGCAAAATATATTTCGACTAATTACAACATTTTAACCCTTACAATCTCCCCCTTTGTAATCAAAGTCGAACATCTTAATTCGTAAGAAGCTGGATGGAATACAACATCACTCTTCGAATTTCCATGTACCAGGAAATAATCTTTTTAAGCTCTTTCTTATCTCCTTCATTGTTCTTCTTACAATGATTCATACGAACAATTAAGTTCGTATATTGAGACGTTGAATACCTTTCCACTTCGCATGCCTAGAACAAGAAACGTTTTGATTTTCCAGCTTTGTCTTTTCCTGCGAAGACCAATCCAAAAGGCTTCAAGCAGATTTCACCATCATCATACTTCTTCAATTCTGCCTGAGTCTTCGTAGGAGCCATTGGAGCTTTAAATTCCATACCTTTAGCCGTAGCTAGCTCCACATCTGTTAGAGCCAAGCACTCATAATAATTTTCGATGAAAATCTTGATGTGAGCAACCCCAAGCTTAAATTCATCAGGTTCTGTGTTTTGAAGATATGAAAATGATTTGTCTTTTAGAATCAATGCAACTTGTATAAGATCATACAAGTTCATTAATGGAAAATCTGCAATTGTAAATTCGCAAATATTTCCATTTGCCCTGGCAACCACATACTTGATATTTTGGACCGTGTTTTCGAATACCACATCCTTTTTCATACTGATCACTTTCTTGATCTTTATCAATGACCAAACTTCCTCAGGAGCTTTTGCAAGAACAACATGAAATCGAATTTTCATGTGTGTACCATCATCCTTATCTTTGAAATTGCCTTCTGCTTTAAATTGAGGCATGATGAACATCATTTCGTTTATCGGAAAGTCCAACTGACTTGAATCAGTATTCGTAACTATATAACTTTGTTTTGGTTTCTTCTCAAACTAAAACATATGATTAAAAGCTACTTTGGCCTCAATTGTTTCATAATTGTAGTGTTTGGCCGGATCACCTTTGTCCATTCCCTTCGGATCACTTGCACGCTGAGTCATTATGCTTTGAATCAATCTTAGTTTTTCGATTTCAGCTTCTGCTTCGGCTTTCCTTTCTTCTTTCGATTTTTCCACCACAATTGTTTTCCCTTTATCTTTCACGACTGAATCATCTTTCACCTCCATTGTTTTCGAACTACTCCCAACATTATCAGTAGGTTTACCAATCACAATTCCTTTCGAAATTGGTCTTGTAATTGGCATGGTTGTTACGATTGTTGAAGTAATCGGCCCAACAGATGCTATAACTGGCTTTGTTGTTGGGATCTTTGAAGAAAACATCTTTTCTACAACCTTCACATCATCACCATTGGCCTTCGAATCACCAGTTTTTCTTTCTCCCCCTTGCACCCCTGTGAAAACAGGTGAGATATTTGTTGTTGGAAGAAGGCTGGATATGCGAGAGAGAGGAGCAAGTTGCTTGTTGAGAATTGCTTCGAATTGTATGAACTTTTGAGATAAAAATTCAGGAGTGATCAGGGAAGAAGAAACCGACTGGACAGATAGATCTTTTAATTCTTTTAGCAAAGTAATCACTTCCAAAAAGTTGGCACTTTCTGTTGTTGAAAGTTGAGTAAGTTGAGGACTCAAACTTTCATATAATTTGACAAATTTTGTGACAGCGTCACAAATAATATCAATCTTCTGATTCAGAGATGCATAATCTTGTTGAACATTTGCAATCTCTTTTTGCATATCTTCACGAAGTTCATGAATCTGCAAATTGACATCCTCCCTGACTTTCTTTACGTCTTGAATAAAGAGAACATGCCTTTCCTTTGTTGCATTCTTTAATTCTTTCAAATCTCCGGAAAACTTTGAATTTTGAGAATTTATTCGGAGTTCATTATTTTGATCACTATGATCAACCGTCTCCAAAATTCGAGATTCAGAGTCTGTAATCATCCCAGATACTTTACTTACAACTCTGGCTTCAAACATTTTCAACAATGAATCAAACTCTAAACTTGAAACAGACGAACCACCCCCCAGAGCAGCTTGAGATTGAATTATAGAATTCAACTTCTGATTCAAAATTTTAAATTGCTTCATTGTCATCAGCATATGATCTGGAAACTCCTCTTCTTCTTCATGAAACTCTAATTCTTCAAACGTACCTCCAAAACCCTCATTATCAGTTTCGGTTTCCATGGAAACGGTTTCTTGAATGGTTGAATTAGGTTTGGGTGTATCAGTGGATTGAGAAGAAAAAATAGAAGTGAAGGGTTGATTGATAATGTTTTGGAATGTAGGGGAATCAGTGGTGGAAGTAATTGGAATTATTGGTGGAGGTAAAGAAACAGTATGTTCGAAAGTAAAAAAAGTTGGATGACCTTGATCTTCTTTATTCGAATCTCCTTCACCCATATTGACATTTGCATCCGTATCAGATACGTTTGCAGGGATGCCTGAAGTTCGTACCTCCTCAGAAACTGATTTGGCAACTGAGTGATGTGAGGTTTTCGAACCACTTTTTGTGTTGGAGACTTGCTTTTATGTGTTGACTTCATTTTGATTCTTCAAAACATACCAGTCTTCGAAGGAATGATCACTTGCTCTTGAGTTTCTTTAGCAACAGGCTCAATCACTTGTGTCTCAGCAACATACACTTCAACTGTTAGAGGCTTCTTCGTTGGAGATTTCGAAGATTTCAATTCTGTAATTTTGTCGTAATGAGAAGTGGTTTCAGTCTTCTTTGACCGCTTGGATTTCTTATCTTCCCTTTCCAATAGTATCCCAGTTTCGATTGTAGAATCAATAGTCTTCAAATATGCCACTAAAACAGAATTCGAAGGATCAACTCTTTTGAGCATTGCATCTGGAATACGAGCAACAGATGGAAAAACCTCAGCACTATCTGTGACATCCTTCGGATAGTGGTACGATTGAAAATCAGCCTTTTCTTCATCATTTGGTACCAAAATCCCTTCCTTGTTGTAAAAATGTTGCAAAATCAAGCTCCAGTATCTTGCACACGAAATACCATGAATAGCATTCGTGTGTTCTACACTCTTTTGGAATTCCTTCCACAATTGTGTAGAATAATCCACTTGAAGATCATAGTATAGCCCAGCAACCATGGCATATACTTCCATTCTTCCTTTGTCAAGACCAACTGTTCTCTGAGTTAAACATCTTAGAAAAATACCAAATAAGAAATTCCAGATACTTGGAAGACCAGATTTCTTAAAATCACTGATCTTGGATAACTGAGGCTGATATTCCATCTCATTAAACATATGAACTATTTGAGGAAATGTGAAAGCAACATACGGAGGTGAATTCGGAATTTCAAGAATTTGGCAAAAGAGTTTCTTTGATAATCTGACCTTTTTGTCATTCACCAGATGGAAAGTAATTGTATCAGAAGCTTTATTGTAAGTAGCAGTTGATCCGGCTTGAGAAAGCCATGAAATTGGAACAGAGAATGAACTGAACATCGCCTTAGACAAAACAGAGCTCTTTAAGGCACCGATTAACATCTTCAATTCGTCCGGGTATTTAGAAACATCACCCTCCAAGTAATAGTTAGTTGCTTGAATCTTCATAATTCGCAATGAAGATACATCTTCAGTGGTATGAGAAGGATCAACATCAACATGAACATAAGTCACCATTGTTAGGGTTTGAAAACTTTGAAGATCAGAGAATTTGGGAATGTGTTCTTTTTTCGATCGCGTAAACTAATAATGAACCCTTGAATCCCCTTTTATATGTAACCCTGAAGTTTGAATTTGAAGCGGGATGTATATTTAATGATATCTGATGTGACACCTTGAAAATCGGACCATTACTGCGTAAAAGTGGCCATGCGTCAAAAAGTATCTTTCACATCACCTTGAAATCCGGACAGAATACCATACGTCATTAAAAACGAGCCTGTATTGTTATCCCCAAGAAGATTGTAACCGTCAGAACCCTTCGTATGGAAGCAAGGCTCTTTCGCTTTTGGGATGAAAAGCGAAGTCATATGCCAGATGTTTGAAATCATCAGCCTGAGTTGGTATTACTCAGAACCTCAAGGATTTCGTGAGTGCAGTGTTCCAAAGAATCTAGACGAGAAACAAAGATAAGAAAAATTTGGGATATTGTGATGTCAAAATATTAATTTGACACAAAGGCAGATAATATCCCGGGCAAAGATTGCTTCATTAATCATTAAGAGAAATGATCAACAACTTGTGTAGGTTCCCGTGAAATACAATCGAATACTTGTAAATAAGTATCAAAGGGCTTCTTTTATAATGCTTCGTGGGTAGTTTAAAAATTTCGTTACATGTCAACCTAAACATAAGGTGATAAATTGTAACATAAATTAGTTGTTTGACCAGTGTAGTCAGGGACAAGTTTGTTTTGATAAATTTGAGGTGACATTGAAGTTCGAATGAAACTCACACGGAAATCATTTTCAAGAAAAAAATTGTGCTGGATCTTGTTGGGTAACAAACATCATGGGTTTCAAATGTTTGATCAAGACCACTCATACGAATTGAATATGATTTGGAGTTTCGAATGTTGGTACTAAACCAAATGTTTCGTGAAAATCTGGAACATAGATCCCCGTCAATTCCTTAAAAGTTTAGAAAATTGGGTTTCTCTTTCATCACGGTCTCATGATGTCAGATCATAAACACATATTTTTGATATATCTAAGTCTCGATGGGTTTGATCAGAGACCTCTCGGACATATGTCTTCGTGTGTGATCGTGTAAGAACTTTATGGGTGAAAAAGATTGGTGTAAGACACGAAAGGTACCTCTGTTATATTTTTGGACAAAACAGTAAATTCTTAACTCATTTTGAGAAGAGTCAGGTAGCTCAGAGACTAATGTGAATATAAGCCTTATTGGGAAGAAATTTTCGTATGAATAATTTCATTAAGGCTTTCGTACACACACATTGAGTCATTGGAGGTTTTGGACAACATGCAGCTGCATGCTTCTAGGGACAACTTAACTAGTTCAAAATATTGAAAATTTATTGATTCGTACGAAAAATGTACCTGACCCTAGAACTGCAAGCATAATCCACTGTGTATCATCATAAATATCTGCAACAAAATACTAAAAAGAAATTAGAAACAAAATATTTTTGTTGTTTTGATTTTTTCGAAAATAGAGAAAGAACTAAAGCAAAACAAAATCTTTTTGGATTTTTAAATTTTTCGAAAATTAAATGACAAAAACAAACGAAAATCTTTTTGGATTTTTAATTTTTCGAAAATTAAATGACAAACACAAACGAAAATCTTTTTGGATTTTTAATTTTTTTTCGAAAATTAAATGACAAAAACAAACGAAAATCTTTTTGGATTTTTAATTTTTCTAAAATTAAAAGCTAACTGTACTTGTTGCATATATACGAAATTTTATCATCCCCTGATTAGTGACAACTTTACGAATTCGAAGGGATTCGAAGCGTTGACTATGAACAGTAACCTCTGAATCAACCCTTCAAATATATGATAAATTTACGAATTCGAAGAGATTCGAAGCGTTGACTATGAACAGTAACCTCTGAACATTGACTGTTATTGCTTTGTTTTTCATTCAGCACCTCTGAATCATTCCTGGTCAATCACTATTCTCCTTTTTCGCATGGAACAAAATTTCCATTTACCATTCAAACTCCTTCTAAAATTTTCACAAAGGATTTTTCATCTAAAGGTTTCGTGAAAATATCAGCTAACTGATCAGTTGTTTTCACAAAATGTACTTCAATATTTCCATCCTCCACGTGATCCTTGATGAAATGATAATGAAGAGCTATATGTTTAGGCTTCGAATGCTGCACAGGATTATGACAAATTCTTATTGCACTTTGAGAATCACAATATAATGGAATCTTTTTCATATTGATTGCATAATCACGTAATTGACTTTGAATCTATATAATTTGTGATGTGCAAGCAGCAGCAGCCACATATTCTACTTCAGCTGTTGAAATTGATACACATGTTTGCTTTTTTGACTGCCAGCTCACCAATTTGACATCGAGAAATTGACATCCGCCACTTGTGCTTTTTCTATCAAGATTATAACCACCCAAGTCTGCATCCGAATAAGCTTGTACAAAGAACCCAGTTTTCGAAAGATACCACAATCCTAACGAAATTGTTCCTTTAAGATAACGAAATATATTCTTCACAGCAGTGAGATGTGGTTCTCGTGGATTTGACTGATACCTATCACAATTACACACAGAAAACATGATATCAGGTCTACTTGCTGTAAGATAAAGTAATGAACCAATCATGCTCCTGTAAAGAGTTATGTCAACTGCAGGTTTATCTAACGAAGGTGTCAACTTTATGCCAGTTGCCATAGGAACTCGTAACTTTGTGCTATTCGTCAATCCAAACTTCTCTAGCAGATTCTTCGTATATTTTTCTTGATTAATAAAAATTCCTTCTTTGCTTTGACGAATATTCAGTCCAAGAAAATTATTGATTTTTCCCATCATGCTCATTTCGAACTTACTTTTCATCAAATATTCGAATTCTCTAGATAAAGCAGGGTCAGTTGAGCCAAAACTAATATCATCAACATAAATTTGAACAAGCATTAGATGATTCCCAACTTTCTTTCGAAATAATGTGGGGTCAACAGATCCTTGTTTAAATTTAGATTATTTCAAAAATGAAGTAAGAGTTGTATACCATGCTCATGGTGCTTGTTTTAAACCATAAACTGCCTTATCTAATATATAAACATGATCTGGATATTCTTCGTTAATAAAACTTGGGGGTTGTTCCACGTAAACTGTTTCTTCAAGCTCTCCATTTAAAAATGCACACTTCACGTCCATTTGATAAACATCAAAGTCTTTGTGAGCTGCATAAGCCAGAAATATACGAACAGCCTCGAGTCTTGCGACATGGGCAAAAGTTTCTTCATAGTCGATTCCTTCTTGTTGTGAATATCCTTTAACAACAAGTCTGGCGTTGTTTCGAACAATATTTCCATCTTTGTCGGTTTTGTTTTTAAAAATCCATTTTAACCCGACAATCGAAACATTTTCAGGTTTAGGAATTAATCTCCAAACCTTGTTTCGTTCAAATTCAGAGAATTCAGAATGCATAGCAACAACCCAATCTGAGTGTTCCACTGCAACCTTAACTGTTTTTGGTTCAATTTTAAAGATGAAAACATTAAACATGCAAAATTCTTGATGAGTATTCAATACCTCATTCTTTGCACGTATTTGAGCTCTTGTTAAAATACCCTCTTGTGGATTTCCAATTATTTGATCTTTCGGATGATCTCTTGTCCACTTTTCCATTGGCGGATAAGCTGGATCAAATTCCAAAGGTGCATCTTCGTATAAATCATCATTCTCAGAACCTGCAATCGAACAAACATCATCAAAATCATTATTATTCTCAATGTTTTCTAAATACCCCCCCTCAACATTATGCTCCCCCTCAACATCAACACTCAATCTTTCATTCTCCCCCTCGAAAGAATTCTCTCCCTCAACTAGAGTGTTCGAATCCAAGTGCTCCTCCTCCACTGGATTATTTTGCATACTTTCGCCTTTCTCTGGAGAAGTTGATGTTGAATCATCAGTAAGCTTCGTTAATTCAGAGCGATGATTATCATTTGCATTTATTTCGACATCAACAACATGATCTGAAATACCAAAAATTAAATCATAATCAATATCTAAGGTTTGTGAAGATTCAGATTCATCTTGTATTTCTTTTAGAATAGGATGATTTTCACACTTCGTTTCAGTTTGTTTAATATAATAATCATCAAATGTAAGATTAAAAGTTTCTTCAACTTTTCGTGTTCTTTTGTTCAACACACGATATGCGACTGAATTATGCGAATATCCCAAGAAAATCCCTTCATCTGCTTTAGCTTGAAATTTTGTAAGATTATCCTTGAGATTCATTATAAAGCACCTGCATCCGAAAACATGGAAAAATTTGACGTTAGGTTTTCTATTGTGAAGAATTTCATATGGAGTGATGTTAAAACGACGATGAATGAAAGATCTGTTTTGAGTAAAACATGCGGTGGATACTGCTTCAGCCCAAAGGTATTGTGGAAGATTCGCATATGCCAACATAGTCCTTGCCGCTTCGCATAGAGACCAATTTCTTCGTTCAACAACACCATTTTGTGTGGTGTGTATGGAGATGAAAAATTATGTGAAATCCCTTTGTCCACCAAAAATGAATCAAGAACATTGTTCTTAAACTCAGTTCCATGATCACTCTTAATTTTTCGAACAATCTTCTTCGATGTTGTTTCCATCTTTTTGATAAAATCAATCATGATTTGTGCAACTTCGGATTTAAGCATGCGAAAATAAACCCATGTAAATCTGGAAAAATCATCAACAATGACTAATATGTATTGTTTCTTGTTGATTGTTGAAACTGTTGATGGACCACACAAATCAATATGTAACAGCTTGTAACATCCCAAGTTCGGAAGCAAGAAGTTGAAGGGTGCTAAGTAAAAATAAAGGAAGGGACTCGGCAAGTAGGTCTCTTGACTCGCCGAGTCGAAGCGGGTGCATGGCACGGGGTTAAGTGGCCTGACTCGACGAGTCGGCGGCTGGATTCGACGAGTCAGTGCTGGTCGAGGAAAAAACCCTAATCTTCGGGGTTGCACCCTATTTAAAGGACTTAATGTCCTCCCCTCAGCTCCCTTAGCTCCCTTTGAGACCCATAAACCCTAGAATCGTGAGTGAGAGCCATTGGAAGCAAATTGGAGCATTGTTAAGTGTTTTGTGAAGAGATTTTGAAGATCAAGAAGCTTGGATCAAGGAGATTTGTGGAGATTCAGATTACTCTTCAGCAGGAGGTCATTTTGGAGGTAATGAAGCGTTATCCTTGGCTTTCCCCTTTCTAGATCCATTTTCATGGAAGTTTTAGGGCTTGTTTGGAGATGATATGACGAGATCTTGGTGTATAAGTTAGATCTGGAGTTGAAACTCCAGATCTGAGCTCTATTTGGATCAAAGATGCAGAAAGCCCTTTTGGTTGCTATGCAAAAGCCTTTCCCCAAGAGTTAAGTCCCTTTCTAGCTTGGTTTTTGGTATTATGGGGCAAGAAGCACGTAAAGGTAGCAACTTTATGTTGCTAATGGACTCTAGAGACCCCGATCTATTGTTTGGAGCAAATGAGTAGCTCTGTGACTCGAGATTTTGGGAATGCACGTATGGACTCGACGAGTCTGGGAGATGACTCGGCGAGTCGGGCTAGAGATCAGACTTTGAGTCGCGTAGTAACTCGGCGAGTCGCATGGGTGACTCGGCGAGTCTTATGATGATGAGCTTGGACTCGACGAGTTGGAAGAACAACTCGGCGAGTCTATTGAAGATTGTCGTGGACTCGGCGAGTCTGTTCTTGGACTCGGCGAGTCTGGTCGCAAAACCCCTAACCTCTTTTGGTTAAGACGCAGATCAGTGAGTCGAGGGGTGACTTAGTGAGTTGGACAGGATGGGACTCGGAGATCGTTGGACTCGACGAGTCTTGGGGTGACTCGGCGAGTAGACTCGGGTTATGGGAATTTTTGAGTATAGGGACTCGACGAGTCGACGGGTCGACTCGGCGAGTAGAGTCAGTCAGGGAGGTTGACTTTGACTGAGGACTTTGACTTTGACAAAGAGTTGACCAGTTTGACTTCCAAGGGTATTTATGGAATTGGTTCTTTGGTAGTGTTCGGTGGTGGAGTCCGTGTCGGTGATCGGAGCAGCTGATCTTATCCTTTCAGTCGGCAATTGCGAGGTGAGTTATCCTCACTATATCGACAGGGTCTACGGCACCAAGGCTGGCCCTTTATCGGATGGAAATCTGGGTATTGTTTGTTATGTTATTGTTTTGCTAGATCTGCATCCTGGTATTTAGGATGGTGTTATGTTAGTGACCTGGTTAAGGTCGGTACCCGGGATATAGGGTAATGTTATGCTAGTGACCGGTTAGGTCGGAATCCTGGTTAGGATGTTGATATGCTATGTGATCTGTTAGACTGTTTGTCTGGTTGAGGATTGTTATGTGATTGATTGTTTTATGTGCACATGGTTGTTTGACGGGGGTTGGGTTGAGGCGGGTCCTGCTTTGTGCTGAAGGCCAACATACCCAGGGCGGACCGGATATTACGAAGGCCCAGCGAGCGATCCGGATAGGCTGAAGGCCCCAAGAGGGCGAACCAGACGTGCCGAGGCTCGGGGAGTGGACCAGGCCGACTGAAGGCCCGGTGCGGTCGGACCAGTCATACTGTAGACTCAGAGAGTGGACCAGGTGGATTGAACGCCCGGTGCGGGCGGACCAATCACACTGTAGACTCGACATACATGGCTAGACTCGGAGGGTGGACCAGGTGGACTCAAGGCCCGGTGCGGGCGGACCAGTCACACAGTAGACCCGATGTGCATGGTTGTTCTATTTATGATATGTTATGAGTATGATATGTGTGGTTGGTATTTTGGGGGTAACTCACTAAGCTTTCGGGCTTACAGTTTCAGTGTATTGTTTCAGGTACTTCAGGAGATCGTGGCAAGGCGAAGGCGTGATCGTACCGCTCCTCATGTTTTATGATTTATATGATATGGTTCTGGGGGATACTCTAATGTTTAAACTATTTTGAAAATGAGTTGTATGAACGTAATTGTTTTTGAATGATTTAAAATGTTTTAATTTGGCTCAAATTTTATGGGTGTTACAAGTTGGTATCAGAGCCTTGGTTTGAGTGAATTGGAGGAACATTCATGTGAATCCAGTCTCAAATCAAGGAGGGATTTTCAAAATGGTTTTCAAAAGGTTTTCGAAATAAGTAAAGGAGGATCCAGAGGGTACGATCAGCCAGAGCCAGTAAGTAGACCCCAAAATACCATACAAGTTATTTGATTATGTGATATGTTAGAACAACATGCTAGTACTAGGCTAGGGATCTTCAGGAATTGCATGATAGAATTGCCTGATTATGTGATGCCTATTAGCCTAGGGTTTTCCTTATTTGAGATATGCAGCTTTTCCTCTAGGAGTGAGGATTGAGCGGGTGTATGTATATATGGTTAGAGTGTTGTGGTGATACTTGAGACAAATATGGGTAGGTGTGGAAGGTAGTATGGGCCCGTACTACTGAAAGCACAGGACCCATACGCGTATCAAGGAAGTCACAACTCTCTAGGGTATCGGTTATGAGATAGTTCCCCGGGTGAATATGTGATGTGTCTAAGGGTCTCGTTGGTGTATTGCAGTATGGCGATTACGAGACGTTTCGGGGCAGGATCCGGTTCGGGATCAGGATCGGGAGAGGGTGGTCAGGATGGGTCAGTACCACCCGAGGTCATTGGTCAGATGAGTACGGACGAGTTGGATGCCAGGATTCGTGAGATCCTGCATGATGAGGTTGCTGCTATGTTCCGGGCTGAGTTGCCAGAGATGTTTGGGTCGATCAAGACCGCCATGGTCGAGTACTTTGATGAGCGGTATGCAGCTCTTGCAGAGACGGCTGCCGCGGCAGCTGCAGCGGCTGTAGCAGCGGCAGGTGGAGGAGCCGGTCGAGGTTTTCAGTATCGCGACTTCGATAATACGAAGCCCCTACTTTCGATGGAGTTCAGGATCCGATCGTTGCTATGAGGTGGTTGTCAGACGTGGAGGGATGTTTCTTCACGTGTTCATGCCCTACTCATCAGAGGGTGATGTGTGCTCTGAACCTTTTGAGGCTCGGAGCGAAGGATTGGTGGAGGTTGACTACGGGATCTTATTCTGATGCGCAGCACTCGTTATGTTCCGCGGGTTGAGAGAGAGAGATTGGCTCAGGAGTTCCTGGAGCTGAAGCAGGATTCAGAGTCGGCGACGGAGATCACCAGGATGTTTATTGAGAGGGCGATGTTTTGCCCAGAGTTTGCTTCAGAGCAGGCTCAGATGTCCCGATATCTGAGTATGCTCAAGAGGGACATCAGGCAGTTTGTGTCCACGCAAAGGTGTGATACCTTGTTAGAGCTGCAGGAGGCCGCCAGGCGGCGGGAGTTAGAGATGGAGTTGCAGTTACTAGAGCAGAGACAGGCCCCGGTGCAGTCGCAGCCGGCGCCGAAACGGTCCAAAACCGTTGACTCCAGGATTGGGGGTCAGAGCAGCCACACTTGTGAGAAGTGTGGGAAGGGTCATACCGGAGTTTGTAGGTCCGGTGGTGCGTGCCGCAAGTACGGGAGAGAGGGGCATTATGCGAGGGATTGCCGTCAGTCGGCCCCGGGGCAGGATACGAGAATTTGTTATCATTGTCATCAAATTGGACACTTGAGGGCCAACTGCCCACAGTTTGCTGCAGGAACGGTGCAGGCTCCAGCACCGGCCACTTTGAGGATTACGGGTCGAGGTCAGGGTGGAGCGGAGCCTCCGAGGGCTCAGGGACGCGCATTTCAGCTTACAACAGAGGAGGTCAGGGCAAAGCCAGGTGCAGCTGCGGGTATGTTTCCATTGTGATATCTTGTTATCTTGTTGATTGTGTAGTATGGTAAATCTGTCTGCCTTGTTTCGCATGTTTCATAGTATGATTGAGGATCTTAGTAGTTAGGAGTGGTAGTTAGTGTTCAGGAGGATTCTTGGTCAAAAGATAAGGTATATGATCTCGTTGCTTGGAATAGCGACTGCGTTGCGAGGAGTGTTCAGTTGAGATTCGAACTTCCTTGGAGTTCAGGTGTGCGATGGCGGAAGGGTTATACGGTGAAGGTTACTCACTCCCGAGGGAGTCAGTTCATGGATAAGAGGGAATATATGGAGTAAGGGCGATTGAGGCATGCCGGTTTTAGGAACGGTGGTTAGTAGTCGATGCACTAAGTGGGGGAGAATTGGAAAATTCTCTGGTGGAACAACATGCATCCAGGGATGGTTAGTTGCTGGATTTCAGCGTTGTGTTAGCCGAGAATGTAGAGATAGACACGTGGGGCAGGGAACAGACCATGGTTTTCAGAGAAAGTGATTGATTGTTGAGAGGCCTGGGATCAAGCCGGGGTAAAAGATTCATAGAACGGATGTGGAGTTCGGAACCCCTAGAGGGCTAGAACAGACTGCATGGGAGGGATTCCCGGAAGAAATGGTTCAGGGTGATGTGGGACGAAATTTGAGTGGTCCGGATAGACTGTAGGCCGGGAGGCGTACCAGTCAGGCTGAAGGCTCGAGGAACGGTCCAGACAGGCTGAAGGCCCAGGAGGGCGGTCCAGACATGCTGAAGGTTCTGAGAGTGGTCCAGATAGGCTGAAGGCCTGGGAAGGCGGTCCAGTCATGCTGAAGACTCTGTATGTGTTCATGGATCGATAGGAGGAGAATGAGTGAATAAGTCACCATGCAGTAGTAATCGATATGGTCTGGCCCCAAGTATTGATCATGATGATGGAGTCGGCCGGAGGTTCAGGGAACGGTCCAGACAGGCTGAAGGCCCAGGAGGGCGGTCCAGACATGCTGAAGGTTCTGAGAGTGGTCCAGATAGGCTGAAGGCCTGGAAGGGCGGTCCAGTCATGCTGAAGACTCTGTATGTGTTAGTGGATTGGTAGAGTGGAGTTTAGCTCAGTGGCACTTATAAGTGCGGTTATGGTTGTGGAGTAGACTTCCTGGAAAGGAAAGGTATGTAACTCCGGAAGGAGTGTGGGTCCTCTGAAAGGGAGGCAGTGGAGTAAATGGATGATCGAAAGTGATTCAGTTATTGGTAGTAAGCACTAGGATTGTACCAGATATATGGAAGCACATACGGGTTGGATGCCCGTTGAGGTTGTGGCAATGTTGGATGATGCGCAGGCATGTTTTCGGTCTCCTTGGAAGAGGAGGAGGATAGTGGTTCCAGATCGGGGAATGGGACAGAGGAAGGTGATTCAGCAGGATAACAGACTCGGGAGCAGTCTGGACCGGTGCTGAGGACTGCATACGGATATTACACTCGGAGGTCAAGGACCTAGAGATCGCGATAGGGAAGTGTGGGTGGACTGCACTCCGTTGTGTCGAACCGAAGGGTTTGAGGGTGACGCAAGGACAAGGTCCTTAGTTCCGAGTATGGTTGTAGGCTTGGGTTATGTATGTGGAGGTATTCCAACCTGGGGTATTCCATCATGAGGATTCGTTCCAGGTTGCTAGTTGTCATGGTTATCGCCAATCTTGGGTGAAGGAAGATGAATTAGTGTCTTGGCGGAGCTCAGTGGGTGTTGTGGTATCCAGTTTTCGCAGGTTGCGAATGAATGCGTAAGACGGAAGTAAGGTAGTGTCTTCAGGTGGCACTTAGTTGATGAGTGTTGTCATCAGAGAAAAGAAGCCGATGGCCGGCTTGAAGCAGTTGATCAGGACCCTGCAAGGGAAGAGATGGATTTTAGGGATTCGATAGCAGTGATTGAAGGAATCTCGGCCGGTTTGAGATCAGTGGATGCATTGTGGGAGTATCATCCGGAAGTTCGTGTTGCCGCAGGCTTCGAGGACGAAGCCTAATTTAAGTGGGGGAGAATTGGAACATCCCAAGTTCGGAAGCAAGAAGTTGAAGGGTGCTAAGTGAAAATAAAGGAAGGGACTCGGCGAGTAGGTCTCTTGACTCGCCGAGTCGAAGCGGGTGCATGGCACGGGGTTAAGTGGCCTGACTCGGCGAGTCGGCGGCTGGACTCGACGAGTCAGTGCTGGTCGAGGAAAAAACCCTAATCTTTAGGGTTGCACCCTATTTAAAGGACTTAATGTCCTCCCCTCAGCTCCCTTAGCCCCCTTTGAGACCCAGAAACCCTAGAATCGTGAGTGAGAGCCATTGGAAGCAAATTGGAGCATTGTTAAGTGTTTTGTGAAGAGATCTTGAAGATCAAGAAGCTTGGATCAAGGAGATTTGTGGAGATTCAGATTACTCTTTAGGAGGAGGTCGTTTTGGAGGTAATGAATCGTTATCCTTGGCTTTCCCCTTTCTAGATCCATTTTCATGGAAGTTTTAGGGCTTGTTTGGAGATGATATGATGAGATCTTGGTGTATAAGTTAGATTTGGAGTTGAAACTCCAGATCTGAGCTCTATTTGGATCAAAGATGCAGAAAGCCCTTATGGTTGCTATGCAAAAGCCTTTCCCCAAGAGTTAAGTCCCTTTCTGGCTTGGTTTTTGGTATTATGGGGCAAGAAGCACGTAAAGGTAGCAACTTTATGTCGCTAATGGACTCTAGAGACCCCGATCTATTGTTTAGAGCAAAGGAGTAGCTCTGTGACTCGAGATTTTGGGAATGCACGTATGGACTCGACGAGTCTGGGAGATGACTCGGCGAGTCGGGCTAGAGATCAGACTTTGAGTCGCGTAGTAACTCGGCGAGTCGCATGGGTGACTCGGCGAGTCTTGTGATGATGAGCTTGGACTCGACGAGTTGGAAGAACAACTCGGCGAGTCTATTGAAGATTGTCGTGGACTCGGCGAGTCTGTTCTTGGACTCGGCGAGTCTGGTCGCAGAACCCCTAACCTCTTTTGGTTAAGACGCAGATCAGTTAGTCGAGGGGTGACTCAGTGAGTTGGACAGGATGGGACTCGGAGATTGTTGGAGTCGACGAGTCTTGGGGTGACTCGGCGAGTAGACTCGGGTTATAGGAATTTCTGAGTATAGGGACTCGACGAGTCGACGGGTCGACTCGACGAGTAGAGTCAGTCAGGGAGGTTGACTTTGACTGAGGACTTTGACTTTGACCAAGAGTTGACCAGTTTGACTTCCAAGGGTATTTTGGTGATTTTGGTATTTATGGAATTGGTTCTTTGGTAGTGTTCGGTGGTGGAGTTCGTGTCGGTGATCGGAGCAGCTAATCTTATCCTTTCAGTCGGCAATTGCGAGGTGAGTTATCCTCACTATATCGACAGGGTCTACGGCACCAAGGCTGGCCCTTTATCGGATGGAAATCCGGGTATTGTTTGTTATGTTATTGTTTTGCTAGATCTGCATCCTGGTATTTAGGATGGTGTTATGTTAGTGACCTGGTTAAGGTCGGTACCCGGGATATAGGGTAATGTTATGCTAGTGACCGGTTAGGTCGGAATCCTGGTTAGGATGTTGATATGCTATGTGATCTGTTAGACTGTTTGTCTGGTTGAGGATTGTTATGTGATTGATTGTTTTATGTGCACATGGTTGTTTGACGGGGGTTGGGTTGAGGCGGGTCGTGCTTTGTGCTGAAGGCCAACATACCCAGGGCGGACCGGATATTACGAAGGCCCAGCGAGCGATCCGGATAGGCTGAAGGCCCCAAGAGGGTGGACCAGACGTGCCGAGGCTCGGGGAGTGGACCAGGCCGACTGAACGCCCGGTGCGGGCGGACCAGTCATACTGTAGACTCAGAGAGTGGACCAGGTGGATTGAACGCCCGGTGCGGGTGGACCAATTACACTGTAGACTCGACGTACATGGCTAGACTCGGAGGGTGGACCAGGTGGACTGAAGGCCCGGTGCGGGCGGACCAGTCACACAGTAGACCCGATGTGCATGGTTGTTCTATTTATGATATGTTATGAGTATGATATGTGTGGTTGGTATTTTGGGGGTAACTCACTAAGCTTTCGGGCTTACAGTTTCAGTGTATTGTTTCAGGTACTTCAGGAGATCGTGGCAAGGCGAAGGCGTGATCGTACCGCTCCTCATGTTTTATTATTTATATGATATGGTTCTGGGGGATACTCTGATGTTTAAACAATTTTGAAAACGAGTTGTATGAACGTAATGGGTTTTGAATGATTTAAAATGTTTTAATTTGGCTCAAATTTTATGGGTGTTACACAGCTCCAGAGGTGCGACTATTTTCGAATCTATAGTAATTGGATGTCCTTGTTTATGTTGCTTTCCAACTTCACAAGCTGCACACAAATAATTATTATCAAATTTAAGTACAGGTAAACCTCTTACCAGATCTTGTACCACAAGTTTGTTGATGTTTCGAAAGTTGAGATGAGAAAGTCTTCGATGCCAAAGCCAACTTAAGTCTGATGTTACTTTTGAAAGAAGACATATAGCAGGTTTCCCTACTATCGGATTGATGTCCAAAGTAAACATGTCACCTTTCCTTTTGGATTTAAGTAAAACTTCATTAGTGTTGACATTCGAAATAATACTTCCTTTTTCATTAAAAAGAACTTGATTGCTTGTGCCCACAACAAGTTGGGAAACACTTATCAAGTTATGTTGAAGACCTTCAACATATGCAACACGATTCACTGTGAATTGTCCGTTTGTGATCTTCCCATATCCTTTGACTTGACATTTTTGATTGTTCCCAAACTTCACAACTCCAACATTCTTTAGGCTTCGAAAATCACGTAAATTCTCCTTCTTCCCAGTCATGTGACGAGAGCAACCACTATCAATGTACCATTTATTATCATATTGCTCGTCACATAGTAACTACAATCAGTGGAAAAATTTAGGTACCCAAGGCTTTTTGGGTCCTTGGAAATTAGATTTCAATTTCGAATGTAATGAAGAACTTTTAACCCAATCACAAACTTTGGTTTTGAGACTATCAATTAAGTTTACATCTTCATTTAAAGGAACCGAAACATAAGATTTTGATGGTTTCGAATGTTCACTAACATTACCCTTCGTATTCTGAGTTTGTGAATGTACATTCTTTGTTTTTATTACTGCTTTCCATGCTTTGACAGACATGTTCGAATCCTTAGAAGATAAACTTCCATTTGATGAAGTATTTACATATTTTTCATAGGCTTCGTGAATTTGCTCCTTTGAAAATGTATTCGACTGATACATTTTTCCTTTTCCTTCAAGCCAATGATCAATGTTCTTCCTTGAAGTTATTCCCTTTTCATGTGAAATTTTCATAGTTTCTTTCTTCGTATGATTAGGAAAATTTGGCTTTTTAGGAACAAAATCAACTTTTGGATTGGTTAGAAAAGATTCACCATAAGATGTATCAACAGTGGATTTAAAATCTTGACGTTGAAAGAATTTTTTATTTGGATTTGATGTATTTGAAATTTTAGTTTTTGAGACTTTCGAAAACTTTGGTTGTTTATTCACTTCAGACCTTAAATGATTTGATTGTGATGAATGTAGATTATTTGTTGAAAAAGAGGAATTTTTATCTTTAAAAACATTTTTGGGTGATTGTGATTCAGACATCTTTTGAGACTCAATAATCTGCCAAAATATTTTCTTCCTAGCTTGTCTTTTTGAAATGTTATTTTCCTTCAAAAAATTTTCAATTTGATCTTTGAATTCCTTGGAGTTTAGTTTGACAATTTTTTTCATTTTCCTTTACAACTTGTTTTGAATTCTCTTTTTCAACTTTTGATTTTTCAACCCATTTTCTTTGCGGTTTTTGACGGTGAAAAACATACGAATTCTTTGTTAGGTTGTTTTCAACTATGCTTTGATTTGCAAAGAAACCTTCATCAGTTGTTTTCAAATTATCTTCTTCAACTAACTTCTTTAATTCTGGTTTGATATTCTCAACATTTCAGTAGTTACGAATACTTGATTTGGAAAAATGACATCATCTGTACACTTGAAATTCGGATAAACCACAATATTCGTTCCAAGATAGTGATCACCTTGTTCATTCATCACTTTTTCAAACTTTTGTGTATCACCATACACTTGATCAACCACTATTCGAGGAATTTCTTCTTCCTTTGAAGATTTCTTTTCCTTCGAAATTTCTTCTTCTTTTTCATCATCGCTATCATCAGTTTGACTGTCTCTGAGATCCACGAAGTCCATATCACAAACTTTCGTAGTTGAGGGTATATCAGTTTCTTTCTTAACCATCAAGTCCTTAACTTTTTCTTTCCCTTTAAATGTTGATGCAACATTAACAACAGACAACTGGGAACAGTCAACATCCTCAAGATCACTAATTTCACTAATATTGTCAGAATTATCTTCAATATGAGCAAAATTAGATTGAGAATCAGATGCTGAATTCTCAGTCTTTTTCAAAATTTGAATTTGTTCAGATTTAGTCAAAGTATCATTCACTATGTTAACTAACTCATTCGCATCAAGACATTCATCAAATTTTGACAATTCCATATTTATATCTATCATCAGGAACTTTGTCAAAATCAACTATTATTTTCTCACAATCATACGAAATATTATCTACCTTAGCTCTTTCGAATGCTAGAAAAGGTAGTAATTTTCTATGTTGCTCTTTACTTATTTCACATGAATGATGTAAATCAGTTAATTTGCTATAAAGTCTCTTAGCAGAATTACAGTATATGTTTCTTTGTGCTAGCAAAAGTTTGACTTCATTTGACAAAGTATCTCTATCACACATAATATTCGTTATTTGTAATTCTAAACAATCAACTTTACTTATTTTCATGTCTAATCGCTTTTTGGTCTCTAATAACTCCATGGACAACTTGTTGGCCTCATTGCTAGCAGACACAACAATTGAATCAAAATAAGTAACAGTCTCATCAAAAGATATTAGTTCAGAGTCATAAGCATGTGTAGAAATATTAAAAGATTCGAGAATATTACGTACCTTTGTTGTCATTGGAGATTTGTCTGCTGTCTTGGATACGAAGCATCTTCCTTTCACTTCGAATTCCTCTTCATCTGAGTCCTTCTCCATCTTCGCATACATTGCTCCATGTGTTGGATTCCTCATTTCTTCATTGTCTGATCCGGATGACCAGATTTGATATGTTCCATCCTCCTCCTGTTCACCCCTTGCAACCAGTGATAAATTCTTGGCTTTCGCACAAACCTGCTCAACCTTCTCTGCATAATAAGCCTCATCTTTGACTTTATTCTTTCTCTCATCCTTCTTCCTAAGCATACAATCGTTCGCAAGATGATTGGCTCCATTGCAATAATGACAATCAACACCACCATCACCTTTCAGCTTTTTCTCACTCTTTCCTTCAGACATTTTCGAATCTTTCTTCTTAATCTTATTTTTCTCTTCAACAATAGTTTTACTCATAATACTTCCTTTTACCTCAGCAAGCTTGTCCTTCAGATTGAACGGCTTTTTGAAAAATTTCTTGACACGATTATTTGAGTAAAATGCTATTGCCTCATCATCCGAATTCATGATGAATCCCTCTTCTTCCTCAGAATCACCATTTTCAGCTTCTTTCTCAGATATCTTTGACACAAGTGCCAATGGACCTCCCAAATTCAGCTTCGTCTCCTCAGCAATTTCATTTACCTCAGTTTCGTGTGTCTTCAACTGATTGTACAAATCATTGAGAGTTGATGTATCAAAACTTTGCTGATTCTTCACCATCATACTCACTCTTCTCCATTCTTTTCGAAGACCCATCACAAAGATGAGATTGAATTCCATTGAAGTCCTGGTAATTCCATAGCGGTTACAACGATAGATTAACTCGTTCAGTCGATCATAGTAGACTTCAATTGTTTCACCTTATTTTTGTCTGAAATCTTTCAGCTCAACCAAACACTGTTTGACTGAATTGATTTTCGTCTTCTCACTTCCTTGAAACTTATTTTTCAGATTGTTCCAGATCTCCTTTGCAGTTGTACAACTCCTTACATAATTGTACACAACTGGAGGTAAAGCTCCTCGCAATTCCCTCATACACCTCTTCTTCAGTTTCTTCAGACGATCAGTTTGATTATCAACACCAGAACTTGTAGAAGACGATCCAATTGCTTGAACATTCACCGGAACATTGACATCTCCAGTGATACATGACCATAATTCTTCATCAAGACCATTCAGATAATCCTGCATACGATCAGCCCACTGATCATAATATTCAGGGATTAGCATTGGAATTTTGGTTGATGATCCTAACAAATGAGAAAACGAGGTCATCAAATTGAGATTGAAGCTCGCCATTGTTGTACGGAAGATGACTTTGAAAATTTTTAAGAAGATTTGGAAATTTGAAAACAAACTAGTTGAATCAAATCGGAATTACAAGAAGAACACTCGATTCAACAATTCAAATGCAGAATCAAATCACAAACTAAAATCTAGACAAAATTTTCACGATCAAAAAGTGGGGAAACTTTTGAACCAAAAATTTGATTCAAAAACTTTTTGAATGGATGAAAATCAGATCACAGATGTGATTCCTGCTATGATACCAATTGAAGAATCAAAGAATCGAGCATAAAATGAATCAGAGTATCGAATCAAGTAAGAATGCGAAATTGAATACCGGATGTAAATATGATCTTGTTTCAGCTCTATTACGCTTTCGAATGTTGACAGAGTACAAAGACAGGTCTGTAAAAACACTTATCTAACTCTAGTAAATATCCCTATTTATAGGGAACAGAAAGCATACAAAAAATATACTAAGGCATGAACACTTAAGTTTCGAATAAAAGCGCCTTAGTAAAATACATTACAAAACATTCGAAGAGGCAAAATATATTTCGACTAATTACAACATTTTAACCCTTACATCGGGAGTGGTTATATCCTGAGTAGAGTGGTGGTTATCGCAACCGAAGGGGATTGGAGAAGTGATGTACGCATGGGTTCAGACCTTGGGTCTTGAGTTGAGTGCTGTATTGGGACGAGTGGTTCCAATTCTGTACCGGACTAGACTCTCGAGTGAATTTGATCCTAGTGGTGCTTTGAGTAGGAGGAACAAGATACCAGATTCGGAGATGGATTTTATTTTGAGTAGTATTTTTGTTCATCTGGTGTCTTAGACCTGAGTGGGTCAGTTAATTGGTATGGGAGAAACAGTGAGGCACATGAAATTTATGAGTAATAGACGACAAAGGTCGAGGGGGGAGACGATTTCAGTTGGGATTGTAGTATTCACCTAGGGCAAAGCGAGCTTCGTGACTTGTGTCCCGATGGGCCGAGATGGTTTTTACGAGAAAGAAGTCAGTGATACGTTTTGAGTATGCAATGGGTAACCTTTGGAGGTTCAACTGCTGAGTCGGGAGATGACCTGGTGCTCAGTTTTGAAAGGGATATTGAGAAGGGAGTTGGATTTTATGATTGTCAGATGTATGAGGATACTTCTGAACAAGTGTGATCATTTTCTGTGTCCGAGGACATGGTGTTGAGGGTTCGTTGTTCAGATGGGTTTTGTTTGCGGTACAGTGGATGGGTCCCTAGTGTGATGTGATCCTTTCATTCCTTGATATATGACCTGGATTGTTTATCATATCTAGTATGAGTAATAAGTATCCAATTATTGGTGAATGACTTGATTTTATCAGTCGCAACAAGAGAATCAGAGGGGCAGTGAGTTATCTGGGTCTGTTATTCGAAGAGCGATTATCATGGAGAAATTTGGTGAGGGCAGTCTGGCAGGGAGGCAGACCACTAGAGTTTCCAGGTTCTGGAGAGTCAGAATGGGCACTGTAGCGGCAAAAAGGGTCTGTCCTTCTTCAGGATTGAGAGTTCCTGTTTTGGGTTCAAGTTTCTTTGAGGAAGATTGTTGTATGGTATGAGATCCTTTCGGTGGTGTTTTCCCGTGTTATTGAGTTTTGTTCTAAGAATTGCTAAGGAGCGATTTCGAGGGCGAAATCAATTTAAGTGGGGGAGATTTGTAACATCTTGATTTCTGAGGCATAACATTTTATATATTATTTTTTTGAGTTTCCCTAGGTGACTGGACGAGTTGGTGCCTCAACTCGTCGAGTAGAGTCGAGATGGACATGCGGGGTAAATGAACGGACTCGACGAGTCATTGGGCCGACTCGCCGAGTTGGTGCTGAGAGAGAAAACCCTAAATTTCCGGGTTGGTGTAACACCCGATCTCAGGTATGCATTCAATTCAAGTATTTCTTATGTTTTCCTCTTGGACTCGACGAGTTGGAGGCCCAACTCGTCGAGTAGGGTCGTGATCTGCGGGAAGTTTAAGTGATCTACTCGACGAGTCGGGAGACTGACTCGGCGAGTAGATGCTGTTGAGTGAAACCCTAAAGTGAGGGTTTGCACCCTATTTAAACACATTATAACACCCCAACTCAGCCCCCATCGTCCAGAGCAAACCCTAACTCGATACCCTAGCTGTTTTTGTGTATTCTTGAGCCTTGTGGTGTTACTTTTGTGTGATTGAAGCTTGAAGAGGAGAAGGAGACTTGGGAGATCAAGGGGAAACAAGAAGATCCAGCGTTTTAAGCTCATTTCCAGCTTATTTGAGGTATAAAGCTGAAACTTTGTCTATTCATTATTTAGATCTTGATTTTGGACCTTTTCTACATCCATCTAAGCCCTAGTGAGGATGTATTCGGGATTTAGTATAAGATGTGAGTTTGTGCTTCAGATCTAGGGCTATTGGGGGTCTTTATGGCATAAAGGTGCCCACTTTGTTTCCATAAACACCCCATGCATCTTGTAGACCTTCTTTTATGGCTTTTTGAGCCAAAGGCCCATGCATGTACACGAAGTTTGAAGCTTTACGTGTAAAATGGATACTAGGAGGCCAAATCTATGGTTTTGATGTGTTAAGACCCATTCAAATCGACTGTATAGTAATGGTCAAGGATGGACTTGGCGAGTCGTTCTTGAGACTCGGCGAGTCAGGGTGTAATGACCACCAAATCCTTTCTATTGTTGGGCCAGATGTTAGTATAGAAGGTCCCTTAGTTGTTTAGGCTCATAAGGGACCTGGGAATCATGGGACTCGACGAGCATATGAGCAAACTCGACGAGTCTAGGGCAATCTCCCAATCTTGGAAGATGGACTCGACGAGTTGTTCATACAACTCGACGAGTCATAGACTAGACACATTCTTATGTGGGAGATGAACTCGACGAGTTCAGGGATGAACTCGACGAGTCGGATGAAGATGGTCACGATGGTATGATTGAAGGAGAACCCATCGAGTTCTTGCTAGACTCGAAGAGTAGAGTCGGGGATTGGTTTGGGTTAGAGGAGTATGGACTCAACGAGTTGGTAGACCAAATCGGCGAGTCAGGTCAACTAGATGTTGACTTTGACCAAAGTTGACTTTAACTGAATTGAGCTGACCCCAGTTAGGGTTGCTTATTCAAATTGATAACTTAGAAGGGTTGTCGTGTAGGGATTGAGGAGTCTAGGAGAGTCGATTTTCACACCGAGGACAGTTCAGACACTACACGACATCGAGGTGAGTTACCTTCCTGTAGAAGTGGGTCTAAGGCACCAAGGCCGGCCCACTAGGAGTTGTCTAGTTGAGATAATTGTCTTTGTGATAATTGTCTGGTTTGTTATTTCTTGATATGTGTGTATGCTAGTACGCCATGTTGTGTGAGATAGTATCAGTAGGAGGGGACTAGTCCCCGATTCGGTCGCTAGGACCAACGGGTAGGTCGGACACCCCAGATATGTATGACAACATGATGATGATATGATATTATATGCAAGCGGTAGGGGTGAAATAGTCCCCATGTTCGGTTGAGATAGACCGGAGGGTAGGTCGGCGCCCCAGAATAGCCTGACATGGGTAGGTCAGCACCCCGGAACGACTTGACATGGGTAGGTCAGCACCCCAGAATTGCTTGACATGGGTAGGTCGGGCACCCCAGAATTGCCCGACAATATGCATGTTGTTTTGGTATGTGGTATGATTGGGGAACTCACTAAGCTTTATGCTTACAGTTTCAGTTTTGGTTTCAGGTACCTCTTCGTCCAAGGGGAAGGAGCCGGCGGTGTAGCTGCGCATCACACACACACATGATTTCCGCATGGAGTTTTCTGGGATTGTACTCTGATTTTCATTACTTTTGATGATATGGTTTTGAGACAAGTTGTGATGTTTTTTATAAATTGATGTGAAAATGGCAATGTTTTGATAAACTATTTTATAAGTTAATTAAAAATGAAATTTTTTGGCCTTGAAAATTGGGATGTTACAGGTGGGGCCTATTTAAGGAAACTTATAACCTCAAATACGCCTCACCAGCTGCCCAAACCTCCTGTGAGTAACCCTAGATCGCCATTGGAGCAAGGATGGAGTTCTTAAGCTAATATCAAGTGTTTTGGTGGGTCTTTTGGAAGGATAGGAGTATGATTCAAGCAAGGAACGAGTAAGGAGCTGTAGATCTAGCACTTCTCCATGTGGGGGCTTCTGTAGAAGGTATAAAGCCTGCATCTTTCTCATCTATTTTGTTGGATCTCATGTTTATGGGAGTTAGGGCTTTTTCAACATTTTGTTTGGGACAAAGAGTGCATGGAGTCTATTAGGTGGCCTAGACTCCAGATCTGGACCTTGTGAGGTCTAGAGAGTTTAAAGTTTACAACTTTATTCAGCCATATGAGAGCTATGGTGGTTAAACACCTTTGTTAGAGTTATTTTGCCATTTTAAGCACCCATGCCATGCACGAACGTAAAGATCGAAGTTTTACGTGATAAATGAGCCCTAGGAGTATAGAATTGAGGTTTGGAAAGGTTCCTTCCTTGAAATTGTCTTAATGAGAAAAGAGTCTGGATGGACTCGCCGAATAGCTTGACATGGGTAGGTCAGCACCCCAGAACAGCTTAACATGGGTAGGTCAGCACCCCAGAATGGCTTGACATGGGTAGGCCGGGCACCCCAGAATTACCCGGCAATATGCATGTTGTTTTGGTATGTGGTATGATGGGGGAACTCACTAAGCTTCGTGCTTACAGTTTCAGTTTTGGTTTCAGGTACCTCTTCGTCCAAGGGGAAGGAGCCGACGGTGTAGCTGCGCATCACATACACATGATTTCCGCATGGAGTTTTCTGGGATTGTACTCTGATTTTTATTACTTTTGATGATATGGTTTTGAGACAAGTTGTGATGTTTTTTTATAAATTGATGTGACAATGGCAATGTTTTGATAAACTATTTTATAAGTTACTTAATTAAAAATGAAATTTTTTGGCCTTGAAAATTGGGATGTTACAAGTTGGTATCAGAGCCTTGGTTTGAGGGATTCGAACACACCTTCGAGGTGTCTGGACTCAAACCGTGGGATTTAATGATTTTCACAAGAAAACAGTTTTCTAAAATTTGAGTTAAAGAATTTTTGGAAAAAGAACAAGGTGTGTGATGCGTGCGACCGGCCGAGCTCAAGTAAGTTTTCTCCAAGATACCCATACTTGTTATGTTATGTTATATGCTATGATTCTGAGAACTACATGCTAGAATAGGGCTAAGGATTTAGGAGGATGCCTTGTATGCCTGATATATGATTCTGAGAACTGCATGCTAGAATAGGGCTAAGGATCTAGGAAGGATGCTTTGTATGCCTGTCGTATGAGCTGTATGTTAGGGCTGCCTAGTCAGCAGTAGGATAGCCTGATTAGGTTATGCTTGCTTTGGTTACTCAATGCACGAATGCTGCTTGCTTTGTGCTATAGGGGTTCTGGCCAACTTTAACTAACTAGTGAGCAGATATGTAGCAATATTCGCAAGCTAGTTAGGGAAGGGTGGTAGGGACCCCTAGTGCAGCTAATGGCGGAGAGTAGGTCGGAGGGTGCCCTAGGAAAGCCTAGGCTGAGATTAGTTGGAAAGGGATATTGGTTAAGGGACTTCGTGAAGTGGAGGCAATCCTTGAGGAAAGTACGGATAGATGTGGAAGGTAGTATGGGCCCGTACTACTGAAAGCAGAGGATCCGTACTCGAGTCAAGGAGGGACGGGATGGAACCAGGCAACTTGGGGAGTGTGTGAGACCTCTCGAGAGTATGGATGATCCTGACGTTTACGTGTTTATTTTAAGAATGGTGGTCACATGACATGGATCAGGAGCTTCAGGATCTGGATCAGGATCAGGATCAGGCTCGGGTGCAGGGTCCGAGCAGGTCGATGACGGGCTACGCGAGTTCATCGCGTCTAAGATTATGAGAGGTATCCTTGAGGCGACCCCGGTCATTTTCTGGTCGATCAAGGAGGGGATTATTGAGCTGATGGAGGATCGCCTCCGGACATTCAGGAGTGATTTGGTGTCTAGCCAGACGGGTACACGCACACTGTCCTTCAAGGACTTCAGGGGGAGTGGTGCGCCAGACTTTCACGGGGTGAAAGACCCCATTGCTGCCAGGAGATGGATCGCAGACATTGAGTCTGTACAGTTGACGAGCTTCTGCCCGGAGGGGTCGAAGGTCGGCTTTGCTGCGAGATGTTTGAGGGATAGAGCTAGAGATTGGTGGGAGTCAGTGGGTGACTCACTGGGAGTCCCAACCATCGAGGCTATGACTTGGTCAGATTTTGTGACCCGGTTCAAGGCGGAGTTTGTGCCAGCTGTGGAGCTTCAACAACTGGCCAGAGAGTTTCTTGATGTGAGACAGATGACTGAGACCGTGGCGGAGATCACCGCCATGTTCAGGGAGAGAGCCCTGTTGGTACCTCAGTATGCGGGTGACGAGGAGATGCGGAGGACCCGCTACCATGATATGTTGAGGGCTGATATCCGGGAGCATGTCATCTATTCAACCTACCCAACCCTGGAGTCCATGATTGCCAGGGCGCGGGAGAGGGAGATTGATTTGGAGCACCTCAGGAAAAGGAAGGCAGGGACTGAGCAAGTTACGGGGGTTTCAGGGAAGAAACCCAATGTGACAACCCGAAATTTCTATTTTGTACAACCATTCACTTTAATAGAAGTCAGTCTTGTTTTTGCTAACTTTTGAGCTATTTAGAGTCCGTTTGAGTGTTCTACAGCTTAGACCTTCAAAAAGGAAACTATAAGACGTATACTCTAGGGTTTATTGTGCATCAATAAAGTCTTAAAACTCCAAGAGTTTGAAGTTTACGGCCCAAACATGGAGTTTACGGCCGTAAACTCTAAGGAGTATAAATATGACACTTAGTCATTTTATACACTTTTTACCATTTCAAGCCTAGAAACTCATTCTCTCTCAAGTAGCATCCGATTTTCATTCTTGATCTTCAACTTTGTAAGTGTTTCTTGCCTTAATTAGTTGATATCCTTCATCATCTAGTGATCTTACATGATTTCATCCATGAAATCTCTTCATTTTGATAGATCTTCAAGTGTTCTTCATTTCACCAAGAACACCAAGAGCACACACTAGTGTTCTTGGACATTTAACACCCTTACAAGCTTCTATATTGTAAGTACTCTTACCTTAGCTTGATACACTTGTTAAGCAACTAGAAAACAACAAGAAACATAAGATCATAAGTGTTTACGGCCAAGGCAATCTCCTTGGGCCGTAAACTCTAATGAAAGGGCCATTATGAGTCCTAGTCCCTTACTAAGCCTTGGATACAAGTCTAGATCACCTCCTTGTGGAGTATAGGACCTTAAACAAACAAAAGAACCAAGTACACATGAGTTTACGGCCGTAAACTCATGAGGAATGGTCCATGGGCCGTAAACTCTAAAAGGTGGTGCAATGGTGCCACAATTACTTCCCAAGGCTTGGACTTGATCATAGTATGCTTAACCTTGACTTGTAAGACCTTCAAACACCAAATGGTAGAAGTTACCATGGGTTTACGGCCGTAAACCCATTAGGACCGTAAACCCTAAACCGTAAACTCATGAAGAGTTTACCCTTGGACCATAAACTCAAAAACAAAGCCCTACAACCCTTAGATGCAATCCTTGGTACTTATAGCACTTGAATCAAAGTGTTTTCCATGTTCTAGGGTGTCTTAACTTGGTAAATTAGTTGCTAAATGACTAATTGGATACATATATGTGTCATTATATGTTAAATAGGATCCGTGTGTGTGCTCAAGTCTTCACTTGACACTTAGCATCCTATACCATCCGTTCTTCCAAACTACTCACTACAGGTGAGTTCATACCCCTTAATCAAACTTTTAAATGATTTTAAATGCTTTTATGGGGGGGGAATACAAGTTGAACTATTATAGTTATTATATCAATCACATGCGATTAATAACGACCAAACAAGTGGATTTCTTACTTTTCAAACTGTGTTATCAAACAAACTACTTCAAACTGTTTTACAAACTCTTTTACATGTCAAATACTTTTATTAAACTCTTCTAAACTTATATTTTGTTAAATGTGTATCTGTATAGATATAGTTATATAAGTAGGATTGAAAGGACTTAGGACTGATAGCTCACCTTACCTCCTGTTCCTTGTTTGGTTGTGGACTTAGGGTATCAGTTGTTTGTCCGAAGGTCGTTTGAATCCTAGTTATATATTATGTATATGTATATAGATATAAAAGTCCCTTCTTTCAATTCAATACCTTTGGGTAGCAAAGGTATACAAACATGTTCATACATACAAACAACATTACTAGTAAACTATAACAGGTATAGTTTAGGAAGTTACTAATACTATTACTAGAACAATGAAACATACAATGAGTCAGTTCATACATGAGTCAACACATACTATTATGAGAAACAGAGAGAACATACATACATACTAGATAGAGAGAGAACATACAATACAACTAGTACATACTATACATTATACAGGAGAACATACTATTATGATAAACAGATAGAACATCGATACATACTAGACAGAGAAAGAGAACATACAATACAGCTAGTACACACAATACATATACAAGAATACTACTACAGTTATGTGAGCCACGTAACGGGGCATGGCATCACCTGTCATGGCTCGTTTTGTATCCAGAATCTCCTTAAGTGGAGAGCGTTGAGTTTGTGTATAGATCTATACTGGACTGACTATCCTACACCTTGCTGCTCGCTACAGTGGGACTTGCAAGTCTACGGGTGCCAAACGTCATTCCTTCCGACGTCTTACATCGTCGTGTTTCTAGTCGGTAGTATGGTACAGGCAGATCACATAGTACTTTACAATTGGTTTAAGGTAGTTAGTACAGCAGTAGTTACTTAATACAACACTGCAGTACTATTTTGTTTCCCCATTGCATTTACTTTGTGATCTTCACACAATGAACAGTAATGTAAAAAACTGTATTTTTGGTTAATGATAGTCAGATTTGGGAAAATACAAACTCTTACGAGAGACATACATACAAACATTTGATGCCTTGGTAGAAGGCTACTTTTAGTAGAAAACATAGGGTTTTCTACGAGATTCAAACATTTTACAAACATTTACAAACATTTACAAACATTTACAAACTTACAAATCACATACTTACAAACACTTTCTTACAAACAATGACACTAAAATACTTATGATCTCACCAGCTTTAAAGCTGATAAACTCTTTCAAAATAACTTGTATTCTCAGGTCACCAGTAGACAGGTACCGGTGCCAGATTTTGAGAAGATGGAGCTCGTTCAAGACTCATCTTTTATTTTGATTTACATTTTAGTGTCTATTTCACTTCAAAGAACGCACTTGTATTAAATTATATTATTAATGCAATGGATGATGTTGTTGCTTGTTTACTACTATTCATTGTTGTGATACTATACATGACGTCCTCCACGCCCGAACGATTCCGCCGTTCCAGTTTTGGGGTGTGACAGATTGGTATCAGAGCATTTTTTATAGTGAATCGAGTATATCAACCCATAAAAGATATACGAACTATGAACACAACGGGATTTAAAAATACTCTGATAAAGAGTTTATAGTTTTAAATAATAAAATATTTAACCAAGTATACATACCTGCATTCATACTAAAATCAGTGTCACTAGGACAGAACAAAAGTATTACGATTGTTGGGCAGCACAAGTAGACTTAGAGACATATAGTCAAATCTGGGAAGATATAGCCTGATCAACTATATTATCCGAGGAGTGACTAGCCTGTGCCTAAGTGTGGTTGTGAGGTTGCAACAAGTCTAAAAACTTACCAACAATACCACAACGAAAACCTTAGAACAAAACAAAAACCTAAAATACTATAGGAGTATTTTGTGTTACTATAAATTACTTATGTGCTTATTTCTTATACCCCTTTTCTCGCGTAGATATCATGGCTGGATTCCATATCCCCGGAGACCCATACTATCCCAACAACGGCAATGCAGGATGGTTGGGAGAAGAACCAGAAGATGATCACCCAATCCCTTTGGATGATCACCAAGCTGAAGGCTTTTCTGATGGTTCTGACTTAGAGCCGGAAGTCAACAACCTACCCCCAGTAGCTCCAAACCCAAACCCTCGTCCAGCATTTCAAGGACTCACACCTCTGTGGGCCACAAACTTGAACAGATGGAGTCAGGAACAGGGTCAACCCACTCCCTACAATGGGGACAGAAGCTTTTACAACCTCACCGAGGGAGGTTCAGCTGATTGTGTCCTGCCCATCATGGTCCGAAGGATTTCTCGGAACACCGAGCAAGGTCGAGCAACTATCGACCGAGTGGTGGAGATTGACGCCAACTCTGGCGTTAACACGGTTCGCATTCGTCAACTCGAGGTAGCTATGGAAAGGGTTAGGATAACCAATGGGACTCTGCTGCCACAGCTAGCTGCATCCCAAGCTGAAGTTAGGGAACTACGGGCTAGGCAGTCAATGTATGAAAGGCGCATGAGAGACATAGAACGCCTTCTGTGCGAGTCAAGAACTCACCCTAGTAGTTCTCGTCGTAGATAGAGTCTCCTCGACTTCTCTTTTGGATATAACTTACTTTATGTAAAAACTCTAGTCTAATTTCCTATCTTTGTTCAAAGTTGGACCTATTAGGTCTTGATTAGGTCGTAGTTCTGTCAAAATTTTCCCATTTTGGTTTGATGTAAGACCTACTTCTAGGTCATTTTTCCCGAACTTGTTACATGTGTAATACCAGTATTATTGACAGATATCTAATCTCATGGAAATTATTATCCAAATGCTATCATCTTTTAGTACTAGATCTACATTCAATCGTGCTATTTAATTGTGTTGTTGGGCTATGGAGAGTTAGTCCATGAGTCATTCTCATCAAATTCTCCCTATTAAATTCTTATCAATATCTTCATCATTGTAAATTTATAGTTAAAAGATGCCTCCACGCCGATCAACGAAACGCGATCCTCCGATAACTGCAACACCACCTGCTCTCCAAATCGATACGGCAGCTCTGAATGCTGCAGTAGCTGCGGCTGTGGCTACAGCCATGGCTCAATATCATTCCACCAACGCCAATGGTGCGGAAACGCCTGTTCATTCTACCCATGGTGAAGCTCCTGTGCGCTTGAGAGAGTGCTCCTATAAGGACTTCACCAACTGCAAGCCACTGTCCTTTAAAGGGAATGGCGGAGTCATTGCCCTCTCGCAATGGTTCGAAAACACGGAGTCGATCTTCGAGATCAGCTCATGCCCGGAAGGAAGCAAAGTCAAATTTGCTGCGTGCACCTTCGAGGCAAAAGCCCTGACATGGTGGAATAGCCATGTCAAGTCACTATCTCTCATAGTGGCAAATGCTATGGGCTGGGAAGCTCTGAGAGAGCTGATGATCGAAGAATACTGCCCGAGGGGCGAAATCCAAAAGCTGGAGCAGGAACTGTGGAGCCTAACCATGAAAGGCTCCGACATTGTCTCCTACACTTCCAGGTTCTGTGAGCTGGTAGCCCTCTGTCCCAACATGGTTCATACAGAGGGAAAGAAGATAGAGAGATACATATGGGGGCTGGTGCCTCCATTCCAGGGGAATGTTTTGGCGTCAAACCCCACTACATTCGATAGTACCCCGTCAACAACAACAACCCTGGCCATCTCAGAACCCGCCAAAATCGCTGATTCCAAGAGGAAGTTCTGGGATGACAAAAAGAAGAAGAAGGCTGCCAAAAAGCAGTAGGTCGTGGCAGTTCATGCTGCGATAGCACCTGCCGCTGCTGCTCCGGTAAAGCAGTACGCTGGAAGTTTGCCCAAGTGCAACAAATGCAACTTCCACCACATCGGAGCTTGCCGAGAAATGCAGTGCTCTAACTGCAGCAGGAAGGGGCACACTGCCCGCTTCTACAAGGCTCCAACAAAACCAATCACCCAAGTCCCCGACGCTGGTGTGGGCCCAGCTTGCTACGGTTGTGGCGAGGCAGGCCACTACAAAAGGAACTGCTCGAAGGCAGGGAACGCCGGTGGAGTGGGAAGAGTTATGGCCATAGGCCACGAGGAGGCGGTTGCCAACCCCACAGTGGTCACTGGTACGTTTCTCCTCGATAACTCTTATGCATGCATACTGTTTGATAGTGGAGCGGAGAGGAGTTTCGTAAACCAAAATTTGCTCATTTACTTAAGCAAAAATCACGAGCACTTAAAGAACCGTTCACTATAGAAATGGCTAATGGAAAGACGGAGAGCACTAGCAGTATCATCATAGGGTGTACCCTAACTCTAGATATCCATTCATTTTCGATCAACCTCATGCCGGTCTCAATTAAAAGTTTCGACTTCATTATCGGCATGGCTTGGTTGAGTCTTCATCGTGCCGACATCATGTGTTATGGAAAGGCGGTTCGCCTTAATCTGCCGTCTGGCGAAACTCTGGTAGTTTATGGTGACAAACCCGACACGAACCTTTGTATCATCTCGAGCATTCAAGCCCAGAAATTCTTGCGAAAGGAATGTCATGCATTCCTTGCTCATGTGGTAGATGTGAGCCAAGAAACGAAAGACATTAAGAACATTCCAGTGGTAGGCGATTTTCCCGATATCTTTCCAGAAGAACTCCCAGGATTACCTCCGCAACGTCAATTCGAGTTCAAAATCAACTTAATTCCAGGGGCTACCCCAGTAGCCAAATCGCCCTATCGTTTAGCACCTGCAAAGATGCAAGAACTGTCCAGTCAACTTAACGAACTGCTTAGCAAGGGCTTTATAAGACCAAGCTTCTCACCCTGGGGAGCTCTAGTCTTGTTCGTCAAGAAGAAAGACAGATCGTTTCATATGTGCATCGACTATAGGGAGCTCAACAAACTGACCATCAAGAATCGTTATCCTCTGCCTCGTATTGACGATTTATTTGATCAACTGCAAGGGGCGAACTTCTTTTCAAAAATCGATCTAAGATCCGGATATCACCAACTACGAGTGCTAGGGGAGGATGTCCCGAAGACAGCCTTCCGAACTCGTTATGGGCACTACGAATTCGTAGTGATGCCGTTCGGATTAACAAACGCGCCCGTAGTATTCAAGGATTTAATGAATAGGGTCTGTCGTCCTTACTTGGATCAGTTCGTCATCGTATTCATCGATGATATACTTATCTACTCGCGTAGTAAGGAGGAACATAGTCAACATCTGCGATAGGTCTTAGAAACACTGCGTTCGGAGAAGCTCTATGCGAAGTTCTCGAAATGCGAATTTTGGATCCGAAGAGTCGAATTCTTAGGGCACGTGGTTAGCGAAGAGGGAATACACGTGGACCCTTCCAAAATTAAAGCCATTGAGAGCAGGTCAGCACCGAAGACGCCTACAGAAATTCGCCATTTTCTAGGCCTCGCTGGCTACTATCGCAGGTTCATTCAGAACTTCTCCCGCATTGCGAAACCTCTTACAACACTGACCCAGAAGGGCGTGTCCTTTGAATGGGAAGAGAATCAGGAGAGAGCGTTCCAAACGCTCAAGTGAGCGTTGTGCACCGCACCAATACTGTCCCTCCCCGAAGGGATAGAAGACTTCGTTGTCTATTGCGATGCGTCAAATCAAGGGCTCGGATGTGTTCTGATGCAGCGAGGTAAGGTCATCGCCTACGCCTCGAGACAACTGAAGACACATGAGGTCAACTACACCACACACGATCTTGAGCTAGGAGCAGTTGTGTTTGCTCTGAAGATCTGGAGACACTACCTGTATGGTACAAAAAGCACTATCTTTACAGACCACAAAAACCTACAACATATATTCGACCAGAAGGAGCTCAACATGAGACAACGACGGTGGGTCGAGCTACTCAGTAATTACGAATGCAAAATTTGCTATCATCTGGGTAAATCCAACGTAGTAGCTGACGCCTTAAGTCGGAAAGAATACTCTGGTCGTAGAGTCAAATCATTGACTATGACTATCCATTCACACTTGTCCACGCAAATTAAGGAGGCTCAGCTCGACACTTTGAAACCTGAAAATGTGGCGAGTGAAACCCTGAGAGGGATGGATAAGAACTTGGAAGTCAAAGGTGGCGGAGCCTTCTATTTCATGGATCAGATCTGGACACCGAAACGCGGTGGTTTCAGAGACTTGGTCATGACAGAGGCGCACAACACTCGTTATTCCGTCCACCCAGGTTCAGATAAGATGTATCTGGATCTTAAAAAGATATACTGGTGGCCTAACATGAAAGCAGAGATTGCTACCTTCGTGAGTAAATGCCTTACTTGCGCTAAGGTCAAGGTCGAATACCAGAAACCCTCAGGTCTACTACAACAACCGGAGATACTGGAATGGAAGTGGGAGCGGATCACTATGGACTTCATAACCAAGTTGCCCAAGACAACGGGTGGACTTGATACCATATGGGTCATTGTCGACAGATTGACCAAGTCCGCACACTTCCTGCCTATCAAAGAAACAGACAAGATGGAGAAGCTTACAAGAACCTACATTCAGGAGATTGTACGAATGCACGGTGTTCCCATATCCATTATCTCGGACAGAGATAGTAGATTCACTTCAAGGTTCTGGCAGTCGCTACAAAGTTCCCTAGGAACTAGGCTGGACATGAGTACAGCCTACCATCCACAGACCAACGGACAAAGTGAGAGGACTATCCAAACCTTGGAAGATATGTTGCGAGCCTGTGTGATCGACTTTGGGAAAGCATGGGATACTCATTTACCCCTTGTTGAATTTTCCTACAACAACGGTTATCACACGAGCATAAAGGCTGCTCCATTCGAGGCCCTCTATGGCCGAAAGTGCAGATCCCCTCTGTGCTGGGCTGAGGTGGGTGATACCCAGTTAGCTAAAGGACGAGTTCCTGAAAGCACTCTCACGGGTCCGGAGATCCTTTGGGAAACGACAGAGAAGATCGTTCAGATTCGTAAATGATTGAAAGCCTCTAGATACCGACAGAAAAGCTACGCAGATAAACGAAGGAAACCGTTGGAATTCCAGGTGGGAGACCGTGTTCTATTGAATGTCTCACCCTGGAAGGGCTTAATACGCTTTGGAAAGCGTGGAAAGATAAATCCAAGATACATAGGGCCTTTCGAGATTCTCGCTAGAATCGGCCCTGTACCTTACAAACTTAACTTACCCCGTGAACTCAGTAACGTACATTCTACTTTCCACGTCTCAAACTTGAAAAAGTGTCTGTCCGACGAGACTCTTGTAATCCCACTCGACGAGATCGGGATCAACGAGAGCCTCAACTTCGTGGAAGAACCTATGGAGATCATGGACCGGGAGGTCAAGCAAACGAAACAAAGCCGTTTCCCAATAGTGAAGGTTCGGTGGAACGCCCAGCGAGGACCTGAATTCACTTGGGAGCTAGAGGATCAGATGAAACTGAAATATCCTCATCTTTTTACTTAGTTATTTGTAACTACTTATTTGCTTAAACTCTAATTTCGGTACCAAATTCCTTCTAACGGGGGGATGATGTGACAACCCGAAATTTCTATTCTGTACAACCATTCACTTCAATAGCAGTCAGTCTTGTTTTCGCTAAATTTTGAGCTGTTTAGAGTCCGTTTGAGTGTTCTATAGCTTAGACCTTCAAAAAGGAAACTATAAGACGTATACTCTAGGGTTTATTGTGCATCAATAAAGTCTCAAAACTCCAAGAGTTTGGAGTTTACGGCCCAAACATGGAGTTTACGGTCGTAAACTCTAAGGAGTATAAATATGACACTTAGTCATTTTAGACACTTTTTACCATTTCAAGCCTACAAACTCATTCTCTCTCAAGTAGCATCCAATTTTCCTTCTTGATCTTCAACTTTGTAAGTGTTTCTTGCCTTAATTAGTTGATATCCTTCATCATCTACTGATCTTACATGATTTCATCCATTAAATCTCTTCATTTTGATAGATCTTCAAGTGTTCTTCATTTCACCAAGAACACCAAGAACACATACTAGTGTTCTTGGACATTTAACACCCTTACAAGCTTCTATATTGTATGTACTCTTACCTTAGCTTGTTATAGGCTTGATACACTTGTTAAGCACCTAGAAAACAACAAGAAACATAAGATCATAAGTGTTTACGACCAAGGCAATCTCCTTGGGCCGTAAACTCTAATCAAAGGGCCATTATGAGTCCTAGTCCCTTACTAAGCCTTGGATACAAGTCTAGATCACCTCCTTGTGGAGTATAGGACCTTAAACAAACAAAAGAACCAAGCACACATGAGTTTACGGCCGGAAACTCATGAGGAATGGTCCATGGGCCGTAAACTCTAAAAGGTGGTGCAATAGTGCCACAATTACTTCCCAAGGCTTGGACTTGATCATAGTATGCTTAACCTTGACTTGTAAGACCTTAAAACACCAAATGGTAGAAGTTACCATGGGTTTACGGCTGTAAACCCATTAGGACCGTAAACCCTAAACCGTAAACTCATGAAGAGTTTACCATTGGACCATAAACTCAAAAACAAAGCCCTACAACCCTTAGATGCAATCCTTGGTACTTATAGCACTTGAATCAAAGTGTTTTCCATGTTCTAGGGTGTCTTAACTTGGTAATTTAGTTGCTAAATGACTAATTGGTTACATATATGTGTCATTATATGTTAAATAGGATCCGTGTGTGTGCTCAAGTCTTCACTTGACACTTAGCATCCTATACCATCCGTTCTTCCAAACTACTCACTACAGGTGAGTTCATACCCCTTAATCAACCTTTTAAATGATTTTAAATGCTTTTATGGGGGGGGGGGAATACAATTTGAACTATTATAGTTATTATAGCAATCACATGCGATTAATAACTACCAAACAAGTGGATTCCTTACTTTTCAAACTGTGTTATCAAACAAACTACTTCAAACTGTTTTACAAACTCTTTTACATGTCAAATACTTTTATTAAACTCTTCTAAACTTATATTTTGTTAAATGTGTATCTATATAGATATAGTTATATAAGTAGGATTGAAAGGACTTAGGACTGATAGCTCACCTTACCTCTTGTTCCTTGTTTGGTTGTGGACTTAGGGTGTCGGTTGTTTGTCCGAAGGTCGTTTGAATCCTAGTTATATATTATGTATATGTATATAGATATAAAAGTTCCTTCTTTCAATTCAATACCTTTGGGTAGCAAAGGTATACAAACATGTTCATACATACAAACAACATTACTAGTAAACTATAATAGGTATAGTTTAGGAAGTTACTAATACTATTACTAGAACAATGAAACATACAATGAGTCAGTTCATACATGAGTCAACACATACTATTATGAGAAACTGAGAGAACATACATACATACTAGACAGAGAGAGAACATACAATACAGCTAGTACATACTATACATTATACAAGAGAACATACTATTATGAGAAACAGAGAGAACATCCATACATACTAGACAGAGAGAGAGAACATACAATACAGCTAGTACACACAATACATATACAAGAATACTACTACAGTTATGTGAGCCACGTAACGGGGCATGGCATCACCTGTCATGGCTCGTTTTGTATCCAGAATCTCCTTAAGTGGACAGCGTTGAGTTTGTGTATAGATCTATACTGGATTGACTATCATACACCTTGCTGCTCGCTACAGTGGGACTTGCAAGTCTACGGGTGCCAAACGTTATTCCTTCCGACGTCTTACATCGTCGTGTTTCTAGTCGGTAGTATGGTACAGGCAGATCACATAGTACTTTAAATAACATTTGGTTTAAGGTAGTGAGTATATCAGTAGTTACTTAATACAACACTACAGTACTATTTTGTTTCCCCATTGCATTCACTTTGTGATCTTCACATAATGAACTGTACTGTAAAAAATTATATTTTTGGTTAATGATAGTCAGATTTGGGAAAATACAAACTCTTACAAGAGACATACATACAAACATTTGTTGCCTTGGTAGAAGGCTACTTTTAGTAGAAAACATAGGGTTTTCAAGGAGATTCAAACATTTACAAACTTACAAATCACATTCTTACAAACAATGACACTAAAATACATATGATCTCACCAGCTTTAAAGCTGATAAACTCTTTCAAAATAACTTGTATTCTCAGGTCACCAGTAGACAGGTACCGATGCCAGCTTTTGAGAAGATGGAGCTCGTTCAAGACTCATCTTTTATTTTGATTTACATTTTAGTGTCTATTACAATTCACAGAATACACTTGTATTAAATTATATTATTAATGCAATGGATGATGTTGTTGCTTCTTTACTACTATTCATTGTTGTGATACTATACATGACGTCCTCCACCCCCGAACGATTCCGTCGTTCCGGTTTTGGGGTGTGACACCCAAGGGATCCGACGTTTGGTCGAAGGGCCAGCCGGGACAGAGCCGCTGCAGGAAATGCGGTAGGCCGCATGAGGGAGCTTGTAGAGTAGGATCTTCGGGCTGCTACAAGTGCGGCAAGACGGGGCACTTTGGCAGGGATTATACTGCCCCCGCCCCCACAGTTCAGACGTCAGACCTGATTTGCTTCCATTGCAATCAGAGGGGCATAAGAAGGCCAACTACCCTAGATTTTCAACAGCATCAGTAGCAGCGCCGACTCCAGCGACAGCACGGGTTACAGATGGCCGGAAGGTCAAGGCAGAGGATCCAGTGGTGCGGAGCCGAGCATTTCAGTTGACAGCCGAGGAGGTACGCGCCGCACCCGATGTGGTGACGGGTATGACTTCTTCTTTATAATCTTTTATGTTATGTCGCTGTGATTTTGATATGTTATATATATGTGCTCTGTGTAGGATCGTTCCATGTGAACGGTATCCCAGTTCAGGTGTTGTTTGATTCAGGTGCTACCCGATTGTTTGTCTCTCTTGCGCTTAGCAAGAAGTTTCCTGAGTCCTCGGGCATGTTGGATTACCCTCTAGAGGTCGAGATTGCGGACGACCGGTCAGTACGACCATCTGAGGTTTTCAGGGATTGTGTTTTGAGATTGTTCGAGGAACGTTACCTGGTAGACTTGGTTCCCATACCTTTGCGGGGGAACAAGGTTATTGTAGGTATGGATTGGCTAAGCCCAATGGGGCGGTGATTGACTGCGCGCATCAGTTGGTTCGGGTCAGTACCCCAAGTGGGGGAGAGCTGGTGATTCAGGGTGAGAGGCCACAGAGAGGACCAGCTTTATGTTCAGCAGCGAGGGCTAGGCGCTACCTTCAGCAGGGTTGCGCAGGATATGTCGCCTATGTTGTGGATACCGGGGAGGCGGGTAAGGCGACGGTGGGTGATGTGCCAGTAGTACGAGAGTTCACGGATGTATTCCCCGAGGAGTTGCCTAGGATACCTCCGGAGAGACAGGTAGAGTTCAGGATCGACCTGGTCCCTGGTGCAGCTCGGATAGCCAAGGCACCGTATCGGTTGGCTCCTCCTGAGATGCAGGAGTTGTCTAAACAGCTGCAGGAGTTGTTAGACAAGGGATTCCTTAGACCGAGCAGTTCGCCCTGGGGAGCCTCGATTTTATTTGTGAAGAAGAAGGATGGGTCACATCGGATGTGTATAGATTATTGGGAGCTGAATAAGGTAACGGTGAAGAACCGTTTCCCACTCCCGAGGATTGATGACCTCTTTGACCAGCTACATGGAGCATATTGGTTCTCCAATATATATTTGCGTTCAGATTATCATCAGATGAGGGTCAGAGAGGAGGATGTGCAGAAGACTGCTTTTCGGACGCGTTATGGTCACTACGAGTTCGTGGTGATGCCCTTCGCGCTCACCAATGCCGTTGCCGCGTTCATGGATCTCATGAACTGCGTGTGCAGACCGATGTTGGATCGGTTAGTGATAGTTTTCATCGATGACATCTTGGTTTATTCCAAGACGCGAGAGCAGCATGAGGAGCACTTGCGGGAGGTTCTGGATACTCCGAGGAGGGAGAGCTTGTATGCTAAGTTCTCCAAGTGTGAGTGCTGGTTGCACGAGTTGCAGTTTCTTGGGCACCTTGTCAACCAGAACAGAATTTCGGTTGACCCGGCCAAGGTGGAGGCCGTGATGAAGTGGGAGGTTCCGAGGTCTCCATCTGGGATTCGGAGCTTTCTGGGACTGGCAGACTATTATCGGAGATTCATTCAGGACTTCTCCAAGATAGCCGTGCCCCTGACCCGGTTGACGAGGAAAGCCGTGGTCTTTCGCTGGGGGCCTGAGCAGCAGGCCGTATTTGAGACATTGTAAGTCCCTAGAAACAGGATCTAAACCAGTGATCAAGCAATCTAACAATCAAACAATATAAGAATTGAGTAGAAGAAGATTAAACCAAAACTTGCACACGTTTATAGAAGAAAAACGTCTAGTACAACTTGGACACAATGACCGTAAACATAGTGGATCATCAACAACTACTGACAGACTCAGACACTCACTATATATAGGGGAAAAGTCATGGCCGTAAACAGGTTTACGGCCGTAAACGTGTTTACGACCGTAAACTCTCTCTGGTCGTAAACTCACCAATAACACATCAATTACATTCAAAAGACTCAATAAGACCTATACATTAAGTAGCCTAGCCCAAACCATTAAATGGACCCTTTAATCTCCTTCTTGGTTTGGGACTAGCTGTGACTCAGTCTCTTTCAATTATAAGCACGTCGGACCCCCCATTGCCCCTTTCCACATTCCTTTCGCAATCTCGGCGACCATTGATGTGAAATCTTTAGCAGCGGACTCGAAAATCTCTTCAGCCACCTTGATTTGATGTAGAGACAACTGATGAATATCCCACTTGCCAAATTGAAGTAGGTCTCTTTTGTCGTATAGGCGAAAGCAACCATCTTGGAATTTTATGATAGCAGTCGCAGTTGTTTCATCATAGACCCAGTAAAGCATTTTAGCGAGAGATCCATCACTGAAGTTCTGCAACACCGGAATCTGCCTGACTTGATTGGTTGGTGGCCACATAACAGTCTGAAAAGGCTTATTTGTCTTGGGATCCAGTACATTAGGGAAGCTCTTAATAAATGACTCAGCAGTCTTCATACCAGAGAATCCCTTCTTTACTTGGTCCTCCAAGAACAACTTGTATTGAGTTGCCTTTGGATCTCCAGAAGGATTTGCGAATGGAGCACTTGCTAGTTCTGAAAGATCAACCCTAGTCCAGGAACTAAAATCATGGAAGTCTTTGTAGTACTCCACATTTTTGCTTTTGTGTCTTACTAACCACATGTTTAGCCCGCCATGAAAGCCCCATGAGACAATTTCTGTCCTATCACCGTACCTGTGTCCAAATTTCTTCCTTTCAGGATCTGTAAATGTGATATTGGGTTGATCTTCAGGAGCGTTTGGATCTGAGCTCTTCTTGAACATTAGCTGCTTTTTCTTGTCAGATGCTGCAATTTTTGCACGTTTAAGAGCAACTACATTTGGCGCTTGAACTGGTTCGGTCTCAAATCGATCAATGACCTGAGATGTTCTTTCAGTGTGTGAGTTAACAGGGGGATCTTGAACATATGACTGGCTGGCACTGGATTTGAATATGTATACAAATTCTTCTGCCATTTTCTTCTTTAGATCAAAGTAACATGCAGTCAAAGTTCCCATGTGTGTTTGCAGATCAGAAATTTGTTGTGATTTCAGAGTTTTATCCGCTTCAAGATCTGCAACACAAATTTTAAGTTGGGCCTTTTCAGCTTCAAGATTAGCCACACGGATATCTAGCTCAATATTCCTCTGATTAAGCATGCTGATCTCCTTTTGAAGTACAAGAATGGTGGGATCATCTTCTCCTGAGTGGCCTTCCTCAATAGAAATTCCTTTATCTCGGGGGGAAGGCTCTGAGCTTTGTTCTTGGGCCAGATGTAAAGCAAGTCTCTCAGAGAGAAATTCATGATAAGGCCTGGAAGGAGATGATTCTGGGGGAACTGAAGAACCACCAACCTCAAAAATACTACTTGGACCTTCATTGGATGGAATAGATGAAGCAGCAACAAAAGAAGTAGTTATTGGTTGAGTCAGAAGGCCTTGAGATAGTTCTGGAACATAGACACCCGGTCTTGGATCAAGTCTTTTCCTCTTCAATGAAGGCTGGGAGGTCTGAGTTGTTTCTGGATCACTCACCAGTGGCTCTATAGTAGCGGGAACATCATCAAGGGGAGGAATCCTTGAAGTTGTCTCCATTGGATTTGTAGTTTCAGCCAATATGTTGGAGAAAGGAGGCGTTGTTTTGAAAACATCTTCTGATTCCCGGTAGTTTCAGCCAATATGTTTGTAGTTTCAGCCAATATGTTGGAGGAAGGAGACGTTGTTTTAAGTTGGGCCTTTTCAGCTTCAAGATTAGCCACACGGATATCAAGCTCAATATTCTTCTGATTAAGCATGTGGATCTCCTTTTGAAGTCCAAGAATGGTGGGATCATCTTCTCCTAAGTGGCCTTCCTCAATAGAAATTCCTTTAGCTCGGGGGGAAGGCTCTGAGATTTGTTCTTGGGCCAGATGTAAAGCAAGTCTCTCAGAGACAAATTCATGATAAGGCCTGGAAGGAGATGATTCTGGGGGAACTGAAGAACCACCAACCTCAAAAATAGTACTTGGACGTTCAATGGATGGAATAGATGAAGCAGCAACAAAAGAAGTAGTTATTGGTCGAGTTGGAAGGCCTTGAGATAGTTCTGGAACAATGACACCCGGTCTTGGATCAAGTCTTTTCCTCTTCAATGGAGGCTGGGAGGTCTGAGTTGTTTCTGGATCACTCACAAGTGGCTCTGTAGTAGGGGGAACATCATCTAGGGGAGGAATCCTTGAAGCTGTCTCCATTGGATTTGTAGTTTCAGCCAATATGTTGGAGGAAGGAGGCGTTGTTTTGAAAACATCTTCTGATTCCCGTATCTCCGTTGTTGGATGAGCAACATCATGGACATTGTCAAAGAACGTATCGAGGTCTTCATTTGACAAAAAGTTTTCATTGTCTCTAAGATTCAAGGAAATATCATCCTTGTCAAAACCAGTAAGATCCAAATTAGTAAAAGAATCACCATCATCTTCTTCGTTCTCTGTCGCATCCTCTGTCGTTCCCTCGATGTAATCACTCTCAACTTGTACCGAATGTAGATCATGCTCTTCAGCTACAATGGCAGCAGGTGTAGCTACATCATCTTCGTGATCAGAAACCGGAATAACGTCATCTTCAGAAATGATATCGTCTTCAGAGGTCATGCGATCAGATGATACATGAGACTCAGAAGCCTCACATGAATCGGAAAACATGCCGAACTTCACCAAGAGATACTTTCCTTGAAAAGTGATTTTTCCCTTTCTGTTTTGCTTCATTAAACCGACGGTGTTCGGCCCAACAGATTTCATGTCAACGGTTTCTCCGTCTTTAGCCATTGCGGGAAATTGTTCATTAATGAACACTTGAATGAATCTAGGGTACAATAAGAACTTGTCCCTTGTCTTTGCTTGGATGTTTGAAATCAACTCATGGATGATGAATTTGGAGAAATTGTAATTCAGTTCTGCAGCCAAAGAGATGATAGCACCAGTATTCCTTAAAGAAATTTCATCTGCACCAGATTTTCTGCCGGAAATGCAGCTCACAAAGACATGAGCTAAGAATCTCCAGAACGGTGGCAGCAGCTTCTTCAAAGTTGGAGGGAAAGCACCTTCATATCCCATTTTGATAAGAAATTCTTCAACTTGAGAGATCTCGATCTCAGAGGGGAAGTTTGATTGATCGTCAATTTTGAGAACATCCCTGATGAACTGTTCTGTGATGATGATTTTGCAGTCTTTGACTGTAGCTTCAACAGAAACAGAACCATCACTTCCTTTCTTCACATCTGCCGTCTTCCAGAATTCTTTTATTAGGCCTTGAAATATAGCTGGATTAACAGTCAGCGCAGTAGACATACATCATTCTCGCAATCCATGCATCATTGATTTGAATTCTCCGTGGGCAGCCGGAAGATCAGCCAAGAGAATAGCCAGATTATGACCGTAAGCAAGCTTAAGTTCTGCCATTACAATCTGCACTAAACCAAGCCAAGTGAGAAAAAAAATTATTTAAACATTTAAAAAATTGATGTTTTTCTCATTTTACAATTTAATTTGGCTTTTAAATGAACAAGAATTTGAAAAATCAAAATTAGGTTGACTAAAACTGAGTTTACGGTCAAAGGAGAGTTTACGGCCGTAAACTCATGGCCGTAAACACCTGGCCGTAAGCTCTGGCCGTAAACACCTGCCGTAAACTTCTTGGCCGTAAACGGTCTGGCCGAAAACTGCCTGGCCGTAAACGCCTGGCCATAAACTGCCTGGCCGTAAACGCCAACAGTTCGATTTTTCTTCGATTACACCCTCAATACAGGTCGATTTGATGTGCGAATAGTCTATTGAGTATCGAAAATAGCATACTTACAAATTGAACCGATCAATTTCATGAGAAAACACGAAATTTTTTTAGAGAGAGAGAGAGAGAAAGAAGGAGTTTGCGGCCGAAAACTCGAAAATGAGGAGAGAAAGAGGTTCTCGGCTGGAAACTTTTATATATATACTCGGTCCAAAAATGGGCTGCAACCCATAATGCCTTAAAAATAAAGCCCAATACCCCAAAACTTTATTAAAATAAAACATTTTCAGGACCAAAAATAAAATAAAAATGAAAATAAAATAAAACTAATTTTAAAACTAATACTAAAAATTTATTAAAAATAGAATTGAAGTGAATTTGAAATTTAACTAGAATTTAAACTAATTTCACCTCTTATTAACACTAATAATAATTTTGTGATATTGGGATCAAAGTTGTTAGACAGCTTTAATCCGTTTATCGGTACTTCTGCTTTCACGTCCATGTCTGGTCAATCGCTGGTATTGTGGTCCACTTAAACACGAAAAGTTTTGATAAATTTGAGGACATACTATAAGTGACAAGACCTTAGATCTCATGAAATTAGATAATGTTCCTAAAAGACCATTTAGCTGACGACGATCAAGGATATTGTTGTCCACTTAAATTGAGCAGCGAGATCTACAGACAACCTATAAAATGTTCAATTTTAATTGTATTAGAACGTGTTTCCAGCTTCCTGATAGAACCCAATAATCAAGGTCTTCCAGAATACTCCTTACTTCAGATGAGCAGACAATTATTAAGGAAGAAGTCAGATTTAGAATGCATATGTTGTACACTCAGGTCAGATCTCTTCCAATCATGCAGAGAGTGAAACATATGACTAACGAGAGTTTAGAGGAATTGAGAAGTAGAAGATTGCATATACTGTGTACTAGGTCGGATTGTTAATCACGCAAAGGAGATAGTATATGACGAACAGGTAGGAAGAATAGCATATAAGAGAATGCATAGAGACAGAGTTGCATATGTTGCATTCCAGGTCGGATCTCTTTCAATTAGCAGAGGAAGCAACATATGACTAACAGATAGAAAGAAAGAAAATAATTTTCTACAGACCTAATTTATCGGAATTCCCCAGTTGCCCCGTCAATACCGGAATTAAGGACAAAGTCCGCACATCGAGGAAAAGTTAATCCACAGTTCTAGATACAGATCATTTAATGTATCTGCATATTCTCATGTATATCTCTCTGCTCAACCTACCCAAGCGTCGTATTGTCAGGCCAAATGGAACTATCTAGGCCAGGATTTGTCAGGTCTCTAGATTCCTTATGTTCATTTGATCCTAGTCAAGTCCATTTTGAAAACTTTCCGTGCCTACCAGCGCATCGAACACAGAGTTTAGACAATTCGACTTTGGCACCTTACACAGATTCAGATGGTCTGTTATCACATTATTATATCACTTCCAACACATCACCTACAAACACAAACTATTAGTAACATATTTTTGGAATTTCTGATTTTTTAATGTTTTTGGATTTTGAATTTTTAAATTTTTGTTTGGTTTTTGTTTATTTATCCCCCTAAATTTGTGCATGGGTGAGAATGAAATTAAAATGCGCAAATTTAAACTAACCTAAAGCAAAAAATTAGTACTCAAAACGTATCATTTTCAAAAAACTCACAAGCACATCGAATCGAGCTTTGTTAAACGGCTTTGTGAACAGATCCCCTACATTATTAACAGTAGGAACCTGTTCCAGCCGAATGAGCGAACGCTCATAACAATCTATGATGAAATAAATTTTGATGTCAATGTGCTTGGTTTTGGAGTGCTGGACTGGATTTTTAGCAATCTGAATTGCAGCCTCATTATCACAGAAAATAGGGGTTTCTAGATAGTTCAAACCGTAATCCAACAGCTGATGTTGGATCCATATAACTTGAGAGCAACAAGCAGAGGCAGCAACATATTCCGCTTCTGCTGTTGAGGTAGAAACGATGTGCTGTTTCTTGCACTGCCATGACACCAAACGATCCCCTAGGAATTGACACCCTCCTGATGTAGATTTCCTGTCAAGCTCACAGCCTCCATAATTACTGTTAGCAAAAGCATATAGATCAAATTCAGAATTTTTCGGATACCAAAGACCCAGTTTTGGGTTGCCTTTGAGATACCGAAAGATTTTTTTGACAGCAATAAGATGTGAAAGTTTAGGATTAGCCTGATAGCAAGCACATTGACAAACTGAAAACATAATGTCAGCTCTGCTTGTATTTAGATACATTAGCGATCCGATCATGGATCTGTAGTTGGTTTGATCTACGGGTTCGCCATCAGTATCCGGAGTCAGCAGGGGTCTTTCGGCCATCAGTGTCATTGCAGGTTTAGCGTCTCGGAACCCCTACTTCTCCAGCATATCCTCCACATACTTTGCTTGATGGAGCAGGATTCCGGTTGACTTCTGTTGGCCCTGAAGCCCCAAAAACATGGTCATTTCGCCTAACGAACTCATTTTGAACCTATTTTTCATCACTCCTTCGAACTCTTTGCATAGTTGTGGACTTGTAGACCCGAAAATAATGTCGTCAACATAGATCTGGACTAGAATTTGATCATTACCAACATGCTTGATGAACAAAGTTTGATCGATAGTGCCGCGAGAATATCCATGTTCGAGCAAGTGCTTTGTGAGAGTTGCATACCACGCTCTAGGAGCTTGATGTAACCCATACAATGCCTTGTCCAACTTGTAGACATGATTGGGAACTTCGAGTTAATAAACCCAGGAGGTTGATCAACATAGATTTCTTCCTTCACCTTGCCATACAAGAAGGTTGTCTTGACATCTATCTGATAAACAGTGAAGTTCATATAGGAAGCGTATGCAAGGAAGATACGGATAGCCTCCAAGCGAGCCACCGGAGCATAAACCTCAGTGTAGTCAAGACCCTCGATCTGTCTAAACCCACGAACCACCAATCTTGCTTTGTTGCACACTATGACTCCAGAATCATCCTGCTTATTACGGTATACCCAGCGTGTGTCAAGAGACTTTTTGCCCTTAGGAAGTTCAACCAGCGTCCAAACCCCGAGTTTTTCAAATTGATTTAACTCTTCGTGCATAGCATCTACCCAGCTGGGCTCATTCAAAGCCATTTCAACGTTCTTTGGCTCTATTTGAGAGATAAAGCAAGAATAGAGACATGTATTAACATCTCCACTCTGACTTCTTGTTCTAACACCATCACCCAGCTGGCCAATGACATTTTCGATCGGATGATCACGTTGAATGCGTGAAGGTATCTCTTGGCTGATGTCATTGATTGAAACGGGAAGATTATGAATGTCGATAACTCCATCATTTGCCGAATGATTCACTTCAGACGAACCTGTCTTGTTAGAAGGATTTGCCACAAACTCATTAGCAATTTGCTCAGGAAAGAGAAGTTCCATAAAAGTTTGAGAAACAGTGGAAGCATCTTGGGACATGAACTCTCTTTCAACAGGAGTAAGAGGTGTGACATCAGCATCTGGAGCATGTTGTTGACATGGAGATTCTGCACAATCAAGTGGAACAGATAAACCCAACGTAGGAATTGCAGAAGACACAGTCGACGGTCTGTAAACAACTTCTTCGTCTTCATCTTCAGGAACAATCTTCGAACCAAAAATAGAACCATATAAACTATCTGAACAATCAAGTGGAAGGTGTGACATCAGCATCTGGAGCATGTTGTTGACATGGAGATTCTGCACAATCAAGTGGAACAGATAAACCCAACGTAGGAATTGCAGAAGACACAGTCGGCGGTCTGTAAACAACTTCTTCGTCTTCATCTTCAGGAACAATCTTCGAACCAAAAATAGAACCATATAAACTATCTGAACACACATTGAAGGATTTGAACAAAGATGAGTAATCAAACAGCCAATCAGGACCCAGTCTAGCATCTGTTTCATTCTCCTCCAACCAGCGCACATCGAAGGATTCTACAATTTGCTTTGTTCTTTTGTTGTAGACCCTATACGCAGTGCGCGCAGCATACCCCACAAAATAGTAGTCATCAGCTTTGGCATTGAACTTCGGGTTGGACTCTAGGTGAAGAAGGGTACAAGGGCAGCCAAATACGCGGAAATGGCTGACAGATGGCTTGTGACCATATAGAATTTCGTACGGAGTCTTCATCTGGGCTTTGTTGATCAAAACACGATTATGAACATAACATGCTGTGTTGATCGCCTCAGCCCAAAAGAAAACAGGTAATTTGGATTCACACAACATCGTCCTTGCAACGTCTTACAATGTTCGATTCCTCCATTCAACAACACCGTTTTGTTGAGGCGTGCGAACTGAACTATATTGACGCATGATACCCTTTTCTGTGCAAAAGTGATCAAGAACCGCATTCTTGAATTCTGTTCCATTATCATTTCGAAGCGCCTTCACACGGTTATTGGTTTGGTTCTCTATCATTACGATGAACTTTTAATCAGATCAGATACCCTAGCTTTGTTGGATAAGAAGAAAACCCACGTGAAACGCGAGAAGTCATCGATCACAACTAGACAGTATGAATTCCTGTTTATACTTAGGACATTGACCGGACCAAATAAGTCCATGTGCAATAATTGGAGCACCTGGCTGATTGAATTAACCTGTTTTGGCAGGTGTGGTTTTCTATGATGCTTTCCCTGGGAACATGACACACACTTTTCAAATTCTATGAAGTCTCTGACAGGAAGGCCACGCACCATTTCATGTTTAGCAAGACGATTCAGATTCTTAGCGTTCGCATGACAAAGTCGTCGGTGCCACAACATAGCATTTTGTTCTGAAACTTTTGAAAAGAGGCAGGTGACTTGTTCAAGAATGTTGCTATTTATGTCGATGATATATGCATTTCCATCCCTCAAGAATCCACTCATCCGGGATGACAATGCCTGGCTTCAAGATCAGACACTCTTTATCAGTAAAATGCATTGAATAACCCTTGTCGCAAATCTGAGACACGCTCAATAAGCTATGCTTTAACTCGGGAGCATAGTTGACGTTCTCAAAACTCAGCACTCCGTTCGTCACAGTTCCTCTTTGTGTAATTTTTCTGCCTTCTCCGCCCGCAAAGGAAACGAATCCCCCATTAAAAGTTTGAATGTCGTTCAATTGGGAGATGTCTCCTGTCATATGCCGGGTGTGACACCCAAATTTTTGCAAAAATTTTAAAGTTTTAAAACCCATCTTAAACTAAATTAAAACAACTGAAATAGTCATAACATAATCCATCAACTTAATAATCATATAAAATAAGTGCGGAAGTAATAATAATAATAAGGTCCCAACAAAAATAACTAGTAGCGATGTCCCGGTGCTCCATGTCAAGCCTTAGCCTCTTTAATCTTAACACCTGAAAAGTTATAAGGGAAACCGTAAGCACAAAGCTTATTGAATTCCAACACAGACATTGTACTAACATTCATATTTACTAACCCTAATCCATTTTCCAATTATAATTATATGATAAGGGCAAAGAACGAATCAATGCCTATAATACAAGAAGGACTTGTAGGTTTGAACCGCACCGGGAAGATCCCGTATCATTTGGCCCTAATCACCGCACCTCATGATGAGTATTACGTTGGTGATATTACCTACCCACCACACCGGTAAATCCGTATCCTTTGGTGGTGTCCTAATATCCATAATTAGTTACATACAGTGCACATGTACGAATTAAAACAATAGTTATATAGCATGCTCTTATAATGAATTCAAATAATCACACACGAGCTAACTAGCAAACACAATCATCAATACAACGGTGTGAGAGAACTCACCTTGAGTGAGTAGTAAGGATAGCTAACAATCAAATAATGCTACCAAGCTTGAGCAAACTTCAAAACCTCACCTAAGAAGGACTAAAGGTTAGAAAGGAGAAGTAATGAAGCTATGAGTTGAGAAAAAAGTAATCACAGCAAGGTCTCTAAAACAGACCTGCTGTTCAAAATGGATTTACTCCAAAATATAAAACAGAAACATAGCTTTAACAAAATTTTATAGGAAACTATGATTGTTTAGGATTCGAAAACTATAAAGAACTCCTTCTAACTCCAAAGGATGAATTAAATATGAATTTTACAAAAAGGTGTATCACTGCTGTCTCCAACAGGACAGTCAAGTGATGTTGGCCAATTCTACCTAACTTTTGAGTAGAACTCGTCCAAACCAAATTTCAGAGAAGTAAAGGAAATACATATGAAAGTCTCAGAGTTAGAATTGAATGAAAAGCATTGCCCAAGATCCGGATATAAAATTCACATTGTGGACAATCACAGCACTAGTAAAAGCTGGTGACTGCCCACTGATCTGGAGTGTGGATCCATTATAACCAATTTATAATTGGAAACAACACCTCATCTGCTCCAGATCTTAAATTCATAATATAAGGAACATATAGAAACTTGGAATCACTCTGGATCCTTTTCCAAGCCTTAGAAATGATGAAAACAAAATGACATATCAGAACAGACCCGGATCAGACTTAACAGAAAAGATGCCATTCGTGCCCATGGATAAATTCCTTATCAGTGAGGTTGGCCTCCTTAAGAAAGTTAGCCAACTCAATTTGGGAACTTTGGGCACTGGTTTGGGGTCTCTTTGTATTTTATAGCTCCAGATATGATTTTTACAAAATGACTACATATCTGATGGAAAACAGAATTGTAGCCACTCGTGATTCCTTTTTGGCTTATCCATCCTTCTCCCTTTGAAACACATTTTAGGATGTGTTCATCATCTCGATTCAGTCCCCATGATCATGGTGGTACCAAAAAGGGTTAGGGATCATTAGGATTTCATTTAGCCACAAGAATGTAATAATAATCAACATAACAATAAACATAAAGCACATAAAATCACCATTCTCCCTTTTAGGGTTTCCATGATCTTTTGCAACATGTAATCACCTAGATCCATCATCCACCATGTATGGGGTGAAGATAGGATCTTGAGATGATGTATAACATATAATTCTTTGCAAATAACAAAAGAGATACAAATCAAATAAGAAGGAGTAGAAGTGAAGATGAAATCATAAAACCAGAACAAGGTTATGAATCAAGTTGTAAGAAATGATAAGGAGGTTCATACCAATACGAATCAAGGCTGGAAATGAACAAGAATTAAGCTCCAAACAACGGCCCCTAGGCTGCTCTTGATCCCAACGAGAGAGAGAAGGATGGCGTGAGGGAGAGAGAGAGAGAGAGAGAGAGAGAGGATAGGGTTTAGAGTGTTTTTCTTGTGTGTGTTCCAAATGACTCAATTAACACATTAAGTACTATTAACTAAATAGATTTTGCAAATAGGCCCATAGCCCATGGACTTCAATAAAAGGAGTTTACAAGATGATCAAAAGAGTCCAATAACATAAGAAAATCAGACCTTGGTTAAATAAATTAACCCAAGGTTACAAGAATAATTAAATTAAAATAACTAAACGTACCGAGAAAAACTGGGGCGTTACACCGGGAGCAGCCGCTGTCGACATACCAAGGTCTGACGACATTCCTCCGCAACTGTCCCTGCAAATGAGCGGGATCATTTAGATTTGGGGACCCAGGTCATTGCTTTCCTGGGTTGACCCTTTACGATCACAGACTTATCTTTTCACCTTTTTGATTTTGAATCATCAGTTAAAGTACTCTCAGAGGATGACAATGATTGGTTGGAAGTTAATTTGGGCACCCACTGGTATTTAGGTTTCTTAAAAATCATGGATGATTTTGAAGTATTTTTTCTTTTCAGTTTGCTTTGAGCATTTGAATTTTCTACCAGAAGTGGTTGAAGATCCATATCTACTCTTTGACGAAACCGACCTTTTCATAGCCATGCTCGATTTTGGCAAACTGTTTGTGACTTTGTTATTGAAAACCTGTTTCTTCTTCTGAAAAACTGCCCTTTGGTTGTTATCATTATCCTTCCAATCATCATCTCGAGGAAGAGATCTCGAGGACTTTCTAGTTAAAGACCTTCCTCGAGACTCGTTCTCTTTCCTTGGAGAGGAAAAATGCGCAAATGCCATATTGGAACAATTTCGAGCAATGTGGCCGGCAGTACCATAGTTAAAACAAATTTGCTTATTATATTTAGACCTGGTACTGCCATTTTCAGATTTAATGCTCTTATGGACCTTTCTAACCTTCCCACATGTGCAATTACAGGAGTTAGAGTGTGTGACGGATGTAGAAGATGTGGATGTGTTAGCATCAGGTTCAGTGGATTTTACAAAAGTAACATTAGAAACATCAGAAGCATTTAAGTTTAACATCACATCATTACAGGCAAAAACATGAATCTTAACATTAGACACAGACTCATCACAAATGGGAACACCAAACTTAGACATCAATTTATTAGACTCAGACTTCTCATCTCCTTACTTTCCCTGGTTTACTTACACATCTGCATTCGAAGTAGAAATGTTAGTATCCAAAACCCTAGAACTAGGACCTGATGGTTGTTCACCAGCTGGTTTACCATAAATCCTGTATGGTTCCCTATCAATTTCTTCTTGGGACAAATGAGTAGGAATATAGTTGTGATTAAATGGAGGAGGGACACTCTCATTTCCTATTCCTACTTGCTTTTGGTCTCTCCACTGCATTTGTTCTTCAATTATTTTTGCAACCTTTTCACTTGACACATCGAACTTCTTAAAATTAAAATCAGCATTTTCAAAACGAATTTTCAATGTGTCAAGTTCTGCAGTTACAGCAGCAAGTTTGCTTTTAATGTGATCATAGTTTACACACTTGTTGCTGTAATCTTCTTGCAATTTCTTGAAGTCCTTAGTTTTGCCTCTAACTTTTCTTTTAATGGTTTTTGTTCTTTTCTAATAGTATATCTCTCATATTTTAGATCCTCATTTTCTCTTTTAATCAGCTCGATTTGATCACGCAAAAACTTAACAGTCTTAATACAAGATTGTGAACAAACATTTTCACTAACCTCCGATTTTCCAGGCTCCGGCGTGGTTTGAGCCATGAATGTAAATTGTAGTTCCATCATTTCTGCTTCTTGGTCTGTTTCAGCTTCTCCTTCAGCAACATCATTGATTTGGGCGAGATGAGCATTTTCAGGTCCTGAAATATTCATTGCCTGAATATGGTCCTCCCAGTCAAAATACTGAGCAACCACTGCCAGATTAGCAGTTTCACTATTGATAGCAGCAATTCCACGATTATTTCCCACTGGAACCATTGTTCTATCATTGCTTACCCTTCTGTCTGGCTTTGGACACTCACGAGCAAAATGACCTGGCTCGTGGCAATTGTAACAACACAACTTTTCCTTTTTAAACCCTACCTTCTTGTCAGCATTCATCCCCCCGTTGTTCTTTCCCGTCTTCTTTGCAAATTGCTTTGCCCTGAACACTGCCATTGCTATCTGCCAAGTAATATCCATTTCTTCCACATCTTCTGGATGAATTTGATCTAGATCAGCAAATGAGAGTTAAGGTGGAAGCTCTCCAGCTACAAAAGCATTTTAGCAATTGACAAGTCCAGTGGCAAGAGCTAAGTTTTCATCGTTTTCTTTGGGATTGGGAGCAGGAACCATAACTGGTGCTTTGGAAGACGAAACAGCTTGTGGAACAACAAAATACTGACTTTGTGGATGAGACATAGATGATGAAGCAACAAATGGTGCAGCTGATGGAGCAACAAAGGTTTGATTCTGAGGTTGTTGAACAGCAAAAGCTTGACTTGGAGAGGAGGTAAAAGATGAAAAAGCATTATTTGAAGAAATCCCAAGATTTGCAGTCGAGTAGGAATTCACATGATTGATCTCTCTTTTCATATCATCAAGATCACAGGCTTTGATGATTGCCATAGTTTCAGCAAGACTGAGACGATTGAGATCTTTTGTCTTCTTGATGACCGCCACGTTCATATCCCATGCCTTCGGAAGTGAATTCAACAACTTTTTGTTTATCTCAGACTTAGTCACATAAACCCCAGCTGAACTCATTTCAGTGGTGAGTGTGGTAAAACGCTGCAACTGGGCTTCTAAAGTTTCTCCAAGAACATAATTAAACATATTGAATTTATGTCTTAACATGTCTTGGCGACTCTGTTTCATATCTTCATTACCCTCATAAACTTCAATCAAAGCTTCCCACAAAGCCTTTGCTGAAGTGTATTCTCTAAATCCTTGTGCAATCTCAGGGGACAGTGCCATTGTGAGGGTAGCGAGTGCTCTTTCTTGCTCCTTAATCTTTTCGAAGTCTTCATCGGTGTAATGCTTAATTCGTTTCTCAACAACTGTTTCATCTTCGAGTGTTGTAGTCATACGAATTGGTCCTCTTAAAATACTTCTCCAAACTTTGAAGTCATTCATTTTGATATACTTCTCTATGCGATATTTCAATTCCGGGAACCCTTCTGCAGACAACAAGCGTGGAATGCGAGTGGTTGTTCCCATGATTGAATCTAGTTCATGATGAATTGCTGGGCTTTGAGAATCCATTTTTTTTTATTTTTTTTAATTGAAAAAGATTTGAAAAATAAACAAAAAGGTCAAACACACAGTTTGCGGTCAGATGATTACGGCTGTAAACAAGAGTTTACGGTCATATCAGGTTCGCGGTTGGTAGTTTTCGGTTATGATTGCGATTGAGATCAGGTTACGGTCGTGAACGGAGTTTACGGCCGTGAACGGAGTTTACGGTTGATGAATAATGCTAGTTTGCGGCCGTAAATAGGAGTTTACGGCTGTGAACTCTTGACCCTAAATACACAGTTCTTGATGAAAACGCGAGTTTTAAGCAGATCTGACTCCCTTTTGCCACGAAAACACCAGAACAAGCCTTGAACAATGATGAAATAATGCTCCTTTGACCGAGAACGTGATTGAAAGATGATTTGACACCGGACAGGCTCTGATACCAATTGAAAGTCCCAAGAAACATGATCTAAACCAGTGATCAAGCAATCTAACAATAAAATAAGATAAGAATTGAGTAGAAGAAGATTAAACCAAAGCTTGCACATGTTTATAGCTGAAAAACGTCTAGTACAACTTGGACACAATGACCGTAAACACAGTGGATCATCAACAACTACAGACAGACTCAGACACTCACTATACATAGGGGAAAAGTCATGTGTCACACCCCCAGCCATCGGCGGAAACACCGGGTAGTGTAACGTTATTCTTCGTATCACAGTTATATAACATACATTGAACAGTACTAAAGAAAATACATACCTTTATTGATAACTGAAAGTTACATAACTGTTTTTCTAGAACCTATTACATATTATCCGACTGTGGCATACTTCTTAATGAACAGAAAGGTAATAGTAAAACTTCTTCTGTTCGAATACATACCAGCTTTTCAAGTTCCTGAAAACACATGCATTTTAAAATACGTCAACATAAAGTTGGTGAGTCCACAGGTTTTGACTCCATAAAATAATACATTTTCCACATTCAAAAGTATAGTTTTTGAAAGTATCATTTTGACTCTCCATCATTTAGTATGTATATTAGGTATAATAGTTTACTTATCAATTAAGTGTTATACCTAAACATTCCTTAATCCTAAGGTATAAGTAGAGGGGAAACTTATACTTAACATTACTACTTGTATACGACAAAGTATAATGTTTCTAACAATTTGCTACCATGAGCCTGTAACCGCTGCTATGACATAATACCTCTGATAGAACACACTCATGATTTACAATGAGAAGCAAACACACTCATGATTTACCATGAGAAACAACACCGTACGCTTCATCGACGACGGAACAATAACAAATAAAAGGATAGTTTATCACTTGCTTTTGGTTGACTGTAGCTAACAGTCACAAGTGGGGTGGGCAACCCGTATACTAATTATACACGACTTCCTCGCTCACACGGGATTAACGGTTACAGTTCAGAGGATTTTCACTAAGATCCCCAATCTTAGTTGATGAATACAATTACTCATGTAGACTTTGACGACTTCCTATAGCTCTAACAACAAAAGCATCTTTATGTCTAAAACCCTAAGTTACTAGTCTATGCTTTTAAACATTACTCCTAACTTCATAATATTTAGGCAGTATAACAGCTATATCTTGAAGTAAAACCAGGTTTTATCTTGACCTAAAACCAATAATAACGACATATAACGTTCCTAGTTTTATTTTGACATAAAACTATCAATAGCAATACCAAGTTTTATCTTATCATAAAACTAACAATAACAACGTATAACATATCCAGTTTTATCTTGCCATAAAACTATTAATAGCAACATACTTTATAACTTAACATATAGATCTTCCGAATATAACTTCAGAACTATATCGCACACAACATATATATAGAATCTTAAATATAACTCAAGATCTACATTAGTAAATTAACATACTGATAAGTTGATAATAGTTGTATATATTCAAAATATTATATTTAGAACAACTATACCCCGACTATTATAACTATATACTGTCATATAGACATAATAATAACATATATATAATATCTAGCATGCGTTTTCCCCCGAAATATTAGAAAGTGGGGCCGTGAAACTCACCCTAGTAGCGTGATTTTATGTTATCTAAGCAAAAACGGTCAGCGTACGAGGTCGTCGGGACTCGGGATGCAAAATGGCCTCCAAAAACGAGATAGAGAGAAGAGTTTAGGTGTAAGAAGTGTTAAGGTCGAATTTGCTATTTATAGGCTGATTTTTGGCCATTCACGACGTGAACGAAGCATGTTCACGTCATGAGCTCGATCCTGCTCACTTCGTAGACCCGCCATTTGGTCCCTAGCTTCGGATGGTGTCCCTTTGACTCCTCACGATGTGAATCAATCCTTGCTCACGTCGTGAGTTTGGATCTTATCCCCTCGCAGCCTCGACACACCTTCTAGATCCGAAATGTGGCGGTTTGACTCCTCACCTCGTGAACTTTTATGTTCACCTCGTGAGTTTAGTCAAATTAGGGTTTCTGACAGCGATATCTTCGGAAGGCCATAACGTTTGCATATGAAATCCGTTTTTGACGTTCTTTATATCCACGCGTAGGTATTTACGAGTACTACAACTCTCGTTTAGACTTAAATAGCTAATTCTAAGACTATTTTAAATTCCTCTTATTATAGAGATTTATAGTGTTCGGTTTATCATAACTTCTTCATGCGAAGTCAGATTCAAACATTCTCTATATTTTTGGGATCGTATGGACGTATACTTTAAGTTGTATTATAAAGAAGATTCATATTTGTATTAGAATTTCTCATGAACTACATAACACTCTTACCACATTACTAGGTTAACATAATCACATTACATGATTGGCATAATCACATGTGATTTTCTATTGACCTATTTTGACTAGTGTTACATCATGGCCGTAAGTAAACAGGTTTACGGCCGTAAACCTGTTTACAGCCTTAAACTCTCTCTGGCCGTAAACTCACCAATAACACATCAATTACATTCAAAAGACTCAATAAGACCTATACATTAAGTAGCCTAGCCCAAACCATTAAATGGACCCTTCAGACATTGAGACAGAGATTGTGCGAGGCGCCGATCTTAGCCCTGCCGGAGGGCATGGAGGATTTTGTAGTATATTACGATGCATCCATCTCGGGTTTGGGCGCGGTATTGATGTAGAGAGGGTATGTTATCGCTTACGCTTTGAGGCAGATGAAGCCTCACGAGGCGAATTATCCGACCTATGATTTGGAATTGGGATATGTTGTTTTCGACCTAAAGACTTAGCATCATTACCTCTATGGGGTTCGTTGTACCATTTACACGGACCACAAGAGCCTGAGGTATCTCATGGATCAGCTAAATCTGAATATGAGGCAGCGTCGGTGGCTTGATGTGGTAAAGGATAATGATTGTGAGATCCTCTACTACCCGGGGAAGGCCAATGTCGTGGCCGACACGCTTAGCCATAAGGTAGCGCCGATCAGGGATATTTGTATGAGGATGACAGTTGTGACTCCGCTGTTGGAGCGGATTCGGAAGTCCCAGCAGGAGGCCATGAATGAGGAACAACGGATGAGCGAGCGTATTGTGGGTCAGCTTTCCTCCTTTGACTATGATAGTCGTGGATTGTTGAATCTTCACCGTAGAGTGTGGGTCCCATATCATGGAGGTGTGCGCCAAGTATTGATGGAGGAGGCGCACAAAATTCAGGTTCTCTATCCATCGCGGGGCGACGATCACGTGCAGCCTTTAATCGATCCTTAATTTGCACGATCTTTTCAGTTGTCTCATGGATTATTTCTGGTCCAGTACGTAAGGTATCGCCTGTACGTTCTGTAGCCATCTGCGTATCTCAAACTTCTGCCCAACACACTGGGGAACGACATTTTCGTCCATAAAGAGCCTCAAATGGTGCAGCCTTGATGTTGGTGTGATGACTACTGTTGTAGGAAAACTCAATTAACGGTAAATGAGTATCCCACGCATTTCCAAAGTCTATTACACAGGCTCGGAGCATATCTTCTAAAGTCTGAATGGTTCTTTCACTCTGACCATCAGTCTGTGGATGGTAAGCGGTACTCATGTCTAGACGTGTTCCTAAGGATTTTTGTAGAGATTGCCAAAATCGTGAAGTGAATCTACCATCTCGGTCAGAAATAATAGAATTTGGAACTCCATGCAATCTGATAATTTCCTTAAGATAAACTCTAGTCAGCTTCTCCATCTTGTCGTTCTCCTTAATTGGTAAGAAATGGGCGGACTTAGTCAACCTATCGACTATCACCCAAATAGTGTCGGACCCACTAGGAGTTTTAGGTAACTTAGTGATGAAGTCCATTGAAATCTGCTCCTATTTCCATTCAGGTATTTCCGGTTGTTGAAGTAAACCTGAAGGCTTTTGATGTTCTGCCTTTACTCTAGAACAAGTCAAACATTTGCTCACATAAGTAGCAATTTCAGCCTTCATGTTTGGCCACCAATAATGTACTTTTAAATCTAAGTACATTTTGTCAGAACCTGGATGCACGAAATATCTGGATTTGTGGGCTTCTTCTATGACCAAGTCCCTGACTCCACCGAACCTAGGCGTCCAAACTCGGTTCATAAAGTATTGTATTCCGTCATCTTTTCGTATAAGTTGGTTTTCCATTCCTCGCAAAGCTTCGTTCTTAATGTTTTCTTCTTTTAGAGCCTCAAGCTGAGCTTCTCTAATTTGTGCGGTAAAGTTAGAATGGATAGTTATAGTTAATGCTCGTACTCGTCGGGGTTTAATATATTCTTTCCGGCTCAAGGCATCTGCTACCACGTTTGCCTTTCCGGGATGATAACGAATCTCACATTCGTAATCATTCAACAATTCAACCCATCTTCTTTGTCTCATATTAAGATCTTTTTGGTCGAAGATGTGTTGGAGACTCTTGTAGTCGGTAAAAATAGTACACTTAGTACCGTATAAGTAATGTCTCCAAATCTTTAGTGCAAAAATTACAGCTCCCAATTCAAGATCATGGGTAGTGTAATTATTCTCATGCATCTTAAGTTGTCGTGATGCATAGACGATAACTTTTCCTCTTTGCATCAACACACATCCCAATCTTTGATTTGACGCGTCGCAGTATACAACAAAATCTTCTGTTCCATCTGGAAGGGATATGATTGGTGCACTACACAACATTTGCTTCAGTTTCTGAAAAACAGCTTCTTGTTTGTCTTCCCAGTTGAACTTTGTATTCTTCTGGGTTAATGTTGTAAGTGGCTTGGCTATTTTGGAGAAATTCTCTATGAATCTACGGTAATAGCCAGCAAGTCCTAGGAATTGACGCACCTCTGTTGGCGTCTTTGGTGCTTCCCAATTCCTGATTGCTTCAACTTTGGATGGGTCAACATGAATTCCTTCGTTGCTAATTACATGACCTGAAAATTGTACTTCTCTAATCCAAAACTCACATTTGGAGAATTTAGCGTACAACTTTTCTTTTCCTAGTAGTTCCAAGATTATTTGCAGGTGTTGACCATGTTCTTCCTTGGTTCGTGAATATATCAATATATCATCGATAAATACGATCACGAATTTATCCAAGTATGGTTTGCAAACACGATTCATGAGATCCAGAAACACTGCTGGGGCATTGGTTAATCCAAAAGACATGACTAAGAACTCATAATGACCATAACGTGTTCTAAATGTTGTTTTTGGAATGTCGTCTTCTTGTACTCTGAGTTGATGGTATCCTGATCTAAGATCTATCTTTGAGTAGTAGCTGGATCCTTGCAGTTGATCGAATAAATCATCAATTCTCGGAAGTGGATAACGATTCTTGATCGTTAGCTTGTTTAGCTCCCGATAATCAATACACATTCAAAAGGATCTGTCCTTCTTCTTGGCAAACAAGATTGGTGCTCCCCAAGGTGAAAAACTTGGTCGGATAAAGCCTTTGTCAAGAAGTTCTTGTAGTTGGCTAGACAATTCTTGCATTTCAGATGGAGCCAACCGATAAGGAGATTTCGCTACTGGTGTTGCTCCTGGAATTAAATCGATTCGAAACTCGACTTGTCGGACGAGAGGTATTCCGGGTAGATCTTCAGGAAACACGTCAGGGAAATCACACACTTGAGGTATATCCTTGATTTCTTTTGTCTTTCTCTTCCTATCTACAATGTGGGCTAAGAATGCGCTACATTTCTTATGTAGATATTTCTGGGTCTTAGTACAAGAGATGACTTTGAGGTTCTTCCCAGCTTTATCACCATAGATAATCTGGGCTTCGCCGTTTGGTAAGGGTAGTCGTATGGCTTTCTCATGACATAGAATTTCGGCGCGGTGTGAAGATAACCAATCCATGCCAATTATGACATCAAAACTACCGATAGGCATTGGCATGAGGTTGACGTGAAAAAGGTAGTTATTAAGAGTTAACAGACAGTTTTCTAGGATTTCATGTGTTTTCTCAGTTTGACCGTTAGCGATTTCTACTTCATAGATTTCTTTTAATCTGCTAGACTCATGACTTAACAATTTTCTAAATGTCGGAGTTATAAAACTTTGATCTGCTCCAGAGTCGAAGAGTATAGAAGCATATAAATTATCTATAAGAAACGTACCAGATACGACCGAAGGGTCCTGGATAGCCTCTCTGCTTCCGATCACAAACGCCCTGCCACGTCCTATGCCCCCTTGACTCCTTAACTTTGGACATTCTTTCTTGATATGTCCAACCTCCCCACACTCGTAGCATCTTCTTTCTTCACCACGGCCTGTCCCATTATTGGTTTGTTGTTCGACTATTGCAGGTGTTGTGCTCCTGTAGTAACTAGCAGTATGCCCCTTTTTCTTGCACTTCATGCAGACAAAACAGTCACCTGGATGATGACGGTTGCACTGATTGCACCATGAAGATTTTGGTTGTGTAGGTACTGCTGTTGTGGCTGCATAATTAGTTACCAATTCTTGTCTTTTCTCAGATGATTGTTTGGGATTCTTCCTATTAAACTTGCACTTGTTTGTTCTAGATTTGGGAGACTCAGCCTTTGAGACCACTTCTGTTCCTTGGATCTCTATGAGGGTTAGCTGATGAACTATCCTCTTGGTGCTGTCATAAGTCTTAGGCTTTGATGCGATCACCATGCCTTTAATTTGCGATGGTAAACCCCATATATATCGCTCAATCTTTTTATATTCAGGGTTTACAAGTGCTGGACACATTACAGCAAGATCATTAAATCTAGCGGTATAAGCTTTTATCTCTGAACCCTTCATGGTTAGGGTCCACAGTTCTTGTTCCAGTTTATGTATCTCCTCCCTAGAACAATACTCCTCTACTAGCATTATTTTTAGCTCTTCCCATTTCATGGAATTTACAGTATCAATTCCCATGGTATTCACATGGTTGTTCCACCAGGTGAGTGCTGCATCAGCGAAAGTACATGCTGCATATCGTACTTTACAATCATCTGAACAGAAGCTTGTTTGAAAGACGGAATCTGTCTTTTCTATCCACCTCGTCAAATTAACTACCCCTTCATTTCCATGAAAGCTTTTTGGCGTGCAATTCATAAAATCTTTGTAGGTACATGTTCTAGTGCTCCCTACATGGCCTTCATTTCTAACTCCATCTCTTGTGACATTAGATAGAGCCGCAACAATTCTTTGAGCTATGATTTCTTCAAGTTGTACTGTACTTATTGAGGGGTTTATTTCTGGTGGTGGTTGCGGTTGTTGTTGTTGTGGTACTGATGGTCGGTTAGGAGTTAGCCGATTACTCCTTCTAGGCATTTTGGTTTAGTTCCTATTATAAATAATAAGAATTTTATGAGTTTTGTTAATCATTTAATATACGAGTACTAAATACTCCAGTTATTATTCATAGTGTAAAACGTAATAGACAACACAATGATTACTGTAACATATGCTTCATATTATTACCGGTGGTTACATCAGTTTATTTAGGTTATAAGAGAAAAGTTTCTATAAACATTGCAAAATTTGCAAGGTTTTCTACATCCTTGCTATAAAGTTTCCTCTTTTCGCCTTAACTAGTCTGATTTTCTCTATTTACATAACCACTAGTTGGAGCTTATCTACCAGAAACCTAAGTGATGACCCAGTACGTCAGTGACATTAACCACTTGCTCTTCAAGTGCTTGAGTTCTCTGCTCAAGACTTCCTGTGCGTTCTTCATTTCTTGAGGTTTGATTGTAGAGCTCTAACTCTACAATCCTGGCATCGTGAGTAATCATGTCATTATAAGCAAAATTTATACGATGATGGACATCCATCACCGATTCCTGATCTCGTGTCCTTTGTCCTTCTAGCCTTCGCACTCTTCCAGAGAGATGAGTTGCCCTCCCTTCGACAATTTCCATTTTGTCTTCAATTTTGACACTTTTCTCAAACAATTGGGATAAAGTGTTATCTTCAGAGGAATGTGGGAGATGTGGTCGAGATGATTGACGAGTCTCATACATCTTGGCAGCTCTTTCTTCCGCCACCCACCTATCAACGGTTTGTGCGATCCGTGCAGGTTCATCTTGAACTCTATGACTTCCTGAAGATGTCGCCTTCTGACTCTTCTTAATCTTTGGCCATATCGGTATGGATTTACGTGCCGTGCGTTTCATTTTTACTCTTCCTGGAACATTATGGTAAAGAGTGTTCAGTGGTGGTAAAGATGATGCCACCGATTCTGTCTCCTTCATGGATTCGCTTTCTTCCATTGGTTCACTCTCTTCCCATTCGTTGGAGGGTAAAGGTGCTCCATCGTCATAAGGTATTGGATGAAAGGTGGTTGGATTTATAGGGTAGTAAGGATCGCCTACCATCATGGGGAATGAAATTTCCTCTTCTTCATCTGTATCCTCGATGATTATCCATTCTCGTGAATGTGCCATGTCGAATTCCTATACGTTTTGGATCACCAAGAGTTTTGGTCTATCAAATATTTCCCCCAAATTAAATAGTTCATATGATCTGATCATAATAAAATGTAGTTGCGCACCAACACCTAGTTGTGATAGGATATATGCACATATAAACTTTAGTTGGAATATTTGATCTAAATCCATGAGATCAAAAACATTTCGGATATTAAGGTGTATTCTCATCGCGGGTCTGAGTCTTTACATATGACTCTATATTCTTATTTATTGTATTTATGCTTTAATTATTGTTTGTTACTTCAGGTCTATCTGATAAGGCTCCGACCAGTCAGGACAGTCGAAAGGGCAGGATCATTTTAGCATATAGCCGTTCTGAAATCCAGCAACCCAAATCGACATGTCTATCCTTGTCACCACTCCCGTAAGTAGTCCTTTAGTAGAATAATTAATAATAGTTTTTATTTATAGGTTAAGGGATATACCTAAACCTAATAGAGTAAGTCCTAAACTATAGACATGCTTTCCTAAGAAAGTACTAGTTCACTATAGTTAATAGCTCTGATACCAATTTCTGTCACACCCCCAGCCATCGGCGGAAACACCGGGTAGTATAACGTTATTCTTCGTATCACAGTTATATAACATACATTAAACAGTACTAAAGAAAATACATACCTTTATTGATAACTGAAAGTTACATAACTGTTTTTCTAGAACCTATTACATATTATCCGTCTATGGCATACTTCTTAATGAACAGAAAGGTAATAGTAAAACTTCTTCTGTTCGAATACATACCAGCTTTTCAAGTTCCTGAAAACACATGCATTTAAAAATACGTCAACATAAAGTTGGTGAGTCCACAAGTTTTGACTCCATAAAATAATACATTTTCCACATTCAAAAGTATAGTTTTTGAAAGTATCATTTTGACTCTCCATCATTTAGTATGTATATTAGGTATAATAGTTTACTTATCAATTAAGTGTTATACCTAAACATTCCTTAATCCTAAGGTATAAGTAGGGGAAACTTATACTTAACATTACTACTTGTATACGACAAAGTATAATGTTTCTAACAATTTGCTACCATGAGCCTGTAACCGCTGCTATGACATAATACCTCTGATAGAACACACTCATGATTTACCATGAGAAACAAACACATTCATGATTTACCATGAGAAACAACACCGTACGCTTCATCGATGATGGAACAATAACAAATAAAAGGATAGTTCATCACTTGCTTTTGGTTGACTGTAGCTAACAGTCACAAGTGGGGTGGTCAACCCGTATACTAATTACACAAGACTTCCTCGCTCACACGGGATTAACGGTTACAGTTCAGAGGATTTTCACTAAGATCCCCAATCTTAGTTGATGAATACAATTACTCATGTAGACTTTGACGGCTTCCTATAGCTCTAACAACAAAAGCATCTTTATGTCTAAAACCCTAAGTTACTAGACTATGCTTTTAAACATTACTCCCAACTTCATAATATTTAGGCAGTATAACAGCTATATCTTGAAGTAAAACCAGGTTTTATCTTGACCTAACACCAATAATAACGACATATAACGTTCCTAGTTTTATTTTGACATAAAACTATCAATAGCAATACCAAGTTTTATCTTATCATAAAACTAACAATAACAACGCATAACATATCCAGTTTTATCTTGCCATAAAACTATTAATAGCAACATACTTTATAACTTAACATATAGATCTTCCGAATATAACTTCAGAACTATATCGCACACAACATATATATAGAATCTTAAATATAACTCAAGATCTAAATTAGTAAATTAACATACTGATAACTTGATAATAGTTATATATATTCAAAATATTATATTTAGAACAACTATACCCCGGCTATTATAACTATATACTGTCATATAGACATAATAATAACATATATATATATATATATATATATATATATATATATATATATATATATATATATATATATATATATATATATATAATATCTAGCATGCGTTTTCCCCCGAAATATTAGAAAGTGGGGCCGTGAAACTCACCCTAGTAGCGTGATTTTATGTTAGCTAAGCAAAAATGGTCAGCGTACGAGGTCGTCGGGACTCGGGATGCAAAATGGCCTCCAAAAACAAGATAGAGAGAAGAGTTTAGGTGTAAGAAGTGTTAAGGTCGAATTTGCTATTTATAGGCTGATTTTTGGCCATTCACGACGTGAACGAAGCATGTTCACGTCGTGAGCTCGATCCTGCTCACTTCGTAGACCCGCCATTTGGTCCCTAGCTTCGGATGGTGTCCCTTTGACTCCTCACGACGTGAATCAATACTTGCTCACATCGTGAGTTTGGATCTTTTCCCCTCTTAGCCTCGTCACACCTTCTAGATCCGAAATGTGGTGGTTTGACTCCTCACCTCGTGATCTTTTATGTTCACCTCGTGAGTTTAGTCAAATTAGGGTTTCTGACAGCGATATCTTCGGAAGGCCATAACTTTTGCATACGAACTCAGTTTTTGACGTTCTTTATATCCACGCGTAGGTATTTACGAGCACTACAACTCTCTTTTAGACTTAAATAGCTAATTCTAAGTCTATTTTAAATTCCTCTTATTATAGAGATTTATAGTGTTCGGTTTATCATAACTTCTTCATGCGAAGTCAGATTCAAACATTCTCTATATTTTTGGGATCGTATGGACGTATACTTTGAGTTGTATTATAAAGAAGATTCATATTTTTATTAGAATTTATCATGAACTACATAACACTCTTACCACATTACTAGGTTAACATAATCACATTACATGATTGGCATAATCACATGTGATTTTCTATTGACCTATTTTGACTAGTGTTACATCATGGCCGTAAACAGGTTTACGGCCGTAAACAGTTGTGACTCCGCTGTTGGAGTGGATTCAGGAGTCCCAGCAGGAGGCCATGAAGGAGGAACATCGGATGAGCGAGCGTATTGTGGGTCAGCTTTCCTCCTTTGACTATGATAGCCGTGGATTGTTGAATATTCACCGTAGAGTGTGGGTCCCATATCATGGAGGTGTGCGCCAAGTATTGATGGAGGAGGCGCACAAAATTCAGGTTCTCTATCCATCCCAGGGCGACGAAGATGTAAAGGGATCTTCGTCTTGATTATTGGTGGCCCTGTATGAAGGGGGACGTAGCTTGGTTTGTGGAGAGGTGCCTGACCTGCAGGAAGGTCAAGGCAGAGCACTAGAGGCTTCACGGCAAGACCCAGGCGTTAGATATCCCGCTGTGGAAATGGGAGGATATCACTATGGATTTCATCATGAAGCTTCCCAGGACAGCGCGGGGGGTGGATTCGATTTGGGTCATCGTCGACCGATTGAACAAGAGCGCCCATTTTATTTCGATTCAGGAGAGCATTTCGGTCGAGAAATTGGCCGACATCTATATCAGGGAGGTAGTGGCGCGACACAGAGTGTCAGTTTCAGTGAGTTCCGACAGGGATGTGCGGTTCACTTCCAGGTTCTGGAAGAAGTTTCACGACGAGATGGGTACTCGGCTGCACTTTAGCACCGCCTTTCACCCACAAAAAGATGGTCAGAGCGAGCGAACCATCCAGACCCTGGAGGATATGCTGCGGGCGTGTGTTTTAGACTTTGGAGGTAGTTGGGATACATAGCTCCCTCTGGCGAAATTCTCCTATACTAACAGCTATCACGCGAGTATCGACCGTCCTCCTTTCGAGTTGTTGTATGGGAGGAAGTGCAGGACCCCGATATGCTGGGGTGAGGTGGGTCAGAGGGTTATGGGGAGTACCGAGGTGGTACTCAAGACTACGGAGAGGATCCAGCAGGTTTGGAGCAGACTTCAGACTGCTCAGAGTTGGCATAAAAGTTATGCCGACAAGCATCGATCGGACCTGGAGTTCCAGGTCGGGGATATGGTGCTCCTGAAAGTGTCGCCTTGGAAGGGTGTCATTCGATTCAGGAAGCGGGGCAAGCTGGGCCCCAGGTATATTAGACCCTTCAGGGTTGTAGCCCGGGTGGGCAAGGTGGCATATAGGATGGATCTGCCAGCCAAACTCAGTCAGATTCATAGCACTTTCCACGTCTCCCAGTTGCGGAACTGTCTGGTGGACGATTCGGCAGTGGTGCCTTTGGGGGATATTCAGGTTGATGACAGCCCGAACTACATCGAGCGGCCAGTGGCGATCCTTGACAGGAAGTCGAATGATCTGAGGAACAAGAGAGTGGTACTAGTAAAGGTGCAGTGGCAGCACCGCAAGGGCTCGGAATGGACTTGGGAGCCGGAGGACGAGATGAGGGAGCATTACCCCGAGCTTTTTCAGGATCGAGCAGCAGACTTCGAGGACGAAGTCTAAGATAAGTGGGGAAGATTTGTAACACCCGATCCCTGGTATGCATTCAATTCAAGTATTTCTTATGTTTTCCTCTGGGACTCGACGAGTTGGAGGCCCAACTCGTCGAGTAGGGTCGTGATCCGCGGGAAGGTTAGGTGATCTACTCGACGAGTCGGGAGACTGACTCGACGAGTAGATGCTGTTGAGTGAAACCCTAAATTTAGGGTTTACACCCTATTTAAACACATTATAACACCCCAACTCAGCCCCCATCGTCCAGAGCAAACCCTAACTCGAAACCCTAGCCATTTTTATGTGTTCTTGAGTCTTGTGGTGTTACTTTTGTTTGATTGAAGCTTGAAGAGGAGAAGGAGACTTGGGAGATCAAGGGGAAACAAGAAGATCCAGAGGTTTAAGCTCATTTCTAGCTTATTTGAGGTATAAAGCTGAAACTTTGTCTATTCATTGTTTGGATCTTGATTTTGGACCTTTTCTACATCCATCTAAGCCCTAGTGAGGATGTATTCGGGATTTAGTATAAGATGTGAGTTTGTGCTTCAGATCTAGGTCTATTGGGGGTCTTTATAGAATAAAGGTGCCCACTTTGTTGCCATAAACACCCCATGCATCTTGTAGACCTTCTTTTATGGCTTTTTGAGGCAAAGGCCCATGCATGTACACCAAGTTTGAAGCTTTACGTGTAAAATGGATACTAGGAGGCCAGATCTATGGTTTTGATGTGTTAAGACCCATTCAAATCGACTGTATAGTAATGGTCAAGGATGGACTCGGCGAGTCGTTCTTGAGACTCGGCGAGTCAGGATGTAATGACCACCAAATCCTTTCTGTTGTTGGGCCAGATGTTAGTAGATAAGGTCCCTCAGTTGTTTAGGCTCATAAGGGACCTGGGAATCATTGGACTCGACGAGCGTATGAGCAAAATCGGCGAGTCCAAGGCAATCTCCCAATCTTGGATGATGGACTCGACAAGTTGTTCATACAACTCGGCGAGTCATAGATTGGACACATTCTTATGAGGGAGATGAACTCGACGAGTTCAGGGATGAACTCGGCGAGTCGGATGAAGATGGTCCCGATGGTATGATTGAAGGAGAACCCGTTGAGTTCTTGCTAGACTCGACGAGTAGAGTCGGGGATTGGTTTGGGTTAGAGGAGTATGGACTCAACGAGTTAGTAGACAATCTCGGCGAGTCAGGTCAACTGGATGTTGACTTTGACCAAAGTTGACTTTGACTGAATTGAGCTGACCCCGGTTAAGGTTGCATATTCAAATTGATAACTTAGAAGGGTTGTCGTGTAGGGATTGAGGAGTCGAGGAGAGTCGATTTTCACACCGAGGACTGTTCAGAAACTACACGACATCGAGGTGAGTTACCTTCCAGTAGAAGTGGGTCTAAGGCACCAAGGCCGGCCCACTAGGAGTTGTCTAGTTGAGATAATTGTCTTTGTGATAATTTTATGTTTTGTTATTGCTTGATATGTGTGTATGCTAGTACGCCATGTTATGTGAGATAGTATCAGTAGGAGGGGACTAGTCCCCGATTCGGTCGCTAGGACCAACGGGTAGGTCGGACACCCCAGATATGTCTGACAGCATGATTATGATATGATATTCTATGATAGCGGTAGGGGTGAAATAGTCCCCGTGTTCGGTTGAGATAGACCAGAGGGTACGTCGGCACCCCATAATAGCCTGACATGGGTAGGTCAGCACCCCAGAACGGCTTGACATGGGTAGGTCAGCACCCCATAATGGCTTGACATGGGTAGGCCGGGCACCGCAGAATTGCCCGACAATATGCATGTTGTTTTGGTATGTGGTATGATGGGGGAACTCACTAAGCTTCATGGTTACAGTTTCAGTTTTGGTTTCAGGTACCTCTTCGTCCAAGGGGAAGGAGCCAACGGTGTAGCTGCGCATCACACACACATGATTTCCGCATGGAGTTTTCTGGGATTGTACTCTGATTTTCATTACTTTTGATGATATGGTTTTGAGACAAGTTGTGATGTTTTTTATAAATTGATGTGACAATGGCAATGTTTTGATAAACTATTTTATAAGTTAATTAAAAATTAAAGTTTTTGGCCTTGAAAATTGGGATGTTACAGTTGGGGCCTATTTAAGGAAACTTATAACCTCAAATGCGCCTCACCAGCTGCCCAAACCTCCTGTGAGTAACCCTAGATTGCAATTGGAGCAAGGAGGGAGTTCTTAAGCTAATATCAAGTGTTTTGGTGGGTCTTTTGGAAGGAAAGGAGTATGATTCAAGCAAGGAACGAGTAAGGGGCTGTCGATCTAGCACTTCTCCATGTGGGGGATTTTGTAGAAGGTATAAAGCCTGCATCTTTCTCATCTATTTTGTTGGATCTCATGTTTATGGGAGTTAGGGCTTTTTCTACCTTTTGTTTGGGACAAAGAGTGCATGGAGTCTACTAGGTGGCCTAGACTCCAGATTAGGACCTTGTGAGGTCTAGAGAGTCCAAAGTTTACAACTTTATTCAGCCATATGAGAGCTATGGTGGTTAAACACCTTTGTTAGAGTTATTTTGCCATTTTGAGCACCCATACCATGCACGAACGTAAAGATCGAAGCTTTACATGATAAATGAGCCCTAGGAGTATAGAATTGAGGTTTGGAAAGGTTCCTGCCTTGAAATTGTCTTAATGAGAAAAGAGTCTGGACGGACTCGCCGAGTCGATGAGCTGACTCAATGTGTCAGTTAGGGTTTGTCCCAATGAGTAAGATCATGCAATAACTCGACGAGTTATGAGTCAGCTCGACGAGTTGAGTCGGGATTTCATGAGACTTCTGAGGAAAACAAGTGCACTCCGCGAGTCAGGTCAAATTTGGACTGTTGACTTCTGTTGACTTCAGGGTGTGGTTAAATGTGTAATAAAGGCCATGGAGGGGTAAAATGGTCTTTTACCCACTCCTAGAGTTAGAGGAAGAAGAGAAAGACAGAAAGAGGGCACAACCCTTATTGTGTTTTGAGTATTTGTAAGTATTAATTAGAGACAATTATTCCATTTGTTAGGCGAAGGCTAGTTCGAGGTTCTCGTGTTCGAGCTGTTACTTGCTAGCTTGCGAGGTGAGTCTTCTCACTATACTTTACCTAGAGTGGTATTTATGTGTGGCCAGAGGGTCTTATGTGCTTACTAGAGTTATGCATTTTTTCTGTGTGATATATATGCTATGTTATTCGTTATTCCGAGTTCGGACCGGAGGGTCCACAGAGTTAGGACCGGAGGGTCTATCAGAGTTGTGGAACTGGAGGGTCCCACTGAGACACATTGACCGGAGGGTCTTTCAGAGTTACAGCCTCGAGTGGCTAATATGTTGTATGTGGTATTTTGGGGAACTCACTAAGCTTCATGCTTACCGTGTTATGTGTTATGTGTTTCAGGTTTTCTCAGGATCGCGGGAAGGCACCAGCTTGATTGTACACACCAGTGAAAGAGTTACGATTTTGAGGATCCTGGATTTTAACCGAGCAATTATTGAGTTTTGAAATGTAAACTTAATAAATGAGATTATTGTGAAGTACATTATGAGAATTATGTGATGTTAAATCAAAAAGTTCTTTTGAAAATTTACGGTGTTACGTTTACCAAAAATAGTAATATGTAACCCAAACTACCAACACACTTATTTTACTTTGAAACTATAGAGTATATTTTTTCGTAACAAAATTGGTTGATGTGTCGACATTCAAAGTATAATGCCTTTGTTTGGGTAAAAATTGCTAGAAATTACCTTGTAGTTTTTTTATTATATAGTTTCCCTTAAATAACACACATGCATACATGGATACACATACACTGTGGCGTACATACACACAAACATAGACTCCCATACTCACATACACATTCCATTTCACAACATACACAAACTCAAATACACACACAAACACATATCACATGAAATAATGTTTCAGCTAGACCAAGTAATTTTAAAGAGTAGTTATAACCATCTGATATCTTCCAATGGTCTCAAAGTTATGATGAGTTAAAAAACTTTCAATGCTATTTATAGGTGGTGATATTGTTTGTGGCGTATGTCTCATTAATGCCGATAATTGACCACCATTTGACATTCCGGCAGGTGGAACAAAACCCACCCCATATACCCGTGAAGTGGAGGTAGTTCTAAAAAAACATCATGTAAAATAACAAACAAGCGGTGTGCATCCTAACAAACCAAAGAACAGGTACACATCACTAATTACTTGCAGGTTGTTTCTACACCGAATTAAAATTATGCAGAAAAAACGAAGGGAAAAAACAATATTTATGTTGTCGCAGCAGTGGTATGATGGTGAATGGAGAAGGTGGAAAAGGGTGTGACGCTGCTTGGTTACGCTGTATAGATTCCAACGATTAGCTTTTAGATGTCGTTTAATCTAAAAATCATATGACATTAAAATATTTGAACTTTGGGATTGGAAAATGAAGGGTTCAGAAAGGAATCACCTACCGTTTTGAAGGTGGTTGCGTAGGTTGGAGCAGTGCATCGACAGCCGTGGGGGAGGGTGTTCTTGGTGGCGAATATAGAGCTGGTAGAAGGAGAGAAAAGAGGTGCTCATCAACATTGAGCTGGTAGAAGTAGAAAGTGGAACACTCCTGAACCGAGAAAACGGTGGAAACGTCCGGGGGCGGATGACTTCATGTACAATATTATAACAGTTGAGTATAAGTGATCACAGCAAACACAAACAACATATATATATATATATATATATATATATATATATATATATATATATATAATGTATAAGTTCTTACATTTGTGTTCAAATCATTGTTTACTTGACACCAAAAATATAAAACAAAATATAAGACGTAATGCAGCTACCATCCGTCATCAAAACCTTGGTGAGTACATGTCTACTGATTTCATGAGAATACAAGTGGTTTTGAAAAAGTGTCAACATTTAAGTTGGTGAGATCATAAGAGTTTGTATGAGAGTTTGTAAACTTTTCCTTGTAAAATGATAGTATTTAGTTCTAGAAAATCCAATATTTTCTTAAAATGTGTTGTAGTCTTAAATGTTCCAAGACCAAAATATATAAGTATGGTTGTACTTTGTAGTAGTATAATGTATTTTTATATCTTTATAAAATCATTTGAATGCATGTTTCTAGAAATGTAAACTGTATTGTACTGGAAAATAATGTACTGTAGTTGTATCTATGTAAAACCCTTTTTTGAAAATATGTATGTATTCGTAAACCAAACGTATTGTTAATATCCCTTGTGAGTTATTATAACCATGCTTAATGACCGTGTTGGCCTGATACGACGTTCTTCAGGTGTCGGAATGTAACGAAATTTGTCACCCAAGACCTGCCGGTCTAACTATAGCTAACAATTAGGGTGCGGGAATGTCAGTCCCGTATAGATCTATACACAAGTGTCTCGCTCTCTTACGGGAGATTCTGGTTATAATTTAACATTTTTGTTGGTACTTGTGTAAGTACTTGAAGACGTGTCTCACAAAACATTATTGATTGTTTACGTGTAGTATGATGAAAACACCTTTTCATATAGATGTATGTATCATCCGTTTACATGGTATAAAATAATTATGCTTTAAAATACTTATTTTTGATATTGTATTTTGAAACCGTAAAATAGTGTGTATGTCTCATAAACTATACCTATTATAGTTTATAAAAATGTTTTGCTAAAATGGTGAATCTCTTGTATGAACACTATCATTTTTACTATAATAATAAAATGGAATGAAATAATTATATATGTATTTTCGTATAATTATACCCTTTTGCTCAACATGTTACAAACGGGTTAAGGCCTTATAAACTATATTTATATAGTTTATTAGTGTAATCAAATTTGTATTCATTTATATATATATATATATATATATATATATATATATATATATATATATATATATATATATATATATATATATATATATATACACTATAAAAATAACAAATGTAACGGTTTGTATATTAACACAAGTTTTCTTGTGTTTTACTTGTATTCCACCTCCCCCCCCCTAAAATATAGAAAAATCGTGAAAGACTATAGGGGTATGAAATCACCTCGATTGTGTTCTTGGCTGGATAACGAAGCGAGTGGCAATGTTCTTCGCGTTAGAACACGTATATATAGTCGTATCCTAATTTGTTTTAAACATATAATAAGGTATATAAATTAGACGAACTAACATGTAAGTGTTATTAAAACACTAGATGATATAAGGAAACTTACCAATTAATTCCTAAGAACTAATTGAATGATTTGTTTGTCCTGGGAATTATTTAAAGATGTTCTTGGGAAACACTTGAAGATTTGCAGATTGTATGAAGATATGAAGATTGTTCCTATGAACTTTGAGAGAAAATGGGGATAGTTTTTGAAGTGTAAATGAGAATTATAAGGAAGGTCTTCGGCCATATATATATATATATATATATATATATATATATATATATATATATATATATATAAGTGATGTGACATTTGCATTGAAATGTGTATTTTATCACATTGGAAGGGGTGCCACCATTTTAAATTGAGTGATTTCGGCTTTTCCCTACCGAAATCACCTTGGTTTTGGTCAAATCTCCAACCAAGAACCTCAAGTCTTCGATCTAGGGGTTCTCCATCAAGGATTCTTGGTCTAAGGGTGGGACCTCGGCCAAGGGAGATTTCGGTCTAAGTGCCACGATTTCGGTTTTAAATTATTTAAGATTTAAGGTTTTCGATCTTAAAACCAAGAATCCTAAAAGCAAAGTGTAAAGTGTTTTTGGTTTTACTAATTGAATTTGTTTGAATTGATTGACTTTGGTTAGACTTTCTTTGACTTTTATTAACCTTTATTGACCCAAAATAACCGGTTGTTACGTTATCCCCCCGCTAGAGGGAATTTCGTCCCGAAATTATTTCTAAAGTTGGTACTCATGAACTAGTGAAAAGATGAGGGTATTTTTGTTTCATCTGATCTTTTCGTTCCCAAGTGAATTCACTTCCTCGTTTGGCGTTCCAGGGGACCTTCACTATTGGTATTCGGCTTTGTTTCGTTCTCTTGATCTACCTATCCATGATTTCTACAGGTTCCTCTATGAAGTGTAAACTGTCGTTTATCTCGATTTCATCGAGTGGAATTACAAGAGTCTCGTCTGACCGACACTTCTTCAGATTTGACACGTGGAAGGAGGGATCTACGTTACTAAGTTCTTGGGTAGTCAAAGTTTATAAGCCATCGGGCCGATTCTAGCAAGAATATCGAATGGCCTGATGTACCTTGGATTTAGTTTCCCAAGATTTCCAAAACGTATCATTCCCTTCCAGGGTGAAACCTTCAATAGAACGCGGTCACCAACCTGGAATTCCAAAGGTTTGCGTCGTTTATCCGCGTAGCTCTTTTGCCTATCCCGGGATGCCTTTAATCGTTTCATGGATCTAAACAGTCTTCTCTGTAGTTTCTCGTATGATCTCGGGGCCGGTGAGAGTGCTATCAGGAATTTGCCTCTTTCTAGTTGTGTGTCGCCCACTTCAGCCCAACATAGGAGTGATCTGCACTTATGTCTGTATAGTGCTTCAAACGGAGTGGCTTTGATGCCGGCAGGGTGGTTACTGTTATAAGGGAACTCAACTACTAATGCTTGCATGCTTCACTCATTCTGACTGTTTGGTTAGGGATGGTAAGTTGTACTCTATACGAGTTGGGTATCTAGAGACTTCTGTAACGACTGTCAAAATGTGAGGTGAATCGACTGTCTCTTATCCAAGGCGATAGATAGTGGCACACTGTGTAGTCTCACAATCTCCTTGTGATACGTTCCTGTCAACTTTTCTATTTTGTCTGTGGCTTTGGTAGGTAGGAAGTGTGTGGGTCTGGTTAATTTGTCTACGATCGCTCAAGTGGTGGCGTGTCCACCCTAGTTCTTCCATCATCATTTCGTGCATAGAAGCCACATATAATCAAAATTGAAAAGATAGTTGAATAAACGATTCTACTCGGCATGGGTTCTTAGTCTCTATGTGAGTAAAGTGATTAATTTGGGTGAAACCGTATTTATAACTACTTTTTACATAGTTATTGCATTATAAGTCGATCTTGGACTTGATTTGTTGTACGAGTGGTATTCTCGGAAGGTCTTCTGGGAATACATCGGAACATCCTTGATGTCTTTCGCATCTTGTTCCTCATCCATAATGTGGGCTACGAAGGCGTGGTACTTCTTTGCGTAGATACTTTTGAGTCTTGACGCAAGAGATGATTTGTAGGTTTGTATCGGGTTTGTCGCCATAAATGACGAGGGTTTTGCTACTTGGCAGAATAAGGCGAGTGACTTTTTCATAATACATGATATCGGTATGGTGAGGACTAAACTGAAATATACTGGTGATCACGTCGAAGTTTCCTATTGTAGCCGACATTAGGCCAATTTGAAAGAATTAGTTGTTTTAGTGTTAAAGTGCATACTACGTATATATCTTTAGTGCTTTTCCTTTTATCATTTGTTATTTCTACTATGAACGTTTCGCTGAGTGATTATAGTTTTTGTCTGAATATGTTTTTAAATTGGTGATTCTCGAAACTCCTTTTCGTACTGCTATCGTAAGGTATGCATGCATATGAGTTATTTGAGGACAAACGTACTAGTAACCACGGTAGGATCATTCATGGCCTCTTCATGCCACATTGTTAAAACTTTTCCCACACCTCTATCATTCCTTGCTTTTGGCCACTCCCTCTTGAAATTACCGTTTCATCACATCTGTAGCCAGTCCGACGCATCCTAAATTTTGTGACCTGGGTGGTCTGTTGAGCCGGCACCCTACAGAAATTGGTGGTATGCCTCTTTCTGTTACAGTTGTTGCAATGAATTTCTCTGCACAACCCTTTGTGATGTAAGTTACACTTGTTGCATTTTGGTTGGTTTCCAGCATATGGTCTTGTCGGTACTGATGCAGTAGGGGCAGCGGTGGTATGGACTGCCACAGTTTGTTGTCTTTTTGCAGGTCCTTGAGTCGGACGACCCTTTCTCTTGTTCCAGATCTTTCGCTTCTTGGGTAGTACTCCTTCATTGTCGTGGGTGTTCTTATGTTCGTAATTTGGGGAGTCCTTGCAGGAACACACTCGTTGGTGTCTTTGGTTGTCACCACGATTGTAATTGTCGGCACTGTTCCTGTTTCCATTTGTGTTGTTAGCGCCAAGTTGTGCCATGACGGCTATCACGGTGGCCGTTACAGCGGCTTGGAATGTAGTGGGGTCCATATGTAGAACTGGTGTTGCGCCGGTGTGCTGGTTACTTCCGCGTGATAGCATGATTCTTGCTGTATGGTATGAAACGAGTTCGTAAGTAACTATGGTCATTGTTAGTAACTATGGTCATTGTTAGTTGTATCTCATCTATATTTATATAAACATATAGATATCATGCTTTGTTGTATGGTTTTGATATTTAAACCAACATCCTCCTGATGTACTTATGGTAGTGGGTAGTAGTAGGTATTGTATAAATGTTAAGTTACCAAAATAACACATAGTTGTCAAAACCTTAAGTTGGTTTGGGTTTTCATGGGTTTTGTGAGGGCGTATCTCGCATGATATACTACTACTAGTTGTGATGAAAGACGCAATAAGCCTATCATATAGTGTGGGTAGTATTGTCACTAACTCACTAGGTTATACTAGTCTATTATGTATCAAAATGATACACAAGGTGCCCTGCCATTTCACACATCTCACGAATGGATTCCTTCGTTCCCTGTTCCATTATGACTGCCCTAGTTTCAGTTGTAAGGATTTTTCGTCTTATGGCGTCTATCTTCTCCTCTATCCATCTGTTGGCTCTCGCGGTAGGGTAGTAGGGGTCGTCGTGGTGAAATCTGGTCATGTTGTCTGTACGAGAATAGGGGTATAGGAAATACATGAAAGGCTTAAGGGTATGATTCTGTAATATTCTAAAAATACTCCTATAGTATTTTATACTTGATGTTTGATTCTAGAGTTTCTTTGTATATAGGGTTGGTAAGTTTTAGACTCGTTGTTCCTCACGATCATTCCCAAACACATGTTAGTCATATCTCACATAAATATAGTTGATTAGGCTATATTTATCCCAGATATGATTACATAACTATCTAGGCTTAACCGCAACGTCCAACTTATCTAAATACATTTTATATGGTTCTCATTGTGATATTGTGTCTAGTATGTATGTATGTATGTATGTATACTTTTTATAAAAATACTATTATATTTTAAAAGTATACTTCTTAGTCAAATTATTTTAGCCCCATTGTATTTATAGTTGTATATATTATATGGTTCGATATACTTAGTTCACTATAAACAATGCTCTGATACCAATCTGTCACATCCCCGAACCGAGAAAACGGCGGAAACGTCCGGGGGCGGATGACGTCATGTACAATATCATAATAGTTGAGTATAAATGATCAAAGCAAACACAACCAACATATATATATATATATATATATATATATATATATATATATCGTATAAGTTCTTACATTTGTGTTCAAATCATTGTTTACTTGACCCCAAAAATATATAACAAAATATAAGACGTAATGCAGCTACGCTCCGCCATCAAAACCTTGGTGAATACCTGTCTATTGATTTCCTGAGAATATAAGTGGTTTTGAAAAAGTGTCAACTTTTAAGTTGGTGAGTTCATAAGAGTTTGTATGAGAGTTTGTAAACTTTTCCTTGTAAAATGATAGTATTTAGTTCCAGAAAATCCAATATTTTCTTAAAATGTGTTGTAGTCTTAAATGTTCCAAGACCAAAATATATAAGTATTGTTGTACTTTGTAGTAGTATAATGTATTTTTATATCTTTATAAAATCATTTGAATGCATGTTTCCAGAAATGTAAATTGTATTGTACTGGAAAATAATGTACTGTAGTTGTATCTGTGTAAAACCCTTTTGAAGATATGTATTTATTCGTAAACCAAACGTATTGTTAATATCCCTTGTGAGTTATTATAACCATGCTTAATGACCGTGTTGGCCTGATACGACGTCCTTCAGGTGTCAAAATGTAACGACATTTGTCACCCAAGACTTGCCGGTCTAACTGTAGCTAACAATTAGGGTGCAGGATTGTCAATAACGTATAGATCTATACACAAGTGTCTCGCTCTCTTACGTGAGATTCTGGTTATAATTCAGGACTTTTGTTAGTACTTATGTAAGTACTTGAAGACGTGTCTCACAAAACCATATTGACTGTTTACGTGTAGTATGATGAAAACTCATTTTCTTATAAATGTATGTATCATCCGTTTACATGGTATAAAATAATTATGCTTTAAAATACTTATTTTTGATATTGTATTTTGAAACCGTAAAATAGTGTGTATGTCTGATACACTATACATATTATAGTTTATAAAAATGTTTCACTGAAATGGTGAATCTGTTGTATGAACATTATCATTTTTACTATGATAATAAAATGGAATTAAATATTTATATATGTATTTTCGTATAATTATACCCTTTTGTTCAACATGTTAGAAAAGGGTTAAGGTCTTATAAACTATATTTATATAGTTTATTAGTGTAATCAAATTTGTATTCATATATATATATATATATATATATATAAGTGTAATCAAATTTGTATTCATATATATATATATATATATATATATATATATATATATATATATATATATATATATATATATATATATATATATATATATATATGAATACAAATTTGATTACACTAATAAACTATATAAATATAGTTTATAAGACCTTAACCCTTTTCTAACATGTTGAACAAAAGGGTATAATTTTACGAAAATACATATATATATATATATATATATATATATATATATATATATATATATATATATATATATATATAATCTGTAAAAATAACAAATGTAACGGTTTGTATATTAACACAAGTTTTCTTGTGTTTTACTTGTACTCCCCCCCCCCCCCTAAAATATAAAAAAATCGTGAAAGACTGTAGGGGTATGAACTCACGTCGAGTGTGTTCTTGGCTGGATAACGAAGGGGGTGGCGATGTTCTTCAAGTTAAAACACGTATATATAGTCGTATCCTAATTTGTTTTAAACACATAATAACATATATAAATTAGACGAACTAACATGTAAGTGTTATTAAAACACTAGTTGATATAAGGAAACTTACCAAATAATTCCTATGAACTAATTGAACGATTTGTTTTTCATGGGAATTGTTTGAAGATGTTCTTGGGAAACATTTGAAGATTTGCAGATTATATGAAGATATGAAGATTGTTCCTATTAGCTTTGAGAGAAAATGGGGATAGTTTTTGAAGTGTAAATGAGAATTATAAGGAATGTTTTCGGCTATATATATATATATATATATATATATATATATATATATATATATATATATATATATATATATATATATATATATATATAGCCGAAAACATTCCTTATAATTCTCATTTACATATATATTTGCATTGAAATGTGTATTTTATCACATTGGAAGGGGTGCCACCATTTTAAATTGAGTGATTTAGGCTTATCCCCACCGAAATCACCTTGGTTTTGGTCAAATCTCTCCAACCGAGAACCTCAAGTCTTCGGTCTAGGGGTTCTCGGTCAAGGGTTCTCGATCTAAGGGTGGGACCTCGGCCAGTGGAGATTTCGGTCTAGGTGCCATGATTTCGGTCCAAAGAGATTTCGGTCTAGGTGCGATGATTTCGGTTTGAATTATTTAAGATTTAAGGTTTTCGATCCTAAAACCAAGAATCCTAAAAGCAAAGTGTAAAGTGTTTTTGGTTTTACTAATTGACTTTGTTTGAATTGCTTGACTTTGGTTTGACTTTCTTTGACTTTTTTTGACCCGAAATAACCGGTTGTTACAGAAAGATAGAGGTATGAACTATGTTGTACCAGACTTGTTTCGTCACATAGAAGACCACAAATCGATGACGGGGTAAATTGTTGTGGATTAGGTGGTCAATTGTTGCTGATTTGGTGGTTATAAGGGATAAGATTGAGCGGAGGTTTAGAGAAAACAGTGGTTGTGTGTGGGTTTGACACAAAATAAGGTAGATAGTTTCACGACCGGAGAGAGCAGGGTTGTACGGAAGGTTCACATTGGAACATAAAGAGTGATCGGAAGCTTTGGCCGGTGAGAGCAGAAGAAGAACCAAATTGGCAAACTATACAAAGTGTTGTGGCCAACTTCTCAACTATAAAAACTAGATTGTTCATAACCCTTACATCTTATAATATTATATAACTATTCTTATAGTTATAAAAGCATTGCGGCGTGAGTTTACACAAAAAAAAATTGTTGAAACTACATTGATAAATGGAAAAAAAGCCATTAATTGTCATTTTAATAAACTTTTGCAAATTCGTTTATAAAACGGATCTGATTAGAATGTTTAGCTTCCCTTCCATAACGATTAAAGGCAACTACATTGTAGGTTAGTGGTACCATAACTCTTTGTGCTGATGTTAAAAGGCCATGAAGTTGATCATTTGTATCTTCATTTAGTTGTTAACCATCCCATTGATGGTGCCTAGTAAACACAAATAAATTATGGGAAACTACAAAGAATAAAAATATACTTTATTTTAATGTCTACTATGCTAGAATTAGGTAGATTACCATTAACCATATGTACTTTGAAAGTCCATTATGCTAGAATTAGGTAGATTACCATTAACCATATGTACTTTGAAAGTCCATTGTTAGTATTCCAAAAACTTTCAATATATAAAACATATTTTTCTTAACCACAAAGTAAAAGAAACATAACATATCCTTTAAGCGTGAATGATAAAAAAATACAACAATAAACCTATTACCTCCTATGTTTGCAATCAAAACTCATAGGTTGTTCTTTTGATGTTAAGTTATACTTTCATCTCGTCCCTCTTGTTCTTTTATCTCATTTGTTTCATCTATAGTTCACAAACATTCTCTATGTCTCTGAGTATCAGAATCAGAATTAAATTCTGAATTTGAATCTCGCCCCTAATCTGTATACAAATAAAACCAAGCAAAAAAAACTAAGAACAATTAGATAGATATAAGAACTTCAAATTGCATAGTATATATGATTTGAAAAATGAAACCTTACATATTAAAGTGAAAGATTACTTTTTTAGAAAATTCAAGGTCCTTAATGTCCATCTTCGGGTGATGTTTGTTTTTTACTTAAAGGAATTAGTATAAGTTATCTACGGTTTTTTTCTTGTTTACTTAATTGAGAAACAATGACGGGATAGAAAGGAAGTAAATGAAAGAAGGCTTTCCCATTTCCAAACTTTTTACATACATGTCCTCATATATTTTTTCCTTCCAGCCCCCAAGTTTGTCATTGTAACGACCCAAAAATCAAGGGTAAAAATTTCATTTTTATTATAGACAAAAAACAGATGTCATTAATCCAAACATTGCTAATTAAAACATTTATCAGAGGTCATCCCAAAATCATATATAACGGAAAATACGCGTGTCTGCGCTGCGATCAAGATGGGCCCTTCCTTTCTAAACTGATGATACCTGAAACCATAAACAAAACTGCAAGCACGAAGCTTAGTGAGTTCTCCAGAGCATACCCCACATAATCCATATAATCACATAAACCATATCAACCATACAAGCCATGCACATAAACATATAAGGATGCCATGGAAAACCCTCCAAGGTCTTACAAAAGGTGCTACTGGAACCCCCACGTGGTCATAACCCACTTTCATGGGAACCCCCACATGGTCTTAACTACCTGTCATGGGAACCCCCACATGGTCTTCACTAGCTGCCATGGGAACCCCCACATGGTCTTAGCTAACCAAAAGAGATGTCATACAAGCTACACATGCAACATACTATGATGCCAAGGAAACCCTCCAAGGTCTTACACCAAATGTCATGGGAACCCCCACATGGTCTTAGTCTACAGCCACGGGAACTCCCCGGGGCCATCCATGAAAGTATCACAACTAGCATACCACATAATCAAGTAGCATACTACATATCACAAAAAAGGTCGGCCTTGGTGCCATTGACCCGTTGGTATGGTGAGGAGACTCACCTCGATTGTAGAAGCTTCCTGGAAAAATCCCTAGTTGCTGCCTTGACCACTCCCTGGAGCTACCAATATCAAATGACACCCAATTAGAAATTTGGGTTCCAATCCATAACTATAACTTCATACCCGGGGTAAAAAGACCATTTTACCCCTAACCTATCCTTGTCCAAAACCATGGCCCAAACTATAATATGAAAGACCCAAAGGCCAATTAATCAACCAATGGCCTAATTTTCTAAATTGGGCCCAAACCTCTACATGTGTCTTTCCATGACGCCCAATCCTTCTTTTCAGTCCAACTCACTTAGCATTCCGATAGTCCAATAACCCATAATCATCAAAGCCCAATTATGGCCCACTTATGGTCCAATTTTCCAAATTGGGCACAGACCTTTCCAATGGGCCTTATCCTAAAGCCCCATAAATACTTAGTCCATAATCCTGTTTCCATTTGGCCCACGAAGGCCTACAGCAACCTAGTCCAAGAAATGTCCCAACCCGAGGCCCACAAATGCGAAGTACAATCTGACTGAGTACGCAGGGTGTACTCAGTTGTACGCTAAGCGTACAGGCCGTTTGGCTTGTACGCTGCGCGTACAGACTTGTACGCCTTGCTTACTACTCCATTAAGACAAATCCTCATTAAGCTCTTAATGCTCAATCCAACAAGTCCAAACCACATATATACTTCTAAATGAATGACTATAACCATAAACTCGCTGACTTGGTGACTTTACATGCCCCAAAAGCCCAAATAGCATTCTACTTTCATTAAAATGACTCAAAATCCAACATATATGGTCTTAAACTCTAAAGGTGCCAACTTTATGGATACTGAACCTCAAACACTAAGAGGGGCACCTCAAAGCTCCTGGAATGAAATCAAGACCACTAGATCTCATACTTGGGACCAAAATGAACCAAAACCCATAAATGGTAGATCTAAGACATCAATGATCAAGTTCAAAGATTTATAACTTCATGAAGCTGAAAATGAATCACAAAAGCCAGATATATAAGCTTCTCCTTGATCCCGATCTTTGCATCAAACTCCACCTTCTTAAAAATGGGCCAAACACACCAACAAAGGACACCATAAGCTCAAATTGCCACCATGAATGATTAAGGACGATTTTTAGGGTTTTAGAGGGTGGGGGCTGACTTAGAATGAAGAAGGAGGCTTAACATTATGCTTATATAGGGTACAACATTTGAATTAGGGTTTTCAATCTAACCCTCGTAAGCCCAGCATACCTTCTTGTACGGCCCGCATACGAGGCCGCGCACCCCAACCCAAATTCGCACAAACACCATGCATTCCTCGCAGTTACGGCTCACGTAGTTCCTTCTCCTAGGTACGCCCTGCGTACCACCTTGGTACGCCCCGCGTACTAGGGCTTTTCCCAAAACCCTAATTCTTCCGAAGGTCATAACTCACTCGATACAACTCTGATTCCAACCATTCATATATCCATAGAAAGGTATCGATACGCTCAACACTATTATCAATTACTGCCTTCCATAATATATCCCGAAATAAAATCCATTTTCCATAAAAGTCTGAGCTGATAGATTACCGGAATATCCTTTGGTCCAAAAACTCGAACTGAATACCCGAGCAACCAGGATACATTATCCTATTCCAACTGGGTCCAAAACCCAACCCCTCGAGGATCCGAAGCTTGATAGTACTCGATCCTTGATCTCCATCCTAAAATGGAACAATTCAAATCAGGATGTTACAACTCTCCCCCACTTAAATTAGATTTCGTCCTCGAAATCCGTCCTTACTTTCCCTAGCACATCCAACAATCTGGTCAATACCTCCACAACCCGGGAATAATACAACCTTCCCAAGGCAACAGAAACCAACCCTGGAAGGACTTATCAAACCTGCAATGGAACGAACCTTAGACCCCTTTGCAGAAAACCACCTCTTCCTTTCCGAAATCCGAAATCTTAAATTGCTCTAACTTTCCGATAGACCACCCACACTGAACCGCTATCAAACTATTTTCACAAGGAAACCAACCCAAACAACATACTTTCCAGCCGAAAATCTTGATGCTTCCCAAAGAATCACTGATCATAAACAGCTGCAAAACTCTTGTACTTGACAGAAGGCCCAAATAATCCTTCGATCAGAAGATCCTTCACTACGATAGTAACACTCAGACAAGCGCTGCGTAGCAGCGTCCAATTAGCAGCTCTGAGATTATTCAACCCAACCGCAATTTACTCAACAATTCCCAGAAATATTATCGACTCCACACACAAATCCCAATCATGGAACCAACTCGGTTTAGCTTGCTGCCACCTAGCTGTTTTCCAAAAACAACTGAGACCTCCCTGTTCCCATCTTGTCTTCCCACTACCCGAAACATCGGACACCTAACCGATTGCTGAGCCAAAAAGACACATAGAGCAGTCCCACGCGTCTCATGAAATAAAACCGACTGGCAGAACAAGCTTAACACACCTTTACATCAAACTTCTGCTAACAAAATGAACGATACATGACCCACTGCAGTCTCATCTCATACCCGGTCTCCAAGAACCCATCTTTTCCTCACTTGAAACACATCGTGGCTCTTTCACGGATAAAACCAACCCAAGACACATCACAATAACTCGAACTGCCATCAACTAAACCCATCCATTACCCTTGAACCCTGTGATTGATTCCCGCAGCATATAAATATCTATATCCTTATCCCACTGAAACAAAAATCTTGCACTGAGCACACGCGAAATCCGATTCGGGATCTCACCCAAAACCAAATCGATATTCTGCTCCTACCCCGAGATCCACGAATCTGCATTTGCATAATGCACCACAACTTCCTGAAAACCAACCCCTTTAACAATCTAATAGATTGGTATATCCACACTATCTGCGAGACTCCCAATCTCACACCTGGTCCAACCACTAGGTTCCCAAGAGATAAAATATCAAGGCTACACAGCCTAAACCCTACTGTGTCACCTACTGATTATCCACATGATCCTGCAACTCAAGATACAAACCCTTGACCCTACGATCTCTACTAGTTCTATCCTGAATTACCATAATCATCCGGGCTCGCCCACGGAATACAAAGATCCTCAGTCCCAAAATAGAGTATTATTTTTCAACAACCCTGCCGGCGTGCCCCAAGCACGAGATGATCCCCTTCTATGCTTGTGACCATCACATAAATAGTCTACTTCGAACCGATGAATGCTACGATCATATCGCAACCCAACACTATTTCCATCCAACCATGCTTACCACCCATGGTCTTACCACACTCAAACTATCACAACGCCGCACCTCTCGAGCCGAATCCTATATCCCACCAGGAGTTCGGGTCACACCTACGGATTCCCACTGCTTACTATGCATAATCAAGGCGATGCCGACCGACGATTGGGAGTTTCCTGAACTCCCACCAGCACAACCTTGACTTAAGCAGCCACTTGTTTCTCCCCCACTTGGACTTGACGATGCTCCTTCACCTCTTACACCGTATGGATCTCCGATCCATTTCCCTCAATAAGCACGACCGGCCCAAATCTTGCGCCGAACAATACAAGCGCCCTATTGCTAACCAAACACAATGATCACTCAGCTCTGGAAATCCTGAAGAATACTCTTGTAATATTAACCAATCGGATGATCCCAATCACTTCCTAAGACACCCTTTTAGCAAAGAAATCCGAAGGCAAATACAAATTTACCACCATCTTACCGCTGTCTAGGGACCGGTAAATGCTACGGGCTACCCCGTAGTCTTACGACACTCTCGCCTTAACACAACTACCCAAAACCTTACTGCCGATTCATCAGATCGGACACGCCCGAAGTCGAGCACCCACTCGCAATGTCACCTGCTGACACGATCAATCCTGATACACTTGTAGCAACCCATAAACCTGGAGCGATAACTCCATCATACAGTTTCCCGTGCATGTTTTACTGACTCTGACCCTGCTGTCCTGTCAAACGTTGTTCGGAAGTCTTGGTTCTCTTCCCGAGACCCTCCACTAAAAGCACCTGACCTGAACCTCTCTCCCCGAGGTACCCCAAATCGATCTCCCGCCCTCGAGCTCTAGTATCATTCCATTCAGGGTCTCGCACCCTGAAATAATCACAAACTTCCTGATATCACCCTTGACATAGCTTCAACAACATCATCACTCAGCTTATTACCAACTCCTTCCCACCATTCTCGTGCCCGGTCGTTTAGCATGCACGAAGCAAAGCTGACTTTCGCCTCCTTGGGGCAAATACTCGTCCTGAACGCATTAACCATGTCCGCTAACGACCTTCTACTGATAATGGGATCCTCCTCCCTGTGAAATTTAGGAGCTCCACAAGCACAAAACTCCTGAAAAGACAGAGTAAAAGCTCCGATGATAGCCATAACCTCCGCACGGAACGCGCCCAGGCGCTCATCCACTATTTCCGAAACACAGCGAGAGATCTCTGATGAAATGAACTCCCGCAACTGCTCGCTAATCGGCTCAGTACCCGCACCCAAGCTATAACCACCTCCCTGAGTGCTCATCTCCAAGCTGAAAACCACAACCAATGATCAAAACATACTCAAGGATCATCTTCCCCTAAGCTTCTTAGATTCTCCAAGACTCTCACCGATTCGAGTATGGATCCTGTGCTTTCAGTGGTACAGGCCCAATACTACCTTCCACACCTATCCATAATTTCCTTAGCAATCCTCCTGAATCCTGTAAGTCACTTCCTCAAACTGATGCTCCCAAAACTCACTAAACCATACTACTAACCCACTGCATCATATCCTAGGCTTTCCTAGGTTCCCGAACCCACCCAGTCCTCAACTGTTGAAGGATTCCCATTAAACTCAACTAGCTACCTCATGAATATAGCCACATGCAACAGAGATCAGATAATCCTTCGAGTAAAAGACTCAACCCTAAAACGGTTGGACTCAGACGAGAGCTGCGCAATAGGGTCAAATCCATCACTCTGATATTATCCAGCCTATGCCACATGTGACTTAGCATATTCACTTAGTATCTAACTCATATTGCTAAGATTTCCACAAAGCACAGAGCAAGCAGCATTCGGACAATGGAAAAACTAACCAACATACTCTAATCAAACCATTTTATCCTCTAATTAGGAATCTGTACTAGCATGCAATTCGAAGGCTCATACAATCAGGCATAACCTAAACAGGCCATGCTACCACTGGCTGATCAGTTCTAGCATGCAAATCTATAAGCTCATATAAGCATATAAAGCCATCTCTCCAAGATCCTTAGCTCTAATCTAGCATGCAAATCACATAATCATATCATATCACATAACAAACATGTATTGGTATTTTGGGAACCACTTATTTGAGCTCGGTCGATTGCACGCATCACACCCCATTTCTTTGCTTAGAAATTCTTTTTTAATTAAGTGTTTATTTTATAAAAAATTTCATCAAGCCCTCAGTTTGAGTTCAGGCACACCCGAGAGTTTGCCCAAATCCCTCAAACCAAGGCTCTGATACCAACTTGTAACGACCCAAAAATCAAGAGTAAAAATTTTATTTTTATTATAGAAAAAACACAGATGTCATTAATCCAAACATTTCAAAAACATTGCTAATTAAAACATTTATCAGAGTTCATCCCAAAATCACATATAGCGGAAAATAAGGGTGTGTGTATTGGGATCAAGTCGGGTCCTTCCTTTCCAAACTGATGATACCTGAAACCATAAACAAAACTATAAGCACGAAGCTTAGTGAGTTCCCGATAGCATACCCCACATAATCCACATAAACCATATCAACCATACAAGCCATGCATATAAATATAAGGATGCCATGGAAAACCTTCCAATATCTTACACCGGGTGCCACTAGAACCCCCACGTGGTCTTAACCCCCTGCCATGGGAACCCCCAGATAGCTTTAACTACCTGCCATAGGAACCCCCACATGGTCTTCACTAGCTGCCATGGGAACCCCTGCATGGTCTTAGCTAACCAAAAGAGATGTCATACAAGCTACACATGCAACATACTAGGATGCCAAGGAAACCCTCCAAGGTCTTACACCAAATGCCATGGGAACCCCCACATGGTCTTAGTCTACTTCCACGGGAACCCCCCATGGTCTTCCATGCAAGTATCAACACTAGCTTACCACATAATCAACTAGCATACTCCATATCACAAAACTCCGTAGTGGGCCGGACTTGGTGCCTTCGACCCATTGATATGGTGAAGAGACTCACCTCGATTACAGAAGCTTCCTGGAAAACTCCCTAGTTGCTGACCTGACCACTCCCCGAAGCTAACAATATCAAATGACACCCAATTAGAAATTTGGGTTCCAATCCATAACTATAACTTCATTGCCGTGGTAAAAAGACCATTTTAGCCCTAACCTATCATTGTCCCAAACCATGGGCCAAACTATAATCTGAAAGGCCCAAAGGCCAATTCATCAACCAATGGCCCAATTTTCCAAATTGGACCCAAACCTCTTCATGCGTCTTGCCATGAGGCCTATGTTGGATTAGTGCCTAAGCCCGTAACTATATTTGGTAAGTATTTGACCCGGTTGTGCATGGTCCTTTTGGGTTGCCTTCACCAAAGCAACTTGATAGGATGATTTATGGAGAAAGAGGATTAATTATGATTTATTAATATATTATATGAATAATATATTAAAGGAGAAATCATATTATTTAATTAATATTAGTCATGAATTAATTAAGAATTAGTTTTTGTTACTAAAAGACATTAATTAAACTTAGGGGACTAGAATTTTAATTATAAGATAATTGCAATTGGGCTATGGATCACCTTGGAACATAGGTTGGACGAATTCTATGGGAAGCGCATAAGGAATTCGTCCAAGGGGTGTTCTAAAGGGAGTCCATGGGCTGCTTGGAGCCTAAGCAGTCAAATTAGGGTTTCCTTGTTTGATAACCCTAATAACCTCACTATATAAAGACCCCTATGGCCCCAAAAACGTGGCTAACACTTCTAAGAGAGCCCTAGACGTTTTTGGTGCCTCCTCCCCTCTTTCCAATATCATCCTCTTGCTCTTGGTGTTTGTAAACCATTAGAGGAGTGACATTTGTGACTCTAAGCTCCAAGGACATGAGATTCAAGCTATTCTATAAGAGGTATTCATCTAGATCTCTTCTTGCATGTTAATTTCGATTTACATATGTTAGATCTAGGGTTTTAAAGTCTTGGATGAATGCATGTAAAATAGAGAAACCTAGATCCAAGCATTAGGGTTTGCATGAGCGCATAGGATGTTCTTTTGGCTCAAACCCATCAGTGGTATCAGAGCCTTGATTGGTTTCTATTGTATTGATGCCTGGTATGTTCATTCATGATTTAAAATCGAATTTTGGGCTTTCTGTCTGATGAACTCGACGAGTTCCATTGGGAACTCGACGAGTTTAGCTGTCAGACAGAGAGATTTTCGGGATTTCTTGCTGTTTTGCTTAAGGATAATTACCTAAATCGTTTTTTACTAATAAAATCCGAATTTTATTACTGTTATATGATTATCCTTACCAAATCAAAAGATAATTACCAATTGTTTGAATAATGAGTTCCTTATTTGATAATATTTGATTATTTGAATCAATTGTTGAATTATCTTGTAATTAAAATTGATTAGGTCAAACTAGATAATCACCAATTAATTGTTTAATTGCCTTATTTGTATTTTGATTTAGATAGTTTTGAAAGGTTTCAAAACTTGCCCTCAAGTTTTCGAATTTGAATTTTGATTAAAAGTTAATTTTGAAATATTTAAATTCTAAACCCTAATGTTTTAAAGAGTTTCAAAACTTGCCCTCAAGTTTTGGAATTTAAATTTTTTGATTAAAAGTTTAATTTTTGAAATTTTAAATTCTAAAACCCTAGTTTTGAAAAGTTCAAATTACACCCTTATGGTTTTATTATATTAATTAAAAGTATAATTAAAAGGAAGTTAATAAATCCATAATGATATGGTTTATATTTGATTAAATTAAAAGTGTAATTAATAAAATTAAAACCACCTAGTATTTTAAAAGTGTAAAATACACCCTTATACTATATATAACATTAAAAGTCTAATATTATATATGTATAACTTAAAATGCTAGTCTTACCGTTAGTAGGCCTCATTCACGAAGCCGATCTATAAGGGTGGTATAAGGTTATGGCCTATAAAATGGCCGTTTAATTGGTGTCCACTCTCACCCACCGCTTCCTTGATTGGTGGAGGGTCCTTAGCTGAACGGGTAGGATAGGGCAAACCCTCTCCTCATTAAAAGTATAATGAATATTAAAGTAACTAAATGTTTTACAAAATTCCCAATCTTAGTTACTTTAGGAAAAAGTGAATTGATGCAATTCCATGAAATTACACTTTGTACCCTTGCTAAGACGTTAGTGGAGCGTGTGTGGTTAACCGACACACCAATTGGGTTCTAAGCAAATGTGGCAAAGGGTGACTCGATGTTTTTCATAGTTCGATGGAGCGTGTGTGGTTAACCGGCACATCAAATAGGTGACTGTAACATTGAGGGCACCATGTATATTTGCATGGTTATTCACACCTTGTTTTTTGATCCTCGGCATCCCAGTCACAAATCGAGGGGCATATCGAGATTTAAACATGCCATTGAAAAGTTCAATGAGTCTCAAAAGATCTAGGAGTTTCCAATACATTTAACACTTAACCTTCTTTTTCGTTTTTCATGGTGGAAATTGGTAAATTGTCATTTACCTACCTTCAAATATTCTGCAAATTAGATTACGGCATCCCTCTTCCAGTTTGTAAAATGTTGTGTTGGGTCCTAGCCTTAATATCTCATTTGGGTGTTTTATTAAGGACTCAATCAATCACTTAACTTGAATTTTCTCCCGTTTTATAGATGTCAAAGTCTGACAACTATGGTCTTCCTGAATCCGTTGGAAACTGTTTTCCACGTGAAGATGATGTTCTACGATTGGATTGTGAAAATCATGCTTCACTTCCTCCACCTCCTCCAATAATTATCCCTGACCCACGTGTTCGAAGACTTGAAAAGTTCAAGGTCACTCAAGCCCTATTGGCAATAAGACACAAAGATGGAAAGTCTGTGTGTGCACACGTCTTAAAGATGAAGTCACACATTGACAGGTTAAGAATGTTGAGTGTCGATGTCTCAAGGAAGTTGGTTGTTGACTTGGTTCTTCAATCACTTTCCGAATCATATGGTAAGTTCGTTAGAGAGTACTATATGATGGACCACAACATGAACCTTATTGATTTGACTTATTTGCTTATTGCTGCTGAATCAGAAATGATTTGCCGCACTAGTCGAGCAAATTTGTCTAATAAATCAATACCCCAACCTTCCATAGGCAATGGCAACGAAATACATGCCATGGTCAAAAAGTTTGATCATAAGAGAAAGGCAAAGTCTGAGGTAGTTCCATGTGTTGTTCCAAAAGAGCTAATTTGCTTTTATTGCCAAGAGAAGGGGCATTGGAGACAAAGCTGTCCTGTCTACCTGAAAGATCTAAGTGATGGGAGAGTCAAGACGTATGGCTCTACTTTAGGTAAAATCCATTAACAAACTCTATAAGTTCCTATTTTTTGATTCTTGATACATTATGTGATAAGATTACATTTCTGATGTTTTGTAGAATCGAAGAAAAGAAAGGAAGCTTAAAGGAAGAAGTGAGCTGAGTCTGATCATGAAGAAATGGATTTCGATCGCATGATTCGATGATCGGATTTTTGGAGTTGCTACTTAGAGAGTTACGATAGATTGCTTAGGAATATGTAATAGAGTAGTTTTTCATTTGTTTTGCATTGTAAGGACAAGTTTTTCCGCACCTTTTATAAATAAAATAAATTTTTTGGTTTTCTCTTATTTATATATTTCCTTGCAATTACATGTATGAAAAATTGACGTTTGTATATTTCTAGTTTTAGCAATGTTGAAATGGATATGATTCTTAGTGATATTGTTTGTGGTAATGTTGAGAATTTACCAAATAAGGAAAGATTATTGTCGCCCGAGTTTCAATTGGACAGAAACTTGGAATCATACAACTTGTATTGTATGATGAATGAGAACCTTCATATTTGGAACATTAAGACTAAATTCCTTGACAAAGAGTCAAGTGAAGGACTAGGAGAACTAGTACATAATGTTGTGAACTAGTCAAGTCCACCACAAAGAACAATAACATTATTCGTCATGATTTACTAAAAGTCTAGTAAAGGTGGTTATACTTACAAGATTAAGTGTAATTCTGAATCATTGAAAAGTTTAAATGAATGGCAGAACGAATAAGTAGAATCAATGAAAGGCAGAAAGATAAAAGGTTTCTCCAATCTAAGAAGAAGGGAGAGTACTTTTGTATTGCGTTTTTTGACCGTCTTGGTAATCATAGGAACCATATTATAATTCATCCTCTAAGGACACCTTGGTGCACTAGTTTGGCCAAGAAGAGGAATCAAGAATTGTTGTAGTGGTTAAGTCAATAAGATGTATCGTACTTCGTTCCAAAATCAAGTCTTAGAGTTATACTCCAAGATTGTGACTTGAGTGACATAATCTTAAGTAGGAATGTTCTTACACTTGCACATTTTGGTAAGTTGTGATGTCTTGGATAAGACAAAGACCGACTAGTACCAAATTGCGTGTAGGTTTTGTCTTGATATAGACACACACTAACTCTTGAATATTTGTTTTGTCTTGAAATGTTTCTTGATAAGAGAATCTAATATGTCAAGAGGTCAGTGGGAATCTAAAGATCTTGAAAAGTTTCAAGAACTAATCGAGAGTAAACCTGCTGTTAATTACTAGCACACGACTCGAGGTTTCTAACCTATCATGTTGACGTATTATTGTTTTTGTGCCAATCCAGTTGAGTTGATTATGCATATGAGTTCTACGAGTTCTCAACAGACTGCATAAGGCAAGCACCTTGTTCGATGAAAGTACATTGACTGGCATAGGGGAGCTGCTAAACAACTTGGAAGCAATGGTGGGACCCTTGATGGCAAGAAATTAAGCATGAACAAGTTTTGTCCATAAGAGTTTGGATTTGTCACAAACATTATCTTATGATTGTGGTTATCACAAATTCAGATGGATAGGAACACATGCACCATAAAATCTAAGTGTCATAAGGTTTCTCTCCTTCATGAAAATGATTGTGAGGAAACGCTTTCACTAAGAGAGATTTTAAGGAGATAGCGATTATGTAAATTGTATTCTAAAATGCGATTATGATTACGGCATCCCTCTTCATAGTTCGAATTGTGAGATTTGGCGATTAGTCTGAACATTTGGAACTTAGTAATATAAGTTTTAAATTAGTTTAGACACACATGTGAGCTGTCTAATGAAAGGTGTATGAGTTTGAGAAGCTTAGATAAAGGCTTATCGAAGCACATCGTATTGGAAATATGAACTTTGGAAGTCAATAAGTATTGTCTTCTAGAAGTCCAACTGTTTTATGATACGTGTCAAAGCTAGTGGGAGCATAAATGTTATGTTGGAATGGATATAATCATCATGTTAGTGGGAGCATGATTATTATTTTAAGTGTTGCAAGTTGGCAATATTAATTATAGAAAAACAAAAGGTTTCACTTTGCAAAGTTGCAGGGGTTGAAAAGTTGGTTTTGCTATAATTAAGGGAGAGAATGTTATACTTCGTTTCCAATCTAAAAGCTTAGATCGAGAAATTTTAATTGAATTTAGTCAAGGATATATTTATTAATTGCGTTCTCAAAGTTCGATTATGATTACGACATCCCTCTTCATAGTTCGAATTTTGAGAACACGGCAAATAGAAATATTATGGCAATATTGTAGCAAGAATATGGTAAAGTATCACATTTCTCTTTATGAATTGTATCCCATACGCTTCGGGTATAGGATCGATTACATATGCTGTAATATTCGACCGTTCTAAAATTTTTCCAAATGCCTAGGGCATTTAGAGGGAAAAAGGGAATAGAACCGGATTTGACTAAAATAATTAAACAACTATCAAGGACAATCTAAGGTTTGCCAAGGATTGGTCGCTTGCGGACAGTTGGAAGTATAGTCATGGATGGACCATATTGGCATTATTATGAATAGATAAGATTCTATTTAGAATGAGTTCTCATATGGCAAATATGGAAATGTTTCCTTATTGGGAGTTGGACGTTAAGAATCTATGTCTAGATTAGAAACTTCTATGCAAGAAGGATGTTCAAAGGAATGTACTTTGAATGTGAGACTTCATGACTATGGAATTGTCTTGTAACAATCTCCAATAGAGCACTTTGTAATTTCATTGACAAAGTCTTGGTGACTTTGGCACTGTGATATTACGAAAGGACCGTTGCATAAAATGTTAGAATCTAACATATTCTAGTAGTGGCGAGAATTTTGTATTCTTACACTAATTGATGAGGATTAAGAATTGTGAAATGAGCATCATTGGAAATGTATTCATTTGATCTATTTCATAAAGTAAAGACCATAGTTAAACATAGTGTGCATGCTTAGCGCATGGGACAACTGTTGTTATAATTCAAGTAAGAAGTTGATTACCCGAAACAACAAATAATGAGTAATCAATATGGTGATTAAATAAAAGTTTTTTTTATTTATACTCAAAAGTTTGGGGCCGTGTAGGATTAGTATTATTCTTGTGTTTCACTTTGCATGTTTTGACTTCCCGAATAAAAAGATTATTCAAGCCCTCCACAGTCGCTCATACTTTGGAAATAGGTATGAAATAAGACTGTCATGAATCCGTATGTAGATTGACTAAAGCGTTTAGACATAACACAAGGTTTCTGCAGAGTTCGTGCGTGCTGCTATAAGATTAGAGTATTGGATTAAACCCACGCTCACTTGGATCTCTTCATGGATTTTATCACGAGTGATTAGTGAGACGATAATATCTTATATTGTTGAAACCGAGATGTGTGAGTTGTATCTTATGAGTCGGTTACACATTGATAATATGTAAACGCACCAGTAACTTGGTGTTATAAAACGTATTGTTGTGTGTGATTCGGTGAGTGAGTACAAGAGAGCATTCAGTCGAAGTTTATCCTTTCCTTTTACCAAAAGTGGGATAAAAACGATATCTGTGGGCCCCTCGATGATTTAGTGATGACACCTAAGCGCTTGGCCAAGTCGGGACTAAGTTGATGTGTTCAATTGTAGTCTGTTGTCAGTCGTCATAAATCGGAAATCGGGAAACAACACGTGACCAGAGAGTATGATTAAAATACATGTCTCAGTTCATACGATATCTAGAATGGAGGAATATATGGTCCCTTATCTAAAGGACAGGTTACTGATAAGATCAGAGTTCGACAACGTCTTTGAGAGCTACGATTGCTAATCAGATTGTACTTACATTATAGTTACTAGACTTATCCAAGTGGGAGACTGTTAGATTAGTGTCTAAGCCCGTAACTATATTTGGTAAGTATTTGACCTGGTTATGCATGGTCTTTTTGGGTTGCCTTCACCAAAGCAACTTGATAGGATGATTTATGGAGAAAGAGGATTAATTATGATTTATTAATATATTATATGAATAATATATTGAAGGAGATATCATATTATTTAATTAATATTAGTCATGAATTAATTAAGAATTAGGTTTTGTGACTAAAAGACATTAATTAAACTTAGGGGACTAGAATTGTAATTATAAGATAATTACAATTGGGCTATGGATCACCTTGGAACATAGGTTGGACGAATTCTATGGGAAGCCCATAAGGAATTCGTCCAAGGGGTGTTCTAAAGGGAGTCTATGGGCTACGTGGAGCCTAAGCAGTCAAATTAGGGTTTCCTTGTTTGATAACCCTAATAGCCTCACTATATAAAGACCCCTATGGCCCCAATAACGTAGCTAACACTTCTAAGAGAACCCTAGACGTTTTTGGTGCCTCCTCCCATCTTTCCAATATCATCCTCTTGCTCTTGGTGTTTGTAAACCATTAGAGGAGTGACATTTTTTGACTCTAAGCTCCAAGGAAATGAGATTCAAGCTATTATATAAGAGGTATTCATCTAGATCTGTTCTTGCATGTTAATTTCGATTTACATATGTTAGATCTAGGGTTTTAAAGTCTTGGATGAATGCATGTACAATAAAGAAACCTAGATCCAAGCATTAGGTTTTGCATGAGGACATAGGATGTTCTTTTGGCTCAAACCCATCAACCTAATCCTTTTTTTTAGTCCAACTCACTTAGCATTCCATTAGTCCAATAACCCATAATCATCAAAGCCCAATTATGGCCCACTTATGGCCCAATTTTCCAAATTGGTCCCAAACCTTTCCAATGGGCCTACTTCTAAAGCCCCCTAATTTACTTAGTCCATAATCATGTTTTCAATTGGCCCATGAATGCCCACGACAACCTAGTCCAAGAAATGGCCCAACCTGAGGCCCACAAATGAAAAGTCCAATTTGACTGAGTACGCAGGGCGTACTTAGCTGTACGCTAAGCGTATAGGCTGTTTGGCTTGTACGCTGCGCGTACAAACTTGTACGCCCACTGTACTACTCCATTAAGCCAAATCCTCATTAAGCTCTTAATGCTCGATCCAAAAAGTCCAAACCACATATCTACTTCTAAATGAACGACTAGAACCATGAAGTCATTGACTTTGTGATTTTACATGCCCCAAAAAGACCAAATAGCATTCTACTTTCATGGAAATGACTCACACTCCAGCATAGATGGTCTTAAACTCTAAAGGTGCCAACTTTATGGATATTGAACCTCAGAAACACTAAGAGGGGAAACTCTAAGCTCCTGGAATGATATCAAGACCACTAGATCTCATACTTGGGACCAAAATTAACCAAAAACCATAAATGGTAGATCTAAGACATCAATGATCAAGTTCAAAGCTTTATAACTTCATCAAGCTGAAAATGAGTCACAAAAGCCAGATCCATAAGCTTCTCATTGATCCCTATCTTTGCATCAAACTCCACCTTCTTGAAAATGGGCCAAACACACCAAAAAAGGATACCATAAGCTCAAAATGCCACCATGAATGATTAAGGACGATTTCTAGGGTTTTAGAGGGTGCGGGCTGACTTAGAATGAAGAAGGAGGCTTATCATCATGCTTATATAGGGTACAACCCTTGAATTAGGGTTTTCAGTCTTACCCTCATACGCCTAACGTACCTTCTCGTACGAGGCCGCGTACCCCGACCCAACCTCATACAAATGCCACATGTTCCTCGCAGTTACGCCTCGCGTAGTTCCTCCTCCTCGGTACGCCCTGCGTACCTGTCACACCCCAAAACCGGAACGGTGGAAACGTTCTGGGGTGGAGAACGTCATGTACAGTATCGTAACAATGCATAATAGTAAAGACAAGCAACAACATCCATTGCATTAATATAATAGTTAAGTACAAGTGTGTTCTTTTGTAGGTTTAAATGACACCAAAAATGTACAATCAAAATGAAGACGAGTCTTGGATCCACTTCGTCTTTCAAAAGCTGCATGGGTATACCTGTCTTACTGGTTCCCTGAGAATACAAGTTATTTTAAAAGAGAGTATCAGCATAAAATGCTGGTGAGTTCATAACTATTTAGTGTCATTGCTTGTATGAAAAATGTTTGTAACAATGTAGTATAAATGCTCGTAGCTGTTTGTAAATGTTTGAACTCCTTAGAAAATCCTATATTTTCTACTGAAATGTAGTCTTCTACCAAGACCCGACTATTTGAATGTTTGTTCTTTTATAAATGTGAGAGGGTTTTCCCCAGTGAAACTATCATTATAAAAATATAGCTTAAACCATCATTTAAGTAAGATGATTACAGAATAAATGTAATAGGGGAAAATAATGTTTTACCTCAGCAGTGTCATTGCTGACTATAAAGTGATAAAAATGCAGACTCCAGGTAATATTTAAATGTACAATACACCTCGGCGAGTCTGTTTGCCTTTAATTCTTAGTCGGTTAATTAAAGGTTTGAATGTGAACTCGTATGTAACCATGTTGATCGACGACTGAATAACTGATGACCCTCCGATGTCATATGTAGTGGGGTAACATTTTGTCACCCCTTGGCCTTATCGGCTGGGACTGTAGCTAGCATTCAGGGTGTGGGAGTGTCTGTCCTGTATAGATCTATACACACAATGCCCGCTCTCCCTCCAGGAGACTCTGGTTACAAAGTGATACAACAATGTAGTATCATATCGAGAAGTAGTATGTCACATTATGGTTATCATATTCAATGTTTGTATAGTATGTCATAGCGTAGTAATGTTTTCACTGTACTAGGGTATAGTATATACTCTTGTATAGTGTGTAGCGTGTTTTGTTTCTCAATATAGTACGTATGTAGTAACTTGTAAATGTAATGACTCTTGCATGTATCGTTGTAATGGTAATAGGGGGGTAGTGATCTCTTAACTATACCTATTATAGTTAACTAGTAATGTTGTATGTATTCCTTTGCTACCCAAAGGTGTTGAACTGAAGTGAAAGCTTCTATATGTTAACACATATATACGATATATAACTAAGTTTTCAACGACATTCGGACAAATAACAAGATACCCTAAGTCCACAACCAAACAAGGAACAGGAAATAAAGTACGCTATCAGTCCTAAGTCCTTCAAACCTTACTTATATAAATATATTTGTATAGACATGAGTTTAATAAAGGATTTAGCATTTAAAAGAGTTTAATAAAATGTTTTGAAGTGTTTGAAATCCATAAGTTGATAACAATTTGAAAGTAATAGGATATCCTTCTGTTTGTTCTAGTTATTAATCACATGGGATTAAAGCAATAACTAGAATGTTTCAACTTGTATTCCCCCCCCCCCCCCACCCCCATAAAAGCAATTAAAATCATTTCAAAGGTTGATTAAGGGGTATGAACTCACCAGTAGTGAGTAACTCAAATGGAAGATCGATATAGGATTGTTGGGTGTCAATTGGAGTCTTGAGCACAAACAAATCCTATTTAACATATAATTACACATATATGAATACATTCAATGTATATAACTACTAATGGTGATAGGGACATGCCTTAAGGACATAAAAACACTTAGAATTAAGTGTTACCAACACATATGGTTGCACATAAGGGGTGTATGGCCCTATATTGGAGTGTAAGGCCACAAAATCATGGGTTGTGTGTATGAGGCCAGAGTGTGCGGCCAAGCCTATGTGTGGCCGTACACTTACTATGAAGTGTGTCAAAAACGTGTTTCTAAGCCTTAGGAATGTTCTAGTGAAGGTGTTTTGACAATTTCTTAGCCGGAATGGGAGTTTGTTGCTATTTTGGACCCTTAAAAGGGTGTGTGCGGTTGCACATGGCGTGTGCGGCCAGGTGTGTGCGGCCAGGCCTGTGTGTTGTCGTACACTCCCATACAAATGTGTCCAAATCGATTTTCCAAGGCTTTGTGATGATCCTAAGAAGGTGTTTTGGCCGATGTCATGCTTAGATGAGTGTTTAAGTCCATTTTAGGACCAAAAGATGTGTGTGCGGCCGTACACACATGAAGATCATCTAGAACGATGATTTCATGGATCAAACTCGAGGAAAAGGCTTTCTAATGTGTTGTAGTAATGATCTAAGGATGTTTATTTACTTTTATTGCCGATTGGAGAAGAAAACTTGAAGGACTCTTGAGAGAAAATGTTCCAGCTTTGAAGGAGTGGGAAAAGGGTGTAAGGTTGACTTAGGGTCCTTTATATAGGCTGGAGTGTGAAGCTAGGAGGGTGTGCGGTCGGCTGTGTGCGGCCGCATACACCTTGTTTGGTGTGTTTGGCCCGATTTTGCGATGCTACATACATTCTAATCCTTCCTAAGACTCATATCTTGATTATACTAAGCCTAATGCACTTATATAGACTCAAAACTTCATTGTAAATTAGCAAAACGAGGCTAACTTTGATAAAAATGAAGAATATACAAGTTAGAAATTTCGGGTTGTCACATCATCCCCCCGTTAGAGGGAATTTCGTCCCGAAATTAGAGTTCAAGCAGCTAAGTTAATACAAATAACTAAGTAACAAGATGAGGATATTTAAGTTTCATTTGATCCTCGTGCTCCCAAGTGAATTCGGGTCCTCGCTTGACATTCCAGCAAACCTTCACGATCGGGATACGGCTTTGCTTGGTTCGCTTGACCTCTCGGTCCATGATCTCTACAGGTTGTTCCACGAAGTTGAGGCTCTCGTTGATCTCGATTTCGTCGAGTGGAATTACAAGAGTCTCATCGGATAGGCACTTTTTCAAGTTCGACACGTGGAAAATAGGATGTACGTTACTAAGCTCGTGGGGTAGGTTGAGTTTGTAAGCTATAGGGCCGATTCTAGTGAGAATCTCGAAAGGCCCTATGTATCTTGGATTTAGCTTTTCACGCTTTCCGAAGCGTATCAAGCCCTTCCAGGGCGAGACTTTCAAAAGGACTCGGTCCCCCACCTGGAATTCCAAAGGTTTCCTTCGCTTGTCTGCGTAGCTTTTCTGTCGGTCTCTGGAGGCTTTCAGTCGTTCCCGAGTCTAAATGATCTTTTCTATCGTTTCTCGAATGATCTCCGGACCCGTGAGGGTGCTGTAAGGAACTCATCCTTTAGCTAACTGGGTGTCACCCACCTCATCCCAGCACAGAGGGGATCTGCACTTCCGGCCATAGAGGGCTTCAAATGGAGCAACCTTTATGCTTGTGTGATAACTGTTGTTGTAGGAAAACTCGACAAGGGGAAAATGAATATCCCATGCCTTCCCAAAATCTATCACACATGCTCGTAACATATCGTCCAAGGTTTGGATAGTTCTCTCACTTTGGCCATCGGTCTGAGGATGGTAGGCTGTACTCATGTCCAGCCTTGTTCCTAAGGAGTTTTGTAGCGACTGCCAGAACCTCAAAGTGAATCTACTATCTCTATCGGAGATAATGAATATAGGAACACCATGCAGTCGTACAATCTCCCGAATGTATGTTCTTGTGAGTTTCTCCATCTTGTCAGTCTCTTTGATGGGTAGGAAGTGTGCGGACTTGGTCAATCTGTCGACGATGACCCAAATGGTGTCCAGTCCACCCGTTGTCTTGGGTAACTTGGTTATGAAGTCCATTGTGATCCGCTCCCACTTCCATTCTGGTATCTCTAGTTGCTGTAGTAGACCAGAGGGTTTCTGGTATTCGACCTTGACCTTGGCGCAAGTAAGGCATTTACTCACGAAGGTAGCAATTTCTGCTTTCATGTTAGGCCACCAGTATAACTTCTTAAGATCCAGATACATCTTATCTGAACCCGGGTGGACGGAATACCGAGTGTTGTGTGCTTCTTTCATGACCAAGTCTCTGAAGCCACCGTGCTTCGGTGTCCAGATCCGGTCCATGAGATACAAAGCTCTGCCACCCTTGACTTCCAAGTTCTTATCCATTCCTCGCAAATATTCACCCGCCACATTTTCAGGTTCTAAGGCATCAAGCTGAGCTTCCTTAATTTGTGTGGACAGATGCGATTGGATAGTCACGGTTAACGACTTGACTCTTCGACCAGAATATTCTTTCCGACTTAGGGCATCTGCTACCACGTTGGCTTTACCCGGATGATAACGAATTTCGCATTCGTAGTCATTGAGTAGTTCGACCCACCGTCGTTGTCTCATATTGAGCTCTTTCTGGTTGAATATTCTTTCTGGGTCAGTGTCGTAAGGGGTTTCGCAATTCGAGAGAAGTTCTGGATGAATCTACGATAGTAGGCAGCGAGGCCTAGAAATTGACGAATTTCTGTAGGCATCTTCGGTGCTGACCAGTTCTCGATGGCTTTAATTTTGGAGGGGTCCACGTGGATTCCTTTTTCGCTAACCACGTGACCTAAGAATTCGACTCTTCGGATCCAAAATTCGCATTTAGAGAACTTCGCATAGAGTTTCTCCGATCGTAAGGTTCCTAGGACTTGTCGTAGATGATCACTATGTTCCTCCTTACTTCGAGAGTAGATAAGTATGTCATCGATGAAAACGATGACGAACTGATCCAAGTAAGGACGGCATACCCTATTCATTAAGTCCATGAATACTGCGGGCGCATTAGTTAATCCGAAGGGCATCACTACGAACGCATAGTGTCCTTAACGAGTTCAGAAGGCCGTGTTCGGAACATCCTCCTCAAGCACTCGTAACTGGTGATACCCGGATCTCAGATCAATCTTGGAAAAGTAGCTCGCCCCTTGCAGTTGGTCAAATAAATCGTCTATGCGAGGTAGGGGGTAGCGATTTTTGACTGTAAGCTTGGTGAGTTCCCTATAGTCGATGCACATACGGAACGATCCATCTTTCTTCTTGACGAACAAGACCGGAGCTCCCCAGGGTGAGAAGCTTGGTCTTATAAAGCCCTTGCTGAGCAGTTCGTTAAGTTGACCGGACAGTTCTTGCATCTCTGCAGGCGCGAGACGATAGGGCGATTTGGCTACGGGGGTAGCCCCTAGAACAAAGTCGATCCTGAATTCGACTTGACGTTGGGGAGGTGAACCCGATAGTTCTTCTGGAAAGACGTCAGGGAAGTCGCGTACTACGGGGAGGTCTTTTAGGTCTTTTGTTTTCAGGTTCACATCGACCACGTGTGCAAGGAATGCGCGATATTCCTTACGCAAGTACTTCTGGGCTTGAATACATGAGATGATACGAAGGCTCGTATTGGGTTTGTCTCCGTAGATCAACAAGGTTTCTTTATTCGGTAGGTTTAGGCGGACTGCTTTCTTGAAACACATGATGTCGGCGCCATAAAGACTCAACCAGTCCATGCCTACAATGACGTCGAAACTCTTGATAGCCACGGGTATGAGATCGATTGGGAATGAGTGATTATCTAGTGTGAGGGTACAACCTATGTAAATTTCGTTAGAATTCTCTGTCTTTCCGTTAGCCATTTCTACGACGAAGGTTTCTTTTAGCGCTTGCGGTGCTTGATTATGTAAGTGTTTAAATTTTTGGTTTACGAAGCTCCTCTCTGCCCCACAATCAAATAAGACACATGCATAAGAGTTATCGAGGAGAAACGTACCCGTGACTACTCTGGGGTCTGACACAGCTTCATTGTGGCCAATAGCAAGTAGTCTTCCTGATCCTCCCGCATTCCCAGCTTTTGGACAGTTTCTTTTGAAGTGCCCTGTCTTGCCACACCCGTAGCAGGCCTGGCTTACTCCTATACCGGGGACCTGGGTGATGGGTTTGGGTGGTGTTCTGTAAAAACGGACAATATGGCCCTTCCAGTTACAATTGGTGCAGTGCATTTCCCGGCAGGGGCCGTTATGATGGAAATTGCACTTGGTGCACTTGGGTAGGGTCCCTGCATATGGTTTTTCTGATACAGGGGCAACAGGGGTTGTGGCAGCATGGACAGCCACAGTCTGTTGGTTCTTGGAAGAGTGTTGAGCTAATTTGTTCTTCTTTCAGTCCCAACGCTTTCTCTTTTTGTCGGCAGCTTTGGTTGGTGTGGAGGCAGCCGTTGTAGTTGTTGTTGGAGTAGAAGGAACCTCGTGATCGATGAGTCTTTGGGCCAATTCCTTGGCACTATCAAAGGTCGCAGGGTTCGACGCTAGAACGTTCCCTCGATACGGGGGAACCAAACCCCAGATGTATCTCTCGACTTTCTTGCTTTCAGTGGGGACCATGTTGGGACATAGGGTAACTAGGTCGCTGAATCTGGCCGTATAAGCCACTATGTCGGAACCCTTCATCTTAAGGTTCCACAGTTCCTCCTCGAGTTTCTGAATCTCGCCCCTCGGGCAGTACTCCTTTGCCATCAGATCCTTCAGTGTCTCCCAACCCATGGCGTTAGCGGCTACCAGTGAGAGTGATTTGACATGGCCATTCCACCACGTTAGGGCCCTTTCCGTGAAGGTGCAAGCAGCGAACTTTATCTTGCTTCGTTCATGGCAAGAGCACATCTCAAAGATTGCTTCTGTTCTCTCGATCCATTAGGACAATGCAATAATCCCTCCGGTTCCGTTGAAGTACGCTGGTTTGCAGCTGATGAAGTCTTTATAAGTACACTACCGTGCGCGTGGATGGATTTCACCATGGCTAGAGTTGGTGCCAGTTCCAGATCCAATAACACCACCAGAATTTACTTGAGCCATGGCTGCGGTCACAGCTACGGTCACAGCTGCCTGAAACATAACCGCATCGAACTGCGGAGGGGGTGGTGGTGGAGTTTGATTTACAGGTCTGCCTCTGGTCGGACGCTTGCGAGGCGGCATCTTTTACTGGAAATTTACAGAAATAATGATAATAGTAAGAATCGATTGTAAGTATGATGAGAGTGTTTCATGGACTAAACCGCCATAGTCCAACCACCAGATAGAGACATAACAATACGGTAGGGAAAACACAAAGGTAAAGACTTTCCAATAGATTAGATAACTGTCAATATTACTGGTATTAATGATGTAAACGAGTTCGGGAAAAATGACCTATCAGTAGGTCTTACATCAAACCATAAGGAAAAATGTTGACAGCTTAGAAATCCTAGTTAAAGTACTTGAAAGATAGGAATATTTTACAGACTAGTGCTACATAGGCATAGAAAATAAAGGCTATTCCTTCACCCAAAAGAAAAGACGAGTCGACATCTTCTACCGGCCACAGGTATCCCTCGGGCGAACCCTCAGCTCTGCCAGCTGTCGTACAACTTCTTGAAGCTATCTCTCATGCGCCCTCTAACGCACTCGGAGTTCTATGACTTCAGCTCGAGATGCAGTTAGTTGTTGCTGCAGAGCCTCATTGGTTCTCCTAGTCCTTTCCATAGCCTCTTCGAGTTGGCGAATGCGGACCATGTTAATTCCAGAGTTGGCATCTACTTACATCACTCGGTCGATGGCTGCTTGACCTTGCTCTACATTCCGAGCAATCTTGCGGACCATAATGGGCAGGACTCGGTCAGCTGAGCCTCCCTCGCTTATGTTGTAAAAGCTTCGGTCTCTATTGAAGGGTAAGGGCTGACCCTGATCATCACTCCAATGGTTTAAGGTTGTCGCCCACAAGGGAGTGGGGCCTTGAAATGCTGGTCGAGGGTTGAGGTTATGGATTGGAACCTCTTGGGGCAAGTTGTTGCCTTCTGGCTCGGAGTCAGATCCATCCGAAAAACCTTCTATGAGGTGGTCATCTAAAGGGATTGGATGATCCTCTTCTGGCTCATCATCGAGCCACCCACCATTGCCTTGGTTGGGGAAATACGGATCGCCGGGGAGATCGAAGCCAGCCATGCTATCTACGTGAAAAAAAGGGGTATAAGAATCTTATAATAATAGTAGACGTACTAATCTAAGATAATTATAAGATGGTCCTTACTAGTTATTTCAACATTTACGTAGTGCATACTAGTTATATGTAACCAAGCAGGATAGACCTTCGAATAAGTGACCCTAACTCTAAATCCACAACCAAACAAGGAACAGGAAGTACGGCAAAGGTCACAGATTCTAAGTCTATGACGCCCTAGTCACATATTACCTTAGTGTATCCACTCTGCAACTATTGTCATACTAATAAAGACCTCTTTAGTTTGCACATAAGTAATTATAGTAACACAAAATACTCCTATAGTACTTTAGGTTTATGTTCTGTTCTAATATTCTCGTTGTAGTGGTATTGGTAAGTTCTTAGACTTGTTGCAACACCACAATCATTCTTAGGCACATGCTAGTCACTCCTCAGAAAATATAGTTGATCAGGCTATATCCTCCCAGGTTTGACTATATATATCTAACCATAATCGTGTTGTTCTACAATCGTAATACTTTTGTTATGTTCTAGTATGACACTGATCTTAGCATGAATAGATGTACGTATACTTGGTTAAATACTTTATTATTTAAAAGTATAAATTCTTGGTCAGAGTGTTTTAATCCCGATGCGTTTATAGTTTGTATATCTTTTATGGGTTGATATACTTGATTCACTATAAACAATGCTCTGATACCAATCTGTCACACCCCAAAACCGGAACGGCGGAAATGTTCTGGGGTGGAGGACGTCGTGTACAATATCATAACAATGCATAATAGTAAAGACAAGCAACAACATCCATTGCATTAATATAATAGTTAAGTACAAGTGTGTTCTTTTGTAGGTTTAAATGACACAAAAAATGTACAATCAAAATGAAGACGAGTCTTGGTTCCACTTCGTCTTTCAAAAGCTGCATGGGTATACTTGTCTTACTGGTTCGCTGCGAATACAAGTTATTTTGAAAGAGAGTATCAGCATAAAATGCTGGTGAGTTCATAAGTATTTAGTGTCATTGCTTGTATGAAAAATGTTTGTAACAATGTAGTTTAAATGCTCGTAGCTGTTTGTAAATGTTTGAACTCCCTAGAAAATCCTATATTTTCTACTGAAATGTAGTCTTCTACCAAGACCCGACTATTTGAATGTTTGTTCTTTTATAAATGTGAGAGGGTTTTCCCCAGTGAAACTATCATTATAAAAATATAGCTTAAACCATCATTTAAGTAAGATGATTACAAAATAAATGTAATAGGGGAAAATAATGTTTTACCTCAACAGTGTCATTGCTGACTATAAAGTGATAAAAATGCAGACTCCAGGTAATATTTAAATGTACAATACACCTCGGCGAGTCTGTTTTCCTTTAATTCTTAGTCGGTTAATTAAAGCTTTGAATGTGAAATCGTATGTAACCATGTTGATCGACGACTGAATAACAGATGACTCTCCGGTGTCATATGTAGTGAGGTAACATTATGTCACCCCTTGGACTTATCGGCTGGGACTGTAGCTACCAGTCGGGGTGTGGGAGTGTCTGTCCCTTATAGATCTATACACACAATGCCCGCTCTCCCTCCAGGAGACTCTGGTTACAAAGTGATACAACAATGTAGTATCATATCGAGAAGTAGTATGTCACATTATGGTTATCATATTCAATGTTTGTATAGTATGTCATAGCGTAGTAATGTTTTCACTGTACTAGGGTATAGTATATCCTCTTCTATATTGTATAGCGTGTATTGTTTCTCATTATAGTACGTATGTAGTAACTAGTAAATGTAATGACTCTTGCATGTATTGTTGTAATGGTAATAGGGGGGTAGTGATCTCTTAACTATACCTATTACAGTTAACTAGTAATGTTGTATGTATGCCTTTGCTACCCAAAGGTGCTGAACTGAAGTGAAATCTTCTATATCTTAACACATATATATGATATATAACTAAGTTTTCAACGACATTCGGACAAATAACAAGATACCCTAAGTCCACAACCAAACAAGGAACAGGAAATAAAGTAAGCTATCAGTCCTAAGTCCTTCAAACCTTACTTATATAAATATATATGTATAGACATGAGTTCGATAAAGGATTTAGCATTTAAAAGAGTTTAATAAAATGTTTTGAAGTGTTTGAAATCCATAAGTTGATAACAATTTGAAAGTAATAGGATATCCTTCTCTTTGTTCTAGTTATTAATCACATGGGATTAAAGCAATAACTAGAATGTTTCAACTTGTATTCCCCCCCCCCCCCATAAAAGCATTTAAAGTCATTTCAAAGGATGATTAAGGGGTATGAACTCACCAGTAGTGAGTAACTCGAATGGAAGATCGATATAGGATTGTTGGGTGTCAATTGGAGTCTTGAGCACAAACGAATCCTATTTAACATATAATTACACATATATGAATACATTCAATGTATATAACCACTAATGGTGATAGGGACATGCCTTAAGGACATAAAAACACTTAGAATTAAGTGTTACCAACATATATGGTTGCACATAAGGGGTGTATGACCCTATATTGGAGTGTAAGGCCACAAAATCATGGGTTGTGTGTGTTTGCGGCCAGAGTGTGCGGCCAAGCCTGTGTGCGACCGTACACTCACTATGAAGTGTGTCAACAACGTGTTTCTAAGCATTAGGAATGTTCTAGTGAAGGTGTTTTGACCATTTCTTAGCCGGAATGGGAGTTTGTTGCTATTTTGGACTCTTAAAAGGGTGTGTGCGGTTGCACATGGCGTGTGCGGCCAGGCCTGTGTGCTGCCGTACATTCCCATACAAATCTGTCCAAATCGATTTTCCAAGGCTTTGTGATTATCCTAAGAAGGTGTTTTGGCTGATGCTATGCTTAGATGATTGTTTAAGTCCATTTTAGGACCAAAAGATGTGTGTGCGGTCACACATGATGTGTGTGCGGCCGTACACACATGAATATCATCTAGAACGATGATTTCATTAATCAAACTCGAGGAAAAGGCTTTCTAATGTGTTGTAGTAATGATCTAAGGATGTTTACTTACTTGTATTGCCGATTGGAGGAGAAAACTTGAAGGACTCGTAAAAGAAAATGTTCCAGCTTTGAAGGAGTGGGAAAAGGGTGTAAGGTTGACTTAGGGTCCTTCATATAGGCTGGAGTGTGAGGCTAGGAGGGTGTGTGGTTGGCTGTGTGCGGCTAGCTGGCCGCACACTCGGGTGTGCGGCCGCACACACCTTGTTTGGTGTGTTTGGCCTGATTTTGCGATGCTACACACATTCTAACCTTTCCTAAGACTCATATCTTGATTATACTAACCCTAATGCACTTATATAGACTAAAAACTTCATTGTAAATTAGCAAAACGAGGCTAACTTTGATAAAAATGAAGAATATACAAGTTAGAAATTTCGGGTTGTCACAATACCACCTTCGTACACCCCACGTACTAGGGATTTTCCCAAAACCCTAATTCTTCCAAAGGCCATAACTCACTCGATACAACTCCGATTCCAAACATTCATATATCCATAGAAAGGTATCGAGACACTCAACACTATTATCAATTCCTACCTGCCATAAAATATCCCGAACTAAAATCTACTCTACATAAAAGTCTGAGCTGATAGATTACCGAAATACCCTTTGGTCCAAAAACTCAAACTTAATACCCAAGGAACCAAGATACATTATCCAATTCCAAATGGGTCCAAAACCCAACTCCTTGAGCATCCGAAGCTTGATAGTACTCTATCCTTGATCTCTATCCTAAAATGGAACAATTCAAATCAGGATGTTATAGTCATGTTTTTCTCGAATACTTTTAAACATCAGCGCATAATCAAGATAGTGCATGGGAAAAAAAGAAACAAAGCCTTTGTGTCATTGCATTGCTCAAGACTAATGGAGGCAATAATGCCAAGCAATTTGGGTAACTTGACAAAATGAATTAGGGTTAACCATTCAAGTTTTAATACATGCCAAACCCATCAATGCCTTCTGTCCATATTTTTGGGCTTTATATATTGTAATGTGTTAAGTACGATTAAAAAAACTATTTTATTCAAATAATTAAATTTTAATTTAAGTAATTTAGGATGTTGTATGCATCTAAACATACTTTTTTAGCATCATACTTTGAAAGTACAATGCTATTAGCCCATTATACTTTGAAACTACAATATTAGGATGCTAAAACAATATGTTTTTTTTCAGATTGTACAGTGCTACAAATGATATTTAGTTAATAGAAAATTTAAATCATCTTTGAATTAAATTTGAAATTAACCTATTTATATAAGAATCTAAATCAGATTGTACCAACTTACATACCAGCTTTAAAACTTTTGTGTTAATGCTTCCAAAAAACTCAATCCACATGGAATCTTTGTAATTTGCAACACTCAATGTGAGATTAATGAAGATAAAATCAAATTATGTAAGTGAACTAATATATAAACCATTTTATCTTAACTACTACAAATTATTTGGGAAGGTCACTTGTTGTTGACGCCTTATCAACAGATAGAAAGTCCTAACTCATTTCCATATCTAACATGGAAATAAATAACTATCAATGGACAGTGGGTTCACAATTGGTTTATGGGTTCACTATAAAGTGTTTCACTATAATGGTTTTATACTTTAACTGTAGTCTGTTTATAATTAGTTTATTGTTTTACAGTTTCATTCTAAATGGTTTCACTATAAGTTACTTAAATTTGCATTCCATGGTTTTCAGATTGTAAATGTGTTAATATGGTTCTACATATGGATTTATGGTTTATAAGTAAATAGTTAAGGTTCTTAACGGTTATCATATAAGCAGTTATTTGTTATTCAACAGTATATTTTAGAAAAGGAATAAAATTGTCATTTGAAAGTACAATGCCATAATTAGGTGGCTACTTTGAAATTTGTAGCATTGTACTTTTTAATTACAATACGTTAATAAGAAAGGGAGTTGGATATTAACTGAGGGATAAACAATTATTTTTTAATTTAAATAGAATGCTTTACTAAGAAAAATAATTAATAAAAATTTTATAAACTATTTTTAAACATGATTAATCTTTGCAAAATAATTTTATAAAACCAATTTCTTATGTAAAACCATGTTATTGTATTTTTTTGTAATATTTTCTTATAAAAGCCTTACATTTGAAAGTACAATGTTATAATGCTATAATTGGGTGGCTACTTTCAAAGTATACCTATTTTTAGCATCGTAGTTTTTACGTGCAACGCTTTAATAAGGAAAAGTTTAATTGAAACATAACAAATAACCTACATGTAGTAGAAAATTGTTAAGTACAATGCTTTTTCAAGGAAAGAAGTGATGTTAACCATGATTATTATGATCAAATTAGAATAAGCTCATGCTTTGAAGTAAGTGAAGTATGGAAATAACTTTCAAAGCTTGAAATATTTCTAAATTTGACTCAGGATCAGTGAATTATTGATCAAAATCACGTTTTGAGCATTGGGGTTTCCACGAATGAAACCAAAAACATTATCATCATCAATCCATTAGAATCACATATAGTACATCATCAAATAGCAATGCTAACATATTACAAATCATTTTTCTAACATTTAAAGTTTCATACATCATCTATGTCACACCCCAAAACCGGAACGGTGGAAAAGTTCTGGGGTGGAGGACGTCATGTTTAGTATCACCAGACGTGCATCATAGTAATCAAAGTAATAAACAACCATTTCATTAGAAGGAAAGTGTTTACAAGATGTGTGTTCACGAAACATAGAATACATAAGCAAATAACAAACAAGACTTGAACCTATACTGCTCCATCTTCTGAATCCCAGTGCGAGTACCTGTCTACTAGGCTCCTGAGAATACAAGTTATTTGAAAGAGTTGATCAGCAATTAAGCTGGTGAGTTCATAAGATTTTAGTGATGTAAGTTGTAAAATGTTGTGGTAAACTGCTGTTGAAAATGTGGTTAAAAAATGTAGTAAGTTGTAAGTTCTGTTTAGAAAAGTTCGCCTGTTCCTCCAGGAAATCCTATATTTCATGCCTTGATGAAAGATAAGTAAAAATGACTCAACAGTCCTTTCTATGAGTATTAAATGGATACAAGTTATATAAAACCCAGACTAAACAAACAATCGATTGTGTGTATCTGCCCTAAGCCCACAACCAAACAAGGAACATGAAATGAGGCGGAAAGCACACATCCCATTGGTTGTTGGATCCTTGTTGTATATAACCCTGGTGTATTCCCTTGGTACTCACGGAGTTAACTGTTATAGTTCCTTTATATTTGAAGAAAGATTATTTGAGAAACTCTTATTTCTTATAATAAAATAGTAACCACAGTGGTTCCTTTTATAATGACTTGGTTTATACTAGTTATATATAATCTAATACCGAACATATAGTTAATTGTGTGGATCTGCCCTAAGCCCACAACCAAACAAGGAACAGGGAATGAGGCGGAAGGCACACATCCAACTATATATCGGTTATTAATTATATATAACTCTGATGTATAATCTAAGGTATTATAGAGCTATCCACTTTAAGGTCCTTGAAATTGTCCAGGTTTAATAAAATGGATTAAACCCTTAACTGGTAAGTTTCTAGCTTTGTAAACCAAACGTTATGATTCGTATAGTATGTTTCGTACTAGAAAACTATGCACTGACTCTGTGTCTTATGACTTGACCCATACCTGGTACCCCTATGATGACTCAATGTATACTGGACATATATATCTAGAATCGAATAGATAATAGTCTGGGGGAATCTGCTCCAAGCCCACAACCAAACAAGGAACATGAAATGAAGCGGAGAGCACACATCCTATTACCTGTCGGATCCTATTGATATATATGTATCCTTTGATGTATACATTAAGGAATCATAAGATTAGCATTATGGTCCTTTCTACTAAACGTAGCCTTCTACCAAGGCATCAAATGTTATGTATGTATGTTTCTTGTATGAGTGTGTATTTTCCCAAGTGAGACTATCATTAACTAAATATAGTTTATACATTAATGAATATGTGAGAAGATCACAAAGTAAATGTAATAAGGAAAATAATGTTTTACCTCAACAGTGACACTGCTGGTTATAAAGTAATAAAGTACAGACTCCAGGTAGTATTAAATGTACAATACACCTCGGGGAGTCTAAAGTAGTAAAATACAGACTCCAGGTAGAATTAAATGGACAATACACCTCGGGCAGTCTAAGGTAGCCTTTAATCCCAAATTAGTTAATTAAAGGTTTAAATGTGAACTCGTATGTAACCATGCTGATCGACGACTGAATAAAAGATGACCCTCTGGTGTTATATGTAGTGAGGTGACATTTTGTCACCCCTTGGCCTTATCGGCTGGGACTGGAGCTAGCAGTCAGGGTGTGGGAGTGTCTATCCCGTATAGATCTATACACAAGATGCCCGCTCTCCCTCCAGGAGACTCTGGTTACAAATTGATACAACACAGTGCCGTTGTATCCTTAAATAGTGTGTCACATTAATTTATCGTATAACAGTGTTTGTATAGTAAGTCATAGTGTAGTAATGTTCTTTCTGTACTAGTGCGTAGTATATCTTCTTTGTATAGTGTATAGTGTGAAATGTTTCTCAAAATAGTGTGTTCTGACTCATGTATGAAATGACTCTTTGTATGCTTCATTGTACTAGAAATGATGAATAGTGTCTTCCCAAACTATAACTATTATAGTTTACTAGTAATGTACTTGCACTGTTGTGGAAAAGACTCATTTTACTGCTAAGTTATGCTGATACTTTAAAAACGAAGTTTTGTTAAACTATAAAGTAACATAACTTGAAAAGAGTCTTTGAGATGTTTTGACAACTTATAAATGACATAAGTAATCCTTTTGAAAATGTTTATAGCAAACAATTACACAATTAACATTGTGTTCAACTTGTATCCCCCCCCCCTTAAAACATTTAAAACAGTTAAAAGATTCATTACGGGGTATGAACTCACCTGATGTGGGTGATTCAAATGAATACGTGTGTAAGGATGAAAAGTTCCACGAATGAAGTCCCGAGACTTAACGAGTCCTAAATGACATATAATGGCATATATTGACATACATATAGTTTTTAGAAGCAACCAATTGCAAGGAAACACCTTACGGGACTAGGAAACACTTTGTCCAAGTGTTGGAATCACATGTGATTCACTAAAAGGGAGTGTACGGCCACTTTGAGGAGTGTGCGGCCATGGGTGTGCGGCCAGGGGAGTGTGTGGCCGCACACTCATGGTAAAGAGTGCACAAAACGTTTTCCAAATGGTAGGGAGGCTTGTAGGATTGATGCTCATCAAGTGTTGAAGCTAGAAAGGCACTGTGGAGGCCCTTAAGCACTAAACAAAGGGGTGTACGGCCACATGGAGTGTGTGCAGCCGCACACTCCTTGATGAACATGGTTTGGACATCTTCTAAGGCTCATATCTGGTAAGTAACAAGCTTGGGTAATGGTATTTACAGTATACAAGCCTTTAAGGTTGTTTTGATAGTGTTTTGAGGGTGTTCAAGGGGTGTACGACTACATGAGTGTGTGCGGCCGCACACATCATATGTCCTTGAGTTCTGGGCATTTTCTAAGACTAAATCAAGTGTTCTAACCAAGATTCAAGCATTGGTAAAGAGTACTTACGATCCGGAAGCTCGAGAAGGCCCAAAATCGCCAAGAACAAGTCTGTGTTCTTGGTGTTCTTGGTGAAATGGATGAAGATTTGAAGATCTAGTCAAAACATGATTTCCAATGGATGAAATCAAAGAGTGTTACTAGTTTGGAAGGGTTGACAACAAATCAAGTGAAGAACACTTACATTCTTGAAGATCTAGGCTGAAAATCGGATGATAGTTGAGAGAAAAATCGAGTTCGAAGCCTTGGAGAGTGAAAAGGGATGAATGAAGGCTAAACCCCTCCTTTGTACACTTGAGTGTGCTGCCAGGAGAGGGGTGTGCGGCCGCACACCCAGTGTGCGGCCGTACACTCTTGATGTTGGAGTGTAAGGCTCGATTTTGGTGCTAGAAGTATACGCGATCCATTCCTATGCTCAATGCTTGAATGTACTGACCTTTGGACTTTTAAATGGACTCTAAACGAGGCTAAATGATAGCAGAAATGAGTTTGACACTCAATCGAGTTGAATGGCGGAGCTTTACCAGGCAAAAATTTAAAATTTTTCGGGTTGTCACATCATCCCCACGTTAGATGGAATTTCGTCCCGAAATTAGCTTTCTTAGCCGTTCTACTGGGGTTGCGCTCCTCTGATTGGCAGAATACCCACTCGTAGACCCGACAACTTCGCCCTACTATTCATGATAGGATTCATACTTGGTCCATCTACCATTACCTCATGTAAACAAGTCGTATATAATTAGGATTAGTAAGACTGTCGGATGTGCGACTCTGCCCCAGGTCTACAACCAAACAAGGAACAGGAGATAGGGCGGAAGCACACATACTAAATCTGCATAATCATAATCATATACCACCCTCGCGTATACCCTGAATAGTGATAGGTGGGTTGTATTCGGCCATAGCCTCTGTGCTCGAACTTGGTCTGTTGGACGAGTGGTATTTCATGACGGTCTGCGGTCATTCGACGATAAGGCTTCGGAGGACAAAGTACTCTTCGCATGAGTACTTCGTGGTTTAGAATACGAAAGATAAAAACTGAGGTTTAGGTCGAACTGTTGATACGAATGACGAAAGTTTTCGATAACTTGCCGATCGAGGCGATAGAAACATATGAACTTACTATGGTGAGGACCACGCCAATTCATGACGAATGATAGTAACAGACTCTTTACTGAACAAAGTTTTGGCCGATTTGAAAGAAACGTATGTTATACGATGATGTATCCCTAGCGTGCTCGAAAATGTACCCTTTGTGCATTCGACTGTGTACTCTTAGTGCGTTCGAAAATGTACTTCTAGTGTGTTCGAAAATGTTCTAGTGCTTTCTGTTTTCCCCTTGATGTTAACACTTCTACGTATCATACCGCGATGTGCGCATACATACAAATGAAAGTGTTTTTGATAACTGGAGATGATACTTTATATCACGATCCTCCTCGGTACCACTACGATCGCCTGTCGAAAACGTACCGCTGCTCGAAGGCGACTCCGAGGTCGATTCCCCTGCGGTGATCATCAGAATTCGTCCATCCACTCCTGAGTTCTTTGTTATCGGGCAGTCCTCCTGGTAGTGTCCAGTCTCACCACAGCCATAGTAGGCTTGGTGTTGGTGCATGGAAATGCTCCACAAATAATGAGTGTTTATTAGGTTGTATTTTCCCTTTATGTATTTATGGTGTAAATACTCTCCCTCCTATATAAAGGGAGTGTTGGTCATATCTTATGAGTTAGCTAGCTCACTTTTTCTTAGATTAGAGATTACTTTTCTTACAATGTAATCCTAGAGAGAGAAAGTGGTGGGTTCTCCCACCAAGGGAGAGTTTCTCTCTCCCACCATGATCTTCATGAGTATTATTATCTCTTTCTTTTCTTTCTTATCTTTCTAAGAATTCTCATCAAATGTTCTTCATATTTTCATACACGATAAATCTCAAGATATTATTATTCCGCATCCACCGTTCGTTATAAAAATGGGTCTCTATAATTGGTAGGAGAGTCGTACCTTGAAGATCTCACGATTATTTCAAGGGAACGACTCCCGTTCGGTGATTATCTTGTGATTTTTCCGTGTTTCTGCAAGCAAAAATTTTCGGGTTTCTTACCGGAATTTTTTTTATGAAGTTCGTTCTTAGTTCTATTTTCTGGGTGATTCTATCTTAGTAAAATAAATTGTTGCTGCTGCTGCTCGTTCTATTTATTGCTGGAAGAAGATGTTCTTAAAAGTTTATTATTTTTGCTGTTGAAAAAATGAAGAAATGGGAGAAGAAATTAATTTTGTGGTCTCGAAATTGTTGAACAATTTGCTCCATAAGTTCTTTTATTCTTGGATGAGAAGACACAATTAATGGGCTTATTTTCTTTGAAGTGGTGCTCTTTTTTTTACCCAGCAGCTTGAAAATCTTCTTGAGGTATGAAGCTTTTATTCCTCTTTATTCTTGCTGTGAATCTTAATTTGAAGAAATATGGACGTAAGTTGTTGTTTGCATAAAGCACTTTGTCCTTTTTACTCTTTTGGGTAAAGAGTATTCCACTATTTGCTGCCTCAAAAAGACAAAAAACCATGTGACATTGTCCTTTCCCATCACCTTTTGTCCTTAAAAACCCCCTGCACACTCTTCCTTTTGCCTTCCCAAGACCACATGTTGACTTAAAATGCTTTATAAAAAGATTCCCTTATTAAAATATGAATAAATGGCCTTTGCGGTACCATTTTTCATGAAAAAATAGCATTTTTCGTCACCTGTTCAGCCCCTCTCAGCCCCCCGGACCGCAACCAAAAACTGCCTACCAGAGTCCCCTTAGAAGCCTACCCGCAGCCCTTCTTAGCCTTGAGCCGAGGTCCTCTCAGGTCCCTATCCGCAGCCGAGAGACTGCAGTCATTTGCTTATTCCGGACCGAAGCCATCAGCAGCCTCGGACCGCAGCGGCCATCAGCAGCTCAGACCGCAGGCATTCCCTACCGCAGCTCGCATATCTGCTCCTCGCACCGCAGTCGCGCCTGACTGCTTGATCCGCAACCAACCTGACCCGCTGTCCTCTTAAACCCGCAATGCCATCTAGACCGCATTGCCTGCTCGCGCCTACCGCTACTTCGCACCGCAGTCTAGTTGCTCCTCAGCTACCGCAGCCAGCTATACACCATCCGCACCCAGCTCCCTCGTCCGCACCCAAGACCCCCACCTTCCCCTCTGATCTGCAATCACCTCCTAACGCAACTACTTCCCACCCTAGCCACCCTCTCTCATCTGCAACCTTCCCTAGACCCTCCTCCATCAGCAGCCTTCGGCCCTCCTTCCTCCTTCCCTTCCTCCTTCTTCTTTCTTCAGCCTCCCTCCCCTCCTCATTCCTCCCCCCTTCTTCCTTCTCCTTCCTTATTCCTCCCCCCTCCTCCCCTCCTTTTTTTTCCTCCCCTCTCATCACCCCCCCCCCCTCCCTTTTTCTTTTTAGCCTTCTTATTTTTTTTAAGCCTCATTTTTTTTATTTATTCAGTTTTTTTTTGTATTATTTTTTTCAGTTAATTTTTTTTAACGATTATTATTTTTTTTAACACCAATTTTTTTTAACACCAATTTTTTTTAACACCATTTTTTTTAGCCAATTTTTTTTATTAAAACCAATTTATTTTTATTAAAACCAATTATTATTTTTTACACCACTTTTTTTTAACACCAATTTTTGCCACAACCGAACCTTGGATTGTCACATTGGTTCATTTCATGTCGGTTATTATTATTGGAAGAATACTCCTACCGCAGTCGGACTTCATATTATTTTTTGTGATGCTTGCACTGCAACGGCGATTGATCAACAAAGTTGTTTCGCATTCTTCACTTTATGAGATTTTATGACTTGTCGCTCTTGATTTTTGGTTGACGAATCATGTATCTTGAGCATGTGGACTTTATTCTCTATTGAATACCACTTCAAGTGTTCTGGCACCGCAGTTTGGATATTTGGATATATTTTTGGCACAACAGATTATTCTCAGCATAGCTTCAGCAACTATGTCACCCGCTTCCTCATGACCGTATGAGTATCTCTTTTACTCTGTCTCGTTTCTTATCGAGACCCTTCATACATCTAGGGAGAGCTTCTCTATTAGCTCTTGGTATCAGACACTCTCCATCCGATGATTTGTTGATTTTTGATATCCGGTCATTGGTTATCAAAAATATGGAGAGAATATCATCCATATTTGGTTATTATGATTGTTTGAGTTTGGATTTTGAAGACTTCTGAAGACGATTATTTATTTAGTGATGCGATGTGGCACTTCTTTTTGGTCTTTACGGATCAAATTTTTGCATTACTCGATGTTTTCCGATTCAGATTATTTATTATTCGGACTCTACCACAGGATGATTTTGTGTTCGCATCTGGTTCAGATCTTATGGTTTAACGAGTTTGGATTTGTGATATGTTGAAGACGAAGATTATTTTGGCAATGTGACGTGGCACTTATTTTTGGTCCTTGGATCAAATTTTCGGCATTGCTAGACCATGTTTTTGGACTCACATTATTGTTATCCGGACTTCATTTTCTGGATGCTTCACATTTTTAGCAGGTTATTCTTTGAAGAATTTCGGTGTATTATGATTCGAGAACTCGAGATGTTTTTCAGACTTTTGAAGCCGAAGTGTTTCTTTTATTGGATCTTCTACTTGCTCATGGTGACCTCCTTCTTCGGGTGATTATGACTGGTTTGAAGATTTGGATCTTATTTTTTCTGCTTCATTGGTTGTGCTTTGAAGCCGAAGACCTTCATTGTTAGAGATTCATGGCCAGTTTCAGACTTCACAGACACTTCAGAGTTTCAGAGACATTTCAGCACTTGATTTCATTTTATTACCACACTTGCTAGTCGGATTAATGTATTATAGCCTTGTATCACTTATTGGATCTCTCATCATTTGTAAGCATTTAGGGAGAGAATGTTGGTGCATGGAAATGCTCCACAAATAATGAGTGTTTATTAGGTTGTATTTTCCCTTTATGTATTTATGGTGTAAATACTCTCCCTCCTATATAAAGGGAGAGCTGGTCATATCTTATGAGTTAGCTAGCTCACTTTTTCTTAGATTAGAGATTACTTTTCTTACAATGTAATCCTAGAGAGAGAAAGTGGTGGGTTCTCCCACCAAGGGAGAGTTTCTCTCTCCCACCATGATCTTCATGAGTATTATTATCTCTTTCTTTTCTTTCTTATCTTTCTAAGAATTCTCATCAAATGTTCTTCATATTTTGATACACGATAAATCTCAAGATATTATTATTCCGCATCCACCGTTCGTTATAAAAATGGGTCTCTACACTTGGTTTTCTTCAACTCCGGGGACTTGGGAGATCGGTTGAGCCGGTGCCCTGCAGAAACGGATTGTGTGTCCTTTTCGGTGGCAGTTCAGACACTTTATTTTCCGGCATATTCCGGTGTGGTGATAGTTGCACTTTCCACACTTCGGAAGAGTTCCAGCATATCGACTGGCAGGTGCTGGAGTAGCAGGTTTTGTGGCGGTGTACATAGTACTCGTTCATTCCTCCTGCGGGGTGTTCTGTGTTGTTTGCTTCTTCTTCCCCTTGTTCCCCGACTTCTGTCCATAGTCCTCTTCCCTCGGTGGCGCAGGAACCGGGACTTTTACGCTATGGTGGACTTCGTGGTCGATGAGTCGCTGAGCCAAGTGCTTAGCACTATCGAATGTGGCCGGGTTAGAAGACAACACATTACCTCGGGTCGGGGCAGTCAGACCTCTGATGTATCTTTCTATCTTCTTGTTCTCCGGGGTAACCATCCCGGGGCACACTGCTTCCAGGTCGCTAAACCTATCAGTATAAGCCACTATGTCTGAGCCAACCATCCTGAGCTCCCATAGCTCTTGTTCCAGCTTTTGTTCTTCGCCCCTTGAGCAGTACTCTCTCATTATCCTTTCCTTCAAGTTTTCCCAGCCCATAGAGTTTGCCACTGATAATGTCAGTGACTTAACATGGCCATTCCACCATGTTAAGGCTCTGCCGAAGAAGGTGCAGGCAGCAAACTTCACTTTGCTCCCTTCGGGGTACGAACAGATCTCGAAAATCGACTCTGTCCTCTCAAACCATTGCATCAGAGCGATGACTCCACCATTTCCATCAAAGGAATTTTGTTTGCAGCTCATGAACTCTTTATATGAACATTCGCACGGGTATTCGTGGGTATCTCCGTGGTTGTTTAGGTGAGCACCACCACCAGATCCACTGACACCACTTGCGCGAATTTGGGTTAGGGAGGCTATTGTTGCTGCTGTTACCGCTGCCTGAAAAGCAGCTAGATCGAACTGTGGCGAGGGTAGTGGCGGTTGAGTTGGAGTTATCGGAATAGTGTGTCTGTTCGATTTGCAAGGAGGCATCTTTGCTAAAAGAATACAAAGATGAGATGGAATAAGTCTATAGGAGTGGACACAAGCTGAAAGCTGAAAAGACAAGGTTATTCCAGTTCTAAGTGTATCGGGTCCTGACTTCCACATGGTTCAAGAAACAATTCATAAAGGAGTCTATACCAAATAAACTCTATGAATTTGAAATGGCTATCCTCGAATGAATATCTGTTGCCTGAATAACTGTTACCAGCTGCATGTAAGAAAATAATTCTAACACATAATGTGAGCAGTGTTTCCACTCGCTCAATTAGTTAATAAGGTTATTATTTATTAGTGTGACGTGTAAGACGTTTTGGTTACTTCTGTTGATCCCTCTTTTAAAACTTCTCATGAACTTGCTCTTGTTCCTCCTGGACTCTTTTGTTGTCTACTATGAGGAAGTGGTTACATCTATCTGGGTTCGCCGTGCGAGAATGGAAGTGACTAAAGAATCTATGAGATTAAGTGAAACATTATGGGGTGATCCTTACAGAGTCCTCCTATAATTGCACAATGTATACAAGTTGTATACAACTTAAGATTAAATAGACCTTCGAATAAGTGATCCTACTCCAAACCACAACCAAACAAGGAACAGGTAGTGGAGCGTAGATCACAAATTCTAAGTCTATAAAATCTCAATTATATATAACCTTGGAAGTATACATTGCAAGATTATAGACCTATCCGTAAGGGTCTTTTAAGTTATCACATAAGTTATTTGTATAGTGCCTAAAATAATCCTATAGTATTTTAATGTAATGTACTTAGTATGTTTGAAACTTGTTATCGCGTTATAGTATTATAGAATACTCCTATAGTATTCTAACTTAAATGTACTTGTTCTAGTATTCCCTTGACTTAGCATTCGGTAAGTTTTAAGACTGCTGCAACACCACATCACTCCCAAACACATGTCGGTCACATCTCCAATGAATATAGTTGATCAGGCTATATTGATCCTAGCTATGATTACATAATTGTTCAGGTTTGACGGCAGTGTCCAGCCTTTAAATACTTTAGTTCTGTTCTCCTTGTGATACTTGGTCTAGTATGTACATGTATAAGCAAGTAGGTATATTTTTATAACTTATCGTTATACTCTTAAACTATACCATTATCCAGAGCACTTAAGCCCCATTGTATTTATAGTTGTATATCTTTTATCGGTTGATATACTTAGTTCACTATAAACAATGCTCTGATACCAATCTGTCACACCCCAAACTCGGAACGACGGAAATGTTTTGGGGTGGAGGACGTCATGTTTAGTATCACAAAACATGCATCATAGTAATCAAAGTAATAAACAACCATTTCATTAGAAGGAAAGTGTTTACAAGATGTGTGTTCACGAAACATAGAATACATAAGCAAATAACAAACAAGACTTGAAGCTATACTGCTCCATCTTCTGAATCCCAGTGCGAGTACCTGTCTACTAGGCTCCTGAGAATACAAGTTATTTGAAAGAGTTGATCAGCAATTAAGCTGGTGAGTTTATAAGATTTTAGTGATGTAAGTTGTAAAATGTTGTGGTAAACTGCTGTTGAAAATGTAGTTGAAAAATGTAGTAAGTTGTCAGTTCTGTTTAGAAAAGTTAGCCTGTTCCTCCAGGAAATCCTACATTTCCTGCCTTGATGAAAGATAAGTAAAAATGACTCAACAGTTCTTTCTATGAGTATTAAATAGATAAAAGTTATATAAAACCCAGAATAAACAAACAATCGATTGTGTGTATCTGCCCTAAGCCCACAACCAAACAAGGAACAGGAAATGAGGCGGAAAGCACACATCCCATTGGTTGTTGGATCCTTGTTGTATATAACCCTGGTGTATTCCCTTGGTACTCACGGAATTAACTGTTATAGTTCCTTTATATTTGAAGAAAGATTCTTTGAGAAACTCTTATTTCTTATAATAAAATAGTAACCACAATGGTTCCTTTTATAATCACTTGGTTTATACTAGTTATATATAATCTAATACCGAACAGATAGTTAATTGTGTGGATCTGCCCTAAGACCATAACCAAACAAGGAACAGGGAATGAGGCGGAAGGCACACATCCAACTATCTATCGGTTATTAATTATATATAACTCTGATGTATAATCTAAGGTATTATAGAGCTATCCACTTTAAGGTCCTTGAAGTTATCCAGGTTTAATAAAATGGGTTAAACCCTTAACTGGTAAGTTTCTAGCTTTGTAAACCAAACGTTATGATTCGTATAGTACGTTTCGTACTAGAAAACTGTGCACTGACTCTGTGTCCTATGACTTGACCCATACCTGGTACCCCTATGATGACTCAATGTATACTGGACATATATATCTAGAATCGAATAGATAATAGGCTGGGTGAATCTGCTCCAAGCCCACAACCAAACAAGGAACAGGAAATGAAACGGAGAGCACACATCCTATTACCTGTCGGATCCTATCGATATATATGTATCCTTTGATGTATACATTGAGGAATCATAAGATTAGCATTATGGTCCTTTCTACTAAACGTAGCCTTCTACCAAGGCATCAAATGGTATGTATGTATGTTTCTTGTATGAGTGTGTATTTTCCCAAGTGAGACTATCATTAACTAAATATAGTTTATACATTAATGAATATGTGAGAAGATCACAAAGTAAATGTAATAGGGAAAATAATGTTTTACCTCAACAGTGACACTGCTGGTTATAAAGTAATAAAGTACAGACTCCAGGTAGTATTAAATGTACAATACACCTCGGGGAGTCTAAAGTAGTAAAATACAGACTCCAGGTAGTATTAAATGGACAATACACCTCGGGGAGTCTAAGGTAGCCTTTAATCCCAAATTAGTTAATTAAAGGTTTAAATGTGAACTCGTATGTAACCATGTTGATCGACGACTGAATAAAAGATGACCCTCCGGTGTCATATGTAGTGAGGTGACATTTTATCACCCCTTGGCCTTATCGGCTGGGACTGTAGCTAGCAGTCAGGGTGTGGGAGTGTCTGTCCCGTATAGATCTATACACAAGATGCCCGCTCTCCCTCCAGGAGACTCTGGTTACAAATTGATACAACACAGTGTCTTGTATCCTTAAATAGTGTGTCACATTAATTTATCGTATAACAGTGTTTGTATAGTAAGTCATAGTGTAGTAATGTTCTTTTTGTACTAGTGCGTAGTATATCTTCTTTGTATAGTGTAGAGTGTCAAATGTTTCTCAAAATAGTGTGTTCTGACTCATGTATGAAATGACTCTTTGTATGCTTCATTGTAGTAGAAATGATGAGTAGTGTCTTCCCAAACTATATCTATTATAGTTTACTAGTAATGTTCTTGCACTGTTGTGGAAAAGACTCATTTTACTACTAAGTTATGCTGGTACTTTAAAAATGGAGTTTTGTTAAACTATAAAGTAACATAACTTGAAAAGAGTCTTTGAGATGTTTTGACAACTTATAAATGACATAAGTAATCCTTTTGAAAATATTTATAGAAAACAATTACACAATTAACATTGTGTTCAACTTGTATCCCCCTCCCCCTTAAAACATTTAAAACAGTTAAAAGATTCATTACGGGGTATGAACTCACCTGATGTGGGTGATTCAAACGAATACGCGTGTAAGGATGAAAAGTTCCACGAATGAAGTCCCGAGACTTAACGAGTCCTAAATGACATATAAGGGCATATATTGACATAAATATAGTGTTTAGAAGTAACCAATTGCAAGGAAACACCTTACGGGACTAGGAAACACTTTGTCCAAGTGTTGGAATCACATGTGATTCACTAAAAGGGAGTGTACGGCCACTTTGAGGAGTGTGCGGCCATGGGTGTGCGGCCAGGGGAGTTTGTGGCCGCACACTCATGGTAAAGAGTGCACAAAACGTTTTCCAAATGGTAGGGAGGCTTGTAGGACTGATGCTCATCAAGTGTTGAAGCTAGAAAGGCACTTTGGAGGCCCTTAAGCACTAAACAAAGGGGTGTACGGCCACATGGAGTGTGTGCGGCCGCACACTCCTTGATGAACGTGGTTTGGACGTCTTCTAAGGCTCATATCTGGTAAGTAACAAGCTTAGGGAATGGTATTTACAGTATACACGCCTTTAGGGGTGTTTTGATGGTGTTTTGATGGTGTTCGAGGGGTGTACGGCCACATGAGTGTGTGCGGCCGCACACACCATATGTTCTTGAGTTCTGGGTATTTTCTAAGACTAAATCAAGTGTTCTAACCAAGATTCAAGCATTGGGAAAGAGTACTTACGATCCGGAAGCTCGAGAAGGCCCAAAATCGCCAAGAACAAGTCTGTGTTCTTGGTGTTCTTGGTGAAATGGATGAAGATTTGAAGATCTAGTCAAAACATGATTTCCAATGGATGAAATCAAAGAGTGTTACTAGTTTGGAAGGATTAAGAACAAATCAAGTGAAGAACACTTACATTCTTGAAGATATAGGCTGAAAATCGGATGATAGTTGAGAGAAAAATCGAGTTCTAAGCCTTGTAGAGTGAAAAGGGAGCAATGAAGGCTAAACCCCTCCTTTGTACACGTGAGTGTGCTGCCAGGAGAGGGGTGTGCAGCAGCACACCCAGTGTGCGGCCGTACACTCCTGATGTTGGAGTGTAAGGCTCGATTTTGGTGCTAGAAGTGTACGCGATCCATTCCTATGCTCAATGCTTGAATGTACTGACCTTTGGACTTTTAAATGGACTCTAAACGAGGCTAAATGATAGCAGAAATGAGTTTGACACTCAGTAGAGTTGACTGGCGGAGCTTTACCAGCCAAAATTTAAAATTTTTCGGGTTGTCACAATCTACTCTTTGTAAATAGTCTAAGAGGATATAAAATGATAGTAATATAATGTATGCATACAAATACACCTAGAGGGTGTTTGAATGTGCATTTAAAATTGAATTTAAGAATCAGAATACAAATGGTTTATTAATAAGTTTACAATTATCTTAAACCATAATTTATTATACATCAATTTCATATTCAATTTATATCTAACATTCAAAACAAATAGACGTTGAATTGTTAATAATCTCAATAGATGTGGGAAGATACATGATCATGGATCATTACCTCTAATCTTTAGGTGGGGGGAGAATATTATGGTTGAAAGAATACTTTGGTTGGAAATGTAACTTTCATGGATAGGTTGTGGGTAATAATTCAGTCCAGGTGTGTTTAGAAGCATCCGAGTTGATAACTCATGGCATCTATTTGATTCATGAAAAAAAAAATTGTAACCTGCTCCTATCTAAATGATAGAAAAATTCAACAAAAATATTCGGTGAAACAGACGCATAGTATAATCTTCAACACAAAATTGGAACTTTAAAAGAAACATATTACCAGATCCACAAATAACTATTGATTGAACGAAACTTACATGACTTCTGTTAGGGTTTCTTTCTTCTTCGTTTTCCCCATCTGACCAAATACACCAAGTTCTTCTATGTAACGCCCCAAAATTTTCAAACTTTAAAATCCTATGGTTTAAACAAAATCATCACAGGTATTAACCCACATTTAACAAAAACCCGGTTCCACAAAAACATTTATGTTTAAAACATTAGGTATTAGCATTAAACATTATACAAACGATAACAAGCAAATAAGAATTACATCAATACCATAAAAGAAATAACTTAACAAGTTACACTCCATTCTCTATTGCTTAACTTCTATCTCCCATCTATCATCTTTTCTCCTTAACAGCAACATGAATACATGGTATTAAAAAGAGATACGTAAGGCAAAAATGTCACATGAGATACGCGGGCTTGTGACCTAAAACATTTATCACATTTTCATTAAAAACGTTTCATCTTTGCAAAACATATTTCAAATAGAAAATTTCCCCAATCCGTTCCATATAAATATTTTATTAGTGATAACATAATTCAAAAGGCATTTTCTTTTCACATTCCATTCCTTGTTTCATTAAGGGATAATTCTGATGTTGAACCGTTGCCATTTTTATAATTAGGGCCTAGCAATATCCCAAAGTCTATACCAATGTGGAAAGAACAAAATCAATCCAATAATGTTTCATTTTCATTAGGACATCTATCTCGCTAAGGGGTAACGTCACCTCGATAGATTCCTCCACATCCCGTTACAGGGATATCATGGCTCGAGTAATCTGTTCTTTTCATCACATTCCAATTACTTTCATTTCTTTACAACTCTTTTCATTATTTTCCATTTCTTGTCATTACTTTCCATTCTTTATACATTTCATACGTTAGTATCAAAATACATATTTCAAAAGTAAACCATCTATTTTTCAAAGGATTTCAAATACTTTATGAAGTCATTTGTTCTTCCAAAAGGTTGTTTGCTTTCAAAAACATTATTATCTTTAAGGAATTCTTTGGAAACATATATTTCCAAAAGCATTTAACACTTTCATTTCAAATCATTTCATATATCAAAGCATTGGTATTTCATTATCAAAAAATTATTTTGCTATGTACCCAAAAGTGGGAAATTCAAACACGTACTCACCTCAAGCACACGGAGATTAGCGAGTCCTCTTCTAGTTTCTTTACTTAGAGAAACACTCTTAAAAACCACCTATATAACATAAAGGTGAAGGTCAACAAAATGAAAAAAATACCCTTCTAAGATTGTTAACGTCTAGATATTCCCCCATAAGCTTATTTACTTCATATTAGCTTATATATAAAGTTCAAGGGTAACAAGAGGTCATTTACTAGGTTTTTGTAACATTCAAGTTTTAGTAAGTTTCACTTTTAGCCCCTAACGTAATTTCTTTAAAAATTGGTCCCTTGGTTAGTACGTGAGGCATACTCCATGGGTACGCTTTGCGTACTAGCCATAATCTCGACGTCGGACTTAACCACGTATGCGGGGCGTACGTGGAGTATGCATAACGTACATGAGTCTAAGACAAACCCTAATTTTTAGGGTTTACATCCTATTTAAACCTCATTATAGCCTGATTTTCACATGTTTAGCTAGCCTCTATCCTCCTTGTCCCATAGAACGAAACCCTAAGTGAGTTTGTGAGTTTGTGAGCTTGATAAAGAGATTTTTTTGTGTCTTAAGGTGAAGAAGAAGAAGAGAATCCCTTGGAGAAGTCCATTGAGCTTGTGGACCTAGGATCACTTCCACATTTGCATGCTCTTTGAGGTAAAAAGCTTACATCTTTATGCTCTTCTATGTTAGATCTAGTTCATGGAACATTTGTGCATCTCTTTGAGTCCTATGTATTAAAGGAGAGCTTTTGATCTACTCCAGAGGCTATGGATGCTAGATCTTAGCTCCTTTCAGTCCCCAAGTTCATAAAAATGTCAACTTTATGGAGCATTTCGACCCATGCATGTGTTAAGACCTTCATTAAGCTCTTGAGCCCCATTAAGCCATGTATGTGTGTAAAGTTGCCAACTTTATGTGGTAAGTGGTCCTATAGAATCAGATCTGAGAGTTTAGCTTGAAGTCTCAATGGAATAAGTACTTAATGGGGTAGCGTGGCAAGCTGGGGAGTAAGCTAGGGGTACCTAGTTGGTACGTTACACATATTAGTCATAGAAGGTGTACACTAAGTGTACAAGCTGAGTACACCCCGCGTACTTAACAGATGGGCTTTTTGGGCTTGCATTCTCGGGTTGGGCCATAGGTTGGGTTTTTGTTCATTTGGGCCTTATTGGGCTGTTAGACTTCTGATTTGGGCTTATGCCTAATGCATCATGTTCCTTTGGATTTTAGGCCATGATGGGCTTCGGGCCCAAATGGATGATTTGTCCATATTTGGGTTTTGGGTGATCATTTAGGATTTGGGCCTTTGGGCAATATGTTGGGCCTTGGCCTTGGGCTAAAATAGGAAAAGGGTAAATTGGTATTTTACCCTGGGCTTGGGCTAAGTATCTTGGATTATTGGTTATGGGTCGAGACCAAGTATTAATTAGATGTAGTTTTATGATGGTAGCGCAGGGATTTTCCGGGCCAGCAGTCAGACATTTATTCGGGTGATTCAGCAGCTTGAGGTGAGTTTCCTCACTGTGTTTAGTAGGTCGAAGGCACCAATGCCGGCCCATGGTTTATTATTTTAGGATGCTAGATGTCTTCATGACTCTTGCATGTGTTATATGTTGGTATGCTTAACGGGCAAGGCCCGATGTCGGGCGGGGCCTGATGACTGTATTGTATGCTATTGTCTTTGTGATTACTGTATGTGCTCTTATGATTATATGTTTATATGTTTATATGTGCATCGGGCGGGCCCCATGCCAGGTGGGGCCTGATGACTGACAGATCTGTATACCGAGCGGGGCTCGATGTCGGGCGAGGCCCGATGAAGGGCGAGGCCAATATGTGTTTATTATGTATGGTATGTGGTGCTTTGGGGAACTCACTAAGCTTTGTGCTTACGTTTTCAGTTTTACTTTCAGGTATTTCTAGTTCGAAAGAAAAGAGCTCGGGATGATTGCAGAGCACACACCACAGTATTCCGCATTTTGTAATTTACTCTGATATTTAATGATGCATTGATACACTTTGTTCCACCTTAGTTTCATGATGATGTTTTGGATTACAGTTTTATTAATTTAAAAATGAAATTTTTATTCTTAATTTTTCGGACGTTACAAGTTGGTATCAGAGCCTTAGTTTGAGGGATTCAGACAAACTCTCGGGTGTGTCTGAACTCAAACTGAGGATTTGGTAAAAAAATTTCAAAAAGGAAATGTTTATAAAAGGGTTTTCTAATACAAGAAAAGGGTGTGGTGCATGTAATCGACCGAGCTCAAGTAATTTTTCCTAAAGTACGCATACATATTATATGATATGATTTCATATGTGAATCTGTAAATCGTATGCTAGTTAGGGCTATGGATTTGCTTAGTATTTGCATGATAGAATGCTAGGAGAGAGGCCTTTGTATGCCTATTGTATGAGCTTGTAGAAATTCATGCTAGTGTTGATCAGTCAGCGATAGGATGTCCTGATTAGGTTATGCTTGATTGTGATTACTCAATGCTCGAATGTTGCTTGCTTTGTGATTTTTAGGAGTTTTCACTAACGTCATCTAACTAGTAAGCACATATGTTAAGTTACATATCATTGAGACTATTTTAGAAGGTTAGGTTTTAACTCTACTACGCAGCTCTTGTCTGAGTCCAATTGTTGTAGTGTGAGACCTCTCATTCGAAGAATTATCTGGTTTTAGTGATATATAATTGTATTCGTGAGCTAGTAGAGGGAATTAGCGGGAGTGCCTTCTACAATTGATGGCGAAGAGTGGTACGGTGGTTACCCTAAGAAAACCTAGGAAGAGATTTAGTGTCGGGAGCCTTATCTTGATGAGGATTAATTATTCGGATAAGGAGTAACTTGGAGGGTTCAAGGAAATCCTTGAGGAAAGTACGAATAGATATGGAAGGTAGTGTGGGATCGTACTACTGGAAGCAGAGGATCCATACTCAAGTCAAGGAGAGCTACGATGAAACCAGGAAGCTTGTAGAGTATGAGATTCCTCGATTTATTTTGATGCGTATTTTGATGGTTTATATGGTCTATTTTCAGTATAGTGACTCTTCGAGGCACACCGGTTGGTAGTTCTGGTGTTGGTGAGGGCTCGGGCTCAGGTTCTGGAGCCGGGAAGTTGGATGATCAGACATGGGAGTTCATTTCATCTGAGATTACGCGTTGCATACTTGAGCAGACTCATGTGATCTTCGGTACGATCAAGGAGGGTATTATGGAGCTGTTGGAGGAGCATTTGGGCTCTTTTGGTTCTGAAAATGGTAGCCATGGTGGGGGCACGTTCATTGACCTTCCGTGAGTTCAGGGCATGTGGAACCCCGGAGTTCTTCGGGAAGAAGGACGCAATTGCGAGCATATGATGATTAGTAGATGTTTCTAGCGCTTTCCGCCCCAGCAGTTGCCCTGAAGGGGCAATAGTCAGACTTGCATCCTGTCTTCTGAAAGACAAAGCTCGGGACTGGTGGGGGGAGGTAGGCCATGCCTTGAGAGGCGAGGCGATTGATTCCATGTCATGGGATGATTTTGTGACTAGATTCAGGGCTTAGTTTTCCCCTGTGATTGAGGTGTAGCAGTTAGCACGAGAGTTTCAGGACCTCTATCAGACTACTGAGAGGGTGGTTGAGATCACCGCGATGTTCCAGGAGAGAGCGTTGTTTGTTCCGTAGTGTGTAGTGGATGAGAAGATGAAGAAGGCGAGGTACCATGAGATATTGAGGAGAGATATCTGACACCTTGTGAGAAGATCCAGTTGCAAGACACCGGATAAGATGATTGCGAGAGCCAGGGTGAGGGAGATAGATCTAGAGATGGAGAAGAAGAGGAAGCCAGATTATGTGCAGAGTGCAGAGGGTTCGGGCAAGAGGCCCAAGGTTTTTGATTCGATATCGAGAGGTCAGTAGGGCCGGAGCCTCTATGGTAAGTGCGGCAAGACGCACGAGGGAGCATGCGGGGTGGGTGGTTCTGGTTACTTCAAGTGTGGCCAGATGCGTCATTTTATCAGGGATTGTATTGATACTACCGTCACCACCCATGATCTGATCTGATTTTCTTTCATTGCAATTATAGGGGCCAAAAGAAAGCCCAATGTCCGAGTTTGATTGCAGCAGGACCGGTGGCAGCACTCGGTCCTGCGACTCTACGGATCACGGACGGTCGCCAGGGCAAGGCGAATGCACCTGTGGTTAAGAGAAGGGCTTTTTAGTGGACGGTCGAGGAGGCTCGCGCGACACCTGATGTGGTGATGGGTATGTATCTTCTGCTTATCTTTTTATTTATGTTGATTTCCTTGCTTATATTTATGTGTATTATTTTTAGGATCGTTCCTCGTGAACGGTATTTTTGGTTTGTTATTGTTTGATTCGGTGGCTACCCGATCATTTGTATCACTTGCGATTAGAAAGAAGTTGGAGCTCCGGGGGAGTTGGATTGTCCATTAGACATCCAGATTGAAGATGATCGATCTGTCTGGATAGCGAGGGTTCATCGGGGTTGTATCCTTCAGATGTTCACTGAGCAGTATCTGATTGATTTGTTTCCCATTCCTTTACACAGGAAGTGACTGAAGAACCAAGTCAACATCCAGCTCTTTTGGGAACTCGACACCCAACATTCCTAGTCTGTCTAGGTGCGACTTCATGTTTAGAACATGTGCACATACATAGTTTCCATCTTTATGCTTGCACGCCAATAGGGATTGAGTAACCTTGAACTTTTCAGCTGGACGAAAACGTGGGTCAGGGAGAATCACTGGAGGAGGTGGAGGAAGAGAACGATTTTCAGTTCCATCAATGTTTGAAGAAGGCAATGACTTTTCACCTTGATCGACATGAGGAACATCATCTTCAGGTGGAAAGCCTTTTCCAAAAGTATGTGGAAGACCATAGTTGTCAGAACAAGACATCTACAAAAGGGGAGAGAATTCAAGTTAGTTGATTAAGTCCTTAATATAACACCCAAATGAAATATCAAGACTAGGACCCAACATAATAATTCACAATTTGCAAGAGGGATGCCGTAATCCAATTGAAAATTATTTGAAGGTAGGTAATTGATGATTTACCAATTCCACCACGATAACGAAATTTTAACGAATTAGGTTTTAGATGAAATTCCTAGATCTTTTGAGACTCATTGAACTCTTTAATGGCATGTTTAATCTCAATTATGCCCTTCAAGTTTGTGACTGGGATACCGAGGATCACAAACAAGGTGTGAATAACCATGCAAATTAGCTTGGTGCTCTCAATGTCATTAATCACCTAATCAATAAGCCGGTTAGCCACACACACTCCATTGATCAACGATAATTCATGAGCTACCCATTGCCATCCTTCGTTAGTCTCATATTAGTGTGCCGGTTAACCACACACGCTCCACTAATGACCAAGAAGGCGCAATGTGCAATTTCACGGGTTAGCATTAAATTTACATTTTCCTACAGTAACTAAGATTGGGAATTTATAACAGCGTTTACTTACTTTGTATTTCATTATAATTATTAATGAGAGTGTCCTATCCTACCCGTTCGGCTAACAACCCTCCACTAGTCAAGAGTGTGGTGGGTAAGAGTGGATACCCAATGGCGGTCATTTTACAGGCCGCTTCCTTAAGCATCCCTTATAGACCAGCTTCGTGAATGAGGTCTACTAACAGTAAGACTGACTTTACTTATATATATATATATATATATATATATATATATATATATATATATATATATATATATATAAATTAAACTATTAATTTAATTATTCTTAAACCATATTATGGATTTATTAAACTCTCTTAATTAATCTTTTAATTAAATTATCAATAAAGCCATAATTATTCCTTCAATGGTTTCCATTTAAATTTCGAAAATTAACACTTTTAATTCTTAAATTTAAATTATGAAACCAAAAGGATGTATTTTAAACATTTAAAATACTAGGATTTTAGAATCTAATATTTCACAATTAAAACTTTTAATCAAATTTTAAATTCCAAAACTTGAGGGAAAATTTTCAAACTTTTAAAAACTTCTAGATCAAATTTAAAAAATTTAAATTAATCATGTAATTTTATATTTATCAATTTGACCTAATTCAATTTTATTTGGCAAGATAAATTCAAATCAAATTTTACAAATAATTAATTTATCATACAACTAGGTAATTATCTTAAAATTTGACATTTATCATTCAATTAGATGAAGATAATCCTTACCATATCAGAAAAATTGTTTTTAATCAGTTAAAACAACTTATGGTATTTATCCCAATCTAATTTAGGCTAAAATCGGAAAAATCTGCCAATAGACGCGTCAACTCGTCGAGTCAGGCTTTGGACTCGTCGAGTCCCACTATGGACTCGTCGAGTTCATTTGGCAGAGTCCAGATTTCGACTGCTTCAGCTTTGAACAATTAAACATGGCATCAAATACAACAGAAAAACTCCCTATGCTTTGATACCACTGATGGGTTCTATGCATAACAACAATCGTATGGTGCACATACAACCCAAATTGCTTTGGATCTAGGTTTTCCTCAAGTTATACATGCAAATAATTGTTCCAAAGCAAAACGCTAGAACTAGCATACATGATTTCGAAATCAACAACAAAACTAGTTAGAAGAATACATTTTCCTTTGTTGATTGTAGATCTTGACCTTCAAGAGCTTAGTGCCTCAAATGTTGCACCTCTAATGGATTCACAAACACCACTAGCAATAAGATAAACAAGAGAGAGAGAGGTTTTAGGCTATGATTTTCGGCCAGGGTTTCTTATGAATGCTCAGATCCGAAAAATGCAAGCCATGGATTTTCTTATATAGTTGAGCTGCTAGGGTTTCAGCTGGAAACCCTAATTCTCTGCTTAGGCCTTAAGCAATCTATGGAACCCTTCTAGAAGGCCCCTTGGACGAAATCTATATGGGCTACACATAGATTTCGTTCACTCCCTCTATTAGGATCCATTAGCCCAAACTATAACTATCACTGATTTACATAATCAGTCCCTGTTCTTTTAATCAGTCTCTTTTGATCACCAAATTAATTTTTGATCAATACTAATTAAATAATATGATTTCTCAATTAATATATTATTCTTATAATATATTAATAAATCATAAACTAACCTCTTTCTCTATAATTCATCCTATCAGTTGCTATGGTGAAGGCAACCCAAAAGGACCATGCTCATAATCAAATCAAGTACATACAAAATATAGTTATGGGCTTAGACACCTAATCCAACAGTCTCCTACTTGGATAAGTCTAATAACTATTATTGCAAGTACGACTTGAGAATCTGATTAGCAATCGTAGCTCTTAAAAGTTTCTGTCGAACTCTGATCATATCAGAACCGCGTCCTTTAGATAAGGGATCATATTTTCCTCCGTTCTACAAGATATCCTATGGACATGAGACATGGATCATAATCATTCTCTCTGTCCAAGTTCTGTTTCCTGATTTTCGATTTGTGATGACCGACTAATTGAACAAATCAAATCAGTCCAGGCTTGGCCAAGCGCTTCAGGTGTCATCACTAAATCATCAAGGGGCCCACATATATCGCTTTTATCCCATTTATGGTAAACGGAACGGATAAACTTTGACTCATATGCTTGTACTATTTACTCATCAAGTTACACACAACAATACGTTTTATAACATCAAGTTACTGATGCTTTTACGTATTATCAATGAGCAACCGACTCGTAGACAACAACTCATATGTCTCCGTTTCAAGAATATAAGATATTATCATCTCACAATCACTCGTGATGAAATCCATGAAGTGATTCAAATGAGCGTGGGTTTAATCCAATACTCAAATCTTATTTCAGAAGTACTCATGAACACTGCAGCAAACTTGTGCTATGATTGACTGTGGATGTTTGAATAACCTTGTTATTCGGGAAGTAAAACATTCAAAGTGAAACACAAGAATAGCCTAATCCAATATGGTCTCAAAACGTTTGAATATAAATAAAACACTTATTATTTAATCACCATATTGATTACACCTTACTCATTGTATAATGTTTCGAGTAATCAACCTAACACTTGAATTAAAACAATAGTCATTCCATGCTCCAAGCATGCACACTATGTTTATCTATGGTCCTTCTATTGTGAAATAGATCAATTGAATACATTCTCATTGATTCTCATTTCACAATTCCAAATCCTCATTGTAATTCTAAAGAACACCAAATTCTTACACCTACTAGAATGTGTCAGAGTCTAAACTTACATGCAATGTTCCCTTTGTAATGTCAAGGCACCAAAGTCACAAAGACTTTGTCAAAGATATTACAAAGCATTCCACTGGAGATTCGTTACAAAACAATTCCATGGAAGTGAAGTCTTACATTCAAAGTACATTTCTTTGAACATCCTTCTTGCATCAAAGTTTCTAATCTTACATATATATTCTTAATATCGAACTCCCGTTATGGAAACATTTCCATATTCCCATATGACAATCCAATCTGTAACGCCCATGTTTCTAGGCAAGGCATTAATATTGACATAATGGTCTAGGTTAACCTTTGTGACTCATTTAGAAGAAATGAAAAGGAATTATGTGAATATTATGTGTTTTATGTGGTTTATGCTTAATTACTAGGAGTTAAATAATTAAGAATAAAAATGAGCATCAAAAATAAATATTAGATAAAGCCGATATCTATTAATAAAGTTGTAGTGGTCGTGACAAGGATTACGGATATATAAAGAATGCCGAAATCCGAGTTATAACGAAGAAGTTATGACCTGTCGAAGTTTCGCGATAAACCGGCACGGTGTCGAATGTCGTAAAAAGTGAGTTTTTGATAAACTACTTTTTAGCCTTAGTAATCTAAACGAAACTCGTAGTGCTCATTAAACCGAGAGTATGTATAAAAAGAACGCCCAAATCTGACATCGTATGAGGAAGTTATGATTTTTTGAAATTTCAGCTTAGTAGTAGACAACTAAAAACTCGAATTTTAGATCGAGTGACTTTTAGCCGACACAACCTAAACGAGAATCGAAGGTCTCGTAAATAGTAGAACAACGGTAAAAAGTCTGACGAAAACTGACGTCGGATGAAGAAGTTATGAATTTTTAATGGATTTCCTGTCCCGGTCTGTTAAAAATAATAATATCAAAATTAAAGTCAAAATTAGCCGACGAAGTCTAAACGGAAGTTGTAGAGCATAATTTTACCTACGTGTGCATATAAAGAACGTCAAAAACGGAGCTCGTATGCGAAAGTTATGGATTTTATAAATTTTGGCGCGAAAACTGAAAAAATTCGCATAGTCACGTTTTTGCCACGTCACCTTCGCTAAAGCCACGTGTCCGAGATTGGTGAGTGATGCGAAGCCACGTGTCGCCTTCCCTTGCATGAACAGTAGTTGCGTGTCAGATTCTGATTCGACCGAAGGGAGGCCCAATCCGAAGCTCGCAGCTGGACCGAGCCTCGCACCGCCTTAGCCTCCGAGCCTTGCAGATGGACCACTAGACCTTGGTCCAATCAGAAGCTGCCACCGAGGCCTTCGCACGTGCAGCCACATGCGCACCCTTGCATGCGGACCCCACCTCCTTGGGCGACCTTCGGACCCGGACTTCGGTCCAATCAGGGACTGCCACCTGATCACTCGCATGCGCAGCCCACGTGACTACTCTTCGGATCTGCTGCCGCGTGGACTCTTCTCATCCGTCCGATCAGCAGCTTCGGACCCTATAAATAGAAGGGTATGCGAACCCTCCCGGGTACTTTTGGGATTTTGCCACTTTTAACCCCTTTTTCCATATTTTCTTCACCTTAACATTCCCCAAAGCCCCGGTATCGATTCTAACACCCGGAATACGCCACGAAGTGCCCGAGAAGCCCGGAAAATTTATCTTTTCAGTTTTGAAGCCCGACCTTTCGTAGAGCCCGGTTTCTCAATAAAACTCCCGATTTTATTAGAAACGATCGTTTTAGGAAACGAATTGATGCCCGATTTTCATTAAATCAGGTGAGTGTGTAGTTACTTTCACCTTACACATAGATATGAAGTATTTTACATAAAATACGTGCTGTGTGAATATTTATTGTTTGTTTATTTGAGTTGGATGTTGAAGGTGTGATTTATACATGTTTTTAAATAATTTAAACTGTATATGTATTTTTATCTACAAAAATGTTGGGTAAAACATGGGTTGAAGAAATAGTGGGTGTGATGAAAGGTGAGTTGGATAAAGGAGATGATCAGTAATATTGATCATGAGTTGAGGGTGAGTGGTGAAATTTGAGAGAATCACTTACCCAAAATGTTGGCCCCCGTCATTCAGCAGAGTATGGATGACAACCATGGACTATTCTAGACAGTCTGTGGAACACTAGCAGGCCCGCAACCTGTAGGTGTAATGAACTATATGTTCATTTGATGTACTCTAGAAACCCATTGACATGTATTGCAGGGGGGAATACCTATAAATAATACTGTCAATAAATGAGAGCTATGGACTTAGCACATGTTGAATAAACCTTGGCAGCTATGGACTTAGTGCCTGTTGTATAAACCCTGGTGACGATATGACTTCGTGCCTATTCCTTAGGATGAATCCTTAGGAAGGAGTGATAGTTGATTCTTAGGTTAAACCCTTAAGAAATAAATAAGATAATGGGGTTGGGGTAATTTGGTTGATTGATTGATGTTTAAGCATAATTAATTTATGTATTGTGGGTTGAAAACCCTATATGCTCACCAGGCTTCCAAGCCTGACCCACTCAGCTTTTTATGATTACAGGTAGTGGACCCCGAGCATAGTCGGATGATGACAATGAATGATTTTTGGATTATAGGCCAGTAGTTGTAAATAACTGTGCAAGGCTTATAAATGTCTTGTTTATGCTTTTGATCTGTATCGGAACATGACATCCCGAGGTTTTGTTATGAAATAAAAATATATATTTCTTAAAGAAAGGTTTTGATAAACTTTTATCATGTTTTGTTTTGGGGACCAATTCCGCAACATCTTTTAAAAAGATTTCTCTGATTTTATTTTAAAAAGCAATAAACGAAATCGGTCTTTTCTGGCCAAGAAATTAGGGGATGTCACAGTTGGTATCAGAGCATTAGTTTAAGCGAAATACGAAAATTGTAGGATTTCTAGACTTAAACTTAGAATGCTAAGCGATGATTGTGAGTTGAATGTGTCTATTATATTTTAGGTAGTACACCTAAATTGACACGAGCACTAGTTTATTTTAGGAAGGATGTCTAAAATGCTTTTATGTGCTAAATGTTTTGTGTTATAGCTATAATGATGCTATTATTTGTTCGGATCTATGGTCTGTTGCCGACCGGATCTGGAAACCTTATGTGTGTAGGATTCTAAGTGTATGATTACGAGATTAGAACTAACATGTAAACTTTTCGAAGTGATAAGGAGATTTATACGTCTATCGTAAATAAAGCTTTCCTATCTTAAATTCTCGCCCCATACACCGAACGTCTGTTTGGGTGTACAAAACGTTATGGTGAGACTCGTAGAGAATGGAGTAGATGGAGGAAATGAAAAGCTTATGATAGTGAATGATACATATCAGAAGATATCATAAGAGTGGTATCTTGCCTTTAGAATATGTCTAATAAAATAACGGAACGTTTAGAGGGGTACGGTACATCTGAAGTACATCTTCGATTGGCAGGATGATGGAATGGTTGGTGTAATTCTTGAAGTTATTCCATCGTCTGGAATTTCCATCACCAACCAAGTTGAAGCAGAATTGATGATTGAAGATACGTATGGAAGAAGTCCTAGTAGAGTCTAGGAAAATTTTATGATTAATTGGACACATTCGTATGTGTTAAATTGTTTTGTGATTTTAGGACTTGGGGACTGCGAGACAGTACTTGGGACGAGTATGAGTAGGTGTGAATAGTAGTAGAGATCTATACTACTGGAAGCACATGACTCACACTTGGATCAGGGAAAGTCACAAGGTTACCAAGGAGCTAGTAATTGATTTCGTCTTATTCTAGTCTGTCGTTACCATCGTTTCGGTAATGACTAAGAAGATGATTGTTATTCCGACCTTAGAGGTCATATCGAATCGAGTCTGGCTAAGATGAGTTTATTATGTGGTTCAGAGAACCAAGTTCGATGTAGTATTTGACTTAAGCCAGAAGATTGAAGTGAGAAATGATCAAAGCGATCAATAGAAGTATCGCACTCATTGTTAAAGAAGTTGGTAGTTAGAAATGATACATGTTGAACTGTGATTGTATCACATTAGAACATGAAGGAAGGTATAGTTTGCTCCGAAATTTGTCCCTAGGAGATCTGAGTCTAAGTAGTGCAGTATACAATGAGAGATCATTAGAACATGACCCATCGGTCTGTTACAATAAACGAAGGAAAATACTTATTCTAAGAAGAAGAAGGAGTCCTCAATAAGGATTTATTTTGTAACTCGAAGGTTACGATTGAAAGTCCTATGGAGATCTGAAGCTTTTTAGGATTAGCTGGATATTATCGCTAATTTACCCAAGGCTTTTCTTCGATCGCGACTCCATTGACAGCTTTGACCCACAAAGGAGCTGTCTATACTTGGAATAAGAAGCATAGGAAGCTTTGAGAAGTCAAAGAAGAAGTTGTGTGAAGCACCGATTCTTTCGTTACCTGAAGGAGTTGATGACTTCACATTTTATAGTAATGCCTCTGCAGTTGGGTTAGGTTGTGTTCTGACCCAAAGGGATAAAATGATAGCGTATGCATCGAGGCAATTGAAAGAGCATGAAAATAACTACCCCACTCATGGTCTGGAGTTGGCAATGGTAGTATTCGCCTTAAAGATATGGAGAAGGAATTGAACATGAGGCAACGGCGCTGGCTAAAGTTACTCAAGGACTACGACTGTGAGATACTTTACCACCCTGGTAAAGCAAATGTTGTTGCTAATGCTCTCAGTCGGAAGGTAAATCTTGAAAAGAAAAGGCCAAGAGCGTTGAGAATTGAAGTTGTCTCGACAGTTGTGGAAAGTATAAAGAAAGCTCAAGAGGAAGCTTTAGAGAGAAATGACCGAAAGGAGGAACGTTTGGGCAAAACGTTGGTGTTTGATACAAACGGTCAAGGACTGAAGGTATTCAAAGATAGGATTTGGGTACCTAAGGCGGGAGGAGTAAGAGGTCTTCTGATGGAAGAAGCTCACAAAACCATGAACTCGATTCATCCCGGTAGTACGAAAATGTATAGGGATCTAAAACCCTATTACTGGTGGCCGACGATGAAGCTCGATGTTGCAAAGTATGTGGACGAGTGTGTAACTTGTGCTAGGGTTAAGGCACAACATTAGAAACCGTATGGGAGTTTAGAACTTTGCCTATACCTATGGGCAAATGGGAAGACATCACTATGGATTTTGTGACTAAACTACCCAGAACAAGGAATGGTCTAACGGGGTTGGTTAATAGCGTGTGGTACCCCTCTCCTGGGTACTTCTGAAGGTTGGATGAGAGAGACGACTAACGGTTCGCATTAGGTTTTCTTATTAGGTTCGAAAGAACATTTATTTGATGCTTAAGATAAGGTAAAAGTTCTTTTTACACAGCACTAAGAATTTTCACATGGTCGCATCAATTCGAACCATGGCTGACGGTAGTGTCGAAATTAGCGAACATCGACAAGATATAGAATGAAGATTGATAGGACCATGTGCTGAACAGGGCACACAAGTTCCTAGCGTCTCGGGCTTCGTCCACGGTATTACTACCGTGGATACTTGGACCGACATGAGTGACGCTGAACTCTAAGGGTCCTGATGTTTTGGAATAATGTACTTTTCATGAATGGATTTCTCACGAGGCCTCTCTATAACCGCCTAGTATACACTAGTCATGTATAATTAAGATTAAAAGGACTGTTGACTGAGCGACTCCGCCTTAAATCCACAACCAAACAAGGAACAGGAGATAAGGCAGCATCACTCACTCGAGGTCTATCAATCTGAATTATAAATGGCCTTAACGTATATACTAAGCCATCATAGCTTTACCTGATGGGTTTTCAAGTTTTATAACAGTGCTGCGACTTTCGCCTTAACGAGGGAGTAATTACAATTAGAATTGATTAATTAAAGTTTTCGGTTAGCTACTTAGGATTGAGAAACGTACCAAAATTCTACCGGGTTCCCTGATGTTTCCCCTAGGCATTAGGGTTAAACTCCTCATGCGCCCTTGTCATTTCTTTCAGTTGGGCAGTCCCTCTTGAAGTGCCCAATTTCACCACATAGGTGGCATATTGGACTGGTCCCAACATTGGTGGTTGATGTAATAAACTCAACCGGAGTTCTGCAGTTGCGAGCAGTATGCCCCTTCATGTTGCACCTAACACAAAGGAGTTCTCGACAGACTCCATAATGATGGTAGTCACACTTACTGCAGCGGGGAAGGTTTCCTAGGTATGGTCTTCTTGGTGTCGAGGCAGAAGGGTTGACAGGGGCATTGGCCACTTCAGCTCGTTGTCCTTCGGAAGGTCCTTGAGTCGAGGTACTTCCCTCCTCGTTCTCAAACTTCCTTTGAGTCGAGGTACTTCCCTCCTCGTTGTCCTTCGGAAGGTCCTTGGGTGGATTTACACACCGGTGCTGGTTGCTGCTGTCCATTGCTATGATCGGGATTCCCGATAGGGCTCCTGCTAACATTGGCGTTGTTAGTGTTCAGGTGAGCCATGACAGCTGCTACGGCTGCTGAAACTGCAGCTTGAAATGTAGCTTCATCGATTTGAAGAATCGGTGTCTTACCAGCGGGTTGGTTACGTTTCTTTGGAGGCATGGATTTTCTACACGAAAAGGAACACAAGCTGATGAGAAACGATGGTTAACCCTAGACGTATCTTTCTTTACTATGATAGGCATAAACTTTTCCCGCGCCTTGATTTATGGTTATCTGAGCGTCGACCTACATCCCTATGATGCATTCTGGGTAACAGAGTAGGAGTAAGTGTATCGGAAAGCCATAAAATGGGTGTCGTTCCTACTAAGTTATCTTTATATTGGAGAGGTTCACTCTCCGGCTTTGAAAAGATTTGAGAGAAGTTCGGAACGAAGATTACGGAAGAAAATGCTCATGAAAACTTATGGCTAAACACTCTCAATCGAGGTCTTGTGATCCGATCTTCGTTCAGGCGAATTCCCCACCGATGTCCCTAAAAGGTATAGGCACATGGTGATTTCAATAGCCTCATCACTGTTCGTTTACTTCCTACTTGGAAATCTTTCTCAATGAACCTCTTCTGGGTCTTTATCGACTCCTCTACTGATTACTGAAGTGGATAAGGTTTCCTAAAGGGGTTTGTGCGAGAATGGGAATGTCTAAAGAATCTTAAGAGATTATTAAAACATTTTACTCGGTGATCCATATCCAGTCCGGCTACAATTGCATAGTGTACACAAATCATATATAACTTAGATCTGATAGGCCTTCGAATATGTGATACTACCCTATATCCACATCCAAACAAGGAAAAGGAAGTAGAGCGAAACCACATATTCTTAGCCTATGAGATCCTCGCTATACATAACCTTGGGAGTATACACTCTGTAATCATAGGTCTATCAATAAGGATCTCTTTTAGTTTTCACGCAAGGTTATTTATGGTTCCTAAAATACCCCTATAGTATTTTAATTACATGTTTGATTCTTAACTTCTGAACATGCTTTTGGGTTTATTGTGAGTCTTTTAGTATCCTAAAATACTCCTATAGTATTTTAAACTTTATGTTTGGCTCTAGCATTCCTATTTGGTAAGTTTCAGATTCATTGCAACACCACCATCACTCCCAAGCACACGTTAGTCGCATCTCGAATAAATGTAGTTGATCAGGTTACATTTATTCTAGCTTACGATTACATAACTGCCCAGGTTTGACGGTAATGCTCAACATCCAAAGACTTTTATTCTTATTCTTCTTGTGATACTTGTTTGGGTTTTTATATTCTGGATGTTCTTATACTTTTGTAAAATATGGTTATATTTTAAAGTATAATTCTTGGTCAGAGTGTTTTTATCCCATTGTATTTATAGGCTGTATATCTTTTATGATTTGATATACTGAGTTCACTATAAACAATGCTCGGATACCAATCTGTCACACCCCAAAAACCGGAACGGCGGAAATGTTCTGGGGTGGAGGACGTCATGTCAAGTATCACAACACATGTAGTATAGTAATCAAAGTACAACAACCATTGCATTAATAGTATAAGTTTTACATAGGTTACACTTAGCAACAACATCCAAAAGTAGATATAGAAAATAACATAAGTTGCAGCTTGGTACTAGGCTGACTTCGCAAAAGCTCCCGGAGTGTACCTGTCTACTGATGACCTGAGAATACAAGTTATTTTGAAAGAGAGTATCAGCATTTTAATGCTGGTGAGTTCATAAGTATTTTAATGACATTGATATAAATACATGTTGTTCATCAAAATAATCTCATTAAAGGATGGTGATTAAAGTTTACAGAGTATTAGAATTTCCCTCAGAAAATCCTATATTTTCTAATAAAAGTAGCTTTCTACCAAAACTCGACTGTTTTATGTTTTAAGGAGTATTTTCCCTCAAAAGTATCTTATCATTATCAAAATATAGTTTATACTTTAATGAATATGTGAGAAGGTCACAAGCAAAAGTAATGGGGAAAATAATGCTTTACTTCAGCAATGATGTTGCCGTTTATAAAGAAATAAAATACAGAATCCAGGTAGTATTAAATTAACAATACACCTCAGAGAGTCTAAATGAATGAAATGCAGACTCCAGGTGGTATTAAATGAACAATACACCTCGAAGAGTCTAAATGAATGAAATGCAGACTCCAGGTGGTATTTAATGAACAATACACCTCGGAGAGTCTAAATGTAAACCCTAAGCCAAAAATTGGATTAAGGCCCAAGGAATTGGATTAGGGTTTAACTCTTGGATTCTACACTATATAAATGTAAACCCTAAGCCAAAAATTGTGCACTATCTGTTCCTAGAAGCTGTAGCCGATTTTGTGTCTCCAAACTTATCTCTTAAGTTCCTCCTGTTGTTCTTGGTTTGTTATAAGACATTTTAGGCTTCACACTGGAGGTGCTAGGCTCTTGAAAGACCAACTTCTACAAGCTACAACAAAGAGGTAATCTTCTAACTTACTTTTATGATTCATATGTCAAATTGTATGCTAGTTGTAGGCTTCATGCTTTGGAAATTTTTGTTGCATGTATAACTAGAGAAAACTTAGATCCAAATCTATTAGGGTTGTATGTGCACCATAGGAATGTTATAGTACGTAAAACCCAACAGTGGTATCAGAGCCATGGGTAGTTTTCTATTATATTGTTGCATAGATTAATTGTTCAAAGATGAAAATGTGGAAAAATTGATGTCTGCCTGATGAACTCGACGAGTCCTAAGATGGACTCGATGAGTTGGATGATTTTTGCCTTGAACTCATCGAGTCTATGCCCTGACTCGACGAGTTGGGCTGTCAGTTGGCAGTATTTTCGAGTTTTTGGCCTGTTTTAGATTAGGATCATTACCACAAAATGCTTTGGCTCATAAAATTTGATTTTGGTGATATGGTAATGATTATCCCCATCCAATAACATGATGATTGCCAAATTTTAAGATAATTACTTGATTTTGTGAAAAACTAATTGTTTGTAAAATTTGAATCACTTTGCTATAAGAGTTGCATTAGGTCAAATTGGTAAATTATAAAGAATATATGATTATTTTTATTAGTTTTAAATTTGAGCTAAATGTTTTGAAGAGTTACAAAATTTGTCATCAAATTTTGGAACTCAAAAGTTTTTTAAGGAGTTACAAATAAATTCGTCTAAATGGTTTTGAAGAGTTTCATAACTTGTCCTCAAGTTATGGAACTTGAAAAGAGTCATCTTCATTAAACATTAACTACATAAGTTATGGAATCCAAAAGTTTTTCAAGAGTTACAAAATTTGCCCTCAAGTTTTAAAAGTTGAAAAGTCTTTTTATGAAACATTGAATTCTAAAACTCTTGGGTTCATAACTTAAAATTAATTATATAGTTTTAATTTTGATTTAGCATCTTGATGTTTTTGAATAGTTCAATTACACCCGTATGGACTTTATTAATAGTTAATTAAATGTTTAATTAAAAGAATATAATTAAATCCATAATCATATATGGTTTAATTTTAATTAAATTAAGAGTATAATTTATTAATATATTAAACCACCAAGTATTTTAAAAGTCTAAAACACACCCTTATACTATATAAAATTAAAAGTTTAATATATTATATATATATATATAAGATAAAAAGTCAGTCTTACCGTTAGTAGGCCTCATTCACGAAGCTAGTCTATAACGGTTGTTTAAGGAAGCGGCCTGTAAAATGACCGTCAATGGGTATCTACTCTTACCCACCATACCCTTGACCAGTGGAGGGTCGTTAGCCGAACGTGTTTGACAGGACATTTAAATCCTCATTAAAATTATAATGAAAATAGCAAGTAACTAAACATTTATAAATTCCTAATCTTAGTTACGTAGGGAAAATGTGAAAATGGTGCTATTCCATGAAATTGCACTTTGCACCTTGCTAAGTTGTTGGTGGAGCGTGTGTAGTTAACCGGCACACTAATTTGGGACTAGCAAGGGTGGCAAAGGGTAGCTAGATGTTAATCATGGATCAATGGAGCGTGTGTGGTTAACCGGCACATTGATTAGGTGATATCTAACCTCGAGAGTACCAAGCACATTTGCATGGTTATTCACACTTTGTTTGTGATCCTCGGTATCACAGTCACAAACTTGAAGGGCATAATCGAGATTTAAAAATGCCATTGAAAAAGTTCAATGAATCTCAAAGAATCTAGGAATTTCAATTCATTTAAAACCTAAAATTCATTTTCTTTTTTCATGGTGGAAATTGGTAGATCGTCATTTACCTACCTTCAAATAATTTCCAATTGGATTACGACATCCCTCTTCCGAATTGTAAATTATTGTGTTGGGTCCTAGCTTTAATATTTCATTTGGGTGATATATTAAGGACTTAAATCAACTAAACTTGAATTTCTCCCTTGTAGATGTCTAGTTTTGACAACTATGATCTTCCCGAATCTTTTGGAAATTTTTTCCTCATGAAGATGATGTCCCACGATTGGATCATGGAAATGGAAATCATACTTCACTTTATCCACCTCCTCCAATAATTCTCCCTAACCCATATGTTTGTCGACTTGAAAAGTTCAAGGTCACTCAAGCCCTATTGGCAAGCAAACACCAAGATGGAAGATCTGTGTGTGCACATGTATTGGAGATGAAGTCACACATTGACAGGCTGGGAATGTTAGGAGTCGTTGTCTCAAGGAAGTTGGCTGTTGACTTGGTTCTTCAATCACTTCCTAAGTCATATAGTGAGTTCATTAAAGATTACTATATGACAGACCGCGACGTGACCCTTATTGATCTTACCTATTTGCTAATTGTTGTTGAATCAGCAATGATTTGGCACACGGGTCAAGCAAATTAGATTGAAAGATCTACTTCCCAAACTTCCATGGACATTGACAATGGAAACATTGGAAGTCCAGAAAAGATTTCTCTTCCCAAAGGAAAGGGAAAGGCTAAGTCTGAGATTGTCCCATGTGGCATTCCAAAAGAATCTGTTTGTTTCTATTGCCATGAGAAGGGGCATTCGTTGTGAAGCTGTCGTATCTACCTGAAGGACCACATGGATGGTAAAGTCAAAATGTTTGACTATGCTTCAGGTAAGTCCACTATCTAACTCTATTAAGTTCTTATTTGTAGATTCTTAATACATGATGTGATAACATTGCACTTTGATGTTTTGTAGGATCGAAGAAAAGAAAGGAAGCTTAAAGGAAGAGTGAGTCGAGTCTGATCGCGAAGAGATGGATCTCAATCGCATGGTTCGATGATCATAGTTTTGAGCTCCTGCTTAGGAGTTATGATAGATTGCTTAGAAATGTGTAGTGACATAGTTTTCATTTCTAATTTCATTGTAAGGAAAAGTTTTTCCGCAATTTTTATAAATAAAGAAAAATTTTGATTTTATCTTATTTTATATTTCCTTGCAATGGCATTTGTGAAAATTGATGTTTTTATGTTTCTAATTTTAGCAAAATGGATTTACCAAATAAGGAACAAGGATTGGACAGAAGCTTGGGATCATGCAACATGATGTGATAAGATTGCATTTTGATGTTATGCAATGGCAAAATGTGTCACAACTAGGAATTTTGACGCCTTGTAACAACAACAATGATAACATTTGTAAACCAACAATGTGAAAGCATGCATGATGCTTATTCAATAACAACAAAACTTCAATCCAACACTTTATTCAAGCACTGCAAATAGTTAACAAAGAATTGGAAAACCTAAAAATCCCGGTTTAAGTCCATTTTGGACTAGGATTTCCTTATTGGGCCTAATGGACCAATAAGCTTCCAATTTAACTATCTTGGACATAGAACTCTCAAATGGGCCCTAATTGGACCCATATACCTGAAACTTAATATTTTGGGCCTTATAAGCCTAAAATGAACTAGGTTATCTTTAATGGGCCTTATTGGGCCACAAAAAATTTATATAGCCTTAAGGAATCATAAAAATCATCCCTTGATTTATTTTGGGCCAAAAATCATCTAATTGAATCATAATATGGGCTTAAGCATACAAGGCCCAATTTTCTTCCTTCCTTTCTCCTCTTCTCGGCCCAACTACTCAAAATGGAAGAGAGTTGACTTCCACTTGCCACCTCACATTTACCCATTGGAAACCCATGCAAAGTCTCATGTTTTCATGCATGTCAACTCAAATGTCTCTCTCTTCTCCTCTCTCTTTTTCTCTCGGCCGAGAGCCTCCCAAAACACACACACACATCACAACAAAATCTCTCTAAGTCTCTCTAAACTCATCCATTTCTTCATCCAAAAATTCTCAAGACTTTTGCTTATGTTTCAAGAGGTTTTCACAAGATAATCATCATTCTTTGGTAAGTTTTTACATGTCTAAGTTATACAACTCTTCTCTCTTGTAAGATCATTCCTTCTAAACAAGTTTTTGGTGATCATACTCCTAGAAAACTCTTTAAGTTTGAGATCTTCCAAGAAAGCTTGCTAAAGCCGAAAATCACATCACTGGCTTCCATTCTTCTTCAAAAACTGAACCCATAACTCAAGGTGAGCTTCATACCCCTCTCTTTTCGGTTTTCATAAGTTTTATGGGGGAGAATACAAGTAAAATGTGTAGATCTATGTGTATGTGTATGCTATGTATGATTTTATGCATGTATGTGTGATTTTATGTGTTTTTGTGTTGAATATGTAAACAAAAAGGGAAGAAATCTCGAGATCTATGTCCTAAGAAGGAAAACAAACATGATCTAAGTTATATTACACTAAACAAGTCAAGAATATTAACTTATAAGATTGTGATAAACATATTTCAACATAAAACCCATTTTTGGGCTTAAATTGTCAAAAATACAAAAGTTGGGTTAAAAATTGCCAAATCACGGTTTCTTAAAGGTCAAAAGAGTCAAAACAGTTACAATAATTGTTTTTATGAACATTATAACCTCCAAAGGACTTAAAATGTAAATATTAGCTTAATGGGCTAAATTTTGGGCTTTTCGGCCCAACAAGCCCAAAGTTGCGAAAATATGACATTTAAAGGGGCTGAAATGGTAAATTCTTCAAAACAGGGGATAACAAGTGTAACAAAACTATTTCAAGGGTTAAAAATGCTTTTCTTTTCCAAAAAGGATAAAAAATGCAAAGTTTTTAGATTTTGGGCTAAAATTGTAAAAATTGCAAAAATTTGGGTTGTAACCGGAAAATACAATTCTGGAAGGGCTGAAACTGCCAAAGAATAAGTCTTGAGTTAAAAATATCATTTAAACAAGTCTATGATGCAAAAGTGTCAAGAAAATGTTTTAAGGGCTTAAAATGACTTTTCTTTTATATAAAGGACTAAAATTGTTATTTTATAAAAAGAAAGGGGCTGAAAAGGCCAAACCACTATTTTTAAACCAATTATTTTAATTATGGAATATTGAGACAAAAATACTAATCTACGGCTTACAAAACCAAAAGACAAATACACGTATAACTCCAAATATCGTTATAAACAAATCGCTCGATCTCGAGTCGATACAAAAACAACAATCGTTCAATCGAACCCTCCAGTAGTTATGCGATACCTAAGACAAGTAAACATTCGACACTTGGGCTTGAAAGTTTCAAATCATTCTTGTTGGATCTTGCAAATCCATTAACATGATCTTTGGGGTCCAAGGGAAAACGATTATATGCTATTGGGCCTCCTATGACCCAATTTAGTATAAAGGGACCTTCAATGGCTTTTATGTGCTATTGGGACCTAGTGGTCCATTAGTATTGCTAGTAAGGTCAAAGTAATCAAATGCGAGATGGGCCGACGTGTTCTTCGCATCCCCGACAGCCTAAAGTAACTCACGAAAGTGGTAGGACTTCATACTCCTCTTCTCTTGGTTGCTAAGGCTTGTGAGTAATCAAAGTAAACAGATTCAGGTCGTTAATCAATAGTAATCAAGGTGGTTTGGATTAAGTGAGTAATAACGGACGGCACCTCTAAGGGTTGTTTGTAGTTGGTAGTTATAACCAGTCATTATCAGACATAGTTATAACGACTCACTAGAATTGATAATCTCCGACACCACCCGAGTAATCAAGGAAGAGTAATCAAAAATGATTCGTTGTGGCGGTATAGAAATTAGTAATCAAGTATATCTTTCGTCATCGGAAAACATCGGGTTTTTCGGGGAATTCAGCAACACTCGCTCGTAATCTAAATAATTGTAATACAAAACTCCCTTTTTATACACGTTATGAAATCATTTATGCATCAACTTATGGATCTTCACACTTTGATAAACTAATGTCTTTTCAGAAAATATCGGATTTTCTGGGTTTTACAAACTACACAAATCATTTTTATCACAACATTGCTTATGAACTCACCAACATTTCATATGTTGACGTTTTCCAAAATAACTTGTATTCTCAGGTAACAGGTAAGCGGAAGGGTAATATCAAGTAATGTTAGGACGTTATTTTTTTGAAAACTCTCAAACAATTTATGTTATGAATGTGTAATATTTAAAACAATGTACTGGATGTAAACAATATCAGTTGTAATGTATTGATGCATGGTGATGTTTATGTTATGATTCATGTATATTCATTGTGATGGTATTCAATTTAAGTCACGCGAGCCCCCGGACGTTTCAGCCGTCTGGTTTCGGGGGTGTGACAGGTTGGTATCAGAGCTCTGTTTATAGTGAACTGGCATATCTAACCACACATTGATATGCAACTATAAACCAAAGAGGGACTAAAATAACTCTGAACAAAACAAATAAAACACAACGATAAAACCTCTTTACTTGTGTGATATAGGCAAAGAACATAATACCAAATCAAATAAGATAACACTAACATCTCGGTTAAGTCGGGACTGTTCATGGTTGTAGTAAGGGGTGAATGTAGCCTGATCAACTACATTTCTCCGAAGTGCAACTATCACATGCTCCGGGAAAAACCTCGATGGTCAGTAAACCCAAAAACATACCCTTATTACCAAGAAGAGAACATTAAATCAAATTACATAGTAACTAAAACATCTTAGAAATAATGAATAGTACATTGATATACTCTCGCAGACAGTATGGTCGGCTTCCATCACCCCGGAGATCCGTATTTCCCTAATCAGGGAAATAACGGATGGCTGGAGGAGGAACCTGAAGAACACCCTGAGGAAGGGTCTGAAGAGGAACCTGAGGAGGAAGTCGAGGGCGGACCTGCCGAGCCAGTGGAAGTCCTGGAAGAAGAAGAAGCCGGGGAGGACTTCGAGGAAGAGCCTGGCAATGATGATGATTCGGACACAGAGTCCGAAGTCATCAACCCCCTTACCCGACTAGGGTACCCGCTCACCGGATGGGCCTGACGGGCCCTACACCCCCCTGGGGTATCGATCTTTGGAGATGGAGCAGACAGCAGGGACAGCGACCTCCATTCGGCATGTCAAGCGAGTTCTACGACTTAAGGGAGGGAGGACTAGCTGATCACGCACTTCCGGTCATGGTGAGACGACTGCGGAACACTGGCGACCTGGCGCAGAGCACCGCTGATCAGATGCACCAGATGCGGACTAGAGTTGAGCGTGCAGAACAAGAGACGCGAGAGGTTATCCGAGAGTTCCACATGAGGCAGGTGAGATGGGAGACTCACCTCCGAGATGCGGAACGACAGGTGGCTCACCTTCAGGGAGCGTCCACTTCTTCAGCACCACCCCCTGGCGCATCCCACCATGACTAGGATTAGTCTTATCTATCTTTAGTATTATGCTTAGGAGATCTATGCTATGTACTATCGACTCTATGTTTAAGTGATTACACTACTCATAGAGCCGTTACGCTGCCGAACTTGCACCACTTATGTATGCTCTTCTGAGCAAAATTTTCATGTATCAAAAATTCGGATAATAGTAATGAAAAAAAAATTATGTGTTTTATTGTGCTGTTGTGACCTGCTATGTGCTATATATACATGATTGTATGGTAATTTGTGAAACCACTTAAGTTCATGCAATACACCTAGTTTATAGGACCATAATCTCACAAAAGTCATAGACACTCAACATCTTTCCGTTCCATGACAGAAAGATGCCCCAACGACCAACTCGTGGAAACCCTGGACCAACCCCACCTGAAGTCAACTCAGCTGCATTCCAAGCAGCTGTATTTGCTGTGGTTACTGCAGCCATGGCGCAAATCCACCAAGGGAACAATGGTGGAGTCAATGGACAAGGGGCTGGAAGTTCGAACAACGGAACAAATCACGGACCCACCAAGACATGCTCTTACAAGGACTTCACCAACGCCAAGCCACGAACCTTTAATGGCACGGGTGGAATGATAACCCTAAAGAGGTGGATGGAAAAAGTGGAATCGGTATTCGAGATATGTGAATGTCCCGAGGAGGTGAAAGTGAAGTTCGCCGCATGCACATTCGTTGACCAAGCTCTCACTTGGTGGAATGGACATGTAGAGGCCATGACTCTCCCCGTAGCCAACGCTATGCCATGGACAGAGTTGAAGGAAATGCTGATGGCTGAGTACCGCCCTCGTGGCGAAATTCAGAAAATGGAGCAAGAGCTGTGGGATCTCACCATCCGAAACTCTGATATTGATGCATACATATCAAGGTTTAGCGAGCTGTCATTGTTGTGCCCTGGCATGATTACGTCAGAAGGAAAGAAAATCGAACGATTCATCTAGGGATTGACCTCCCCAATTCAAGGAAATCAAATCGCTGCAAATCCGGAAACCTTCGACAATGCCAAGAGGTTGGCCAAGAAACTGTACGACCACAACAACAAAAAGGGCGAGAAGCCAGCAGAAATTGAAGGCAAGAAGGAGAGTGACAACAAGAAGGGAAAGAACAACAAGAGAAAAGGGTGACAAGGCTCGGAGTCGACAAAGAAGCAACAAACAGTGACAGTCAACACTGCAACCACCCAAGTACCCTCCACACCACATGCTCCAGCCTCAGCTGACTCAAGCACTCCTAGGTAGTATTTTGGGAATCTCCCAAAGTGCAACAAGTGTAGTCTCCATCATAATGGCGAATGCAAGGAAATGCAATGCACCAGTTGCAATCGGAAGGGTCACACAGCAAGGTATTGCAGGACCTATCCTCCACAGAACCAACAACAAGGAAACAACAACAACCGCAACAACAACAACAGAAAAAACAACAACACCAACAATAGCGGTAATAACACAGGATCAAGCCTCACCTGCTATGGATGTGGGAAGACTGGGCATATCCGTCAAAACTGCCCCAACACCAACAACCCTGGAAACGGAGGAACAGGAAGGGTACTAGCTATGGGTCAGGGAGAAGCGGTTCAGGATCCCGCTGTTGTTACCGATACGTTTCTCCTAAACCACACTTATGCATGCATCCTATTTGATACCGGGGCAGAACGAAGTTTTGTGAGCAATAAATTCAAACACTTATTAAAACAACAACCCCAGAAGCTTAATGAAACCTTCACGGTGGAAATGGCTAATGGGAAAATAGAATCCACTGGGGAAATCTACATCAGATGTACCCTGACCTTAAATCATCACGTCTTTCAAATAAACTTAATGTCTGTTTCCATTAGGAGTTTTGATGTGATTATCGGCATGGATTGGTTAAGCCCCCACCATGCTGAAATTATGTGTCACGAGAAGGCCGTTCGCCTTCATCTCCCAAATCACGAAACCCTAGTTATTTACGGAGACAAACCCAGCACGAACCTTCGTCTCATCTCGTGCATTAAGGCACAAAAGTACCTACTAAAGAAGGACTTGACGTTTCTAGCTCATATAGTGGATAAGTCCAAAGAAGAGATCAATATTCAAAACATCCCTGTGGCTTGTGATTTCCCGGATGTCTTTCCGGAGGTTCTTTCGGGGATACCCCCAGAAAGACAAGTCGAGTTCCGAATTGATCTAGTGCCAGGAGCTACTCCCATCGCCAAATCACCCTACAGATTGGCTCCTGCGGAGATGCAAGAGTTGTCTAGTCAACTCAGCGAGCTTTTGGACAAAGGATTCATCCGACCCCGTTTCTCACCTTGGGGAGCTCCGGTTCTCTTTGTTAAGAAGAAAGACGGTACCTTTAGGATGTGTATTGACTATAGGGAACTTAACAAGCTCACTATCAAAAACCGCTATCCACTTCCGCGAATCGACGATCTATTTGACCAGCTCCAAGGAGCTAGTTACTTCTCAAAGATAGATCTGCGATCTGGATACCACCAACTCAAAGTCCGGGAGGAGGATATTCCTAAAACCGCCTTTCGAACTCGTTACGGACATTATGAATTTGCCGTAATGCCCTTCGGTCTAATGAATGCTCCTGCCGCATTCATGGACCTAATGAATCGAATCTGCCGACCGTTCCTTGATAACTTTGTCATCGTCTTCATCGACGACATCCTCGTCTATTCTCGAAGCGAGGAAGAACACGGCCAACATCTCCGACAAATCCTGGAAGCCCTGCGAACCGAAAAGTTATACACAAAACTCTCTAAGTGCGAGTTTTGGCTCCATAGTGTGAACTTTTTGGGACATGTTGTTAGTCAGGAAGGAATTCATGTGGATCCTTCTAAAATCCAAGCCATCGAAGGATGGGCGATCCCAAAAACACCTACCGAAATTCGCCAATTTTTAGGCCTCGCAGGCTACTACAGGAGATTCATTCAAAACTTCTCCAAAACAGCAAAGCCACTTACCTCGCTTACACAAAAGGGCATACCCTTCGAATGGACGGACAAGCAAGAAGCTGCATTCCAAACCCTGAAACAAGCACTCTGCAGTGCGTCGGTGCTGTCACTACCAGAAGGAACAGAAGAATTTATAGTTTACTGTGATGCGTCAAATCAGGGTTTAGGCTGTGTACTCATGCAGCGTGGAAAGGTGATAGCTTACGCGTCCCGGCAACTAAAGATGCATGAGGTAAATTACACCACTCATGATCTGGAACTGGGAGCAGTGGTCTTCGCCCTAAAGATTTGGAGGCACTACCTTTATGGTACTAAGTGCACCATCTTCACCGACCACAAGAGTCTCCAGCACATTTTGAACCAAAAGGAGTTGAACATGAGGCAACGAAGATGGGTTGAGCTGCTGAACGACTATAAGTGTGAAATCAAGTACCACCCAGGCAAGACTAACGTGGTAGTTGATGCCTTGAGTCAGAAAGAATACTCGAATCGTCGTTTGAAGACTCTCTCCATAACCATTCGATCCCACCTAACCTCTCAAATCAGGGCAGCCAGTTCGATGCCATGAAGGCAGAAAACAAAACAAGCGAAGCGTTGCGTGGAATGGAGAAGGACTTTGAAGTGAAGGAAGACGGAACAAATTACTTCATGAACCGCATTTGGGTCCCTAAACTTGGGGGATTCAGAGAAGTAGTCATGAACGAAGCCCACAAGACGCGATACTCCATCCATCCGGGTTCAGACAAAATGTACTTGGATGTTAAGCAACATTATTGGTGGCCTAACATGAAGGCAGAGATTGCCACTTACGTTAGCAAGTGCCTCACATGTGCTAAAGTAAAGGTGGAATATCAGAAGCCCTCCGGATTACTACAGCAACCGGTAATTCCCGAGTGGAAATGGGAAAGGATTACCATGGATTTTGTGACCAAACTACCCAAGTCGACGGATGGTTTGGATACCATATGGGTAATAGTTGATAGATTAACAAAATCCGCTCATTTCCTACCAATAAAAGAATCATACAAGATGGAGCGCCTGACAAGAATCTACATCAAAGAAATCGTGAGACTCCACGGAGTGCCCGTATCTATCATCTCAGATAGAGATAGTAGGTTTACGTCACGCTTTTGGCAATCGCTTCAGAAAGCTATGGGAACACAACTTGACATGAGCACTGCCTACCACCCACAAACGGATGGTCAAAGCGAGCGAACCATTCAAACGCTAGAAGATATGCTTCGCACGTGTGTGATAGATTTTGGAAAATAGTGGAATACCCACTTGCCTTTGATCGAGTTCTCATACAACAACAGCTATCACTCGAGCATCAAAGTCGCTCCTTTCGAAGCATTGTACGGGCGTAAATGTAGATCACCATTGTGTTGGGCTGAGGTAGGAGACACCCAGCTAGCAAGAGGACAAACACCAAACAATGCCTTAACGGGACCGGAAATCATACGCGAGACGACCGAGAAGATAATTCAGATCAGGGCCCGACTGCAATCATCACGAGACAGACAAAAGAGCTACGCCGATAAACGACGGAAGCCCTTGGAATTCAGAGTCGGAGATAGGGTGTTACTAAAAGTCTCTCCTTGGAAAGGAGTGATTCGTTTTGGAAAGCAGGGAAAATTGAACCCTCGATACAATGGACCCTTCGAGATTCTTACCCGAATCGGTCCAGTGGCGTATAGACTGCAGCTACCCGCTGAGCTCAGCAGTGTACACCCCGTGTTCCATGTTTCCAATTTGAAAAAGTGCCTATCCGACGAGACTCTCGTCATTCCATTAGAAGAAGTCGAAATCAACGAGAATCTCCTGTTCATTGAGGAACCAGTTGAAGTCATGGAGAGGGAGGTGAAGCGTACTAAGCAGAGCCGCATTCCGATTGTGAAGGTTCGATGGAACGCGCGACGCGGACCAGAATTTACATGGGAACGCGAAGATCAAATGAAGCAGAAGTACCCTCACCTATTCTCGCATTCTCAAATCTAGCTTTCAAAAGAATTTCGGGACGAAATTCCCTCTAACGGGGGGATGATGTCACAACTAGGAATTTTGACGCCTTGTAAGAACAACAATGATAACATTTGTAAACCAACAATGTAAAAGCATTTATGATGCTTATTCAATAACAACAAAACTTCAATCCAACACTTTATTCAAGCACTGCAAATAGTTAACAAAGAATTGGAAAGCCTAGAAATCCCGGTTTAAGTCTATTTTGGACTAGGATTTCCTTATTGGGCCTAATGGACCAATAAGCTTCCAGTTTAACTATCTTGAACATAGAACTCTCAAATGGGCCCTAATTGGACCCATATACCTGAAACTTAATATTTTGGGCCTTATAAGCCTAAAATGAACTAGGTTATCTTTAATGGGTCTTATTGGGCCACAACAAATTTATATAGCCTTAATGAATCATAAAAATCATCCCTTGATTTATTTTGGGCCAAAAATCATCTAATTGAATCATAATATGGGCTTAAGCATACAAGGCCCAATTTTCTTCCTTCCTTTCTCCTCTTCTCGGCCCAACTACTCAAAATGGAAGAGAGTTGACTTCCACTTGCCACCTCACATTTACCCATTGGAAACCCATGCAAAATCTCATGTTTTCATGCATGTCAACTCAAATGTCTCTCTCTTCTCCTCTCTCTTTTTCTCTCGGCCGAGAGCCTCCCAAAACACACACACATCACAACAAAATCTCTCTAAGTCTCTCTAAACTCATCCATTTCTTCATCCAAAAATTCTCAAGACTTTTGCTTATGTTTGAAGAGGTTTTCACAAGATAATCATCATTCTTTGGTAAGTTTTTACATGTCTAAGTTATACAACTCTTCTCTCTTGTAAGATCATTCCTTCTAAACAAGTTTTTGGTGATCATACTCCTAGAAAACTCTTTAAGTTCGAGATCTTCCAAGAAAGCTTGCTAAAGCCGAAAATCACATCACTTGCTTCCATTCTTCTTCAAAAACCGAACCCACAACTCAATTTGAGCTTCATACCCCTCTCTTTTCAGTTTTCATAAGTTTTATGGGGGAGAATACAAGTAAAATGTGTAGATCTATGTGTATGTGTATGCTATGTATGATTTTATGCATGTATGTGTGATTTTATGTGTTTTTGTGTTGAATATGTAAACAAAAAGGGAAGAAATCTCGAGATCTATGTCCTAAGAAGGAAAACAAACATGATCTAAGTTATATTAAACTAAACAAGTCAAGAATATTAACTTATAAGATTATGATAAACATATTTCAACATAAAACCCATTTTTGGGCTTAAATTGTCAAAAATACAAAAGTTGGGTTAAAAATTGCCAAATCATGATTTCTTAAAGGTCAAAAGAGTCAAAACAGTTACAATAATTGTTTTTATGAACATTATAACCTCCAAAGGACTTAAAATGTAAATATTAGCTTAATGGGCTAAATTTTGGGCTTTTCGGCCCAACAAGCCCAAAGTTGCGAAAATTAGACATTTAAAGGGGCTGAAATGGTAAATTCTTCAGAACAGGGGATAACAAGTGTAACAAAACTATTTCAAGGGTTAAAAATGCTTTTCTTTCCTAAAAAGGATCAAAAATGCAAAGTTTCTAGATTTTGGGCTAAAATTGTAAAAATTGCAAAAATTTGGGTTGTAACCATAAAAATACTATTCTGGAAGGGCTGAAACTGCAAAAGAATAAGTCTTGAGTTAAAAATATCATTTAAACAAGTCTATGATGCAAAAGTGTCAAGAAAATGTTTTAAGGGCTTAAAATGACTTTTCTTTTATATAAAGGACTAAAATTGTTATTTTATAAAAAGAAAGGGGCTGAAAAGGTCAAACCACTATTTTTAAACCAATTATTTTAATTATAGAATATTGAGACAAAAATAGTAATCTACGGCTTACAAAATCAAAAGACAAATACACGTACAACTCCAAATACCGTTATAAACAAATCGCTCGGTCTCGAGTCGATACAAAAAGAACAATCGTTCAATCGAACCCTCCAGTAGTTATGCGATACCTAAGACAAGTAAACATTCGACACTTGGGCTTGAAAGTTTCAAATCATGCTTGTTGGATCTTGCAAATCCATTAACATGATCTTTGGGGTCCAAGGGAAAACGATTAGATGTTATTGGGCCTCCTATGACCCAATTCCGTATAAAGGGACCTTCAATGGCTTTTATGTGCTATTGGGCCCTAGTGGTCCATTAGTGTTGCTAGTAAGGTCAAAGTAATCAAATGCGAGATGGGCCAACGTGTTCTTCGCATCCCCGACAGCCTAAAGTAACTCACGAAAGTGGTAGGACTTCATACTCCTCTTCTCTCGGTTGCTAAGGCTTGTGAGTAATCAAAGTAAACAGACTCATGTCGTTAATCAATAGTAATCAAGGTGGTTTGGATTAAGTGAGTAATAACGGACGACACCTGTAAGGGTCGTTTGTAGTTGGTAGTTATAACCAGTCATTATCAGACATAGTTATAACGACTCACTAGAATTGATAATCTCCGACACCACCCGAGTAATCAAGGAAGAGTAATCAAAAATCATTCTTTGTGGCGGTATAGAAATTATTAATCAAGTATATCTTTCGTCATCGGAAAACATCGGGTTTTTCGGGGTATTCAACAACACTCGCTCGTAATCTAAATAATTGTAATACAAAACTCCCTTTTTATACACGTTATGAAATCATTCATGCATCAACTTATGGATCTTCACACTTTGATGTCAAGAGGACAGTGGGAGTCTTAAAGATCTTGATAAGTTTCAAGAACTAATCAAGAATAAAACCTATCGTTTATCACTAGCACACGACTTGAGGTATGTAACCCATCGTGTTGACATATTCTTGTTTATGTGCCCATTCCAGTTAAAGTTGACTTTGCATGTGAGTTCTATGAGTTCTTAATTATTTACATAAGGCAAATCAGTGAAAGTTCATTGATCAGTAAGGGTGATCTGCTTAACAAGCTGGAAGACATGGTAGGTTCTTGTGCTGCCAAGTGGCAAGAAATTAAGATTGAACAGGTTTAGTCGATATGAGTTGAATGTGTCATAGACCTTATCATATGAAAATGGTTGGAAATAACAAATTCACATGGATAGGAACACATACACCATAAAATCTAAGTGTCATAAGGTTTCTCCCCAATTCATGAAAATGATTGTGAGGAAACACTTTCACTAAGAAGATTTTGAGGAGATAGCAGTTGTGTTAATTGCATTCTCAAATTCGATTATGATTACGACATCCCTCTTCATAGTTTGAATTGTGAGAAATGGAAAATAGTTTGAACATTCAAAACTTATTGTTGTAAGTTCTGAAATAGTTTAGACACACATATGAGCTTTCTTATAAAGATGTATGACCTTAGATAAAGACTTATCGAAGCATCACGTATCAGAAATCTGAACTTTGGAAAGAAAGTCAATAAGTATTGATTTCTAGAAGTCCAACTGATTTCTGAGTACATGTCAAAGCTAGTAGGAGCATAAATGTTATGTTGGTAAAATATAATTATCTTGACAGTGGGACCATGATTATTATGTGAAGTGTTGCAAGTTAGCAATACTGGTTATAGGAAACAAAGGTTAATAATTTTGCAAAGTTGCAGAATTTGGAAAATTGTTTCGCTATAGTAAGGGAGAGGATACTTATACTTTCTTTCAAATCTAAAAGCTTAGATTGAAATATTAATTAGACTTAGTCATGGATATATATATATATATATATATATATATATATATATATATATATATATATACATATATATATATATATATATATATATATATATATATATATCATATTGAAATGTTTTCAGCATGGGAGAATTCTATATATGGAAATGTTATAGCAAAAGACTGGTCGAGTATCATGTCTTTATGTAAGACATTATGAATCGTATCCCATATGCTTCGGGTATAGGATCGGTTGCATATGCTATAATGTTCACGTGTTCTATTTTTCCAAATGCCTAGGGCATTAAGAGGGAAAAAGGATTAGAACTGGATATGACTAAAGTAATAAAACAACTGTCAAGGACAATCTAAGGTTCACTTAGGATTGATAGCTTGAAGTTGGAAGTAAAGTAATAGATGGACCATATTGACATTATTATGAATAGACAAGACTCTATTAATAATGAGTTGTCGTATGGCAAATATGGAAATGTTTCCATAATGGGAGATGGGTATTAAGAGTCTATGTGAAAGTTAGGAACTTTTATGCAAGAAGGATGTTCAAAGGAATGTACTTTGAATATGAGACTTCGCTTCCATGGAATTGTTCTTGTGACAATCTCCAAAAGAACACTTTGTAATATCGTTGGAAAAGTCTTTGTGACTTCTGTACCTCGACATTACAAAAGGTACATTGCATGATAGTTTCGAATCTAACACATTCTACTAATGGAAAGAATTTTGTATTCTTACACTTGTAATAAGGATTAGTGATTGTGAAATGAGTTTCATCAGAAATATTTTTCAATTGATCTATTTCACAAAGAAAGTACCATAGATAAACATAGTGTGCATGCTTGGAGCATGTGATAAATATTGTTTTAATTCAAGTATAAAGTTGATAAATCGAAACATTATACAATGAATAATGTGTAATCAATATGGTGATTAAATAAAAGATGTTTTATTTATATTCAAAAGTTCTGAGACTACATGGGATTGAATTATTCTTTTGTTTCACTTTGCATGTTTTGACTTCCCGAATAATAAGATTATTCAAACTATCCACAGTCGATCATACTTTGGAAGTAGGTATTGAAGCTAGATTATCATGAATGGGTCTGTAGATTGTCTAAAGGTGTTTAGACATAGCACAAGTTTGTTGCAGTATTCATGAGTACTCATGTAATAAGATTTAAGTATTGGACTAAACCCACACTCATTTGAATCACTTCATGGATTTTGGCACGAGTGATCTGAGACGATAATATCTTATATTCTTGAAACAGAGACATATGAGTTGTAGTTTACAAATCGGTTGCACATTGATGATATGAAAACGCACCAGTAACTTGGTGTTATAAAAATTATCATTGTGTGTAATTTGATGAGTAAATAGAGCAAGCATATGAGTCGAAGTTTATCCGTCCCTTTTACCCTAAGGGGATAAAAGCAATATCTGTGGGCCCCTCGATGATTTAGTGATGACAACCCTAAGTGCTTGGCCAAGCGTGGACTAATTTGATTTGTTCAATTAGTCAGTCGTCATAAATCGGAAATCGGGAAACAACACATGAACAGACAGAATGATTATAATTCATGTCTCAGTTCATACGATATCTAGAATGGAGGAATATATGATCCCTTATCTAATGGACACCTTACTAATAAGATCAGAGTTCGACAACAGTCTTTTTGAGAGCTATGATTGCTAATCGAGTTTTGGAGTCATACTTCCAATTATAGTTATTAGACTTATCCAAGTGGGGGACTGTTGGATTAGGTACCTAAGCCCATAGCTATAATTGGCATGTACTTGACCCGATACAAGCATGGTCCATTTGGGTTGTGACACTCTGGAACAATTTGATAGGATGGATATTTGAGAAAGATGTTAATGTGCTTTATTAATATATTATAAGTATAATATATTAATTGAGGAATCATATTATTTAATTAGTATTGATCAAGAATTAATTTGGAATTAATTTAGTGATCAAAAGAGACTAATTAAATTAACTGTGACAACCTGAAAAAAAATTTGCTTTGAAAGCTCAGTCAGTCAACTCAACTGAGTGTCAGACTCATTGGTAATGAGTTCTAGCCTGGTTAAAGGTCATTCTAAGGAGTTTTGAGCCTAGTACACTTAAGGAATGAGTGTTAGAATGTACCTGCTAGAGACACTATACAACGATTCCAGCCTTAACCTTATCATAAGGAGTTCACGGCCACAATGTCAATGAGTTTACGGCCGTAAACTCATGTGGCCCTAAACTCAAGTCCATATATATGGCCCTTGATCATTTCTAGCCATTTCTTACATTCCAACCTCAAGAACACTCCATTTCTCTCTCAACTATCATCCCAATTTTCATCCTAGATCTTCAAAAGTTGTAAGTGTTCTTCCTTGATTTGTTGATACATCTCTTAATCTAGTATCATCTAATGATTTCATCCATGGAAATCATCTTTTCTTAGATCTTCAAGAAACACCAAGAACACACACTAGTGTTCTTGGACCTTAATCACCATTTCAAGCCTCTAGATCGTAAGTACTCTTCCCTATACTTGATATCTAGTTAAGGCTCATGCTTAGAACCTTGAAAACATCAAGAATGCAAGACCAAAAGGAGTTTACGGCCAAGCCATCTCCCATGGCCGTAAACCCCTATAAGTAGGCCATTTTAGCCATAAACTCTTCCTAAGGCTTGGATTTGAGGCTAGAACACTCCCTTGTACTTTGTAAGACTTTGAATCATCACCAAACTCATCATTTAGAGAGTTTACGGCCCAAAAGTAAACACCCTTGGCCGTAAACTCCAATTATGGTCAAGTCTTGGACCTTAAACACATCTAGGCCTTTTCTAACCTTTGGGACATTTAAGCCTTTGAAACTCCTTATCGTTAACACCCTAAATGTGACCATTTAGAGATTTTACGGCCAGGAGTAAACTTCCTTGGCTGTAAACACCTCAACACTCTCCATTGAGTTGGTCTTTATCATCCTTGTGTAGAGCAAAAGTCCCTCAAGCTTCCCTAGCCTTCAAACACCCTCTTATGCATGTTTGACCATGAGTTTACGGCCGTAAACTCCCGTGGCCGTAAACCCCTGGCAGTAAACTCATGGTAGTGTCATTCCACTTTCCTTTGATGAATCACATGTGATTCCAACCCTTGGTCAAAGAGTTTCCTAGTCCCGGAAGGTTTTTCCTTTCATATAGTTGCTTATAAACACTATATTCATGCCAATATATGTCATTTAGGACTTGTTGTGTCTCGGGACTTCATTCGTGGAACTTCTCATCCTTACATGTGTATTCGTTGAATCACCCACATCAGGTGAGTTCATACCCCGTAATGAATCTTTTAACTGTTTTAAATGCTTTTAAGGGGGGAATACAAGTTGAACACAATGATAATTGTGTAAATGTTTGCTATAAACATCTTTCAAAAGATTACTTATGTCTTTTATAAGTGATCAAAACATGTCGAAAACTCTTTTAAAGTTATGTTACTTTATAGTTTTACAAAACTCCATTTTTAAAGTACAAGCATAACTTAGTAGATAAATGAGTCTTTTCAATAACAGTTCAAGTAAAACATTAGTAAACTATAATAGGTACAGTTTAGGAAGACACTACTCATTACGTCTAGTATAATGAAGCATTCAAAGAGTCAGTTCATATATGAGTCAGAACACACTATTATGAGAAACAATACATACTACACACTATACAAGAGAATATACTATACACTAGTACAGAAAGAACATTATTATGCTATGACTTACTATACAAACACGGATATACGATAAATTAATGTGACATACTATTTAAGGATACAACAATACAATGTTGTATCATATTTTAACCAGAGTCTCCTGGAGGGAGAGCGGGCATCTTGTGTATAGATCTATACGAGACAGACACTCCTACACCCCGACTGCTAGCTACAGTCCCAACCGATAAGACCAAGGGGTGACAAATGTCACCTCACTACATACGACACCAGAGGGTCATCATTTATTCAGCCGTCGATCAGCATGGTTACATACGAGTTCACATTTAAACCTTTAATTAACCAACTAAGGATTAAAGGCAAAAAGACTCTCCGAGGTATATTGTACATTTAATACTACCTGGAGTCTGTATTTTATCACTTTATAGCTAGCAGTGTCACTGCTGAGGCAAAACATTATTTTCCCTATTACATTTACTTTGTGATCCTCTCACATATTCACTAATGTATAAACTATATTTAGTTAATGATAGTCTCACTCGGGAAAATACACACTCATACAAGAAACAAACATACATAACATTTGATGCCTTGGTAGAAGGCTACGTTTAGTAGAAAGGACCATAATGCTAACCTTATGATTCCTTAATGTATACATCAAAGGATACATATATATCAATAGGATCCGACAGGTAATAGGATGTGTGCTCTCCGCTTCATTTCCTGTTCCTTGTTTGGTTGTGGGCTTGGAACAGATTCACCCAGTCTATTATCTATTTGATTCTAGATATATAGGTTCAGTATACATTAAGTCATCATAAGGGTACCAGGTATGGGTCAGGTCATAGGACACAAAGTCAATGCACAGTTTTCTAGTACAAAACATACTTTCCAAATCATAACTTTTGGTATACAAAACTAGAAACTTACTAGTTAAGGGTTTAATCCATTTTATTAAACCAGTATAAACTTAAAGGACCCTAGGTGATTAACTCTATAATACTTTAGTTTATACATCATGGTTATATATCATTAATACCCAATAGGTAGTTGGATGTGTGCTTTCCGCCTTACTTCCTGTTCCTTGTTTGGTTGTGGGCTTAGGGCAGATTCACCCAATTAACAATCTATTCGATATTAGATCATATATAGTCAGTATAAACTAAGTGATTATAGAAGTAATCACCGTGGTCACCATTTTATTATGAGGAATAAGGGTTTTATTAAAGAATCTTTTCATTAAATATAAAGGAACCATTACAATTAACTCCATGAGTAACAAATGAATACGCCAGAGTTATATACAACAATGATCTAACAAACAATGGGATGTGTGCTATCCGCCTTACTTCCTGTTCCTTGTTTGGTTGTGAGCTTAGGGCAGATACGCACAGTCGATTGTTTGTTTACTCTGAGTTTATATCACTTGTATCCATTTAGTACTCATAGAAAGGATTGTAGAATCATTTTTACGTATCTTTCATCAAAGTAGGAAATATAGGATTTTCTAAGAGGAACATGCGAACTTTTCTAAACAGAACTTACAAATTACTACATTTTTCAACTTTTAATTTAATTAATGTTAAACCATATTACGGATTTATTAAACTCTCTTAATTAATCTTTTAATTAAATTATCAATAAATCCATAATTATTCCTTCTAGGGTTTCAATTTAAATTTCCAAAATTAAAACTTTTAATTCTTAAATTTAAATTATGAAACCAAAAGGATGTATTTTAAACATTTAAAATACTAGGGTTTTAGAATCTAATATTTCACAACTAAAACTTTTAGTCAAATTTTAAATTCCAAAACTTGAGGGCAAATTTTGAAACTTTTCAAAACTTCTAGATCAAATTTAAAACATTTAAATTAATCACGAAGTTTTATATTTATCAATTTGACCTAATTCAATTTTATTTGGCAAGATAAATTCAAATCAAATTGTACAAATAATTAAATTATCATATAACTAGGTAATTATCTTAAAGTTTGACATTTATCTTTCAATTAGATGAAGATAATCATTACCATATCAAAAAAAATTCGTTTTTAATCAGTTAAAACACCTTATGGTAATTATACCAATCTAATTTAGGCTAAAATCCGAAAAATCTGCCAACAAACGAGTCTAGATTTCGACTGCTTCAGCTTTGAACAATTAAACATGGCATCATATACAACGGAAAAACACCCTATGCTTTGATACCACTGATGGGTTCTATGCATAACAACAATCCTATGGTGCACATGCAACCCTAATTGCTTTGGATCTAGGTTTTTCTCAAGTTATACATGCAAATAATTGTTCCAAAGCAAAACCCTAGAACTAGAATACATGATTTCAAAATCAATAACAAAACTAGTTAGAAGAATACCTTTTCCTTTGTTGATTGTAGATCTTGACCTTCAAGAGCTTAGTGCCTCAAATGTTGCACCTCTAATGGAGTCACAAACACCACTAGCAACAAGATGAGCAAGAAAGAGAGAGAGAGAGAGGTTGTAGGCTATGATTTTCGGCCAGGGTTTCTAATGAATGCTCAGATCCAAAAACTACAAGCCATGGGTTTTCATATATAGTTGAGCTGCTAGGGTTTCAGGTGGAAACCCTAATTCTCTTCTTAGGCCTTAAGCAATCCATGGAAACCTTCTAGAAGGACCCTTGGACAAAATCTATATGTTGGGTTTTGAGAATTCTAACACACCTAAGGTGTACATGCAACCCTAAATACCTTGGATCTACATTTTCTCTATTATACATGCAAACTTGAACTTTCCAAGGTATTACCCTAACTAGCATACAAAACTTTGTTACTTAGGTAATAAAACAAGTTAGATAACATACATTTTGTTGTAGTTGGAACCCTTGGACCTTTAAGAACTTAGTGCCCCAAGTGTTGCACCTCAAATGGAATCACACAACACCACCAACAAATGGAGTAACTTGTGAGAAGAACACTTGCTCCACAAATCGGCTAGCCATCACTTCTTGTGTTTCCACTAGTGCCAATTTCATGAACTATGAGGCTTCTTATATCGTGTGCACATTAGGAGTATCCATGGGTCACCACATGGGTTTAGCCCAACATGAAGAACTATGGATCATAAGCCCATTATATAAGAATGAATGATTTACCAAACCAATCCCCATTTATTTAATTAGTCTCTTTTGATCACAAAATTAATTCCAAATTAATTCTTGATCAATACTAATTAAATAATATGATTTCATATTAATATATTAGAACTTATAATATATTAATAAATCATAAATAACTTCTTCTCACAAAAGTCTATCCAAATTGTTCTGATGCCATGCAACCCAAATGGACCATGCTACTCTCGGGTCAAGTACATATCAATAATTTTTATGGGCTTAGACACCTAATCCAACAGTCTTCCACTTGGATAAGTCTAATAACTATTATTGCAAGCATGACTCCAACCCGACTAGCAATCGTAGATCTTAAAAGCCGCTTTCGAACTCTGACCTAGTCAATGACGCGTCCACTAGATAAGGGATCATATATTCCTCCATTCTAGATATCATATGGACTGAGACATGGATTATAATCATTCTCTCTGTCCGTCTGTTGTTTCCCGATTTCCGATTTATGACGACTGACTAAATGAACAAATCAAATCAGTCCAGGCCTGATGTCATCACTAAATCATCAAGGGGCCCACAAATGTATAAACTTCGACCCAAATGCTCGCTTGTACTTACTCATCAAATTACACACAACGATATGTTTTATAACACCAAGTTACTGGTGCATTTGCATATGTCAATGTGCAACCGACTCGCAACTACAACTCACACCTCTTCGTTTGAAGAATATAAGATATTATCGTCTCATGATCACTCATGATAAAATCCATGAAGTGATTCAAATGAGCGTGGGTTGAATCTAATACTCGAATCTCATTCCAGGAGCACTCATGAACACTGCAGCCACTTTGTCCTAGACAAACTACAGACCCATTCATGACAGTCTTGCCTCAATACCTACTTCCAAAGTATGATCGACTGTGGATGGTTTGAATAACTTAGTCATTCGGAAAGAATAACCTAGTTATTCTGGAAGTCAAAACATGCAAAGTGAAACACAAGAATAATCGAATTGATTACACATTATTCATATTGATTACACATTAAATAAAACACATTTTATTTAATCACGATATTGATTACACACTATTGGTTGTATAATGTTTCGATTTATCAACTTAATACTTGAACTAAAACAATAGTCATGCCATGCTCCAAGCATGCACACTATGTTTGTCCAAACAATAGTTATGCCATGCTCCAAGCATGCACACTATGTTTGTCTATGGTCCTTACTTTGTGAATTAGTTCAATTGAAAAGTTTCTAATGAAGCTCATTTCACATTTCCAAATCTTTATTGCAAGTTTAAGAATTCTAAATTCTTGTCACTGCTAGAATGTTTCAGATTCTACACTATTATGCAATATTGTTTTGTAATATCTAGGTACCAAGAGTCACAAAGACGTGACCAACGATATTACAAAACTTTCCACTGAAAATTGTTACAAGATGATTCCAAGGAAGTGAAGTCTAAAATTTAAAGTACATTCCTTTGAACATCCTTCTTGCATAAAAGTTGCTAACTTTCTCATCTATCATTAATATCCAACTCCCAATATGGAAACATTCCATATTTTCCATATGACAACTCATTATTAATAGAAACCAGTCTATTCATAATAATGTCAATATGGTTCATCCATTACTGTACTTCCAACTGTCCTTAAGCGACCAATCCTTGGCGAAACTTAGATTTCCCTTAACAATTGTTTAATCCACTTTAGTCATATCCGGTTCTATTACTTTTTCCCTCTTAATGCCCTAGGCATTTGTGTGACAACCCGAAAATTTTTAAATTTTTGCCTTGCAAAGCCCAGCCAGTCAACTCTGCTGAGTGTCAGACTCATTTTAGCTATCATTTAGCCCCGTTTGGAGTCCGTTTAAAGGTTCAAAGCTCAGTACATTCCAACATTGAGCATAGGAATGGATCACGTAAACTTTTAATACAAAAATCGAGCCTTACACTCCAACATCAGGAGTGTACGGCCGCACACTGGGTGTGCGGCCGCACACCCCTCTCCTGGCAGCACACTCACATGTATAAGGTTGGGACTTAGCCTTCTTTCATCCCTTTTCACACTCCCAAGCCTAGAACTCAACTTCTCTCTCAACTATCATCCGATTTGCAGCCTAGATCTTCGAGTTTGTAAGTGTTCCTCTCCCAATTTGTTGTTAATCTTCTTAAACTAGTAACACCCTTTGATTTCATCCATTTGAAATCATGTTTTGGCTAGATCTTCAAATCTCCAACCATTTCACCAAGAACACCAAGAACACACACTTGTTCTTGGTGATTTTGAGCCTTCTCGAGCTTCCGGATCGTAAGTACTTTTCCCTTAAGCTTAGAACATGTTAAGAACACGAGATTAAGGCCTTGAAACTGCCCAGAACTCAAGAACATATGGTGTGTGCGGCTGCACACACAGGTGTGGCCGTACACCCCTCAAAACACCTCTAAAGGCTTCCATATTGTGAGTACCATTCCCTAAACTTGTTATTTACTAGATGTGAGCCTTAGAAAACGTCCAAACCATGTTCATCAAGGAGTGTGCGGCCGCACACACTCCATGTGGTCGTACACCCCTTTGTTTAGTGCTTAAGGGCCTCCAAAGTGCCTTTCTAGCTTCAACACTTGTTGAGCAATTGTCCTACAAGCTTCCCTAACATTAGAATTGACTTTTGTGCACTCATTACCATGAGTGTGCGGACGCACACTCCCTGGACACACACCCATGGCCGCACACTCCGTCAAGTGGCCGTGCACTCCCTTAAATTGAATCACATGCGATTCCGACACTTGGTCAAAGTGTTTCCTAGTCCCGCGAAGTGTTTCCTTGCATTGGGTTGCTTCCGAGCACTATATTTATGTCAATACATGCCAATGTATGTCATTTAGGACTTGTTGTGTCTCGGGACTTCACTCGTGGAACTTCTCATCCTTACACGCGTATCCATTGAATCACCCACATCAAGTGAGTTCATACCCCCGTAATGAATCTTTTAACCGTTTTAAATGTTTTAAGGGGGGGAATACAAGTTGAACACAATGATAATTGTGTAATTGTTTGTTATAAACATTTTAAAAAGGATTACTTATTTCTTTTATGAGTGATCAAAACATTTCAAAAACTCTTTTAAAGTTATGTTACTTTATAGTTTTACCATAACTCCGTTTTTAGAGTACAAGCATAACTTAGTAGATAAAAGAGTCTTTTCAATAACAGTTCAAGGAAAACATTAGTAAACTATAATAGGTATAGTTTAGGAAGACACTACTCTTTACTTCTAGTACAATGAAGCATACAAAGAGTCAATTCATACATGAGTCAGAACACACTATTTTGAGAAACATTTCACACTATACACTATACAAGAGAGTATACTATACACTAGGACAGAGTGAACATTACTACATTATGACTTACTATACAAACACTGTTATACGATAAATTAATGTGACATACCATTTAAGGATACAACGACACTGTTTTGTATCGAATTGTAACCAGAGTCTCCTGGAGGGTTATCAGTCCTAAGTCCTTCAACGACACTCGGACAAATAACCGGAAGCTCTAAGTCCACAACCAAATAAGGAACAGGAAGTAAAGTGGGTTATCAGTCCTAAGTCCTTCAAACCCTACTTATATAACTATATCTATATAGACATGAATCTATCAAGAATATAAGTTTAAAAGACTTTGATAAAAGCTTGGTAATTTAAAAGAGATTTTGGTACTTTAAAAGAGATTTGAAAACAAAATTTGGAAACCTTTAGCTGGATAAAACAGTTTAACATGCAGAAATCTTTTTGCTATACAGTTATTAATCACATGTGGTTGATATAATAACTTTATAGTTCAACTTGTATTCCCCCCATAAAAGCATTTAAAATCATTTAAAAAGGTTGATTAAGGGGTATGAACTCACCTAAAGTGGGTGATTCGGATGAACGGGTGGTATAGGATGCTAAGTGTCAAGTGAGGACTTGAACACACACGCGGATCCTTTTGAGCATGCAATGATACATTTATGTATCTAATTACTCATTTAATAACTAATTAAGCAAGTAAAGACACTCAAATACATGAAAACACTTTGTTTCAAGTGCTAGGAGTGCTAAGGGTTGCATCTTAAGAGAGTATGGCCTCACATTGGAGTTTACTCCCCATATGGTAGCACCATATGAGTTTACGGTTCTGGGACCATTTCCCCCATGAGTTTACGGTCGTAAACTCATGGCAATGGTGTCATTGGGTGTTTTAAGGTCCTAAACCACACAAGGAAGTAAGCTAGACTCGAATCCAAGGCTTAGGAAGTGACTAGGGCTCGAAATGGACCTTTGTTGGAGTTTACGGTCCTTGGACCACTCCTTGGGAGTTTACGGTCGTAAACACATGTGTTTACGGTCGTAAACCCATGAGTTTACGGCCGTAAACTCATGGTTACCCAACCATTTCGTGTTTTGGTGTTTCTAGCTCATGCATGCAAGGTTCTAGTCCTTTATACAAGCCATAGAAGGTGTTAGGGGCACCTAAACCCCACTTGAAGGTGTTTACGGTCTAAGGAGATCTCCTTGAACCGTAAACACATATGTTCTTGGGGATTTTGATGTTCTTCAAGGGTTTAACATGTATTCTAAGCAAACAACTAGTTAGGAGGAGTGTACTTACTTATAGGAAGCTTGTAGGAGTGTTTAAGAGCCAAGAACACTAGTGTGTGTTCTTGGTGTTCTTGGTGTTTTGAAGAACACTTGGAAATCTAAGAAAAGAGGATATTTCCATGGATGAAATCGAGTATAAACACTAGATAAAGTGTTATATGAACGAATCAAGGAAAGAAATACTTACATTTTTGGAGGATTGGAAGAAATGTGATATGATACTTGAGAGAGAATCTTGGGTGTTCTTGAGTTAGGAAGTGAAAAGTGAGCCAAAAATGACTAAGTGTCATATTTATACTCTTTAGAGTTTACAGCCGTAAACTCCATGTTTGGGGCCGTAAACTCCAAACTCTTGGAGTTTTGAGACTTACGTGATGCACGACAACCTCTAGAGTATACTTCCTTATATTTGTTTTTTTGACGGAAAGTTAAAATAAAACATCCAAACGAACTTAAAAACCGCCAAAAATGTACTGAGATGAATTTGACCATTATTTGATGTGCTTGACTGCGGAGTTTATACAAAGGGAAATTTCGGGTTGTCACAGAGTCGCCATCGAGCAGCGGTACGTTTTTGAAATAGTAATTACTTTAAAAATTAATTTATATTTATATAAGATTAAAACGTGGGGATAACACTTAAAAGTAATTATAATAACTCACTCATAGGAACAAGTCACAGTATTCAAGAGAACTAAAGGATCCGTTTAGAGAAGCTATGATGGTTGAACATATACATCAGGGTTGTGCATAACTAAGATGTTGCAGACTTAGAGTGAGTAATTCCGCCTTAATTTATGTTCCTTGTTTGGTTGTGGATTTGAGGCAGAGTTACTCAGTCGACCGTCTTATTCACCTTAAATATTCATAACTTGTATATGACAGGCGATCGTAGTGGTACCGAGGAGGATCATGATATAAAGTATCATCACCAGCTATCAAAACACTTTCAATTGTATGTACACGCTCATCATGGTACGATACGTAGAAGTGTTAACATCTAGGGGGAAAACATAAAGCACTAGAACATTTACTAAGAGTACATTTTCGAACACACTAAGAGTACACTACCGAACACACTAAGGGTACACTACCGAACACACTAAGAGTACACTATCGAACACACTAAGAGTACACTACCGAACGCGCTAAGAGTACATAGTCGAGCACACTAAGAGTACGTTTTCGAGCACGCTAGGGATACATCATCGTATAACATACATTTCTTTCCAACCGGCCAAACTCTATTCAGCAAAGAGTCTGTTACTATCATTTGTCATGAATTGGCGTGGTCCTCACCATACTAAGTTCATATGTTTCTATCGCCTCGATCGTCAAGTTCTCGAAAGCTTCGTCATTCGTATCGGCTATCCGACCTAAACCTCAGTTTTATCTTTCGTATTCTAAAAACCCCGAAGTAATCATGCGAAGAGTACTTTGTCCTCTGAAACCTTATCGTCAGATGTCCGCAGACCGTCACGAAATACCACTCGCCCACCAGAACAAGTTCGAGCAGAGAGGCTATGGACGAATACACCCCACCTGTCACTATTCAGTGTGTACGCGAGGGTGGTATATGATTATGATTACGAAGATTTACTATGTGTGTTTCCGCCCTATCTCCTGTTCCTTGTTTGGTTGTGGACCTGGGGCAGAGTCGCACATCCGACCGTCTTATTAATCCTAATTATATACGACTTGTATACACGAGGTAATGATAGATGGACCAGGTACGAATCCTATTATGAACACCAGGGAAAAGTTTCCAGGTCTACGAGTAGGTATTTTGCAAATCAGAGGAGCGCAACCCCAGTAGTACTGTAAGAAAGCTAATTTTGGGACGAAATTCCATCTAACGGGGGGATGATGTGACAACCCGAAAATTTTTAAATTTTTGCCTTGCAAAGCCCAGCCAGTCATCTCCGCAGACTGTCAGACTCATTTCTGCTATCATTTAGCCCCGTTTGGAATCCGTTTAAAGGTTCAAAGCTCAGTACATTGCAGCATTGAGCATAGGAATGGATCGCGTAAACTTCTAGTACAAAAATCGAGCCTTACACTCCAACATCAGGAGTGTACGGCTGCACACTGGGTGTGTGGCCGCACACCCCTCTCCTGGCAGCATACTCACGTGTATAAGGTTGGGACTTAGCCTTCTTTCATCCCTTTTCACACTCCCAAGCCTAGAACTCGACTTCTCTCTCAACTATCATCCTATTTGCAGCCTAGATCTTCGAGTTTGTAAGTGTTCCTCTCCCAATTTGTTGTTAATCTTCTTAAACTAGTAACACCCTTTGATTTCATCCATTTGAAATCATGGTTTGGCTAGATCTTCAAATCTCCAACCATTTCACCAAGAACACCAAGAACACACACTTGTTCTTGGTGATTTTGAGCCTTCTCGAGCTCCCGGATCGTAAGTACTTTTCCCTTAAGCTTAGAACTTGTTAAGAACACGAGATTAAGGCCTTGAAACTGCCCAGAACTCAAGAACATATGGTGTGTGCGGCCGCACACACAGGTGTGGTCGTGCACCCCTCAAACACCCCTCAAAACACCTCTAAAGGCTTCCATATCGTGAGTACCATTCCCTAATCTTGTTACTTACTAGATGTGAGCCTTAGAAAACGTCCAAACCATGTTCATCAAGGAGTGTGCGGCCGCACACACTCCATGTGGCCATACACCCCTTTGTTTAGTGCTTAAGGGCCTCCAAAGTGCCTTTCTAGCTTCAACACTTGTTGAGCAAGTGTCCTACAAGCTTCCCTATCATTAGAATACACTTTTGTGCACTCATTACCATGAGTGTGCATCCGCACACTCCCTGGCCGCACACCCATGGCCGCACACTCCCTCAGGTGGCGGTACACTCCCTTAAATTGAATCACATGCGATTCCAACACTTGGTCAAAGTGTTTCCTAGTCCGGCGAAGTGTTTCCTTGCATTGGGTTGCTTCCGAGAACTATATTTATGTCAATACATGCCAATGTATGTCATTTAGGACTTGTTGTGTCTCGGGACTTCACTCGTGAAACTTCTCATCCTTACACGCGTATCCGTTGAATCACCCACATCAGGTGAGTTCATACCCTGTAATGAATCTTTTAACTGTTTTAAATGTTTTAAGGGGGGGAATACAAGTTGAACACAATGATAATTGTGTAATTGTTTGTTATAAACATTTTCAAAAGGATTACTTATGTCTTTTATGAGTGATCAAATCATTTCAAAAACTCTATTAAAGTTATGTTACTTTATAGTTTTACCAAAACTCCGTTTTTAGAGTTCAAGCATAACTTAGTAGATAAAAGAGTCTTTTCAATAACAGTTCAATGAAGCATACAAAGAGTCAGTTCATACATGAGTCAGAACACACTATTTTCAGAAACATTTCACACTATACACTATACAAGAGAGTATACTATACACTAGTACAGAGTGAACATTACTACATTATAACTTACTATACAAACATTGTTATACGATAAATTAATGTGACATACCATTTAAGGATACAACGACACTGTGTTGTATCGAATCGCAACCAGAGTCTCCTGGAGGGAGAGCAGGCATCTTGTGTATAGATCTATATGGGACATACACTCCCACACCCTGAATGCTAGCTACAGTCCCAGCCGATAAGGCCAAGGGGTGACAATGTCACCTCACTACATATGACACCAGAAGGTCATCTTTTATTCAGTCGTCGATCAGCATGGTTACATACGAGTTCACATTTAAACTTTTAATTAACCAGTTTGGGATTAAAGGCTACTTTAGACTCCCCGAGGTGTATTGTACATTTAATACTACCTGGAGTCTGTATTTTATTACTTTATAGCCAGCAGTGTCACTGCTGAGGTAAAACATTATTTTCCCTATTACATTTACTTGTGACCTTCTCACATATTTATTAATGTATAAACTATATTTAGTTAATGAGAGTCTCACTCGGGAAAATACACACTAATACAAGATACAAACATACATAACATTTGAGGCCTTGGTAGAGGGCTACGATTAGTAGAAAGGACCATAATGCTAACCTTATGATTCCCTAATGTATACATCAAAGGATACATATATATCAATAGGATCCGACAGGTAATAGGATGTGTGTTCTTCGCTTCATTTCCTGTTCCTTGTTTGGTTGTGGGCTTGGAGCAGATTCACCCAGTCTATTATCTATTCGATTCTAGATATATATGTCCAGTATACATTAAGTCATCATAAGGGTACTAGGTACGGGTCAAGTCATAGGACACAGAGTCAATACACAGTTTTCTAGTATAAGACATACTTTCCAAATCAGAACTTTTGGTATACAAAACTAGAAACTTACCAGTTAAGGGTTTAATCCATTTTATTAAACCGGTATAAACTTAAAGGACCTTAGGTGACTAACTCTATAATACTTTAGTTTATACAGCACGGTTATATATCATTAATACCAAATATGTAGTTGGATGTGTGCTTTCCGCCTTACTTCCTGTTCCTTGTTTGGTTGTGGGCTTAGGGCAGATTCACCCAATTAACTCTCTATCCGATATTAGATCATATATAGCCAGTATAAACTAAGTGATTATAGAAGTAATCACTGTGGTCACCATTTTATTATAAGAAATATTTTCAATAAATATAAAGGAACCATTACAATTAACTCCATGAGTAACAAGTGAACACGCCAGATATATATACAACAATGATCTAACAAACAATGGGATGTGTGCTATCTGCCTTACTCCCGTTCATTGTTTGGTGTGAGTTAGGGCAGATACGCACAGTCGATTGTTTGTTTAATCTGAGTTTTATATCACTTGTATCCATTTAGTACTCATAGAAAGGATTGTAGAATCATTTTTACGCATCTTTCATCAAAGTAGGAAATAAAGGATTTTCTAAGAGGAACAAGCGAACTTTTCTAAAACAGAACTTACAACTTACTACATTTTTCAACTACATTTTCAACAGCAGTCTACCACAACATTTTACAACTTATTTACATCACTAAAATCTTATGAACTCACTAGCTTAATTGCTGATCAACTCTTTCAAATAACTTGTATTCTCAGGAGCCTAGTAGACAGGTACTCGCGCTGGGAATTCAGAAGATGGAGCAATATAGCTTCAAGTCTTGATTGTTATTTGCTTATGTATTCTATGTTTTATGAACACACAATTTGTAAACACTTTCTTTCTAATGAAATGGTTGTTCATTACTTTGCTTACTATAATGCATGTCTTGTGATACTAAATATGACGTCCTCCACCCCCGAACGTTTCCGTCGTTCCGGTTTTGGGGTGTGACAGATTGGTATCAGAGCATTGTTTATATTGAACTAAGTATATCAACCGATAAAAGATATACAACTATAAATACAATGGGGCTTAAGTGCTCTGGATAATGGTATAGTTCAGGAGTATAACGATAAGTTATAAAAATATACCTACTTGCTATACATGTACATACTAGACCAAGTATCACAAGGAGAACAGAACTAAAGTATTTAAAGGTTGGACACTGTCGTCAAACCTGAACAGTTATGTAATCATAGCTAGGATCAATATAGCCTGATCAACTATATTCATTCGAGATGTGACCGGCATGTGTTTGGGAGTGATGTTGTGTTGCAACAGTCTTAAAACTTACCGAATACTAAGTCAAGGGAATACTAGAACAAGTACATTTGAGTTAGAATACTATAGGAGTATTCTATGATAATATAACGTGATAACAAGTTTGAAACATACTAAGTACATTACATTAAAATACTATAGGAGTATTTTAGGCACTATATAAACAACTTATGTGATAACTTAAAAGACCCTTACGGATAGGTCTATAATCCTACAATGTATACTTCCAAGGTTATATATAATTGGGAATCTATAGACTTAGAATCTGTGATCTACGCTCCACTACCTGTTCCTTGTTTGGTTGTGGTTTTGGAGTAGGATCACTTATTCGAAGGTCTATTTAATCCTGAATTATATACAACTTGTATACATTGTGCAATTGTAGGAGGACTCTGTAAGGATAATCCCATAATATTTCATTTAATCTCATAGATTCTTTAGCCACTTCCATTCTCGCACGTCAAACCCATATGGATGTAACCACTTCCTCATAAGTAGACAATAAAAGAGTCAAGGAGGAACAAGAGCAAGTTCGTGAGGAGTTTTCAAAGAAGGATCAACCGAAGTAACCAAAACGTCTTATGCTTCACACTAATAAATAATAATCTTGGTTAACTTAATGAGCGAGTGGAAACACTACTCACATTATGTGTTAGGATTATTTTCTTACATGCAGCTGGTAACGGTTATTCAGGTAACAGATATTCATTCGAGGATAGCCATTTCAAATTCATAGAGTTTAATAGGTATAGACTCTTTTATGAATTGTTTCTAGAACCCTGTGGAAGTCAGGACCCAATATACTCAGGACTGGGATAACCTTGTCTTTTCGGCTTTCGGCTTGTGTCCACTGTTATAGACTTATTCCATCTCATCTTTGTATTCTTTTAGCAAAGATGCCTCCTCGCAAATCGAACAGACGCACTACTCCGATAACTCCAACTCAACCGCCACTACCGCCGCCACAGTTCGACCTAGCTACTTTTCAGGCAGCGGTTACGGCAGCAACGACAGCCGCCCTAACCCAAATTCGCGCAAGTGGTATCATTGGATCTAGTAGCGGTGCTCACCTAACCAACCACGAAGATACCCACGAACACCTAATGGAGTGTTCATATAAAGACTTCATGAGCTGCAAACCAAATTCCTTTGATGGAAATGGTGGAGTCATCGCTCTAATGTAATGGTTCGAGAGAACAGAGTCGATTTTCGAGATCTGTTCATGCCCCGAAGGGAGCAAAGTGAAGTTTGTTGCCGAGCCATCGAGGGAAGAGGACTATGGACAGAAGTAGAGGAACAAGAGGAAGAAGAAGCGAACAACACATGACACCCCGCAGGAGGATCGAACGAGTACTATGTACACCGCCACAACACCTGCTACTCCAGAGCCTGCCAGTCGATATGCTGGAACCCTTCCGAAGTGTGGGAAGTGCAACTATCACCACACCGGAGTATGCCGGAAAATGCAGTGTCTGAACTGGCACAGAAAGGGACACACAATCTGTTTCTGCAGGGCACCGGCTCAACCAATCTCCCAAGTCCCCGGAGTTGAAGAAAACCAAGCCTGCTATGGCTGTGGTGAGACTGGACACTACCAGAGGGACTGCCCGATAACAAAGAACTCAGGCGCGGATGGAAGAATTCTGATGATCACCGCAGGAGAATCGACCTCGGAGTCTGTCACACCCCAAAACCGGAACGGCGGAAAAGTTCTGGGGTGGAGGACGTCATGTCAAGTATCACAACATATGCAGTATAGTAATCAAAGTACAACAACCATTGCATTAATAGTAATAATTTTACATAGGTTACATTTAACAACAACATCAAAGCAGATATAGAAAATAACATAAGCTGTAGCTTGGTACTAGGCTGACTTCGCAAAAGCTCCCGGAGTGTACCTGTCTACTGATGACCTGAGAATACAAGTTATTTTGAAAGCGAGTATCAACATTTTAATGTTGGTAAGTTCATAAGTATTTAATGACATTGATATAAATACATGTTTTTCTTCAAAATAATCTCATTAGGTAATGGTGATTTGAGTTTACAGAGTATTAGAATTCTTTCCAGAAAATCCTATATTTTCTAATAAAAGTAGTCTTCTACCAAGACCCAATTGTTTTATGTTTAAGGAGTAATTTCCCCCAAAGGTAACTATCATTATCAAAATATAGTTTATACTTTAAGGAATATGTGAGAAGATCACAAGCAAAAGTAATAGGGAAAATACTATTTTACCTCAGCAGTAACGCTGCTGACTAAAAGTGAATAAAACATAAACTCCAGGTGGTATCGAATGAACCATACGCCTCGGAGAGTCTAAAGGAATGAAGTATAGACTCCAGACAGTATTAAGTGAACAATACGCCTTGGAGAGTCTAAGTGAATGAAATACAGACTCCAGGCGGTATTAAGTGAACAATACGCCTCGGAGAGTCTAAGGGAAAGAAGTATAGACTCCAGGCGGTATTAAGTGAACAATACGCCTTGGAGAGTCTAAGTGAATGAAATATAGACTCCATGCGGTATTAAGTGAACAATACGCCTCAGAGAGTCTAAGTTAATGAAATACAGACTCCAGGCGGTATTAAGTGAACAATACGCCTCAGAGAGTCTAAGTGAATGAAATACAGACTCCAGACGGTATTAAGTGAGCAATACGCCTCGGAGAGTCTAAGTTAACCTTTAATCCTAAGTAGATCAGTTTAAAGGTTTAATATGAGGCCTAGTGTATAATTAGGAAAATAGATTATGATGGTTTCATATGAAGAAAATACCGTGATAATACTTATTACCTTAAAGCCATGAATTATAAGGTAAATGTAAAGATACTCGTAACCATACTGATTGACGGATGTAAACATGAGGACCTGCTGGCGTCGGAATGAATGTGACATTTGTCACCCCTTGGCTTGGTCGGTCGGGACTGTAGCTAGCAGTCAGGATGTGGGATGGTCTGTCCCGTATAGATCAATACACACAATGCCCGCTCTCCCTCCAGGAGACTCTGGTTACCACTCGACAACGGTGAAATCCGCGTCATGAGGATGTATCTCGTGTTTTGATTTCTATATACCTTTCTATTTACTATAAGTACAAGTTCTTAGAATATAGATATAACTAAGTTCTCCTTCATGAAAGTTATGGTTGGTTTCTAAACTATACCTATTATAGTTTACTCGAGAGGTTATCTGGATGCCTTTACTACCCAAAGGTGTTGAACTGGAATATGAGTATTAACATCTAACCAGATATACATAATATACAACTAGGACTTCAAAGACACTCGGACAAATAACCGGATGTTGTAAGTCCACAACCAAACAAGGAACAGGAAGTAAAGCGGGTTATCAGTCCTAAGTCCTTCAAACCCTACTTATATAACTATATCTATATAGACATGAATCTATCAAGAATAGAAGTTTAAAAGACTTTGATAAAAGCTTGGTAATTTAAAAGAGATTTTTGTACTTTAAAAGAGATTTGAAAACAAAATTTGGAAACCTTTAGCTGGATAAAATAGTTTAACATGCAGAAATCTTTTTGCTATACAGTTATTAATCATATGTGGTTGATATAATAACTTTATAGTTTAACTTGTATTCCCCCCCCCATAAAAGCATTTAAAATCGTTTAAAAAGGTTGATTAAGGGGTATGAACTCACCTAAAGTGGGTGATTCGGATGAACGGGTGGTATAGGATGCTAAGTGTCAAGTGAGGACTTGAACACATACGCGGATCCTATTGAGCATGCAATGATACATTTATGTATCTAATTAGTCATTTAATAACTAATTAAGAAAGTAAAGACACTCAAATACATGAAAACACTTTGTTTCAAGTGCTAGGAGTGCTAAGGGTTGCATCTTAAGAGAGTATGGCCTCACATTGGAGTTTACTACCCATATGGTAGCACCATATGGGTTTACGGTTCTGGGACCATTTCCCCCATGAGTTTACGGTCGTAAACTCATGGCAATGGTGTCATTGGGTGTTTTAAGGTCCTAAACCACACAAAGAAGTAAGCTAGACTCGAATCCAAGGCTTAGGAAGTGACTAGGGCTCGAAATGGACCTTTGTTGGAGTTTACGGTCCTTGGACCACTCCTTGGGAGTTTACGGTCGTAAACACATGTGTTTACGGTCGTAAACCCATGAGTTTACGGCCGTAAACTCATGGTTACCCAACCATTTCGTGTTTTGGTGTTTCTAGCTCATGCATGCAAGGTTCTAGTCCTTTATACAAGCCATAGAAGGTGTTAGGGGCACCTAAACCCCACTTGAAGGTGTTTACGGTCTAAGGAGATCTCCTTGAACCGTAAACACATATGTTCTTGGGGATTTTGATGTTCTTCAAGGGTTTAACATGTATTCTAAGCAAACAACTAGTTAGGAGGAGTGTACTTACTTATAGGAAGCTTGTAGGAGTGTTTAAGGGCCAAGAACACTAGTGTGTGTTCTTGGTGTTCTTGGTGTTTTGAAGAACACTTGGAAATCTAACAAAAGAGGAGATTTCCATGGATGAAATCGAGTATAAACACTAGATAAAGTGTTATATGAACGAATCAAGGAAAGAAATACTTACATTTTTGGAGGATTGGAAGAAATGTGATATGATACTTGAGAGAGAATCTTGGGTGTTCTTGAGTTAGGAAGTGAAAAGTGAGCCAAAAATGACTAAGTGTCATATTTATACTCTTTAGAGTTTACGGCCGTAAACTCCATCTTTGGGGCCGTAAACTCCAAACTCTTGGAGTTTTGAGACTTACGTGATGCACGACAACCTCTAGAGTATACTTCCTTATATTTGTTCGTTTGACGGAAAGTTAAAATAAAACATCCAAACGAACTTAAAACCGGCCAAAAATGTATTGAGATGAATTTGACCATTATTTGATGTGCTTGACTGCGGAGTTTATACAAATAGAAATTTCGGGTTGTCACATCATCCCCCCGTTAGTGGGAATTTCGTCCTGAAATTATAGTTCAAGCAACTAAGTTATTACAAAATAACTAAGCAAAAGAGATGGGGATGTTTAAGTTTCATTTGATCCTCGCACTCCCAAGTGAATTCAGGTCTTCGCTCGGCGTTCCAGCGAACCTTCACTATCATGATACGGCTTTGCTTTGTTCGCTTGACCTCTTGGTCCATGATCTCTTCAGGTTCTCCTACGAAGTTGGGGCTCTCAATGATTTCAATCTCGACGAGTGGGATTACAAGAGTCACGTCGGACAAGCACTTTTTCAAGTTGAGACGTGGGATAGATTCGGATGGAAATTATGGAATCCCTGAAATAGTTGAGGTCCGACGGAAACTGGACCAACTCTTATCATGAATCTTCGGTGGTCCTAAGTTTTTGGGAAGATGGAATGTTTCAGTACTTAGAACGTAATGTACTTCCATGGTTAGATCATCACTTGGCGTGATCACCATTCTGAAGTTCCACAAGTTCTCTCTTACTGGAGTGCAGTCTTCCGGGTTGGTTCTTAGAAGGCTCAGGTCGTCTTCGGATTCGTATTTCCTACTGATTGGTTTTCGGAGGTTTTCTGAATCATTGGAGGTATTGGCTATATACTAGCATCTATTGGTTACATGGCATCTATCTCGACCCTTGCAAAATGGACCTGCACTTCTGACTCTCGAGGTGTTTCTAACAGAAACTCTCAAAGTCAGCGAGATAGAGGGTTTTACCAGATGATGCTTAGAAAATTGCAATTTTTCTCATCGTCTAATAGATGCTTTCACAGTATGATCCCTATTCGGAAAGAATCATTCTCTTACTTGCTTCGCTGTTTCATGCATAGCAGTCTCAGATCGGGGCTAGCTTCGTCCTAAGAGATTTTCCGAAGCGCTTGACTAATTCAGGAGGTGGTTCTACTATCTCTTTCGGGATAGTATTCTTTGGAACACCTAGTAGTCTAACAAATCTCTAAGACTTGCACCATTCTCCATCGCGTCTGCTCCCTCCATTTTGTAGGAAGCACGTGTTCTTGTATAACCCATCGACTAACACCTAGACTGGTGTCGAGTCTACAATCTCTTTATGGTATGGGTTATAAAGCTTAACGCAACTTACCATCTACTTTATTCAAGTATTCTTGGTTGCGGAGGTAGTCATGTGGTTCTTAGCATCTTAGTATTAACTTTGGATAATGCAGTCTATCGTCTATAGGGTGACGGTGACTTTTCTCGCATGAGGAAGCATTGGGTTCTAGGCACTACTCGTCTGTATCCGGATGGACAAAGTGCCTGAGTAATGCGAGTATCCCTTGTAACTACTCTTCCGGTGTTACAGTGTTTCTCTACCTAGATTAAATCTAGATAGCATAAGATTCTGCTACTCATAACCTCTAGTTTCCTCATCCATTCATCTCTATCACAGCTTTCCAGGTTTCATAGCCCACTACTAAGATGCTTAATTTGTGGGATTTGGCGTGAATGGATGGTCATAGTCAATATTTTTGACTCTTATGACTTGAGTTACTTTTCCTAACTGAGGGTATTAGCTACTATGTTGGCTTAACCGGGATGACAACAAATTTCGAATTCGTGGTCATTTTAGTAGCTCAACCTACAGTGGTTCTCTTGACTCCAACTCCTTTTTCTATGGGATAGGATGAAGGGTCTTATTATAAGGTTCGTGGTAGACCTCATACTCGGCTCAATCACTATTACTCCATGCATGCAAGTCGTATATAATTAAGATTTACGGGATGTTCAGATGTGTGGCCCCACCCCAAACCCACAACCATACAAGGAACAGGGAGTAGGGAGGATGCACACATCTTAAATTTCATTGATCTAAATTATATACCACTCTAATGAATATACTCAGCAGTAGTAAGTTGATCCCATGAGTTCTTTCTCTTGATTCACGAACCTGGTTGTGTGGTGCTAATGGTCTTTCTGGGGGCTCCACTGAGTAGGCCTCGAGCGGTTATTGTCTTCCGGAATAGCTGCAGTGCCTTTCGTTTCTGGTTTTAAAGTCTAACGGGGTTGGTTAACAGCACGCGGTACCCCTCTCCTGGGTACTTCTGAAGGTTGGACGAGAGATACGTCTGACGGTTCGCCTTAGGTTTTCCTTATTAGGTTCGAAAGAACCTTTATTCGATGCACAGGATACGGTGAAAGTTCTTTCTACACAGCACTAGGAATTCTTGCATGGTTGAACCAAGTCAAGCCATGAATGACGGTAGTGTCGAAATTTACAATCATCGACACGATATGGAATGAAGATCGATAGGACCATGTGTTGTACAGGGCACACAAGTTCTTAGCGTCACGGGTTTCGTCCAGGGTATCACTATCGTGGATACTTGGACCGTCATGATTGACGCTGAACTCTAGGGGTCCTGATGTTTCGGGATAATGTACTTTTCATGAATGAATTTCTTACGAGGCCTCTCTATAACCGCCTAGTATACACTAGTCATGTATAATTAGGATTAAAATGGGCTGTTGACTGAGCGACTCCGCCCCAAATCCACAACCAAACAAGGAACAGAAAATAAGGCAGCATCACTCACTCGTGGTCTATCAATCCCAATTATACATGGCCTTAACGCATATGCTAAGCCATCATAGCTTTACCTGATGGGTTTTTAAGTGTTACAACAGTGTTGCGACTTTCGCCTTAACGAGGGAGTAATTACAATTAGAATGGATTATTTTAAGTTTTCGATTAGCTACTTAAGGTTTGAGAAACGTACCAAAATTCTACCGGGTTCTTGATGTTCCCCTAGGCATTAGGGTTAAACTCCTCCTGCGCCTTTGTCATTTCTTTCAGTTGGGCACTCCCTCTTGAAGTGTCCAATTTCACCACATAGGTGGCATACTGGACTGGTCCCAACATTGGTGGTTGATGTAATGAACTCAACCGGGGTCCTGCAGTTGCGAGCGGTATGCCCTTTCATGTTGCACCTAACACAAAAGAGTTCTCGACAGGTACCATGATGATGGTACTTACATTTGCTGCAGCGGGGGAGGTTTCCTAGGCATGGTCTTCCAGGTGTCGAGGCAGAAGGGTTGACAGAGGCATTGACCACTTCAGCTCGTTGCCCTTTGGAAGGTCCTTGAGTCGAGGTACTTCCCTCCTCGTTCTCAAACTTTCTTTTCAGTGGATTAGGTTGGAGTTCTTGGGTGACTGTGCACACGGGTGTTGGTTGCTGCTGTCCATTGTTATAATCGGGATTCCCGATAGGGCTCCTGCTAACATTGGCGTTGTTAGCATTTAGGTGAGCCTTGACAGCTGCTACGGCTGCTGAAACTGCAGCTTGAAACGTACCTTCATCGATTTGCAGAATCGGTGTCTTACCAGCGGGTTGGTTACGTTTCTTTGGAGGCATGGTTTTTCCTACACGAAAAGGAACACAAGCTGATGACAAATGATGGTTAACCCTAGACGTATCTTCCTTAACTATTATAGGCATAAATTTTTCCCGCGCCTTGATTTATGGTTATCTGAGCATCGACCTACATCCCTATGATGCAGTCCGGGTAACAGGGTAGGAGTAAGTGAATCGGAAAGCCATATAATGGGTGTCGTTCCTACTAAGTTATCTTTATACTGGAGAGGTTCACTCTCCGGCTTTGAAAAGATTTGAGAGGAGTTCGGAACGAAGACCACGGAAGAAAAAGGCTCATGAAAACTTATGGCTAAACACTCTCAATCGAGGTTTTGTGATCCGATCTATTTATATTAATCGCGACGGGAAGGACGATTTGCCTAGCACATAGTGTGAGTAGTGTAATCACTAACTCACTAAATTGTATTATTTTATGGATTATTAGCGTGACATTAAAGAGGTAGAAACACTCTTCGGGCTCCATGCTTTGGCTCCCTCTGTCCACCTCTTATCTCTGACTGGAGCAAGCGTTGGTTTCCTCCGGGTATCTAGATAGGGTTACCTACCCTCGTAGACATATTGAATTTCTGCTCCGCCTTACTTCTGATCTGACTCTGAGTGTCATCACTTCATAATGGATGACTGGAATCTCGGAAGTTCAGGCGAATTTCCCACCGATGTCCCTAAAAGGTATAGGCACATGGTGATTTCAATAGTCTCGTCCTTGTTCATTTATTTCCTAATTGGAAATCTTCTCAATGAACCTCTTTTGGGTCTGTACCGACTCTTCTGCCGATCATTGAAGTGGATAAAGTTTTCTAAAGGGGTTTGTGAGAGAATGGGAATGTATAAAGAATCTTAAGAGATTATTAAAACATTTTACTGGGTGATCCATATCGAGGCTGGCTACACTAACATAGTGTACACAAATCATATATAGCTTAGATCTGATAGGCCTTCGAATATGTGATACTACCCTATATCCACATCCAAACAAGGAAAAGGAAGTAGAGCGAAACCACACATTCTTAGCCTATGAGGTCCTCACTATATATAACCTTGGGAGTATACACTCTGTAATCATAGGTCTATCAATAAGGATCTCTTTTAGTTTCCACGCAAGGTTATTTATGGTTCCCAAAATACCCCTATAGTATTTTAATTAAATGTTTAATTCTTAACTTCTGAACATGCTTTTGGGTTTATTGTGAGTCTTTTAGTATCCTAAAATACTCCTATAGTATTTTAACTTTTATGTTTGGCTCTAGCATTCCTATTTGGTAAGTTTCAAATTCATTGCAACACCACCATCACTCCCAAGCACACATTAGTCGCATCTCGAATAAATGTAGTTGATCAGGTTACATTTATTCCAGCTTACGATTACATAACTGCCCAGGTTTGACGGTAATGCTCAATATCCAAAGACTTTTATTCTTGTTCTTCTTGTGATACTTGTTCTGGCTTTTATATTTTGGATGTTTTTATACTTTTGTCAAAAATGGTTATATTTTAAAGTATAATTCTTGGTCAGAGTATTTTATCCCATTTTATTTATAGGTTGTATATCTTTTATGATTTGATATACTGAGCTCACTATTAACAATGCTCTGATACCAATCTGTCACACCCCAAAACCGGAACGGCGGAAACGTTCTGGGGTGGAGGACGTCATGTCAAGTATCACAACATATGCAGTATAGTAATCAAAGTACAACAACCATTGCATTAATAGTAATAATTTTACATAGGTTACATTTAACAACAACATCAAAGCAGATATAGAAAATAACATAAGCTGCAGCTTGGTACTAGGCTGACTTCGCAAAAGCTCCCGGAGTGTACCTGTCTACTGATGACCTGAGAATACAAGTTATTTTGAAAGCGAGTATCAGCATTTTAATGCTGGTAAGTTCGTAAGTATTTAATGACATTGATATAAATACATGTTTTTCTTCAAAATAATCTCACTAGATAATGGTGATTTGAGTTTACAGAGTATTAGAATTCTTTCCAGAAAATCCTATATTTTCTAATAAAAGTAGTCTTCTACCAAGACCCAATTGTTTTATGTTTAAGGAGTAATTTCCCCCAAATGTAACTATCATTATCAAAATATAGTTTATACTTTAAGGAATATGTGAGAAGATCACAAGCAAAAGTAATAGGGAAAATACTATTTTACGTCAACAATAACGCTGCTGACTAAAAGTGAATAAAACATAGACTCCAGGTGGTATCGAATGAACCATACGCCTCGGAGAGTCTAAAGGAATGAAGTATAGACTCCAGGCAGTACTAAGTGAAAAATACGCCTTGGAGAGTCTAAGTGAATGAAATACAGACTACAGGTGGTATTAAGTGAACAATACGCCTCGGAGAGTCTAAAGGAAAGAAGTATAGACTCCAGGCGGTATTAAGTGAACAATACGCCTTGGAGAGTCTAAGTGAATGAAATACAGACTCCAGGCGGTATTAAGTGAACAATACGCCTCGGAGAGTCTAAGTGAATGAAATACAGACTCCAGGCGGTATTAAGTGAACAATACGCCTCGGGGAGTCTACGTGAATGAAATACAGACTCCAGACGGTATTAAGTGAACAATACGCCTCGGAGAGTCTAAGTTAACCTTTAATCCTAAGTAGGTCAGTTTAAAGGTTTAATATGAGGCCTAGTATATAACTAGGAAAATATATTATGATGGTTTCATATGTAGAAAATACCGTGATAATACTTATTACCTTAAAGCCATGAATTATAAGGTAAATGTAAAGATACTCATAACCATACTGATTGACGGATGTAAACATGACGACCTGCTGGCCTCGGAATGAATGTGACATTTGTCACCCCTTGGCTTGGTCGGTCGGGACTGTAGCTAGCAGTCAGGATGTGGGATGGTCTGTCTCGTATAGATCTATACACACAATGCCCGCTCTCCCTCCAGGAGACTCTGGTTACCACTCGACAATGGTGGAATCCGCGTCATGAGGATGTATCTCGTGTTTTGATTTCTATATACCTTTCTTTTTACTATAAGTACAAGTTCTTAGAATATAGATATAACTAAGTCCTCCTTCATGAAAGTTATGGTTGGTTTCTAAACTATACCTATTATAGTTTACTCGAGAGGTTATCTGGATGCCTTTACTACCCAAAGGTGTTGAACTGGAATAAGAGTATTAACATCTAACCAGATATACATAATATATAACTAGGACTTCAACGACACTCGGACAAATAACCGGAAGCTCTAAGTCCACAACCAAATAAGGAACAGGAAGTAAAGCGGGTTATCAGTCCTAAGTCCTTCAAACCCTACTTATATAACTATATCTATATAGACATGAATCTATCAAGAATATAAGTTTAAAAGACTTTGACAAAAAGCTTGGTAATTTAAAAGAGATTTTGGTACTTTAAAAGAGATTTGAAAACAAAATTTGGAAACCTTTAGCTGGATAAAACAGTTTAACATGCAGAAATCTTTTTGCTATACAGTTATTAATCACATGTGGTTGATATAATAACTTTATAGTTCAACTTGTATTCCCCCCATAAAAGCATTTAAAATCATTTAAAAAGGTTGATTAAGGGGTATGAACTCACCTAAAGTGGGTGATTCGGATGAACGGGTGGTATAGGATGCTAAGTGTCAAGTGAGGACTTGAACACACACGCGGATCCTATTGAGCATGCAATGATACATTTATGTATCTAATTACTCATTTAATAACTAATTAAGCAAGTAAAGACACTCAAATACATGAAAACACTTTGTTTCAAGTGCTAGGAGTGCTAAGGGTTGCATCTTAAGAGAGTATGGCCTCACATTGGAGTTTACTCCCCATATGGTAGCACCATATGGGTTTACGGTTCTGGGACCATTTCCCCCATGAGTTTACGGTCGTAAACTCATGGCAATGGTGTCATTGGGTGTTTTAAGGTCCTAAACCACACAAGGAAGTAAGCTAGACTTGAATTCAAGGCTTAGGAAGTGACTAGGGCTCGAAATGGACCTTTGTTGGAGTTTACGGTCCTTGGACCACTCCTTGGGAGTTTACGGTCGTAAACACATGTGTTTACGGTCGTAAACCCATGAGTTTACGGCCGTAAACTCATGGTTACCCAACCATTTTGTGTTTTGGTTGTTCTAGCTCATGCATGCAAGGTTCTAGTCCTTTATACAAGCCATAGAAGGTGTTAGGGGCACCTAAACCCCACTTGAAGGTGTTTACGGTCTAAGGAGATCTCCTTGAACCGTAAACACATATGTTCTTGGGGATTTTGATGTTCTTCAAGGGTTTAACATGTATTCTAAGCAAACAACTAGTTAGGAGGAGTGTACTTACTTATAGGAAGCTTGTAGGAGTGTTTAAGAGCCAAGAACACTAGTGTATGTTCTTGGTGTTCTTGGTGTTTTGAAGAACACTTGGAAATCTAATAAAAGAGGATATTTCCATGGATGAAATCGAGTATAAACACTAGATAAAGTGTTATATGAACGAATCAAGGAAAGAAATACTTACATTTTTGGAGGATTGGAAGAAATGTGATATGATACTTGAGAGAGAATCTTGGGTGTTCTTGAGTTAGGAAGTGAAAAGTGAGCCAAAAATGACTAAGTGTCATATTTATACTCTTTAGAGTTTACAGCCGTAAACTCCAAACTCTTGGAGTTTTGAGACTTACGTGATGCACGACAACCTCTAGAGTATACTTCCTTATATTTGTTCGTTTGACGGAAAGTTAAAATAAAACATCCAAACGAACTTAAAAACGGCCAAAAATGTACTGAGATGAATTTGACCATTATTTGATGTGCTTGACTGCGGAGTTTATACAAATGGAAATTTCGGGTTGTCACAGAGTCGCCATCGAGCAGCGGTACGTTTTCGAAATAGTAATTACTTTAAAAATTAATTTATATTTATATAAGATTAAAACGTGGGGATAACACTTAAAAGTAATTATAATAACTCACTCATAGGAACAAGTCACAGTATTCAAGAGAACTAAAGGATCCGTTTAGAGAAGCTATGATGGCTGAACATATACATCAGGGTTGTGCATAACTAAGATGTTGCAGACTTAGAGTGAGTAATTCCGCCTTAATTTCTGTTCCTTGTTTGGTTGTGGATTTGAGGCAGAGTTACTCAGTCGACCGTCTTATTCACCTTAAATATTCATAACTTGTATATGACAGGCGATCGTAGTGGTACCGAGGAGGATCATGATATAAAGTATCATCACCAGCTATCAAAACACTTTCAATTGTATGTACTCGCTCATCATGGTACGATACGTAGAAGTGTTAACATCTAGGGGGAAAACAGAAAGCACTAGAACATTTACTAAGAGTACATTTTCGAACACACTAAGAGTACACTACCGAACACACTAAGGGTACACTACCGAACACACTAAGAGTACACTATCGAACACACTAAGAGTACACTACCAAACGCGCTAAGAGTACATAGTCGAGCACACTAAGAGTACATTTTCGAGCACGCTAGGGATACATCATCGTATAACATACATTTCTTTCCAATCGGCCAAACTCTATTCAGCAAAGAGTCTGTTACTATCATTCGTCATGAATTGGCGTGGTCCTCACCATACTAAGTTCATATGTTTCTATCGCCTCGATCGTCAAGTTCTCGAAAGCTTCGTCATTCGTATCGGCTATCCGACCTAAACCTCAGTTTTATCTTTCATATTCTAAAAACCCCGAAGTAATCATGCGAAGAGTACTTTGTCCTCTGAAACCTTATCGTCAGATGTCCGCAGACCGTCACGAAATACCACTCGCCCACCAGAACAAGTTCGAGCAGAGAGGCTATGGACGAATACAGCCCACCTGTCACTATTCAGTGTATACGCGAGGGTGGTATATGATTATGATTACGCAGATTTACTATGTGTGTTTCCGCCCTATCTCCTGTTCCTTGTTTGGTTGTGGACCTGGGGCAGAGTCGCACATCCGACCGTCTTATTAATCCTAATTATATACGACTTGTATACACGAGGTAATGATAGATGGACCAGGTACGAATCCTATTATGAACACCAGGGAAAAGTTTCCAGGTCTACGAGTAGGTATTTTGCAAATCAGAGGAGCGCAACCCCAGTAGTACTGTAAGAAAGCTAATTTTGGGACGAAATTCCATCTAACGGGGGGATGATGTGACAACCCGAAAATTTTTAAATTTTTGCCTTGCAAAGCCCAGCCAGTCAACTCCGCAGACTGTCAGACTCATTTCTGCTATCATTTAGCCCCGTTTGGAATCCGTTTAAAGGTTCAAAGCTCAGTACATTGCAGCATTGAGCATAGGAATGGATCGCGTAAACTTCTAGTACAAAAATCGAGCCTTACACTCCAACATCAGGAGTGTACGGCTGCACACTGGGTGTGCGGCCGCACACCCCTCTCCTGGCAGCATACTCACGTGTATAAGGTTGGGACTTAGCCTTCTTTCATCCCTTTTCACACTCCCAAGCCTAGAACTCGACTTCTCTCTCAACTATCATCCCATTTGCAGCCTAGATCTTTGAGTTTGTAAGTGTTCCTCTCCCAATTTGTTGTTAATCTTCTTAAACTAGTAACACCCTTTGATTTCATCCATTTGAAATCATGGTTTGGCTAGATCTTCAAATCTCCAACCATTTCACCAAGAACACACACTTGTTCTTGGTGATTTTGAGCCTTCTCGAGCTTCCGGATCGTAAGTACTTTTCCCTTAAGCTTAGAACTTGTTAAGAACACGAGATTAAGGCCTTGAAACTACCCAGAACTCAAGAACATATGGTGTGTGCGGCCGCACACACAGGTGTGGTCGTGCACCCCTCAAACACCCCTCAAAACACCTCTAAAGGCTTCCATATCGTGAGTACCATTCCCTAAGCTTGTTACTTACTAGATATGAGCCTTAGAAAACGTCCAAACCATCTTCATCAAGGAGTGTGCGGCCGCACTCACTCCATGTGGCCATACACCCCTTTGTTTAGTGCTTAAGGGCCTCCAAAATGCCTTTCTAGCTTCAACACTTGTTGAGCAAGTGTCCTACAAGCTTCCCTATCATTAGAATACACTTTTGTGCACTCATTACCATGAGTGTGCATCCGCACACTCCCTGGCCGCACACTCCCTCAGGTGGCGGTACACTCCCTTAAATTGAATCACATGCGATTCCAACACTTGGTCAAAGTGTTTCCTAGTCCAGCGAAGTGTTTCCTTGCATTGGGTTGCTTCCGAGCACTATATTTATGTCAATACATGCCAATATGTGTCATTTAGGACTTGTTGTGTCTCGGGACTTCACTCGTGAAACTTCTCATCCTTACACGCGTATCCGTTGAAACACCCACATCAGGTGACTTCATACCCTGTAATGAATCTTTTAACTGTTTTAAATGTTTTAAGGGGGGGGGGGAATACAAGTTGAACACAATGATAATTGTGTAATTGTTTGTTATAAACATTTTCAAAAGGATTACTTATGTCTTTTATGAGTGATCAAATCATTTCAAAAACTCTATTAAAGTTATGTTACTTTATAGTTTTACCAAAACTCCGTTTTTAGAGTTCAAGCATAACTTAGTAGATAAAAGAGTCTTTTCAATAACAGTTCAAGGAAAACACTAGTAAACTATAATAGGTATAGTTTAGGAAGACACTACTCTTTACTTCTAGTACAATGAAGCATACAAAGAGTCAGTTCATACATGAGTCAGAACACACTATTTTCAGAAACATTTCACACTATACACTATACAAGAGAGTATACTATACACTAGTACAGAGTGAACATTACTACATTATGACTTACTATACAAACATTGTTATACGATAAATTAATGTGACATACCATTTAAGGATACAACGACACTGTGTTGTATCGAATTGCAACCAGAGTCTCCTGGAGGGAGAGCAGGCATCTTGTGTATAGATTTATACGGGACATACACTCCCACACCCTGAATGCTAGCTACAGTCCCAGCCGATAAGGCCAAGGGGTGACAATGTCACCTCACTACATATGACACCAGAGGGTCATCTTTTATTCAGTCGTCGATCAGCATGGTTACATACGAGTTCACATTTAAACTTTTAATTAACCAGTTTGGGATTAAAGGCTACTTTAGACTCCCCGAGGTGTATTGTACATTTAATACTACCTGGAGTCTGTATTTTATTACTTTATAGCCAGCAGTGTCACTGCTGAGGTAAAACATTACTTTCCCTATTACATTTACTTGTGACCTTCTCACATATTTATTAATGTATAAACTATATTTAGTTAATGAGAGTCTCACTCGGGAAAATACACACTAATACAAGATACAAACATACATAACATTTGAGGCCTTGGTAGAGGGCTACGATTAGTAGAAAGGACCATAATGCTAACCTTATGATTCCCTAATGTATACATCAAAGGATACATATATATCAATAGGATCCGACAGGTAATAGGATGTGTGTTCTTCGCTTCATTTCCTGTTCCTTGTTTGGTTGTGGGCTTGGAGCAGATTCACCCAGTCTATTATCTATTCGATTCTAGATATATATGTCCAGTATACATTAAGTCATCATAAGGGTACCAGGTACGGGTCAAGTCATAGGACACAGAGTCAATACACAGTTTTCTAGTATAAGACATACTTTCCAAATCAGAACTTTTGGTATACAAAACTAGAAACTTACTAGTTAAGGGTTTAATCCATTTTATTAAACCGGTATAAACTTAAAGGACCTTAGGTGACTAACTCTATAATACTTTAGTTTATACAGCACGGTTATATATCATTAATACCAAATATGTAGTTGGATGTGTGCTTTCCGCCTTACTTCCTATTCCTTGTTTGGTTGTGGGCTTAGGGCAGATTCACCCAATTAACTCTCTATCCGATATTAGATCGTATATAGCCAGTATAAACTAAGTGATTATAGAAGTAATCACTGTGGTCACCATTTTATTATAAGAAATATTTTCATTAAATATAAAGGAATTACAATTAACTCCATGAGTAACAAGTGAACACGCCAGATATATATACAACAATGATCTAACAAACAATGGGATGTGTGCTATCTGCCTTACTCCCGTTCATTGTTTGGTGTGAGTTAGGGCAGATGCGCACAGTCGATTGTTTGTTTACTCTGAGTTTTATATCACTTGTATCCATTTAGTACTCATAGAAAGGATTATAGAATCATTTTTACGCATCTTTCATCAAAGTAGGAAATAAAGGATTTTCTAAGAGGAACAAGCGAACTTTTCTAAAACAGAACTTACAACTTACTACATTTTTCAACTACATTTTCAACAGCAGTCTACCACAACATTTTACAACTTATTTACATCACTAAAATCTTATGAACTCACTAGCTTAATTGCTGATCAACTCTTTCAAATAACTTGTATTCTCAGGAGCCTAGTAGACAGGTACTCGCGCTGGGAATTCAGAAGATGGAGCAATATAGCTTCAAGTCTTGATTGTTATTTGCTTATGTATTCTATGTTTTATGAACACACACTTTGTAAACACTTTCTTTCTAATGAAATGGTTGTTCATTACTTTGCTTACTATAATGCATGTCTTGTGATACTAAATATGACGTCCTCCACCCCCGAACGTTTCCGTCGTTCCGGTTTTGGGGTGTGACAATTTGGAAAATTAGTACACGAGAATATTATAGCATATGCAATCGATCCTATACCCGAAGCATATGGGATACGATTCATCATGTCTAACATAACGACATGATACTTGACCAGTCTTTTGCTACAATATTTTTATTTGCCATGTTCTCATAATTCGAATTATGAAGAAGGATGTCGTAATCATAATTGAATTTTGAGAATGCAATTAACATTTTCATATATAGAATTTCCTTATGTTGAACCATTCCAACATAATATTCATATATATTTGACTAAATTTGATTAAAATCTCAATCTAAGCTTTTAGAATTGAAATGAAGTATAATTTCCTCTCCCTTAATTATAGCAAAACACCTTTTCAACCCCAACAACTTTGCGAAGTGAAACATTTGTTTTCTATAATTAACATTGCAAACATGCAACACTTACCATAATTGATTATGCTCCCACTAGCATAATAATTATTTCTTTATTAGAATAACACTTATGCTCCCACTAGCTTTGACATGTATTCAGAAGGCATCTGGACCTGTAGAAATCAACACTTTGTTGACATTCATTACCAAAGTTCAGTTTTCTGATACTTGGTGCTTCGATAAAACTTTTCAGACTTCTCAAGCTCATACATCTTTCAGATCAAATAGCACAAGTGAGTGTTTGAACCTTTCAGAACTTAAACTAATAAGTCCCGAATGTTCAAACTATTTTCCATTTCTCACAATTCCAATTATGAAGAGGGATGCCATAATCATAATCGAATTTGAGAATGCAATTATCACAACTGCTAACTCTAATCTTTTAAAATCTACTTAGTGAAAGCGTTTCCTCACCATCATTTTCATGAATCGGAAAGAAACCTTATGACACTTAGATTTTTATGGTGTATGTGTTCCTATACATTGTAAATTTGTCATAACCATAATCACAAGACAAGGTTAGTGACAAATCCAAACTCAAATGGACTAAACTTGTTTAATCTTAATTTCTTGCCACATGGCAGCCCAAGGGCCTACCATTGCTTCCTAGGTTGTTATGCAAACAACTGAGAACTCATTGAACTCACATGCATAGTCAACTTTAACTGGAATGGGAACAGAAACAAGAATATGTCAACACGATAGGGTACAAACCTCAAGTCGTGTACTAGTGATAAACAATAGGTTTACTCTTGATTAGTTCTTGAAACTTCTCAAGATCTTTAAGTTCCCACTGACCTCTTAACATATATGATTCTCTTTCAAGAACCATTCCTTGACAAAACATATATTCAAGAGTTAGTGTGGATTCTTATCAAGATAAAACACTTCACCCAATTGGTCCTAGTTGGTCTTTGTCATTACCAAGACATCAAAACTTACCAATTTCAAATGTACAAGAGTAAGAAAAGATTTTACTCTACATTTGATAAGTGTTATAAACCTTCTTAAGATTATGTCACTCAAGGCTCAATCTTGGAGTATGACTCTAAGACTCGATTTGGAACGAAGTATGACTCATCTTCTTGATTTAACCATTTCAACAACTCACAATTCCTCTTCTTAGCCATACAAATGCACTAAGATGTCTTTAGAGGATCAATTGTAATATGGTTTTACATAATCATTAAGATGGTCATAAAACATGATACTGAAGTACTCTCCCATCTTTTCAGATTGGAGAAACTTTTATCTTTCTGCCTAATTTGATTCTTTTCATTCGTTCTGCCATACATTAAACCTTTTCCAATGTTTCAGAATTATACTTGAACTTGTAAGCATAACCATATTTACTAAAATTTAGTAAATCATGACGAATATTCTTATCGAACTTTGTGGTGGACCTGACCAGCACACAACCAAGTGCACCTGATCCCCTAGTCCTTCACTTGACTCACATATACATGTGAACAAGGAGTTATTCTTAATTTACCAAAGATGAAAATTCTCATTCATCATACAAAACAAGTTGCATGATTCCAAGTTTCTGTCCATTTGAAACTTGGGTAATGAGAATCTTTCCTTATTTGGCAAATTTTGACACTACCGCAAACGAAAGAATCAAATTCATATTGCTAACATAGAAACATACAAACATCAATTTTCACAAATGCCATTGTAAGGAGATATAGGTTATAAAATAAAAACAAAATTTTAGTCATTTATAAAATGCGGAATTTTTTTTCCTTACAATGCAATTACAAATGAAAACTATGTTATTACAAATTTCTAAGCAATCTATCATAACTCATAAGTAGCAGCTCAAAAATCTAATCATCGAACCATGCGATTGAAATCCATCTTCGCGACCAGATTCAACATACTCTTCATTTAAGCTTCCTTCCCTTTGCGTGATCCTACAAAAAATCAAAATGCAACCTAGTCACATCATGTATTAAGAATCAACAATTAGGAACTTAATAGAGTTAGACAGTAGACTTACCTGAAGTAGAGTCAAACTTTTCGACTCTACCTCTTGGCAATAGAAACATATAGACTCTTTGGGAGTGGTACCCGGGACTATCACAGACTTAGCCTTTCTCTCTACCATTTGGTCAACCGGGTTGACTATGGCCGATCCCTTTCCATTGGGAAGAGAAAACTTTTCTGGACTTCCAATGTTACCATTTTCAATGTCCATGGAAGTTTGAGAAGTAGATCTTCCACCCAAATTTGCTTTTCCAGTGCGCCAAATCATTGTTGATTCAGCAGCAACAAGCAAATAGGTAAGATCAGTAAGGGTCATGTCGTGGTCTGTCACATAGTATTCCTTAATGAACTCACTATATAACTCAGGAAGTGATTGAAGAACCCAATCAACAGCCAACTTCCTCGAGACAACGACACCCAATGCTCTCAGCCTGTCAATATGTGACTTCATCTCCAAGATGTGAGTACACACAGGCCTTCCATCTTTATGTTTCATTGCAAGTAGGGCTTGAGTGACCTTGAATTTTTCAAGTCTTTGAGCTTGTGGGTCAGGGAGAATAATTGGAGGAGGTGGAGGAAGTGAAGTATGGCTTCTACGATCCAACCGCGGGACATCATCTTCAAGAGGAAAGCTTATTCTAAAAGATTTGGGAAGACCTTAATATAACACCCAAATGAAATATTAAGGCTAGGACCCAACACAATATTTTACAATTTGGAAGAGGGATGTCGTAATCCAACTTGTAAAATATTTGAAGGTAGGTAAATGACGATTTACCAATTACCACCACGAGAAACGAAAAAGAAACTTTAGGTTCTAAGTGAATTGAAATTCCTAGATCCTTTGAGATTCATAGATAATATTCAATGGCATGTTTAAATCTCGATTGTGCCCTTCAAGTTTCTGACTGGGATGCCAAGGATCACAAACAAGGTGTGAATAACCATGCAAATTAGCTTGGTACACCCAATGTTACAACCACCTAATTAATGTGCCGGTTAACCACACACAATCCATTGATCTATGATTAACATCAAGCTACTCTTTGCCACACACTGTCAGTCCCAAATTAGTGTGTCGGTTAACCACACACGTCCACTAACGACTTAACAAGGTGCAAAGTGCAATTTCATGGATTAGCACCATATTCACATTTTCCTAAAGTAACTAAGATTGGGAATTTAATAAAAGTTTAGTTACTTTCGTAGTTTCATTATACTTTTAATGAGGGAGAATTAATGTCCTGTCAAACCCGTTCGGCTAACGACCCTCCACCAGTCAAGGAAGCGGTGGGTGAGAGTGGACACCCATTAAAATGCTATTTTATAGGCAATAACCTTATTCTCCCCTTATAGACCAACTTCGTGAATGAGGCCAACTAACGGTAAGACTGACTTTACTCTTATACATATATAAATATTAAACCTATAATAGTATAATAGTATAAGGGTTGAATTTTAAACTTTTAAAATTCTAGGGTTTGGAACTAAATGTGTCAAAAGAAGACTCTACATTTAAAATTCCAAAACTTGAGGGAAAGTTTTTAGCTATTCAAAAACTTTTGGAATCCATAACATATGAGTTTAATATAGGCTTTAAGAAAAGACTCTTGAAAATCCATAACTTGAGGACAAGTTATCGAGTTCATAAAAAAACTTATGTGTGACCTTTCAAGTTCCATAACTTGAGGACAAGTTATGGAAGACATAAAACTATTTTATGATGGCATTTAAAAAGAGACTTTTCACTTTCCATAAATTGAGGACAAGTTATGGAATTCATCAAAACACTTAGATCAAAAATTGTAACTTACGAAAAACAATCAATTTGTCTATGATCTAAATTAAACTCATAAGAACAATACGATACATATCAAAAAAATTTCATGTAATTAGCCTAAACATACTAATACAAAACATGAAACTTTGACAATTATCTTATAAATTGGATTAGCATGATCATCACCACATCAAAAATAGGTTTATAAGTTCAAAAACTGCTTAGGGTAATGATCCTAGTCCAATTCCAACTTAAAAACTCGAAAATCTGCATTCCGGGGCTCCAACTCGTAGAGTACATGAACAAACTCGGCGAGTTGGATGAATTTGTACATGGACTCGGCGAGTCCACTATTCAGAACTACAGAAAAATCGATTTTTAAAGCATTTTCAAGCAAGTAGCATCAAGTATAATTGAAAAGAACCCTAGGCTCTGATACCACTGTTGGGTTTTGAGCATTCTAACACTCCTAAGGTGTGCATGCAACCCTAAATACCTTGGATCTATGTTTTCTCTATTATACATGCAAACTTGAAGTTTTTAAGGTATTACCCTAACTAGCATACAAAACTTTGTTACTTAGGTAATAAAACAAGTTAGATAACATACCTTTTGTTGTAGTTGGAACCCTTGGACCTTTAAGAACTTAGTGCCCCAAGTGTTGCACCTCAAATGGAATCACACAACACCACCAACAAATGGAGTAACTTGTGAGAAGAACACTTGCTCCACAAATCGGCTAGCCCTCACTTCTTGTGTTTCCACTAGTGCCAATTTCATGAACTATGAGGTTTCTTATATAGTGTGCACATTAGGGTTACACCATGTAACTCATGACTTTCCATATTCCTCATGATCCATGGGTTTTAACCTCCATGGAGTATCCATGGGTCACCACATCGGTTTAGCCCAACATGAAGAACTATGGATCATAAGCCCACTATATAAGAATGAATGATTTACCAAATCAATCCCTATTTATTTAATTAGTCTCTTTTGATCACAAAATTAATTCCAAATTAATTCTTCATCAATACTAATTAAATAATATGATTTCATATTAATATATTTGAACTTATAATATATTTATAAATCATAAATAACTTCTTCTCACAAAAGTCTATCCAAATTGTTCTGATGTCATGCAACCCAAATGGACCATGCTACTCTCGGGTCAAGTACATATCAATAATTGTTATGGGATTAGACACCTAATCCAACACTATATGGGCTTTACATAGATTTGGTCCACTCCCTCTATTAGGATCCATTAGCCCAAACTATAACTATCACTGATTTACATAATCAGTCCCCGTTCTTTTAATCCGTCTCTTTTGATCACCAAATTAATTCCAAATTAATTTATGATCAATACTAATTAAATAATATTATTTCTCAACTAATGTATTATTCTTATAATATATTAATAAATCATAAACTAACTTCTTTGTCTATTATACATGCATACCTACAAAATTCCAAAGCATCATCCTAACTAGCATGTTATGAAGCAACTATACTACAAAGTTCTAGTTAGATGACATACCTTTTGATGGAGCTTGAAGTCTTGAACCTTTAAGAGCTTAGTGACCCAAGTGTTGCACCTCAAATGGTTCACACAACACCACCAACAACTTGGAATAACTTGAGAGAAATATACTATCACTCAAAATCGGCTAGCCCTCATGTATGTGTCACAAATGCCAATTTCTTGAACTATGGGGTCCTTTATATAGTGTGGCTTATTAGGGTTACACCATGTGCATGACCTTCTATATTATTCATGCTCCATGGGTTAAAAGCTCCATGGAGTATCCATGGATAACTCCATGAGTTTAGCCCAACATGAAGACCTATGGATCATAAGCCCACACATATAAGAATGAATGATTTACATAATCAATCCCCATATATTTAATTAGTCTCTTTTGATCACAAAATTAATTCCAAATTAATTCTTGATGAATACTAATTAAATAATATGATTTCATATTAATATATTAGAACTTATAATATAATAACAAATCATAAGTATCTTTTCTCTCATTTGTCTATCCAATTGTTCCGATGCCATGCAACCCAAATGGACCATGCTACTCTCGGGTCGAATACATACCAATAATAGTTATGGGCTTAGACATCTAATCCAATAGTCTCCCACTTGGATAAGTCTAAAACTAATATTGCGTATGACACCAACATCCCGACTAGCAATCGTAGCTCTTAAAGCCGCTGTCGAAGTCTGACCTAGTCAAATGATGTGTCCATTAGATAAGGGATCATATATTCCTCCATTCTAGATATCATATGGACTGAGACATGGATTATGATCATTCTCTTTGTCCATCTGTTTTTTCCCGATTTCCGATTTATGACGACTGACTAATTGAACAAATCAAATCAGTCGAGGCTTGCCCAAGCACTTAGGGGTGTCATCACTAAATCATCGAGGGGCCCACAAATATCGTTTTTATCCCTCCAAGGATAAAAGGAATGGATAAACTTCGACCCAAATGCTCGGTTGTACTTACTAATCAAATCACACACAACGATATGTTTTATAACAACCAATGTTACTGGTACGTTTACATATGTCAATGTGCAACCAACTCGCAACTACAACTCACACGTCTCGGTTTGAAGAATATAAGATATTATTGTATCATGATCACTCGTGATAAAATCCATGAAGTGATTCAAATAAGCGTGGGTTGAATCCAATACTCGAATCTCATTCCAGGAGCACTCATGAACACTGCAGCCACTTTATCCCAGACAAACTACAGACCCATTCATGACAGTCTTGCCTCAATACCTACTTCCCAAGTATGATCGACTGTGGATGGTTTGAATAACTTAGTCATTCGGAAAGAATAACATAGTTATTCTGGAAGTCAAAACATGCAAAGTTAAACATAAGAATAATCGGATCCAATATGGTCTCAGAACTTATGAATATTAATAAAACACCTTTTATTTAATCACCATATTGAATACACATTATTCATTGTATAATGTTTCAAATAATCAACTTAACACTTGAATTAAAACAATAGTCATGCCATGCTCCAAGCATGCACACTATGTTTGTGTAAACAATAGCTATGCCATACTCCAAGTATGCACACTATGTTTGTCTATGATCCTTACTTTGTGAAATAGATCAATTGATAACATTCCAATGATGCTCATTTCACAATCCTAAATCCTTATGATAAATGTAAGAATTCCAAATCCTTTCCATTTATGGAAATCTGTTAGATTCTGAACTTATATGCAATGATCCCCTTGTAATGACTATGCACAAAAGTCACAAAGACTTGGCAACAGACATTACAATGTATTCCAATGGAGATCAATTCCATGGAAACAAAGTCTCAAATTCAAAGTACATACTTTTGAACATCCTTCTTGCATTAAGTTTTCTAAACTTACACAAATTTAAAGAATAACTTCCACCTATGGATACATTTCCATATTCCCATTTTGACTATCACTTCTGAACAAGAATTTCCTTTTTTCAGAATATGTCAATACGGTCCCTCTCCAAAATTTTACACCATACTTCCAACTGTCCACGAGAAACCAATCTTAGGTAAACCTCAGATTGTCCTCGACAATTGCTTAATCATTTCAGTCATATCCGGTTCTATTCCTTTTTCCCTCTTAATGCCCTAGGCATTTGGAAAATTTAGAACGGATAAATATTATAGCACATGCAATCGATCCTATATCTGAAGCATACAAGACACGATTCAAGATGTCTCACATAAAGACATGACACTTGACCAGTCTTTTGCTACAATATTTTATAATTTGCCATGTTCTCCTAATTTGGATTATGAAGAGGGATTCCATAATCATAATCGAATTTTAGAACGCAAATAATGCAATCATGACTAAATTTGATTGAAATATCACAATCTAAGCTTTTAGATTTGAAATGAAGTATGAATTCCTCTCCCTTAATTATAGCAAAACAACTTTTCCAAGCGAATTGAAACTTTTGTTTTCTATAATTAACATTGCTAACTTGCAACATAATGATCATGCTCCCACTAACATGATAATTATATCCTTATAAGCATAACACTTATGCTCCCACTAGCCTTGACATGTACTCAGAAATCATCTGGACTTCTAGAAATCAATACTATATTGACTTTCTTACCAAAGTTCAGATTTCTGAGACGCGATGCTTTGATAAGAATTTATCTAGGCTTCTCAAACTCATACATCTTTCCTTAGATAGCTCACATGCGTGTCTAAACAATTATGAAGAGGGATGTCGTAATCATAATGTTTAGACCTTTTTTCCATTTCTCACAAGTCCATGTTAGTGTGTTGGGTAACCACACACGCTCCACTAATGGCTTTGAGAATGCAAATATCACAATTGCTATCTACTTAAAATCTACTTACTGAAAGCGTTTCCTCACCATCATTTTCATGAATCGAAGAGAAACCTTATGACACTTAGATTTTATGGTTTATGTATTCCTATCCATGTGAATTTGTCAAAACCATAATCACATGACAAGGTTAGTGACAAATCCAAGCTCATATGGACTGAACTAGTGCAATCTTAATTTCTTGCCACTTGGCAGCACAAGGGCCTACCATTGCTTCCACGTTGTTATGCAATCAATTGAGACCTCATAGAACTCACATACATAGTCAATTGGAATGGGCACAGAAACAAGAATGTGTCAACACGATAGGTTGCAAACCTCAAGTCATGTGCTAGTGATAAACAACAGGTTTCACCCTTGATTAGTTCTTGAAACTTTCAAGACCATTAAGACTCCCACTGTCCTCTTGACATATAAGATTCTCTTGTCAAGAACCATTCCTTGACAAACAAATATTCAAGAGATAGTGTGGATTCTTATCAAGACAAACACTTCACATAATTGGTCTTAGTTAGTCTTTATTTTATCCAAAACATCACAACTTACCAAATTTGAAATGTGCAAGAGTAGAAATCATTTTACTCTACATTTGACAAGTGTTATAAACATTCTTTAAGATATGTCACTCAAGTTACAATCTTGGAGTATGACTCTAAGAATTCTTTTGGAACGAAGTATGATTCATCTTCTTGATTTCATCCATTCCAACAATTCATGATTCCTCCTCTTAGCCATAGGAATGCACTAAGATGTCCATTGAGGATCAATTGTGATATAGTTTCCCATAATCATTAAGGTGATCATAAAACACGATACTAAAGTACTCTCCCATCTTTCCAGATTGGAGAAACTTTTATCTTTCTACCTAATTTGATTCTTCTCATTCGTTCTGCCATACATTGAAACCTTTCCAATGTTTCAGAATTATACTTAAACTTGTAAGTATAACCATATTTACTAAACATTAGTAAATCATGACGAATAGTCTTATCGATCTTTGTGGTGGACTTGACCAGTACTGCACAAGAATGTGTACTCGATCCCTTAGTCCTTCACTTGACTCACACATACATGTGGACAAGGAATTAGTCTTAATTTTCCAAAGATGAACAATTCTCATTCATCATACAATACCAGTTTCATGATTCCAAGTTTCTATCCAACTGAAGCTTGGGTGATGAGAATCTTTCCTTATTTGGTAAATTATGACACTACCACGAAGGATTTCCAATATTGCTATTAATGGAATCATATAAACAGCAATTTTTCATAAATTCCATTGTAATGGAAACTTAAAATAAATAAAATCAAAAAAATTTATTTTATTTTAAAACTTGCGGAAAAACTTATCCTTACAATGTATTTACAAATGAAAAACATGTTGTTATCTATTCCTAAGCAATTTATCATCACTTTTAAGCAGCAGTTCAAATTCTGATCTTCGAACCATGCGATCGAAATCCATCTTCGCGATCAGAATCAGCTTACTCTTCTATTAAGCTTCCTCTCTTTTCCTTTGATTCTACAAAACATCAAAATGTGACCCAGTCACCTCATGTATTAAGAATCTCCAAATAGGAACTTAATTGAGTTAGATAGTGGACTTTACCTAAAGTAGAGTCAAAACCTTTTAGCTTTACCATCCTTACAGATTATCAGGTAAATTTGGGCAGCTTCGCATCCAATGCCCCTTACTTTGGCAAAAGAAACATATGGACTCTTTAGAAATGGTACATGAGACGATCTCAGACTTAGACTTTCTCTTTACCATTGTGTCAAGTGACTTGACCATGATCGACCCCTTTCCATTGGGAAGAGAAAGCTTTTTTGGACTTCTAATGTTACCATTTTCAATATCCATGGAAGTTTGGGAAGTTGATCTTCCAATCAAATTTGCTTTACCAGTGCTCCAAATCATTACTGATTCAGCTGCAACAAGCAAATAGGTAAGATCATTACGGGTCATGTCATGGTCTGTCATACAACAGTCCTTAATGAACTCACTATGTGACTTAGGAAGTAATTGAAGAACCTAGTCAACAACCAACTTCCTCAAGACTTTGACACCCAACTCTCCCGGTTTGTCAATATGTGACTTCATCTCCAAGATGTGAGCACACATAGACTTTCCATCTTGCCAATAGGGCTTGAGTGACCTAGAACTTGTGGGTTAGGGAGAATTATTGGAGGAGGTGGAGGAAGAGAAGTATGATTTCCTTGTCCCATTAATGCACAACAAGGGATTAATCTTTTGCCTTTGATTGCCATGTGGGATATCATATTCATTAGGAAAGCTTGTTCCAAGAGATTTGGGATGATCATAGTTGTCTGAACTTAGACATCTATAAGGGAGAAATTCAAGTTAGTTGATTTAAGTCCTTAATATAACACCCAGTATGAAATATTAAGGCTAGGACCCAACATAATATTTTATAACTTGGAAGAGGGATGCCGTAATCCAAGCTACAAAATATTTGAAGGTAGGTAAATGACGATTTACCAATTTCCACCATGAAAAACGAAATTGTTCATTAAGTTTTAATTGGATTGAAACTCCTAGATCCTTTGAGATTCATTGAACTATTCAATGGCATGTTTAAATCTCGATTGTGCCCTCTCAAGTTTGTGACTGTGATGCCGAGGATCACAAACAAGGTGTAAATAACCATGCAAATTAGCTTGGTACCCCCAATGTTACAACCACCTAATCAATGTGTCGGTTAACCACACACGCTCCATTGATCTATAATTAACATCAAGCTACCCTTTGCCATACATTGTCAGTCCCAAGTTAATGTGCCGGTTAACCACACACGCTCCACTAACGACTTAACAAGGGTGCAAAGTGCAATTTCATGGGTTAGCACCAAATTCACATTTTCCTAAAGTAACTAAGATTGGGAATTTATAAGTGTTTAGTTACCTTATATTTATCATTATACTTTTAATGAAGGGAGATTTAGAGTCCTATCCTACCCGTTCGGCTAACGACTCTCCACCAGTCAAGGAAGCGGTGGGTGAGAGTGGACACCCATTAAACTGCCATTTTATAGGCAATAACCTTATACCTCCCTTATAGACCGACTTCGTGAATGAGGCCTACTAACGGTTATATTGACTTTTACTCTTATACATACATATATATATATATATATATATATATATATATATATATATTAAACCTATAATATTATAATAGTATAAGGGTTGAATGTTAAACTATTTAAAATTCTAGGGTTTGGAACTAAAGTATTCAAAAGTGCAACTTTACAAATTCCAAAACTTGAGGGCAAGTTTTGAACAATTCAAAAAACTTTTGGAATCCATAACATATGAGTTTAATGTTGGTTTAAATGAGAAGACTCTTGAAAATCCATAACTTGAGGACAAGTTATGGAGGTCATAAAACAATTTATGGGAAAAGACTCTTCAAGTTCATAACCTAAGACTCTTTAATAATTCTTTTAAAGAAAAACTTTTGGTTTTCCATAACTTGAGGACAAGTTATGGAATCCATTAAAAGCATTAAGATCATCAAATAAACTAACAAACATGCCTAGCAACATTCATGATCAAGATTAAACTCATATGAACAAGACAATTCGAATCAAACAATTTTCATGTAATTAGCCTAACCATTAAACTAATACAAAACATGAAACTTTTGATAATTATCTCTTGAATTGGATTAGAATGATCATTACCACATAAAAAATAGGTTTATAAGTTCAAAAACAGCTTACGGTAATGATTTTATTCCAATTCCAGCCTTAAAACTCGAAAATATGTTGTCTGGGGGTCCAACTCGTCGAGTACATGAACCAACTCGACGCATTGGATGATTTTTGGCACTTTTTAGGCATGGAATCGTCGAGTCACTCCCTGGACTCATCGAGTCAACTGTCCAGACAGCAAAAAACTTCGATTTTCAGCATTAAAAAGCAAGTAGCATCAAGTACAATTGAAAACAACCCTAGACTCTGATACCACTGTTGGGTTTTGAGCATTCTAACACTCCTATGGTTTACATGCAACCCTATGTGCTTTGGATCTATGTTTTCTCTATTATACATGCATACATACAAAATTTCAAAGCATCATCCTAACTAGCATGTTATGAAGCAACTATACTACAATGTTCTAGTTAGATGGCATACCTTTTGATGGAGCTTGAAGTCTTGAACCTTTAAGAGCTTAGTCCTCAAGTGTTGCACCTCAAATGGTTCACACAACACCACCAACAACTTGGAATAACTTGAGAGAAAGATACTATCACTCAAAATCGGTTAGCCCTCATGTATGTGTCACAAGTGCCAATTTCTTGAACTATGGGGTCCTTTATATAGTGTGGCTTAATAGGGTTACACCATGTGCATGACCTTCCATATTTTTCATGCTCCATGGGTTAAAAGCTCCATGGAGTATCCATGGATAACTCCATGAGTTTAGCCCAACATGAAGACCTATGGATCACAAGCCCACACATATAAGAATGAAGGATTTACATAACAATCCCCATATATTTAATTAGTCTCTTTTGATCATAGAATTAATTCCAAATTAATTCTTGATCAATAATAATTAAATAATATGATTTCATATTAATATATTAGAACTTATAATATATTAACAAATCATAAGTATCCTTTCTCTCATTTGTCTATCCAATTGTTCTGATGCCATGCAACCCAAATGGACCATGCTACTCTCGGGTCGAATACATACCAATAATAGTTATGGGCTTAGACATCTAATCCAATAGTTTTATCCCTCAAGATTTGGCGACATTACCTCTATGGGGTTTGATGTACCATTTACATTGATTACAAGAGTCTGAGGTATCTGATGGATCATCCGAATCTAAATATGAGGCAGCAGTATGATTGTGAGATCCTTTACCATCACGGGAAGGCCAATGTGGTGGCCGATGCTCTCAGCCGCAATGTAGTCGTGGCTCCGATCAGGGATATTTGTTTGAGGATGACCATGATTATTCCGCTATTGTAGTGGATTCGTTAGGCACAGATCGAGGCTATGAAGGAAGAGCACTAGAAGAGTGAGCTCATTTTGGTTCATGTGGCTTCCTTTGATTATGATAGTCGTGAGTTGTTAACTCTTCATCGTAGTGTATGGGTTCTGTATTGGGGCGGTGTGCATCAGGTTCTGATAATCTTGGGGCAACGAAGATGTATCGAGATCTTCGTCCTAATTATTGGTGGCCCTGCATGAAGAGGGATGTGGCATGGTATGTGGAGTGGTGCTTGACTTGCAGGAAAGTCAAGGCCAAGAATCAGCGGCCTCATGGAAAGATGCAACTGTTGGATATTCTCGTTTGGAAATGGGAAGAGATTACCATGGATTTCATTACAAAGTTTCCTCGGATTGCACGCAGAGTGAATTCAATTTGGGTCATCGTGGATGGATTGACCAAAAGCACGCATTTTATCTTGATTCAGGAGAGTATCTCTGCGGAGAATTTGGCTGAGGTATACGTCAGGGAGGTCGTGGCACAACATGGAGTGCCGGCCTCTATAGTTTCAGACAGGGACATTCGTTTTACTTCCAAATTTTGGAAGCAGTTCCATGATAATTTTGGTACTCGTTTTCATTTTAGCACGACCTTCCATCTGACGGTCAGAGCGAGCGGACCATTCAAAAATTAGAGGATATGTTGTGGGCGTGCATTTTGGATTTTGGTGGGAGTTAGGATACATATCTTCCGCTAGCGGACTTTTCGTATAACAACAGCTATCACACAAGCATTGAGCGACCTCCTTATGAGATGCTTTATATAAGGACATGCAGGACCCCGATATGTTGGGGTGAGGTCGGTCAGCGAGTTATGGGGAGTACCGAGGTGGTACTCAAGACTACCAAGTTGATCCAACAAGTGTGGAGTAGACTCTAGAGCTCAGAGTCGGCAGATGAGTTATGCCGACAACCGTCGTTCAAATCTAGAGTTCCAGGTGGGGGATATGGTTATCATGATGGTGTCACCTTGGAAATGTGCCATCCGGTTCAGAAAGAGGGACAAGCTAGGCCCCAGGTACATCGGCCCTTTTAGGGTTTTGGCCCGGGTGGGCCAGGTTTCATAACGCTTGGATCTTCCCTAGGAGCTCAGTCAGATCCATAGCACGTTCCATGTCTCTCAGTTGCAAAAGTGTCGAGTGGATGATTATACGGTGGTACCATTAGAGGACATTTGGGTGGATGGCCGCCTGAACTATATGGAGAGTCTTGTGGCGATCCTTGACCGGAAGGCGAAAACCTTGAGGAACAAGGTTGTTAAGTTGGTGAAAGCCCATTGGCAACATTGCAAGGGTAATAATGGATGTTGGAGCCGAAGGATGAGATGAGGGAACACTACCTGGAGTTATTTGGAGCAGCAGACTTCGAGGACGAAGTCTGATTCATGTGGGGAAGAATTGTAACATTCAACTTTTGGTAAGTTTCACTTTTATCCCCTAATCTAATTTCTTTCAGAAATGGTCCCTTGGTTAGTACGCGGGGCATAATAAACGGGTACGCTTAGCGTACTAGCCATAATCTGGTCGTGGGACTTAACCACGTACACGGGGCGTACGTGGAGTACACATGGAATATATGAGTCTAAGACAAACCCTAATTTTTAGGTTTTTCACCCTATTTAAACCTCATTATACCCTCATTTGAACATGTTTAGCCATCCTCCATCCTCCTTGTCCCAGAGAACGAAACCCTAACTGTGTTAGTGAGTTTGTGAGCTTGATAAAGAGATTTTTTGGTGTCTTAAGGTGAAGAAGAAGAAGAGAAGCCCTTGGAGAAGTCAATTGAGCTTGTAGATCCAGAATCACTTCCACATTTTCATGCTTTTTGAGGTAAAAACCTTAAATCTTTATGCTCTTCTATGTTAGATCTACTTCATGGAACATTTGTGCATCTCTTTGAGTTATTTGTATTAAAGGAGAGCTTTGGATCTACTCCATAGGCTATGGATGCTAGATGTAACATCCGGATTTACAGGTATTATGTTTGATCATTTATTCTTTTGAGTAAAAGGGAGGGACTCGACGAGTTGAGGCGTAGACTCGTCGAGTAGGATCGCATGTGCTGACTGGATTAATGAACGGACTCGACGAGTCCGTGCTGTGGATTGAAACCGTAATTCTCGGGGTCTGTGCCCTATTTAAAGGCCTTTATGGCCTCCATTTGCGGCCACTTCACCCCTGAGAAACCCTAGAGGGCAGAGAGATCGTTTGTGGTGCAAGAGGAAGGCTAATTCATCATTATTTGGTGTGTTTTAGCAAAGGGAAGGGAGGATTTCGAGCTAGGCAGTCTTGTGGGACTCAAATCTTCCATCATTTGGTGAAGAGCTGCTGTGGGAGGTAAGGATTCATGTCCATTTTCATTGAGTAATAGATTTCATGAATCTAGGGCTTTTTCTCTTCTTTTTGGTAAGAGATCTAGTGTATGTGATGTTCCCTTGTGTCAATATCATCAGATCTGGACCTTGAGAGGTCCAGAGAGTCCCTATTCTCCAGCTTTATGTAGTTTTTTATGAGTTTGGGGCTTAGGTTATCATTTTAAGGGTTATTTTGGCATATAAAGGTGATAGTGTGATGCATGGGCCTAAAGTTCGAACCTTTTCGTGATTATCATGCTTGGGAAGGTCAGATCTATAGATTGGAGAAGCAGATTTGACCTCAGAAGGTCATTTGAGTGTGAGCATGGAAGCAACTCGCCGAGTTCATAAGTGGACTCGACGAGTCGAGTCGGGGTTACCCCGCGATTCGTGACAGGAGGAACCCGTCGAGTGGAGGGATGACTCGACGTGACAAGAGAGGCTAGAAGGATTTAGAGGACCCGCATGGACTCGCCGAGTCGCCCATGTGCACTCGACGAGTCGCGTCAAAGTTTGACCGTTGACTTCCGTTGACCTTAGGGTTTTGGTCAAGTCTGATTCAACGGAGTTCAGGGGGGGTAGAATGGCCTTCTACCCAATCTTTAGAAATGGGGCTATGAGAGCATGTTGATCGCGAATGTTATTTGTATAATAGGAGGAGGCTAAGTCGGGACGTTGAGCTCGAGAGTTTATCCGACTTCATTGATGTGAGTCTTCTCACTATACTGTACCTGGAAGGGTACCTATGTGTGACAGGAAGGTCTTATATGCTATGAGATGTATGAGCTATATTTTGTTATGTGATATGTATGTGTTATGTATGTTATGTATGATAAGGACCGGAAGGTCAAGATGATCTGGACCGGAAGGTCAAGAGGTTACGGACCGGAAGGTCGATACGGGTAGGACCGGAAGGTCTACCGGGATTCGGGACGGAAGTCGCCTCAGACATTTGGATCGGAAGATCCCACAGAGATATGGCCTGGAAAGGCGTATGTGTTGTATGTGGTATTTGGGGAACTCACTAAGCATTTATCCATACATTTGTTGTCTTATGTGTTTCAAGTACTAGCGAGGATCGCGGGAAGGCGACGGCATGGTCTGTACACACTCATGAAGATTTATGTACTTGAGATTCTGGGGTTGTTCATTGAGATATTATGTGATACAATGGGTTTTGTTATGAATGAATTATGTTTTAAAAATGAAAAATTGTTTGAAAATTTACTTTGTTACAAGTTGGTATCAGAGCCTTGGTTTGAGGGATTCGGATGCACCTTCGGGCGTATCTGAACTCAAACTGAGGATTTGAGTAAAAAAATTTCAGAAAAGAAACAATTTTTCTAAAAGAGTAAAAGATTTTGAGAAAGGCAGAACGGAGCAGTGTGTACGATCAGCCAGCGCCCGAACGGTGATTTCCCAAAATACCCTTACATTATGTGTTATGAGATATGATATGATATGTTATGCATGCTAGAGTAGGCTAGGTATTCATATTAGGACTAGAGTGGCCTGATTTGTGATGCCTTAGCCTAGGAGATTACTGCTGCTATGAGATGCTTCGAGAGTGAGTAGGTAGCAGTGAGGAGCTTATGAGAAGTCTACCGAAGGGTAGCCTATGCTTAGCGAGATATAGAGTACTTATGGTCTGGGATCCTAGGAGGAGGACTTGGAATGAATGCTGATGCGGTGTGGAAGGTAGTATTGGGCCTGTACTACTGAAAACACCGGATCAGTGCGCAGTCCAAGTAAGAATCATTAGGGTACTAAGGAACAAGTAGGGCTGAGTTATCGAGTGCGAGTACACTCGAGTGAGTCTCTGATTTTTTTTATGTTGTATTTCGGAGACATCATGGTTGGGACACGCCACAGACCAGAGACCAGTGGCGTGAGTGACGAGGAGCTTCGTCAGATGATCCACGACGAAGGGGCCGCGGCTATCCGCACAGAGATACCGGGGATGTTTGGGTCTATCAAGACCACTTTGATTGAGACGTTCGACGAGAGTTATGCAGCGGTTACTGAGGATGCGGCTGCTGCAGCTACTGCAGCTGTGGCTGCTGCTAGACCTCGGGGGGGTGACTCGATGTTGTTCTGGGAGTTCAGCAACACGAAGCCACCGGAGTTTGATGGGACGTAGGATCCGATTGTTGCGATGAGATGGATTTCTAATATCGAGGGATGCTTCTACACCTGTTCGTGTCCGGAGCATCTGAGGGTTCGGTTTGTACTGAACCAGTTTCGCTTGGGGGCGAAGGACTGGTGGAAGTTCGTGGAGGCGAACTTCACTCTTGCAAGAGACTTCGGAGGTGACCTGGGAGAGGTTCACCACCATGTTCAGAGACGAGTATGTTCCCCTGTTGGAGAGGGAACGGTTGGCATAGGAGTTCTTGTCCCTCAAGCAGGGGACGGAGTCCGTGACTGTGATTACACGGATGTTTCACAAGAGGGCGTTGTTTTGCCCTGAGCACATGTCGTCTGAGTAGGCATGCATGAGCCAGTATTGGAGCATTGAGAAGTGATGTCATGGTTCGAGTACCATGATAAGTAGCAGATTGAGAAGTGATGTCATGGGTCGAGTCCCATGAGTTGTAGCAGGTCGAGAGGTGATGTCATGGTTCGAGTGCCATGATGTGAGGTGGAATGAGAAGAGGGAACATGGTTCGAGTACCATGATTCATAAAAGATTAAGAAGAGATAGCATGGTGCAGGTACCATGATTCATAGCAGATCGAGAGGTGGCCACACGGTTTGAGTACCATGACGTGTGGCGGTTAGTATTTCTGGTTTTTACCGGTTATTCCGTGGGGATTGTCTAGACTGAGATCAGAGGTGAATGAGTATGGGGCCAGAAGGCCTTAATGAACAAGTTTTAGTGGAGCATCCCTTGAAAAGGGAAATCGAGTGAGCTCCGAGGGATTATGGGTGTTATGCCAGTTGGAGTCGCAAGACTCAGGGATGAGTAGGGATGGTGCATTACGGGAGAATACGGACTGGGCTGGGCGACCGTCCGATAGTGGAGAGGTCACTTTCTGAGACCCGAGTAGTGTTATTTCCGTTTCCTGGAGGAGACGTAAGAGGTGATGAGATTTCGGTTTTTGAGTTTAGGGGTGAGCCCTATGGGATTGCACGGATGGTGATCTCCAACCAGAGTTTATGGCAGTAGGTCTGCCGCTAGGTAAAGATATAACTTGAACAGGTTGTCAGTGGGGACTGAGATGGTCAAGGACCAGGATACACCCTATTTGAGTATAATAGGGCATGTGTTAGCTGCAGCGTCGGACGATCAAGAGGAGTATATCAGGGCGGTGACCCTTATTGTCTTTGATGAGGAGTACGGTAGATCATTACTTCCAGACTAAGAGTCAGGGTCAATACTGGACAGTTGGGAGGTCTGGTGATGGAATGGTGTGAGACTCTGAATGACTAGAGGCAGTCATGGTGGAAAGTTCTGAGGATTTCATCTGAGTTGTGGGGCATTTGGAGCTGCTCGATCTCTGTCGGGAGATCATCGAGCGTTGCGTAGCACCTTCCAAGAGTAGGTCCGGTGATTTCTGGTGGAAACAGTCGGTGTGATAGGTTGCTGGTACGCCGATTGGGGTTGGTTCGAACCCTAAGTGGGGGAAAATCGGGTATTTTATTGAGGGGATTAGAGATTCGATCGAGAATGGTTAGAGATCTGGATACGGAGAGATCGGCAGTGCGAACTCATGCGCCCAGGGTTATTGGTGATTGAGACGAGGTGCAGAGCAAGATAATGGATGTGTGATGTTTGTAAAGGATGAGTGTCTCCACGGCAATCGGCCGTTGGTCGGAGACCTTGGGGTGAACAGAAATTCTTCGAGGTCAAAAGGGTGAATTCGAGATGGTTGGCTCGTAGGGTGAGTTCGGCGGTTGAGAAATTCTGGTTCAATGATGGGGCTGTTAGTCAGCTTGGGAAGGGCAGAAGTTGATTAGACAACCAATTCCAGGTTGTGGAACAGGAAGATCAGTGGATGAGACGAGATGTCGTGAGGTAATATGGTGGTGTATCGAGGTATCCGAATTTAATGCATTGGATTTCGGATGATTTTGAGTCTTGAGTGGAGATTGCATGTGGTAGGTCAAGCATCTATGATTCCAGTGGGAGTCCTTTCGGTTAATGTCAGAAAGTGAGATTGTCCAAGAATATGGATTGTAGCAGAGAAGGGTCTTTTATTATGGCGATTTCTGCCAGATATAGTGATCCATAATTTGGGTAAGTGCATGCACCTATATATGATTGGTCCGCGGAGTGTGTGAGTCAGTTAGAGGTTGTTGTGATGCTATGGGAAGCCGTAGTACTCACTAGTCAGAGGCTGTTTTGATGCTACGGGAAGCCGTAGTACTCACTAGTCAGAGGTTGTTGTGATGCTACGGGAAGTTGTAGTACTCACTAGTCAGAGGTTGTTGTGATGCTACGGGAAGCCGTAGTACTCACTAGTCAGAGGTTGTTGTGATGCTACGGGAAGCCGTAGTACTCACTAGTCAGAGGTTGTTGTGATGCTATGGGAAGTCGTAGTACTCACTAGTCAGAGGTTGTTGTGATGCTACGGGAAGCCGTAGTACTCACCAGTCAGTTAGAGGTTGTGGTGATACTGCGGGAAGCCGTAGTACTCACCAGTCAGTGAGAGGTTGATGTTGTGCTACGGGAAGACGTAGTACACACTAGTTAGCGAGAAGTTGTTATGATAAAGTACTCTTTGATCAGAGCATGGTGCAGAGAGTTTTAGGCATGGGGCGGCCCTGATTGGTGAGTTTTTGGGAACCTGGTGGTCGGACCAGGGGCGAGATCGGGGTCTCCTCAATGTTAGGGGATCATTATGTTCTGAGTAAGGTATGGTCATTGCAATCCGAAAGAATGGGATAAGTGAGGTACGCATGGGGTGCGGGAAATGAGTTCTGAGTTGAGTGCTTCGTTGGGACGAGTGGTTCCAACTCTGGGTCGGACCAAACTCCCGAGTTTGAGTTTGGCTCTGGTGGTGCTTTGGATAGGCGAGATGAGGTTCTGGATACTGAGGTGGGTTCCATGTTGAGGAGTAGTATTTGTCATCTGACGTCTTAGACAAGTGTGGGTTGGTACTCGGGTACGGGAGGCACCGCAAGTTGCTTAGAACTATGAGTAACAGATGACAGAGGTCGGGGTCGAGTCGATCATCAATTGGGAAGGTAGCATTCGCTTAGGGTTAAGCGGACTTCATTACTCGAGGGTCACATTGGGCCGATGTGGTTAGTAAAAAGGAAACCATGAAGACGGTTGGGATAATGCAACGGATGACCTTGGAGGTTCAACTATTAGGTCGAGATTAGACCTGGTACTCGGTGTTAAAAAGGGATACGAGGAATGGAGTTGAGGCTTTTGATTTTTTGATGTCTGAGGACACTTCAGAGCGAGCACGATTATTTCCTTAGGGTTTGAGGGTAGAGAGTTGATAATTCTTTGTTCGGTTGGGTTCTGATAGCAGTTCAGTGGATGATCCCTGTTGGGACGTGAACCCTCCCGTTTATTGGGTCGTGATTCGGATGGTTGCTATGTTTGGTATGAGGGATCGGTAGCCGATTGTTGGATTATGTCGGGAGAGAATCTGAAGGGTTGGTTTTCCTCCGGGATTGGGAATCCCTGTTGGGATCTAGGTGTCCAGAGAGGATGGAAGCTGTGTGGCATGAGATCCTATCGATGGTGCCATTTGGTTATGGGATTCGATCTGTATGTGGAGGAGCGATTTTGAGGGCGAAATCTAATTTAAGTGGGGGAGAATTGTAACATCCGGATTTCCAGGTATTATGTTTGATCATTTATTCTTTTGAGTAAAGGGGAGGGACTCGACGAGTTGAGGCGTAGACTCGTCGAGTAGGATCGCATGTGCTGACTGGATTAATGAACGGACTCGACGAGTCGGAAAGGGTGGACTCGACGAGTCCGCGCTGTGGATTGAAACCCTAATTCTCGGGGTCTGTGCCCTATTTAAAGGCCTTTATGGCCTCCATTTGCGGCCACTTCACCCCTGAGAAACCCTAGAGGGCAGAGAGATCGTTTGTGGTGCAAGAGGAAGGCTAATTCATAATTATTTGGTGTGTTTTAGCAAAGGGAAGGGAGGATTTCGAGCTAGGCAGTCTTGTGGGACTCAAATCTTCCATCATTTGGTGCAGAGCTGTTGTGGGAGGTAAGGATTCATGTCCATTTTCATTGAGTAATAGATTTCATGAATCTAGGGCTATTTCTCTTCTTTTTGGTAAGAGATCTAGTCTATGTGATGTTCCCTTGTGTCAATATCATCAGATCTGGACCTTGAGAGGTCCAGAGAGTCCCTATTCTCCAGCTTTATGTAGTCCTTTATGAGTTTGGGGCTTAGGTTATCATTTTAAGGGTTATTTTGGCATATAAAGGTGATAGTGTGATGCATGGGCCTAAAGTTCGAACCTTTTCGTGATTATCATGCTTGGGAAGGTCAGATCTATAGATTGGAGAAGCAGATCTGACCTCAGAAGGTCATTTGAGTGTGAGCATGGAAGCAACTCGCCGAGTTCATAAGTGGACTCGACGAGTCGAGTCGGGGTTGCCCCGCGATTCGTGACAGGAGGAACCCGTCGAGTGGAGGGATGACTCGACGTGCCAAGAGAGGCTGGAAGGATTTAGAGGAACCACATGGACTCGCCGAGTCGCCCATGTGCACTCGACGAGTCGGGTCAAAGTTTGATCGTTGACTTCCGTTGACCTTAGGGTTTTGGTCAAGTCTGATTCAAGGGAGTTCAGGGAGGGGTAGAATGGCCTTCTACCCAATCTTTAGAAATGGGGCTATGAGATAATATTGATCGCGAATGTTATTTGTATAATAGGAGGAGGCTAAGTCGGGACGTTGAGCTCGAGAGTTTATCCGACTTCATTGAGGTGAGTCTTCTCACTATACTATACCTGGAAGGGTACCTATGTGTGACAGGAAGGTCTTATATGCTATGAGATGTATGAGCTATATGTTGTTATGTGATATGTATGTGTTATGTATGTTATGTATGATAAGGACCGGAAGGTCAAGATGATATGGACCGGAAGGTCAAGAGGTTACGGACTGGAAGGTCGATACGGGTAGGACCGGAAGGTCTACCGGGATTCGGGATGGAAGTCCCCTAAGACATTTGGATCGGAAGATCACACAGAGATATGGCCTAGAAAGGCGTATGTGTTGTATGTGGTATTTGGGGAACTCACTAAGCATTTATGCTTACAGTTGTTGTGTTATGTGTTTCAGGTACTAGCGAGGATCGCGGGAAGGCGCCGGCATGGTCTGTACACACTCATGAAGATTTATGTACTTGAGATTCTGGGGTTGTTCATTGAGATATTATGTGATACAATGGGTTTTGTTATGAATGAATTATGTTTTAAAAATGAAAAATTGTTTGAAAATTTACGTTGTTACACTAGATCTTAGCTCCTTTTAGTCTCCAAGTTCATAAAAATGTCAACTTTATGGAGCATTTGTACCCATGCATGTGTTAAGACCTTTATTAAGATCTTTTTGAGCTCTTGAGCCCCATTAAGCCATACATGTGTGTAATGTTGCCAACTTTACGTGATAAGTGGTCTTATAGAATCAGATCTGAGAGTTTGGATTGAAGTCTCAATGAAATAAATGCTTAATGGAGTAGGGGGCAAGCTGGGGAGTATGTTGGGTGTACTTAGTTGGTACGTTACGCGTACTAGCCCTAGAAAGTGTACGCTAAGCGTGCAAGCTGAGTACGCCCCGCGTACTCAATAGATGGGCTTTTTGGGCTTGCATTCTCGGGTTGGGCCATAGGTTGGGTTTGCTTGATTTGGGCATTGTTGGGCCATTAGACTTCTAATTTGGGCTTCTAGCTAAGGGTTTGGGTTCTTTTCGACTTTAGGCCATAATGGGCTTCAGGTCCAATTTGGAAGATTGGGCCATATTTGGGCTTTTGGTGATCATTTAGGATTTGGGCCTTTGGGTAATAAGGTAGGCCTTGGCCTTAGGCCAAAATAGGAAAAGGGTAAAATGGTCTTTTACCATAGGCTTGGGCTAAGTATCTTGTATTATTGGTTATGGGCCGAGACCAAGTATTAATTAGATGTTGTTTTATGATGATAGCGCGGGGATTTTCCTGGCCAGCAGTTAGAGATTTATTCGAGTGATTTAGCAGCTTGAGGTGAGCTTCCTCACTATGTTTAGTAGGTCGAAGGCACCAATGTTGGCCCATGGTTGATTATGTTAGGATGCTAGATGTTTGCGAGACTCTTGCATGTGTTATGTGTTGGTATACTTACCGGCAAGGCCCGATGCCAAGCGGAGCCCGATGATTGTATTGTATGCTATTGTCTTTGTGATTATCACATGTGTTCATATGATTATTTGTTTATATGTTTACATGTGTACCGGGCAGGGCCCGATGCCAGGCGGGGCCTGATGACTAACAGATGTGTATACCGAGCCGGGCTCAATGTCCGACGGGGCTCGATGCCGCGCGGGACCCGATGTCGGGCGAGGCCCGATGAAGGGCGGGGGCCAGTATGTGTTTATTATGTATGGTATGTGGTAGTTTGGGGAACTCACAAAGCTTTGTGCTTATGCTTTTTAGTTTATGTTTTAGGTATTTCTGGTTCGAAAGGGAAGAGCTCGGGATGATTGCAGAGCACACACCATATTATTCCGCATTTTGTGATTTACTCTGATATGTTATGATGTATTGATACACTTTGTTCCACCTTGGTTCCATGATGATGTATTGGATTAAAGTTTTATTAATTTAAAAATGAAATTTTTGGTCTTACTTTTTGGGACGTTACAGTTTTCCACAAAAAAAAATACACTTAACAGACCATTTGACATGCCCCGTGTCAAAATGACACATCCCCGCATCAAAAGTGCAGGTCACCATTTTGTGCAGGATTTTGCTAAAAGCTTTGTAACTTGTTCCCTGAACCTCCAATGGCCACCAAACTTTACCAAGTGGTTGTTAAGGACGAAATAAGGGTTATCAACTTCTCAAATACTCAATTAAGTCTTATCCTCATGATGAATTAATTATTAAGACCTTTAAATGTCATCAAAGTTATAGGAAAGCATAAGATGACATCTAAGCATTCTAGTTAGCAATTAATAGGGGTGTTCGAAACCGGATATCCGAAAATTTCGGATAGAGGATTTCGGTATCCAAATCCATATCCAAATATTCATATATCCGAAAGTTCGGATACGGATTCGGATAGCGAAATCGGATATCCGAAAAAAAAACTTTTTTATCTACTTCATATTTTTAGTCTATACAAGTTATTCAGTTCTTTCAGTGTGAAAATTATAGTTTCCATACATACATGATACAGATTGAATATTTTAAATATCTACCCTAATAAATAAGAATTTTTTTGCCACTTGTCATCTTCTTATTCAATATGCCACATGGCTTTTTCTGATTTTTTTCATTTTTCTTTTTTTCCACTTGTCAATTTATGGTACTTTTCCTTTTTTCTTAAATTACAAAAATAAGTTTGACTAACCCCTTACACGTATCTTATATACTTACGGTATTGATTGTATTTTATTGAATTAAAATCTCATCATAATTGTTATACAAAACATATCTTTCATTCTTTTTCAAATCCGTTATATATTTAATCTGTTGCAATTTCACAGCCGATCTTTGATAGATATTCTATAATTATACAATTTAGAATCAAAGGAATTCAAATATTGTGATCCATCACTCTATTTGTGTATTATTATCCTTTTGAAAATTATATTCTTATGTTATTGTTACCACCAGTATTCGAATTATTGTCAACGATTCTACAAACATTTACATTGCATCATCATCACAACCGAATACACCACCATCTACATAAGGTTAGCAAATCATTTTGATTTAGTGATGAACTTCTTTTGCAAATCATCTGTTATTGTTTATGTGCTCAATTTTTTTTATTAATCTTATATTTTCCCTTCATTTGTCAACTTTTCATGTAATTCTTATATTCAAAGCCTTGTTGATGTAGGAATGCATATATGGTGTTCGATTAAATTCCTCAAAGAAATTAATTTTCTTTGACATTTAATTTTTTTTTTGTTATATTTGGGCTGCAGTTACCCTTTATTTCAGATTGTTGGTTGTTCTATAATTCTTGAAATGCTATTTACCCTTTTTTCCGGATGTTGTTATGCATATTGATGATATCCATCTGTTACTCTTTTCTTATTCCCCATCATTTTTATTATTAAGATAAAATTAAGGATACCGGCTAGAAGATTTTACTTTTGTGGGATTTGATTTTTTATATCATCAATAATGTTTATCAACATGGAAATATAATATTTGAAGTATGTTAAAGGTATAAATCGTTTACTGCACTAAACAATTACAACACATACTAGGTGTTGTTCCTTTTTAGTTAAATAATGGCTATTTTTTATTTTTTACACATATAACTAACTAATAGGTTCTTATGCTTATGTAGAATTCTCTAATTATACATACATAATTCGAAGTGTTAGAAAAATATGAGTTTAAAGATCTAATTTTACAAATGACAGGTTATGGGAAAGTATTTATAGTATCTTTTCACTTCATCCTTTAGCCATGTTTAACGACTTTTTATAACGTCTTTGCTGGCAGGTTATGGGAAAGTGTTTACATCACCAATAGCAGAAGGGAAAAAAGAATAATGAGAACATGACTTAATCTGCTAATTTTATCCCATCTTCTTTAGTACAATGTCATAATAATAATAACTTTATTCTAAAAGTATAATGCTTTAATTGCGCAGACATTTCAAAGTACATTTACTTAAATATAAATCCAAAAATGTTGTCATTTTCTAAAGAGATTGGCGTGATGGGAGGAGATGAAACTAGAATGCTATAATAAACTAACTCTTCTTAAGTTTGAGCTAAACGCAAGAAATAGAAACATATATTCTTGATTTGGTGATTATAGCATCCCACTTTTAATGATTATTTATCCCATAAATGGGATGTAACCACAGGAGATGAAGTATGACTCTTTAAATGACTTAGACTCAAGACATAAAACATATTTTCTAGCTACTGTGAAGCTATAGAAAACTCGACACCTCAAAAATCCTTCCTTAAAATGAACTTACCCGTCAAGGAAGGTATTATAATGTTTTTGCTTTTATTCATTTGCTGCATAGTATTTAATTTTAGTTATTTGTGTAATTTTGACATTTCGAATTGGATGGAATTGTATATGCAAGAGATTTGATGATGAGATGAGGTTGGTGTTTCGAATTGGATGGAGTTCCTAAAACATATGATCCTTTGTTGGGATGGTGTTTTGTAGTCAGTTTTGTTATTCGTCTATTTGTTTAATTGTTATCATTGTATTTATCATGTAAACATTTTCATGTTCAAACTTTGTAAAAGCATCTTAGGAAATATTAATTAGTGTTGTTTTGTGGTCCTTCCAAAGTCTATTAATTAGGATGTGTTATCTTTGATCCTAAAAGGAACGTTAAATACATTAAAATGCAATGTGGTCTTATAAATGTTATATGTTTCTACAAGTATGCAATAAAAAGTTGAAAAAAATATCTACCAATTAAACTATCCTTAAATAGTTAAATGTTTTTTATGTATATAATATATTTCTTCATTATAGCATCTTACTTTCATTTTTACCAAAAGATTTCCCAATTATATAAATAAAAGTGCATTAAGGACTTGAACGTAGAGGAACTTATTAAGATATCATTCTTTAAAAAGATCTATCAAATTAAAAATTATAAAGTATTTGTTTACTTTAAAAAATCAAAGGAAATCAACTTAATCCATTAAGTTGTTTGGGAGCCCAATGCCGACGGCATGGCCAAGGTCCCGACGGCTTGGCGGCTGGGCTAAGACTTGATCGTATTGTCATTTAGTAGCCATGGCGTGGCAGAGGATGGTCACGTGTGGCGACTTGCTGTAGTTGACTTTGATTTTGACCGTTGACTTTGACCTAAGTGTATTTTGGGTACTTTTAGCGGTATTTTAGAATGGTCACTATTTAATGAATTGGTGACGGGTAGAGCTGAGATTCGGAGGAGATATCTATTCAGCTATTTGTTTAGACTCAGTTATGAGTTTTCCTCACTCTACTTATAGGTCGAAGGCACCAAGACGGGCCCATTAGATTAGATATCCTGGTTGTTGTATGTTGCTATGCTGAGATATGTGCTCACTGGTTTTGTGATTAGATTGGTAGATCTATAGGACTACCTATGTGTGTTGATTATTGATTGTTATTCTATATGTCGGCATGTTATGGTTTAATGGGTTGAGGTGGACCAGCTGGTGCTGAAGGCCAAGATACCCATGGTGGTCCAGATAGACTGAAGGCATGCGAGGCGGTCCAGTCAGGCCGAAGGACCGGAGAGCGGTCTAGATAGGCTGAAGGCCGAAGCGGTGGTCCAGTCATGCTGAAGGCTCTGTATTCATGTTGTTGTTGTTATCTTGTATGGTGGTACTTTAGGGGGAACTCGCTAAGCTCTGGCCTACAGTTTCAGTTTATTATTTCAGGTACTTCAGATGACCGTGTCAAAGAAAAGGCTTGATCGTGCACATACTTCGGTTTTATGTTATTTGGATTTCGGAATACTCTGATTTATGGAAATACTCTTTTGAAATAATGATTTTCTAAACAATTATGGTTTGGGGTTATTTTTGAAAAGTTAAAATTTGTTGTGATTTTTGAGTTGTTACAAGTTGGTATCATAACCTTGGTTTGAGAGAATTGGAGGAGCATTCGTGTGAATCCAGACACAAACTAAGGAACTACAAAAGTTTTAAAACGGTTTTCAAAAATTGTTTTCAAAAGTGACCAAGGAAGGATGTGATGTGTACGATCCGTAGGAGCCAGGAAGTATACCCTAAGTGACCATATTGTTATTTGATATGATGTTTATGATAGAACAACATGCTAGTGATAGGCTAGGGATCTTTAGGAATTGCATGATAGAATTGTTTGATATATGATGCCTGGTAGACTAGGGTTACTTCTTGTATGGAATTGATATCATAACTGTAGTTGCTTAGTGTATGCATCACAATTATACATAACTAAGATTTTATAGATTGAGAATGTTTGGTTTGGCCTTATTTCATGTTCTTTGTTTGGTTGTGGGCTTAGGATAGAATCAAGTATTCGACTGTTATAGGATCCAATGTTATGTATGATTAGCATAAGCGAGTGTTGCAGGGTTGGTGGAAGTTTCATGAATAAGTATATGTGTGAGCGGTTGGCCAGATGAGAAATGTTTAGCCACCCTCGTGAGAGTGAGGATAGAATATATGCGTATCCTAGTTTTTGTATTTCCGTTAGGTGGTTGTGATGATTCTTTGGGACAAATAAGGGTATGTGTGGAAGGTAGTATGGGCACGTACTACTAATAGCACAGGAGCCGTACGCGTCGCAAGGAAGTCACAAACCCCGAGGGTTCATCTGTCTGGGATAGTTGTGATGTTATGAATTGTGAAGTTTCTGATATATTTTGGTTTATTTTTAGTATGGTGTTCACGAGGGGATCGGGTTCTCGATCGGGAGCGAGCGGTCAGGATAGGCCATGGATGACTGATGACCAGATTCAAGAGGTCATCGCCACTTAGGTGGTTACTGTTGTTCGGAGATCTATGTCGGAGATGTTTGGGTCTATCAAGACCGTTATGATTGAGCTCTTTGATGTTCGATACGCTTCTCTTACTGAGCTTGCCGCTCCTGCAGCTACCACAGTTGTTACTGCTGCATGGATTGGTGGGGGGAGCGCCTTCCAGTATCGGGACTTCGACAGTACAAAGCCCCCAGAGTTTGATGCAGTTCAGGATCTTGTTATTGCGATGAGATGGTTGTATGATGTGGAGGGTTGTTTCTTCACATCCTCTTGCCCTACTGACCAAAAGTTCAAGTACACCCTGAACCTTCTTCGGTCATGTGCGAAGTATTGGTGGAGGTTGGTGACTGGCTCGTATACTCCTAAGTAGAGGGCCGCTATGACTTGGGAGCAGTTCTCTGAGTTGTTTCGCACGAGGTATGTCCCCATGGTGGAGAAGGAGAGACTGGCCCAGGAGTATTTGGATCTGAGACAGGGGACTAAGATGGTGACGGAGATCACCAAGATGTTTACCGAGAGGGCTCTTTTTTTCCCTGAGTTTGCTGCTTCTAAGAAAGCTCATATGACCTGATAGTTGAGCATTCTCAAGAAGGATGTCCTCCAGTTTGTGTCCACCTAGCGGTATGGTTCACTTGTGGAGCTACAGGAGGCTGCAAGGAGGCGGGAGATCAAGATGGAGCTCCAGTCTAGGGAGCTGAGGCGGGCCCCTGTCTAGTCACAGCCTGCAGCGAAATGGTTCAGACCCTCTTATTCAAGATCTAGGGGCCAGAGGGGTCGCACATATGGAAAGTGCGGAAAGGTTCACAAGGGTACTTTCCAATCATCTACTGGATGCCACAAATGTGGAAAGGATAGGCACTTTGCGAGGGAATGTCGCCAAACGGCGCCAGTACCGAGCGCCAGGATTTGTTACCACTATAATCAGGTTGGTCGTGTGAATGTCAATTGTTTGTTGCTTGCCGCTAAGTTGGCACAGGCTCCAGTTCCAGCCACCCTCAGGATCACCAATGGATGCCAGGGTAGGGCAGAGCCGCCGATGGCTTGAGGTCGTGCTTTCTAGCTCATTGCAGAGGAGGCCAGGGCGACGCATCGTTACTGGTATGTTTATATTTGTATTTTGTCAAGTTATTTTATGATATGCTTATGTTATAATTATGTTAGGTACCTTCTTAGTGAACTATTTGCCTGCTCTTGTGCTTTTTGACTCGGGTGTGAGTCGATCTTTTGTATCTTAGATGTTCAGTAGGGGTTTTGATATGCCTCTTAGGGAGTTGGAGTGTCCGTTGCGGGTTTCTATCGCCAATGATCATGGGGTTTCTACATCTAAGGTTTATCAGGGTTGTGTCCTGGAGATTTTTGGGATACCTTATCCGATAGATTTGATTCCTATCCCCATGGGGGATGTGTGTGTGATAGTGGGGATGGATTGGCTGAGCAGGTTTGGTGCTATGATAGATTGTGAGGGTCAGCGGGTGGTGGTTCGAACACCAAGTGGGGGAGAATTGGTTATCTAGGGAGAGGGTACCAGGATTGGGTCACCTTTTTGTTCCCCTGTCAGGGCTTGACAGTATATTCAGCATGGTTGTATGGGTTATCTTGCCTATCTGGTTGATACTCAGGTTGGGGAGAAGGCTTCGATTTCTGATGTGCAAGCTGTTAGAGAGTTTGCTGATGTGTTTCTGGAAGAGTTACCCGGTGTGCCTCCTGAGAGGCAAGTTGAGTTCAGGATTGATTTAGTTCCAAGTGCAGTTCTGATTGCCAAAGCACCGTATCGATTGGCACCGCCTAAGATGCATAAGTTGACCTCTCAGCTTCAGGATCTGTTCGGCAAGCAGTTCATCAGACCGAGCAGTTCGCCGTGGGGAGCACCGATATTGTTCGTCAAGAAGAAGGATAGTTCGCATAGAATGTGCATTGATTATCGGGAGTTGAACAAGTTAACTGTGAAGAACTATTATCCCCTTATGTGGATTGATGACCTCTTTGATCAGTTGTAGGGTGCATCTTGGTTCTCCAAGATTGATTTGAGGTCATGGTATCATCAGGTGAGGGTTAAAGAGGAGCACATGGAGAATACTGTGTTTCAGACTTGTTATGGTCATTACGAGACCGTGGTGATGTCGTTTGGGCTCACCAATGCGCCTATGACATTTATGGATTTGATGAATCGGGTGTGTAGGTTGATGCTCGATCGATCAGATATTGTTTTCATTGATGATATCTTGGTGTATTCCAAGACTAGGGAGCAGCATGAGGAGCACCTTCGAGAGCTTCTATGGGTTTTGAGGCAAGAAAGGTTGTATGCCAAGTTCTCGAAGTGTGAGTTTTGGCTACGAGAGGTCCAGTTCTTAGGGCACCTCGTTAACTAGGATGGGATATTGGTCGATCCGGACGAGATCGAGGCGGTTATGCAGTGGGAGGTCCCGATGTCTCCTTCTGGGGTCTGGAGTTTCTTGGGATTAGTAGGGTATTATCGGAGATTTATTCAGGACTTCTCCAAGATTGTTGTTGTTGGATTAAGGTGTCTAAGCCAATAACTAAATTGGTATATTCTTGAATTAGAAGCAAAGTCCTTTTTGGGTTGCCCTCAAAACTAGTAACTAATTAGAATGACAGTTGGAGATAGAGGATAATTCGCTAGTTTATTATATGAATAAAAAACTAATTGGAAATTGAAATATATGATTTATTAATAAATTATATGATTAATATATTAAATGGAAATAGTTGTGATTAATTGATTAATTAGAATTGATTTGAATTTAATTCTAAGATTAATTAGAATTAATAATTCAAATGACTCTTTGGTTTCCATGGGAGTTTCCTTAAACCAGTATAAATAGGACACTGTCACAACTCAAAATTTTAGACCTAGCATGGTCTAAACCCTAACCAACTACTAGTGTAAACTACATTGCAATCCTTGGCGCATTGTATCCCCTATCCTATGGCCATTAGGACATGTTTATAAACTAGTAACTAAGAATAGATTGAAAACTATGTTTGATTAAGCAAGTATAAGTTAATATAAGTTAAAAGACTAAGGTTTAAGCCATAAAATAACCCACCACTTTGAGTTTACGGCCTAGGAATTTATTTGCATATAGTTCACGGTCCAAAACATCTGAAATAATGGTTCATGGTCCAAAGTATCAAAGCAAGAGAGTGTTCACAGTTTTAGGAATAAGCCAAAGGTAGTTCACGGTTAGAATTAATGAACAAAAGGAGTTCACGGTTTAGAATGAAGATTTAAATGTTGTGTATGACCGTGAACTAGGCATGAGCAAACGGACCGAAACGGCCGGAACAGGCCCGACCCGGACCCGAACCGGGAACCGGTTTCTGCCAAAATCAAGAACCGAACCGGCCCGACGGTTCTACCGGTTTCGGGTCCGGTTTTTGCCGGTTTTCGGTTTTGGAACCGGTATGATTTGACACACTTCCTTGTGGGGCTTGTAACTCATTCAATTTTTAACCAAATCAAGCGTTTTTATAGTCTAAGCTTAACTACAAAACCTAAAATACGTGTAGGAAAAAGATTCAGGTCAAAAAAACTTAAATTGAGTGAGTTATGCACATTTGAACAACAAAGTCAGATTACGTTTAATTGTTGTAACATAAAAAATTTCTGATTTGACACCCTTCCTTGCGGGGCTTGTAACTCATTCAATTTCTAACCAAATCAAACGTTTTTATAGTCTAAACTTAACTACGAATCCTAATCTACATGTAGGAAAATGATTCAGGTCAAAACATGTTAAATTGAGTGAGTTATGCATATTTGAACAACAAAGTCAGATTACATTTAATTGCTGAAACATAAAATAAATTCTGATTTGACACCCTTCTTTGCGGGGCTTGTAACTCATTCAATTTTTAACCAAATCAAGCGTTTTTATAGTCTAAACTTAACTAAAAATCCTAATCTACATGTAGGAAAAAGATTCAGGTCAAAAAAAGTTAAATTGAGTGAGTTATGTACATTTGAACAACAAAGTCAGATTACATTTAATTGCTGAAACATAAAAAAAAAAATTCTGATTTGACATCCTTCTTTGCGGGGCTTGTAACTCATTCAATTTTTAACCAAATCAAGCGTTTTTATAGTCTAAACTTAACTACAAATCATAATCTACATGTAGGAAATAGATTCAGGTCAAAAAAAATTAAATTGAGTGAGTTATGCAACTTTCAAAATTTGAGTGAGTTATCCGGTCCGGTTCCCGGTTTTGGGCCGGTTCCAACGACCGGTTCTTACCGGGTCCCGGTTCCAAAAATTGACGAAATTATAGTACCGGTCCCGGCCCGACCGGTTCCATCGCGTTCCGGTTCCGGTACCGGTTCAGACCGGTTCCCCGGTCCATATGCTCATCCCTACCGTGAACACAACCCAAAGGCCATTAGGGCCGTAAACACAATGATGTAGATTCAAAATCCTAGTGTTCTAGATGGAAATTGGCCACAAACACCCTTAAATATCTCATATATTCAACATACCAAGGTGATAGAATTCATTTATCAATGCAACCGCCTCATAAGTTCCTTCACATATAAGTCACAACTTAGAACCATTTCTCTCATTTCACACAAGCAGTAAACGAAAACATTCTCTTTTCTCTCTCAAGTAAAAAAGCCATATTTCTCCCATTCTTAAGAAATCAAAGACCAAAGTCCCCTGCATCATATAATTGAAGCTTTATCCCTAAGATACTAAAGTAAGTATTCTTCAATTATTTAGTTTTATAGAATACTTGTGTTGTTAAAGATCATCTTATTCACACACTATTGTGTGTTTAAAACCATTAGGATCACGACATCTTTCGTGTATTATAGCCCGAAGATCACCGCTTTCATCTCAATATCTAGTCAAAACCGCACATAAGGTGAGTTCATACCCCCATATTTTATCCAAGCTTTTTCAATGTTTTAGGGGGGGGGGGGGAATACAAGTAAAACACAAGAAATCTTGTGTTTAAAAATATAATTTACTTATTATGTTTTCTTACCGTTAATAGGTATTTATACGTGAAAATTGTTAAAATGTGGAAATAAACTTATAAACTATAATAGGTATAGTTTATGGAGCATATGAACTATTTTTACAAACTTATAAACTATAATAGGTATATTTTATGGAACAAAGGGATCTTTTTACAAAACTACATGTTACTTACAAAAAGGTTTTTCACTTTATGTAAACTAGTTAATACAGGATTGTGAACCGCTTGATGTACCAAATTTGGTACCCGTTAAAATCTTAATTATAACCAGAGTCTCCTGGAGGGAGAGCGTGAGTTTGTGTATAGATCTATATGGGACTAACAATCCCGCGCCCTGACTGTTAGCTACAGTTGGAACGGAAGTTCAAGGGTGACAAATGTCATTAACTTTACGACGCCTTAATAACATCGTGTAGACCATTAGTCATATTAGTATGGTTATAATGAATATTCACAATAATTATTAACTAATTATTTACGTAAAGATATACTTTTACACAGTCTTAAGGGGAAATAACTCTGTGATTATTTAGTGCTTACATCAAGGTTATATAAAATTAATGTCCGGTAGACAGTGGACTGTGTGACATCCGCCTTACTTCCTGTTCCTTGTTTGGTTGTGGGCTTAGGGCAGATGCACCCAATCGACTGTCTATTCGATCTCGATTTTATATAACTCGTATGTACTAAGTAATCATAGGAGGGTATTAACTTCATATCTAGTTTACAGTGCAAACACGTCTTCAATTAGTTTTACTTATGATTAAAACTACATATCATTAAATTAAGTATGGCAATAATATTTGTACTTTTCGGTCTTGGAAGGTTTAAAACTACAATTCGATTTATGGAAAATATAGGATTTTCCAGGATAAACATCATTATTTTACAAAAGGTTCAACACTTATTTACAAACTAGTACAACACAAAGGACCTTTAATTGTTAATTCTATGATTTCCTTAGCTTATACATTAGTGCTATATATAAATAATATCTGATAGGCATTGGAATGTGTGACTTGCGCCTTACTTCCTGTTCCTTGTTTGGTTGTGGGCTTAGGGCAGATTCATACATTCAACTGTCCGTTCGATATTAGATTATATATAGCTAGTATAAATTAAGTGATCGTAGAAAGAACTATTGTGGTCACCATTTTACTAAGAAAATATAGGATTTTCTGAAGGAAACACATTCATCATATCTAAAAGGATCATTATTGTTAATTCTGTAATTTCTTGGTGAATACGTTAGAGTTATATATAATGAAGATCCAATGGACATTGGAATGTGTGACTTCCGCCTTAATTCTTGTTCCTTGTTTGGTTGTGGGCTTAGGGCAGACCCACACATTCAACTGTCTATTCGATCTGTATTATATATAATTTGTATTCACTAAATGATCGCAGAAGGAACGAGTACGGTCATATTACTCATTAAGAAAATATAGGAAATTCTAGGAGGAACAAGCGAAATTTTCCAAAGAACAAAGAGTATACTTTTTATAACAAAAATACTTATGAACTCACCAACTTTAATGTTGACACTTTTTCAAACCACTTGTATTTTCAGGAACGTTAGTAGACAGGTACCCCCTCAGGTGTTGCGAAGACGGAGCATAGTAGTATTACGTCTTATCTTGTGCTATAGTTTTAAATGTAAATCATGAAATGTTTTGAACACAATGTAAACTTTATATTATTAATACAATGGCTGTTGTTACTTTGCTTACTATTATACAATTGTTGTGATACTATACATGACGTCCTCCGCCCTTGAACGTTTCCGCCGTTCCGGTTTGGGGGTGTAACAGACACCATGGATGCCTATTTTTGACAAACATATACTTGCTTTCATAGAGCCGAATTTATGTTCAAGTCCCCTCTCTCCTCAAGTCTTCTTGGTACTAGGGTTTTGGGTACAAGCCATTAGAGGCATCCACTCCTTTGGTGCTAGCTTTCCAAGATCTAGAAGAAGGATTCTACTTTGATTATTTACAATAATAATCAAAAGGTATGTAACCCTAATTTTATGTATGAATTTCGATTTCATAACCTCTCTCCTAGGGTTTTCTTGATATTCATAGTTAGTTGTTATCAATAGAGAAACATAGATCCTTTCTAAGGTGCATGTGAACTTAAGGGTTTAAGTGTTTTTCTGCCACATGTAATTTTTTAGTTATAACCTAGAAAACTCATCAGTGGTATCAGAGCCATAAGTTTTCTATTTGATTGTGCACTAAAATGAATTGGTCAAAAAAAAGTATAAGGGATTAGGATTAAATTTGAATGATTTAAATTAATTGTTTAATTGGTAAATAATTATTTAATACATGAAATTAAATTATTTAATTAACTGTTTAATTGGTAGATAATATGATTTGAATTTATTTAACTAATTGTTTAATTAAGATAAAAGATTAAATCATTATTTAGTTTAAAATTAGTTATTATTAATTGTTTAATTTGAAAAAATTAAGTTTAAACCCTCGTATTTTAAAAAAGTTAAAATACATCTTATACGATATATATGATTAAAAGTTTAATATATTGTATGTATAAGATAAGTAAGTCAAATCGCTAGTATGCCTCATTCACGAAGCCATACTCTAAAGGGGGTATAAGGAAGCGACCTATAAAATGATTGTTGAATAGGTGTCCACTCTCACCCACCGCTCCCTTGTATGGTGGAGGGTCGTTAGTCGAACGGATTTTATAGGACATAACTTCTTAAAAGCATGATACTATAAAGTAACTAAACCTTTTGAATAAATCCTAATTCTAGTTACTTTAGAAAAAATGTGAAATTATATGCTAATCCATGAAAATGCACATTTTTTCCCTATGAGTCGTTAGTGGAGCGTGTGTGGTTAACCGACACACTAGTTTGGGACTATGAAGGTGAAATAATGAAAAAACTCATGTTTATGATTGTTGATGGAGCATGTGTGGTTAACCGACACATCAATGCGAGATCATAAATTGATTGAGGGTGTTTGAGCGGCTTTGCATGGTTATTCACATATTAATTATGATCCTTAGCATCCCAGTCACAACTGGTAGGAGCATAATCGAGATTAAACATGTCATTGATAAGATTCAATGAATCTCAAAAGATCTAGGAGTTTCATGTGATTGAAATTGGTTAGATGACTCTGCCTACCTAAAATATATTCGAATTTGACTACGGCGTCCCTCTTCAAAGGTCGAATCGAAAGTATGGATCATAGCCTTAATTTAAATATGGGTTAATAATTAAGGATTATAATCAACTAACTTGAATTCTCTCTTCTCCTAATAATAGATGTCAAATCAAGATAATAATGGTCTTCCTGGTTCTTGCAGAAATGGTTTTCCTCAATCTTTTGGAGATGATCTTCCACTTTCAAGCCAAGGTGAAAATGTATTCCTTTCCTTAGGAAATCGCGGAACTAGAGATCGTCTCTCTTCAACTCTTCCACCACCTCATCCTCCTGTGACTCTCCCAACGTCACGAGTTGAAAGATATGAAACAACTCAAGCCCTTTTGGCATGTAAACATGAATATGGAAATTCTGTGTGTGCGCACATTCTGAAAATGAATTTGTACATTGAAAAATTGGATAGGATGGGTTTCGTATTTCCAAGGGAGCAAGCCATTTATTTGGTTCTTATCTCGCTTCCTAATTCGTATCGTCAGTTTGTTGAGAACTTTCATATGAGGAATCTCGATGTGACCCCAATAGATCTGACCCAAATTTTGGTGGTTATTGAGGAAGAAATGCTTAAAACACATTTGAAGCAGAGATGCTTATAGGGTATGATTCCAAGGTTTCCATGGACATTGGAAATGGTAACATTGGTGATCCAGAAAAGATTTCTCTTCCCAGTGGAAAGGGGTCGTCTAAGGTCAAAATGTTTGATCGTATGGTTCAGAGAAAGGCTTGTTTTGGGATCGTTCCATGTGTTAAACCTAAAGATTCCATTTGTTTCTACTTCTAATTGAAGGGACACTGGTTGCGAAGCTGCCCAAAGTACCAGAAGGATCTTAGAGATGGTAAAGTCAATTCGTATGACTCTACTTTAGGTACATCCATTATCTAACTCCATTGCTTTATAAGTTCCTATTCTTAGACTCTTAATACATAATGTGATGATCACATTTTGATGGTATTGCAGTATCTAAAAGGAAGAAGGAAACTTAAGTGAAGTGAGCTAAATATGATCCTGGGAAATGGACTTTGGTCACATGGTTCGATGGTCAGATGTTGGAGCTACTACTAGGGAGTTAGGATAATTTAATAAATTACTATTACTCTTCAGAAATGTCTAGAAATATAGTATTTCATTTTATGCATTGTAAGGACACGTTCCAATTTTCTTTTAGCAATAAAATGAAGTTTTGGTTTACATAGTTGCATTATCTTATTTCCTTGCAATGGCATTAATGAAACTGTTGGTTATGTTTCTAATAATAGCAATATTCATTGTGGATTTGATTCTTATGATATCTCTTGTGGTAATATCATAATTAACCAAGTGAACGGAAATCTCATTACCAACTTGACTGATACTTGGAATCGTACAATTCGAATTGTATTATATATGAGATTCTTGTTCATTGGAAAATTATGACTCAAATCATTGTTCACATGTTTATGTGAGGCAAGTGAAGTACTAATGGATCTAGTACACGTTGATATCTTCAGATCCACCACAAGGGACGATAACTCTATTCATCATGATTTACTGATGTTTTAATAAATATTGTTTTGTTTATAAGATTGAACATAATTCTAATACTTTTAAAATTTTCAAAGAGTAGTCGAAATAATAGAAGAATTTGTCAGGCAGAAAGATAAAAGATTCTCCAATCTAAAAAGAAAGGAGAATGCTTTAGTATCATGTTTTATGATCGTCTTAGTAATTGTGGAATTATATCACAATAAATCCTCCAAGAACATCTTAGTGCAATTTTATGACTAAGAAGAGGAATAGAACATTGTTATAAATGGTTCGCTCATAAGACGAGTTATACTTTGTTCCCAATCAAAGTTTTAGAGCCATGCTCTAGTAACAATGAATCATATCTTAAAACTCATTTCAAAAACTAAGAAGGATAACAACACCTCATAAAATGTAGAGTAATAATGTTGTCTTACTCTAGCACATTTAGAATTGGAGTTGTGATGTTTTCGTTTATCGAAAAACAAGCTGAGACCCATTCTATGAAGTGTTTTCTTGTCAAAAAAATTCACGAACTTTTGAATATTTGTTTTAGCTTATCAAGGAATGTTTCTTGAGAGAATAACTCATATGTCAAGAAGTCAGTGGGAGTCTTATTGATCTTGAGAGTTTCAAGAGTCAGCCGACAATGATCCTTTTAGTTATCACTAGCATGCGACATGAGGTTGATAAGCTGTTGTGTTTTTATTCTAATTTCTGTGCACTTCTAGTTGAGTTGGCAACCCCTATGAGTTTTATGTTTTTTATTTAACTACAAAAGGCTAAGCACGTTGGTCAATGAAAGTACATTGATCGATATGGGTGAGTTGCTAACAACATGGAAGCACTGGTGGGCTTTTGATATGCCATAAGGCAAGAAATTTAGGTTAAGCGAAGTTCAGTCCATGAAGGAGAGCTAAATGTGATTTTGGTTTGTCATTAACCTTATCTTATGACTGTAGGTTGAAAAATAAAGTTCTACATGGATGGGAACATATGCACCTTTAAATCTAGGTGAAAAAAGGTTTCTCTCTAGTTCATGAAAATGATTATGAGGAAACACTTTTGTTGATAGATTTTAAGGATCTAATAAAGATCAACATGGATATTGGTTGTGTTAATTGCATTCTCAAATTCACAATATGATTACGGCATCCCTCTTCATATTTCGAATTATGAGGAATGGAAAGGAATTGTTTAAACTTTCAGTAGATATGTTTATCACGTCTTGAAAGAGGTTAAACACATACACTATCCAGATAAAGTGTATAAGCTTAAGAACCCTAATTTGAGGCTTGACGAAGCATCGCGAAATAGGAATTTGTACTTCCATGAGAAAGTCAAAAGGTATTGATTTCTAGAAGTTTAGTTGATTTATGAGTACCTGTCAAAGCTAGTGGGAGCATAATTGTTATGTCTGCTATTGCATGTTGACAATACTATCGATAGGGAACAATATCTCTAATGTACACATTGCAAAAGTTGGGAACTGTTATGCTATAGTGGACATACGGGAGATGGTGTTCATACTTCGTTACGAATCTAAAGGTTTAGATTGTGTAGCTTAATAGAACTTAGTCAAAGGCATATAAGAATATTATGTTCAAATGATTCAACATTGGACATTCTATATATGGAAATATTATAGCATGTAATTGAACACATATTGGAACCTTGTAATAATGAGTCGAGTCCCATATGCTTCGGATATATGATCGATTACATACGCTATAATATTCAATTATTCTATTTTTTGAAATGCTTTTAGCATTGTGTGAAAAGGATTAGAATTGCTTGTGACTGAAGTTGTCAAACAACTATCAAGAACGCTCTAAGTTTTTACCGAAGAATTGGTTGCTTGTGGACAGTTTGAAGTGTGAAATTATTTGGTAAGGACCATAGTGACATGCTTTGGATTGAGATGATTCTTGGTCAAAATTGATGGTCATATGAAAATATGGAAATGTTTCAATAATGGGAGATATTTGAAAAATCTACATGTGAGTTGGAAACTTAAATGCAAGAGAAGTGTTCAAGGAGTGTGCCTTGAATTTGAGACATTATAACCACATAATTGTTTTTGGTAACAAGTTTTAGTGGAACATTCTGTAATATCGAGGGCTCCGTCTCTATGACATTATAACCCTGACATCACATAACGGCAATGCATGTAAAGATGAAATTCCACTACATCTTATATAGCGATAAGAATTTAGAATCATGAATTGAGAATCATTGGACTAATGTCTAATCGATCTATTCACAAAGGAAGAACCTTTGAGAGGCATAGTATGCATGTTTATAATATGACATGGCTGATGTTATTTAATTCAAGTGGTTAGTTGATTGCTCGAAACATTATACAATGAATAAATTCATAATTGTTATGGTGATTAAATAATATAGATTTATTTATGATCAATGGGTATGATGTAATAGTTAATTAATTTATTATTGTGTTTCACTTTGCATGTTTTTACTTCCCTGAGTAATTTTGATATTATTCAAAATTCCACAGTCATTTATACTTTTGGAAGTAAGTAGTGAATTAAGACTGTCATGAACTGATTGTAGATTGTCGATTAAGGTTAAGACATTGTAATTTGAATTGCTACAGTATTCATGAATACATTGAAAATAGGGATTTTAAGTATTGGATAAACCCACGCTTAGAGATTATTTCACGGATCTTGTCAAGAGTAATTCTAAGACGATAATATCTTTTATTCTTAAAGCAGATATATATAGTTCATTGTTTACAGATTAATTATGCATTGGTTTACTCAAACGCATCTCGTAATTGGATGTTATAAAGGGTAATTCCATGTGTGATTTAGTGTGTGAATGGTATAAGTATGTAGTCAATGTAATTCGTTCCTTTTGCCCTAACAAGAAAAGCGATATCATTGGGCCCCTTGATGATTTGATGTTGACTATATATAGTGTTGGGTCCAGCTTAGACTAATTGATGTGCTCAATTTGAAGTCCAATCAAGTCTTTACAAATCGCGAAATCGGGAAACATAATTTTGGACAATGTGATTGATTATGATCCATGTCTCGCGTTCATACGATATCTTGAAGAACGAAGGAATAGCTAATCACTTATCTTAGGGCCAATAGCTGATTTGAATCAGAGTTCGGCAGTGGCTTTGGAAAGCACTCTTTGTTGTTTATTTCAAGGTCTATACTTGCAATTGTAGTTACAGACTTATCCAAGTGGGAAACTGTTTGATTAAGGTGTCTAAGTCAATAACTAAATTGGTATATTCTTGAATTAGAAGCAAAGTCCTTTTTGGGTTGTCCTCAAAACTAGTAACTAATTAGAATAACAATTGGAGATAGAGGATAATTTGTTAGTTTATTATATGAAAAATAAACTAATTGGAAATTGAAATATATGATTTATTAACAAATTATATGGTTATATATTAATTGGAAATAGTTATGATTAATTGATTAATTAGAATTGATTTGGATTTAATTCTAGGATTAATTAGAATTAATCATTCAAAGGACTCTTTGGTTTCCATGGGAGTTTCCTTAAGCAAGTATAAACAGGAAACCATGGATGCCTATTTTTGGCACACATATACTTGCTTTCATAGAGACAAATTTATGCTCAAGTCTCCTCTCCTCAAGTCTTCTTGCTACTAGGGTTTTGGGTACAAGCCATTAGAGGCATCCATTCCTTTGGTGCTAGCTTTCCAAGATCTAAAAGAAGGATGCTACTTTGATTATTTACAATAATAATCAAAAGGTATGTAACCCTAATTTTATGTATGAATTTTGATTTCATAGCCTTTCTCCTAGGGTTTTCCTGATATTCATAGTTAGTTGCTATCAATTTAGAAAACATAGATCCTTTCTAAGTTGCATGTGAACTTAACGATTTAAGTGTTTTTCCGCCACATGTAATTTTTTATTTATAACCTAGAAAAACCATCAGTTGTACCACTCACTTGACTAACAAGGAAGGGTGTGGATTTCCTATAGGGACCTGAGCAGCAGGCTATATTTGAGACTCTGAGACAGAAGTTGTGTGAGGCACCAGTGTTGACCCTCCCTGAGGGTGTTGAGGATTTTTGTGTATTTTATGATGCATCCATCACTGGTCTACAAGCTATGCTTATGCAGCGTGGGAGAGCAATTGCTTATGCTTTTCGGCAGCTAAACACGCATGAGGTCTGTTATCCGACTCATGATTTGGAGTTGGAAGCAGTGGTATTTGCTCTCAAGATTTGGCGGCATTACTTGTATGGGGTGCGGTGTACTATTTACACAAATCACAAGAGTTTGAGATATCTCATGGATCGGCCAAATCAGAATATGAGACAGCGTAGGTGGCTTGACGTGGTCAAGGATTATGATGGCTAGTTTTACTATTGAGAGTCTGTATATGAGGGTATTGATTGATTCTTCGCTTCTTGATCTGATTAAGGAGGATCATGCCAAGGAAGTCAAGAAGGAGAATTGTAAACATGAGAGAATCAGGGGTGAGGTTGACAAGTTCGCTACTAACAGTCGTGGATTATTGACCCAATATGGATGGGTTTGGGTGCCATATTTTGGTTGGGTCAGGCAGACTGTGTTGGAGGAGGCACATAAGTCCAGGTTTTCGATACACCCCAGAGCCACCAAGGTGTATCGGGATTTGAGGCTTAGTTATTGGTGGTTGTGCATGAAGAGAGAGAGAGAGAGATAGCCTGGTATGTTGAGAGGTGTTTGACGTGTTCGAATGGTTAAGGCTGAGCACTAGAGTCCGCATGGAAAGCTGCAGCCATTGGAGGTTCCCATGTGGAAATGGGAACATATCACTATGGATTTCATCACCAAATTACCTCAGACGACTAAGGGATTCGACGCGATATGGGTTATCGTGGACTGTCAAATCAAGAGCGCTCACTTTTTACCCATTCGAGAGAGTTCTTCGGCCGAGAAAATGGTCGATTTGTATGTGCGCGAGATTTTTGCTCGACATGGTATTCCAGTCTCCATTGTATCTGAGCGAGATGTTCGGTTCACATCTCGTTTTTGGCAAAAGTTCCACGAGGAACTAGGTATGAGGTTTCATATTAGCACTGCTTATCATCCGCAGACTGACGATCAGAGTGAGCGGACCATTCAGACACTTGAGGACATGCTGAGAGTTTGTGTCATAGACTTCGCGGGATTTGGAACTCCTACCTTCCCTTAGCTGAGTTTTCTTATAACAACAGCTATCACCCTAAAATCGGTGCACCGGTTTTTGAGCTTCTCTATGGGAGGAAGTGTCGTACCCCAGTATGTTGGGGAGATATTGGTCATAGGTTCATGGGAAGGACTGAGGTAGTCCTTCAGATGTCGAAGCTTATTCAGCAGATTAGACAGAGGTTGTAGACAGCTCAGAGTCGGCAGAAGAGTTATGTCGACAAGCGTCGATCTAAGTTGGAGTTTCAGGTCGGTGATATGGTTTTGCTGAAGGTATCATCCTGGAATGGTGTAATATGCTTAAGGAAGAGGGGAAAGTTGGAGCCCCCGGTATATTGGGCCATTTCGAGTGATTTCCAGGGTTGGAAAGGTAGCTTACAGTTTGGATTTGCCTGAGGAGCTCATTCAGATTCACAGCACCTTCCATGTTTCGTAGCTATAAAAGTGTGTGGCTGACGGTTCAGCGGTTATTCATTTGGATGATGTTTAGGTTGATGATCGCCTGAATTACATTGAGAGGCCAGTGGCGATTTTAGATCGGAAGACGAAGGCCTTGCTCAACAAGGTGGTGTCTTTGGTCAAGGTCCAGTGGCAGCATCGGAAAGGTTCCGAGTGGACCTGGGAATCCGAGGCAGAGATGAGGGAGCATTACCCAGAGTTGTTTGCAGCAGCAAACTTCGAGGATGAAGTATGATTCAAGTGGGGGAGAATTATAACATTCGGATTCTTGGAGGTATTATAATTTATTATATTTTTGAATTTTGGGCAGTGCCACGTCATGGTGAAGGAATCACGTGAGGTGGCAATGGTCGTTGTATCGCAGGTTTTAAATGGTCGTCATGACGTGGCATCTGTTTAATAAGAAACCCTAATTTCCTTGGGTTTTCGTTGTATTTAAGGGAATTTGAGGGCTAGGGTTGCTCACCCTCAGCGTCTATTACACTCCCTTAACCTCCAAGCAAACCCTAACCTCCATTTTTGCTCTCTAAGCCTTTTATGTTAATTTTTAGGGATTTAAGAAGAAGGAGGCGACTTCTAGGCCTGGATTCAGCAAGCAACTATCTTCACCGTCTTCTTGTGCATCTTCTGGAGTCTTGAAAGTCCCCAAGTTCCAAGTTTTTTCGTTTAAAGTGCATAGATCTAGGTTTATATGCCTTAATCTTCACGTCCTTGATTATTGGGTGGTGAGATATCATAAATATTACAACTTTATGAATCTCCATGTCATTTTGGACCTTAGATGCTTTGGATTTGGAATAGCATTGAGTTTTACCATCATGCATGGAAGATTTTGCCAAAAACCCTCATTTTGACCTAATAGAGTCTAATACATGCATTGGACATACATGCCTAGAAAGTAAGGATTTTTATGTTGTTCTTTGATGCTAGAAGCGTTCTGGAAATGGGGATCTAGTTGTCTTCAACAGAAAGTGCTTAATAGGTTAAGTCAAGCTTTGTTCTTGCCCTTTTGGGTTTCGAAATGGGCATCTCTATCCCTTGGAGAGTATAAAGGGGTAAAGTTAGAAACTTTATCCACTTGGACCTTAGAATGGACTAGATCTTGGCTTTCGAGCTCTTAAGATCAAGGAAATCGACTTAATCCATTAAGATGTTTAGGGGCCTAGTGCCCACGGCATGCCCAAGGTCCCCACGGCGTGGTGGCTGGGCTAAGACTCGACTATTTTGTCATTTAGTAGCCACGGCGTGGCCAAGGATGGTCACGGCGTGACGACCTGCTGTAGTTGACTTTGACTTTAACCGTTGACTTTAACCAAGTTTGACCTAGTGATATTTTGGGTACTTTGAGTGGTATTTTAGAATGGTCACTATTTGATGAATAGGTGACGGGTAGAGCTGATATTCGGAGCAGAGACCAATTTAGCTATTTGTTCAGACTAAGAGGTGAGTTTTCCTCACTGTACTTATGGATCAAAGGCACCAAGGTCGGTCCATTGGATAAGATATCCTGGTTGTTGTATGATGTTATGTTGAGATATGTGCTCACTGGTTTTGTGATTAGACTGGTAGATCTGTAGGACTACCTATCTCTGTTGATTATTGATTGTTATTGTATATGTTGACATGTTATGGTTTACTAGGTTGAGACGGACCAGCTAGTACTGAAGGCCAAGATACCCAGGGCAGTCCGGATAGACCGAAGGCCTACGAGGCGGTCCAGTTAGGCCGAAGGCCCGGAGAACGGTCTAGATAGGTTGAAGGCCGGAGCGGCGGTCCAGTCATGCTGAAGGCTCTGTATGTATGTCTAGGGGTGTTGATCGGGTAATTTTTTCGGGTTTCGGGTAAATCGGGTCGGGTAATTCATGTTAAAAAAAATACATGTTACCCGACCCAAATTAAATTCGGGTAATTCGGGTTTGGGTAATTCGGGTAACGGGTCGGGTTTGGGTAATTCGGGTATTACCCGAAATATATAATTTTTTTTTTGAATTGCACCTGAAAATAATTTTAATGAAATAAATACGTCGTGCTTTATTAGTCTTGTTTATATAAAAAAACGAGGCATAAACGAAGTTACTCAAGCTTTGAACATTGAAATTTTTTACTCAATAATACTTGAGATATCAAACAATTTTTTTAACAACTTAATCTAATCTAATAAGATGTTAAAAAGACAAATACTTAAAGATCTTAATTTAAAAGTTTAAAATGTTTACGATAATTGTAGCCATAAGTTTTGCTATGTACTTAAGTTTCGTCAAGATAATGAGTTTGTTAGTTGTAATAAAAACTATAATCTAGAAAATAGTTAAGTTTTAAAGAACATGGTGATATATAAACAATTGTTTTTAATATTGTTCATGTCATATTGTCATAATAAAAAAGATTCATGTTTTACAATAATGATAGTTAGTTTAAGCGTGATCAAATACCTGCTACAGAGTACAAGCTTTACGAAAAAAAAAATTAAATAATTTGGGTAATTCGGGTAATTCGGGTAATTCGGGTATACCTGAAACCCAATAAACGTACCCTTTACCCTACCCGAAAAAAAATCGGGTTACCCTATTACCCGAAAAAATTTACCCGATACCCGATTTACCCGATACCCGAAAAAATCGGGTGGGTAATTCGGGTATCGGGTATTTTCGAGAGGGCTATGTATGTCGTTGTTGTTATCTTGTGTGGTGGTACTTTTGGAGAACTCACTAAGCTTTGGCTTACAGTTTCAGTTTATTGTTTCAGGTACTTCAGATGATCGTGGCAAGGTGAAGGCGTGATCGTGCACATCCTTTGGTTTTATGTTATTTGGATTTTGGGATACTCTGATTTACGAAAATACACTTTTGAAACAATGATTTTGTAAACAATTATGGTTTGGGGTTATTTTTGAAAAGTTAAAATTTGTTGTGATTTTTGAGTTGTGACATAAACATAAGATGATATATTCAATCCACTACGTTAAGTATGAAACTGTAAGACTCTTATGGGAAATAATGAAGTGCACTTATCTTTTTAAATAAAAATTTATATTCATATATTAAAACAATTACGTAAACATCTCTATGCATGTAAATAAATAGTTATTGTAAAGAAACATACATTAAAACTAACTAAGTTCCTAGTTCTTACCATTTAACTTTTAAAAACGATAACTATAATTTTTTTAACAAAATTAACAAAAAGTATATATTTTTCGGATATCAGATATCCGAAAATATCCGAAAAACGTATAAAATGACTATTCGTATCCGAATCCGAAAAATAAGATATCCGAAATTTCGGATAGGATTTTCGGATTTTTCGGATGGGATTTCCGGATATAGATGTTTTTGAACACCCCTAGCAATTAAGCTCTTAATGAGCAATGTTCTCATCCAACATCATTCCAAATCACTTGTATGAGCTCTCACACATGGTTAGGAGGTGTTTTACCATCTTAACACACTCCAATTAATCCATTAAGTTCTCATTGGACACATTAAGAACATAATGATCTTCAAGTGTTTAAAAGAAGGGTAAACTAGTCCATTTTGCACTTGAACATTCCAAAGTCCACAAAACTTGTTCCCAACTTGATAAACACTCAAGAGGATGTTGTCAGGTGCATGAAACCATATCTAATCTCCTTTTAAACACCTAAAATAACTATGGAATCCTCAATTTCATTCCATATTCCCAAATTGCCCTTTGGGCCAAAACAATCACTATAGCTAGAACCTCACTAGCATACCTTCATGTTTGTGTTCCAATATCACCTCTAGAGTGTCAATTCATGTCCATGAATGTAATTCACTTCTTACATGTCAATCTTTATGTAGTAATCCATATATTTCCAAAAAAACCCTTATAGCCAAATATTCCATAAATTCAACTAGTAATCATTCAAGTCTTGATGTTCTTGCATTCAAATCATATTATTAGTATCAACTCAGGTTTATGAGTATCATATACTCATCAAATGTTCGCATACAAAGGATTCTATTGTTTTCATTCCAATTTCCCTAAAATCAATACAAGTACATGCTTATACTTGATTCTACCATCATGGATGAATATGAGCATTTTAATTGGATTGGTTGCTATCAAATATCATCTAGGTCATAGAATCCAATCCCATTTTATCATTAGTAGTAATTTCCCCAATTTGGGTTTTCTAAGCTTCCTGAAGGTTTTCACCCGAATCCTTAAATCCATAATAGGAACGATTAGATTGAGATTGGGATCATCAAAACTATTCAAGGGAGGTTATAAAACCAAACCCTGATCATTTAAAGAAGCTAATTTCGACCTTGGGGTTAAACATCTAAAATCGAACATGACAGTAACCAAAATCCAAGCTAATGAGGATCATATTCAAACAAAGTTAACAAATTTCAGCTCAAAACATCATTGTCATGTTAATTTTGATCTGTGATGTTAGGGTTTTTGGGGTATCGATTACGTGAATAAGGATAAAGGTAGTGCGTCGATTAAGGGTTTCATTTAATAAGCCTATGATGACGTGTCATACACGAGGGATAAAGCTTCCAGGTCAGCATTGCCAACAAAGCGTCAGAACCAACTAAACCTTTAAAATCGAGGATAATGACATAATTAAAAGGTAATTTAAAACTTTATGGACTAATTGCACAAAAAAAAATAACTTCAGTGACCAATCCGAGACAAAACTCAAAATTTATTGTGCTACAGTGTCATTTTCCCTAGGTAGAAAATATAAAATATGTTCTTCGATTTACCAAAAAGTAAGCACAATATTAAGTTATAATATGTACTAGCCGAAAGATCTAGAAATTTACATGATACAAAAATAGTATGTTTTATAAGGACCATGCTAATTAAGTAGACCAAAAAAAATATCGCAAAGAAAAAAAAAGGTAAAAATATCAAATAGCCAAAGAGTCAAAAAGGATAATTGTCCTTAAATCTAAAAGAAAATGGGATATAAGTGCAATAAAGGAACAAAGAAGAGGGAAGGTTCATGGGTTGTTTTCAACTTCACCTTTACCTACTATATGGGGGAACATCAAGGAGTGTAGTGTTCTAGGGGTCAGGATGATGCCAAATAAGCCCCACAGCACGACGGGAGTGCACCTCCTGGTCTAACCGCCTTCTTGATTATCTTTCGAACAGAATATTTAATACAAATAAGAGGGAAAATTCATTTATATATACTATTTGTAATTTATCACATATGTCAAAAACATAGTAGAGATGGGATTTAAAACCAGAACCGCAAACGGAACCGGAACCGTTAAAATCGAAATATTTAGAACCGGTCCGGGTTCCGGTTTTAGAGAATGGTTTTTTTCCGGGTTTAGGGAATCCAGATTTTTGGTCCTTCAGGTCCGGGTAAATTGGGTTTAAGAACCGGAATCGGTGTTAGGAACCTGGTTTTAGGGTCGAAACCAATTTCTGTGAAACATTTAAAACATGCATATCTCATTCGTTTGAAGTCGGATTTACATGAGGTTTTTTTCCAGAATGTTGTTTATAGTTTTACATAATTTTAGACTATAATTTTTTCATTTTATGTTTCATATTCATCGACTAATAGTACCCCAAAGTATCGATATCAAAGCTGAAAATTTTCTGTTTTTCAGCTTTTTTGTATTCTGGGAAAGTTTTAAAACATGCATATCTAATTAGTTTGAAGTTGGACTATCATGCAGTTTTTTCCAACGTGTAGTTTAGAGTTTGTACATGATTTTAGAGTATAATTTTTCCATTTTTGGTTTCATATTCATTGACTTACTGCCCCCAAAGTCGAGATATATCAAAGTTGAAAAATTTTGTTCTTCAGTTTTTTTTTTTTTGTATTCTGTGAAATTTTAAAACATGTATATCTAATTCGTTTGAAGTCGGATTATCATAAAGTTTTTTCCAACATGTAGTTTAGAGTTTGTATATGATTTTAGACTATAATTTTTTTCATTTTTTTGGTTTAATATTCAATGAATTACAGTTCCCCAAAGTCAGGATATCAAAGCTGAAAATTTTCAATGTTCAACCCACTAAGTAATTACCAAAAAAAAATTCTGGTTTTCTTGGGTTTTCCGCTTTTAGACCAATTTCACCCGGTTCCACCCGACCCATTTTTGATATTTCTGGTTTTCCGGTTCTAGACCCACTTACCTGGAACCAGTTCCTATATACCGGTCCGGTTTCCGGTCCTACAAAATCCTGTTTACCGGTTCCCCGGTTTTCCAGGTCCGAGTCTATCCAGACCGGGTTTGGACCCATTTTCATCACTAATCCATATGCTTGAATCGCTTATTATTACGATCGTTGTTTCATCCTCCACTTTTCCATCGTCTTTTGTATGTTGGCCTAAGGATCTAAGCTAGCAACGATAATCAATTCATCCAAATTCGCCCCATAAATTCTCTATTTTTTTACTTGCATATATGTACATAAGATTGGTCAATCACATACTTTGACTAGTCAAAAGGGGGAACAAGGTTAGATAGAGAGACTCACTTTCGATCCCTCATTTGAACAAAAGAAGGGAATGCCTCTTTCATTCTTGTCACCGAAAATATTTGGTGGAAGTTTCTCTTGCTTAATACAAATCTCGTTTGTTATGAAAGATATAACACGACATAGAACCATACATTATACTACATTTGGCATATATTAGACTAGTACTAGTGTAGAACCATTATAAATAGGACAAAATTGCATATTTTTTTGTACCACAACTCATACTTGATATCCACCTGTGTGAAAATATATAAATGTTCTCTTCGTCTCCATCACTAGAAATAGACCTGAAAAGTTTGTCTAGTTATGTTCAACCTTATTTCTCTTTTTTCATTTTTTTTCCAAGTGCCTTATTTCTCTTTTTCCATCTTTTTTCCAAGTGCCTTGTTTCTCTTTTTTTATCTTTTTTCCAAGTGATGTATGCACTCATATATAGCTTACTGGTTTAGGGCATTGTTTCTACTTTTTTTTTTTTTTTCATTTGTTGCCTAGATAAAGTGTTTCCATATAATTAATGGTTAAAAACATTTGAAAATTTGTTAAAACACTTGGGTAAACTTGTATTATGTTACATTTTTGTATTATGTCAAAATAAAAAAAAATAAAAAAATAAAAAAATAAAACACCCGTATACAACTTACCCCATAACAGCCATGTTTCTATTGTTCCCAAATGTTGTCTTAATAAATGATGTTAAAAAAACACCCGTATATAGTTTTTCTTTTTGGCAAAACAAACACACATCTCGGAAAATTCCCCATATAAATGATGCTAAGGCTCTCTATCTTTCTTTCCCATTAAGTACAATTTAAATAAAGTGTTGTCTAGATAAATGATTTCAAACATTACACGATTAAGCAAATTTGTGAATCAAAATCTTTATAGCCAACATCAAAAAGACAAAGGCCATCAGGGGGTGCTGGTGGGGCCGTGGCACGTCTACACGTGGCATCCATCAATTTTATCAGCGCATCATCTTCAGCTCCAGCCGCCGCTTCTCTTATTGATGTTGCCACAAGCACACGAACCATCTATCAAACAACAAAAATTAGTCTCATTTTCTCTATTAATTTAATTCCTTCTTTCACTATTAGAAAGAGCTAATATATTTATTTAATTATCGTTTGAGAATGAAATTCCTTATTAGAGATGTGTACCTTGCGTAAAAAACGATTAGCAACCAATTCGATGCACATTGCCTTTGTATATTCTCCTTTCTTCATGAAAAACAGAAAACAGTAAAAATCTAGTATTGACAACTTGAGTCCCTCTAATTAAAGGATTCATCCAAAAACACTCCCTCCATATAAAACATGAAAATTTGAGTACCTTTGCATCAATGGTTAAAGTTACTTGTGTGGCCCGCGCATGGAAGACAAAACACTCGGTTGGAGGACCACTGTAACAATAAATAGCAACATACTTTCATTTAATTTATTAAATGATTTAACTCTAAAGAAATTGATTGTTTTATGCATAAAATGAAAGCTCACGTGTTTCTTGAGGGTTTTGTATCACGTGCAAACATCTTGTAAGATAATAATTTCCCTTCTAGTTGTTGAAGAAGCTTGTTGACTTTGCTAACTTTAAACCTGGTTGGTTTTTTTATATTTCCCTCATCATCTTTTTCATTTTCATTATCAAATGAAGATTCTAAACTTTTCTCATTTTCATGGTTATCATCTTCTTCATCAGTTTCCCCATTATTCAAAGGAAAGATATATAAATATCGCCTCCATTTTGCAGAGAAATTAGGATGGAATGTTCGTGGGACCTGTAATGATTAATATTTTGGTGTTTTAAGATGGGTTAAATGTAAGAAATAGCAATGTACTTTTGTTAAATTGTTTATTTATAGCATGTTACTTTTTATTTCTACCTATTATTTAACAACATTTTACTTTTGAAAATTTTATATAATTATAGCAAGTGTGTCAAAATTACTGCTATAACTTATTTATTATAGCATCATAAAAAAATTAAAAAAATTAAAAAAATAAAAAATAAAAAACTCGTTTATTTTGTTTTTCCGGGTTAAACCTCAACTTTATTTTTTGCCTCAAAAAGATTTTGTATTTTTTTCATTTCTTCCGATCTGACCCTTTTAGTCGTTTTTTCCAAAAAAAAAATTTGTAAAATGTGAGGGTTTTTTCAGGAAAAACTATAAAAGTTGAGGGTTTATTTGGAATCAATTAGAAGGTTGAGAGTTTTTTTCGGGAAAAAAATACGAAGTTGAGGGTTCTTTTGGAAAAAATGAAAAATACAAGGTCTTTTTCAGGCAAAAAATAAAGTTGAGGTTTAATCCGTAAAAAAATACAAAATATAAAGTCTTTTATGAAACTAACCCTTTTCGATTTGGCCCTTTTAGCAGTTTTTTCTGAAAAAACTAATCAAATGTGGAGGGTTTTTTCAAAAAAAAAAAAAAAAGTAGCAGGTTTTTTCGGAAAACATTAAAAGGTGAGGGCTTCTTAGAAAAATAATAAAAAACTAATATGACCCTAAGGTGTTTTTCAGAAAGGAATTGAAAGTAATGGCATCTTTTAAAATAATACCTTAGAAACAGATATGACCCTAAGCTTTCCTGGTGTTATGCTGTTAATGGCATCTTGAATATCTTGAGGTTTAATATCCTCTCTCCATGTATCTAAACAATTAAGCAATTGAAGATAATTAACTATTAAAAGCTACACAGATGGTTAAATTTACTATCTTGTCCCTGCTTTGTATTTCATTTATTTGTGTATTATAGCATCCTAAAGAATTCTACTTTCAATCTTTTTTCTTATTAAACCACTGTACTTTGATAAACAACTCAATGAAAATACATGGCTAAAGATCTTTGTTCCATTTCATATAAAAAGTTTTGAAGAAACTTGTTTTGAAAATATAAATTTCAAATCTGAAAATGGTAAATATAATATTTTAAGAGTTATGACATACAAAAAGAGCAGACTTGTTGAAAACCAGTCACCCCTTTATCAGTTCTTCCAGCAACTACAACATTGGCTTCAAGAGGAAGACCTTTTTCCCTCAGTAATGCAGCTTTCCTTTCATCAACAAACTTCCCAAGAGACTTTTCAATCACCCTGAGTTCAAAAGTCAACAAAAAAATATAATGAATTACCTATAAATGATTAATTGTTTGAACTTTGAATGCATAAAAGCATAAGTTAACTCATTCTTTTTGTATCAAGTCAAAACAAAACAATCATATATCTATCAGGATTAGATTAAGTGAAAAAGAAACAAACAGTAACACTTACTCTTGAACAGTATTCAACTCTGGTTGCTTTTGCCATCCATCAAAGGATCCTCCATGATATGAAAGAACTATCTTATAATTCATTCGGGCCCACCTTCCAGCTCGTTTTTGTGATGGAGTAATAACATATTCAGATTCATCAGAAGGGTCTAGACTATTATCATCTGGAATGTGATGTGTCTGAAAAGATATTGTTCATTATAAGTTTATGAAATAGTTGAATTGTTGAATATAGAATGGGTGAATTGAGAAACAAAAGGTAATATACTTTAATAGCAATATGTAACAAATAAAGTATCAAACACCAACCTTGGCTCCAAACAACTGAAGGAATGTAATCTGACCATTAACTACATCTGAGTAAAAGTTGATCACATTTTGCCATGGTCTTGCATACATGAATAGATAAGATTCCCTACAACAGCAAGAAAATGAATATCATTAGACATTACAAATTGGGTAAATTGACTATAGGAAGTAATGCGACATGTTCTTTCTCAAGTAATGTAATCTTTAGTAGCTAATTGGACCTTTTAAATTGGGTGAATTGACTATAGGAGTAATGAAGGGACAAACTTATATACGCGTTACATATGAATCTTACAACAAGAAATGCGTAATCCATGCATGGGATAGATGCATACATTGTCATTGCTTAGAGTATAAATCAAAAATGAAAATTAAGCTCGAAAGAGGAGAAAATTCGACTTAATTTAATGTAAGATCTTCTTAATTTGGGTAAAAACCCATATGAAAACGATTGAATAGGTAATGAAGACATGTTATGCTAATGATTTTGTGGAAGCAAAAAGGAACGAGAATTACCTAGAAGTCCATCTGGAAGACTTGCAAGAATCAGTGTGGTTATAGTGAGAATAATCTTTCGTTTGGGGAATTTTCACGTTTGCATTTGTCTCCATTGAAGAAACGAACGTCCTTCGGATTATTTGAGATCGTAATTCCAAAGCCAGCGCCCTCGGTCGTTGGTACGATAATATCATCCAACACTCGGGCTCCGGCTCCGCCGTTGCTTGCTGTTTGATTATGTGACTCTGTTTTGACTCGGGGAACTCGCCCTGTGTTTTCTGGTGTGTATACCTACCCTTCCCGAGTGCCAACAAAAGAAAATTTGAGAAAACAAATACAAAATCTAAATGGTGTTTCACTTTTGAATTTGAGTTTTAAACAAAAAGTTTTGAATCAAACTCCGTAAAACCAAGGTTATAAGGTTGTCAAGATTGTGATAGTATCTAAGATTGTTTTTCGGTTTGCAAGATCGGGATCGAGATTTTAAGATCCCACAAAATAAAATATAATTTTAATTTATAATTTTTAATCATGAAAAATATTTCAAACATTCAATTTTTCGTTCAAAAGTTCTAAAAACTTCAAAATATTAGTCACTAGGTGTGAGACCCGTATATTACACGGGTTGATTAAAAAAGTTAAATATAAAGTGTACACATTAAGTATTTTCTAAAGTTAAATTTTGAAATAAATATAAATGAAATGATGAATAAGTAATTCAATCTATACTAATAAAAAATTATTATCATGTTTTAAATAATCATGTTGAATATGAATGTAAAAATTAAGTATTTTTTAATGTAAACTTTCGAAATAAACCAATAAATAGAATAAACCACAAGGACCATTTATGTATTTTGTCTTAGTTAATCTATACTAATAAAACTAATTAATATAAATTCACAAATAGAATTCATTAATATATTAATAGAAATAAGAATTCACAAATGGAAGGTTTACTATATATATTAATTCACATTAATTACTATGAGATGACATTTAATAGGTGGAAGTTAAATAAAAATGAAAAAAATACAAAAATAACAAGTGGAAAAAAAATAATTTTAAAATTCTAAGAAAATGACATGTGTCAAATTCAATAAGAAGTTGACATTTGGTAAAATTATATTTATTTATTAGGGTAGATAAGTCACAACACAAAATGATAAATGGTAAATTGGCAAAGGGTAAAAAACATAAAATGGTAAAAAAAATCATTTGAAAAAAAATCAAGGGAAGGTAGGATCGGATCGGATCTCGATCCTACCTACGATCTTACAATCTTACATGCGATCCTACCCCAAATACGATCTGTATACGATCCGGATCGTTTTTCATACCTAGGATCGTAGGATCGTACGATCCTACGATTAGGATCGCGATTTTGACAACCATATGTAATACTATCTTTTAGTTAAAACTTATAATTATAATATAAAATATTTGGGAAATTGAGTGAACTAACCTATATGAGTATTTTGGTAATAATAACCAATGTAAATATTTTTTTTGAAAAATGTCCATTTTCTCCTTAACAGAGCATTCCGTAGTCAGGGGTTTCATTCTGGAGCTTTGTTAACCATATTTTCTCCGGAATAGAGCATCTCGGAGTACAAATGCTCATTCCAGAGCTTTGGTGAAATAATAATTTTAGTACATTCCGGACTTACATTCCAAAGTACCAATGTCTGAAACAGGAATTTATGTACGATTGTCAGGCTCGTATTTTAAAATGACAACACGGAGTCACGAACACACGTTCTGGAGGCATGTTCCAGACAGTTATTCCGGAATAAAAAACTCAATCATACATAGAGTTTTTTAACATGTTTTGTTGATCTTTTATTGCAGCATCGGTATCGTTGTGTCTTTTCTCGGATGCGACTGCAAATATTGCAAGCATATCTTCAAAGTTCGTTTTCTTTTCTTGCACCGGCTCCTCCTTTTGATAAAAACCTCTTGTCTTTTGCCTATACTTTTCCTCCTTTGCCTTCTTGTACTCATCATACGGTAGCCATTCCTTCTTGGATTTTCGCCAATCCTCATCATATCTATCGCCACTTGAATAACACACTTGCACTTTCGGTTCCTGTTCTCGTCAAGATCACAATCTTTAGTAAGGTGAGGCCCTCTTCAGTTATCACATCCCACTCTAATGGCATGGATGGATTGGTCCATCTTAGTCAATCTACGATCCATGCTTTCCAACTTTGTCATCATCGTCGCCATGTCATCAAAAATAGAATTCACCACCCCTCGAGTTGAGTCATTCCTTGGGTTATGATATTCTCTAGAGTGCTTAGAGAATTCTTCAATTAACTCATTTATAGCCGCGGGTGCTTTCTTCGTGAGTGGTCCTTGCGAGTCAAGGAGCTATCTAGTTGTCACGTTCACTCCATCATAGAAAATGGAGACTTCTTGTTGAATGTTTAGATCATTATGAGGGCAGTTCCTCAACAGGCATTTGTATCTTTCCCACGCCTCATAGAGTGACTTGCCTGCTTGTTGCTCGAAAGTTGCAATGGCTTTTTTCAACTTTGCTATTTTTGAGGGAGGGCAAAATTGATCAATAAACTCTTCACGCATCATCCCCCATGTCGTGATGGATCCTGGAGGGAGTGATTTCAGCTAATCTTTCGCGGCTCCCTTAAATGTGACCGGTAGCATATGAAGTAAAACAGGTGTAACATCCCAAATTCCAAGCCCAAATTTTTCATTTTTAATTAAGTAATCCTCAACATAGTTTACCAAAATATCTTCCATGCCATATCATTTGCAAACAAAAATATAACAATGTGTCTGAAAATCATAATGTCAAAGTAAAATAAATCAGAGTACAATCCCAGAAAACTCCATGCGGAAATCATGTGTGTGTGTGATGCGCTGCTACATCGCCGACTCCTTCCCCTTAGACGAAGAGGTATCTGAAACCAAAACTAAAACTGTAAGCACAAAGCTTAGTGAATTCCCCCATCATACCACATACTATACAATCACATAGCATATATATTGTCGGGCCATTCTGGGGCGCCCGTCCTACCCATGTCAAGCCATTCTGGGGTGATGACCTACCCATGTCAAGCCGTTCTGGGGTGCTGACCTACCCATGTCAAGCCGTTCTGGGGTGCTGACCTACCCATGTCAGGCTATTCTGGGGTACCGACCTACCCATGTCAGGCTATTCTGGGGTGCCGACCTACCCTTCGTTCTTTCAACCGGACTCGGGGACTATTTCACCCCCTACTGCTAACACATAATGTCATATCTCTATCATACTGCCAGACGTATCTGGGGTGTCCGACCTACCCATTGGTACTATCGACCGAATCGGGGACTAGTCCCCTTCTACTGATACCACCTAGCATAACATAACAACTAGCATAGCCACATATCAAGCAAACTAGCATACTCGCATATCAACCAATAGCCGACCAGACAATTATCACAAAGACAATTATCTCAGCTAAACATCTACTAGTGGGCCGGCCTTGGTGCGGTAGACCCACTTATACTGGAAGGTAACTCACCTCGCAAGGCTGACTGCTGAAAAGCTGATCGGCAGATGTCTGACTGCTGCTCCGGTGATCCTCCGGCTATAAATCCATAAAACACTTAATCAGACACTGATAACCACTCTTAGGGTAAAATGACTATTGTACCCCTGACCAAGTCAAAGTCAAAGTCAACTTCCAGTTGACCTGACTCGCCGAGTTGGGCCGCCAACTCGTCGAGTCCCTATCCTTTCATCTGTCCTTCTTCACGCTGCTACTCGTCGAGTTTAGCAATGACTCGACGAGTTCACCTTCTAAAACAACCTCGAATGAACCTTCATCCGACTCGCTGAGTTGTATGAACAACTCGTCGAGTTCATCCTCATCCTATGAACAGGTCATGTCCTTGACTCGCCGAGTTGTATGAACAACTCGTCGAGTTCATCTTCGAAAGTTGGGAGATTGCCTTGGACTCGCCGAGTCTGTTCATACACTCGCCGAGTCCTATGATTCCTAGGTCTATGGCTAGGTCCAATGTATTGGGTCATTCCCCCCGGACCCCTCTAAGATCATTCTAACACTCACTGGGTTCCTTCGAACCATAACAGAAAAGGGAAGTCAATCTATGGACTCATCGAGTCCCAAGAACAACTCGCCGAGTCGAGAATGACCAAGTCTTATTTCTCGATTTCTGACATACAACACTTGACCAAAAGATAGATCTAGGCTTCTAAGATCGATCTAGCATGTAAAGTTACAAACTTTATGTGCATGCATGGGACTATGAGCTCAAAAGGCCCTAAATGAGACTCTTAAGATGCATGGGGCTATCTAAGGCTCCAAAATCAATCCCTTTTCTGTCTTGTAACCCCTTAAAGACCTTGGATCTGAAGTCTTAGCCTCCAACCATGCTTGCACTCATGATTGGTCACCAAGAATGGCTCCTAAAAGCCCTAAAACACCCCAAAAAGGGATCTAAAACATGAAAGAGCAAGGTATCAGCTTTATACCTCTAGAGAACTACAGTAGGTGCACAAACTCGAACTCCTCTGGCCTCCTCTTGATTCCTCAAGCCTTTCTCTTCCTTCTTATGTTCCAAAATCACCAAAAACCACCACAAAGGCCTTAGATCTTAACACTAACGATTAGGGTTTCAGTAGGAGGTGTTCTGGGAGAAATAGGCGCGAAGGGAGGCTGAATGAGATGCTTAAATAGGGTGCAATCCCTTAGATTAGGGTTTTATCCAGTCAGGGCCTAATCGTCGAGTCTGGCTGCCGACTCGTCGAGTAGGTCATTAAACTCTCGGGTCCAAGTCGCTCCTACTCGTCGAGTTGGCCATCAACTCGCCGAGTTCTAGGCCAAAAATGAATAATACTTGAATGAAATTCATACCGGGAACCGGGTGATACAAATCTCCCCCACTTATCTTAGACTTCGTCCTCGAAGTCTGCTGCTCGATCCTGAAAAAGCTCGGGGTAATGCTCCCTCATCTCGTCCTCCAGCTCCCAAGTCCACTCCGAGCCCTTGCGGTGCTGCCACTGCACCTTCACCAACTCCACTCTCTTGTTCCTCAGATCGTTTGACTTCCTGTCAAGGATCGCCACTGGCTGCTCAATATAGTTCAGGCTGTTATCAACCTGAATATCCTCCAAAGGCACCACTGCCGAATCGTCCACCAGACACTTCCGCAGCTGGGGGACGTGAAAAGTGCTATGAATCTGACTGAGTTCGGCCGGCAGATCTAGCCTATACGCCACCTTGCCCACCCGGGCTATAACCCTGAAGGGTCCAATATACCTGGGGCCCAGCTTGCCCCGCTTCCTGAATCGAATGACGCCCTTCCAAGGTGACACTTTCTGGAGCACCATATCTCCGACCAGGAATTCCAGGTCCGATCGACGCTTGTCGACATAACTCTTCTACCGACTCTGAGCAGTCTGAAGCCTGCTCCGAACCTGCTGGATCCTCTTCGTAGTCTTGAGTACCACTTCGGTACTCCCCATGACCCTCTAACCAACCTCACCCCAGCATATCGGGGTCCTGCACTTCCTCCCATACAACATCTCGAAATGAGGACGGTAGATGCTCGCATGATAGCTATTATTATACGAGAACTCCGCCAACGGAAGGTAGGTATCCCAGCTACCTCCGAAATCTAAAACACATGCCCGTAGCATATCCTCTAGCGTCTGGATGGTCCGCTCGCTCTGACCATCCGTCTGCGGGTGAAAGGCGGTGCTAAAATGCAGACGAGTACTTAGCTCTTCATGAAACGTCTTCCAAAACCTGGAAGTGAACCGCACATCCCTGTCGGAAATCACTGAAACTGGCACTCCGTGCTGAGCTACTACCTCTCGGATATAGATGTCGGCCAACTTTTCGGCCGAGATGCTCTTCTGGATCGGTATGAAATGGTCACTCTTGGTCAACCGATCCACGATCACCCAAATCGAATCCACTCCCCGTGCAGTCCTGGGAAGCTTGGTGATGAAATCCATGGTAATATCTTCCCATTTCCACATGGGAATATCTAACGGCTGCATCTTGCCATGTGGCCTCTGGTGCTCGGCCTTGACCTTCCTGCAGGTCAAGCACCGCTCCACATACCATGCTACGTCCCGCTTCATGCAGGGCCACCAATAGTCAAGTCGAAGATCTCTATACATCTTCGTCGCTCCTAGATGGATAGAAAATCTGGATTTGTGCCCCTCCTCCATCAGTATCTGGCACACGCCTCCATGATAAGGGACCCACACCATACGGTGAAGAGTCAATAACCCTCGGCTATCATAGTCGAAGGAGGAAACCTGTGTTGGGTTTTGAGCATTCTAACACTCCTATGGTGTACATGCAACCCTATAAACCTTGGATCTATGTTTTCTCTATTATACATGCAAATATTAATTATTCCAAGGTTTCATCCTAACTAGCATATTATGAAGCACCTATACTACAAAGTTCTAGTTAGATGACATACATTTTGATGTAGCTTGATGTCTTCAAGCTTTAAGAGCTTAGCCCCAATAGTGTGGAAGCCTCAAATGGAATCACAAATCACCAAAACACCTTGGAAGAACTTGAGAGAATATGTATGCACACTAAAATCGGCCCACTCTTATTTTCACACACTTGTGCCAATTTTGTGAGCCAAGGACCCCTTTATATATTATGGAGGATTAGGGTTACATCCATGTAAACCCTAATACCCATGACCTTTCATTTACATAGGATCCATGGGTTAAAAGCTCCATGGACCATCCATGAAAGCTTAGCCCAACCTAAATGAACTTGGCCCATTCCATATATATAAGAGTCCATATTTAATTACTTCTTTTTGATCACTTAATTAATTCTAAATTAATTCTTGATCAATACTAATTAAATAATATGATTCCATATTCATATATTAGAACTTATAATATATTAATATAAATCATAAATATACTATTCTCAAAAGACTATCCATATAAATTGTGTCGGTGAAGTGCAACCCAATTGGACCATACCGGGTCGGGTCAAGTACATACCAAATATAGTTATGGACTTAGACATTAATCCAACAGTCTCCCACTTGGATAAGTCTAAAACTATTATTGAGTATGACTTCAAAACCTAACTGGCAATCGTAGCTCTTAAAACCGCTGTCGAACTCTTACCTTGTCAATGACTTGTCCATTAGATAAGGGATCATATATTCCTCCATTCTAGATATCATATGGACTGAGACATGGATTATAATCATTCTCTCTGTCCATTTGTTGTTTCCCGATTTTTGATTTATGATGACTGACTGATTGAACAAATCAAATCAGTCCTGGCTTGGCCAAGCACTCACATGTGTCATCGCTAAATCATCGAGGGGCCCACATATATCGCTTTTATCTCGAAGGTAAAAGGAATGGATAAACTTCGACTCATATGGCTTGTTCTACTACTTGTTGAATCATACACAAAGGCACGTTTTATAACATCGAGTTACCAATGCGTTTTCGTGCAATCAATGTATAACCAACTCATAGTAACAACTCATATCTCTAGGTTTTAAGAATATAAGATATTATCATCTCATGATCACTCGTGATAAAATCCATGAAGTGATTCAAATGAGCGTGTGTTGAATCCAATACTCAGAACTTATGAGCACTCATGAGTGTTGTAGCACCACTTTGTCCACCAACTTGGACCTCTACAAACCAACCCATGACAGTCTTGATTCATATCTACTTCCAACATATGACCGACTGTGGATGGTTTGAATAACTTAATCATTCAGGAAGAGCGACTTAGTTATTCTGGAAGTCAAAACATGCAAAGTGAAACACAAGAATAAATGAATCAAATATGGTATCAAACCCTATGAATATAAATAAACACTTTTATTTCTCACCATACTGATTACTCATTATTCATTGTTTCAGTTTTATCAACTTTATACTTGAATTAAAAACACTAGTTGTCCCATACTCCAAGCATGTACATTATTTTTTTTCTTAAACAATAGCTTTTCCATACACCAAGTATGCACTCTATGTTTGTCTATGATCCTTACTTTGTGAAATAAACCAATTGAACATAATTTCAATGATTCTAATTTCACACTCCCAAATCCTTATCGAAAAATGTGAGAATTTCAAATTCCTATCATTTATCGAAATCTGTTTAGATTTTAAACTTATATGCACTGACCCTCCTGTAATGAATATGTACAAAGTCACAAAGACTTGTCAACAGTCATTATAAGGTATTCCAATGGAGATCAAATCCATGGAAACTAAGTCTCATATTCAAAGTACATTGCTTTGGACATGCTTCTTGCATTAAGTTTTCTAATCTTACACAGATAACTTCCACCTATGGAGACAACTCCATATCCTCATTTTGACTATCACTTCTGAATAAGAGATGCCTCTTTTCAGAATATGTCAATATGGTCCTTCCAAAATTAGCACTATACTTCCAACTGTCCCTGAGCAACCAATCTTTGGTAAACCTCAGATTGTCCTCGACAATTGCTTAATCATTTTAGTCATATCCAATTCTAGACCTTTTCCCTTCTTAATGCCTCTGGGCATTTGGAAAAATTTAGAAATGACAAATATTATAGCACATGCAATCGATCCTGTACCCAAAGCAAATGGTACACGATTCATGATGTCTCACATAAAGACATGATTCTAGACCAGTCTTTTGCTACAATATTTTTATTTGCCATGTTTTCAAAATTTGACTATGAAGAGGGATGCCGTAATCATAATCGAATTTTGAGAACGCAATATATAGAATTTCCTTAAGTTGAACCAATCCAACATGAAATTCATATATATATATATATATATATATATATATATATATATATATATATATATATATATATATATATATTCTTGACTAAAGATGATTAAGGTCTCAATCTAAGCCTTTAGAACTGAAATGAAGTATATCCTCTCCCTTAATTATAGCAAAACAACTTTTTCAATCCCTGCAGCCTCACGAATTGAAACTTTTGTTTTCTATAATTAACATTGCTAACTTGCAACACTAACAATAATTATCATGCTCCCACTAACATGATGATTATTAGCATAACACTTATGCTCCCACTAGCTTTGACATGTACTCAGAAATCAGCTGAACTTCTAGAAATCAATACTTTATTGACTTTCTTACCAAAGTTTAGATTTCTGATACGAGATGCTTTGATAAAACTTTATCAAAATCATACACCTTTCCTTAGATAGCATGCATGTGTGTCTAAACAATTTCAGAACTATGAAAAGGGATGCCGTAATCATAGTCTCAATTGTTTAGACCTTTTGCCATCTGCTTCAAACCTACTTGGTGGAAGTGTTTCCTCACCATCATTTTCATGAATCGGAGAGAAACCTTATGACCCTTAGATTTTATGGTGTATGTGTTCTTATCCATGTGAATCGTCAAAACCATAGTCACAAGACAAGGATAATGACAAATCCAAACTCATATGGACTGAACTTATGCAATCTTAACTTCTTGCCACCTGGCAGTACATGGCCTGTCATTGCTTCCAAGTTGTTATGCAACCAATTGAGAACTTTCAGAACTCCTATGCAAAGCCAACTTAAACTGGAATGGGCACAAAATATGTCAACACGATAGGCTATAAACCTCAAGTCGTGTGCTAGTGAAGAACCTCAGGTTTTATTCTTGATTAGTTCTTGAAATTCTTTTTAGGATCTTTAAGACTCCCACTATCCTCTTGACATATAAGACTATCTTGCCAAATATTCAAGAGATAGTGCAGATTCTTTATCAAGACAAACACTTCACACAATTGGCCTTAGTTGGTCTTTGTTTTATCCAAAACATCACAACTTACCAATTTCAAATGTACAAGAGTAGGACACTTTTACTCTTACATTTGACAAGTGTTTTAAACCTTTCTTTAAGATATGTCACTCAAGTTACAATCTTGGAGTATGACTCTAAGAATTGTTTTGGAACGAAGTATGACTCATCTTCCTGATCTAACCATTTCAACAATTCATGACTCCTCTTCTTAGTCATAAGAATGCACTAAGATGACCTTTAGAGGACTAATTGTGATATGATTTCTAAATCATTAAGATGATCACAAACATGATACTAAAGTACTCTCCCATCTTTTCAGATTTGAGAAACTTTCATCTTTCTGCCTAATTTGATTCTTCCCATTCGTTCTGCCATACATTAAGACTTTTCCAATGTTTCAGAATTATACTTAAACTTGTAAGTATAACCATATTTACTAAACTTTAGTAAATCAAATAGTCTTAACGAGCTTTGTTGTGGTCATGACCAGTGCACAAGAATGTGTACTCGATCCCTTTAGTCCTTCACTTGACTCACACATCCATGTGAACAAGTAATTAGTCTTGATTTTCCAATGCTTGAAAGTTCTCATTCATCACACTATTCAACTTGCATGATTCCAAGTTTCGGTCCAATTGAAACTTGGGTGATGAGGAACTTTCCTGATTTGGTAAATTTAGACACTACCACAAATGAAAGAATCAAATCCGTTTTCCAATATTGTTGTTAGTGGAATCATATAAGCAACAATTTTCCACAAATGCCATTGTAAGGATACTTCAAATAAATAAAATTAAACAATTTTTCTTTTATTTTAAAACTTTGCGGAAAAACTTATCCTTACAATCCACATGGAAAATTGTTGTTATCTATTCCTTAGCAATATATCATAACTTCTTAAGCAACCGCTCAACATTCTGATGCGATCGAAATCCACCTTCACGATCAGAATCAGCATATACTTCCTTTAAGATTTCTCTCTATTGTTTGATTCTTAAAACATCAACATGTGACCCAGTCACATCATGTAATGAGGATCTCAGAATAGAACTTAACAGAGTTAGATAATGGGCTCTACCTGATGTAGAGTCAAACTTATTGACTTTAACATCCTTAGGTAAATTTGGCAGCTTTGCAATCAACGCCCCTTCCTTTGGCAAAATAAACATATGGACCCTTTGGTAATGGGACTATCTCAGACTTAGCCTTTCTCTTTACCATTTGGTCAACCGGTTGACTATGGCCAATCCCTTTCCATTGGGAAGAGAATGTTTTTTCTGGATTTCCAGTGTCACCATTGTCACTGTCCATAAAGTTTTTGGGAAGTTGATCTTCTAATCAAATTTGCTTTACTATCGTTCCAAATCATTGCTGATTCAGCAGCACCAAGCAAATAGATATGATCATTAAGGTTGATGTCATAGTCTGTTTCATAGTAGTCCCAAAGGAACTTACTATGTGACTTAGAAAGTGATTGAACATCCAACTTTCTCAAGACTTTGACACCCAACTCTCCCGGCTTGTCAATATGTGACTTCATCTCTAAGATGTGATCACACATAGACCTTGCTTGCCATTAGGGCTTGAGTGACCTTGAACTTGTGGGTTAGGGAGAATAATTGGAGGAGGTGGAGGAAGAGAAGTATGACTTCCATGAGCCAAACTCGGGAAGTCATATTCATTAGGAAAGCTTGGTTTGGGAAGATCATTGTTGTCTAAACCAGACATCAACAATGGGAGAAATTCACGTAAAGTTGATTTAAGTCCTTAATATAACACCCAATATGATATATTAAGGCTAGGACCCAACAAACTATTTTATAACTTGGAAGAGGGATGCCGTAATCCAAGCTATAAAATATTTGAAGGTAGGTGAATGACGATTCACCAATTTCCACCAAGATAAACGAAATGTATTATTAGGTTTTAATTGGTTTTGAAACTCCTAGATTCTTTTGAGATTCATTGAACTTTTCAATGGCATGTTTCAATCTCGAGTGTGCCCTTCAGGTTTTGTGACTGGGATGCCGAGGATCACAAAACAAGGTGTGAAGTAACCATGCATATATACTTGGTACCCTTAATATTTACCTCTCAATCGATGTGCCGATTAACCACACACGTTCCAACGATACTATGATAAACATTAAGTTACCCTTTGCCTACCTTGTTAAGTCCAGGTTAGTGTGCCGGTTAACCTCACACGCTCCACTAACAGCTTAAACAAAGTGCAAAGTGTAATTTCATGGATTAGCACCTTATTCACATTTTCCTAAGTAACTAAGATTGTGAATTTATAAGTGTTTAGTTACTTAGTATTTATCATTATACTTATAATGAAGGGAGAATTATAGTCCTTGTCCTACCGGTTCGGCTAACGACCCTCCACCGGTCAAGGAAGCGGTGAGTGAGAGTGGACACCCATTAAACTGCCATTTTATAGGCAGTAACCTTATACCCCCCTTATAGACCGGCTTCGTGAATGAGGCCTACTAATGGTAAGACGACTTGCTCTTATACATATAATATATTAAACTTTTAATATTATAATAGTATAAGAGTGTATTTTAGACATTTAAAATACTTGGTGGTTTAATCTATTAATTAAACTAGACTTTTAATTTAATTAAACTCAAACCATATATTTATGGATTAATAATACTCTTTTTATTAAACGCTTTAATTAACTATTAATAAAGTCCATAAGAGTTAATTTGAACTATTCAACAAAACATCATAATTCGAATTATTAAACTCAAAATTAAAATCATTTAATTAATTGTTTAAGTTATGAACCCAAGAGTTTTAGAATTCAATTCTTTTTTTCATAAAAAACTTTTCTCAAATTCCAAAACTTGAGGGCAAGTTTTGTAATTCTTGAAAACCTTTGGATTCCATAACTTATGGAATTAATGGTGTTTTATGATGAAACTTTCCATGTTCCATAACTTAAGAACAAGTTAAGGAATTCTTTAAAACATTAACACCAAATTTTGTAACTCCATAAAAACTTTGAATCAATTTTTTTTTTTTTTAAAAAAACTTTCATATCCATAACTTATGGAAGTTTCAAAAACCCTTAAGATCACAACTTTAAAAAAAACTTTTGAGCTCCAAAATTTTATGACAAAATATGTAACTCCTTAAAACATTTAGATCAAACTTTTAAAACTAATAAAATAATCATATCATTTTATCTTTTACTAAATTTGACCTAATTCAACTCATATAACAAATGATTCAAATTTTACAAATAATTCGTTTTTCACAAAACAAGTAATTATCTTAAAATTTGACAAACGTTATGTTTTTTTTTCTTTTTTTTTTCCAACTTGAAAATAAAACATTTGCATCAATATAACAGAAAACAACCTGGCTCTGATACCACTGTTGGGTTTTGAGCATTCTAACACTCCTATGGTGTACATGCAACCCTATAAACCTTGGATCTATGTTTTCTCTATTATACATGCAAATATTAACTATTCCAAGGTTTCATCCTAACTAGCATATTATGAAGCACCTATACTACAAAGTTCTAGTTAGATGACATACCTTTTAATGTAGCTTGATGTCTTCAAGCTTTAAGAGCTTAGCCCCAATAGTGTGGAAGCCTCAAATGGAATCACAAATCACCAAAACACCTTGGAAGAACTTGAGAGAATATGTATGCACACTAAAATCGGCCCACTCTTATTTTCACACACTTATGCCAATTTTGTGAGCCAAGGACCCCTTTATATATTATGGAGGATTAGGGTTACATCCATGTAAACCCTAATACCCATGACCTTTCATTTACATAGGATCCATGGGTTAAAAGCTCCATGGACCATCCATGAAAGCTTAGCCCAACCTAAATGAACTTGGCCCATTCCATATATATAAGAGTCCATATTTAATTAGTTCTTTTTGATCACTTAATTAATTCTAAATTAATTCTTGATCAATACTAATTAAATAATATGATTCCATATTCATATATTAGAACTTATAATATATTAATATAAATCATAAATATACTATTCTCAAAAGACTATCCATATAAATTGTGCCGGTGAAGTGCAACCCAATTGGACCATACCGGGTCGGGTCAAGTACATACCAAATATAGTTATGGACTTAGACATTAATCCAACAACCTGACCCACAATACGCTCGCTCTTCCGGTGTTCCTCCTTCATCGCCTCCTGTTGGGCCTCTCGGATCCGCTCTAACAACGGAGCCACCACGGTCATCCTCATACAGATACTCCTGATCGGCGCTGCCTTGCGGCTAAGTGCGTCGGCCACAACATTGGCCTTCCCCGGGTGGTAGAGGATCTCGCAATCATAATCCTTCACCACATCAAGCCACCGACGCTGCCTCATATTCAGATTCGGCTGGTCCATGAGATACCTCAGGCTCTTGTGGTCCGTGTAGAGGGTACAACGAACCCCATAGAGGTAATGACGCCAAATCTTGAGGGAAAAAACAACAGCCCCTAGCTCCAAATCATGCGTCGGATAGTTTGATTCGTGAGGCTTCAGCTGCCTCGAAGCGTAAGCAATAACATGTCCTCTCTGCATCAAAACTGCGCCCAAACCCAAGATGGACGCATTGCAGTATACGACAAAATCCTCCATCCCCTCTGGCAGAGCTAAGATTGGCGCCTCGCATAATCTCTGTCTCAATGTCTCAAATGCAGCTTGCTGCTCAGGCCCCCAACGAAAGACTACGGCCTTCTTCGTTAGCTGAGTCAAAGGTACAACTATCTTGGAGAAATCCTGGATGAATCTCCGATAATAGCCGGCTAATCCTAGGAAACTCCGAATCTCAGATGGAGACTTCGGAACCTCCCATCTCATCACGGCCTCCACCTTGGCCGGGTCGACCAGAATCCCGTTTTGGTTGACAAGGTGCCCAAGAAACTGCACCTCGTGCAACCAGAACTCGCACTTGGAGAACTTGGCGTACAAGCTCTCCCTCCTCAGAGTATCCAAAACCTCTCGCAGATGCTCCTCATGCTGCTCCTGCATCTTGGAGTAGACCAGGATATCGTCAATGAAAACTATCACAGACCGATCCAACATCGGTCTGCACACACGGTTCATGAGATCCATGAACGCAGCAGGGGCATTGGTGAGCCCGAAAGGCATCACCACGAACTCATAGTGACCATAACGCGTCCGAAACGCAGTCTTCTGCACAACCTCCTCTCTGACCCTCATCTGATGATACCCTGAACGCAAATCAATCTTGGAGAACCAAGATGCTCCCTGTAGCTGGTCAAAGAGGTCATCAATCTCAGGAGTGGGTAATGGTTCTTCACCGTTACCTTATTCAGCTCCCTATAATCTATACACATCCGATGCGACCCGTCCTTCTTCTTCACAAACAGAATCGGGGCTCCCCAGGGTGAACTGCTCGGTCTAATGAATCCCTTATCTAACAGCTCCTGCAGCTGTGTAGACAACTCCTGCATTTCAGGAGGAGCCAAACGATACGGTGCCTTGGCTATCGGAGCCGCACCAGGGACTAGGTCGATCCTGAACTCTACCTGCCTCTTCGGAGGTATCCCGAGCAACTCCTCGGGAAATAAATCCGCAAACTCTCGTACCACGGGCACATCGCCCACCGTTGCCTTACCCATTTCTCGGGTATCCATAACATAGGCAACAAATCCTGCGCAACCCCTGCTGAAGGTAACGCCTAGCTCTAGCTGCTGAACATAAAGTGGGTCCTCGTTGTGGCCTCTCACCCTGAATTAACAGCTCTCCCCCACTTGGGGTCATGATCCGCACCAACTGCTGCGCACAGTCTATCACTGCCCCATTGGGGCTTAGCCAACCCATACCGATAATAACCTTGTTCCCCCGCAAAGGTATGGGAACCAGATCTACCAGATAACGCTCCTCAAACAGCCGCAAGACGCAATATCGGTAGACCTCTGATGCTTGCACTGACCGGTCGTCCGCAATCTCGACCTCTAGAGGGAAATCCAACGTGCTCGACGACTCAGGAAACTTCTTGCTAAGCGCAAGAGAGACAAACGATCGGGTAGCGCCCGAATTAAACAATACCTGAACTGGGATACCGTTCACATGGAACGATCCTATACAGAGCACATACCTAACATATCAAAATCACAGCGACATAAACAAAAGCATAAGAAAGAGATCATACCCGTCACCACATCGGGTGCAGCGCATGCCTCCTCGGCTGTCAACTGAAATGCTCGGCTCCGCACCACTGGAGCCTCTGACTTGGCCTTCCGGCCATCTGCAACCCGCGCTGTCGCTGAAACCGGCGCCACTGCTGGCGCTGCTGCTGACGCTGCTGTCAATCTAGGGAAGTTGGCCTTCTTATGGCCCCTCTGATTGCAATGGAAGCAAATCAGGTCTGACATCTGCACTGTGGGGGCTGGGGCAGTACAATCCCTGCCAAAGTGCTCCGTCCTGCCGCACTTGTAGCAGCCGGTCGATCCCGCTCTACAAGCTCCCTCATGCGGCCTGCCGCATTTCCTGCAGCGGCTCTGGCCTGGCTAGCCCTTCGACCTAACGTCGGATCCCTTGGGTTTCTTCCCCGAAACCCCTGTTACCTGCTCTGTCTCTGCTTTCCTCTTCCTTACGTGCTCTAAATCGAGCTCCCTCTCCCGTGCCCTGGCAATCATGGACTCCAGGGTCGAGCAGGCTGAATAGCTGACATGCTCCCGAATATCAGCCCTCAACATATCATGGTAGTGCGTTTTTCGCATCTCCTCATCCCCCGCATACTGGGGTACCAACAATGCTCTCTCCCGGAACTTGGCGGTGACCTCCGACACAGTCTCCGTAGTCTGCCTCATATCCAAAAACTCTTTGGCCAGCTGCTGAAGCTCTACAGCCGGCGCAAACTCAGCCCTGAATCTGGTCACGAAATCTGACCATGTCAAAGCCTCGACGGCCGGGGCTACCAACGAGTCACCAACCGACTCCCACCAGTCTCTAGCTCTATCCCTCAAACATCACGCGGCAAACCGGACCTTCGACCCTTCCGGGCAGAAGCTCGTCAACTGCACAGACTCAATGTCTGCGATCCATCTCCTGGCAGCAATGGGGTCTTTCACCCCATGATAATCCGGCGCACCGCTCCCTCGGAAGTCCTTGAAGGACAGTGTGCGCGTACCCGTCTGGCTAGACGCCATATCACTCCTGAATGCCCGGAGGCGATCCTCCATCAGCTCAACAATCCCTTCCTTGATCGACCCGAAAATGACCGGGGTCGACTCAAGGATGCCTCTCGTGATCTCAGACGCGATGAACTCGTGTAGCCCATCATCAACCTGCTCGGATCCTGCACCCGAGCCTGATCCTGATCCTGATCCGGAACCTCTTGCTTCATGTCGCGTGGTCACCATACTGAAAATAAACGCATAATTGTCAGGATCATACATACTCTCGAGAGGTCTAACACACTCTCCAAGTTTCCCGGTTCCGTCTCAACCTTCCTTGATTCGAGTATGGATCCTCTGCTTCCAGTAGTACGGGCCCTATTACCTTCCACATCTATCCGTACTTTCCTCAAGAACTGTCCCGACTTCACCAAGTCCCTTAGCCAATATCCCTTTCCAACTAATCTCATCCTAGGCTTTCCTAGGGCACTCTCCGACCTACTCTCCGCCATCAGCTGCACTAGGAGTCCCTACCACCCTTCCCTAACTAGCTTGCGGATACTGTTACATATCCGCTCATTAGTTAGTTAAAGTTAGTCAGGACCCCTACAGCACAAAGCAAGCAGCATTCGTGCATCGAGTAACCACATCAAGCATAACCTAACCAGGTTATCCTACTGCTGACTAGACTGTCCTAGCGTACAGCTCATACAACAGGCATTCAAGGCATCCTCCTAGATCCTTAGCCCTAGTCTAGCATGCAGTTCTCAGAATCATACATCAGGCATTCAAGGCATCCTCCTAGATCCTTAGCCCTAATCTAGCATGCAGATCTCAAAATCATATATCATATAACATAACATAACAAGTATAGGTATCTTGGGGAAAACTTACTTGAGCTCGGCTGGTCGCACGCATCACACACCTTGTTCTTTCTCAAAACCCTTTGACTCAGATTTTAGAAAACCATTTTCTTTGTAAAAATCTTTTAAATCCCTCGGTTTGAGTCCAGACACTCCCGAGGGTGTGTCCGAATCCCTCAAACCAGGGCTCTGATACCAACTTGTAACATCCCAAATTCCAAGCCCAAATTTTTCATTTTTAATTAAGTAATCCTCAACATAGTTTACCAAAATATCTTCCATGCCATATCATTTGCAAAAAAAATATAACAATGTGTCTGAAAATCATACTGTCAAAGTAAAATAAATCAGAGTACAATCCCAGAAAACTCCATGCGGATATCATGTGTGTGTGTGTGATGCGCTGCTACACCGCCGACTCCTTCCCCTTAGACGAAGAGGTACCTGAAACCAAAACTAAAACTGCAAGAACAAAGCTTAGTAAGTTCCCCCATCATACCACATACCATACAATCACATAGCATATATATTGTCGGGCCATTCTGGCGCGCCCGTCCTACCCATGTCAAGCCATTTCGGGGTGATGACCTACCCATGTCAAGCCATTCTGGGGTGCTGACCTACCCATGTCAAGCCGTTCTAGGGTGCTGACCTACCCATGTCAGACTATTATGGGGTACCGACCTACCCATGTCAGGCTATTCTGGGCTGCCGACCTACCCTTCGGTCTTTTAACCGGACTCGGGGACTATTTCACCCCTACTGTCACACATAATGTCATATCTCTATCATACTGCCAGACGTATCTGGGGTGTCCGACCTACCCATTGGTCCTATCGACCGAATCGGGGACTAGTCCCCTTATACTGATACCACCTAGCATAACATAACAACTAGCATAACCACATATCAAGCAAACTAGCATACTCGCATATCAACCAATAGCCGACCAGACAATTATCACAAAGACAATTATCTCAGCTAAACATCTACTAGTGGGCCGGCCTTGGTGCGGTAGACCCACTTCTACTGGAAGGTGACTCACCTCGCAAGGCTGACTGCTGAAAAGCTGATCGGCAGATGTCTAATTGCTGCTCCGGTGATCCTCCGGCTATAAATCCATAAAACACTTAATCAGACACTGATAACCACTCTTAGGGTAAAATGACTATTTTACCCTTGACCAAGTCAAAGTCAAAGTCAACTTCCAGTTGACCTGACTCGCCGAGTTGGGCCGCCAACTCATTGAGTCCCTATCCTTTCATATGTCCTTCTTCACGCTGCTACTCGTCGAGTTTAGCAATGACTCGATGAGTTCACCTTCTAAAACAACCTTGAATGAACCTTCATCCGACTCGCCGAGTTGTATGAACAACTCGTCGAGTTCATCCTCATCCCATGAACAAGTCCTGTCCTTGACTCGCTGAGTTGTATGAACAACTCGTCGAGTTCATCTTTGAAGGTTGCGAGATTGCCTTGGACTCGCCGAGTCTATTCATACACTCCCCGAGTCCTATGATTCCCAGGTCTATGGCTAGGTCCAATGTGATGGGTCATTCCCCCGGACCCCTCTAAGACCATTCTAACTCTCACTGGGTTCCTTCGAACCATAACAGAAAAGGGAAGTCAAGCTATGGACTCGCCGAGTCCCAAGAACAACTCGCCGAGTCGAGAATGACCAAGTCTTATTTCTCGATTTCCGACGTACAACACTTGACCAAAAGATAGATCTAGGCTTCTAAGATCGATCTATCACGTAAAGTTACAAACTTTACGTGCATGCATGGGACTATGAGCTCAAAAGGCCCTAAATGAGACTCTTAAGATGCATGGGGCTATCTAAGGCTCCAAAATCAGTCCCTTTCTGTCTTGTAACCCCTTAAAGACCTTGGATCTGAAGTCTTAGCCCCCAACGATGCTTGCACTCATGATTGGTCACCAAGAATGGCTCTTAAAAGCCCTAAATCACCCCAAAAAGGGATCTAAAACATGAAAGAGCAAGGTATCAGCTTTATACCTCTAGAGAACTGCAGTGGGTGAAGAAACTCGAACTCCTCTGGCCTCCTCTTGATTCCTCAAGCCTTTCTCTTCCTTCTTATGTTCCAAAATCGCCAAAAACCACCACAAAGGCCTTAGATCTTAACACACACGATTAGGGTTTCAGTAGGAGGTGTTCTGGGAGAAATAGGGGCGAAGGGAGGCTGAATGAGATGCTTAAATAGGGTGCAATCCCTTAGATTAGGGTTTTGTCCAGTCAGGGCCTACTCGTCGAGTCTGGCTGCCGACTCGTCGAGTAGGTCATTAAACTCCCGGGTCCAAGTCGCTCCTACTCGTCGAGTTGGCCATCAACTCACCGAGGTCTAGGCCAAAAATGAATAATACTCGAATGAAATTCATACCGGGAACCGGGTGCTACAACAGTCTTGCGAGGTACATTAGGGGTGTTGAAGTAGTCGGCTATGTCGTTGACCTCGTCGAGATGCTTGTATGCATCTTCATGATCTTTCCCATAGAATGGGATGTCCTTGAGTTGTGCGAGTATGTGACCTTTCAGCTCGAAGTTGGCAGTTGCTGGAATCGCGGATTGCACGAGTCCTGGGCCGGTATCGTCACACATCCTTCTTTTCCATTCGCCCATGGACATGTCTGCGATGTTAGCCATGGTGTTATCGGGTTCCTTTTTCGGGCTCGCTTTCTTATTCAGATTCTGTTTTGTACTCTGACTCTTCCTTCTTAGGGTCTTCGTCCGTCAATGAGGTGCTGGATTCTCCTACTTTATTTCCCTTTTTCTTGCCAAAGACTGATTTGAGACTCTTAAACGGTGACTTCTTTGGAGTTGAAGTTTCTTCTATGGTTTTGTCTTTGTTCTTCCTAAGAGCTAATTTCGGGTTTTCAAGTGATGGGATCAAAGGTGTGCCTGATCCTCGGGTCATAAACGAATTGCAATAAACAAAAAAACACGCGTAAAAAGAACAAAATGAAATAAAAACAAAACTGAAAAACACGATGGACTCGTCGAGTTAGTTCGACAGGACTCGACGAGTTCAAGGCTAAAACAGAAAACTAAAACAAAAATTTTAAAAATAGAGCTTAAACTTAATAACTAGTTAACAAAAATAGTAACTTTATGCAAGATAAACCTTACACAAAGGATCGATAACACTAGAAATTAAAATAACTATTAGAATCGTTCCTCGGCAACGGCGCCAAAAACTTGATGTGTGTAAAATGCACTAGTTTTAATCCTACTACTTCAAACACAAAATAAACACACGAAAGGCAGTGTACCTATCGATAGCAATATAGTTCAAGCAAGTAGGGTAACGAACACAGGGAACGATAATAATTAAGCTAACTACTAGATTTATCTAAATAAAAACAAGCAATAAAAGAAGGGTCTTCTCTAGTTTTGCAAGACTAGAAACTTAATCAATTAACTAACACTTAAACAAAGACAATTAACAACTAAGCAAATAGAAGGTAACTAAATTCAATAATAAAAGAGACTTCTATTCAGGTTCGACTCACTTATTCCTATGGTTGATTATATAGCAAGTGCAATGGATTAACATATCATTGGTTACCGATTAATGTGATTAGGTTCATGTTCACTATTACTAATCCTTAGAAAACAGGTGAATTCAAATAGCGGCCAATTGGTTAAACTAACAAGCTTCCTCGTGTTTTGATTCGGATCAAGTAAGACTTGTAATATTAGCTAATTAAATCTGGTAATTCATTCAACTCATGTATGGTTGTTCTTCATACATGCTTACACATTAATGTACTTATTTTCTAGTTAATCCTAGGTTCATGCTCACTAATACTAGGCATACAATATTTTGTTCACAAAATTATATGATTCAAGTAATTAAGAAGATGTTCATGCAACTTAACAACTTGGTTATTAACAGAAAATAATTGTTATCAACACATAAGGATCTTTAACAAGCTTAACAAGACAATTCACCAAGTCAATTTAATCCAAACCATAAAATCAAACCATATTTACAAGTGTATCTAGCCTAAATAGAAGTAATGAGTTTTTAGCTCATATCTATAGCAAATAACATCTAAAAATCGAAATCTAATGATTGAAACATAGTTTATGCAAAAGATTAAGAAAAGAGTATGTATATTGCCTTTGATCTCCTCCAAATTGATCTCTAGGTTGAACTTCTGAAAACCACAGCTCTAAGAACCCTTCTAATCGCCAATTAGTAGCCCAAAAATCTCTAGAAAAGCTTAGGGTCTCGGGCAATAATGTCCTTTATACAGATTTTTGAAAACAGGGGCAACTCATCGAGTTCCCTTAACCGACTCGACGAGTCCATCACTTAAAACCCGTGTACGACAAGGCTTTGGTACTCAAAATGATTTTATGAATATATTACAAGATTGATATATTATTTGGAAATCATATTATTAATTAGTAATTGATCATAAATTAATCTAGTATTTATTTTGGGATTAAAGGAACTGATTAATAAAGGAGGGACTAATTATGTAAATCAGTAATAGTTATAGTTTGGGCTAATGAACCTTATTGATATGGGGTGGACGAAAATCTATTGGAAGCCCATAGAGTTTTCGTCCCAGGGCCTGTCATATGGGGGTCAATGGATTGCTTAAGGCCTAAGCAAGGGAATTAGGGTTTCCACCTGAAAACCCTAATAGCCTCAACTATATAAACCCTCCTAACATAAGGAATTTCAGCCCCTATGCTATTCTAAGAGAATCCAGCCGAATTTTCACCTCTCTCCAAGTCTTCCTTTGCAAGAGTGTTTGTGACTCCATTAGAGGTGCAACACTTGGGGCACTAAGCTTTCAAAGGACAAAGATTTCTTGTTATTACAATATAACAAGTGAGGTAATGTTTCAAACCCTAATTTCTTATGAATTTTGATTATTGTATGCTAGTCTTAGGGTTCTATGCTTTGGTATTCAATATGCATGTTCAATAGAGAAAAACATAGATCCAAAGCATTAGGGTTGCATGTACACCATAGGAATGTTGTAATGCTCAAAACCCATCAGTGGTATCAGAGCCTAGGTCGTTTTTCAATTGAATTGGTGCAATAGTGGACTGCCAAAAGGATCAAGAAATCGAAATTTTGCTGTTTGGCAGCCAGACTCGACAAGTCCCTTGCCCAACTCGACAACTCAACTCGTATGGTGTCGGGTTTTTCGACTTTTTGATCAGTTTTTTGATTTGGATAGTTACCATAACTCGTTTTTAATGCCTAAATTCGAATTTTCTTATTTGGTATGTGATATCCTTATCAAAATTAATGGATTTGGTTAAATATGGATAATATAAGATTATTTTGATTCAAAGATTTAACCTAGAATTTGAAAAGTTTCAAATTGCCCCTTATGGTTTTATAGTTTAAATTTGAAATTAAAAGTTTTAATTCTTTTTGGTAATTTAAATAGTTAGACCCTAGTAATTTAAATAGTTTCAAAATACACCCTCATGTTTTTGTAATTTAAAATTTGATTAAATTGATTTAATTTTGAAATCTTAAATTTAGAACCTTGGTATTTTTTTAAAAGATTAAATTACACCCTCATGGATTCAATTAATTAATTAATTAAGTGTTTTAATTAAAAGACAATTAATAAGTCCATGGATAGGTTTAAGTCCAATTAAATTAAGAGTCTAATTATTAAAGATTAAACCTTAGTATTTTAAATGTATAAAATACACCCTTTTACTATATAAAATTAAAAGTCTAATATATTATATGTATAAGATAAAATTCAGTCTTACCATTAGTAGGCCCCATTCACGATGTTGGTTTATAAGGGGTGTTTAAGGAAGCGGCCTGTAAAATGACCGTCATTGGGTATCCACTCTTACCCACCGCACTCTTGACCAGTGGAGGGTCGTTAGCCGAACAGGTTTGATAGGACACCTCATTATAAGTATAATGAATATATAAAGTAACTAAATGTTTTATTAATTCCCAATCTTAGTTACTTTAGGAAAAATATGAATTTGGTGCTAATCCATGAAATTGCACACTGCACCTTATTGGTCGTTAGTGGAGCGTGTGTGGTTAACCGACACACTAATCTGGGACTAATGTTGGATGACAATGGATAGCTCGTAGATTATCATAGATCAATGGAGCGTGTGTGGTTAACCGGCACATTGATTAGGTGATAGAGGTCTTCGAGAGTACCAAGCTAGTTTGCATGGTTATTCACACCTTGTTTGTGATCCTCTGTATCCCAGTCACAAACTTGAAGGGCATGATCGAGATTAAACATGCCATTGAAAAGTTCAATGAATCTCAAAAGATCTAGGAGTTTCATCTAAAACCTAATTAGCTTAAATTTTGTTTTCGTGGTGGAATTGGTAAATCGTCATTTACCTACCTACAAATAATTTGCAATTTAGATTACCACATCCCTCTTCTGAATTATGAATTATTGTGTAGGGTCCTAGCCTTAATATTTCATTTTGGGTGTTATATTAAGGATTAAATCAACTCACTTGAATTTCTCCCCCTTGTAGATGTCTAGTTCTGACAATTATGGTCTTCCTTATTCTTTTGAAAAAAGCTTTCCTAATGAAGATGATATTCCACGTGGCGATCAAGGTGAAAGATCAATCTCTCTGTCGTGCATTGGTGGAACTAGAAATCATACTTTACTTCCTCCACCTCCTCCAGTAATTCTCCCTGGCCTACGTTTGTGTTGTCTTGAAAAGTTCAAGGTTACTCAAGCCCTATTGGCATGCAAACATGAAGATGAAAATTATGTGCGTGCACACGTCCTCGAGATGAAGTCACACATTGGCAGGCTGGGGATGTTGGGTGTCGTCTTCCCAAGGAAGCTGGCTATTGACTTGGTTCTTCAGTCACTTCCTGAGTCGTATAGTGAGTTCGTAAAAGATTACTTGTAACATACACGTTCAGTTATCGTGTTATGTAATTTTAAAAGTGAAAAATATAATGAAATATTATATGAATTTGAGCGTTGAGTTCTAACAGATAGTTTTTACTAGAAATGAAGTAAAACTATGTTTAGAATCACTCGGAAAATATTGGAAGTCTTATGAGATTCCAATCAAAAGTCAAATATTGAAATTTAACGAAAATATAAAATTTGAAAATAAGTAAAATTATATTAATGAAAGTTGTAAAGAATCTCGTTAGAAACATTTAGGCGAAAACCTCAGCGAAATCCGAGTTATAACAAAGAAGTTATGACCAATTAAAGATCCGCGACAAAACTGGCACGACGCCGAATGACGTAAAAAGTGAGTTTTTGATAAACTACTTTTTAGACTTGGTGATCTAAACGAATGTCGTAGTATTTGTTAAAACGAGAATTTTAATAAAAAGAACGCCCAAATCTGACTTCGCATGAGGAAGTTATGATTTTTCTAAGTTTCAGCTTAGTAGTAGACAGCTAAAAAAAACTCAAATTTTAGATCGAGTGATTTTTAGCCGACACAACCTAAACGAGAATCGAAGGTCTCGTCAATAGTAGTACAACGGTAAAAAGACAGACGAAAACGGACATCGGATGAAGAATTTATGAATTTTTAACGGATTTTCCTGTCCTGGTCTGTTAAAAATAATAATATTAAAAATAAATTCAAAATTAGCCAACGAAGTCTAAATGAAAGTTGTAGAGTATATTCCCGCCTACGCGTGCATATAAAGAACGTCAAAACGGAGCTCGTATGCGAAAGTTATGGATTTTAGAAGTTTGGGCACAAAATCCGAGGAATTTCGCATGCATGGCTCAGAATTGGCCACGTACAGGCCTCGCATGCGTGCCTCGTGTCGGATTGTGATATGACCGAAGGGAGGCCCAACCGAAGCATGCCGCGTGTTCAAATCGTGGAGGTGTCCGACGCGAGCCACGTCGCTCTCCCCTGCGAGCCGCTCCGTGTCCAAAGCACTGGACTAATCTGAGACCGCCACCTGGAGCCTCGCATGCGAGCCATCTGGAGCCCCTCGCTGCTGCCGCGTGCCTTCTCTCTTCGGATCCGAGCTCCTTCTCACCCCTATATAAAGCATGCGAGACTTGCCGAGTATTTTTGGAAATCTAACACTTTTTCACCCCCAAAATTTATATTTTAGCTATTTCCACTTCCCCCGAAGCCCCGATATCATTTTTAACACCCGAAACACTCCTCGAAGTGCCCGACGAGCCTGAGAAAATTATCTTTTCGGTTTGAAGCTCAACCTTCGTAGGGCCCGGTTTTCAACGAAGAAAGCTAGTTATAGTAACGAAGTGCTGCCCAAATTACTATTTTAAGCCCCGGTTATTTCACGGTGAGTTCAATATATAGGAACAATTGTATGTTATGTGTTATATGTGCTATGTGCTTTTCTGTGTTATTATTCCGAGTTATTTTTATTTATGCTATTTATGATAGCAAAGTTATACCTTTGACCATGTGATCAGTGAAAGGACTTAGATTCACGGTGGTACTGGTACGTAGCCTCTGGCCATGTAGAGCATGTCTCCGTAAGAGAATGACTTCTATTCTATGGCATTGGCAGATGGTTAGACAGGGCTATAAGCCTGAAATCTACCAAAATGTTTTAATCAGAAAGTGTATGTCTTCTATGCCATTTGGGCCGAAGCTTTATTGATGTATATCAAGTATAGAAATTGTCATGTCTCATTGATCGTATATCTTTGAATCGAGTTATTGATTTATATGGAAAGTTTGTCACATGATTCACATATGCCTTTGTTGTTCCTTGTTCCTCCTTGCTTCTGCCATATTGAAGTATATATATGGCATAACGTTATATTGTATCTATTATTGAACTCACTAAGCGTCACCGCTTACCCCTCTCAATGTTTAACAAATTGCAGGAGATAAGTAACCAGTATAGTCGTATACTGTTTGAAGGTTTAGAATATTTATAATATTACTTTTGTAGTTAGGGATCATGTATGTATAAAAGTATAGTATCCTGGGTAGTCGTGTAATATATAACACATTGTAATAGTCAGTTTGTATCCAGTCGTTTGTAATTACTTTATCAATGTAAAATATTTTTTTTATGAATATGCATGTAGCATGTTTTGGAGTAACATTTGTCTAGTATGAAAGTTTGGGTCTTTCAGAAATACGAAAGTTAGGGTCTTTCAATCATGGTATCAGAGCACTAGTTTAAGCGAACTAAATATCACAGATTGATATTTAGACTTAAACTGTCTAACGTTCAATATATGAACGGAGTCATTTGTAAGTATATGGATACAAACCATAGGAAAGATTTAAGTGGGGTATTGGGTAGTGATAAATCCTTGTATTTTAAAATATTAAGTTACTTCAAAAATTTTATAGAATTAGTTTAAGTGAACTAGGAATTTTGAGAATTTCTAGACTTAAACATGGATTGCTAAGGGATGATGGTATGATATGTGCCTAGTATATTTTAGGTTGAATACCTAAATGACCACAAGCACTAGAATATTAGAGGAGATATGCCTTATATTCTAATATGTGCTAAATGATAAATGGATATAGCATGCCTTAAGTTTCTTACTTATATTGCTATTACTTGAGAAAATTTAAGGTCTGTTGCCGACCTTGGTCTGGAAGTGAAATTCCTTTCGACTTAGGAAAAATATTAGGATATGCTAGATCAAGCTAATGGATAAAAGAATTCTAGAAGAAAAATTTAGGAAATCCAAGATATGTTTGATTGAAACGCAAAATCCCCAGTTGAGTCTAGGTGAAATTGTCGTATGTACTTGTTTGAACACATTCATGTGTGATAAGTTCCTTTGTAAAAATTCTTGATATGATGACTTGGGGACTGAGAGACAATTCTTGGAACGAGTATGAGTAGGTGTGAATTGTAGTAGAGGCCTATACTACCGGAAGCACAGGACTCACACTTGGATCAGGGAAAGTCACAAGGTTACCAAGAAACTAGAAATTGATTCCGATTTTGTTCGAGTATGTCATTACCTTCGTTTCGGTGATGACTAAGAATATGATTTTCATTCAGATCTTAATGGTCGTAAAGAATCGAGTCCGACTAATATAGATCTGTGAAATGAATTGATTGGTTCAGAGAATCATGTCTCGTGTAGTGACGGAATTTCAGTCAGAGAATTGAAGAAGGAGATGGTCAAGGTAGTCGATAGAAATATAACGATCATCATTAAAGGATTGAGAAACCATTAGCCAGAGATGCTACCTGTTATGAAGATGATGAAAATTTAATTATTCATGGAAGGATTACGGTATGAAATCCTTGAATTCGTAATTATTCGAAATATCACCATTTTTTTTAATCGTTATGATTTCGGGGACGAAATCCTCAAAAGGAGGAGGTATTTGTAACATACACGTTCAGTTATCGTGTTATGTAATTTTAAAAGTGAAAAACATAATGAAATATTACATGAATTTGAGCGTTGAGTTCTAACAGATAGTTTTTACTAGAAATGAAGTAAAACTATGTTTAAAATCACTCGGAAAATATTGGAAGTCTTATGAGATTCCAATCAAAAGTCAAATATTGAAATTTAACGAAAATATAAAATTTGAAAATAAGTAAAATTATATTAATGAAAGTTGTAAAGAATCTCGTTAGAAACATTTAGACGAAAACCTCAGCGAAATCCGAGTTATAACAAAGAAGTTATGACCAATTGAAGATCCGCGACAAAACTGGCACGACGCCGAATGACGTAAAAAGTGAGTTTTTGATAAACTACTTTTTAGCCTTGGTGATCTAAACAAAAGTCGTAGTATTTGTTAAACCGAGAATTTTCATAAAAAGAACGTCCAAATGTGACTTCGCATGAGGAAGTTATGATTTTTCTAAGTTTCAGCTTGGTAGCAGACAGCTAAAAACTCGAATTTTAGATCGAGTGATTTTTAGCCGACACAACCTAAACGAGAATCGAAGGTCTCGTCAATAGTAGTACAACGGTAAAAAGACAGACGAAAACGAACATCGGATGAAGAATTTATGAATTTTTAACGGATTTTCCTGTCCTGGTCTGTTAAAAATAATAATATTAAAAATAAATTCAAAATTAGCCAACGAAGTCTAAATGACAGTTGTAGAGTATATTCCCGCCTACGCGTGCATATAAAGAACGTCAAAAACGGAGCCCGTATGCGAAAGTTATGGATTTTAGAAGTTTGGGCACAAATTCCGAGGAATTTTGCATGCATGGCTCGGAATTGGCCACGTACAGACCTCGCATGCGTGCCCTGTGTCGGATTGTGATACGATCGATGGGAGGCCCAACCGAAGCATGCCGTGTGTTCAAGTCGTGGAGATGTCCGACGCGAGCCACGTCGCTCTCCCCTGCGAGCCGCTCCGTGTCCGAAGCGCTGGACCAATCCGAGACCGCCACCTGGAGCCTCGCATGCGAGCCATCTGGAGCCCCTCGCTGCTTCTGCGTGCCTTCTCCCTTCGGATCTGAGCTCCTTCTCACCCCTATATAAAGACTGCGAGACTTGCCGGGTAGTTTTGGAAATTTAACACTTTTTCACCCCAAAATTTATATTTTAGCTATTTCCACTTCCCCAGAACCCCCGGTATCATTTTTAACACCCGAAACACACCCCGAAGTGCCCGAAGAGCCCGAGAAATTTATCTTTTCGGTTTGAAGCTCAACCTTCGTAGGGCTCGGTTTTCAACGAAGAAAGCTAATTATAGTAACGAAGTGCTGCCCAAATTACTATTTTAACCCCCGGTTATTTCACGGTGAGTTCAATATATTGGAACAATTGTATGTTATGTGTTATATGTGCTATGTGTTTTTCAGTGTTATTATTCCGGGTTATTTTCCCGTGTTACTTTTATTTCTGTTATTTATGATAGCAAAGTTATACCTTTGACCATGTGATCAGTGAAAGGACTTAGATTCACGGTGGTACTGGTACGTAGCCTCTGGCCATGTAGAGCATGTCTCCGTAAGAGAATGACTTCTATTCTATGGCATTGGCAGATGGTTAGACAGGGCTGAAAGCCTGAATCTACCAAAATGTTTTAATCAGAAAGTGTATGTCTTCTGTGCCATTTGGGCCGAAGCTTTATTGATGTACATCAAGTATAGAAATTGTCATGTCTCATTGATCGTATATCTTTGAATCAAGTCATTGATTGATATGGAAAGTTTGTCACATGATTCACATATGCCTTTGTTGTTCCTTGTTCCTCTTTGCTTCTGCCATATTGAAGTATATATATGGCATAACGTTATATTGTATCTATTATTGAACTCACTAAGCGTCACCGCTTACCCCTCTCAATGTTTAACAAATTGCAGGAGATAAGTAACCAGTATAGTCGTATACTGTTTGAAGGTTTAGAATAGTTATCATATTACTTTTGTATTTAAGGATCATGTATGTATAAAAGTAAAGTATTCTGGGTAGTTGTGTAATATATAACACTTTGTAATAGTCGGTTTGTATCCAATCGTTTGTAATCACTTTATCAATGTAAAATTTTTTTTTTTATGAATATGCATGTAGCATGTTTTGGAGTAACAGTTGTCTAGTATGAAAGTTTGAGTCTTTCAGAAATACGAAAGTTAGGGTCGTTCATTACTATATGACAGACCACGATGTGACCCTCATTGATCTGACATATTTGCTAATTGATGCTGAATCAACAATGATTTGGTACACTGGTAAAGCAAATTTTCTTGGAAGATCTACTTCCCAAATTGCCATGGACATAGGCAATGACAACGATAGTCCAGAAAGGATTTCTTCTCCTAAGGTGTGACATCTCCATTTTCACGGCCAGAAAAGACCGATTTTTTTATGCTTTGTTTAAAAATTAGAGTAACATTTTAAAGAAAAGTGTTGTGGAATTTGTTCCCAAAATAAAATATGATAAAGATTTATCAAAGCATTTACGAAGAAATATATTTCATTAAAAACTTCGGGATGTCATGTTCAATACAGATCAAAAGCATAAACAGTACAATATAAGCCTTACAACATTTATTCATATCTATAGGCCTATAATCCGTAATCCCTCATCCAAAACATTACATCTATGCTCGAGTGCCACTACCTGTAATACAAGAAACTGAGTGGGTCAGGCTTGGGAGCCTGGTGAGCACATAGAGTTTTCAACCCACAATAAATAAGTTTATTAATTTCATCAACCAACAATAACCCGATTACCCATTCCCGTTATCCTCACTTTATGTCCCTAAAACACCTATCATAAGGGACCTAGCCTAAGGATCATCATCGGGATGGACAATACTTATAAGGGGATTCCTCAGCAATAAATGTCCTTAAGGCAACCATGAGGGGGATGGAGTACATCAGTGAACACATCGTTCACAATCACCTACATGTTGCGAGCCTGCTAGCGTTCCACTAGACTGTCTAGAAAAGTCTATGGTCGTCATTTATACTCCGCTAGATGACTGGAAACATCGTCAACATCGAGGTCTCTCATCATTTTATCACACATCGTCTATTTCATCTACCCATGTTTTACCCCAACATTTTTGTAGATATAAAATACATACACGGTTTAAATTATTTAAAAATTGTATAAAACTGTTCATCCAGCATAGATCTCAAGTAAACAGATAATATGAACACAAATCACGTAATTTATATAAAATACTTCATATCTATGTGTAAGATGAAAGTAACTATGCACTCACTTGTTAAAGTGATGACTCGATATTCGAGCAGCGCTTCACTTCTTAACAATATGATTTCCTTCGACAAAACCTAGTATTATTACCACTAGATTTTAGTCTAATATTTATTGCGACTAATTATTAGTCTAGATTCGTCATTAACTCAGAGTCTAATTCATGATCTATCAAGTAAGGAACAACTAGGTAGGATCATATCGGAGGTAGGGTCTGTTTGGTATACGAAGTATACTGTTTGGAAATTCACTTTAAACACCTCACTAAATCACAGCCTAGACATCATCCCCGTAAGTAGATCAATCAATATAACGACTTTGAATCACTGATAAATCTTATTTATAGGTTCATAATAACGATATTGTATTTAAATATAAGCTATATTTAACGTAGGGTAGGGGTATCTCACTTACAGCGGGTTTTGCTAAAAACCGGGTTCCGCTGGAGCAGAGCTTTTGAGCCGAAAAGCTCTTTTTCTCGAAGCCTTCGGGCGCTCCAGGTCTTTCCTCTAGCAAATTGAGGTTACTAGGGATTTAGAGGGGTTTTGGAAGTCTAGAGAGAAGTTAGAGAGAGAAAGAAAGGCTTATGGTGTCAAGAAAATATGAAGGATTCACCCTTTATTTATAGGGGTTTTATCATAGAGTAGGCCCTAAGTTTCGTCTGTATCTTCCGCGTATGAGCTCCATTTTCTATGTTCTTTATATCCACATGTTGGTATTTACGAGTACTACCACTTTCATTTAGACCCAGTCGGATAATTCTCATTCTATCTCCGATTTGCAAAACTGTATCGAATTTATCACACTCGAAGAGTAGGGACTAAGTTTCGTCCATATCTTGAGCTCTATTATCGACGTTCTATATATCTACGCGTTGGTATTTACGAGTACTACAACTTTCATTTAGATCCCGTCGGCTAATTCTCATTCTATCTTAGATTTACAAAACTGTATCGAATTCGCCGCGCTTGAAGAGTTGGGACTAAGTTTCGTCCATATCTTTCGCATACGAGCTCCGTTTTTGACTGTCTTTTTATCGTTGAACTCCTATTAACGATATCTTCATTTCTTTTTTAGATTATTTTGGCTAAAAATCGACCGATCTAAAATTCAAATTCCGGGTTGTGTACTACTATGCTAAATCTTAGAAAAATCGTAACTTCCTCATACGAAGTCAAATTTGGACGTTCTTTTTATGCACACTCTCGGCTTAACATATACTAAGACTTTTTTTAGATCTCTAAGGCTAGAAAGTATTTTATCAAAAATTCACTTTTTACGTCACACTGCGTCGTGCCGGTTTTGTCGCGAAACTTCGACATGCCATAACTTCTTCATTATAATTCGGATTTCGGCGTTCTTTATATGTACGGAATCCTTGTCAAAACCACTATAAATTTATTCATCGATATCGGGTTTATCCAACATTTTATTTTTGATGCTTATTTTTACCCTTTATTTATTACGTCGTTATAAACAAGTATAAAACACATAAATTCACATAATACGCAAATAATTCATCTTTATTACTTCAAAATAAGTTACAATGGTTGACCCTGACTATTACATCACTATACTAATGTTTAGCCCAGAATCACGGGCGTTACAATTCTCTCCCCCTTAGGATGATTCCGTCCTGGAATCATGCATCAACAAACAGATGTAGATAGTGACTCATCATGTCACTCTCTGTTTCGCAGATGAGATTTGGCCCATTCGTATGTTTCCAACGGACAAGCACTAAATCGACCATTTTGCGTCGCAACTTCTTAGTCTTACGGTCAACGTTTGTCTCGGGCTCTTCGATTAGCCTCTTATTTTCATCCATCCATAACTATGAGAATGGAATTATGTCGAGAACTTCTCCCATGAACTTCCTCAAATAACACACATGGAATGTGTTATGAATACCATATAGTTCTTCTGGTAATTCGAGCTTGTAACCTTGGTTCCAAATCCTTTGAAGAACTTTGAACAGTCCAATAAACCTTGGACTCAAGTTTCCTCGTTTCCCAAATCTTATAAGTCCCTTCTACGGTGAGATTTTAAGCAAAACCGAATCTCCATCTTCGAATGTTATCGGTCGTCTTTTCTTGTCAGCATAGCTCTTTTAACGATCCTGAGCTGCTAACATTCTTTCCCTAATCACCTTCAGCTTTTCAACAGTCTGATGGACTATCTCGGGGCCCATAAACTGCTTTTCTCCAGCTTCAAGCCAACAAGACGGCGTACGACACTTCTGTCCATACAAAGCTTGATAAGGTGCCATCTTGATGCTCGAGTGGAAAATATTGTTGTAGGAAAACTCTACCAAAGGTAAGTGCTCATCCCAATTACCTTGGAATTCTAGGGTACAGGCTCTCAGCATATCTTCCAATGTTTGAATCGTTCTTTCGCTCTGACCATCAGTATACGGATGGTAAGCTGTACTCAAACATAACTTCGTACCCATTTCTTTTTGTAGAATCCTCCAAAACCTTGATGTGAAACGACTATCACGATCTGATACAATCGTTAGAGGAACACCATGAAGTCTTACAACTTCCTTCACGTAAGCATTTTCAAGCTTATCCATAGACCATCTCTCATTGGCTGCTATGAAGTGTGCACTCTTGGTGAACCGATCCACGACTACCCAAATCATTTCGTGACCGTTCTACATTTTGGGCAGTTTAGTCACAAAATCCATGGTGATGTCTTCCCATTTACCCATGGGTATAGGTAAAGGTTCTAAACTCCCATACGGTTTCTGTCACACCCCAAAACCAAGAACGGCGGAAACGTTCAGGGGTGGAGGACGTCATGTAAAGTATCATAACAGTGCAAAGTAGTAAACAAGCAACAACATCATCCATTGCATTAAAAGTAAAGTTTTAATACATGAGTGTTCTTTCATTGTAATAAGACACCAAAATATGTAATCAAAATAAAAGACGAGTCTTGTCTATGCTCCGTCTTCTCAAAACCTGATCATCGTACCTATCTACTGGTGACCTGAGAATACAAGTTATTTTGAAAGTGTAGATCAGTATAAAGCTGGTGAATTCATAAGTATTTTAGTGTCATTGATTTGGAAAGCTGTTATGAAAGACATGCAATTGTTTTGATGAACATTTGATATAAGTGTGAAAACCCTAGAAAATCCCATATTTCCTACTAGTATAAAAGGTAGTCTTCTACCAAGACCCGAATGCTTTGAAGTTTGCATTTCTGTGTAAATGAAAGTTTTTCCCATGTGACTATTATTATAAATATATAGTCTACCTTATCGTTTATGTGAATGTGTCACAAAATAAAAGTAAAAGGGAAATTATATAATCATTTAAGTATTATCCTTTGGTACTAGGATAAACACGACATGGAAGATGTCGAATAGTATTAACCGTAGACATCCGTCGATGTGCATTTTCCCTCTGTAGCTAACAGCTGGGTGTAGAATGGTTAGTCCCGTACATATATAATAGTATCTACACATATAATATGTAAATGTATCTCATCATATAGTATCTATGTAACAGTATCCATGTAGAAGTATCTATGTAAAAGTATCCATGTAATAGTATCTCTTTATATTGATGTATTAGTATCTCTTCATATTGATGTATTAGTATCTCTTCATATTGATGTATTAGTATCTCTTCATATTGATGTATTAGTATAGACTCATGAATGAACTGACTCTGGTGTAATTCCTTGTAATAGGAATAATGTTTTGTATCCCCTAAAATATACCTATAATAGTTTACTGGAATGTAAGTTGAGTGTCCAAGTAGGTTTATACACCCTTGGTACCCAAGAGTGCTGGAACTGAATGAAGAATGAAAGCTCTCATACCAATACATATATACATGAAACATAACGGTATAGATATGGTTTTAACAATAAGTTGAAAGAGGTTTTGTAAAACATTTAAGAGTTTTGAACAATAATAATGATGACTTGATGTCATTTTATAAAACATTTCAAAAGTAATTCATTTGATAACAAAGTATAACAGGACTGAAAACCATTGTGTTTATCACATTTTGAAGTATGTGAAATCAGTTGGTTGAAAACACAGTTATAAATCACATGTGATTGATTCAATAACATGTTGTTTTCTACTTGTATTCCCCCCTATTAAAGCATTTAAAATCATTTAAAAGGTTGATTAAGGGGTATGAACTCACCTGTAGTGAGTGGTTTGGATGAACGGACTGTATAGGATGCTAAGTGTCAAGTGAAGACTTGAACACACATGCGGATCCTATTTAACATATAATGATACATATATGAATATAATTTGTGCTTATAACAACTAATTATTGAATTGAAACCACCTTAGGGACTAGTAAACACTTATTTTGAAGTGTTACAACCATATATGATTGTATATAAGGGGTATATGGCTATACAAGGGAGTGTATGGTCAAAATACACACTATTTGTGTGTGTGTGCGGCCAGGGTGTGCGGCCAGGGTGTGTGTACGGCCAGGGTGTGCGGACAGGGTGTGTGTGCGGCCGCACACTCCCTATGGAATGTGCTAAAACGTATTTTAAGGCTTTAGGACTCATCTAGGAAGGTTTCTTACTTCATGCTTTAGCCTTATAAGAAGTTTATTGCTATTTTTGGACCTAAAAAGGGTGTGGGCGGCCACCATGATGTGTGCGGCCGCACACCCTTTATGAACATGATAAAATCATGTTTTTCTAGCATATCATCAAGTGTTCTTACTATACAACAAGTTATGATAAGTGTATACACGTTATAGAGGCTTGAAAGGGTGTTTAAGGTCCAAAACTAGTGTGTGTTCTTGGTGTTCTTGACTAAAACTGGATGTTTTCATGGATCAAACCAAAGGGTTTTGCTAGTTAAGGTCGTGTATCAACAAATAAGAGGAAGGATTACTACCTTTTATGATGATTAAGATGAAGATTTGGATGATACTTGAGAGGATTTCGAGTTCTAGCTTTGAAGAAGTGGAAAAGTGTTCAAAAATAACTAAGCCTTGAATATATAGGTGGGAGTGTGCGGCTGGGATGGGTGTGCGGTCGGCTGTGTGCGGCTGGCTGGCCGCACACTCGGGTGTGCGGCCGCACACACCTTGTTTTGGTGTGTTTGGCTCATTTGCAAGGTGTTACACTCTCAAAACTCATCCCACGACTCCTACCCTGATTATACTATATTTTAAACACTCTAATTGACTCTAAACAATGCTAGAAAATAGCAAAAACGAGTCTAACCTTCATTGATTTGAATAAGTGTATAAGATAAAAATTTCGGATTGTCACAGTTTCAGATGTTGTGCTTTAACCCTTGCACAAGTTACACACTCGGCCACATACTTTGCAACATCGAGCTTCATCGTCGACCACCAGTAGTAGGGTTTTAGATCCCTATACATTTTGGTGCTGCCGGGATGAATCGTGTACATGGTCTTGTGGGCTTCTTCCATCAGAAGATCTCTTACTCCCCCTGTCTTAGGTACCCAAATCCTATCTTGGAATACCTTTAATCCTTGACTGTTTGTACCTAACACTAACGTTTTTCCTAAACGTTCTTCCTTTCAGTCATTTTTCTCTAAAGCTTCTTCCTGAGTTTTCTTGATACTTTCCACAATAGTCGAGACAACTTCTATTCTCAACGCTCTTGGCCTTTTTCTTTCAAGGTTTACCTTCTGACTAAGAGCATCAGCGACAACATTTGCTTTACCAGGGTGGTAAAGTATCTCACAGTCGTAGTCCTTGAGTAACTCTAGCCAGCGTCGTTGCCTCATATTCAATTCTTTCTGATTAAAGAGATACTAGAAACTCTTATGATCAGTGAAAAGTTTTCACTTCGTGCCATAGAGATAATGCCTCCATATCTTTAGGGAAAATACTACCACTGCCAACTCCAAATCATGAGTGGGGTAGTTCTTCTCATGTTCTTTCAATTGTCGAGATGCATATGCTATGACCTTCTCTATTTGGGTCAGAACACAACCAAACCCGACTCCAGATGTGTCACTATAGACTGCGAAGTCTTCAACTCCATCGGGTAGAGAAAGAATTGGTGCTTCACATAATTTCTTCTTTAACTTCTCGAATGCTTCTTCGTGGTTCTCACTCCATGTATAAGTAGTTCCTTTATGGGCCAAAGCTGTTAATGGAGAAGATATCGAAGAAAAGCCTTGGATAAACCTTCGGTAATATCCAGCTAATCCTAGAAAGCTTCGAATCTCTATGGGACTTTTCGGTCGTTCCCACTTCATCACAGCTTCGATCTTTGCTGGGTCAACCATTATCCCTTCTTGGTTAACCACATGACCCAAGAATTGGACTTCTCGGATCCAAAAATCACATTTGGAGAACTTTGCATACAACTTCTCCATCGTCAATAGCTTTAACATTTCCCGCAAGTTTCTGCCATACTCCTCTTGACTTTTCGAGTAAATCAGAATGTCATCTATGAACACTATCACAGATTTATCGAGGAATGGTATACAAACCTTGTTCATCAAATCCATGAACGCTGCTAGAGAATTGGTTAGTCCAAATGACACAACCAAGAACTCATAGTGTCTATATCTTGTTCCGAATGCAGTCTTCTCAATATCCTGCTCTCTTACCTTTAGCTGATGATATCCTGACCTAAGGTCGATCTTTGAGAAACAACTCGAACCTTGCAGCTGGTCGAATAGGTCATCAATCCTTGGCAATGGATACTTGTTCTTCACCGTTGCCTTGTTCAGCTCTCGGTAGTCTATACACATTCTCATGCTTCCGTCCTTCTTTTTCACGAATAACACTGAAGCTCCCTAGGGTGATGAACCAGGTCAAATGAAACTGTTGTCCAACAACTCCTGAAGTTGCGTCATAAGCTCCTTCATCTCCGTCGGTGCTAATCGGTACGGTGCTTTCGCTATTGGTGTCGTTCCTGGTAACAAGTCTATTCGGAACTCCGCTTTTCTATCAGGCGGTAATCCGGGAAGATCTTCGGGAAAGACTTCCGGATAATCGCACACCACTAGTATACTCTGCACCTCCTTTTTCTCATTCTTTGCATCAATCATGAATACCAAATATGATGTGCATCCCTTGGACAAACATTTCCTAGCTTTGACCAGGGAGATGATTCTAGAATTCACTCTGCGTTTGTCCCCGTACACCATAAATGACTCTTTTCCGGGTGGGTTTACTCTTACTATCTTCTTTCTGCAAAGTATATCGGCAATGTTGGCGCTAAGCCAATCCATTCCCAGAACGATGTCGAAACCATTCAACTCTATGGGTAACAACTCTTCGTGGAATTCGTTTCCATTTAATTCGATGATGATCTTAATACGATCACTAATAGGTACGAACTTGCCACTGACAACTTCCACAACTAGGGCATTATCAAGTTTTTCTACAGGTAATGCTAGTTTCCTACCAAATTTATGCGATACAAAGGAGTAGTTCGTTCCCGAATCAAATAGTATATTTGCAGGTAATCCATTTACAAGAAAGGTACCTGAAGCGACATCTGCTGCCTCATTCGCAGCTTCTATCGTCATCTGGAAGGCTCTCGCCTTCGGTTTTGGTGGAATGTTGGGTCTTGCTGCCTCATTCTTCTTCGGGCAGTCCCTCGAGATGTGCCCTTCCTCGTTGCACCCATAACAAACCTTCTTATTGAACGTGCACTCGTTGGCATAGTACCCGGGCTTTCCACATTTAAAACAAGTAACTTCTCCGTCACATTTCCCAGAGTGCTTCTTGCACTTGTCGCACCACTTCGCTTCGGCTCCTCTGCTCCAAACTTCCTTGAACCAGACTTGATTTTATTATTGGGTCTTGCAGACCCTTCAAATTTCCTCTTCTCGCCAACCTCGACCTTGTTGACGGCTCTTCCATTGATCATATCCTCCACAGACTTGGCAGCCCAGATAGCTGCCTCTAAAGTAGGTTGCTGACGTACTGGCACCGCATACTCCCATGGAAGTCCCTTAGCGTACTTGTCAATTTTTGTCAGCTCGTCCGGGACAAGGCGCAAGGCAAACTCCATCTTTTATGTGAAGTTGTTGGTGTATTCATCGATAGACATGCTCCCTTTCTTCAAAGTTAGGAGTTAGTTCTCTAGCTCGAGTAGGTTTTGGGCTGAGCAGTACTTGCGCTTGAATTGTACCAAAAACTCTGCCCATGGTAGTTACAGGGGCTCATTAGGGCTCAAAGTCTTCCCCAAGGTGTTCCACCAACGAACCGCGCCTCCCCTGAAATGGCATACTGCAAATGTGGTCTGTAACTTGCCTCTGCAACCACACATCATGAAGGCCAACTCCATTTCCGCGATGCAATCCATAACTCCAATCGGATCTTCCTTCCCAGTGAAGGTCGATGGCTTTCAAGTTAAAAAATCCTTATACTTGCATCCATTCCTTTCGTCTCCTTCATCTTAGTTGCTTCGTCGAACTATTGGTGGGTTGGCTTGACCAACGGTCCCACTGTAGTTCCCTCCTTCTGACTGACCATCGTTCAATTCGGGATGTTCAACTGGCATCGTAGGTTCCTCTCGATTCTGTTGGAGCAATCGTCTTGTCTCCTACATCTGAAGATCCAACATCATCTGGATCATCGCTTGTACTCCGACCATCGTGATTGGCTCAGGAGCATCTGCTACAACAGGTATTTGCTCAATCACTGCGGGTTGATTCCTATTTCCATTCGCGTTCCCGACTCCACTTCGGGTTCTTGCCATTTTGATTTATACACCAAATAGGGTGAATTTAGATCTTTATTTTCAATAGATTTTTAAATCATCCTTCTCACTCCGAAACGTTTACATGTTAGTTCTAATATCGTATTCGTACGTTTAGAATCCTCAACACATAAGGTTTCCAGATCTGGTTGGCAACAGACCATAGATCCAAATAAATAACAGCATATAGCACATAAATTAGGCATCTTTCCTAAAATAAACTAGTGCTTGTGTCTAAAATATACTAGACACTCATCTCACAATCATCACTTAGCATTCTAAGTTTAAGTATAGAAATCCTACAAATTCCTAGTTCGCTTAAACTAATGCTCTGATACCAATTGTGACATCCCCATTTTCACGGCCAGAAAAGACCGATTTTTGTTTATGCTTTGTTTAAAAATTAGAGTAACATTTTACAGAAAAGTGTTTCGGAATTTGTTCCCAAAATAAATATGATAGACCGAAACAACAAGTTTCAGAACCTGAAGAAAGGGAAGACGGGTGTTGATGAGTATGCCACCGCATTCACTGAGAGGATGAAGCTATGTCCCTACTTGGTGCCTACTGAACTCTCCAAGATAGTTAGGTTCGCTAACGGACTGCCCGCAGACTTTGGCCCAACGGTCAAAATGGCAACTACTTTGAAAACAGCCGTTAGAGCAGCTAAGAATATAGAGACCCAGATAAGAGAAAGGGGTCTAGAAAAAGATAAGGCAGGAGAAAAGAGGAAGTTTGAAGGATATTCAAGGCCCAACGAGGAGAGTAAATTCTCAAAGTTGGAGGAGGAGGAAGAGGCGAAGCAAGATGGTGTGATAAGTACGAGAAGAAACACTTAGGAAAATATGGCGAAGAGGTGATATGTTTCAAGTGTGTAAAGTCTGGCCATTACGCCAACGAGTGCACATTCAACAAGAAGGTATGTTTCGGATGTAACAAAGAAGGGCATATTTCTAGAGACTGCCCAAAGAAAAACGAAGCAGCAAGGCCAAATGCACCGCCAAAGCCACGGACATTTCACATGATCCTCGACGAAGCAGATAACAACGCGAGGAATCAAGGATGAGGACATCATATCCGAAGATCGAGTTATGCAGTAGCCATAGTATTGTATGATGTAGCCTGTTAGAGGCATAGTCTAGGGTGAACTTGAACACCTATGTAATTGTTTCAAGGAATAATATAAAACCTTCGTTTTGCTATCTGATGTGTTAAGTTGTTATGTGATTTTCTTGTATGGTGACTTGGAAAACTGCGAGACAATACTTGGGACGAGTATAAGTAGGTGTGAATGGTAGTAGAGGCCTATACTACCGAAAGCATAGTACTCACACTTGGATCAGGGAAAGTCACAAGGTTACCAAGAAGCTAGTAGTTGATTCCGTTTTGTTCATGTATGTCATTACCATTGTTTCGGTAATGACTAAGAAGATTATTGTTATTCCGACCCTAGTAGTCATATCAATATGAGTCCGACTACGATAAGTATGTTACGTGGCTCAGAGAACCAAGTTCGATGTAGCATCTGACTTAAGCCGGAAGATTGAAATAAAAGAAATCAAAGCGATCAGTAGAGGTATCGCGATAGTATTGAAATAAAAGATAATCAAAGCGATCAGTAGAGGTATCGCGATAGTTGCTTGTAGCTAGAAATGCTACCTTTTAAGATGTGATTAGAACATGAAGGAAGGTATAGTCTGTTTTGGAATTTGACTCTAAGAGACCTAAGTCTAAGAGTTGCAACATGCAATGATAGGTCATTAGAATATGACACATCGGTCCATTGTAGTATTAAAAGAACTTATCTTAAGTTTGTTAAGAAGAAGAAGAAGCAGTCTCCAGTAAGGATTGAGATTGTGACTTGAAGGTCATAATTTGGAGTCTAACGTGAGATAGGGAGCAGGTGCAAGATCGAGCACCGCCTACAGTCAAGCAGTCCAAGAGTTAAATACTCGTTCGAAGCAACATTGAAGTTACAGTTATTACCTAGGATGAAGAGTTAACGTATGGAGTCATTATACAAGCCCTGTTTCTTTGATTATTTCGGGACGTAATCATCCTAAGGGGGAGACAATTGTAACGCCCGTAGATCTGGGCTAGTCAATTTAGAGACAATGAGCTTCAAAAATGAGTTTTTGATGGAAGATTATTTAGAAGGGGTAATCTTAACCAAGTTGTAGAATATGTCGCAAGAGTTCTGTACATATAAAGAATGTCGAAATCCGAGTTATAACGAAGAAGTTATGGCCCGTCGAAGTTTCGTGACAAAACCGGCACGACAGTACGCGACGTAAATAGTGAATTTACGATAGAGGAATTTTTGGCCTTAGTGATCTAAACAAAAGTTTTAGTATACGTTAAACCGAGAACGTGCATAAAAACAACGCCCAAATCTGACTTCATATGAGGAAGTTATGATTTTTCTAAGATTTGGCCTAGCAGTGCACGACCCGAAAATTGAATTCTAGATCGAGCATTTTTTTGGACAACGCAACCTAATTGAGAATTGAAGATCTCATTAATAGGAACTCAACAACAAAAAGACAGACGGAAACGGAGTCTGTATGTAGAAGTTATGAATTTTACGCGGACATTTAACAATGTAGTCACCTTCTACTGTTAAATTTAAGATCGGTCAAGAATTAGCCGACAGAGTCAAAAGGAAAGTTGTAGATCTTATTTTTACCTACGCGTGGATATAGAGAACGTCAAAAACCGAGCTCGTATGCGAGAGTTATGGATTTTAGAAGTCGGAAGTGTGTTGTGCGATAACGGGTGACGTGGCACAATCTTGGCCATTGCTTTCTCCCCATGTCTTGCCACCAGATGGTGACATGTGGCACCAAGTTCTGCCATATTTCACCCTATAAAGAGAACCTCTCCCACCCTCATTTTCTTCACAACTTTGCCATTCTTTCTTCTCTCTACACTCTCTCTAAACCTCCCAAAAACTTCCCTAGCGCTAGAAGAAAGCCCCAGAGCGCTCGACGGCTCCGTGAAGAAGAGCTTTCGGCTCGGAAGTTCTGCCCCTGCAGAGCACGGCTTCTAGCCAAACACCCTGGTAGGTAAGATACGCCTACCTAATTTTTAATATAGCTTTTACTTAAATATAGTACCGTTATTAGGACCTTATAATAATTATTTGAGTTATTATTATGGGTTATATAAGTGTCGTTATAATATCTTTTTAACCACTCGCGGTGCGGGGAATCCGGTTTGAAAGGCCGCCTGGGTTGTTGGATTTCAGAAGTGCTATGTGCCAAAATAATCCTGCCCTCCGGTGTTTCATGTCTGGCCCCTGTCTTTACATAGTGGGTGAAGAGTATTGTTTAACGCTTATATAATAGTAATAATAGCTAGACTATTAATTAGTCTCGTTGAACATTAGACTAAACTCTAGTGGAAATGATACTAGGTTTTGTCAACGGAAATTTGTTTTAAAGTAAACAAAGTGATGTCCGAGTACCGAGTCACCACATTTGCAGGTGAGTGCATAGTTACGTTCATCTTACACATAGATATGAAGTATTTTATATAAATTACGTGCTATGTGTGTATACTGTCTGAACACTTGCTGTCTATGCTGGATGAAACGTTTTTACATGTTTTAAATGATCGAAACTATATATGTATTTTATATCTACAAAATGTGTTGGGTAAAACATGGGTAGATTAGATGTGACATAAATGATGAGCGATGAAAGATGAGATAAATGATGAGCGATGAAAGATGAGATGAATGATGAGCGATGATATATGAGTGATAAAATATGGTGCGAAGCGATGACCTAAGCGATGAGCCAAAGCGATGAGCCAAAACGATGAGCCAAACGATAACCCAAGCGATGGCCCCGTCATCTAGCAGAGTATGGATGACAACCACGGACTATTCTAGACAGTCTAGTGGAACACTAGCAGGCTCGCAACCTGTAGGTGTTGGGAACGAAGTGTTCACCCGGTGTACTCTAAAACCCCATTGACAGGTATTGCGAGTGGACTCTCGAAAACGATACTGTTAATAAACGAAATAAAACCTGGCGACTATACAGACTTAGTGTCGATTCCTTAGGATACTCCTTAGGAATAAATGAACGAGGAATAGCTGAATCTTAGGGTAGATCTTTAAGAGTAAAGAAGATAATGAGGATGGGTGAATGGGTTGATTGTTTGATGTTTAACATAATAATTATATTATTGTGGGTTGAAAACCCTATGTATTCACCAGGTTTCCCAACCTGACCCACTCAAGTTTATTTGTATCACAGGTGTCGATATGAAGCTACTTTACACTGAGGGATTTAAAAGAGATGTAGATCACTAGTGTAAATGAATGTAAGTTCTGTTTATGCTTATGTTTCTGTATTGATGATGACATCCCAAATGTTTTAAAATGGATAAAAATACATTTCTTCGGAAATGCTTTGATAACGTATTTATCGTGTTTTTCTGGGAACAAATTTTGCAACATTTTATTAAAAGAGGTACTCTGATTTTTATAAAGCATAAACAAAATCGGTCTTTTCTGACCGTGAAAATGGGGATGTCACTGTGGACCTGGGAGCCGGAGGACAAGATGAGGGAGCACTACCCCGAGCTTTTCCAGGACTCAGTAGCAGACTTCGAGGACGAAGTCTAAGATAAGTGGGGGAGATTTGTAACACCCTATTCCTGGTACGTATTTAATTCAAGAAAACTTCGTGTTTTACTCTGGGACTCGACGAGTTAGAGGCCCAACTCGTCGTGTAGACTCGTCTTTCTTCGGGGGTTTAAGTGACCTACTCGACGAGGCGGGAGACCGAATCGGCGAGTAGGTGTTGTTTGAGTGAAACCCTAAATTTAAGGGTTTGTGTAACATCCGTCTCTCGAGGTATTAAATGATTATGCAAATTAATACTGGTTTTGGACTAATGTTGGGCAATGGCCCCTTTTGGAATGAACCTTTGAAGATTGGGCCAAGGAGTGGGCTGCCTATAAGCCATACACGGGGCGTAACCCGGCGTATGCGGGGCGTAGAAATCACATTGGATGCGCGGGACTTGGGGGCGTACGTGCAACGTACCATGAGGTACGCCCATCGTATGCGGGCAGATGCCAAACCCTAATTTTCAGGGTTTAAGACATATATAAACCCCATTATAGCCTCCCCTTTGGCCTCCTCACCTGTCTCCCACTCTCAGAAAACCTTAGTTCGTCCCTTACTCCATTGCTTTGTGTGCTTGACCTCTTGAGTTTATTTTGGTGTAGAAGGGCTTGGAAGAAGTGAAGCAAGGTTGAAGGAAGAAGCACTTCAGTATCTTGAGCTCAAGGGTCTGGAACAAGCTCACCTTTTGGCACTCAAAGGAGGTATAAAGCTCCTACCTTTCATTCTTGAATCATAGATCTAGGGTTTTAAAGATTTGGACCTTTTTAGATCCAAAGATTTGATCTTGAGCATGCAACTCCGTTTTTGAACTTAGGGTTGCCACCCTTGAAGCTCAATGTGTTCCTTTAGCTGTAAAGTTGCAAGCTTTGAGGCTTTTATGAAACCATGCAAGAGATCTAGCCATTTCCATGATGTTTCTTTATCACTTTTTAGTGTTGGGCTCATTTGGTGGCTTGCAAGCCACCAAGTGATCTACTTTAAGGGCTAGGACGAAGTATTGGACTCAGATCTGTAGTTTGGACGTAGTGTTTGAAGGGATTAAGAAGTTTTGGAGAAAAGAGCTTAACTGGATAGTATACTGGGCGTACACGTCAGTACGCGCAGCGTACAAGTCCTTTCAGCTGTACGCGCAACGTACAGAGTGGTACGCTTAGCGTATGCTCAGTCAATGGACTTGTTGTTATTGGGATCGGTTTGGGCCAAGTATTGGACATAGTAGTTGTGGGTCGTGTTGGGCCTGCAGAAGTCAGTTAAGGGCTTAAGGTTTAGAAGGGTTGGAAAGGAAAGCCTTATTTGAAGAGTTGGGCCCAATTTAGAAAATTGGACCATTTAGGGATTAATGGGCCTTAGTGAGTTTAGAAGGAATAAAAAGGATTGGGCCTGGGTCATGGCCCAAATTGGACCAGAAGGGTAAAATAGTCATCTTACCCATAGAAGAATCCTCATTTCTGACTAAGTGTTTATTTGGTCATGATAGCCGGAGAGCAGCCGGAACAACAGTCAGGCATTTCTCACTCGTGTTTTCAGCAGTCAGTCAAATGAGGTGAGTTTTCCTCCAGTAGGAACAGGTCTAAGGCACCAAGGCCGGCCCGTTTAAGTAGTAGAGTATGTCGGGGTGAGCCCGATTTCGGGGTTAGCCCGATGCAGCTTATATGTTCCCGGACTTCGGTCCGATGCCGGGGCGGTCCCGAGAAGTAGTTATGTATGCTTGATGTCTTTGTGATTCATGCATGTTTATGTGTTATGTGTTATATGTTCAGGGCTTCGGTCCGATGCCGGGCAAGCCCGATGCAGTATATATGATATGTTATATGTTATGTGTTAAGTGTTCTGGGGTAAGCTTGAATTCGGGGCAAGCCCGATGTAAGTTAGTCATTATGCCATGTATTATGTATTTCGGGGCAAGCCCGATGTGTGCTAGTTTATGTGTTATATATTGTTGTTCCAGACTACGGTCCGATGCCGGGGCAAGCCCGATGCAGATTATATGATTATATTATGTGTTGGGGTAAGCCCGATGCCGGGGTGAGCCCGATGCCCGATGCGGTCGGATGTCGGGGTGAGCCCGATGCCGGGCAAGCCGATGTCGGGATTCGTCCCGATACAGTGGGAGTACTCCCAAAGTTCTGTTGTTTGTTATATGTGCTTTGTATGGTATGTGGTAGTTTGGGGAGCTCACTAAGCTTCGTGCTTACGGTTTTCAGTTTTGTTTCAGGTACTTCAGCTAGCAAAGGGAAGGGCTCGGGATGATCGCATGGCACACACCACAGATTTCAGCCTGGGATTTATTGAGACTCTGATATATTTTCTCAATTGTTTTTGATACAGTATTTGATATGAGATTTTGAGACACATGACACTTGGTTTTCTTATTGTTTATGGATGATTATAGTTTTTTATAATATTTTCAAGACGAAATTTTTGGGTCGTATTTTTGGGATGTTTCAAGTTGGTATCAGAGCCTTGGTTTGAGGGATTCGGGCACACTTTCGGGTATGTCTGAACTCAAACTAAGGAATTGGTATAGAAATTGTCAAAAGGAAAATCAATTTTTGTAAGAAGGATTTTGAGGAAAGAAAAGAGTTTTAGAAAAAGCGAAAAGAAATTTTATAAAGAAAAGAATTTTGAAAAGAGAAAAGGGTGTGGTGCATGCAATCCGCCGAGCTCAAGTAAGTACTCCCAAATTACCCATACAAGTTTATGTTATGATTATCAGCTTTATTAGAACAACATTGTAGATTAGGACTAAGGATCTAGCGAGGATGTCTTATGTGCCTGCTATATGTGTTTCAGCTTTATGAGAACTGCATGCTAGTACAGATTAGTCAGGATGATGGCCTGCATAGTACATGCTTGATTATGTGTACTCGATGTCCGAATGCTGCTTGCTTGGTGCTTTTAGGAGTTCTAGTTGTCTTTTACTAACTAGTAAACAAATACATTAAGTTACATATTGCAAGGACTAAATAATTTCAGAAGGTTAGGTCTAGCTCCATTTCGCAGCTCTCGTCTGAGTCCAACCGTTGTAGGGCAGGATCTCTCATTCGAAGAATTATCTGGTCTGAGTAATATGTAATAGTATTCGCGAGCTAGTTAGTGGAAGAAAGCAGGGACTTCTTATGTAGCTGATGGCGGAGAGTGGGATGGTGATTACCCTAGGGCAAGCCTGGGATGAGAGTAGCAGAGAGAAGTAGCAGTAGAAGGGACTTGGTGGAGTCGAGGCAGTTCCTGAGGAAAGTACGGATAGATGTGGAAAGTATTATGGGCCCATACTACTGAAAGCAGAGGATCCGTACTCGAATCAAGGAAGGCTGAGATAAAACCAGGGAACTTGTATTGTATGTGGTCCCTCCAGTTATATTAATATTCTGACGCTTGATATGATGTGTTTTCAGAATAGTGGTTTTACGCCCTAGACCAGCAATTGGTAGTTCACGCGCAGGAGAGGGATCGGGCTCAGGATCTTGAGCCGGGCAGTGGGATGAGCATACTAGAGAGTTCATCTCCTCAGATATCACACGTAGCATACTTGAGCAGACTCTTGTGATCTTCGGTTCGATCAAGGAGGGTATTCTAGAGCTTATGGATGAGAGATTGAGTGCATTTCGCACTGAGGTGTTGGCGATGACGGGTTCGTGCACGCTCACGTTTAGAGAGTTCAGGGCATGTGGAGCTCCTGATTACCAGTGGGCTTGAGACCCCATTGCTAGTACCAGATGGTTGGCAGATGTCGCCAACGCATTCCGCACCATCAGGTGTCCCAAGGGGGACAAGGTTAGGCTCGCGTCCTGTCTTCTGAAGGGCAGAGCACGTGACTGGTGGGAGGAGGTCGGGAGAGCCATTAGAGATGACACTGTGTTGGATGCTATGACCTGGGGTGATTTTACAACCAGGTTCAGAGCCGAGTTCGCACCTGTTATTGAGGTGCAACAGCTTGCTAGGGAGTTTCAGGACCTCCAGCAGACGACAGAGACTGTGGCGGAGATTACCGCCAAGTTTAGGGAGAGGGCCCTCCTTGTTCTGCAGTATGCGGCAGACGAGGAGATGAAAAAGTCCCGATATCATGAGATGCTGCGGAGTGACATCCGCCAGTTTGTGAGCCGATCCAGCTGCAAGACGTTGGAAGATATGATAGCGAGGGGTCGAGAGAGGGAGTTGGATTTAGAGATGGAGAGGAAGAGGAAGCTAGATGGAGTGCAGACAGGGAGTTCGGGCAAGAAGCCCAAGGTATCAGATCACAGATCTCGGAGCCAGCAGAGCCACGGTCGTTGTGGAAAATGTGGCAGGATGCACGAGGGAGCATGCAAGGCAGGGAGTTCAGGTTGCTATAAGTACGGCCGAACTGGTCACATGAGCCGAGATTGTACATATACTACCACCACCACACCAGCATCAGATCTGATTTGCTTTCAGTGCAATCAGAGGGGACACAAGCGGTCCCAGTGCCCGAGCTTAGCAGCAGCAGGGAAGGTGGTAGCACCTTCTCCTGCCACCTTGAGGATTTCAGATGGCCGTCAGGGTCGGGCTGATGCGCCTACGGCACGGAGCAGGGCTTTTCAGCTTACTGCAGAGGAGGCACGAGCAGCTCCTGACGTGGTGACGGGTATGTATTTTTCCTCTTATCTATGTAGTTGATATGGTTTAATTCTCATGTTTATGTGTTTGTGTATAGGGTCGTTCTTAGTGAACGACATTTCAACTATGGTATTATTTGATTCGGGGGCTACCCAATCATTTGTGTCGCTCACTCTCAGTAAGCGATTTAGCAGAGTTCCAGGGGAGCTGGATTGTCCACTCGACGTTGAGATAGCTGATGACAGGACCGTCAGGGTCACGAGAGTTCATAGAGGATGTAATTTGCAGTTATTTGATGAGCAGTTCTTAGTGGATTTGGTTCCTATTCCCCTGCGAGGGAATAAGGTTATAGTAGGTATGGACTGGTTGAGCCCCAATGGGGCAGTGATAGATTGTGAGCAGCAGCTGGTTAGAGTTCGCACTTCCAGTGGGGGAAAGTTAGTGATTCAGGACGAGAGGCCACAGTGCGGACCAGTTTTCTGTTCTGCGGCGAGAGCGAGGTGCTACTTCTAGCAGGGATGCGCAAGATTCGTCGCCTATGTCATGGATACCCGGGATAAGGGTAAGGCGACAGTTGATGATGTACCAGTAGTGCAAGAGTACCCGGACGTATTCCCGGAGGATTTTCCTGGGATACCTCCGGAGAGACAGGTTGAGTTCTGGATTGACTTGGTCCCTGGTGCGGCTCTGATAGCCAAGGCACCATATCGGTTGGCTCCTCCCGAGATGCAGGAGTTGTCTACACAGTTGCAGGAGTTACTAGACAAGGGTTTTATCAGGCCGAGCAGTTCGCCTTGGGGGGGCCCAATAGTGTTTGTGAAGAAGAAGGACGGGTCGCACCGTATATGCATAGATTACCGGGAGACGAATAAGGTAACGATGAAGAACCGTTACCCACTCCCGAGGATAGATGATTTGTTTGACCAGCTTCAGGGAGCGTCTTGGTTTTCCAAGATTAATCTACGGTCCGGATATCACCAGATGCGGGTCAGAGATGATGATGTGCAGAAGACCGCTTTTAGGACCCGTTATGGTCATTATGAGTTTGTGGTGATGCCGTTTGGGCTCACTAATGCTCCAACCGTGTTCATGGACCTCATGAACCGTGTATGCAGACCGATGCTAGATCGGTCTGTGACAGTATTCATTGACTACATCTTGGTTTATTCCAAGACTCAGGAGCAGCATGAGGAGCACCTGAGAGAGGTTCTAGAGACCTTGAGGAGGGAAAGGCTTTTTGCAAAGTTCTCCAAGTGCGAGTTCTAGCTGCACGAGTGCAGTTTCTAGGACACCTCGTCAACCAGAAGGGTATATTAGTCGATCCAGCCAAGATAGAGGTCGTGATGCAGTGGGAGGTCCCGAAGTCTGCATCCGAGATTCGGAGCTTCCTGGGTTTGGCAGGGTATTACAGGAGATTCATCCAGGATTTCTCCAAGATAGCAGTTCCGCTGACCCGACTGACCAAGAAGTCGGTGGTGTTTTGCTGGGGTCCTGAGCAGCAGACAACCTTTGAGAAGCTCAGGCAGCGACTGTGCGAGGCGCCGATTCTCACCCTGCCAGAGGGGGTAGATGACTTTGTAGTCTACGTGACGCTTCGATCACAGGTGTGGGAGCAGTGTTGATGCAGCGAGGGCACGTGATAGCTTATGCCTCGAGACAGTTGAAGCCTCATGAGGCTAATTACCCGACACATGATTTAGAGCTGGGGGCGGGGGTGTTCTCCCTCAAGATTTGGCGGCATTACCTCTACGGGGTTTGGTGTACCATCTACACAGACCACAAGAGTTTGAGGTACCTCATGGATCAGCCAAATCTGAACATGAGGTAGCGTCGGTGGTTTGATGTTGTCAAGGATTATGACTGTGAGATCCTTTACCACCCGGACAAGGCCAACGTAGTGGCCGACGCCCTGAGCTGCAAGGCGGTAGCGGCTCTGATCCGAGATATCTGTCTGAAGATGACAGTGATTACTCCACTGCTATAGCAAATTAGGGAGGCGCATGTTGAAGGCCTGAAGGAGGAGCATCAGAATTGTGAGAGGATAGTGGGCCGAGTAGCTTCGTTTGACTATGATAGCCGAGGATTGTTAACCCAGCATGGGAGGGTCTGGGTACCGTACTGGAGCGGAGTACGGCAGGTATTGATGGATGAGGCCCACAAGTCGCGGTTCTCCATCCATCCAGGGGCGATGAAGATGTACATAGATCTTCGACCCGATTACTGGTGGCCCTGCATGAAGCGGGACGTAGCTTGGTATGTGGAGAGATGCCAAACTTGCAGAAAGGTCAAGGCAGAGCACCAGAGGCCCCACGGCAAGATGCAACCGTTAGACATTCCCATGTGGAAATAGGAGGATATCACTATGGACTTCATTACTAAGCTTCCCAGGACCGCACGTGGGGTCAATTCGATATGGGTCATCGTGGATCGGTTGACCAAGAGTGCTCATTTCATACCGATCCAGGAGAGCATATCGGCCGAGAAGCAAGCCGAGATTTATGTACGAGAGATAGTGGCACGTCATGGAGTGCCTGTCTCGGTAGTGTCAGACCGAGATGTTCGGTTTACTCCCAGGTTTTGGAAGCGGTTTCACGAGGAGATGGGTACTCGTCTCCACTTCAGCACCATTTTCCACCCTCAGAAAGACGGGCAGAGCGAGAGGACGATTCTAACTCTTGAGGACATGCTCCGAGCATGTGTGTTAGATTTCGGTGGCAGTTGGGATATGTACCTTCCGTTAGCGGAATTTTCGTATAACAACAGTTACCACTCTAGTATAGACCGGCCTCCCTTTGAGATGCTTTACAGGAGGAAGTGTAGGACCCCAATCTATTAGGGTGAGGTCGGTCAGAGGGTCATGGGGAGTACGGAAGTAGTACTTAAGACCACGGACCAGATTCAGCAGGTACGGAGCAGGCTCCAGACTGCTCAGAGCCGACAGAAGAGTTATGCAGATAGACGGCGTTTAGAGTTGGACTTTCAGGTGGGCGACATGGTCCTTCTGAAAGTGTCGCCCTGGAAAGGTGTTATTCGGTTCCGGAGGCAAGGCAAGCTGGGCCCCATGTTCATCGGCCCCTTTCGGGTCATAGGCGGGTGGGCAAAGTAGCATACAGATTAGATCTTACAGCTGAGCTCATGCAGATCCACAACACTTTCCATGTCTCTCAGCTTCGGAAGCACCTAGTAGATGAGTCAGCGGTTGTACCTTTGGAGGACATTCAGGTGGATGACAGCCTAAATTATATCTAGAAGCCAGTGGTGATCCTGGATCGAAATACGAAGGAGCTAAGAAATAAGAGAGTCGAATTAGTGAAGGTTCAGTGGTAGCACAGGAAGGGTTCGGAGTGGACGTGGGAGTCCGAGTAGGAGATGAGGGAGCACTACCCGGAGTTGTTTCCAGATTCAGCAGGAGCGGACTTCGAGGACGAAGTCTGATACAAGTGGGAGTGAATTGTAACATCTGTCTCTCGAGGTATTAAGTGATTATGCAAATTAATATTGGTTTTGGACTAATGTTGGGCAATGGCCCCTTTTGGAATGAACCTTTGAAGATTGGGCCAAGGAGTGGGCTGCCCATAAGCCGTACGCGGGGCGTAACCCGGCGTACGCGGGGCGTATAAATCACATTGGGTGCGGGGGCTCGGGGGCGTACGCGCAGCGTACCATGAGGTACGCCCAGCGTACGCGGGCAGATGCCAAACCCTAATTTTCAGGGTTTAAGACATATATAAACCCCATTATAGCCTCCCCTTTGGCCTCTTGACATGTCCCTCACTCTCAGAAAACCCTAGTTCGTCCTTTACTCCATTGCTTTGTGTACTTGACCATTTGAGTTTATTTTGGTGAAGAAGGGCTTGGAAGAAGTGAAGCAAGGTTGAAGGAAGAAGCAATTGAGTATCTTGAGCTCAAGGGTCTGGAACAAGCTCACTTTTTGGCACTCAAAGGAGGTATAAAGCTCCTATCTTTCATTCTTGAATCATAGATCTAGGGTTTTGAAGATTTGGACCTTTTTAGATCCAAAGATTTGATATTGAGCATGCAACTCCGTTTTTGAACTTAGGGTTGCCACCCTTGAAGCTCAATGTGTTCCTTTAGCTGTAAAGTTGCAAGCTTTGAGGCTTTATGAAACCATGCAAGAGATCTAGCCATTTCCATGATGGTTCTTTATCACTTTTTAGTGTTGGGCTCATTTGGTGGCTTGCAAACCACCAAGTGATCACTTTAAGGGCTAGGACGAAGTATTGGACTCAGATCTGTAGTTTGGACGTAGTGTCTGAAGGGATGAAGCAATTTTGGAGAAAAGAGATTAACTGGAGAGTACGCTGGGCGTACACATCAGTACGCGCAACATACAAGCCCTTTCAGCTGTACGCGCAACGTACAGAGAGGTACGCTCAGCGTACGCTCAGTCAATCGACTTGTTGTTATTGGGCTCGGTTTGGGCCAAGTATTGGACATAGTAGCTGTGGGCCGTGTTGGGCCTGCAGAAGTCAGTTAAGGGCTTAAGGTTTAGAAGGGTTGGAAAGGAAAGCCCAATTTGAAGAGTTGGGCCCAATTTAGAAAATTGGGCCATTTGGGGATTAATGGGCCTTAGTGAGTTTAGAAGGACTAGAAAGGATTGAGCCTGGGTCATGGCCCAAATTGGATCAGAAGGGTAAAATAGTCATTTTACCCATAGAAGAATCCTCATTTCTGACTAAGTGTTTATTTGGTCATGATAGCCGGAGAGCAGCCGGAACAACAGTCAGGCATTTCTCACTCATGTTTTCAGCAGTCAGTCATATGAGGTGAGTTTTCCTCCAGTAGGAACAGGTCTAAGGCACCAAGGCCGGCCCGTTTAAGTAGTAGAGTATGCCAGGGTGAGCCCGATTCTGGGGTTAGCCCGATGCAGTTTATATGTTCCCAGACTTCGGTCCGATGTCGGGGCGGTCCCGAGAAGTAGTTATGTATCCTTGATGTCTTTATGATTCATGCATGTTTATGTGTTATGTGTTATATGTTACGGGCTTTGGTCCGATGACGGGCAAGCCCGATGCAGTATATGTGATATGTTATATGTTATGTGTTAAGTGTTCCGGGGTAAGCGCAATGCCGGGGCAAGCCCGATGTAAGTTAGTCATTATGCCATGTATTATGTATTTCAGGGCCAGCCTGATGTGTGCTAGTTTATGTGTTATATGTTGTTGTTCCGGACTACGGTCCGATGTTGGGGCAAGCCCGATGCAGATTATGTGATTATGTTATGTATGTGTCGGGGTAAGCCCGAAGCCGGGGTGAACCCGATGCCCGATGCGGTCGGATGCCGGGGTGAGCCCGATGTCGGACAGGAGTCCGATGCCAGGTAAGCTGATGTTGGGATTCATCCCGATGCAGTAGGAGTAGTCCCAAAGTTATGTTGTTTGTTATATGTGCTTTGTATGGTATGTGGTAGTTTGGGGGAGCTCAATAAGCTTCGTGCTTACAGTTTTCAGTTTTGGTTTCAGGTACTTCAGCTAGCTGAGGGAAGGGCTCGGGATGATCGCATGGCACACACTACAGATTTCAGCCTGGGATTTATTGAGACTCTGATATATTTTCTCAATTGTTTTAGATACAATATTTGATATGAGATTTTGAGACACATGACACTTGGTTTTCTTATTATTTATGGATGATTATAGTTTCTTATAATATTTTCAAGACGAAATTTTTGGGTCGTATTTTTGGGATGTTTCAGTTTGCACCCTATTTAAACAACTTATTTCCTCCTATATCAGCCTACATCGTCCTTCACACTTACAGAAGACCTTAAACTGAAACCCTAGCCTTGTTTGAGTGCTCTTAAGCCATTTTTGTGCATTTTTGGTGGTTGTGTAGCTTGAGAAGAAGAAAGGAGCTTGGGAGTTCAAGTTGAAGCTAGAAGATCCAGAGATTGTGTTCCATTTCCAGCTCATTTAAGGTAAAAAGCTTCAATATTGACCTTCCATGTGTTTAATCAACTTTAGGGCTTGGATTTTGGTATCTTTAGGGCATTTCTAAGCTATTCTCGGGTTGTGGGGTGTAATGTAGAGATATGGCTTCAGATCTTGGACTTTGGAAGGTTCTCATGGCATAAAGGTGCCAACTCTATGGCCATGAGAGCTCGATGCATCTTGTAGGTCTCATTTTTGGTCCTTTTGAGCATAAATACCCATGCATGGACGTAAAGTTTGTAACTTTACGTGTTATATCGACCCTAGGAGGTCAGATCTACCCTTTGGATGAGATGAGCTCAACAAAAATCGAGTTTATGGACATGGACTTTAGGGGAATCGGCGAGTCGTTCTTGGGACTCAGCGAGTCGAGCGTTGGTTCCCCCAACCTTTTGTTTCGCAGAAATCTGGTTTAGTCTAGAAGGGAGGACTTAACAAAGATGGACGTGAGTATAGACCTGGAAATCATGGGACTCGACGAGTATATGAACAAACTCGGTGAGTCCAAGGCAATCTCGCAAACCATGAAGATGGACTCGACGAGTTGTTCATACAACTCGGCGAGTCATAGACTGATCACATTCATATGAGGGAGATGAACTCGACGAGTTCAAGGGGAACTTGATGAGTCGGTTGAAGATGGTCCCAATTTTATGGTTGAAGGAGGACCTATCGAGTTGTTGCTAGACTCGACGAGTGGAATCGGGGGTTGGATCATTCTGAAGGAGTAGGGACTCGACGAGTTGGTAAGCCAACTCGGCGAGTCAAGTCAAATAGAGGTTGACTTTGACCAGGATTTAGGTTGACCCCTTGTGAGGGTTGTGAGTATGAGTTGATAACTTAGTAGAGTTGTCGTGTAGGGATTGAGGAGTCGAGGAAAGTCGATTTTCACGCCAGGGACAGTGCAGACACTACGCGAAATTGAGGTGAGTTACCTTCCAGTAGAAGTGATTCTAAGGCACCAAGGCCGAACCACTAGTAGTCGATTACAGTTGAGATGATTGTCTTTGTGATAATTGTCTGGTTTGCTATTACTTGATGTATTCTATGTGCTAGTATGTTATGTTCTATGTGATAGTGGTATTAGGAGGGGAATAGTCCCTCGAACGGTTGTTAGGACCGAAGGGTAGGTCGGACACCCCACATATGTCTGACAGTACGTTTATGATATGTTATTATGTGATAGTAGTAGGGGTGAAATAGTCCCCGTGACTGGGTGAGATAGACCGGAGGGTAGGCAGGCACCCCAGAATGGCCTGACATGGGTAGTCAGCACCCCAGAATGGCTTGACACGGGTAGTCAGCACCCCATAATGGCTTGACATGGGTAGGTCGGGCACCCCAGAATTGCTCGGCAGCATGTATGATTGTATAGTATATGGTATGATGGGGGAACTCACTAAGCTTTGTGCTTACAGTTTCAGTTTTGGTTTCAGGTACCTCTTCATCCAAGGGGAAAGAGCTGGCGGCGTAGCAGCGCATCACACACACATGATTTCCACAATGAGTTTTCTGGGATTGTACTCTGATTTATATTACTGTTCGATGTTTTGATTTGACACATGTTCATGATGGTTTATGGGTTGATATGATATTGACATTGGTTTCAGTAAACGATTTTATAAATTACTTATTTACAAACGAAATTTTGAGCCTTGGTTTGAGAGATTCGGACACACCCTCGGGGGGAGGGGGGGGATGGGGTGTCTGGACTCAAATTGAGGGATTGAAGGATTTTCACAAGGAAATAGTTTTCTAAAATGTAAGTTAAAGAATTTTGAGAAAGAACGAGGTGTGTGATGCGTGCGACCGACCGAGCTCAAGTAAATTTCCCCCAAAATACCCATACTTGATACGTTATGTTATATGATATAATTTTGAGAACTGCATGCTAGATTAGGGCTAAGGATCTAGGAATATGCCTTGTATGACTGTTATATGGTTATGAGAACTGCATGCTAGATTAGGGCTAAGGATCTAGGGAGGATTCCTTATATGCCTGTTGTATGAGTTTATTGAGCTATATGCTAGGGTTGGTTAGTCAACAGTATGGTAGCCTGATTAGGCTATGCCTGGTGTTGGATACTCAATGCACGAATGCTGCTTGCTTTGTGCTATAAGGGTTCCGGCTAGCTTTAACTAACTAGTAAACGGATATGTAATAGTATCCGCAAGCTAGTTAGGGAAAGATGGTAGAGACTCCTTGTGCAGCTGATGGCGGAGAGTAGGTCGGAGAGTGCCCTAGGACAAGCCTAGGATGAGATTAGTTGGAAAGTTGTATTAGTAGAAAGGAACTTGGTGAAGTTAAGGAAATTCTTGAGGAAAGTACGAATAGATGTGGAAAGTAGTATGAGCCCATACTACTGGAAGCAGAGGATCCGTACTCGAATCAAGGAGGGCTGAGATAGAACCAGGAAACTTGGAGAGTGTATGAGATCTCTCGAGAGTATGTATGACCCTGACATCTTTGTGTTTTTTTTCAGTATGGCGATTACGCGACATGGAGCAGGATCTAGTTCAGGATCAGGGTCAGGCTCGGGTGCGGGATCTGAGCAGCTTGATGACGGGTTACGCGAGTTCATCGCGTCTGAGATCACGAGAGGTATCCTTGAGGCGACCCCGGTCATTTTCGGGTCGATCAAGGAGGGGATTATCGAGCTGATGGAGGATCGCCTCCGGACATTCAAGAGTGACTTGGCATCCAGCCAGTCGGGTAAGCGCACACTGTCCTTCAAGGACTTTAGGGGGAGTGGTGCGCCAGAATTTCACGTGGTGAAGGACCCCATTGCTGCCAGGAGATGGATCGCAGACATTGAGTCTGCACAGTTGACGAGCTTCTGCCCGGAGGGGTCGAAGGTCCGATTTGCTGCGTGTTGTTTGAGGGATAGAGCTAGGGATTGGTGGGAGTCAGTCGGTGACTCGCTGGGAGCCCCATCTATTGAGGCTATGACTTGGTCAGACTTTGTGACCAGGTTCAGGGCTGAGTTTGTGCCAGCTGTGGAGCTTCAGCAGTTGGCCAGGGAGTTTCTTGACATGAGACAGACGATCGAGACAGTGGTAGAGATCACTGCCAAGTTCAGGGAGATGGCCTTTTTGGTTCCTCAGTATGCGGGGGATGAGGAGATGCAGAAGACCCGCTACCATGATATGTTGAGAGCTGATATCCAGGAGCATGTCAGCTATTCAGCTTGCCCGACCCTGGAGTCCATGATTCCCAGGGCGCGGGAGAGGGAGATTGATTTGGAGAACCTCAAGAAGAGGAAGGAAGAGACCGAGCAGGTTACGGGGGTTTCGGGAAAGAAACCCAATGGATCCGACAGTAGGTCGAAGGACGGCTGGGCCAGAGCCGCTGTAGGAAATGCGGCAGGCCACATGAGGGAGCTTGTAGAGCGGGATCGTCAGGCTGCTACAAGTGCGGCAAGTCCGGGCACTTTGGTAGGGATTGTACCTCCCCCGCCTCACAGTTCAGATATCAGAACTGATTTGCTTCCATTGCAATCAGAGGGGCCATAAAAAGGCCAGATGCCCTAGATTGACAGCATCAGCAGCAACACCAGTGGTGGCGCCGACTCCAACGACTGCACGAGTTACAGATGGCCGAAAGGTCAAGTCAGAGGCTCCAGTGGTGAAGAGCCGAGCTTTTCAGTTGACAACCGAGGAGGCACGCGTCGCGCCCGATGTGGTGATGGGTATGGTTTCTTCTCTCTAGCTTTTATTATATTTGCTCGTGTTATTGATGTGTTATGCTATAAGATTTGCTTAGGATCATCCCATGTGAACGGTATTCCAGTCCAGGTGTTGTTTGATTCGGGTGCTACCCGATCATTTGTTTCTCTTGCGCTTAGCAAGAGGTTTCGTGAGTCTTCAGGCATGTTAGAGTGTCCCCTAGAGGTTGAGATTTTAGACGACCGATCCGTGCGGGCGTAAGAGGTTTTCCGAGATTGTGTTCTGAGGTTGTATGAAGAGCGCTACTTGGTGGATTTGGTTCCCATACCATTGCGGGGGAACAAGGTTATCATAGGAATGGAGTGGTTGAGCCCCAATGTCCCGGTGATCGACTGCGCGCACCAGTTGGTGCGGGTCAGGACCCTAAGTGGGGGAGAACTGGTAATTCAGGGCGAGAAGCCATAGCAGGGACCAACTTTATGTTCAGCAGCGAGAGCTAGGCGCTATCTCCAGCAGGGGTGCACAGGGTATGTCGCCTATGTCTTGGATAACCGGGAGGCGGGTAAGGCGACGGTGAGTAATGTGCTAGTGGTACGACAGTTCTCGGATATATTTCCAGAGGAGTTGCCTGGAATACCTCCGGAGAGGCAGGTAGAGTTTAGGATCGACCTAGTCCCTGGTGCGACCCCGATAGCCAAGGCACCGTATGGGCTGGCTCTTCTTGAGATGCAGGAGTTATTTACACAGCTGGAGGAGCTGTTAGACAAGGGATTCATTAGACCGAGCAGTTCACCCTGGGGAGCCCCGATTTTATTTGTGAAAAAAGGACGGGTCGCATCGGATGTGTATAGATTACCGAGAGCTGAATAAGGTAACGGTGAAGAACCGTTACCAACTCCCGAGGATTGATGATCTCTTTGACCAGCTTCAGTGAGCAACTTGGTTCTCCAAGATCTATTTGCGTTCGGTTTATCATCAGATGAGGGTCAGAGAGGAGGATGTGCAGAAGACTGCTTTTTGGACGCGATATGGTCACTATGAGTTCGTGGTGATGCCTTTTGGGCTCACCAATGCTCCTGCCGCATTCATGGATCTCATGAACTGCGTATGCAAGCTGATGTTAGATAGGTCTGTGATCGTTTTCATTGACGACATCTTGGTTTATTCCAAGATGCAGGAGCAGCATGAGGAGCACTTGCGGGAGGTTCTGGATACTTTGAGGAGGGAGAGCTTGTATGCTAAGTTCTCCATGTGCGAGTTCTGGTTGCGCGAGGTGCAGTTTCATGGGCACCTTGTCAACCAGAACGGGATTCCGGTTGACCCGGCCAAGGTGGAGGCCGTCATGAGGTGGGAGGTTTCGAGGTATCCATCTGAGATTCGAAGCTTTTTGGGACTGGCAGGCTATTATCGGAGATTCATTCAGGACATCTCCAAGATAGCCTTGCCCCTGACCCGACTGACGAGGAAAGTCGTGGTCTTCTGCTGGGGGCCTGAGTAGCAGGCCGCATTTGAGACGTTGAGATAGAGATTGTGCAAGGCGCCAATCTTAGCCCTGCCAGAAGGCATGGATCATTTTTTAGTATATTGCGATGCGTCCATCTCGGGTTTGGGCGCGGTATTGATGCAAAGAGGGCATGTTATCGCTTACGCTTCAAGGCAACTGAAGCCTCACGAGGCAAACTATCTGACGCATGATTTGGAGCTGGGGGCTGTTGTTTTCACCCTCAAGATTTGGCATCATTACCTCTATGGGGTTCGTTGTACCATTTGCACGGACCACAAGAGCCTGAGGTACCTTATGGATTAGTCGAGTCTGAATATGAGGCAGCGTCGGTGGCATGATGTGGTAAGGGGTTATGATTGCGAGATCCTCTACCACCCGGGGAAGGCCAATGTCATGGCCGATGCGCTTAGCCGCAAGGCAGCGCCGATCAGGGATATCTGTATGAGGATGACGGTTGTGACTCTGCTGTTGGAGCGGATTCGGGAGGCCCAACAGGAGGCCATGAAGGAGGAACACCGTAAGAGTGAGCGTATTGTGGGTCAGGTTTCCTCCTTTGATTATGACAATCGTAGATTGTTAACACTACACCGTAGAGTGTGGGTCCCATATCATGGGGGTGTGCGCCAGGTATTGATGGAGGAAGCACACAAATCTAGGTTTTCTATTCATTCTAGGGCGACGAAGATGTACAGGGATCTTCGTCATGACTATTGGTGGCCCTGTATGAAGAGGGACGTATCTTGGTTTGTGGAGAGATGCCTGACCTGCAGGAAGGTCAAGGCAGAGCACCAGAGGCCTCGTGGCAAGATCCAGCCGTTGGATGTCCCGCTGTGGAAATGGGAGGATATCGCTATGGATTTTATCACGAAGCTTCGCAGGACCGCGTGAGGAGTGGATTCGATTTGGGTCATCGTTGATCGATTGACCATGAGCGTCCATTTTATTCTGATTCAGGAGAGCATTTCGGCCGAAAAGTTGGCCGACATCTATATCAAGGAGTTAGTGGCGCGGTATGGGGTGCCAGTCTCAGTGATTTCCGACAGGGATGTGTGGTTCACTTCCAGGTTTGGAAGAAGTTTCATGACGAGCTGGGTACTCGTCTACACTTTAGCACCGCCTTTCACCCACAGATGGATGGTCAGAGCGAGTGGACCATCCAGACTCTGGAGGATATGCTGCGGGCGTGTTTTTAGACTTCATAGGTAGTTGGGATACTTACCTTCCTTTGGTAGAGTTTTCCTATAATAACAGCTATCATGCGAGTATCGACCGTCCTCCCTTTGAGATGTTGTATGGGAGGAAGTGCAGGACCCCGATATGCTGGGGTGAGGTTGGTCAGAGGGTCATGGGGAGTACCAAAGTGGTGCTCGAGACTACAGAGAAGATCCAGCAGGTTTGGAGCAGGCTTCAAACTACTCAGAGTCGACAGAAAAGTTATGCCGACAAGCGTCGATCGGACCGGGAGTTCCAGGTCGAGGATATGGTACTCCTGAAAGTGTCGCCTTGGAAGGGCGTCATTCGATTCGGGAAGCGGGGAAAGCTGGGCCCCAGGTATATTGGACCTTTCAGGGTTGTAGCCCAGGTGGGCAAGGTGGCGTATAGGCTGGACCTGCCAGCCGAACTCATTCAGATTCATATCACTTTTCACGTCTCCCAGTTACGGAAATGTCTAGTGGACGACTAGGCAGTGGTGCCCTTGGAGGATATTCAGGTAGATGACAACCTGAACTACATCGAGCGGCCAGTGGCAATCCTCGACATGAAGTCGAAGAATCTGAGGAACAAGAGGGTGGAGCTGGTGAAGGTGCAGTGGCAGCACCGCAAGGACTCGGAGTGGATGTAACGCCCGTAGATCTGGGCTAGTCAATTTAGAGACAATATCAACAATGAGTTTTTGATGGAAGATTATTTAGAATGAGTAATCTTAACCAAGTTGTATTATATGTCACAAGGGTTCTGTACGTATAAAGAATGTCGAAATCCGAGTTATAACGAAGAAGTTATGGCTCGTCGAAGTATCGCGACAAAACCGGCACGACAGTACGCGACGTAAATAGTGAATTTACGATAGATGACTTTTTGGCCTTAGTGATCAAAACAAAAGTTGTAGTATACATTAAACCGAGACCGTGCATAAAAAGAACGCCCAAATCTGACTTCGTATGAGGAAGTTATGATTTTTCTAAGATTTGGCCTAGCAGTGCACGACCTGAAACTCGAATTCTAGATCGAGCGTTTTTTTGGCCTATGCGACCTAAATGAGAATTGAATATCTCATTAATAGGAACTCAAAGACAAAAAGACAGACGAAAACGGAGTCTGTATGTAGAAGTTATGAATTTTACGCGGATATTTAACAATGTAGTCACCTTCTACTGTTAAATTTAAGATCGGTCGAGAATTAGCTGACACAGTCAAAAGGAAGTTGTAGATCTTATTTTTACCTACACGTGGATATAAAGAACGTCAAAAACGGAGCTCGCATGCGAAAGTTACGGATTTTAGAAGTCAGAAGTGTGATGTGCGAAAATGGGTGATGTGGCACAATCTTGGCCATTGCTTTCTCCCCAAGTCTTGCCACCAAATGGTGACATGTAGCACCAAGTTCAGCCATATTTCACCCTATAAATAGAACCTCTCCCACCCTCATTTTCTTCACACCTTTCCCATTCTTTCTTCTCTTTACACACTCTCTAAACCTCCCAAAAACTCCCGTAGCGCTAGAAGAAAGCCCCGGAGCGCTCGACAGCTCCGAGAAGAAGAGCTTTCGGCTCAGAAGTTCTGCCCCTGCAGAGCACGGCTTCTAGCCAAACCCCCTCGTAGGTAAGATACGCCTACCTAATTTTTAATATAGCTTTTACTAAAATATAGTAACGTTATTAGGACCTTATAATAATTATTTGAGTTATTATTATGGGTTATATAAGTGTCGTTATAATATCTTTTTAACCACTCGCGGTGCGGGGAATCCGGTTTGAAGGGCCGCCTGGGTTGTTGGATTTCAGAAGTGCTATGTGCCAAAATAATCCTGCCCTCCGGTGTTTCATGTCTGGCCACTGTCTTTACATAGTGGGTGAAGAGTATTGTTTAACGCTTATATAATAGTAATAATAGCTAGACTATTAATTAGTCTCGTTGAACATTAGACTAAACTCTAGTGGAAATGATACTAGGTTTTGTCAACGGAAATTTGTTTTAAAGTAAACAAAGTGATGTCCGAGTACCGAGTCACCACATTTGCAGGTGAGTGCATAGTTACGTTCATCTTACACATAGATATGAAGTATTTTATATAAATTACGTGCTATGTGTGTATACTGTCTGAATACTTGTTGTCTATGCTGGATGAAACGTTTTATACATGTTTTAAATGATCGAAACTGTATATGTATTTTATATCTACAAAATGTGTTGGGTAAAACATGGGTAGATTAGATGTGACATAAATGATGAGCGATGAAAGATGAGATAAATGATGAGCGATGAAAGATGAGATGAATGATGAGCGATGATATATGAGTGATAAAATATGGTGCGAAGCGATGACCTAAGCGATGAGCCAAAGCGATGAGCCAAAACGATGAGCCAAACGATAACCCAAGCGATGGCCCCGTCATCTAGCAGAGTATGGATGACAACCACGGACTATTCTAGACAGTCTAGTGGAACACTAGCAGGCTCGCAACCTGTAGGTGTTGGGAACGAAGTGTTCACCCGGTGTACTCTAAAACCCCATTGACAGGTATTGCGAGTGGACTCTCGAAAACGATACTGTTAATAAACGAAATAAAACCTGGCGACTATACAGACTTAGTGTCGATTCCTTAGGATACTCCTTAGGAATAAATGAACGAGGAATAGCTGAATCTTAGGGTAGATCTTTAAGAGTAAAGAAGATAATGAGGATGGGTGAATGGGTTGATTGTTTGATGTTTAACATAATAATTATATTATTGTGGGTTGAAAACCCTATGTATTCACCAGGTTTCCCAACCTGACCCACTCAAGTTTATTTGTATCACAGGTGTCGATATGAAGCTACTTTACACTGAGGGATTTAAAAGAGATGTAGATCACTAGTGTAAATGAATGTAAGTTCTGTTTATGCTTATATTTCTGTATTGATGATGACATCCCAAATGTTTTAAAATGGATAAAAATACATTTCTTCGGAAATGCTTTGATAACGTATTTATCGTGTTTTTCTGGGAACAAATTTTGCAACATTTTATTAAAAGAGGTACTCTGATTTTTATAAAGCATAAACAAAATCGGTCTTTTCTGACCGTGAAAATGGGGATGTCACTGTGGACCTGGGAGCCGGAGGACAAGATGAGGGAGCACTACCCCGAGCTTTTCCAGGACTCAGTAGCAGACTTCGAGGACGAAGTCTAAGATAAGTGGGGGAGATTTGTAACACCCTATTCCTGGTACGTATTTAATTCAAGAAAACTTCATGTTTTACTCTGGGACTCGACGAGTTGGAGGCCCAAATCGTCGAGTAGACTCGTCTTTCTTCGGGGGTTTAAGTGACCTACTCGACGAGTCGGGATACCGACTCGGCGAGTAGGTGCTGTTTGAGTGAAACCCTAAATTTGAGGGTTTGCACCCTATTTAAACAACTTATTTCCTCCTATATCAGCCTCCATCGTCCTTCACACTTCCAGAAGACCTTAAACTGCAACCCTAGCCTTGTTTGAGTGCTCTTAAGCCATTTTTGTGCATTTTTAGTGGTTGTGAAGCTTGAGAAGAAGAAAGGAGCTTGGGAGTTCAAGTTGAAGCTAGAAGATCCAGAGATTGTGTTCCATTTCCAGCTCATTTAAGGTAAAAAGCTTCAATCTTGACCTTCCATGTGTTTAATCAACTTTAGGGCTTGGATTTTGGTATCTTTAGGGCATTTCTAAGCCATTCTCGGGTTGTGGGGTGTAATGTGGAGATATGGCTTCAGATCTTGGACTTTGGAAGGTTCTCATAGCATAAAGGTGCCAACTATATGGCCATGAGATCCCGATGCATCTTGTAGGTCTCATTTTTGGTCCTTTTGAGCTTAAAGACCCATGCATGGACATAAAGTTTGTACTGATTGATTTTTATTTCAATCTTTCGTCTTAAGTCAGATGCTACATCGAACTTGATTCTCTGAACCACATAACATACTCAGCGTAGTCGGACTCAATTTGATATGACCACTAGGGTCAGAATAATAATCATCTTCTTAGTCATTACCGAAACGATGGTAACGACATACATGAATAAAACGTAATCAATTACTAGCGCCTTGGTAACCTTGTGACTTTCCCTGATCCAAGTGTGAGTCCTGTGCTTCCGGTAGTATAGGCCTCTACTACCATTCACACCTACTCATACTCGTCCCAAGTATTGTCTCGCAGCTTTCCAAGTTACTATCACAAAAACAATTTTAACACATAAAAATGTGTCCAATCAATCATAAAATTTTCCCCTAGACTCTACTTGGACTTCTTCCACGCATATCTTCAATCATCGATTCTGCTTCAACTCGGTTGGTGGTGGAAATGCCATACGATGGGACAACTTCAGGAATTATGCCAATCGTTCCATCAACCTGCCAATCGAAGGTGTTCTTCGGACGTACCGTACTCCTCTAAACGTATTGTCTAACATATTCTAAAGGCAAGATACCACTCTTACGATATCTTCTGATAGGTGTCATTCACTATCATAACCCTTTTCATTTCCTCTATTTACTCAATTATCTATGAGTCTTCACCATGACGTTATTTTCACGGAAGCATGCATTCATTGCATCGAGACGAGAATATGGATAGAGAAGATTTAGACGTGTAATCCTCCTTATTACTCCGAAAAGTTACATGCCAGTTCTAATATCGTAAATAAACGTTTAGAAATCTGAACACATAAAATTTCCAGATCCGGTCGGCAACAGACCATAGATCCGATCAAATAATAACATCATAAAGCATCACAAATTATTAAGCACATAAAAGCATCTTAGGCATCTTCCCTAATTAAGCTAGTGCTTATGTCTATTCAGGCGTACTTCCTAAAATATATTAGACACACTCCTCATGATCATCGCTTAGCATTTTAAGTTTAAGTCTAGAAATAAATCTTTATTCCTAGTTCGCTTAAACCTGGCTCTGATACCAACTGTGACATCCCCATTTTCACGGCCAGAAAAGACCGATTTTGTTTATGCTTTATAAAAATCAGAGTACTTCTTTTAATAAAAATGTTGCGGAATTAGTTCCTAGTAAAACATGATAAATACATTATCAAAGCATTTCCGAAGAAATGTATTTTATTCATTTTAAAACATTTGGGATGTCATCGTCAATACAGAAACATAAGCATAAACAGAACTTACATTCATTTACACTAGTGATCTACATCTCTTTTAAATCTCTGAGTGTAAAGTAGCTTCATATTGACACCTGTGATACAAATAAGCTTGAGTGGGTCAGGTTGGGAAACTTGGTGAGTACATAGGGTTTTCAACCAACAATAATATAATTATTATGTTTAAACATCAAACAATCAACCCAATTACCCATCCCCATTATCTTCTTTACTGTTAAGGATCTACCCTAAGAATCAACTATTCCTTGTTCATTCATTCCTACGGATCATCCTAACGAATCGGCATGAAGTCCATCGTCACCGGGGTTTAGGCACTAGGTTTGCATAGTCGCCAGGATTTATACATTAGGAACTAAGTCTGCATAGTTACCAGGGTTCAGGCACTAAGTCTGCATAGTCGCCATGGTTTATACAACAGGCACTAAGTCCGCATAGTCGCCAGGGTTTTGGCACCAAGTCTGCATGATCGCCAAGGTTTAGGCACCAAGTCTGCATGATCGCCAGGGTTTAGAGTACACCGGGTGAACACATCGTTCACAACACCTAGAGGTTGCGAGCCTGCTAGCGTTCCACTGGACTGTCTACAATAGTCCGTGGTTGTCATCCATACTCTGCTAGATGACGGGGACATCATTTGGGAAAAAGGCTTCTCACATCGTCCACCTCTCACCCTTACCTCATGGTCTAACTCATCATCCAACTCATATGTCATCTACCCATGTTTTACCCAACATATTATGTAGATATAAATACATATACAGTTTAAATCATATAAAACTTGTATAAAATCGTTCCTCCAGCATAGATAGCAAGTATACAGATAATATGCACACATAGCACGTAATTTATATAAAATATTTCATATCTATGTGTAAGATGAAAGTATCTATGCACTCACTTGATAAGGTGGTGTCTCCGTACTCGGACAGTGCTTCGTTTACTTTAAAATAATTTCCTTTGACGAAACCTAGTATTATTACCACTAGATTTTAGTCTAATATTTACCGTGACTAATTATTAGTCTTATTATTATTATTATTATTATTATTATTATTATTATTATTATTATTATTATTATATAAGCGTTTAAACAATACTTTCCAACCACTATGTACAGACAGGGCCAGACATAAAACATCGGAGGGCAGGACCATTTTGGCATATAGCACTTCTGAAATCCAACAACCCTATGTGGCCCTTTAAACCAGATTCCCCGTACCACGAGTAGTTAAAAAGATATTATAACGACACTTATATAAGTCATAATAATAGCTCAAATATTTATTATAAATTCATACTAACAATACTAATTTTAAATATAAGCTATATTAAAATAGGTAAGCATAACTTACTTACAAGGGGGTTTTAGCTAGGAGTCGGGCTCTGCAGGGGCAGAACTTCGTCGTTGAATCTTTCTAAGAAAGATTCGTGCAGCGCTTCAGTGCTCACCTTACTATACTAAAACTACAGAAAGAGAAGTCGAATCACGAGGGACCGAAATGCTCGGGGGATAAAAAGAGAAAGACTCTTGAATCAAGAGAATGGTACAAGAAATATGAGAGCCCAAGCCTCTTATTTATAGTAATTAAATTTACAAAAACTACCCTCCATAATTACTTAATGACCTTATAGTTATATAAACGACTAAACACCCCTTCATAATACTATTTTAAATAGATTTAATGATATTTGTACTAAACTAATGTCGAAAGTACTCAACACTAGTCTTATAATAACCGCATCGTCGATACCTTTCGAATGATATATACATTTGTATATATATGTGTACGTATATATGATTTATACTTTATTTTAATACGTAAATATGCTATTATAATTTGTAACTCGTTCATACAAACTCCATTTTTGACGTTCTTTATATCCAAGCATTGGTATTTACGAGTACTACAACTTTCATTTAGACGCCGTCAGCTAATTCTCATTCTATCTCATATTTACAAAACTGTATCGAATTTATCGCGCTCGAAGAGTAGGGACCAAGTTTCGTCCATATCTTTAACATACGAGCTCTAATCTCGACATTATTTTTATCCACGCGTAGGTAAAAACAAGATCTAAAACTTTCATTTAGACTCCGTCGGCTAATTCTCGACCGATCTTAAATTTAACAGTAGGAGGAGATTAGACTGTTAAATGACCGCGAAGAATTTTTAACTCCTTCATACAGACTCTGTTTTCGTCTGTCTTTATATCGTTGAGTTCCTATTAATGAGATCTTCAACTCTCATTTAGGTCGCGTAGGCTGAAAACCGCTCGAACTAAAATTCGAGTTTCGGGTCGTGCACTGCTATGCCAAATCTTAGAAAATTCATAACTTCCTCATACGAAATCAGATTTGGGCGTTCTTTTTATGGACGATCTCGGTTTAACGTATACTAAAACTTTTGTTTAGATCACTAAGGCTAAAAAGTCCTTTATCAAAAATTCACTATTTACGTCTTCCGGCGTCGTGCCGGTTTTGCCGTAAAACTTCAACGGGTCATAACTTCTTCGTTATAACTCGGATTTCGGCGTTCTTTATACGTATGGAACCCTTGTAACATATACTACAACTTGGTTAAGATTAATCCTTCTAAATAATCTTCCATAAAAACTCATTTTTGATGCTCATCGTCTCTAAATTGACTAGCCCGGATCTGCGGGCGTTACATATATTCCTCCATTCTAGATATCATATGGACTGAGACATGGATTTTAATCATTCTCTCTGTCCCTCTGTTGTTTCCCAATTTCCGATTTATGACGACTGACTGATTTGAACAAATCAAATCAGTCCAGGCCTGGCCGAGCACTTACGTTTGTCATCACTAAATCATCGAGGGGCCCACAGATATCGATTTTATCCCTCCAAGGGTAAAAGGAATGGATAAAATTCGAACCAAATGTTCGCTTGTACTTACTTATCAAATTACACACAACGATATGTTTTATAACAACCAAGTTACTGGTTGCGTTTACATATGTCAATGTGCAACTGACGCACAACTACAACTTACACGTCTCCGTTTGAAGAATATAAGATATTATCGTCTCATGATCACTCGTGATAAAATCCATGAAGTGATTTAAATGAGTGTGGGTTTAATCCAATACTCGAATCTCATTCCAGGAGCACTCATGAATGTTTCAGCACCTTTTGCTATGTCTAAATATTATAGACATCTACAAACCCAATTCATGACAGTCTTGATTCATACCTACTTCCAAAGTATGATTGACTGTGGAGAGTTTGAATAACCTAGTTATTCGGGAAGTCAAAACATGCAAAGTGAAACACAAGAATAATACTAATCCTATATGGCCCCAAGCACCTTTGAGAGTAAATAAAACATCTATTATTTAAACAACATATTGATAACACATTATTCATTGTATAATGTTTCGATTTATCAACCTAATACTTGAATTAAAACAATAGTCATGCCATGCTCCAAGCATACTATGTTTGTCTATGATCCTTACTTTGTGGAATAGATCAATTGAATATAATTCCAATGATTCTCATTTCACAATCCAAATCCTTATCGTAAATGTAAGAATTCCAAATTCCTACCATTTACCGAAATCTATTAGATTCTAAACTTATATGCATTGATCCTCTTGTAATGACTATGCACAAAGGTCACAAAGACTTGGCAACACACATTTACAAAGTATTCCTATGGAGAGCAATTCCATGGAAACAAAGTCTCACATTCAAAGTACATTCCTTTGAACATCCTTCTTGCATTAAGTTTTCTTATCTTACACAGATTTAATAAATAACTTCCACTTATGGAAACATTTCCATATTCCATTTTGACTATCATTTCTGAACAAGAGTTGCCTCCTTTCAGAATATGTCAATATGGTCCTTCCAAAAAAGTAACACTATACTTCCAATTGTCCATGAGCAACCAATCTTTGGTAAACCTCAGATTGTCCTCGACAATTGCTTAATCATTTTAGTCATATCCAGTTCTAGTCCTTTTCCCTCTTAATGCCGTAGGCATTTGGAAAATTTAAAACGGTTGAATATTATAGCACGTGTAATCGATCTTATACCCGAATCATATGGGACACGATTCATGATGTTTCACATAAAGACATGATCCTAGACCCGAGACCCGCCTTTTGCTACAATATTTTTTTTAATGTATTTGCCATGTTCTCATAATTTAGATTATGAAAAGGGATGTCGTAATCATAATCGAATTTTAGAATGCAAATAATGTAATTATGACTAAATCTGATTAAAAACTCACAATCTAAGCTTTTAGATTTGGAATGAAGTATAATTTCCTCTCCCTTAATTATAGCAAAACAACATTTCAAACCCTGCATCTTTGCAAATTTGAAACTTTGTTTTCTACAATTAACATTGCTAACTTGCAATACTAAACATAATAATCATGCTCTCACTAACATGGTACTTATTATTAGCATAACACTTATGCTCCCACTAGCTTTGACATGTATCCAGAAATCAGCTGGACTTCTAGAAATCAATACTTTATTGACTTTCTTACCAAAGTTCAGATTTCTGATACGAGATGCTTTGATAAGACTTTATCAAAATCATACAACCTTTCTTAGATAGCTCACATTTGTGTCTAAACAATTTGTAGAACTATGAAAAGAGATGTCGTAATCATAGTCTCAATTTTTTAGACCTTTTCCATTTCTCACAAGTCCATGTTAGTGTGCCGGTTAACCACACACGCTCCACTAACGACTTTGAGAACGTAAATATCACAATTGCTATCTACTTAAAATCTATTTAGCGAAAGCGTTTCCTCACCATCATTTTCATGAACCGGAGAGAAAACTTATGACACTTAGATTTTATGGTGTATGTATTCATATCCATGTGAATTTGTTAAAAACATAACCAAAAGAGGAGGTTAGTGATAAATCCAAACTCATATGGACTGAACTTGTGCAATCTTAACTTCTTGCCACTTGGCAGCACAAGGGCCTAACATTGCTTCCAAGTAGTTATGCAAACAATTGAGTACTCATAGAAATCATATGCGTAGTGAACTTTAACTGGAATGGGCACAGAAACAAGAATATGTCAACATGATAGGCTATAAACCTCAATTCGTGTGCTAGTGATAAACAACAGGTTTTATTCTTGATTATTTCTTGAATTTTTTCAAGAACTTTAAGACTCCCACTGACCTCTTGACATATAAGATTCTCTTGTCAAGAACCATTCCTTGACAAACAAATATTCAAGAGTTAGTGCGGATTCTTTATTAAGACAAATACTTCACACAATTGGTCACAGTTGGTCTTTGTCTTATCCAAGACATCACACCTTGCCAATTTTAAATGTACAAGAGTAGAAAACATTTTACTCTACATTTGATAAGTGTTTTAAACCTTCCTTTATGTCACTCAAGGTTACAATCTTGGAGCATCACTCTAAGAATTGTTTTGGAACGAAGTATGATTCATCTTCTTGATTTAACCATTTCAACAATTCACGATTTCTCTTCTTAGCCAAACAAATGCACTAAGATGTCCTTAGAGAATCAATTGTGATATGGTTTCATAATCACGAAGATAACCATAAACAAGATACTCAAGTACTCTCCCATCTTTTCAGATTGGAGAAAATTTTATCTTTCTGCCTAATTTGATTCTTCTCATCCGTTCTGCCTTACATTGAAACTTTTCCAATGTTTCAGAATTATACTAAAACTTGTAAGCATAACCATATTTAGTAAACTTTAGTAAATCATGACGAATAGTCTAATCCATCTTTGTGGTGGACCTCACCAGTGCACAACCAAGTGTGCTCAATCTCTTAGTCCTTCACTTGACTCACATATACATGTGAACAAGGAATTAGTCTTAATTTCCCAAAGATGAAAATTCTCATTCATCATACAATACCAGTTGCATGATTCCAAGTTTCTATCCAACTGAAACTTGGGTGATGAGAATCTTTCCTTATTTGGTAAATTATGACACTGCCACAAACGAAAGAATCAAATCCATTTTCCAATATTGCTATCAATGGAATCATATAAACAATAATTTTTCACAAATGCCATTGTAGGGATATTTAAAATAAATAAAAATAAAATTAAAACCTTTTCTTTTTATTTTAAAACTTGCAAAAAAAACTTATCATTACAATGCAAATGCATATGAAAACAATGTTGTTATTTACTCCTAGGCAATCTATCACAACTCTTAAGCAACAACTCAAAATTCTAAACACCGAACCATGCGACCGAAACCCATCTTCGCGATCAGAATCAACATATTCTTCCATTAAGCTTCCTCTCTTTTCTTTGATTCTTAAAACATCAAAATACGACCGAGTCACATCATGTAATAAGAATCTCAAAATAGGAACTTAATAGAGTTAGATAGTGGACTTTACCCGAAGTAAAGTCAACTTTTTTGACTTTTACCATCCTTATGATCTTTCAGGTAAATAGGGCAGCTTTGCAACCAATGCCCCTTCCTTTGGCAATAGAAACATATGGACTCTTTGGGAATGGTACACGAGACTATCTCAGACTTAGCCTTTCTCTTTACCATTTGGTCAACCGAGTTGACTATGGCCGACCCATTTCCATTGGGAAGAGAAAGCTTTTTCTGGATTTCTAATGTTACCATTGTCAATGTCCATGGAAGTTTGGGAATTCGATCTTCCAATCAAATTTGCTTTATCAGTGCTGCAAATCAGTATTGATTCAGCATCAACAAGCAAATAGGTAAGATCATTAAGGGTCATGTCATGGTCTATCATATAGTAGTCCTAAAGGAACTCACTATGTGACTTAGGAAGTGATTGAAGAACCTAGTCAACAACCAACTTCCTCAAGACTTTGACACCCGACTCTCCCGGCCTGTCTATATATGACTTCATCTCCAAGATGTGAGCACACACAGACTTTGCTTGCCAATAGGGCTTGAGTGACCTTGAACTTGTGGGTTAGGGAGAATAATTGGAAGAGGTGGAGGAAGAGAGGTATGATTTCCACGACCCAATCGCGGGACATCATCTTCATTAGGAAAGTTTGTTTCAAGGGATTTGGGAAGACCGTAGTTGTCTGACCCAGACATCTAAACTGGGAGAAATTCAAGTTTAGTTGATTTAAGTCCTTAATATAACACCCGATATGAAATATTAAGGCTACGACCCAACACAATATTTTATAACTTGGAAGAGGGATGTCGTAATTCAAGCTACAAAATATTTGAAGGTAGGCGAATGACGATTCACCAATTTCCACCATGAAAAACGAAATAGGTATTAGGTTTTAATTGGTTTGAAACTCCTAGATCTTTTGAGATTCATTGAACTTTTCAATGGCATGTTTAAATCTCGATTGTGCCATCTCAAGTTTGTGACAGGGATGTCGAGGATCACAAACAAGGTCTGAATAACCATGCAAATTGACTTGGTACCCTTAATATTTATCACCTAATTGATGTGTCGGTTACCCACACGCGCTCCACTGATCTATGATAAATATTAAGTCACCCGTTTCCACTCTTAATAAACCAAGTTAGTGTGCCGGTTACCCACACACGCTCCACCAACGACTTGGTAAGGTACAAAGTGGAATTTCATGGGTTAGCACCAAATTCACATTTTCCTAAGTAACTAAAATTGCTAATTTATAAGTGTTTAGTTACTTAGTATTTACCATTATACTTTTAATGAAGGGAGAATTAGAGTCCTGTCCTACCCGTTCGGCTAACGACCCTCCACCAGTCAAGGAAGCGGTGAGTGAGAGTGGACACCCATTAAACTGCCATTTTATAGGCAGTAACCTTATACCCCCCCTTATAGATTGGCTTCGTGAATGAGGCCTACTAACGGTAAGAATGACCTTGTTCTTATACACACACACACACATATATATATATATATATATATATATATATATATATATATATATATATATATATATATATATATATATAACTATTAACTATTAATATTATAATAGTATATGGGTTGAATTTTAACTTTTAAAATTCTTAAGGGTTTAACTTGGAATTAAAGTATTCATAGGGGGAAACTTTACAAATACCAAAACTTGAGGGCAAGTTTTGAACAATTCAAAAAACTTTTCAATTTCATAACATATGAGTTTAATATAGGTTTTAAAGACTTTAATGAAGAGACTCTTGAACATCCATAACTTGAGGACAAGTTATGGAGTACATAAAACTATTTATGAGAAAATGACTCTTCAAGTTGTGTAACCTATGGCTTTAATGAAGATTTAACACAAAAAACTTTTGGTTTTCCATAACTTGAGGACAAGTTATGGAATCCATTAAAAAACACCAAGATCATCAATTCAACTAACAAGTATGTCAAGAAAAACTATGATCTAGATTAAACTCATATGAACAAGACAATTCAAATCAAACAATTTTCATGTAATTAGCCTAACCATTAAACTAATACAAAAAATGAATCTATTGACAATTATCTTTTGAATTGGATTAGAATGATCATTACCACATCAAAAACAGTTTTATAAGTTCAAAAACAGCTTAAGGTAATGATTCTAGTCCAATTCTAGTCTTAAAAGTCGAAAAACTGCACTCTGGAGCACCAACTCGTCGATTACATGAACTAACTCGGCGAGTTGGTCAGATTTGTACATGGACTCGGCGAGTCCAAGGCAAAATGCATGCTGCTCGACGAATCTGTCAGTGGACTCGGCGAGTTCACTATCCAGACAGCCAGAAAATCGATTTTTTCAGCAATTTGCATCAAGTATAATTGAAAACAAGCCTTGGCTCTAATACCACTGATGGGTTTTGTATACTACAACATCCTATGGTGCACATACAACCCTAAATACCTTGGATCTATGTTTTCACTAATTATACATGCAAATGGTTTCCAAGGCATAATCCTATAACTAGCATGCAATTTGACATAAACAGTACAAGATACTAGTTAGAGTAACATACCTCTTTGTTGTAGCTTGATTCCATGGAGATTAAGAGCCTAGTGCCCCAAGTGTGACACCTCAAATGGTTCACACAACACCACCAACAAGTTGGAATAACTTGAGAGAAAACTTCTTACGCTCAAAATCGGCTAGCCCTCTCATATGAACACTTAGAGCCAATTTCTTGAGCTATGGGGTCTTTATATATTGTGGCTATTAGGGTTATACCATGTAACTCATGACTTTCCATATTCTTCATGCTCCATGGGTTAAAACCTCCATGGAGTATCCATGGGTTACTCCATGGGTTTAGCCCAACATGAAGAACTATGGATCATAAGCCCACATATATAAGAATGAATGATTTACATAATCAATCCCCATATATTTAATTAGTGTCTTTTGATCACAAAATTAATTCCAAATTAATTCTTGATCAATACTAATTAAATAATATGATTTCATATTAATATATTAGAACTTATAATATATTAATAAATCATAAATATCCTTTTTTCTCACAAATGTCTATCCAAATTGTTCCGATGCCATGCAACCCAAATGCACCATGCCAAATCGGGTCAAGTACATAATAATTATAGTTATGGACTTAGACACTAATCCAACAGGGATTCCTCAGCAATAAATGTCCTTAAGGCAACCATGAGGGGGATGGAGTATACCGGTGAACACATCGTTTACAAACACCTACAGGTTGCGAGCCTGCTGGCGTTCCACTGGACTGTCTAGAAAAGTCTGTGGTCGTCATCTATACTCCGCTAGATGACTGGAAACATCATCAACATCGAGGCCTCTCATCATTTTATCACACATCGTCTATTTCATCTACCCATGTTTTACCCCAACATTTTTGTAGGTATAAAATACATATACAGTTTAAATCATTTAAAAATTGTATAAAAATGTTCATCCAGCATAGATCTCAAGTAAACAGATAATATGCACACATAGCATGTAATTTATATAAAATACTTCATATCTATGTGTAAGATGAAAGTAACTATGCACTCATTTGTTAAAGTGACGACTCGATATTCGAGCAGCGCTTCGCTTCTTAACAATATGATTTCCTTCGACGAAACCTAATATTATTACCATTAGATTTTAGTCTAATATTTATTGAGACTAATTATTAGTCTAGATTCGTCATTAACTCAGAGTCTACTTCATGATCTATCAAGTAAGGAACAACCAGGTAGGATCATATCGGAGGTAGGGTCCGTTTGGTATACAAAGTATAGTGTTTGGAAATTCCACTTTAAACACCTCACTAAATCACAGCCTAGACATCATCCCCATAAGTAAATCAATCAGTATAACGACTTTGAATCACTGATAAATATTATTTATAGGTTCATAATAACGATATTAGATTTAAATATAAGCTATATTTAAAGTAGGGTAGGCGTATCTCACTTACAACGAGTTTTGCTAAAAACCGGGTTTCGTTGGAGCAGAGATTTTGAGCCGAAAAGCTCTTTTTCTCCGAGCCTTCGGGCGCTCCGTGTCTTTCCTCTAGCAACTTGAGGTTACTAGGGATTTAGATGGGTTTTGGGAGTCTATAGAGAAGTTATAGAGAGAAAGAAAGGCTTATGGTGTGAAGAAAATATGAAGGATTCACCCTTTATTTATAGGGGTTTTATCGTAGAGTAGGCCCTAAGTTTCATCTGTATCTTCCGCGTACGAGCTCTGTTTTCTACGTTCTTTATATCCACACATTGGTATTTACTAGTACTGCAACTTTCATTTAGACCCCGTTGGCTAATTCTCATTCTGTCTCCGATTTGCAAAACTGTATCGAATTTATCGCGCTCGAAGAGTAGGGACTAAGTTTCGTCCATATCTTTAACATACGATCTCTATTATCGACGTTCTTTATATCCACGCGTTGGTATTTACGAGTACTACAAATTTCATTTAGATCCCGTCAGCTAATTCTCATTCTATCTCAGATTTACAAAACTGTATCGAATTCGCCGCGCTCGACGAGTAGGGACTAAGTTTCGTCCATATCTTTCGCATACGAGCTCCATTTTCGACTGTCTTTTTATCGTTGAACTCCTATTAACGATATCTTCATTTCTCGTTTAGATTATTTTGCCTAAAAATCGACCGATCTAAAATTCAAATTTCGGGATGTGTACTACTATGCTAAATCTTAGAAAAATCGTAACTTCCTCATACGAAGTCAAATTTGGACGTTATTTTTATGCACACTCTCGGTTTAACATATACTACGACTTTTGTTTAGATCTCTAAGGCTAAAAAGTATTTTATGAAAAATTCACTTTTTACGTCACACTGCGTCGTGTTGGTTTTGTCGCGAAACTTCGACAGGCCATAACTTCTTCGTTATAATTCAGATTTCGGCGTTCTTTATATGTATGGAATCCTTGTCACAACCACTATAACTTTCTTCATCGATATCGGGTTTATCTAGCATTTTATTTTGGACACATATTTTTACCCTTTATTTATTACGTCATTATAAACAAGTATAAAACACATAAATTCACATAATACACAAATAATTCATCTTTATTACTTCAAAATAAGTTACAATGGTTGACCCTGACTATTACATCACTATACTAATGCTTATCCAGAATCACGGGCGTTACATAAGGGAAAAAAATCAACCATGGTTGAAAAGTTTGAGCATAAGAGAAAGGCGAATTCTGAGATAGTCCCTTGTGTCATTCCAAAAGAGTCCATATGTTTCTATTGCCAAGAGAAAGGGCATTGGATGCGAAGCTTCCGTATCTACCTGAAGGATCGCAAGGATGGTAAAGTCAAAATGTATGACTCTACTTCAGGTAAGTTCACTATCTAACTCTATTAAGTTCCTATTTATAGATTCTTAATACATGACGTGATAAGATTGCATTTTGATGTTTTGTACGATTGAAGAAAAGAAAGGAAACTTAAAGGAAGAGTAAGCTGAGTCTGATCGTGAAGAGATGGATTTCGATCGTATGGTTCGATGATCAGATTTTTGATCTGCTACTTAGGAGTTATGATAGATTGCTTTGGAATATTTAGAAACGTAGTTTTCATTTGTATTTGCGTTGTAAGGACAAGTTTTCCACACTTTTTATAAATAAAGAAAATTTTGATTTTCTCTTATTTTATGTTTCCTTGCAATGGCATTAGTGAAAATTGTTGTCTATATGTTTCTATTAATAGCAATGTTGAAAATTTTTGATTCTTAATTATATCGATTGTGGAAATGTCGTAATTTTCTAAGTAAGGAAAGATTCTCAGCACCCAAGTTTCAATGGACAGAAACTTGGAGTCATGCGATATGAATTGTGTGATGTATGAAAATCTTGATACTTGGGAAAATTGGGACTAAGTCCTTGTTTACATATCTTTATGTAATTCAAGTAAAAGACCAAAGGATGTAGTACACATTCATGTGCACTGGTCAAATCCACCACAAAGGACGATAAAGTCTGTTCGTCATGATTTACTAAAAGATCAGTAAATATGATTATACTTACAAGATTGAGTGTAATTCTGATGTATTTAAAAGTTTCAATATATAGCAGAACGAATAAGAAGAATCAAACTGGGCAGAAAGATAAAAGGTTTCTCCAATCTGAAAGGAAAGGAGAGAACTTTAGTATCGTGTTTTATGATCATCCTATTGATTATGGAACCATGTCTCAATTGATCCTCTAAGTACACCTTAGTGCACTTGCATGGCTAGGAAGAGGAATCAGAAATTTTTGAAATGGTTAAATCAAGAAGATGAATCATACTTTGTTCCAAAATGAAGATTATAAGTCATAATCTAGTTGCATCAAGTTGTGCCTTGAGTAACATGTTATAAGTAGGTTTATAACACATCATGACATGTGGAGTAGAAATGTTTTACTTTTTGCACATTTAAAAATTGGTAGTTGTGATGTTTTGGATAAAACAAAGACCAACTAAGACCGATTACATGAAGTGTTGTTTTCATAGCATCTCACACTAACTCTTGAATATTTGTTTGTCAAGGAATGTTTCCTAACAAAAGAGAACGTTATATGTCAAGAGGACACTGGGAGTCTTAATAGTCTTGAATAGTTTCAAGTACTAATCGAGAATAAACCATTTAAGATATCACTAGCACGCGATCTGAGGTTTACAACCTATCGTTATTGACATATTTTTATTTCTGTGCCCATTCCAGTTAAGTTGAGTATGTATATGAGTTCTATGAGTTCTCATTTGAATGCATAAGGCAATGCACCTTGATCAATGGAAAGTGCATTAATCTGTATAGGTGGGCTGCTCAACTGTTGGATTAATGTCTAAGTCCATAACTATAATTGGTAAGACTTGACCCGACCCGGCATGGTCCATTTGGGTTGCATGGCATCATGCATTTGGATAGACTATAATGAGAGAAATAACACTTAAGGTTGGTTAATATATTATAAGTTCTAATATATTAATAAGGTTATTTAATTAGTAATGATCAAGAATTAATTTGGAATTAATTAAGTGATCAAAAGGAGACTAATTAAATATATGGGTTGATTGTGTAAATCATTCATTCTTATATATGTGGGCTTGTGATCCAAGATTCCTTATGTTGGACTAAGTCCATGGGGTGACCCATGGATACTCCATGGAGGTTAAAATCCATGGAGCATAAGGAATGGGTAAAGTTATGAGTTACATGGTGTAACCCTAATAGCCACCATATAAAAGAATCCCATGGCTCAAGAAATCATGCACTAATGTGTGAGTGTGAGGGCTAGACGATTTCAAGGAGTGTTCAAGTTTCTCTCAAGTTATTCCAAGTGTATTTGGTGTTGTGTGAACCATTTGAGGTGTCACACTTGGGGCACTAGGCACTCAAGCTTCATGAAGACATTCTACATCAAAGAGGTATGTATTCTATCTTGTTATATTTATTATTTTGTATGCTAGATTAGGATAATACCTTGGATGTTCATAATTGTATGTATAATAGAGAAAACATAGATCCAAGGTATTTAGGGTTGCATGTACACTTAGGAGTGTTAGAATGCTCATAACCCAACAGTGGTATCAGAGACTAGGCTTGTTTTCTTGTTATACTTGCAAAAGTAGCTGAAAAATCGAGTTGGATGCATATATTCGATTGTTTTGGCTGGAATTGGACTAGGAACATTACCCTAAGATGTTTTTGGACTTATAAACTTGTTTTTGATGTGGTAATGTTCATGCTAATCCAATTTCTAAGATAATTGTCATAATTTCAAGATTTGTATTAGTTTGTATGTTCATGCTAATTTCTTGAAGATTGATGATTTGAATTATCTTGTTCTTATGAGGTTCTTAGATTAATAGAAAAGTTGTGTGAAATAGTTGTTTTCAATCCATTTTAATCTAAGAGTTGATTCTAAAGTGTGTTTTTGTAACTTGTCCTCAAGTTATATGAAAAGTCACATTTAAGAATCATAAAACTCATAAAAGTTGGCAAAGGTTACAAAATGAAGAGTCTAGTTCTAATTAAATGGTTTTATGACTCCATAACTTGTCCTCAAGTTATGGAGGTTCAAGAGTCTCTTCATTAAATTAAAAAAAAAGTGTAACCTTAATTAGTTTCATAAGTTACAATAAAAAAAGTTATTTTTTTTTATTAATTAGTTTAAAGTCTTCCATAACTTGTCCTCAAGTTATGGAACTTGAAGAGTTTTTTTTTTTTTTTTTAATTAAAACTACTTTAAACTCATAAGTTATGGAATTAATTAGTTTTGAATAGTTTCAAAACTTGCCCTCAAGTTTTGGAATTTGAAAAGTTTTCACTTATGAATACTTTAATCCGAGTTAGCCCTTAGAATTTTAAAAGTTAAAATTCAACCCTTATACTTTATAATATTATAAGTTAATAATATTTATATATATGTATAAGAGTAAAGTCAGTCTTACCGTTAGTAGGCCTCATTCACGAAGCCGGTCTATAAGGGGGGTATAAGGTTACTGCCTATAAAATGGTAGTTTAATGGGTGTCCACTCTCACCCACCGCTTCCTTGACTGGTGGAGGGTCGTTAGCTGAACGGGTAGGACAAGGACTATAATTCTCCTTTCATTAAAAGTATTAATGATAAATACTAAGTAACTAAACTCTTATTAATACCCAATCTTAGTTACTTAGGAAAATGTGAATTTGGTGCTAACCCATGAAATTACACTTTTCACTTTGCTTAAGTCGTTAGTGGAGCGTGTGTGGTTAACCGGCACACTAACTTGGACTTAACAAGGTAGGCAAAGGGTAACTTAATATTTATCATAGTATCGGTGGAGCGTGTGTGGTTAACCGGCACACTGATTAAGGGGTAAATATTAAGGGTACCAAGTATATTTGCATGGTTATTCACACCTTGTTTTGTGATCCTCGGCATCTCAGTCACAAAACCTGAAGGGCACACTCGAGATTGAAACATGCCTTTGAACAGTTCAATGAATCTCAAAGATCTAGGACTTTCAAATCCAATTAAAACCTAATAAATTATTTCGCTTTTCATGGTGGAAATTGGTGAATCGTCATTCACCTACCTTCAAATATTTTATAGCTTGGATTACGGCATCCCTCTTCTAAGTTATAAAATAGTTTGTTGGGTCCTAGCCTTAATATTTCATATTGGGTGTCATATTAAGGACTTTAAATCAACTATCTTGAATATCTCCCAAAAAGATGTCTGGTCTAGACATTTATGATCTTCCCAAATCTCTTGAAATAAGCTTTCCTAAATGAAGATGATGTCCCATGGATATCATACTTCTTTCACCTCCTCCAATTATTCTCCCTAACCCACAAGTTCCTAAAAAGTTTAAGGTCACTCAAGCCCTATTGGCAAGGCAAGGTCTAGGTGTGATCACATCTTGGAGATGTAGTCACATATTGACAAGCCGGGAGAGTTGGGTGTCAAAGTCTTGAGAAAGTTGGTGGCTCAACTACTTTCTAAGTCACATAGTGAGTTCTTTTGGGAATCCTATGAAACAGACTAAGACAAGACCCTTAATGATCTTATCTATTTGCTAAGATCAACTTCCTAAAACGCTATGGACATTGACAATGATGACATTGGATATCCAGTAAAGCTCTCTCTTCCCAATGGAAAGGGATCGGCCATAGTCAACTCGGTTGACCCAATGGTAAAGAGAGAGGCGAAGTCCATTGTCTAACTCAGGTAAAGTCAATAAGTTTGGCTCTACTTCAGGTAAAGTCCATTGTCTAACTCTATTAAGTACATGCTGATTCTGATCGCGAAGATGGATTTCAATCGCATGGTTCGGTGATCAGAATTTTGGGCTATTACTTAAGAGTTATGATATTTATATTGCTTAGGAATAGATAACAACAATGTTTTCATATGGATTGTAAGGATAAGTTTTTCCGCAAAGTTTTAAAATAAAAGAAAAAGGTTTTGATTTTATTTATTTTAAGTATCCTTACAATGGCATTTGTGAAAAGTTGTTGCTTATAAGATTCCATTGATAGCAATATTGGAAAAATGGATTTGATTCTTTCGGTTGTGGTAGTGTCTAATATTACCAAATAAGGAAAGATTCTCATCACCCAAGGTTCAATTGGACCGAAACTTGGAATCATGCAAGTTGTATAGTATGATGAATGAGAACTTTCAGCTTGGAAAATTAAGACTAATTCCTTATGTGGATAAGGAAAGGACTAAGGGATCGAGTATACATTCTTGTGCACTGGTCAAGTCCACCACAAAAGATCAAGAAGACTATTCGTCATGATTTACTTAAGTTCGGTAAATATGGTTATACTTATAAGTTTAAGTATAAGTCTGTAGCATTGGAGAAGTTTCAATGTGAGACAGAACGAATAAGAAGAATCAAAGTATGGCAGAAAGATAAAAGTTTATCAAATCTGAAAAGATGGGAGAGTACTTTAGTATCATGTTTATGATCATCTTAATGATTAAGATACCATATCACAATTGGTCCTCTAAACTCATCTTAGTGCATTCTTATGACTAAGAAGAGGAGTCATGAATTGTTGAAATGGTTAAATCAAAAAGATGAGTCATACTTCGTTCCAAAACAATTCTTAGAGTCATACTCCAAGATTGTAACTTGAGTGACATATCTTAAAGAGGGTTTGTTAACACTAGTCAAATGTAAGAGTAAAAGGTTATCTACTCTTGTACATTTGAAATTGGTAAGTTGTGATGTTTTGGATAAAACAGAGACCAACTTAGGCCAATTGTGTAAAGTGTTAGTCTTGATAAAGAATCCGCACTATCTCTTGAATATTTGACAAGGGAGTCTTATATGTCAAGAGGACAGTGGGAGTCTTAAAGCTCTTGAAAGTTTCAAGACTTAATCAAGAATAAAACCTAAAGTCCTTCACTAGCACACAACTTGAGGTTTATAACCTATCGTGTTGAAATTTTTGTGCCTATTCAAGTTGGCTTTGCATAGGAGTTCTGAGAGTTCTCAATTGGTTGCACAACTACTTGGAAGCAATGGCAGGCACCTGAGCTGCCAAATGGCAAGAATTTAAGATTGCACAAGTTTAATCAATATGAGTTTGGATTTGTCACTAACCTTGTCTTGTGATTATGGTTTTGACAAATTCACATGGATAAGAACACATACACTATTAAATCTAAGTGTCATAAGGTTTCTCTCCGATTCATGAAAATGATGGTGAGGAAACACTTTCACTAAGTAGATTTTAGCTAGATAGCAATTGTGATATTTGCATTCTCAAAGTCGTTAGTGGAGCGTGTGTGGTTTACCGGCACACTAACATGGACTTGTGAGAAGTGGCAAAGGTCTAAACAATTGAGACTATGATTATGGCATCCCTTTTCATAGTTCTAAAATTGTTTAGACACATATGTGAGCTATCTAAGAGAGGTGTATGATTTTGATAAAGTTTTATCAAAACAATCTAGTATCAGAAATCTGAACTTTGGTAAGAAAGTCAGCTGATTTCTGAGTACATGTCAAAGCTAGTGGGAGCATAAGTGTTATGCTAATAATCATCATGTTAGTGGGAGCATGATAATTATGACAAAGGTTCCAAGTTAGCAATGTTAATTATAGAAAACAAAAGTTTCAATTCGTGAGGTTGCAGGGGTTGAAAAAGTTGTTTTGCTATAATTAAGGGAGAGGAAATTATACTTCATTTCAATTCTAAAAGCTTAGATTGAGATTTTAATCGTATTTAATCAAGGGTATATATATATATATATATATATATATATATATATATATATATATATATATGAATTTCATGTTGGAATGGCTCAACATAAGGAAATTCTATATATGGGTCCATTATTTGCGTTCTAAAATTCGATTATGATTACGGCATCCCTTTTCATAATCTGAATTTTGAGAACTTGGCAAATTGAAATGGAAATATTATAGCAAAAGACTGGTTTAGTCTTTATGTGAGACATCATGAATCGTGTCCCATATGCTTCGGATATAGGATCGATTACATGTGCTATATTCATCCTTTCTAAAATTTTCCAAATGCCTGGGGCATTATGAAGGTAAAAGGTCTAGAATTGGATATGACTAAAATGATTAAGCAATTGTCGAGGACAATCTAAGGTTTACCAAAGATTGGTTGCTTAAGGACAGTTGGAAGTATAATGTTAATTCTGGAAGGACGATATTGACATAATCTGTTAGGAGGCAACTCTTGTTCAGAAGTGATAGTCAAAATGGAATATGGAAATGTTTCAAAGTTAGAAATTATTCAATCTGTGTAAGATTAGGAAACTTAATGAAAGAAGGATGTTTCCAAGGAGCTGATCTCCTTTGGAATGCTCTGTAATGATTGTTGTCAAGTCTTTCTGACTTCGTGCATAATCATTAAGAGGATCAATGCATATAAGTTTAGAATCTAACAGATTTCAGTAAATGGCATGAATTTGGAATTCTTGCATTTGCAGTAAGGATTTGGGACTGTGAAAAGAGGATCATTGGAGTGATGTTCAATTGATCTATTTTACAAAGTAAAGATCATAGACAAACATAGTATGCATACTTAGTGTATGGCATGACTAGTGTTTAGAAAACATAGTGTACATGCTTGGAGCATGGGACAACTATTGTTTTAAATTCAAGTATAAAGTTGATAAAACCGAAACAATGAATAATGAGTAATCAGTATGGTGATAAATAAAAGTGTTTATTTATATTCATAGGGTTTGATACCATATTTGATTCATTTATTCTTGTGTTTCACTTTGCATCTTTTAACTTCCAGAATAACTAAGTCGCTCTTCCTGAATGATTAAGTTATTCAAACCATCCACAGTCGGTCATATGTTGGAAGTAGATATGAATCAAGACTGTCATGGGTTGGTTTGTAGAGGTCCAAGTTGGTGGACAAAGTGGTGCTACAACACTCATGAGTGCTCATAAGTTCTGAGTATTGGATTCAACCCGCGCTCATTTGAATCACTTCATGGATTTTATCACGAGTGATCATGAGACGATAATATCTTATATTCTTCAAACCTAGAGATATGAGTTGTTACTATGAGTTGGTTATACATTGATTGCACGAAAACGCATTGGTAACTCGATGTTATAAAACATGCCTTTGTGTATGATTCAACAAGTAGTAGAACAAGCCATATGAGTCGAAGTTTATCCATTCCTTTCACCTTCAGGATAAAAGCGATATATGTGGGTCCCTCGATGATTTAAAGATGATACATGTGAGTGCTTGGCCAAGCCAGGACTGATTTGATTCGTTCAATCAGTCAGTCATCATGAATCGGAAATCAGGAAACAACAAATGGACAGAGAGAATGATTGATAATCCATGTCTCAGTCCATATGATATCTAGAATGGAGGAATATATGATCCCTTATCTAATAGACAAGTCATTGACAAAGGTCAGAGTTCATCGACAAGGTCAGAGTTCGACAGAAGCTTTTGAGAGCTACGATTGCTGATCGGTTCCTGAAGTCATACGCAATAATAGTTTTAGACTTATCCAAGTGGGAGACTGTTGGATTAATGTCTAAGTCCATAACTATAATTGGTAAGACTTGACCCGACCCGGCATGGTCCATTTGGGTTGCATGGCATCATGCATTTGGATAGACTATAATGAGAGAAATAACAGTTAAGGTTGGTTAATATATTATAAGTTCTAATATATTAATAAGGTTATTTAATTAGTATTGATCAAGAATTAATTTGGAATTAATTAAGTGATCAAAAGGAGACTAATTAAATATATGGGTTGATTGTGTAAATCATTCATTCTTATATATGTGGGCTTGTGATCCAAGATTCCTTATGTTAGACTAAGTCCATGGGGTGACCCATGGATACTCCATGGAGGTTAAAATCCATGGAGCATAAGGAATGGGTAAAGTTATGAGTTACATGGTGTAACCCTAATAGCCACCATATAAAAGAATCCCATGGCTCAAGAAATCATGCACTAATGTGTGAGTGTGAGGGCTAGACGATTTCAAGGAGTGTTCAAGTTTCTCTCAAGTTATTCCAAGTGTATTTGGTGTTGTGTGAACCATTTGAGGTGTCACACTTGGGGCACTAGGCACTCAAGCTTCATGAAGACATTCTACATCAAAGAGGTATGTATTCTATCTTGTTATATTTATTATTTTGTATGCTAGATTAGGATAATACCTTGGATGTTCATAATTGTATGTATAATAGAGAAAACATAGATCCAAGATATTTAGGGTTGCATGTACACTTAGGAGTGTTAGAATGCTCATAACCCAACATCAACAACCTGGAAGTAATGGTAGGCCGTTGTGCTACCTGATGGAAAGCAATTAAGATTGAACAAGTTCAGTCCATATGAGTTTGAATTTGTCATAAACCGTGTCTTATGATAGTTGTGACAACCCAAAATTTTCATTCGTACAACCCTACAGTCCAGAACTTCAATTAAAAGTTAAACACTTTTCTGCTAATTTTTAGCCAGTTTAAAGTCCGTTTGAGTATTTTATTTAATTATTCATGAATCGAACGGATAAAAGGAAGTGATTTCTAGAATATCGGGATAGCAATTGATCAACCAACACCTTAGTTAGGTGTTCACGGCCAAACAAAGGGAGTTTGGGTCGTGAACTCTATCATGGCTGTGAACTCATGCCTTAGGCATGAGTTTACTCTCCAAATCCCTCATTTCTCACTTCTACCCTCAAGAACACTTACCATTCTCTCAAGTAGCATCCCGTTCTTCACCCGATCTTCCAAAAATGTAAGTTTTACTTGACTTGATTTGTTGTTATAACCTATCACCTAGTGTTTATACATCATTTCATCCATTCATTATTGATTTTCATTTAGATCTTCAAAACACCAAGAACACCAAGAACACACACTAGTGTTCTTGGACCTTAAACACCCAATCGAGCTTCTATCTTGTAAGTACACTTGCCCTAGCTTCTTGTGTGCTTAATATGAACTTGATAACACTTGAAAATCATCAAGAACCATAAGAACAAAGGAGTTTACGGCCAAGGATGTTCTTGGGCCGTAAACTCCTCAAAAGGGGGATAAATGGACCTTAGTCCCTTCCTAAGCCTTGCATGCCAACCTTGATCCTTCCTAGAAGTGTTTAAGACCTTAAACAACAATCAAAACAACTCCCCACAAGATTTTACGGCCGTAAACACCTAAGGAAGTGGTCCTTAGGCCGTAAACTCTACATGTTAGTGTTATTGTGCCCCTAAAGCTTCCTAAGGCTTGGGCTTGATCATAGAATGCTTACTCTTGACTTATAGGACCTTAAATCACCAAATGGCACTAAGTACCATGAGTTTACGGCCGTAAACTCATGGGGGAAATGACCTTAGTCCGTAAACTCCATAAGGAGTGGTCCTTGGGCCATAAACTCCAATGTCATGCCATACAACCTTTAGATGGAACCCTTTGGTACCTTTAACACTTGAATCAAAGTGTTTCCATGTCCTAAGGTGTTTTAACTTGGTTAATTAGTTGTTAAATGACTAATTACAAACATATATGTTTTATTATATGTTAACTAGGATCATTGTGTGTGTACAAGTCCTCACTTGACACTTAGCATCCTACATCTTCCGTTCATCCAAACCACCCACTATAGGTGAGTTCATACCCCTTAATCAATCTTTTAAATGATTTTAAATGCTTTAATGTGGGGATACAAGTAGAAAATAGCATGTTATAGAATCAATCACATGTGATTTATAACTGTGTTTTCAACCAACTGATTTCACATACTTCAAAATGTGATAAATGCAATGGTTTTCAGTTCTGTTATACTTTGTTATCAAATGAATTACTTTTGAAATGTTTTATAAAATGACATCAAGTCATTATTATTTATTGTTCAAAACTACAAAATGTTTTACAAAACCTCTTTCAACTTATTGTTAAAAACCATATCTATACACTTATGTTTCTTAAATATATGTGTTGATATGAGAGCTTTCATTCTTCATTCAGTTCCAACACTCTTGGGTAGCAAGGGTGTATAAACCTACTTGGACACTCAACTTACATTCCAGTAAACTATTATAGGTATAGTTTAGGGGATACAAAACATTATTCCTATTACAAGGAATTACACCAGAGTCAGTTCATTCATGAGTCTATACTAATACATCACACACCATATGAAGAGATACTATTACATGGATACTTGTACACAGATACTTTTACATAGATACTATATGATGAGATACTATTACATATTATATGTGTAGATACTATTATATATGTACGGGACTAACCATTCTACACCCAGCTGTTAGCTACAGAGGGAAAATGCACATCGACGGATGTCTACGGTTAATACTATTCGGCATCTTCCATGTCGTGTTTATCCTAGTGCCAAAGGATAATACTTAAATGATTATATAATTTCCCTTTTACTTTTATTTTGTGACACATTCACATAAACGATGAGGTAGACTATATATTTATAATAATAGTCACATGGGAAAAACTTTCATTTACACATAAATGCAAACTTCAAAGCATTTGGGTCTTGGTAGAAGACTACCTTTTATACTAGTAGGAAATATGGGATTTTCTAGGGTTTTCACACTTATATCAAATGTTTCATCAACAATTGCATGTCTTTCATAACCGCTTTCCAAATCAATGACACTAAAATACTTATGAATTCACCAGCTTTATGCTGATAAACTCTTTCAATATAACTTGTATTCTCAGGTCACCAGTAGACAGGTACGATGACCAGGTTTTGAGAAGACGGAGCACAGACAAGACTCGTCTTTTATTTTGATTACATATTTTGGTGTCTTATTACAATGAAAGAACACTCATGTATTAAAACTTTACTTTTAATGCAATGGATGATGTTGTTGCTTGTTTACTACTTTGCACTGTTGTGATATTTTACACGACGTCCTCCACCCCTGAACGTTTCCGTTGTTCTTGGTTTTGGGGTGTGACAGATTGGTATCAGAGCTTTGTTTATAGTGAATTGAGTGTATCAACCCATAAAAGATACACAGACTGTAAATACAATGGGATTAAAATACTCTGACCAAGAGTTTATACTTTTAAATAATAAAATATTTAATTAAGTATATGTGCCTGCATTCATACTAAAATCAGTGTCACAATGACAAGAACAAAAGTATTACGATTGTTGAATATCACAAGTAAGCTCGGGGATGTATGGTCAGTCCTGGGAGTGGCATAGCCTGATCAACTATGTTGGTCCGAGGAGTGATTAGCATATGCCCAAGAATGGTTGTGATATGGCAACAAGTCTAAAAACTTACCAACACTACCACAATGAAATACCATAGGGGTATTTGGTTTTATTATAATTACTTATATGAGAATTAAAGGTCTTTATTAAGTATGCCAATAGTTGATTAGTGGATACACTAAAATTATATGTATCTAGGATGTCATAGACTTTGAATCTGTGAATCTTTGCTTTATGTCCTGTCCTTGTTTGGTTGGGGGCTTAGGGTTAGGGTCACTTATTCGAAGGTCTATCCTGTCCTGAATACATATAACTAGTATGCACTAAACAAGTATTGGAGTAACTGATAAATATCATATTATAATTATCTAATTAGTACGTTTATTTAGTTATTTCTTATATCACTTTTCTCGCGTAGATATCATGGTTGGATTCCATCCCCACGGCGACCCGTACTACCCTAACCACGGCAATGCTGGATGGCTCGGAGAGGAGCCAGAGAATGATCACCCAATTCCTTTGGATGATCACGAAGCTGAAGGCTTTTCTGATAGTTCAGAATCAGAACCAGAAGTCAACAACCTACCCCCAGTTGCTCAAAACCCAAACCTGAACCCTCGCCCATCATTTCAAGGACCCACACCCCTGTGGGCCACAAACTTGAATAGATGGAGTCAGGAACAGGGTCAACCCTCTCCCTACAATGGAGACAGAAGCTTTTACAACCTCACTGAGGGAGGTTCAGCTCAGGGTCCTACCCATCATGGTTCGTAGGATCTCTCGGAATGACGTACAAGGTCGAGCAACTATCGACCGAGTCGTGGAGATTGACGCCAACTCTGGCGTAAACACAGTCCGTATTCGCCAACTAGAGTCTGCTCATGAAAGGACTCTGGTCCACAATGCAGCTCTGCAGAAAGAACTTGCTGGAACACAAGCTGAAGTCAGGGAACTTCGAGCTCAGCAAGTAAGATCTGACAGGCGTATGAGGGACATAGAACGCCTGCTGTCGGGATCAAGAACTCACTCTAGTAGTTCTCGTCGCCGATAGAATCTCATCGACTTCTCTTTTGGATATAACCTAGTTATGTAAAACTCTGGTCTAATTCCCTTTCTTTGTAAATCTTAGACCTGTTAGGTCTTGGTTAGGCTGTAGTCCTGTCAAAATTTTCCCATTTTGGTTGATGTAAGGCCTCCTTCTGTTGGCCATTTTTCCCGAACTTGTTACATCTGTAATTCCAGTAATATTGACAGGTACCTAATCTCATGGGAATTATTATCTAAATACTATCATCTGTTAGTTCTAGATCTACATTCAGTAGTACTGTTGGGCTATGAAGAGTTAGTCCATGAGTCATTTTCATCAACTTTCCTATTAAATTCTTATCAAAATCTTTATCTTTTCAACTTATAGTTAAAAGATGCCTCCTCGCAGAAATCCAAGGCGAAACAATAATAACGAAACACCGATACCACCACCTCTACCACCTCCCCAGTTCGACGCTGCTATGTTCCAAGCAGCTGTCACGGCAGCCGTAGCGGCTGCCATGTCACACATCAATACTCCTATCCCTAGTGGATCGGGAACAGGTGCACCTCCTTCCAACCATCGAGAGAGCCATGGGCATCCCCAGGAACGCACCTATAAGGATTTTACGAATGCCAAACCCCGGAATTTCAATGGAACTGGTGGGGTTATGATCTTAAGGCAGTGGATAGAAAAGACAGAAGCGGTCTTTGAAATCTGCGCCTGCCCAGAGGGCAACAAGGTCAAGTTTGCTACTTGTACCTTTTCTGACAGGGCTTTAACTTGGTGGAATGGCCACGTTAAGTCTCTGACTCTTATAGTGGCAAATTCGATCAGCTGGGAAAACTTGAAAGCCATGCTGATGAGAGAGTACTGTCCTCGAGGGGAAATTCAAAAACTCGAGCAGGAACTCTGGGGTCTTGAAATGGTTGGTTCCGACATGTCAACCTATACCCATAGATTTTGTGATCTGGCAATTCTATGCCCTGACATGGTTGCTCTTGAGAGCAAGAAAATAGAGAGATATATTTGGGGACTGTCGCCCCAGATCCAGTCAAGTGTGTTAGCATCCAGGCCTGTTACTTATGACAGCGCCAAAGAGCTGGCACAATCTCTTATAGATCACGGAAACCACCAGAACCCAACAATTTCTACACCCGAGCCACAAAAGGGAAACAACAACAACAAGAAAAAGGGGTGGAGCAAGAGGAAAAGCAGGGCTTCGCAAGAATCCTCAAAGAGACAACAACTAGTTACAATCAATGCTACGACAGTAACTCCTGTTGTCCCTGCTAATCCCTTACCAGCGAAGCCTTATGCCGGTAATCTTCCGAGGTGCAACAAATGCACCTTCCATCACAACGGACCTTGCCGGGAAATGCAGTGCGCTAACTGCAACAGAAAGGGGCATACTGCCCGTTTCTGCAAGACTCCAGCAAGGCCGACCGCTCAAGTTCCTAACGCCGGTGTGGGCCAAGCTTGCTACGGTTGTGGCGAAGTGGGCCACTACAAGAGGAACTGCCCTAAGGCAGGGATAGCTGGCGGAGTAGGAAGAGTTCTGGCCATAGGCCACGAGGAAGCCGTAGCTGATCCTACGATAGTTACTGGTACGTTTCTCCTCGATAACTCATATGCTTGCATACTTTTCGACAGTGGAGCGGAGAAAAGTTTCGTAAGCCAAAAATTTACACACCTACTTAAACAAAAACCACGTGCACTAGATAAATCATTCACAGTAGAAATGGCAAACAGGAAAACGGAAAGTACTAACTGCATATACGTAGGTTGTACTCTAACTTTAGATGGCCATACATTCAAGATAGACCTCATGCCGGTCCCAATTAAAAGTTTTGACATCATTATCGGCATGGATTGGTTGAGTCTTCTTCGCGCCGACATCATGTGCTTTGAAAAAGCAGTTTGTCTTAACCTCCCTAACAGCGAAACCCTAGATATCTTTGGCGACAAACCTAGTACGAGCCTTCGCATCATTTCATGCATCCAAGCCCAGAAGTGCTTACGAAAGGAATATCATGCATTCCTCGCACACATCGTCGATACGAGTCAAGAAGTAAAAGACATTCAGAACATCCCAGAGGTACGCGACTTTCCCGACATCTTTCCAGAAGAACTCCCAGGATTACCACCACAACGCCAAGTCGAGTTCAGAATCGACTTAGTGCCAGGGGCTACTCCAGTAGCCAAATCTCCATATCGTCTGGCACCAGCGGAGATGCAGGAACTTTCCAGTCAGCTTAACGAACTTCTCAAGAAGGGATTCATTAGGCCAAGCTACTCACCATGAGGAGCACCGGTCTTGTTCGTCAAGAAGAAAGACGGATCGTTTCGTATGTGCATCGACTACACGGAACTCAACAAGCTTACCATTAAAAATCGTTATCCCTTGCCTCGCATTGACGATTTATTTGATCAACTTCAAGGAGCCAACTACTTCTCGAAGATAGATCTACGATCCGGATACCACCAACTACGAGTGTTAGAGGAGGATGTTCCCAAGACAGCCTTCCGAACTCGTTATGGACACTACGAGTTTGTAGTGATGCCGTTCGGATTAACAAACGCGCCCGCAGTATTCATGGATTTAATGAATAGGGTGTGTCATCCTTACTTGGATCAGTTCGTCATCGTCTTCATCGATGACATACTCATCTACTCTCGAAGTAAGGAGGAACATAGTCAACACCTCCGAAGAGTCTTAGAAACATTACGATCGGAGAAGCTCTATGCGAAGCTCTCTAAGTGCGAATTTTGGATTCGAAAAGTCGAATTCTTGGGCCACGTAGTTAGTGAAGAGGGAATACACGTGGACCCTTCCAAAATCAAGGCCATTGAGAACTGGTCAGCACCGAAGACACCTACGGAAATTCGTCAATTTCTAGGTCTCGTTGGCTACTATCGCAGGTTCATTCAGAACTTCTCCCGCATTGCGAAACCTCTTACAACACTGACCCAGAAAGGCGTGGCCTTTGACTGGATAAGATGTCTAAGTCCATAACTTATTTGGTATATACTTGACCCGACCCGGCATGGTCCATTTGGGTTACACTTCACCCAAACTAGTTATGGATAATTTTATGAGAGTTGTATACTTACGATTTATTAATATATTATAAGTTATAATATATTAATATAAAGTCATGTTACTTAATTAGTTTTAATCTTGAATTAATTATGAATTAATTTAGTGATTAAAAGGAAGACTAATTAAATCATGGGCTATTATATTTATATGGTGTGGGCTGACACTCATTTGGGAATGAGCTAAGCCTATATGGAAGTCCATGGATGATCCATGGAGCTTTTACCCATGGATCCTTGGAAGAGGAAAAGACATGGGTTATTAGGGTTTCACCCTAACCATGTACACTATATAAACAAGCTTATGTTGCATGAAAAAGACACTAATGTGTGTGTAAGTGTGGTGGCCAAAATCAAGAGTTAGCATACTCTCTCATATATTTTCCAAGTTTGTGGTGATTTGTGATTTCCATTTGAGGCATTCACATTATTGGTGCTTGGCTCTCAAACTCCAAGGAATCAACAATCAACAAAAGGTATGTAATTCATCTAGTTCTTTTATGGTTAAATGTACCCCATGCCATGCTAGATAGGTTATAAACCTTGGAAAATAATATTTTGCATGTATCTTAGACAAACATAGATCTAAGGTTTAATAGGGTTGCATGTACACTTAGGAAGTGTTAGAATGCTCAAAACCCAACAGTGGTATCAGAGCCTAGGCTTGTTTGTTTGATACTTGATGCAAAATAGTGAAAAAAGTCGAATTTTTTGCTGTCTGCCTGATGAACTCGCCGAGTCCATGGGGGGACTCGCCGAGTTCATGTGTAAACTCATCCTACTCGGCGAGTAGGTTCGTGCACTCGGCGAGTAGGAGCCTCAGAATGCAGATTTTCGACTTTTGCTGCTGGAAATGGACTAGAAACATTACCCTAAACTGTGTTGGTGTTTTAAAACTTGTTTTAGTTGGTGTAATGGTTGTTCTAATCCATTTACAATAGCTTATATCAAAATTTCATGCTTTGTATGTGTTCATATAATTCTTGAAACTTTGATGATCATGTTCATGTTCTTATGAATTTAGAAGATGATAGGAATTATTTGCTGAATTGTTTAGGATTAATTCTTGATCATTTATGTGTTTTAATGGAGTCCATAATTTGTCCTCAAGTTATGGATATCCAAAGGTCACTTCTTTTAAACACACACTTAAAACACATAAGTTACATGGAAATGAAGAGTCTTCATTTTTATGAACCTTTAATTCATAAGTTATGAAATGAAAAGTTTTGAAAAGTTTCAAAACTTGTCCTCAAGTTTTGGAATTTGTAAAGTTACACACACTTTAATATACTTTAATTCCAAACCCTTAGAGTTTTAAAAGTTAAAATTCAACCCTTATACTATTTATAACATTAATGGTTAATTATTATATATATGTATAAGTGTAAGTCGTCTTACCGCTAGTACGCCTCATTCACGAAGCCAGTATATAAGGTGGGTATAAGGTTGTTGCCTATAAAATGGCAACTTAATGGGTGTCCACTCTCACCCACCGCTTGCTTGACTGGTGGAAGGTCGTTAGCCGAACGGGTAGGACAAGGACTTATAAATTCTCATTAAAAGTATGATGAATATTATAAAGTAACTAAACCTTTTATAAATTCCCAATCTTAGTTACTTTAGGAAAATGTGAATATGGTGCTAACCCATGAAATTCACACTTTGTACCTTACCAAGTCGTTGGTGGAGCGTGTGTGGTTAACCGGCACACTAACTTGGACTAGTAAGGATCACGAAGGGTGACTTAATGTTTATCATAGATCGGTGGAGCGTGTGTGGTTAACCGGCACATTGATTAGGTGATAATATTAAGGGTACCAAGTGAATTTGCATGGTTATTCACACCTAGTTTTGTGATCCTCGGCATCCCAGTCACAAAACTTGAAGGGCACAATCGAGATTGAAACATGCCATTGAAAAGTTCAATGAATCTCAAAGGAATCTAGGAATTTCAAAACCAATTAAACCTAATAATTCATTTCGTTTTCATGGTGGAAATTGGTGAATCGTCATTCACCTACCTTCAAATATATTATAGCTTAGATTACGGCATCCCTCTTCTAAGTTATAATATATTGTGTTGGATCCTAGCCTTAATATTACATTTGGGTGTATTATTAAGGATTCGATATATCTAATATAAACTTGTTTTCTTCTTTTCAGATGTCTTCCGACAACAAAGCTTCGGGCTCTAACCCTACTGGCTCCTTTTCCCTCATGAACCTTTGTGGGAGGGTCATCTTTGATGGTTCCAACTTTATGGATTGGATCCGGAACATTAGGATGGTTACTCGTTACGAGGACAAGGAATATGTCCTCGATAAGGAGCTAAAGGAGCTTGATGAGTCGACTGCTACTCCTGAGGAGGTCGCTGAGTATCAGGCACATGAAAGAGATGCCACCAAGGTGGCATGCATCATGATGGCCACCATGACAGCTGAACTCCAAAAGTCCTATGAGGACTATTACCCTTTTGATATGCATCAGGATCTGATGGAAAGGTACCATCAGAGTGCTCGTCAAGAGCGGTATGAAATAATCTCCTCCATGATCACTACCCGTATGAAGGATAGCGAACCAATCACGAGCCACATGCAGAAAATGCAAAGGTATGTGGACCGTCTAATGAAACTGAATGTGAACTTCCCTGAGGAGTTGGCAATTGATATCATTTTGCACTCCTTGCCCTCGTGTTATGATCAATTTCGTATGACATACCACATGAACAAGGAGGAAGTCACACTCAGTAAGCTTCAAGGACTTCTGAAGACTGCCGAAAGTGGTCTTAAGAGTAAGTCGGTTGCTACTCCTACTCCTACTACTACCCCTGTTTTGGCTATCGGGCAAGGCAAAGGGAAAAAGAGGAAGCACCCTTCGAAGGGTACCAAGGGAAAGTCCCTTGAAGGCTCCTCATCTGGAACCAAAGGTGGTTCTATCACTCCTTCTGCCATCCCTAAGGATGCTGAATGCTTCTACTGTCAAAATAAGGGGCACTGGAAGCGAAACTGCCCAAAGTACTTGCAGGATGTCAAGGATGGGAAAGTGAAACCATCCCATGCAGGTATTTACACTATATTGTCTAATAACTCACCATATTCTAATTCTTGGGTTCTTGATACAGGTTGTGGTATTCACATCTGTTGTGACTTGCAGGGCCTAAGAAGAAGTGAGGATGTGGAGCACGGAAAGATAAACTTAATCATGGGGAACAAGAAGGTTGCACCTGTTACCAAGATTGGAGTTTATACTTTGTTGCTAGATAGTGGGTTAAAGTTAGATTTGAATAAATGTGTGTACTCGTCTGAAATGGCGAGGAATATTATTTCCTTTCATGCTTTGTACAAACAAGGTTTTACCTTTTCTTTTGATAATGAAGTTGGTAGTATTAATGCTTTCTTTAATAATATTCTTTATTTTAAAGCATTACCTTGTAATGGTGTGTATGAAGCTGTATCGGTTGTAGATAATTTAGGGAATAATGTATTGTGTATTGATTCTTCTACTAGCTTGGATAAAGCATCTTTGTGGCATTGTCGTCTTGGACATGTAAGCAAGAAACGCATAGGCCAGCTCCAAAAGGATGGAGTCTTGGAGTCGTTCGACCTCAAGTCGGATGATAGTTGTGACTCTTGTCTACTTGGAAAAATGACAAAATCACCCTTCACTGGTACTTGTGCAAGGGGTGAGGGTTTGTTGGACCTTATACATACTGATGTATGTGGACCATTCAAAACCGCCACAAGGGATGCTAATCGCTATTATGTGACTTTTATTGATGATTTTAGTAGATATGGTTATGTCTACTTAATCAAACATAAGTCAGAAACTTTTGAAAGGTTTAAAGAGTTTAAACAAGAAGTAGAAAATCAATTGGGCAGGAACATTAAGATGCTTCGATCCGATCGAGGTGGTGAGTATCTTAGTACTGAGTTCCTCGACTATCTTAAGGAGTGTGGGATTGTCTCACAATTGACACCTCCCAGGACACCACAGCTGAATGGTGTAGCTGAGAGGCGCAATCGAACTTTGTTGGACATGGTTCTCTCTATGATGAGTCGAGCTTCGCTACCAATCTCTTTTTGGGGGTATGCCTTAGAGACTGCCGCCCACATCCTTAATCTAGTCCCTACAAAGAAGGTTGCCAAAACACCTCATGAAATGTGGACTGGGAAAGTTCCCAATCTAGACCATATCAAGATTTGGGGTTGCGAGGCTTTCGTGAGGCGCGAGACTCATGACAAGCTCGAACCTCGAAGTGAAAGGTGTATTTTCATCGGCTACCCACAAAAATACTTTGGTTACCTCTTCTACAGACCCAGTGAGAATGTGGTCTTTGTGGCTAGGAGAGGAGTCTTTCGAGAGAGAGAATTTATAAGCCAAGGAGACAGTGGGAGGCAAATTGACCTTGAAGAAATTCAAGACTCAATTGGTGAAGGAACCTCAAACACTAGCAATCAACTTGAGGAGGAAATTCCTGTTGATCCAGCTGACGAGTCTATACTTCCGAGGCGTTCCACAAGGGTTAGGAACACACCTGAGTTTTATTATGGATTTCATATTACTACGGAAGGTGATACATTTATCAATGACAGTACACTGGTAAATCTGGATGAACCTAACAGTGTTAAGGAAGCCATGGCAGGCCCAGAGTCGGCTAAATGGAAGGAGGCTATGGACAGCGAGATACAGTCCATGTATGACAATCAAGTTTGGAACTTGGTTGACAATGTACCAGGCCGTAAGACAGTCGGGTGCAAATGGATCTTCAAGAAGAAGACCGACATGGATGGGAAGGTGCACACTTATAAGGCTCGACTGGTTGCGAAGGGGTTTACTCAGACTCAGGGTATTGATTATGATGAAACCTTTTCACCAGTAGCAAAGATTAAGTCTATTAGGGTTATGCTAGCCATTGCTGCATTTCATGATTATGAAATATGGCAAATGGATGTCAAAACCGCTTTCCTTAATGGAAAGTTGGCTGAGGATGTTTACATGAATCAGCCAGAAGGTTTTGTCAGTGCAGAGTACCCCAATAGAGTGTGCAAGCTTGAGAAATCCATTTATGGATTGAAACAAGCATCTCGAAGTTGGAATCTTTGTTTCGATGAGAAGGTCAAAGAGTTTGGTTTCTCAAGAAGTGAAGATGAGTCCTGCGTGTATGTCAGAGCTAGTGGGAGTATAGTTAGCTTTTTGGTACTGTATGTGGATGACATACTACTCATAGGAAATGACATCCCAACCTTGCAGGAGGTTAAGTCCTGGCTTGGGAAGTGCTTTGCTATGAAGGACCTTGGAGAAGCTACCTATATCCTAGGGATAAGGATATTAAGAGAAAGGAGTAAAAGACTAATTGGACTTAGTCAGAGTATCTACTTGGATAAGGTGTTGAAAAGGTTCAACATGCAGAATTCCAAGAAAGGAGAATTACCGATCCAAAGCAATGCCAAACTGAGCAAGGCTCAGAGCCCGAGTACAGAAGATGAGATAGCTGAGATGAGTCGATTACCTTATGCTTCCGCTGTTGGTTCGATCATGTATGCTATGACTTGTACCCGTCCTGATGTGGCCTTCGCTTTGAGCATGGTCAGCAGATATCAGGGGAACCCTGGCAAGGCTCATTGGACTGCGGTAAAGAATATTCTCAAGTACCTGCGGAGGACTAAGGATTGGATCCTTACCCTTGGTGGGAGTGATGACTTGAGAGTAGTAGGGTATAGTGATGCTAGCTTTCAGACTGATAGGGATAACTTCCGCTCTCAGTCGGGCTGGGTCTTTACCTTAAATGGAGGGGCAATCACTTGGAAGAGTTCCAAACATGAGACTGTAGCTGATTCGACTTGTGAATCAGAGTACATAGCCGCGAGTGAAGAAGCAAAGGAGGCGATATGGCTGAGGAACTTCATCGGAGACCTTGGAGTTGTACCAGCTATTAAGGAGCCTATGGAGATTTTCTGTGACAGCAATAGTGCGGTTGCCTTAGCCAAGGAACCAAGAGATCATGGCAGATCCCGACACATTGACAGAAAATATCACTTCATAAGACACAAGATAGAAGAGGGACTCCTCGTGGCAAAGAGGGTATCGTCAGATGAGAACCCTGCGGATCCCCTTACGAAGGGACTGTCGAGGGTGAAGCATTTGCAGCATGCGAGGCGCATCGGGCTGAGGGACGATATTAGTTTTACAGATTAGATAGCCTTTTCTGAAACTTGTAAAATGTAATCGACGTTTGATGATGAATAAAAGTTGTGATTTATTCATGAGTAATGTGTTGCTATCATTGTCAATTATTTACTATTGTTTCAGTTTTGCATGTTTTGACTTCTAGAATAATTAATTTATTCAAACCTCCACAGTCGGTCATACGTCGGAAGTAGGTATGAATCAAGATTGTCATGAATTGGGTTTGTAGATGGCTAAAGGTGTTTAGACATAGCAATGGTTGCTACAACGTTCATGAGTGCTCATAAGTTATGAGTATTGGAATAAACCCACGCTCACTTGTATCACTTCATGGAATTTATCTCGAGTGATCGTGAGACGGTAATATCATATAAGTCTTCAAACCTAGAGATATGAGTTGTTACCTATGAATTGGTTGTGCATTGATTGCACGTAAACGCATCAGTAACTTGATGTTATAAAACGTGCCTTTGTTTACAATTCAATAAGTAGTAGAACAAGCATATGAGTCGAAGTTTATCTGTTCCTTCTAGAAATAGAAGCGATATCTGGGCCCCTCGATGATTTTGTGTTGACCCATGTACCGGGCCCGGTCAGAACTAAATTGATGTGTTCAGTTAAGTTCTTTGTCAAACAAATCGGAAATCGAGAAACAACTGCTAGACAATAAGTAAGACATTGTTCCATGTATTTGTCCGGCTGATATCATGAGAGCAGAGGATTATATGATCACTTATCTAAAATGGCGCTTCATAGTTCACAAGAGTTTTCGAGAGCTACGATTGCCGGTTGGTTCCTGAAGTAATATAGGCAAATACAGTTATTAGACTTATCCAAGTGGGAGTCTGTTGGATAAGATGTCTAAGTCCATAACTTATTTGGTATATACTTGACCCGACCCGGCATGGTCCATTTGGGTTACACTTCACCCAAACTAGTTATGGATAATTTTATGAGAGTTGTATACTTACGATTTATTAATATATTATAAGTTATAATATATTAATATAAAGTCATGTTACTTAATTAGTTTTAATCTTGAATTAATTATGAATTAATTTAGTGATTAAAAGGAAGACTAATTAAATCATGGGCTATTATATTTATATGGTGTGGGCTAACACTCATTTGGGAATGGGCTAAGCCTATATGGAAGTCCATGGATGATCCATGGAGCTTTTACCCATGGATCCTTGGAAGAGGAAAAGACATGGGTTATTAGGGTTTCACCCTAACCATGTACACTATATAAACAAGCTTATGTTGCATGAAAAAGACACTAATGTGTGTGTAAGTGTGGTGGCCAAAATCAAGAGTTAGCATACTCTCTCATATATTTTCCAAGTTTGTGGTGATTTGTGATTTCCATTTGAGGCATTCACATTATTGGTGCTTGGCTCTCAAACTCCAAGGAATCAACAATCAACAAAAGGTATGTAATTCATCTAGTTCTTTTATGGTTAAAAGTACCCCATGCCATGCTAGATAGGTTATAAACCTTGGAAAATAATATTTTGCATGTATCTTAGACAAACATAGATTCAAGGTTTAATAGGGTTGCATGTAGACTTAGGAAGTGTTAGAATGCTCAAAACCCAACATGGACTTGATACCATATGGGTCATAGTCGACAGATTGACCAAGTCCGCACACTTCCTACCCATCAAAGAAACCGATAAGATGGAGAAACTTACGAGAACCTACATTAGGGAGATTATACAACTGCACGGTGTTCCTATATCCATTATCTCGGACAGAGATAGTAGATTCACTTCGAGGTTCTGGCAGTCGCTACAAAGTTCCTTAGGAACTAGGCTGGACATGAGTACAGCCTACCATCCACAGACCGACGGACAAAGTGAGAGAACTATCCAAACTCTGGAAGATATGTTGCGAGCTTGTGTGATCGACTTTGGGAAAGCTTGGGATACTCATTTACCCCTTGTAGAATTTTCCTACAACAATAGTTATCACACGAGCATAAAGGCAGCTCCATTCGAGGCCCTCTATGGCCGAAAGTGCAGATCCCCTCTGTGCTGGGCTGAGGTGGGTGATACACAGTTAGCTAAAGGACGAGTTCCTGAAAGCACTCTCACGGGTCCGAAGATCATTCGGGAAACGACAGAGAAGATCGTTCAGATTCGTGAACGATTGAAATCCTCTAGAGACCGACAGAAAAGCTACGCTGACAAGCGAAGGAAACCGTTGGAATTCCAGGTGCGCGACCGTGTTCTATTGAAGGTCTCTCCCTGGAAGGTCTTGATACGCTTCGGAAAGCGTGGGAAGCTCAATCCAAGATACATAGGGCCTTTCGAGATTCTTGCCCGAATTGGCCCAGTAGCTTACAAACTCAATCTACCGCGCGAACTCAATAACGTACACTCTACTTTCCACGTCTCGAACTTGAAAAAGTGTCTGTCCGACGAGACTCTTGTAATCCCACTCGACGAGATCGAGATCAGCGAGAGCCTCAACTTCGTGGAGGAACCTGTAGAGATCATGGACCGTGAGGTCAAGCGAACGAAGCAAAGCCGCATCCCGATAGTGAAGGTTCGCTGGAACGCCAAGCGAGGACCTGAATTCACATGGGAGCGCGAGGATCAATTGAAATTGAAATATCCTCATCTATTTACTTAGTTATTTTTTCTACTTATTTGCTTAAACTCTAATTTCGGGACGAAATTCCCTCTAACGGGGGGATGATGTGACAACCCGAAATTTTCATTCGTACAACCCTACAGTCCAGAACTTCAATTAAAAGTTAAACACTTTTCTGCTAATTTTTAGCCAGTTTAAAGTCCGTTTGAGTATTTTATTTAATTATTCATGAATCGAACGGATAAAAGGAAGTGATTTCTAGAATATCGGGATAGCAATTGATCAACCAACACCTTAGTTAGGTGTTCACGGCCAAACAAATGGAGTTTGGGCCGTGAACTCTATCATGGTCGTGAACTCATGCCTTAGGCATGAGTTTACTCCCCAAATCCCTCATTTCTCACTTCTACCCTCAAGAACACTTACCATTCTCTCTCAAGTAGCATCCCGTTCTTCACCCGATCTTCCGAAAACGTAAGTTTTACTTGACTTGATTTGTTGTTATAACCTATCACCTAGTGTTTATACATCATTTCATCCATTCATTATTGATTTTCATTTAGATCTTTAAAACACCAAGAACACCAAGAACACACACTAGTGTTCTTGGACCTTAAACACCCAATCGAGCTTCTATCTTGTAAGTACACTTGCCCTAGCTTCTTGTGTGCTTAATATGAACTTGATAACACTTGAAAATCATCAAGAACCATAAGAACAAAGGAGTTTACGGCCAAGGATGTTCTTGGGCCGTAAACTCCTCAAAAGGGGGATAAATGGACCTTAGTCCCTTCCTAAGCCTTGGATGCCAACCTTGATCCTTCCTAGAAGTGTTTAAGACCTTAAACAACAATCAAAACAACTCCCCATAAGAGTTTACGGCCGTAAACACCTAAGGAAGTGGTCCTTAGGCCGTAAACTCTACATGTTAGTGTTATTGTGCCCCTAAAGCTTCCTAAGGCTTGGGCTTGATCATAGAATGCTTACTCTTGACTTATAGGACCTTAAATCACCAAATGTCACTAAGTACCATGAGTTTACGGCCGTAAACTCATGGGGGAAATGACCTTAGGCCGTAAACTCCATAAGGAGTGGTCCTTGGGCCATAAACTCCAATGTCATGCCATACAACCTTTAGATGCAACCCTTTGGTACCTTTAACACTTGAATCAAAGTGTTTCCATGTCCTAGGGTGTTTTAACTTGGTTAATTAGTTGTTAAATGACTAATTAGAAACATATATGTTTTATTATATGTTAACTAGGATCATTGTGTGTGTACAAGTCCTCACTTGACACTTAGCATCCTACATCTTCCGTTCATCCAAACCACCCACTACAGGTGAGTTCATACCCCTTAATCAATCTTTTAAATGATTTTAAATGCTTTAGTGTGGGGATACAAGTAGAAAACAGCATGTTATAGAATCAATCACATGTGATTTATAACTGTGTTTTCAACCAACTGATTTCACATACTTCAAAATGTGATAAACGCAATGGTTTTCAGTTCTGTTATACTTTGTTATCAAATGAATTACTTTTGAAATGTTTTATAAAATGACATCAAGTCATTATTATTTATTGTTCAAAACTACAAAATGTTTTACAAAACCTCTTTCAACTTATTGTTAAAAACCATATCTATACACTTATGTTTCATAAATATATGTGTTGATATGAGAGCTTTCATTCTTCATTCAGTTCCAACACTCTTGGGTAGCAAGGGTGTATAAACCTACTTGGACACTCAACTTACATTCCAGTAAACTATTATAGGTATAGTTTAGGGGATACAAAACATTATTCCTATTACAAGGAATTACACCAGAGTCAGTTCATTCATGAGTCTATACTAATACATCACACACCATATGAAGAGATACTATTACATGGATACTATTACATGGATACTTGTACATAGATACTTTTACATAGATACTATATGATGAGATACTATTAATATTATATGTGTAGATACTATTATATATGTACGAGACTAACCATTCTACACCCAGCTGTTAGCTACAGAGGGAAAATGCACATCGACGGATGTCTACGGTTAATACTATTCGGCATCTTCCATGTCGTGTTTATCCTAGTACCAAAGGATAATACTTAAATGATTATATAATTTCCCTTTTACTTTTATTTTGTGACACATTCACATAAACGATGAGGTAGACTATATATTTATAATAATAGTCACATGGGAAAAACTTTCATTTACACAGAAATGCAAACTTCAAAGCATTCGGGTCTTGGTAGAAGACTACCTTTTATACTAGTAGGAAATATGGGATTTTCTAGGGTTTTCACACTTATATCAAATGTTTCATCAACAATTGCATGTCTTTCATAACCGCTTTCCAAATCAATGACACTAAAATTCTTATGAATTCACCGGCTTTATGCTGATAAACTCTTTCAAAATAAATTGTATTCTCAGGTCACCAGTAGACAAGTACGATGACCAGGTTTTGAGAAGACGGAGCACAGACAAGACTCGTCTTTTATTTTGATTACATATTTTGGTGTCTTATTACAATGAAAGAACACTCATGTATTAAAACTTTACTTTTAATGCAATCGATGATGTTGTTGCTTGTTTACTACTTTGCACTGTTGTGATACTTTACATGACGTCCTCTACCCCTGAACGTTTCCGCCGTTCTTGGTTTTGGGGTGTGACAATAGTGGATGGAAATGACAAATTTATATGGATAGGAACACATACACCATTAAATCTAAGTGGCAAAAGGTTTCTCTCCACTTCATGAAAAGTGAGGAAACGCTTTCACTAATAGATTTTAAAGGATTAGAGTTAGCAGTTGCGATAATTATGTTCGCAAATTCGAGTATCATTACGGCATCCCTTTTCATAGTTCGAATTGTGAGAAATTGGCAAATAGTTTGAACATTCGAGACTTATTGTTTTAAGTTCTAAAAGGTTCAAACACACACTTGTGCTATTTAATCTGAAAGGTGTATAAGCTTGAGAAGTCTAGGCAAAGACTTATCGAAGCACCACGTATTAGAAATCTGAACTTTGGTAAGAAAGTCAATAAGTATTGATTTCTAGAAGTCCAGTTGATTTCTGGGTACATGTCAAGGCTAGTGGGAGCATAAGGGTTGTGCTAAAGTAAGCAAAATTGTTATGCTAGAAAGAGTATAATTGTTAAGCAAGTGGGAGCGCAACTATTATACTAAGTATTGCAAGGTTGTAATACTATTTATAGGAAACAAAAGTTACAAATTGCAAAGTTGCAAGTTTAAATGTTGTTTCGCTATAGAAAGTTATAGGGAAAGGATACTCAAACTTCATTTCGAATCTAAAAGCTTAGATTGAAATTTTAATAGAACTTAGTCAGGGCAATATATGAATGTTATGTTGAAATGATTCAACATAAGGAAATTCAATATATGGAAATATTGTAGCAAGAGACTGATAAAGTATCATGTCCCTATGTAAGACATTATGTATCGAATCCCATATACTTGGTATATAGGATTGATTACATATGCTATAATATAAATTTGTTCTAGTTTTCCAAATGCCTAGGGCATTAAGATTGGAAAAGGGACTACAACGAGATATGACTAAAATGGTTAAGCAATTGTCGAGGACAATCTAAGGTTTACCAAAGATTGGTTGCTTATGGACAGTTGGAAGTATAGTATAATTTTGGATGGAACATATTGACATGTTCTGAGAAGAGGTGACTCTTGTTCAGAAATGATAGTCAAAATGGGAATATGGAAATGTTTCCATAAGTGGAAGTTAATCATTAAATCTGTACAAGATTATAAACCTTAATGCAAGAAGGATGTTCAAAGGAATGTACTTTGAATATGAGACTACGTATCTATGGAATTGTTCTACATTGGAATACTTTGTAAGATATTTTGCCAAGTATCTGTGACTTTTGTGCATAGTCATTACAAAAGCATCATTGCATATAAGTTTAGAATCTAACAGATTACAGTAAATGGCAAGAATTTGGTATTCTTACATTTACAATAAGGATTTGGAATTGTGAAATGAGAGTCATTGGAAATGTGTTCAATTGATCTATTTCACAAAGAAAAGACCATAGATAAACATAGTGTACATGCTTGGAGCATGGGATAACTATTGTTTTAATTCAAGTATTGATTTGATTAGTCGAAACATTATACAATGAATAATGTGTAATCAATATGGTGATTAAATAATAAGTGTTTTATTTATATTCAAAAGTGTTGACACCATATTGGATTGGATTATTCTTGTGTTTCACTTCGCATGTTTTACTTCCCGAATAACTAGGTTATTCAAACATCCACATTCAATCATACTTTGGAAGAAAGTAATAAGGTAAGATTGTCGTGAATCCGACTGTAGATTGTCTAAGTATTTAGACATGGCACAAGTATGTTTCAGTGTTCATGAGTACTCCTGAAATAAGATTTGATTATTGGATTAAACCCACGCTCATCTGAATCACTTCATGGATTTTATCACGAGTGATTGTGAGACGATATTATCTTATATTCTTGAAACCAAGACATATGAGTTGTAGTTTACAAGTCGATTGCACATTGATGATATGTAAACACACCAGTAACTTGGTGTTATAAAACGTATTGTTGTGTGTGATTTGATGAGTAAATTGAGCAAGCATATGAGTCAAAGTTTATCCATTCCTTTTACCCAATGTGGGATAAAAGCGATATCTGTGGGCCCCTCGATGATTTAGTGATGACAAACTACAGCGCTTGGCCAAGCCTAGACTAAGTTGATGTGTTCAATTGTAGTCTGTTGTCAGTCGTCATAAATCGAAAATAGGGAAACAACATATAGACAGAGAGAATGATTATAAATCCATGTCTCAGTTCATACGATATCTTGTAGAATGGAGGAATATTTGATCCCTTATCTAAAGGACGCATTACTGATAAGATTAGAGTTCGACAACAGCTTTTGAAAGCTACGATTGCTAATCGGATTCTGAAGTCGTACTTGCAATAATAGTTATTAGACTTATCCAAGTGGGAGACTGTTTGATTAGGTGTCTAAGCCCATAACTATTTTTGGTATGTACTTGATTTGATTATGAGCATGGTCCTTTTGGGTTGCCTTCACTCATGCAACTTGATTAGATGACAAGTGGAGAGAGAGTAGGATTTATTATATGAATAAAAAATCGGTACTCAAAATGGCTTTATTAATATATTACAAGATTGATATATTATTTGGAAATCATATTATTAATTAGTAATTAATCAGAAATTAATTTAGTATTAATTTTGGGATTAAAGGAACTGGTTAATAATGGAGGGACTGATTATGTAAATCAGTAATAGTTATAGTTGTTGGGTTTTGTATACTACAACATCCTATGGTACACATACAACCCTAAATGTTTTGGATCTATGTTTTCTCTAATTATACATGCACTATTATTTCCAAAGCATTAAGCCTACAACTAGCATACAATTGACATAAACAACATAAAATTGAGTCATAGAATTACCTCTTGTTGTAGCTTGTAGTTTTGGCCTTTAAGAACTTAGCACCTCAAATGTAATGCCTCAAATCGTTCACAAACACCATAAACAAATGGAGTACTTTTGAGAGATAATTGGAGCACTAAAATTCGTCTATGCTTCTCCAAGAATACATGTTCAACCAATTTTAGGCCAAAGGGGTGTCATATATATAGTGTAGGAATCCAAGAGTCATGGGTAAACCCTAATCCATATACTTGGGTTATGATCCATATTTCATGTGGGCTAACTCTTCATGGATACTTAGCCCATCATGGATCAATAGCCCAAATTATATATATATATATATATATATATATATATATATATATATATATACATAATCAGTCCCCGTTAATTTAATTAGTCTCTTTTGATCACTAAATTAATTCCAAATTAATTATCGATCAATACTAATTAAATACCATGATTTCATATTAATATATTAGAACTTATAATATATTAATAAATCATAAATAACCTCTTCTCAAAAGTCTGCCCTATCAAATTGCTCTGGTGAAGGCAACCCAAATGGACCATCCTACTCTCGGGTCAAGTACATACCAATTATAGTTATGGGACTAGACACCTAATCCAATAAAATCGTCTTCTCAAAGATTGATCTTAGGTCAGGCTATCATCAGTTGAAGATAAGAGAGCAAGACATTGAAAATATAGCCTTTAGAACACGGTATGAACACTATGAATTCCTCGTTATGTTCTTTGGACTAACAAATGCTCCAGCAACATTCATGGAATTAATGCATCGAGTTTGTAAACCTTTTCTTGATAAATCAGTAATAGTATTCATCGATGATATCTTGATTTACACCAAGAACAATCAAGATCACAGTAAGCATCTTCGAGAAGTATTAGAAGTCCTGAAGAAGAAGTTGTATGCAAATTTCTCCAAGTGTGTCTTTTGGATATGCGAGATACACTTCTTGGATCACGTGGTTAGCCAGAAGGGCATAATGGTTGACCCATCAAAGATAGAAGTTGTTATGAAATGGGAGATGCCAAAGAGTCCCACTAAAATTTGTAGTTTTCTAGGATTGGCGGGTTACTATATAAGATCATCCAAAACTTTTTCTTATATAGTGGCTCCACTGACAGCCCTGACCAAAAAGGGAGTTGCCTACAGTTAGATTAAGAAGCAAGAGAAGGATTTTGGTGAATTGAAGAAACGGTTATGCAAAGCACCAATCCTTATCCTACTGGAAGGAACTAATGACTTTGCAGTTTTTAATGATGCTTATGGAGTTGGATTGGGATGCATCCTTACCCAAAAAGATAAAGTAGTAGCTTATGCCTCGAGATAATTGAATCCCCACTGATGCTAACTCTTCATGGATACTTACATAAACTTAGCTCATCAAGGATCAATAGCCTAAACAATATATATATCACTAATTTACATAATCAGTCCCCGTTAATTTAATTAGTCTCTTTTGATCACTAAATTAATTCCAAATTAATTCTTGATTAATACTAATTAAATAACATGATTTCATATTAATATATTATACTTGTAATATATTAATAAACCACAAATAACCTCTTCTCAAAAGTCCATCCTATCAAATTGCTCTGGTGAAGGCAACCCAAATGTACCAAGCTACTCTCGGGTCAAGTACATACCAATTATAGTTATGGGCTTAGACACCTAATCCAATAGTCTCCCACTTGGATAAGTCTAATAACTATTATTTCAAGTACGACTCCACAACCCGACTAGCAATCGTAGCTCTTAAAAGCCGCTGTCAAACTCTGACCTAGTCAATGACGCGTCCATTAGATAAGGGATCATATATTCCTCCATTCTACAAGATATCATATGGACTGAGACATGGATTGTAATCATTCTCTCTGTCCATCTATTGTTTCCCGATTTCTGATTTATGACGACCGACTAATTGAACAAATCAAATCAGTCCAGGCTTGGCCAAGGGCTTAGATTTGTCATCACTAAATCATGGAGGGGCCCACATATATCGCTTTTATCCCTCTAAGGGAAAAAGGAATGGATAAATTTCGACTCAAATGCTTGCTTGTACTTACACATCAAATCACACACAACAATATGTTTTATAATACCAAGTTACTGGTGCGTTTACATATGTCAATGTGCAACTAACTTGTAAATTACAAGTCACATGTCTTGGTTTCAAGAATATAAGATATTATCGTCTCACAATCACTCGTGATAAAATCCATGAAGTGATTCAGATGAGTGTGGGTTTAATCTAATACTCAAATCTTATTACAGGAGTACTCATGAACACTGCAACAAACTTGTGCTATGTCTAAACGCCTTTAGAGAATCTACAGACCCATTCATGACAGTCTAGCTTCAATACCTACTTCCAAAGTATGATCAACTATGGATGGTTTGAATAACCTAGTTATCCGGGAAGTCAAAACATGCAAAGTGAAACACAAGAATAATTGAATCCAATATGGTCTCAAAACTTATGAATATAAAGAAACCACCTTTTATTTAATCACCATGTTGATTACACATTATTCATTGTATAATGTTTCGATTAATCAACTTAATACTTGAATTAAAAGAATAGTTATGCCATGCTCCAAGCATGCACACTATGTTTGCCTATGGTCCTTTCTTTGTGAAAGATCAATGGAAAGCATTTCAATGACACTTATTTCACAATTTCAAATCCTTATCGTAAATGTAAGAATACCAAATTCTTGCGATTTGCTATAATCTTTTAGATTTTAAACTTATATGAAATGATCCTCCTGTAATGGCTATGCTCAAAAGTCACAGAGACTTGGAAACAGACATTACAAAGTATTCCAATGGAGAGCAATTCTATGGAAACAAAGTCTCACATTCAAAGTACATTCCTTTGAACATCCTTTTTGCATTAAGTTTTCTAATCTTACCTTGATTTAAAGAATAACTTCCACTTATGGAAACATTTCCATATTCTCATTTTAACTATCACTCCTGAACAAGAGTTACCTCTTCTCAGAGTATGTTAATATGGTCCTTTCCAAATTTACAATATACTTCCAACTGTCCATAAGCAACCAATCTTTGGTAAACCCCAGATTGTCCTCGACAATTGCTTAACCATTTTATTCATCTCTCGTTCTAGTCCCTTTTCCCTCTTAATGCCCTAGGAATTTGGAAAATTAGAACAGGTTAATATTATAGCATATTTAATCAATCCTATACCCGAAGCATATGGGATACGATACATAATGTTTCACATAAAGACATGATGCTTTACCAGTTTCTTGCTATAATATTTCCACATATAGAATTTCCTTATGTTGAATCATTTCAACATAACATTCATATATGTTCTTGAATAAATTTGATTAAAATATCAATCTAAACTTTTGGATTTGAAATGAAGTATGAATTCCTCTCCCTTAATTATAGCAAAACAACTTTTCAAACCCTGCAACTTTGCGAATTGAAACTTTTGTTTTCTATAATTAACATTGCTAACTTGCAACACTTACCATAATAAGTATGCTCCCACTAGCATAATAATTATTATCTTACTAGCATAACACTTATGCTCCCACTAGCTTTGACATGTACCCAGAAATCAGCTGGACTTCTAGAAATCGATACTTATTGACTTCCTTACCAAAGTTCAGATTTCTGATACGAGATGCTTCGATAAGTCTTTATCTAGGCTTCTCAAAATCATACACCTTTCCTTAGATAGCTCACATGTGTGTCTAAACAATTTTAGAACTTACAGCAATAAGTCTCAAATGTTTAGACCTTTTGTCATTTCTCACAATTCGAACTACGAAGAGGGATGTCGTAATCATAATCGAATTTGAGAATGAAAATATCAAAATTGCTAACTCTTTAAAATCTACTTAGTGAAAGCGTTTCCTCACAATCATTTTCATGAATTGGAGAGAAACCTTATGCCACTTAGATTTTTATGGTGTATGTGTTGCTATCCATGTGAATTTGTCAAAATCATAATCACAAGACAAGGTTAGTGACAAATCCAAACTCATATGGACTGAACTTGTTCAATCTTAATTTCTTGCCACATGGCAGCACAAGGGCCTACCAATGCTTCCAGGTTGTTATGCAAACAATTGAGAACTCATAGAACTCACATGCATAGTCAACTTTAACTGGAATGGTCACAGAAACAAGAATATGTCAACACGATAGGTTATAAACCTCAAGTCGTGTGCTAGTGATTAACAATAAGTTTACTCTTGATTAGTTCTTGAAACTCTTCAAGATCTTTAAGACTACCACTGACCTCTTGACATATAAGATTCACTTTGTCAAGGAACATTACTTGAAAAACAAATATTCAAGAGTTAGTGCGGTTTCTTATCAAGACAAACACTTCACACAATTGGTCTTAGTTGGTCTTTGTCTTATCCAAAGAATCATAACTTACCAATTTCAAATGTACAAGAGTAAGAAACATTTTACTCTACATTTAATAAGTGTTATAAACCTTTCTTAAGATTATGTCACTCAAGGCTCGATCTTGGAGTGTGACTCTAAGACTCGATTCTGGAACGAAGTATCTTTTTTATTTAACCATTTCAAAAATTTCTGATTCCTCTTCTTGGTCACACAAATGCACTCTAGATGATCAATTGTGATATGGTTTTCATAATCATTAAGATGATCATAAAACACGATACTCAAGTACTCTCCCTTTTTTTCAGAATAGAGAAACTTATATCTTTTTGCCTGATTTGATTCTTCTTATTCGTTCTGCTATACATTGAAACTTTTTCAACGATTCAGAATTACACTTAATCTTGTAAGTATAACCATATTTACTAAACTTTAGTAAATCATAACGAATAGTATTATCGTTCTTTGTGGTGGACTTGAACAGTGCACAACCAAGTGTACTCGATCCCTCAGTCCTTCACTTGACTCACATATACATGTGAACAAGGAATTAGTCTTAATTTCCCAAAGATTAAGGTTCTCATTCATCACACAATACAACTTGCATGATTCCAAGTTTCTATCCAACTGAAACTTGGGTGATGGGAATCTTTTCTTATTTGGTAAATTTTGACACCACCACAAACGAAAGAATCAAATCCATTTTCCAATATTGCTAACAATAGAACCATATAGACAACAATTTTCACAAATGTCATTGTAAGGAAACTTAAAATAAAATAAAATAAAATTTTCTTTATTTACAAAATGCGGAAAACTTTTCCTTACAATGCAATTACAAGTGATACCTATGTTGTTATCTATTCCTAAGCAATCTATCACAACTCTTAAGCAACAGCTCAAAATTCTGATCATTGAACCATGCGATCAAAATCCATCTCTTCGCGATCAGAATCAGGTTGCTTTTCCTTTAAGCTTCCTTTCTTTTCTTCGATTCTACAAAACATCAAAATGTAATTACATTACATCATGTATTAAGAATCTCCAAATAGGAACTTAATAGAGTTAGATAGTGGACTTACATGAAGCAGAGTCAAACTTTTTGACTTTACCATCTTTATGATCTTTCAGGTAAATATGGCAGCTTCGCAACCAAAGCCCCTTATCTTGGCAATAGAAACATATGGATTCTTTGGGAATGGTACATGGGACTATCTCAGACTTAGCCTTTCTCTTTACCATTTGGTCAAATGAATTGACCATGGCTGATCCCTTTCCATTGGGAAGAGAAAGCTTTTCTAGACTTCCAATGTTTCCATTGTCTATGTCCATGGAAGTTTGGGGAGTAGATCTTCCAATCAAATTTGCTTTACCAGTGCGCCAAATCATTGTTGATTCAGCAGCAACAAGTAAATAGGTAAGATCAATAAGGGTCATGTCGTGATCTGTCATATAGTAGTCCTTAATGAACTCACTATACGGCTTAGGGAGTGACTGAAGAACCAAGTCAACAACCAGCTTCCTTGAGACATCGACTCCTAAAATTCCCAGCCTGTCAATGTGTGACTTCATCTCCACTACATGTGCACACACAGACCTTCCATCTTGGTGTTTGATATCCAATAGGGCGTGAGTGACCTTGAACTTTTCAAGTCTTTGAACATGTGGGTTAGGGAGAATAATTGGAGGAGGTGGAGGAAGTGAAGTTCCATTACAGCACGAACGAGGGATTATCTTTCACCTTGATTGCCTTGTGGAATATCATCTTTATAAAGAAAGCCTTTTCCAAAAGATTCGGGAAGACCATACTAGTCTGAACTAGACATCTACAAGGGAGAAATTCAAGTTAGTTGATTTAAGTCCTTAATATATCACCCAAATGAAATATTAAGGCTAGGACCCAACACAATATTTTACAATTTGGAAGAGGGATGTCGTAATCCAATTGCAAAATATTTGAAGGTAGGTAAATGACGATTTACCAATTTCCACCATGAAAAACGAAAATGAACATTAGGTTTTAAATGGATTGAAATTCCTAGATCTTTTGAGATTCATTGAACTTTTCACTGGCATGTTTAATCTCGATTATGCCCTTCAAGTGTGTGACTGGGATACCGAGGATCACAAACAAGGTGAGAATAACCATGCAAATTAGCTTGGTACTCTCGATGTTATTTATCACCCAATCAATGTGCCGGTTAACCACACACGCTCCAATGATCTATGACAAATATCGAGCTACCCTTTGCCACCCTTGTTAGTCCAAGTTAGTGTGCCGGTCCACACACGCTCCACTAACGACTTGGCAAGGTGCAAAGTGCAATTTCATGGGTTAGCATCAAATTCACATTTTTTCTAAGTAACTAGGATTAGGAATTTGTAAGACATTTAGTTACTTAAAATATTCATTATACTTTTAATGAGAATTAATGTCCTATCCTACCTGTTCGGCTAACGACCCTCCACCAGTCAAGGAAGCGGTGGGTGAGAGTGGACACACATTAAACCACCATTTTATAGGCAGTATCCTTATACCCCCCTTATAGATTGGCTTCGTGAATGAGGCCTACTAACGGTAAGACTGACTTGTTTTATACATATATAATATTATTAAACTTTTAATATTATAATAGTATAAGGGTGTACTTTAAACTTTTAAAATACTAGATGGTTTAATCTATTAATAAATTATACTCTTAATTTAATTAAAATTAAACCATGCCATTATGGAATTATTAATTCTCTTTTAATTAAACACTTTAATTAATTTAATAAAGTCCATAAGGTGTAATTTGAACTATTCAAAACATCAAGGTTCTAAATGAAAAATTCACAATTAAAACTATTTAATTAATTTTTTTAATTTATGAACCCAAGAGTTACACCTTTTTAATTACAAGAGTTTCTTAATTTGAGACTTTTCAAATACCAAAACTTGAGGGCAAGTTTTGTAACTCTTGAAACTTTTCATTTCCATAACTTATGAGTTAATGTGGTTTTTATGAAAAACTTTTCATGTTTCATAACTTGAGGACACGTTATGGAAGACTTTAAAACATTTAAGATCAATTTTTTACCAAACAAAAAATTATCATATAATTTTCATGATCTAAATTAACTAATATAACAAGGCAATTCATATCAAATAATACAAATAATTATCTTATTATCTTAAAATTTGACAATTATCCTTTAATTGGATGAGGATCATCATTACCAAATCAGAAAATACATTTTTATGATTACAAAACAGTTTGTGATGATGATCCTAGTCCAATTCTGGCCAAAAACTTGAAATTCTAAAACCAGAAGCATTTACTCGACGAGTACATGAACTGGACTCGTCGAGTTGCCCTTTTACAGAGTGGACTCGTCGATTCAGTTCATGGACTTGGCGAGTTCATCAGTCAGAGTCTAGAAAATTGATTTTTTCAGCTTTGAAAAATAACCAAGCATCAAATATAATAGAAAACAACCCATGGCTCTGATACCACTGTTAGGTTTTGTATACTACAACATCCTATGGTGCACATCCAACCCTAAATGCTTTGGATCTATGCTTTCTCTAATTATACATGCAATACTGTTTCCAAAGCATTAAGCCTACAACTAGCATACAATTGACATAAACAACATAAAATTGAGTCATAGAATTACCTCTTGTTGTAGCTTGTAGTTTTGGCCTTTAAGAATTTAGCACTTCAAATGTGATGCCTCAAATGGTTCACAAACACCATGAACAAATGGAGGACTTTTGAGATAGAATATCGAGCAGTAAAATTTGGCGATTCTTCTCCAATAATACATGTTCAACCAATTTTAGGCCAAAGGGGTGTCATATATATAGTGTAGCAATCCAAGAGTCATGGGTAAACCCTAATCCATACACTAGGGTTATGATCCATATTTCATGTAGGCTAACACTTCATGGATACTTACATAAACTTAGCCCATCATGGATCAATAGCCCAAACAATATATATATCACTGATTTACATAATCAGTCCCTGTTAATTTAATTAGTCTCTTTTGATCACTAAATTAATTCCAAATTAATTCTTGATCAATATTAATTAAATAACATAATTTCATATTAATATATTATACTTGTAATATATTAATAAACCACAAATAACCTCTTCTCAAAAGTCCATCCTATCAAATTGCTCCGGTGAAGGTAACCCAAATGGATCATGCTACTCTCGGGTCAAGTACATACCAATTATAGTTATGGGCTTAGACACCTAATCCAACAATAGTTTGGGCTAATGAACCTTACTGATATGGGGTGGACGAAAATCTATGGGAAGCCCATAGAGTTTTTGTCCAAGGGTCTGTCATATGGGGGTCCATGGATTGCTTAAGGCCTAAGCAAGGGAATTAGGGTTTCCACCTGAAAACCCTAATAGCCTCAACTATATAAACCCTCCTAACATAAGGAATTTCGGCCCCTATGCTATTCTAAGAGAATCCAGCCGAATTTCCACCTCTCTCCAAGTCTTCCTTTGCAAGAGTGTTTGTGACTCCATTAAAGGTGCAACACTTGGGGCACTAAGCTTTCAAAGGACAAGGATTTCTTGTTATTACAATATAACAAGTGAGGTAATGTTTCAAACCCTAATTTCATATGAATATCGATTATTGTATGCTAGTCTTAGGGTTCTATGCTTTGGTATTCAATTTACATATTCAATAGAGAAAAACATAGATCCAAAGCATTAGGGTTGCATGTACACCATATGAATGTTGTAATGCTCAAAACCCATCAGTCTTCTCCTAATTAATGATTTTGTCCACATCTTCCTTGGTGAGTTGGAAAATTTCACAATTACGAATGGCTGATTTGAGAAGTATCCTAAATGAATATGGAAGCTTGTCTAGTCTCCATTCGAACAAAAGTTTGATCAATTTCAAGTGACAATTAATTTATAGATTTTCTTTGAATGAGATTCAGTTTTCTGATGGTCAGCATCTTATTCAAATTTTGGATTCTCCTTCACAGTAAAACATTGGATAATTTGGATATTTTCATCTAAAAGGTGATAAAGTAAACCTTTGTAGAAGGCTCCTTTAAAGGATCATTTAACTCGGTAACCCAGAATCTGAAGAGCACTCGCATTTGCTAATACCTGAAGTTGTAAAACCAAAAGAAAGCAAACCAAAAGTGTCGAATTTAAACAATAACTATGATTAACAGCTCTACTAAAAGTTTATAAAAGTCATAATACTTGGAAGACGAACCTGACCCTTGGCAACTGAAAGTGTCAAAGAGGGAATATGTGGTTGGTGATTATTGATGGTGGGGTACATGGGTGAATAGAGAACCCATGTCACCTGCAAATCACAAATTGACGAAGGCATAAACTTCAAAGCCTAAATCAGCAGTGAGTGACAGATAGAATAGTAGGACCACTAGAGAAAGTAAGAGATGGTGGAGGTGGGAGAAAATATCGATGGTTTCCGAACAAAAAGAGTTGATCAACTGTTGGACAAAAAGAGTCGATCGATTAATGTAGTTGGATGAAACATGAAACCATTATGGCGGTGGATGGAGAAAAAAGGAGTCGGTGAAGAAGTAGACGGTGAATAGGCAATAACAAGCAAAAAAATGGTAACCGAAACAAATTGATGGGGATATTTGGGGAAGAAGAGGAGAGCAAACGCCTACGATGAAGGGTATCGAGAAAACAGAGAGGGAGGTAGGAGGTGGAAGCGGTGAGTGTATAGAAACGGTGCTCTGCAATCGAAGAAATGGTGAATTAGAGCCGGGCAGATCGATCTGCGTAAGAATTCGATTGGAGAGCAAAAACGGTGGAAGACACATTGTATTTCGGAGGATGGGTGGAGGACAATCAAAATAAATAAGTAAAAAAAAGCCGGAAAAAAGAACCAATAGGAACAGAATAATGTTCCTAAGGGAACTTATATATATATATATATATATATATATATATATATATATATATATATATATATATATATATATATATATATATATATATATAGTTTATACAAAAATGCAAATAATTTGCGAAAACGCGAAAACAAGAAAAACTATGATATTGTGCCACCTCAAACTTATATTTTGGACAATAATTCATCCAAATTTTAAACTACATGATGATAATCAATGATACATGAGAAATTTTTTAATATTAGCAAAGCATGATTTTTGACATTTTTATTATGAAAACATGAATTTAAAAGTGGTTAAGGACGTGAAAAAAAATAGTTGTTAAAACCGTCTTTAAATCTATATTATCATAACACAATTCAATGTAAACTTATTATCTTTAATATATTGCTAATAAATTTAATTTTTATAGTACGTGTGCTTGATTTTTATAAGATAAAATTTGTTTTCGGGTTTCGCAAAATATTTATGTTTTCGCGTGAACCTACTTCTATATATATATATATATATATATATATATATATATATATATATATATATATATATATATATATATATATATATACTAGCCGTTTACCCGCGCCAAGCGACGGATGCAGATATTTTTTCATAAATTAGTTACTACAAACGATTAATTTTTTTTATGAATTCCAATCATTTTAAGAACATTTCACGAACCTCTCCAAATGATTGTATCAAGTTATTTTACTTATTTTTAAAATAATTATGGAGCTTTTTAGTATTGAAACACATCACAACATTAACAGAATGTGAAAAGATAAATGGGTTGAATTATTTGTTTCTGTTTTAATCGCTAAGTATATGTTTTTTCCCTTTTCAAAAACTATTTTAAGTATTTCCCAGTATTGAATAGTAAAAAAGCTATAATAAAATGGATAAAGTATTTTGATAAAATAATGTTGAAAAAACAATCATTAATAAATTCGGATGCTTATCCCGAAAAAATTGCAAACTATATTAGCATTTATAGAATTAAAAGTATTATGTTGTGTGGTTTTATTCCGGAATATTATCAATATTTTTGTTTATCTTAATTTGTAAGCATCATAAATAAAATCAATAGACCAATACAACTCTCGCATACAAATTCATGACTCCTATAATCATTTTACACAATTTGACATGATATTTGTTTCTTAAATTATGTTTAGCTTGTGTCAACTTTACTTAATAATTTGGAATATATTCTGATCATAGGCAAGTGAATAATGAAAATCTACCAAAATATATCTACATTTATTTGTAACTAATTCCAATACCATCTACCAATTACATATAAAGATATTCTTCAGTATAGTTAAAAATTACAAAATCAAATTATTAGGAACATATTGACGTTTTATTATTACTGTGAATTTATTAATCATTTTTACTATCATTAAATTATTCATTTGATAGCACAAAGTCCAAAATATTGCATTGGTTCATCGTTTTATTCCAAATGCCACTTTTTTTATTACAAGTATAGAACACACAAGAAACACTAATCACAAACCAAATCCTATTTGACCCCTACATTGGAACATTGGTTGGACTATGATTGAAATCAGAATCATAGTCTTTGTAAGCCATTAAATGCTATTATATAGGTTAATTTTTGTTATCACCGTTTTTGTAGAAGGGTTGCCAGCCTATGCTTGCACCAAATTGAATGTAGCAACCACTAAAAGGGGCAATGTACTATAATGCCATAAACAGAAAAAAGCATTATACTTTGAAATCACCAAATGGTTACTTTTTGGTACAAACTAACTCTGAAATCACCTGCCAAGCAAAAGAATATAAATCAACATATAAAGCTTTTAAAAACAAAAGATTTGTAAATCAACATATACACTAAAATTCAATAAATTTGGATACTATAATACAATAAAAATATGATGTTATAAACAATTAAGTAGGGTGATATAATGCTTTTTAAGTACAATTCAATCAAGCAGGATGCAACAATCCACTAAGAAGAAGTTGAATTATATATAACTACAACTTAATGAGAAAAAGACCCTAAGTCAGACTCATATGAATGACATATTCACATGATTTCCTGAGTCCTGACAGATGCGAGATGCATCTTTGAGTTCTGCATAGCTAAACCACACTTTTTTGAACGATTATTTTAATAAAAAGAGAGGACAACAGCAAGAACTTGAGCCAAGTACAAGAAACCTAAGAGCAATAAACAAAAACCCCTACCAAATCCACAACCCCAACATCCACCAAATCTAAACAACACCAAGAATTATGAATGCAACCTAACAAAGAACCAAATACAAATTTATGTGAGAACAATAAACACCATGCAATCTATGAGCAGATTAAAAAGCTTGGAATTATAGGGAACTTGAGAAAGAAATATTGTAGTCCTAATATACAAAGCACAAAAGCAATCTAAAGCCCATAATTAAATCCCAAAGAGAATCATATGCAGTTGGTAAAAATTACCAACCAGGAGATATTTTCTTCAGAAGTTAGAGAAAGAACATACCTGAAATTGAGTTCATCAATATCCACAAAATTAATCTTCATTAGATGAAGAAAAGCCAATAAATATCAAAATTAAGATCTTCTAACAAAAAACTAAAGGGAAGAAAGATGGTATGTGAAGTATATGCTAAAATTGACCGATTTCACCATATGTTGTGTGTGTGTGAGAGAGAGAGAAAGAGAGAGACCTCAATGGTGGTGCAGACGACTTTCTAGGTTTTAATCCTAGTATTCACTATAACCAGAAACACTGAATCAAAAAAGAAAAAGTGAAAACATTTTATTTGAAACAGATGGCTTACCTCTAGATCATACATTAAGATCTCATGGTCTTTTTCATCCACTTCTTGACTGACCATCTACTTCTTGCCAGATGTATATCAATATTGTGCCCTGATAAAAAAAAATTATCACAAACAGCCAAATAAGCAAAAACATTTCAACGCAACTTCACTATAAAACGAACAATCAATTGTAAAATTAAAAGTAATGTTGATGCTTCTGTGTGTTGAAAGACGGGAGAAAGATAGAAAGGTACATGTAACCTTCAATTTCATACCTGGTTCAACTTAAAGGGTTTCTGGAGTAACCGAGAGGACATTTAGGAATTTTTCGAGTGAGAGAAGTGGAGAGAAACGTTCCAAGTGCTTATTTTCTGTAGTGGTGACCAGTGTGATCACAGAGAGGGTAATAATTATGGTTCTCTATTGAACTTTTCTCTCTCTCTCTCTCTCTCTCTCTATATATATATATATATATATATATATATAGTGTCCGGTTCCGGTGATAACTCTTCTTTCGGTGAGGACTCGTGAGTACACATTAAAAAAATTGAAAAACAATCTAAAAAAAATAAAAATCATAAAATTGACCTGTGTACTATATCGGAGAGAAAAAAATTGGAAAAAAAGGTTTTGGATCATTAAAATTGAATCATAGATCATAAAAATGATCGATGCTTCAATTTTAATGATCCAAAATTTTTTTCCATTTTTATTCTCTCTGTTATAGTGATATGCTCAATTTTATGATTTGTATTTTTTTTAGATTTTTTTTCCAATTTTTTTAAGGTGTCCTTACGAGTCCTCACCGAAAAAAGAGTCATCACCCGATCTCATCTCTCTCTCTCTCTCTCTCTCTCTCTCTCTCTCTCTCTCTCTCTCTCTCTCTCTCTCTGGTAAATAGTGCTAAATATAAAATTCACTAGGTTATAACCCGTGGACACCAATGATGAAAAAATTAAAAATATTATTATTTATAGTAATACTTAATAATTGAAGATTAAGAATAAAAATTTTAATAAGTAATATATATAGATGTTTTATCAGTCATGTCATAATTATACGATGATTCGTTAAAATTACTAAAGAATAGTGGTTTTCATATCCGATCGATAATTTGCATTTCTAGATATGTTAGGAAAATATCATTTTTGTATAATTGAATCAAAATTTAAATAAAATAAAAACATAAATTGATATAAATAATACAATTGTAAAAAAAATTTATAAATTTCTAAAAACTTCTTTATACACAACGTTGGATGTTTTATTTGATAGTCTACCATCCTTATTTAAAATTAACAATTTTAATCCCTCTCTACTTTGAACTCTGGATAAAATAACGTACAATTGGCCATGTGTAAAAACAGGATCCTTGAGAAACAAACCAACCTTCGATAAAGACTATCCTAGGCTCTTATTAATTGTCATTGCAAAACATATAGCCAATGGAAATTGTCTTCTTTGGAATTTGAACGGGATCTTGTTTTTAGTAGGAGTTAGAGACATTCTTGGAATAAAAGTCTGTTTTTCAATATTACTTCCAGATATAATAACTATCTCAATAACATGTTTGCCCAAAGATTTGACTTGTAGTCTAGTGCCATTGCATAAGCCATTTTTCTGATCAATGTTTCTCAATAACATAACTGGAACACCGACTTTTAAAATGAGATTATGGTTTGGCAAACCTGAGACTTTAAGACCATTTAAAACATCAGGTGAGTATAATTTTGCATCAAACTGATCATGAACAAACTCAGACTGGCAGAGGCTATTTGAACTTAAAATCCAATATATAGCAATGTACTAACAAAATACAATAAAAAGGTTATCGTGCAAATCATATATAAAGGGTAAATTTGTCCAAAATTTATAAATAATGGTAAATAATGTTGTACACATTATTCTTATTAACTTAAAAGATTCGAAATAAATTTTTACAATTTATATCCATAACAGCTTTGGAGTAGCTTTCTTATTGAAATAAAGGGAAAAATTGTCCAAGTATTGTAAACCTTTTTCCTTTCTATAGTCTTCTATTTTTTATGGTGATTAATATGATCAACTTATTCATTATGTGTCTAACTATGAGAAAAATGATGATTTTGTCTATAAGATAACATATACACAAAGTCACAGAAGGAGAAGAATATAGATATATAATCAAAATAAGAATTACAATAACAATAACAGAATTGCATAGTTTATACAGAAAGGAAAATAAGGAGAAGAACGTAGATATATAATCAAATCAGAATAAGATTAAGAATAACGACATTGTTGTTTGGGGATGACTTACCAGAACTGTAGTGTTTTATGATTAAGCTAATCAGCAGGTTTCGAATAGGCAAATGTTGGAAACGAATTCAAAGGTTTCGTATTTATAAGTGAAAGAAAACATTCAAATTCGAATTTAATATTTTAATTGATTTGATTTTATTTAATTCCTATTACGGTGCAGATATATTTGGAAAAAGATAAAGTGATTAAAAAATCATTGCTGATTTTATGTGATATGATAATATACTTCAAATGGATTTTAATGCAGGCATAATAAGGAAACAGATTTGCTTATTAGTAGCAAAATGTGTGGATTTGAATGTCAAAGATTGATAACAAACAAAATTTTTGTTTTATAGTATCGTGATTTTATTTGAATTGAATTTGAATTTGAATTTGATTGTATTTGACTAATTAGATTAGGTTAGATTAGAGTTTAATCGGTTATTAATGCTTTGGGCGGGAATTATTTTTTGAGAAAATAGGAGAAAATGACATGTGGATTGATATGGGTTATAAGAGGGACATGTGACAATTTAAAGAGGTTTTTATTAGAATTAGAGATATTTGTTATAAAATATGATCAAATAACAAGATAAATTATAGAGTAAAGAAAGACATGAGAGTGGAGAGAACTTTTATTCCAATACTTGTGATGAAATCATCAAACTTTACAATACATAATATTCACTATTTATACTAGACAAAGAAGATGAAAGGTGATGCATGATATGAATGCTCATTATAGTGGTGCATAACTACACTCATAAAACTCATAATAATGTTTGTTATAATGTTCACTAATTATGGAGAGTAATGGGGGAATATGGAGAATCCAATAGTCATTCACTAAATAATAATTCATAACACTCCCCCTTGAATGACGATTGTATCATGCCTCGTTAAAACCTTAATCGGTAAAACCTCATGGGAAAAACCCTTTATTAAGGAAAAAAAAGTACATGATTAATAATAGATATTGGAAACAATTGTCTCGTTAAAAACCTTGCTAAGAAAACCCAGTGGGGAAAACATAGCTAAGGAAAAGAGTACAATATGTTTCCAACTCCCCCTGATTAGCACATCACTTGATTTTCTTGAAGCACCGCATAGCAATGTTTTGTACCATCTTTTCAAAATTCGATGTAGGAAGTGCTTTAGTAAACCAATTAGGAAAGTTGTTACTGGATTGAATTTTCTAGATGTTGATGTCACACTCTTTTTGAAGATCATGAGTGAAAAAAAACTTTGGTGATATATGCTTGGTTTTGTCTCCTTTGATAAGTCCTTCCTTGAATGGAACTATACAAGTTGTATTATCTTCATATAGTATGGTTGGAACATCCCTGTTAGAAGTTAGACCACAATTCTTGCAAATGTGTTGAGTTAAATTTCTTAACCAAATACATTCATGACTTTCCTTATAAATTGCTATAATCTCTGCATGGTTAGAATAAGCAGCAACTAAAGTTTGTTTAATAAAATGACAAGAAATTACGTTACCCCACAAGTGAATAAATAACCTGTTTTGGATCGAGCTTTGTGTGGATCAGATAAATATCCAGCATCTGCATAACTAATTAACTTCGCATTTTATGAATTTGATTAGTATAAATTCATATCCATTGTACCTCGAAGATATCAATGAATGTGTTTGACTCTATTCCAGTATCTTCTTGTTGGACAAGAACTATATCTTGCTAATAAGTTTACGACAAAAGATTTATCAGGTCTTGTATTAATAGTAAGATATATTAGTGCACCAATAGCACTAAGATATAGTTCTTCGGGAACAAGAAGATTTTCATGTTTTTTATGATGCTGAAATTGGTCCTTTTGGCATTTAAGTGCCTTACCACCTTCGGGTTACTCATGGATGTGAGTTATTCATATAAAACCTTTTTAGCACCTTTTCTAGATATTAATGTACAAAAACTCCATTTTTGTGTGCTTAATTTGAAGACCCAAATAGAATTTCATCTTACCAAGATCATTCATTTCAAAAAATTTCTTTCAAACAAGAAGTGACCTTTTCCAATTCTCTAGGAGTTCCAATTATGTTCAAATCACCTACAATAACATCAATTATGATAAATTCTTATCTGGATCTTTTTATGAATGCACATGGGCTTAATGGATCATTTTTATAGCACTCTTTCAATAGAAATGTACTAAAACAATTGAAGCACATACGGCCAGATTGTTTCAATCTATACAAAGATTTATTTAATTTTACCAAATATACTTCACGAGAATTAGAAGTTTGTGCTTCTGGCACCTTAAACCCTTCTAGGATTTTCATATAAATATCATTTTCAAGTGAAACATATAAATAGGCGGTAAATACATCCATTAGACACATCTCCAGTTTTGCATATGTTGTTAAACTTATAAAATAACTGAATGTAATTGCATCAACTACTGGAGAATACGTTTCTTCATAATCAATTTCGGGCCTTTGGGTAAAACCTTGTGCAACAAGTATTGCTTTATATCTCACAACTTCATTTTTTTTCTCGTTTCTTTTGCGCACAAATACTCATTCGTGTCCCACTGTTCTTACTCTGTTTTGTGTATGGACTACATGTCCAAAAACTTTTGGTTGAGTAAGAGAATTAAGCTCTTTATTTATTTTATCTTTCCATTTTGGCCAATATTTTCTATTCGTACATTTCTCAATAGATTTAGGTTCAAGATCCTCACTTTCTTTATAATCTCGCGCGGAACATGATATGAAAAATTATCATCGACGTCTATCTTATTTCGGTTCCATCTTATTCCTGTCATGACATAATTTATTGAGATCTCATCATTTTCATATTTTCAGGTACCTTATTTTTTTTTTGTTATGTCATTGGGCTCTTCTAGAGCTTCATTAATCTTTTCAAGAGATTCTGTTTTCTCTTTTGGACCATCAATTGTATTTGCTCCATTTCATTTTCAAGGATTTTTATCTATGGAACCGGCTGATCTTCCACGCTTCAGGCGTGCCTAAGATTCATTTGTAGTTGTATTTTTTTTCCTTCTGGGATATCAATTCTAACTGGAGTATGTATAGCTGGTATATGAGACTTTCTTACTCACTTAGGATCAGTAAATACTTCTGGCAATTGATTTGCTACATTTTGTAAAGGAAATATCTTTTTTATTTCAAGTTCACATTGACTTGAACTAGGATCTAAAACTGAAAGTGATAATTCCTTTCAAGAGATTTTATTTTCCAGCTTCTTTATTTCTCCCCCTAATGTTGGAAAATATGATTCATCAAAATAATAATCATCATATATAGCTGTAAATAAATATCCAGTTGATGATTTTAAATATTTTACTATAGATGGAGATTCATATCCAACATAAATTCTCATTCTTCTCGAGGACCCATTTTTGTGAAGTGAAGTGGAGAAATGGGTACATAAATTGTACATCCAAACATCCTTGGATGGTAAATATTTGGTTCCTGACCGCAAACCAGTTGAATAGGGGAGAACTCATGATAACTAGTTGGCATTATGCATATAAGTGATGTTGCATGTAAAATTTCATGCCCTTATGTTGATTAGGAAGTTTATAATGCATTAGTAATGGTTTTGCAATTAACTAAAGGTGTTTGATTAACGACTCAACTAAACCATTTTGTGTATGAACATATGCAACATGATGTTCAATAGTTATCCTAATCGACATGCAATAATCATTAAAAGCTTATGATGTAAATTCTCCAACATTGTCAAGTCAAATTTTCATAATTGGGTAATCGGAAAAATGTGCCCATAGGAAAATTATTTATGCAAGTAATCTTGCAAAAACCAAATTATGACTAGACAACAAGCACACATGTGACCATCTAGTTGACGCGTCAATTAAAACCATAAAATATCTAAATGGTCCAGATGGTGTTGGATGAATTAGTCCATATATATCCTCTTGAATTCTTTCTAAGAAACTAGGACTTTCATACCCAACTTTGTTCAATGATGGACTGGAAATTAATTTTCCTTGTGAGCATGCAACACAAGACAATTCATTATCTTGAAAAATCTTCTGGTTTTTCAAGGAATGACCACTTGAAATTTCATTTATTCTACATACCATAAATGATCCGGGATGGCCCAACCGGTCATGCCAAACCATGAAGGTATTATCATACCTTTTTTATTTTCAATAACATGAATCATTGTAATGTTGAGATAATTTTTATTACCATCATTAGTTGTTTCAATAGGATATCCGTTAGACCGAATATTCTTAAAACTTAATAAATTTCTTGGTGATTTTAATGAAAATAATGCATCACTAATTGTAATTATTGTCACTTGTGGTAGTACTATATTCGCTCTTCCGGAGCCTTCAATCTTGGTGATTTAGACAAAAATAATGCATGGCTAATTTGTAATTATTGTCCCTTATTGTAATATTATATTCGCTCTTCTAGAGCCTTCAATCATTTTTGCATTACCTGTTATTATATTAACATTTGCTTCTCTAATTGATAAGTAAGCAGAATATTTTTCATTATTAAAAATGCTATGTGTTATTGCATTGTCCGCAAGAAATATATCTTCCTTATTTCTTTTGCGAATATCCATATTTTTTTCAATAAATAAATAAAACAAATATGACGAAATCATTTCTCATGAAACAAATATGACATAAAAACATAATAAATGCCATGAAACAAAACTACACATTATTCTTCAATCACCATCCATATCACCACTTGTCCCTTCTGGGTAGACAAGAAAATCAGCAACATCCAAATGTGTCATTTCAGGTTGATCTTCACGAATATCACTTTGAATAAAATTTGTTTTGATATTTTTCTTTAGATTTTAGATAAGTTTGATAAAGATCAACAAAATGCTTTGGTAAGTGGCATGTACAAGACCAATGAACGGTTATTCCACATCGGTGACAAACATTTTCAATTTTCTTTTTTCCTTGACCAGTTTTATCATTAGGATGTGGATTTTTTCTATTTTCCAACTTCTGGTGGTTGCTTGTAATCTTGTTATTTTTTATGATAATAACCTCCACGACCTCGATTATACCCATGACTATTATGATTATATGATATTGCATTCACTTCAGGGAATGCACTAGAACCGGTCGGGATTGATTGGTGATTTTTCATCCATAGTTCATAGTTTTATTCAGCCACAAGAAGAAATGAGATAATTCATAATATATTCTTTTTAAATCTTTCTCACGATATTGCTGCTGCAGGAGCATGTTGGTGGCATGGAAAGTAGAGAAAATTTTCTCTAGCATAACATAGTTTTTCATAGTGAAAATACTAATAAAAATAAAGACTTGTATGTTCAGGAATTGTTAGTTAATAAATTTCATAAAATAATTTGTAAGCATTGTACATGTAAACTTATAAAAAATATATACCTGAAAATGAAAATAATAAGAGCGATAAAGAGTTAAAGCTCTATGGTAGAGTCGTGCTGATAACGTGTTATAAAATATGATCAAATAACAAGATAAATTATAGAGTAAAGAAAGACATGATAGTGGAGAGAACTTTTATTCCAATACTTGTAATAAAATCATCAAACTTTACAATACATAATATTCACTATATATACTAGACAAAGAAGATGAAAGGTGATGCATGATATGAATGCTCATTATAGTGGTGCATAATTACACTCATAAAACTCATAATAATGTTTGTTATAATGTTCACTACTTATGGAGAGTAATGGGAGAATATGAAAAATCCAATAGTCATTCACTAAATAATAATTCATAACAATATTTTGTTTTTATCTTGTCACACACTATTACAATTTAATAAATAATATCATAGATTAAAACGAAACAAGTTAATTAGTAAAAAAAAATAATGTTTTGAAGATTAAAAATAAATAGAGGAGTAAAATATATATAGTGCTATATATAGTAAATAGTGATATATATATATATAGGGAAAAGTTCAATAGAGAACCATAATTATTGGTTCTCCAAGGAACCAAATTTTTTTTCAAGTTCTAGAGCTTATTCTTTATCGAAAAAAAAAACTAAAAATATCTAAATTCATAACATAATATTATGAATGTTGAATATATTTTTTGGATTCACCGTGTGAATTTAGATTCACATTGTGAATTTTCAAACATTCACATTGTGAATTTGACGATTTTTTTTTTCAAATTTGATATCATTGGAAAAAGGATAAAAAGTTATGAATTTCTGTATTTTTAGTTTTTTTTTGATAAAAAATAAGTTCTAAAAGTTGAAAAAAAGATTGGATCCTTGGTTCCTTAGTTAATTATGGTTTTCTATTGAACCTCATCATATATATATATATATATATATATATATATATATATATATATATATATATATATATATATATATTACTCCTCTATTTATTTTTAATCAGCATTTTTTTACTAATTAACTTGTTTCGTTTTAGTCTATGATACTATTTATTAAATTGTAATAATATGTGAGAAGATAAAAACAAAATATGAATTTTATATTTAGCACTATTTACTTTATTTTTATTTATAATACTATTATTGTTTTTATTTAATTTCCGAATTAAGTACTTTTTTCTTTTAACAGATATTAAATGTGGTTAAAAAAATAACAATTTGGTGAGGCACCATAAAACATTTCACAAAGATTACCGTAATCTGTTAATTAAAAAAAATCTTTTTAAAAAAAAAAATCTTTTGAAAGTTATGATCGGAAAAAGTTTAAACTAATAAATTTTTTATTTTATAAAATTAATGAAAAATTGATGTGACTAATAAGTTTTTTATTTTATAAAACAGATGTGAAAAAAAATTGATGACAGTCCGTCAAAGTGAAAGATTGCAAACATAGGCATATGATATGTTTCTGCAAGAAAAAAAAATCAAAAATTTGTAGAGGAACCTTTTTCAGTAAACTGTATAGATAAGTTTTGTTATTTCTTTTTCTACAAATGGATGTAATCTTCCAATATACGAAAGTATTTAACACGTGGACTATTTCTGTAACAACAATTATGCACAATGACCTTTTGCAATAGATTTCGTAATTTATTTTATACATAGGTGCAAAAACTCCAAAAATGCTAAAGTATTTTGACCAAAACATGAAACTAAAAAGTATACTGTCTATTTCAACTTTGTAATTAGATATATATAATCTTCCGGTTACAATCTTCGCTTTATCGTTTACATATGTTGAAGATAGTATAGTTTCATTATTTTTTTTTACCAAAAATTATTTTTAATTTTTATAAAAATGAAAACATAATGTTTGTGTGTGTAAATATGACGTGTATCAGATTAATTCAAGAATGAAATTTCCACTCAAAATTACAAATATTAGTCAAGAAAAGATCATGAATAAGAACATATGGATATCTCTTTAGAGGAAAAAGTTAATTACATAACCACCATATGTATTTTATTGTATGCATTTTACTACCATGTTATAAACTACTTAGATATACAAATATCATTGAATTTGATCTGACAAGAACGAATAATGTGACCCACGATAAAGGAATCATGTATGTAAAAACAAAGACATGGTCTATGTTTTATGAGTTCATCACAACATTTTACGCTTGGTGGTGTATCAGGGTCTCGTATCGATGGAAAACAGTGCTCAATATCATGAATGTTACAAGCTATTGATTTTGGATGTACTTTGCCCGATAACAAGGTGACCAAAATCATTACAATAACTAGAACACCAAACGACTTCATTACTATAAAAAGTCGGTTAATATTTATGAGTAACAAAATAAAATTGTATATGAGTTTATGCATGTACATGTTGTATATTTATACATGTGTTTGTTTGAGAAATAATAAATCAAAACACCAAAGGGCTTCTAGTCAGCGGTATCACGTGGTGCATTTCTTATTTGAGATTGAGGGTTCAAGTTCCGTCGTGGACGTAAGTGGATTTAGGTGTTAATTTAGGAGTAGATTATATATTATGTTTGCCGGTTCAGAAAAAAAAAATCAAAACATATTTTTGCAATCAATTAATAATTAATGTAATTAATTGCTTTGTAACAGTTACTATATATTGTTTTAATTTAGATATAGACAAAAACATTGATGTAATTAATGGTACATTTATGACATTTTAATAAAATAATTTATGGTGAATTAGCTTATTTTATATTTTAAACTTGAAAAATGTCCGGGCGTTAATTGACATTAATATATATATATATATATATATATATATATATATATATATATATATATATATATATATATATATATATACCCCGCAAAGCGGCGTTGATAAATAACTTTTTTTGCGAATAGTTTCTTAAGAAAAATAATTATTACGTTTTATTGTTAGTTATTATGTAATAAAACAATTACCACTTTTAAATAAAATATTTATGTTTCGACCCTGTATTTATATTGTCTTTTTATATATTTGATGTAATTTTTTTTAAACGGCATTTATTATAAAGGAAGAACAAACAAAAGGCTAGCAAGGAGCTAGCAAAAACCAATTACAAGTTCATAGGGAATTGAAGTCAAACATTCCAATCCCTAGACATTTTACGGTTTCTAACACAATACCAATTAAAGGAATACAATTTAACGGTATCAACAAGAGTATCTTTTCGATATTTTTTAGTGAGAAAGACCATCGCATTTCTATAACCCCATAAGACCCATAACGTAATCATAACAATTGCAAGAATCTTCTCTTTCTGCATCCCTTGCATCGATAAAGCATCCAACCAATCATAAACCTCTTGTAGCGAACCAAACAAAGGCATATGTAAATCCACCCATCCTGCAATTCAACTCCATATTTCTTTCGCTAACTCACATTTAAAAAACACATGATTTGAGTACTCCAAGTCCTTATCACACATAGGACATCTAGTAGAGTGAGTATCAACCCCTCTAATCTCCAAATTAACACGAGTAGATAACCTATCCAAAGCAATCCTCCAAACTAAAACATTCACTTTAATTGGCACAAACCTATTCCATCTATACAACACATGACCCATAGGAAGTAAAACATCATCTAAATGATTACGAAGCGATCCAACAGTAAAATAATCCAAGTTACCTAACTCCCATCTCCAAGCATCCTTGTTATTCGAACATTTTACATCTTGTAACTCCTCCATCAACATTTGTAGTTGTTCCGCCTCAATTCCTCCCCTCACGTCCCTGCGCCATTGCAAGACCCAATCTTCACCATTCCAGTAGTCACTCACCACCCCTTCTTTAGCCAACGAGAGCGCTTAAAGTCTATCATATTTGATTTTAAGACTTAAACCATCCCTCCATTTATCCCACCAGAACCGAATATACATACCATTACCAAGTTGTCTTCTCATCCAAGAATCACTAACATTACCAATACGATGAATTTTGAAAATAGCATCAGTAATGTTCCTCCAAACTCCCATGCCACGCACCCGACTATCAACTCCAAAAGTCTGAAATTGACTCCCATGACAAGCTTTTATAACTCTAACCCATAAAGTGTCAGGATTAGTGCAAAAACTCCATTTCCATCTGTACAAAAGAGCATTGTTAAGTAATGCTAAAGAACCCACTCCGAAACCACCATTATCCTTCGAATTCAGAATTAAGTCCCATTTCACCCAACTTATCTTCTTCTCATTGGATTCAGCCCCCCAGAAAAATTTTGCTCTAATTTGTTCCAACATTTTGACAATCTGACCTGGCATTTTAAACAAAGACATGTAATAAATACCCAAACTGCCCAACACAGACTTTAATAACGTTAACCGCCCACCAATTGAAAGCATTCGAAGCTTCCATCTAGACAACCTTTTCATGAACCAATCCACAATTATCCTCCAACCAGCAACTCGATTCATATTCTCACCAATAGGTAACCCTAAGTAAACAAAAGGTAAGGAAGCCGAACTACAACCTATCAAATTCGATAAAGCCTCAGAAGTTTGGCTCTCAACACTGACCCCCACCAAATTTGACTTAGAAAGATTTAATTGTAAACCTGACATCATATAAAAACACTTTATAACGCGAATCAAATTAGTAATATTTTCAGTATCCCACTCTCCCATAAATAAAACATCATCAGCATAAAATAAATGCGATACTTGCATCCCAAGATTACCCAATTTAGCAGCTCTAAACAAACCGCTCGCCACCGCATCTTCCAAAATGACATGCAACCCCTCCATAGCAATGATGAAAAGAAAAGGGGACAGAGGATCACCTTGTCTTAGCCCTCTCTCCAAACTGAACTCTTGTGTGGCTGAACCGTTAATTAAAACAGAAGATCTCGCCGACACCAAACAAGCCCGTATCCAACTACGCCATTTATCCGGAAAACCCAAAAAATACATCACTCGATCAAGGTACTCCCAACTAAGAGAATCGTACGCCTTTTCGAAATCCACTTTAAAAATCATTAACTTCCGATTTTTCCTCTTATACCAATTGACAATTTCACTTACCATTAAAGGGCCATCAAGGATTTGCCTTCCTTTTATAAAAGCGGATTGTTCCGGACTAACAATTCCATCCACTGCCTTTGCTAGCCTAATAGCTAGTAATTTGGCAATAATTTTATACTGAACTCCAATAAGACTAATTGGACGATAATCCTTTACTAAAAGTGGATTATCGACCTTTGGAATTAGAGTTATAAAAGCTGAATTGCATCCTATAGGAATGAACCCATTATCGAAAAACTCCTGAACAAATCCAACCACATCGAATTTAATAATTTCCCAATACTTTTTAATAAACTTGAAAGAAAATCCATCCGGTCCTGGGGCACGATCACTGCCACAGGACCAAACCGCCTCCCGAATCTCCACCTCTGTGACTTGGCTTTGAATAAAACCAGCCTCAACATTACTCAACCTATTGTATCTATGACTTCTCTCTATAATCGGAATAACACCAAAAAACTTAAACTTGGTAGCATAGAAATCGAAGAAAATATTTTTGACACTTGACGGTTCATCGATCAATTCCCCATCTGACAACACCCCTCGAATTTGCATATGTTTACGCCTTCTTTTTAACATCCCATGGAAAAATTTTGAGTTTTCATCACCTTCAATTCCCCATTTGATCTTCGCCTTTTGAACATAATCAAGTCCTTCCACAGCCTCTATGTCGGACATCTTTTTTAGCACCTCCCGTCTTTCAATAAGCAAATCATCATTAACCAACCCATTACCAATCATATTGTCAATACCCTCTAAAGTGGCCGACAAACCCACCTTTATCTCCAAGCGTTCTTCCTTAACACCCTTCTGCCAAATCCTAATTTGATCCTTTAGATTCTTTAATTTATTTTTAAAGTAGATAAACTTACTACCCCCCATATAAACACTATAATCAACCCAAACTTTATTCACGAGCACATCAAAGTGAGGATCGTCCAACCAAGAATTAAATAACTTAAATGTAGTGGGCCCATAATCATATATCATCTGATTAAGAAAAATGGGACTATGGTCAGAATATTTTCTCTCCAATGTGGCAGAAGTAATTGTAGGAAGTCGCTAAGCACTTCTTCCGATATAAGAAAACGATCGAGTTTCGCCATTTTTGACCCATCACTACTTACTCTAGAAAAACGGCGCCCAATAACTGGTACATCAACTAGACCCACTTCAAAAATAAAATCATTGAAATCATTTGCAGAATAACTACAAAAATTAGACCCCAATCTTTCTTGCATATCTCTCACCGCATTAAAATCACCAAAAACTACACACGGCTCGTTATGTGTATTAATGTATTGAGAAAGATAGTCCCAAACCCGCTTCTTCTCACCCATAGCTTGTGGCGCATACACATTAATCATTATACATGGCATGTCCAACTACACCCATTTACCATGCACAATAACTAATTTTTGATGTTATTAATTAATATCGATGTCTACTTTAAGAAATATAAACTAATTTTTATATATGAATTTAATATTTTAAAATTATCATTTTGCTCAAAATTAAATTATTTAATAACCTTCCTTAATTCAAGATTTTAATTTTTTTTGCAAGTATTAATTATTTATTTATGTATAATTGATTTGTACAAAAAACTTTATAACTTGTATTTCTTAAATTTCAAGATATGACTGATATGTTTTATAATATAGTATATATATTACTCCTTTATTTATTTTAAATCTTCAAAACTTTATTATTTTTTACTAATTAACTTGTTTCGTTTTAGTCTATGATACTATTTATTAAATTGTAATAATGTATGACAAGATAAAATCAAAATATGAATTTTATGTTTAGCACTATTTACTTTATTTTTATTTATATTACTATTATTTTTTTTATTTAATTTCCGAATTAAGTACTTTTTTCTTTTAACAAATATTAAATGTGGTTAAAAAAATAACAATTTGGTGAGGCACCATAAAACATTTCACAAAGATTACCGTAATCTGTTAATTAAAAAAAATCTTTTTTAAAAAAAATCTTTTGAAAGTTGTGATCGGGAAAAGTTTAAACTAATAAATTTTTTATTTTATAAAATTAATGAAAAACTGATGTGACTAATAAGTTTTTTATTTTATAAAACTGATGTGAAAATAAAAAAATTGATGACAGTCCGTCAAAGTGAAAGATTGCAAACATAGGCATATGATATGTTTCTGCAAGAAAAAAAATCAAAAATTTGTAGAGGAACCTTTTTCAGTAAACTGTATAGATAAGTTTTGTTATTTTTTTTTCTACACATGGATGTAATCTTCCAATATACGAAAGTATTTAACACACAGACTATTTCTGTAACAACAATTATGCACAATGACCTTTTGTAATAGATTTCGTAATTTATTTTATACATAGGTGCAAAAACTCCAAAAATGCTAAAGTATTTTGACCAAAACATGAAACTAAAAAGTATACTGTCTATTTCAACTTTGTAATTAGATATATATAATCTTCCGGTTACATCTTCGCTTTATCGTTTACATATGTTGAAGATAGTATAGTTTCATGATTTTTTTTACCAAAAATTATTTTTAATTTTTATAAAAATGGAAACATAATGTTTGTGTGTGTAAATATGACGTGTATCAGATTAATTCAAGAATGAAATTTCCACTCAAAATAACAAATATTAGTCAAGAAAAGATCATGAATAAGAACATATGGATATCTCTTTAGAGGAAAAAGTTAATTACATAACCACCATATGTATTTTATTGTATGCATTTTACTACCATGTTATAAACTACTTAGATATACAAATATCATTGAATTTGATCTGACAAGAACGAATAATGTGACCCACAATAAAGGAATCATGTATGTAAAAACAAAGACATGGTCTATGTTTTATGAGTTCATCACAACATTTTACGCTTGGTGGTGTATCAGGGTCTCGTATCGATGGAAAACAGTGCTCAATATCATGAATGTTACAAGCTATTGATTTTGGATGTACTTTGCCCGATAACAAGGTGACCAAAATCATTACAATAACTAGAACACCAAACGACTTCATTACTATAAAAAGTCGGTTAATATTTATGAGTAACAAAATAAAATTGTATATGAGTTTATGCATGTACATGTTGTATATTTATACATGTGTTTGTTTGAGAAATAATAAATCAAAACACCAAAGGGCTTCTAGTCAGCGGTATCACATGGTGCATTTCTTATTTGAGATTGAGGGTTCAAGTTCCGTCGTGGACGTAAGTGGATTTAGGTGTTAATTTAGAAGTGGATTATATATTATGTTTGCCGGTTCAAAAAAAAATCAAAACATATTTTTGCAATCAATTAATAATTAATGTAATTAATTTCTTTGTAACAGTTACTATATATTGTTTTAATTTAGATATAGACAAAACCATTGATGTAATTAATCGTACATTTATGACATTTTAATAAAATAATTTATGGTAATTTAGCTTATTTTATATTTTAAACTTGAAAATGTCCAGGTATATATATATATATATATATATATATATATATATATATATATATATATATATATATATATATATATATATATATATATATATATATATATCCCTATTCTAATAAAAAAATAGTTTTATTCTCCTTTTGACATGTGTAATCCTATTAGGCATCCTAATTAACGTATATTTTATTCTCATTTTGTCATGTGTCACCTTATTATGTTTCCTAATTAATGCATGTCATTTGTCAACTCCATTTCAAATTTAAAATTTTTCCACTCTAATTATATTAAATTAATAACATTAGAATAAAAATTAAAATAAAGTAAATACAAATTATAAAATGATATAATTTCACATATTTATTTAAATTAATGATTAAATTTTATATAACTAAAAAAATCTCTTAATTAATAATTTATTTAAATTAATTAATTAATAATTTTGAGTTTTACTATAAAATTTTAATTTATTTTGTAACCATGGTTCCCACGGGTTATAAATTAGTATATATATATATATATATATATATATATATATATATATACACACACACACTAATGTATGCCCCCGCAAAGCGGCGGTGATAAATAACTTTTTTTGCGAATAGTTTATTAAGAAAAATAATTATTAGGTTTTATTGTTAATTATTATGTAATAAAACAATTACCACTTTTAAATAAAATATTTATGTTTGGACCCTATATTTTTATTGTCTTTTTATATATTTGATGTAATTAATTAATATCGATGTCTACTTTAAGAAATATAAACTAATTTTTATATATGAATTTAATATTTTAAAATTATCATTTTGCTCAAAATTAAATTATTTAATAACCTTCCTTAATTCAAGATTTCAATTTTTTTTGCAAGTATTAATGATTTATTTATGTATAATTGATTTGTACAAAAAACTTTATAACTTGTATTTCTTAAATTTCAAGATATGACTGATATGTTTTATAATATAGTATATATATTACATCTTTATTTATTTTTAATCTTCAAAACTTTATTATTTTTTACTAATTAAATTGTTTCGTTTTAGTCTATGATATTATTTATTAAATTATAATAATGTATGACAAGATAAAATCAAAATATGAATTTTATGTTTAGCACTATTTACTTTATTTTTATTTATATTACTATTATTGTTTTTATTTAATTTCCAAATTAAGTACTTTTTTCTTTTTACAAATATTAAATGTGGTTAAAAAAATAACAATTTGGTAAGGCTCCATAAAACATTTCACAAAGATTACGATAGATTAGTTAATTAAAAAAATCTTTTGAAAGTTCTCTATGATCGGAAAAAGTTTAAACTAATAAATTTTTTATTTTATAAAACTAATGAAAAACTGATGTAACTAATAAGTTTTTTATTTTATAAAACTGATGTGAAAAAAAAATTAAAAAAAAATTGATGACAGTGTGTCAAAGTGAAAGGTTGCAATATATATATATATATATATATATATATATATATATATATATATATATATATATATATATATATATATATATATATATATATATAGAGGATTAGATTATTTTGTTTTTACTAACTATTGTGTGTCAGAATACACAAATCTGGACCACCGGATGAAATAGAATCAAAGGTAATGATCTGAGGGTCTATGATACTACAATAGGGTACCATGTACCATATAATCACATAAATTTCAGCATAAGGGCATTTTAGTCAATTAACCTAATATATATATATATATATATATATATATATATATATATATATATATATATATATATATATATATATATATATATATATATATATTGTAACGTCCGTAGATCCGGGCTACTCAATTTAGAGACGATAAGCATCAAAAGTGACATTCTGATAAAAGATTATTTAGAATGAATAATCTTAACTAAGTTGTAGTGTTCGTGATAAGGATTCCGGATATATAAAGAATGCCGAAATCCGAGTTATAACGAAGAAGTTATGACATGTCGAAGTTTCGCGACACATTCGGCACGACGCTGTAGGACGTAAATAGTGAATTTACGATAAAGTGATAATTAGCCTTGGTGATCTAAACGAAAGTCGTAGAATACGTTAAACTGAGAGCGTGCACAAAAAGAACGTCTAAATCTGACTTCGTGTGAGGAAGTTATGATTTTTCTAAGTTTCAGCTTACCAGTATGCATCCTAAAGTTCGAATATGAGATCAAGTGATTTCTAGCAGAAACAATCTAAACGAGAGTCAAATATCTCATCGATAGTAGTCCAACGGTAAAAAGACAGACGAAAACGGACGTCAGATGAAGGAGTTATGAATTTCTAACGGAGTTTTCCTGTCCCGGCCTACTAAAAATAATATAATAAAAATAAATTCAAAAGTAGCCGACAGAGTCTAAACGAGAGTTGTAGAGCATAATCTCACCTAGGCGTGGATATAAAGAACGTCAAAAACGGAGCTCGTATGCGAGAGATATGAATTTCTGAAGTTCGGAACACAAACTTCGAGGCCTATATCAGAGTTCACGACTTGAACATAGTGTTCACGACGTGAACAGGTGATGGACGCATTCCAGAGCAAGTTGTCTGATGAAGAATGCAATGACTTATGCCTGACGAAACTCACGATGTGAATTTTTGAAATTCACGACGTGAATCCAGAAAATCAGCCCTATAAATAGAAATCGAAGGGCAGCCGATTTTGGTTGCTACTTTCTTACTCTCTCACTCCCGATACTCTCTCTAGCCCTCTTGAAGCACCCCTGAAGCCCCGATATCATCCCGACACCCGAGGCAAGTCCCGAAGCTCCGAAGATCCCGAGAAGAAAAGAGTTTTCGAGCCAAAGCTTTGTCCACGAGAAGCCCGGTATGTGAAGATATCCCGGATTCATATTACTACTTGAAGAGTCGTAGTGCTGTCCGACAATCGTCTTATTATGTGAGTGTATAGTCACTTTCATCTTACACATAGATATGAAGTATTTTATATGAAATACGTGCTATGTGAATATATATTGTTTGTTTATTTGAGATGAATTGTTGAATGAATGATTTATACAGGTTTTAAATGATTTAAACTGCTTACGTATTTTATATCTACAGAAAAGTTGGGTAAAACATGGGTAGACAAAAATAGTGGGTATATGTTGAAAGATGAGTTGGATAAATGAAGTGATCGGTGATATAGATCATGAGACGAGGGTGAGGGATGAAATATGAGAGAAGCCCTTACGCAAGCGCTGCCCCCCCCCCCCCCCCCCCCCCCCGTCATTCAGCAGAGTATGGATGACAACCATGGACTATTCTAGACGGTCCGTGGAACACTAGCAGGCTCGCAACTTGTAGGTGTTGTGAACTATATGTTCATCAGTGTACTCTAAAAACCCATTTACATGTATTGCAGGTGGATTCCCATGAATAATATTGTCGATAAATGAGAGCTATGGACTTAGCACCTGTTGTATAAACCCGGGCGACGATGTGACTTCGTGCCTATTCCTTAGGATGAATCCTTAGGAATGAGAGATAGATAATTCTTAGGGTAAATCATAAAGAAATAAATAAGATAATGGGGTTGGGAAATTTGGATGATTGTTTAATGTTTAAACATAATCAATTTATTATTTGTGGGTTGAAAACCCTATATGCTCACCAGGCTCCCAAGCCTGACCCACTCAGTTTTATTTGTATTACAGGTAGTGGCGCGAGAGCATAAGTTGGATGACTTATCAAGATATTTTGATTATAGGCCAGTAGTTGTAAATAACTGTTGTAAGGTCTGTATTGTACTGTTTATGCTTTTGGTTTGTATCGGAACATGACATCCCGATGTTTTGTTATTTAATGAAAATACATTTTCTTTAAGAAATGTTTTGATAAATTCTTATCATATTTTGTTTTGGGAACAAATTTCGCAACTCTTTTAAACAAAGGATTACTCTGATTTTATAAAACAAAGCATAAACAAATCAGTCTTTTCTGGCCGAGAAATTGGGGATGTCACACACACACACACACACACACACACACATATATATATATATATATATATATATATATATATATATATATATAGGCTTAGGTTATTTTGTTTTTACTAACTATTGTGTGCCAGAATGCACAAATCTGGACCACCGGATGGAATAGAATCAAATGTCATGATCTGAGGGTCTATGATACTACAATAGGGTACCATGTACCATATAATCACACAAATTTCAGCATAAGGGCATTTTAGTCAATTAACCTATATTAAAAAAGGAAATTTTTGGACTTTTAGGGATAATTAATTCCATTATTTTTAAAAATCTGAATATTTTAAATTAATTCAATTTTAAAAAGCCGATTTTAATCTGTCAGAATGACAGAATGTCAACCATAAACTAGTAAATATATTTTCGATTTTATTCTTGCAGAATCTATTTCCAATGCATATATTTTTTTTTATAATTAACCTGATTTAAGAATTCTAGATATTATTCATATACATCCAAGTTGGGTCTATGATTTTATTCTTAATACACTTCCGAAATAAAATACAAATTGATACATATTCTTACATACTAATATCCTTATACATTTTAATATAGTAATACATAGTCTAACATAATATCCACTTGATCTTCGCATATATACTGGTTGTTGACCTCGATTCCAAATATTTCTCTTGTATGATCAATATTGAATTCCTTCTCCATGTAATTCTGAAAGAATAAGATACATTACTCGTTAGTATTACCAGTTAAACAAATATACTTTTTGTTAACAAACATTCTCAAGACATTCTAACAGAATGCATTTATTTAAATAAATTCTAAAAGAATACATTACAGAATGCACTTAAATCATAGTCTTTTCTTCTATATGCATAAACATTCTAAAGCATGTATAAATGTATACAGTCAGAATTACTAGCAACACATGTTTAATGTAATATTTATATTCTCATAGAATGAACATGTGTTTGCATTCTGATATGAAAAAAAATTAAAGAATAAAATTCGAGTTCATTCTTAGAGAACAATCATTCTAAAAGAATAAAATTAAAGCTTCCGTGCCTTTTTTTGGTTGTCTAGGTCTGATCCAATTTGAAGGATTACATGTGAAGAATATTTCCCTTTTTCATTCTAAAATAATAGTAGCCTCGTTAGGTTCAAGTGATTAGTAGTGAAATAAGTAGACCATAGCAAATAAATGGCTCATGTGTAAATATGAATGAAATGTGTGAAGATAGGCATTATACCTTTAAAATAAGAAGCTTATACAGGCATTGCTGAAGCTCTTTTGAAGCATCATCATGAGAGAGCTAAATGGATTATGAAAAGGCTTTGATGGCTAAAAGGGCTTCAAAATTAAATCAACATCTTCTTCTTCTTCAGAATCTAGGGTTGTTACTGGAGTTGACAACGAACTTCGTTTATGGGCTCAACCAAATGCTAAAATTGAAAGAATTTTTAATATCGTGTAATTACCTGCTAAGTGAACCAGGCCTTTATCCCCAATTCTACATGAATCTAGATTCAACATCATCTTCTTCTTCGTCCCGTATCAAGAACCACCAGGTGTGGTGGCGATTCAGGCGAGACCTCGAGGCAGCAGTCGCCTCATGTTCTTCCTTTCCCCCTCGTCAATCACAACAGTCCTCTCGCATATCTTTTCCTCTTCCCGTCTACCCTCGCTGCCAAACCTTACATATCTTCCTAGAGCTTAGACAATCCATCTAAAGTGACAAAAGAGGAACATATAACAGTTGTGTGTATGAAAAACGAAAAAGATAGACCTGAAGAGCTTGAAGGCTAGAGAACTTGAAATCGAGTTTTTCACCTGATTTAAAATCAACAAACGATGCTGAAGAGGAATTCCGCTTGTGATTATAGGGGTTATTGAAGTTGTGGTGGTCGTTGTGTCCGATGACTTTCGTGATTAAGGGTTAGGCTGTGAAGAAGCGGAGCAGAAGAAGAAGCCAACCGATGGTGAGTTTGACTTAGGGCTAATCTAAATTTATCTTTGCTTCTTGCATGATATCAGGAATATTAATTATCTACCATAATTAACTATGCAAAGATTACTATAATACCCTTAATTGATTTATTTAACGATTTATTTTTTCCTAAATTCCTATTGGTGCATTCATGCACACAATAGTTGCTAGAAACATTTGAACCTAGCTCTATCTCTCTCTCTCTCTCTCTCTCTCTCTCTCTCTCTATATATATATATATATATATATATATATATATATATATATATATATATATATATTAACATTGACTAAACCGCACAAATGGTCTCTAGGGCTTGCTTAAAATTGTCACTTTGGTCCAAAAAAGTTTAGACTAGCACCACAGCCCAAAGTTTTCATTTTGTTACGTCTTTGGTCCAATTGGGGGTATTTTGGTCATTCCCTATTTATTCCCCTTATTTAATATTAATAAATGAGTCCTATAAGATTGAACCTACTCAACCTTCTCTGCCGTTGTTCTCATCATCATCTTCTTCTTCTTCTTTAGTTGACCTAAATCAACTATCTTTTTCTTCTCCAACAAATCGAAATTGAAAATGGTTCTTTGTTTTTGTGGTAAAATGTCACACCCCCAAACCGAAACGACGGAAACGTTCGGGGGCGGAGGACGTCATGTACAGTATCAGAACAATTGTATAATAGTAATCAAAGAAACAACAACCATTGTATTAATAGTATAAGGTTTACATTACATTTGAATCATACACGATTGACTCCAAAAGTAAATAACAAGTAAAGACTCAAACTACTATGCTCCATCTTCTTGAACCCGGTGCGTGTACCTGTCTACTAATGTCCTGAGAATACAAGTAGGTTTGAAAGAGTATCAGCATAAAGCTGGTGAGTTCATAAGCTTTTTGTTTAAGAAAACTATTCTTTGTCCTTTCGAAAAGTACGTTATGTTTCTCCAGAAAACCTTATATTTTCTAATATCTTGAATGTTAAGTAAAAATGATTCTTACTAGTTCCTCCTGCGAGTACTTAGTGTATACAAATCATATATAATTCAGATCGAACAAACTATCGACTGTGTGGTTCTGCCCCAAGCCCACAACCAAACAAGGAATAGGAAAAGAGGCGAAGACCACACATTCCACTGGTTATCGGATCTTCATGTACATAATTCTGAAGTATTCACTAGATACTTACAAAGTTAACTATAATGGTCCTTTGTAATCTGTTGAAAGTGTTCCTCAAGAAAATCCATTATTTTCTTATTGAATGCATGATTAACCAATTCTTCTTATAATTACTTAGCTCATACTAGCTATGTATAAACCAATATCGAACAGACGATTCATTGTGTGGATCTGCCCTAAGTCCACAACCAAACAAGGAACAGGAGATGAGGCGGAAACCACACATTCCATGGTTTTTCGGATATTCTTCGCACATAGCCTGGATGCATAAACTAAGGAATTACAAAATTATTAATGAATGTTCATTAGTGAAATGAATAACCGTTTGTTTATAGAGTACTAATGTTTACCCTGGAAAATCCTACATTTTCCCTAAGTGTAAGTTATTGAATTATCTGTTCCAAACCAAATAGTATAAGCATCTACCATACTTATGTTATTAAGCATTGTTCTGTTTGAAAGCCAATATGAAAACCTTTGTATGAAAACCTTTGTATGAATATCGTAGTGTGAATACCGTAGTGTGAATACCGTAGTGTGAATACCCTCATGCGATCACTTAGTACATACGAGTTATAGAAATCTGGATCGAACAGACAGTCGATTGGGTGATTCCGCCCTAAGCCCACAACCAAACAAGGAACAGGAAATGAGGCGGAGATCATACATCCCACTGCAAGTTGGATGTTAATTTCATATTACCCTAGTGTATATACTAATTAATCACATAGTTACTAACCCTAGTGTCTGTTTGTTAAGTGTATTATTATGTGAACGAGTCGTTGTTTCACATGTGGATTCTTATAACCATACGATGGACGATCAAGAATACGACGTACTCGGACGTACATCGATTAAAATGACGTTTGTCACCCTCGGTAGACTGTAGCTAATAGTCAGGGTGCGGGATTGTCACTCCGGTGTAGATCTATACACAAACTCACACTCTCCCTCTCAGGAGACTCTGGTTACAAGGTGTCTCACACTGCTGGCTCGCTCAACGAATTCACAAATAATACTATGAGAACCCTTTTTGTTATGAATCCTTATAAATTAATATCTGTTAATTCACAATTCATAAGTTTGTTTACTCTGTTCTGAAAACTGTATTTGTAATATTTGTATTTTAACATGTATTCTCCCCATGAAAACATTAAAAACTCGGAAAAATGTAGGGGTATGAACTCACCTAGAGTAAGCGTTTCGAATGAAGGTTCGCGTAAGGATGAATAGTTCCACGAATGAATTCCCGAGACACAAACGAGTCCTAAATGACATATAATGGCATATATGGGCATGTAATTAGTGTTTTGGACAACTAACATGCAAGGAAAACACCCTTAGGGACTAGGAAACACTTGAAACTAAGTGTTACAATCACATGTGATTGACTTAAAGGGGTTTGCGGCCACTCAAGAGAGTGTACGGCCAGAGAGTGTACGGCTGTACACACTCCAAAAATGGTGACATTTGGGTCTTGATTTATAGGGATTCAAAGGTTTTAGAGTTCTAATGGGTAACAAGTGTCTAGGAAGTGTTCTAGGTTCAAAGTTATCACCCTAACAAGGGAGTACGATCGTAGAAAGGGTGTACGGCCGTATACTCTTGATGATCATGAGTTTTATGGTGTTTCAAGGTTAGAATCAAGGCTTTAACATGTCTAACTAGCTGATAGGGGAAGAACTCTCACTTTGGAGGTCTTTTAGGGTGTGTACGACCAACCTATGAAGGGTTTACGACTGTACACCCTTCAAGGTCATGAAGTTCATGTTGAAATATGAAGAATCAGGGCTTGGATCAAGAGGTCTTTCAAGTATAACAAGTTTAAGGATGAAAAACTTACGTTTTTGGAGTCTTGGGGTGTTCACAGCTGATGGTAGTTGAGAGAGAATGGGAGTGATCACGGTTGGGAGGAGGAGAAAAGAGGAGAAAATGAGCTCTACACACACAGAGACACACACACACACACACACATATATATATATATATATATATATATATATATATATATATATATATATATATATATATATATATATATATATATAGAGAGAGAGAGAGAGAGAGGGTGGTGTACGGCTGTAGACCTGTGTACGGCCGTACACACCTTGTGAGCGGTTTTCCAGACCGATTCAATCTCTCCAACCTTAATTAAACACAACGATTTAAAGCTCTTTGAAGAGAAAGGAAGGAATATGGTGCACATGGGGTGAGTTCACGGCCACCTTGAGTCTACGGCCGTACGCCCATGTGTGCGGCCGTACACACCTTTGATGGTGTGTTTGGCTTGAATGAAACCCGATGAACTTAAAATAACCCATCCCCAGGAATGTACTAGGCTTAGAACAGTCAAACAGACCCTAAACGATGCTAAAATATAGCAGAAACGAGTCTGACTTTCAATGATCGAAGTAACTTAGAGATAGAGATTTCCAGGTTGTCACATCATCCCCCCGTTAAAGGGAATTTCATCCCGAAATTCAAGCATAGAATACAAATCATGGACTCGGAAAAAGATGAGGATGGTTCTTTCGTAGCTCTGAGCAGCATTCGTCCTGAAGTTCATGATAGGACTAATATCTGGTCCATCTATAGGCTAACTGTATCCGTACCTAGCCTATGTGCTTGAACTTGACTTGCTGCGCGAGTGGTGTTTCCAAAATGGTTTGTTGAGGGTGCTTAAGGAAGGTTATGGGTGAATACCATACTCCTCGCATGAGTATTTTTGGGGTTTGAAGCGAGATGAAATTTCGAGGTTCGCATCTAGTTTGTTGTTATGAGTGATGAGAGTTGTGTTATTTGGTCGGTTTAAGGCAAAGGGTCTCCTTGGTGACACGTGGGTTTGGTATAACGCATACTCAGTCAGACTAAGCGAGATGATATTGTAGGATCGCGTGTTAAGTTAGCTCGAAAGGAGTGTTTCGTTATGGCGTCAGTGTATCTGTGTGTGAACGTTTCTAGTGCTTTCTGTGTTGACCTTGTTATTACTATTGCAAATGTTTTGTACTGTATTAAGTGTACTAACTGAGAAATTGTTCTAGTGAATGATACTTGATATTATGGTCCCTATCCAGTCTCTTTATAATCGCTTGGTGTCTACTAGTCATATATAATTAAGGTGATTAAGACGGTCGACTGAGTGACTCTGCCCTAAATCCACAACCAGACAAGGAACAGGAAATAAGGCGGAATCACGTACTCTAAGTCTATTGGTTCTTAATTATATATGGACCTACTGTTTACACCAAGTCATTATAGCTTACCAAAAAGAGTATTTAGTTTCTACATAAACTATGTGCTTTGTTTAGACGAGGAAGAAAATATTATAGTTAGAACTTATTTGTGAGACGGTTTCCTTGAAAATATAGGTTTAGGAAATGATTCGAGTTGGAAGATGTACTGTTGTTCAGGTGGTTCCGAGGTAGACTCTCCTGCAGTTATCATTAGCACTCTTCCTTCGTCTCCAGGGTTCTTGACCAATGGACAATTTCTCCTGTAGTGTCTCGTTTCACCACATCTGTGGCAGGTCTGACTCACTTCTTCAAATGGGACTTGAGAGATGGGTCATGTCGGTGCCTACAGAAGCGGATGGTATGTCCCCTTTTGAGGCAGTTCTTGCAATACAACTTCCGACACCTTCCGATATGATGGAAGTTGCACTTATTATATTTAGGGAGGGTTCCAGCGTAACGACTACCTGGTGTTGATGTGGTTGGTGTCGTAGCAGCATAGGCTGCACCCGTCTGTTGTTCCTCGGAGGGTTCTTGTGTTGATTGTCTCCTCTTTCTGCTGTCGGGCCTTTGATTATCATCACCTCCTTTGGTTGACCCATGAACGGGGTCCATTATGCCTTGGCGGATCCCATAGTCCACCAAAGTTCGAGCCAGTCGTTTGGCACTGTCAAACGTAAGAGGTTTTGCTGCTAATACGTTTCCTTGGATTGGAGAAGGCAGTCCCCAAATGTACTTCTCTACCTTCCTGCTCTCCGGGGTAACCATTCCCGGGCATAGCACAGCTAAGTCGCTGAATCTGTCGGTGTAAGCTTCTATGTCTGAGCCTGCCATGGTAAGATTCCACAGCTCATTCTCTAGTTTCTGTACTTCGCCCCTCGGGCAGTATTCTTCCAGCATCATTTCCTTTAGACTTTCTTAGCCCATTGCGTTTGCTATAGGAAGAGTCAATGACTTGACATGGCTATTCCACCATGTAAGGGCTCTGTCAGAGAAGGTGCAGGAAGCAAACTTCACTTTGCTCCCTTCTGGGCATGCACATAACTCAAAAATTGACTCTGTCTTCTCAAACCATCGCATCAGGGCGATGACTCCCCCACTTCCATCAAAGGATTTGGGTTCACAAATCATGAAATCTTTGTATGAGCACTCCCTTGTGCGCCCGTGATTAGTGTTGTTGGTACCACTACCCGATCCATCGGTACCACTTGCATTGATTTGAGTCATGACAGCTGTCACTGCGGCTGTTACTTCCGCCTGAAAGACAACCGGGTCATACTGAGGAGGTGGCGGCGGTAGTGCGTTGTTTTTGTTTTTGTTCGACTTCTTCGGTGGCATCTTTTTGCCATAAGGTTTAAAAGATGAAACGAGGGTAAGTCCTTAGAGGTTACAAAGCGAGTGTATTCTGAATCAAAGTTTTTCTTAGTTCTGAGTGTTCCATGTTCTGATGTTCGAAGTAATTCATAACAGAGGTCTATGCAACATAGACTTATGAATTTGATAGTGACTACCCTCTTAAGGAAGTTATGAGATCTGGTTTACTGATACTAGCTGATATTATAAAGGCGATAAGCCTAACACATAGTGTGAGCAGTGTAACCACTGACTCACTAGATCATATAGATTAGTTAATTATTAGTATGACGTATATGGTGCTCTACCACCTTGTGCGCCTTGGGAGGGGTTTCTGTTCTAGTTATGATGGTCCTGAATTCAGCTGTGAGGGTTGGTTGTTTCTGAGCTTTCTTATGGTTCTCCTATTCACTGTAGATCATGCTTCGGTTTTACCACAGATCTCCATCACTTCCTGATGGAATATTTGCATCCTCGTATGATTCCTACTAGGAACCCTCTTTATGAATCCTCTCTGATTCCTCCTTGGCTCCTCTGTTGGTGATTGTAGTGGAGTGGCTATCTATATCTAGGTTGCTCGCGCGAGAATGGGGATGTCTAAAGAATCTTATGAGATTAATTAAATCATTTCCTCTAAAGTTATTAATGGTCCAAACTGGGTCCTCCTATAGTCAAGCAGTGTATGCAAGTTGTATTTAACCAAGATCAAATAGACCTTCGAATAGGTGATCCTACTCCAAAACCACAACCAAACAAGGAACAGGTAGTAGAGCGTAGATCACCAATTCTGAGTCTATAAGATCGCAATTATATATAACCATGGAAGCATGCACTTCGCAACTATAGACCTTCCAGTAAAGGTCTTTTAGTTCTCATTCAAGTTTGTTATAGTGCCTAAAATACTCCTATAGTATTTTATCTTTATGTTTTGTTCTATGGATACTTTTGTATATGGAATTAGGTAAGTTTTAGACTCGTTGCAACACCACTATCACTCCCAAACACATGCTGGTTATATCTCAAATAAATATAGTTGATCAGGTTATATTTATTCCAGATATGATTACATAACTGCTTAAGTTTGACAGTAGTGTCCAACATCTAAATACTTTTGTTTGTTTTACTCTTGTTCTTCTTGTGATATTTGATCTTAGTATGTATTCTTATTAGTATACTTATCGTAAAATACTTATATTTTAAAAAGTATACTTTTAGTCAGAGCACTCCGACCCCATTGTATTTATAGCTGTATATCTTTTACTGGTTGATATACAAAGTTCACTATAAACCATGCTCTGATACCAATCTGTCACACCCCCAAACCGAAATGCCGAAAACGTTCGGGGGCGGAGGACGTCATGTACAGTATCACAACAATTGTATAATAGTAATCAAAACAATAACAACCATTGTATTAATAGTATAAGGTTTACATTACATTTGAATCATACACGATTGACTCCAAAAGTAAATAACAAGTAAAGACTCAAGCTACTATGCTCTATCTTCTTGAACCCGGTGCGTGTACCTGTCTACTAATGTCCTGAGAATACAAGTAGGTTTGAAAGAGAATCAGCATAAAGCTGGTAAGTTCATAAGCTTTTTGTTTAAGAAAACTATTCTTTGTCCTTTCGAAAAGTACGTTATGTTTCTCCAGAAAACCTTATATTTTCTAATATCTTGAATGTTAAGTAAAAATGATTCTTACTAGTTCCTCCTGCGAGTACTTAGTGTATACAAATCATATACAATTCAGATCGAACAAACAATCGACTGTGTGGTTCTGTTCCAAGCCCACAACCAAACAAGGAACGGGAAAAGAGGCGGAGACCACACATTCCACTGGTTATCAGATCTTCATGTACATAATTCTGAAGTATTCACTAGATACTTACAAAGTTAACTAAATGGTCCTTTGTTATCTGTTGAAAGTGTTCCTCAAGAAAATCCATTATTTTCTTATTGAATGCATGATTAACCAATTCTTCTTATAATTACTTAGCTCATACTAGCTATGTATAAACCAATATCGAACAGACGATTAATTGTGTGGATCTGCCCTAAGTCCACAACCAAACAAGGAACAGGAGATGAGGCGGAAACCACACATTCCATGGTTTGTCGGATATTCTTCGCACATAGCCTGGATGCATAAACTAAGGAATTACAAAATTATTAATGAATGTTCATTAGTGAAATGAATAACCGTTTGTTTATAGAGTACTAATGTTTACCCTGGAAAATCTTATATTTTCCCTAAGTGTAAGTTATTGAATTATCTGTTCCAAACCAAATAGTATAAGCATCTACCATACTTATGTTATTAAGCATTGTTCTGTTTGAAAGCCAATATGAAAACCTTTGTATGAAAACCTTTGTATGAATACCGTAGTGTGAATACCCTCATGCGATCACTTAGTACATACGAGTTATAGAAATCTGGATCGAACAGACAGTCAATTGGGTGATTCCGCCCTAAGCCCACAACCAAACAAGGAACAGGAAATGAGGCGGAGATCATGCTTCCCACTGCAAGTTGGATGTTAATTTCATATTACCCTAGTGTATATACTAAGTAATCACATAGTTACTAACCCTAGTGTCTGTTTGTTAGGTGTATTATTATGTGAACGAGTCGTTGTTTCACCTGTGGATTCTTATAACCATACTATGGACAATCAACAATATGACGTACTCGGACGTACGTCGATTAAAATGACGTTTGTCACCCTCGGTGACTGTAGCTAATAGTCAGGGTGTGGGATTGTCACTCCCGTATAGATCTATACACAAACTCATGCTCTCCCTCTCAGGAGACTCTGGTTACAAGGCGTCTCACACTGCTGGCTCTCTCAACGAATTCACGAATAATACTATGAAAACCCTTTTTGTTATGAATCCTTATAAAATAATATCTTTTAATTCACAATTCATAAGTTTGTTTCCTCTGTTCTGAAAACTGTATTTGTAATGTTTGTATTTTAACATGTTTTGTAAAACTGATTTCAAGTCTAGTGGTGATGATGTTTACCATGTATGCAATTTCTATGTTCAATGTATACTAGTGATAGGAAAATATAATAAACCAAATTATATTTTTAAACACAATATTTCTTGTGTTTTTACTTGTATTCTCCCCCTGAAAACATTAAAAACTCGGAAAAATGTAGGGGTATGAACTCACATGTAGTAAGCGTTTCGAATGAAGGTTTGCGTAAGGATAAATAGTTCCACGAATGAATTCCCGAGACACAAACGAGTCCTAAATGACATATAATGGCATATATGGGCATGTAATTAGTGTTTTGGACAACTAACATGCAAGGAAAACACCCTTAGGGACTAGGAAACACTTGAAACTAAGTGTTACAATCACATGTGATTGACGTAAAGGGGTTTGCGGCCACTCAAGAGAGTGTACGGCTAGAGAGTGTACGGCCAATGAGTGTACGGCTGTACACACTCCAAAAATGGTGACATTTGGGTCTTGATTCATAGGGATTAAATGGTTTTAGAGTTCTAATAGGTACCAAGTGTCTAGGAAGTGTTCTAGGTTCAACGTTATCACCCTAACAAGGGTGTACGGCCGTAGAAAGGGTGAACGGCCGTACACTCTTGATGATCATGAGTTTTATGGTGTTTCAAGGTTAGAATCAAGGCTTTAACATGTCTAACTAACTGATAGGGGAAGAACTCTCACTTTGGAGGTCTTTTAGGGTGTGTACGGCCAACCTATGAAGGGTTTACGGCTGTACACCCTTCAAGGTCATGAAGTTCATGTTGAAATATGAAGAATCAGGGCTTGGATCAAGAGGTCTTTCAAGTATAACAAGTTTAAGGATGAAAAACTTACGTTTTTGGAGTCTTGGGGTGTTCACAGCTGATGGTAGTTGAGAGAGAATGGGAGTGATCACGGTTGGGAGGAGGAGAAAAGAGGAGAAAATGAGCTCTACACACACACACACACACACACACACACACATATATATATATATATATATATATATATATATATATATATATATATATATATAGAGAGAGAGAGAGAGAGGGAGAGGGTGGTGTACGGTCGTAGACCTGTATACGGCCGTACACACCTTGTGAGCGGTTTTCCGGATCGATTCAATCTCTCCAACCTTAATTAAACACTAAGGTTAAAAGATCTTTGAAGAGAAAGGAAGGAATATGGTGCACATGGGGTGAGTTCACGGCCACCTTAAGTGTACGACCGTACACCCATGTGTGTGGCCGTACACACCTCTTTGATGATGTGTTTGGCTTGAATGAAACCCGATGAACTTAAAATAACCCATCCCCAGACCCAAACCTTGAATGTATTAGGCTTAGAACACTCAAACAGACCCTAAACGATGCTAAAATATAGCAGAAACGAGTCTGACTTTCAATGATCGAAGTAACTTAGAGATAGAGATTCCTGGGTTGTCGCATAAAATGGTTGGAGTTTGCACCTCACGGACTAACAAAAATCCAGGTCGACGCTTCTTGGGATGCCCTTTTGAGGTACGCAAAAGTTGTTTGGATTTCAACATAAATCTCCCATTTCATGTTACGATATGAGTTTGTTTCTTCAATTTTGAAGGGATCCAAATGTCAATTTATTGGGTGATTTGATGGTCCAATGTGTGAACGTTCAAAAGCTATTATACCTGGGCTAGTGAGCACAATCAACAAATTGAAGTCACAAAACACAAGACTCAAATGTTACCTATTATGCAGTTGGATGTTGTTTGTGTTTGTTTTGGTTTATGAGAAGTAGATTGAAGTGTAACGGTTTGAGTAGTATTTTGTTTAAGCAATGTAATATTTTGGGTAGTACTTTGTGGTAGTCTTTTGTGGTTAAAATTTAAGCAATGTGGATATGTTTTGCAACAAATTGTCAATGGTAATTATATTTGGTATTTACATTTTGACCATTCTTTTTTGTTTATGGTTTAAACATTGTCAACGGCAATTGTATGTTTTGTTGAAAGGGCACATTGGTTAAGTTCTACAATATGAAATTGTACATGAGAATAACATCACGACATTAAGCATAACATAAGCCATTACATCAAATCCAGTCTAAATTGTTCCCATACATCACAGTACACACTATCAAGTACCAAAAAAAACATCCAAATAGCTTAAACCCCAAAAAACATCAAGTACTAAACATACAATACACATAAACATAAAATTATCCCAAAAAGACACTTATACCCCTATATATATCAAAATACCTTTAAAACCCATCAGTTACCTTCTTGCCCCCTGCAACTTCTAGCATTGTGCCCTTTATTTTCGCACTTGCTGCAAGTTACTTTGATAAACTTTCTTGTAAGCTTTCCACTCCCACTAGCAACATGACTTTGACTCCCACTCCCACTAGCACCATTATCTCCCTTCTTCTGGCTTTTCTCCTCAACAGATATCTTCCTCTTTTTCTTGGGCCTTATAGACTGATTATGGTGTAGAGGAGGGGTGATTTTAATTAGATATTCACTTATAGGCCACATTGCTCGACCTTTAATAGGCTCTACCTTGTACACATAAGCTGCTTTCCATGTTTCTAGCTAGTGCACCCTGTAGGCATAAGTGTGCAGCTCTCCAACCTTCTCACCATTATCTACGTTGTCATTTAGGACTGCAATGACATGTTTACAAGGGAGTCCTGTTAATTCCCACTTCCTGCAGCTGCATACTCTTTCAACCATGTCAACAACATATTGATCCTTCCATAGCCCTTGCACTTGGTATTTGTCTGACCCATTCCATCTAGCTGTGTACTGAGATGCCCATTTGACATTCTTTTCCATGCTCTTTGTTGCATATGGGTTTAGTGGACCAACACACTTGTTTTTCACCTTTATGACATTACATATTCTTTTCATCATATACTCCGTGATGTTACCAAGCAGCTTATCAGTGGCTTGTCCCTTCCCTCAATCAATTTGCTATTAAAAACTTCACAAAGATTATTCAAAAGCATATTTGATACTACTCTACCTAAAAACACCATAATGTTGTCACAAAGGTGGCTTTTGTCATGATCAAACTTATACTAAGAAATACTACAACAAAGGGGTAAATTTGGAACTTCAATTATATACCTGTGAAGCGGCTTCTTGCCCAGTGTTGTGGGGGAATTTGCTTCAACCAATTATATGCTTCTATATCATACAAGCTGAATTCCATCATCCTATGGTTGAACTCTGAGACTGTAGTTGTTGTTGCATAATTCCACAAGTGGTCTTTGTACTCCTTAGTTCTCCATGTTTTTCTCATATTGTCACGTATATGCCTGAGACAACACCTGTGCTCAACAAATGGGTACAACTGAGAAATAACAGCCTGTAATCCCCGTGAAGGCAATAAAACATAGTTAGTCTAGTACATCCAAATATGTCAAATGTAAACAACTAATTACATACCTTTTTTCTGTCACTTATAAATGTGAAGTTTGAGTTTCAATATAGGTCTATATCATCTCCAATACACTCAAGAAACCATTTGCAACTGTTAGTGTTCTCAGTCTCAACATTAGCATAAGTTAGGGGTATATTTCATTGTTGGATTCTACCCTAAATGCAGTTAAAATTTGTCCTGGGAAAGGGCTGTTCATAAATGCCCCATCAAAACCTAGAAAATCCCTCAGGCAAGCTCTAAACCCCTTCTTCATTCCACCCAGACACACATACATCCTTTTAAAACTTCTTGAGGTAGCACTTGGGTTGGGTTCATAATCAAAATGTAACTTCAGAGTTGTATCTGGATTGGTAGACTGTAACTCCAAGATGTAATCTCTGAGAACATCATACTGCTTTTTGTAATCCCCCTGAACATGTCCTTTTTGCAGTAGATTTGGCCCTGAATACCTTGTGAATAGAGAATCCAACTTGATATTCCTTTTGCAGTTGTTCTTGAAGAGCTTTGACTGGGATTGTTGGGTTGGATTCAATATGATCAATTATCTATTTAGAAATAAACTTTGTAGTTGCAGATCTAACTTTTATTGTCTAGAGGCATCTATGTTCATGGTTGTAAGTTTTTATGAACCAAGGACTATCTACTACTGATATAGAATCTTGTATCACTCAAGGACAAGGGGTAGGTTCACCCACATGACCGTCATTAAAGGCTACAGTTCCTTTACAGAGAGCCCTTAACCTCATTTTGTCATTTTTCTTGAAGAATATATTCCTTCTCGTTTCCAGTGCATGCAATTGTATGTTTTCCTTTAATCCCTTCTTACTTTTATATTTTTGTCCTATCCTAAAAGTTACTTTGTATATCTCACATTGAGATCACCTTGTGTCTTTCCCAAATTCCTTTAATACAGCTCTCCTTTTCCTTTCTATATCAAAACCCGCATCCAGTGAATCCCATTGATCATTATCTATAACGTCCAATTCTTCTGGGTTCTGCTCACTCTCATTATCTCTATGCTTTGTTAATCTTTTTTTCAAGAAATTCTACTTTAAGATTGATATTCATGTAAAAATCCCTCATATCTACTTCTACATCAGGGATTATGTTGTCTTCATCCACCCATATTTCACTGTCCTCACTCTCATCACTTATTTCATCATTCTCTTCATCAGTCTCTGTTTTATCTTCATCTTCAATTCCATTATTAACTGCAAAATCTCTCATCTCTACATTGTCCTCACCTTCATGGACCTCATCATCTACATTCTCATCATTGATTTCATTCATTTCATTGAATTATTCGGTGACTTTCATATTAACTGTATTGTCCTCACCTTCATGGACCTCATCATCTACATTCTGTTCATCGACTTCCATATTAACTGCAAAATTAGACTGTAAAATCTGTTGGTACAACCCAAGATCAAAGTCATTAACTGCCTCATTAAATTCATTAAATCCCTGGTTAATATCATTAGCTGCATCATCCTTATTCCCACCAATCCTAAATACACCAATATCATCCATGGCCAATTTCTTAATACATGATGATAATGGTTTGTCCTTGATAAAATCCCTGGGTTGGTTATCATTTGGGGCGTTTCATATTCCTCAATCTCCTCTAATTGCTCAATAATAACTTTTCTTATAGGTTTAGGAGCCATAAAGTAAGTAAGCAAGTTAGTCATACCATGTTCAGTGTAAACCCTTATAAGTTTATGATCATTCACATACTGGGCAAGATTGAGGACATCATCATCATTTCCTAGGGCCCGTAATCCAAAATGCATGTCTCCCTTAGGCACTTGAAAATGATAATAGATAACTGGAGGAACTAAGTATCCTAACCCTTTCATAATCGCATCCAGAAAACTCTTCTATATCCACCATATCAACATATGTCACAATACCCTCAATGTAGTTAACATCTGGAAACTTTGTGAACTCACCTCCATGATGTAGCTTGATGGTAAACAGAATATGATGTCCATCTTCAAGTCAAGAGCAAAAAACAAGCTTCAGAAGGGATGATTTCTGGTAAGCAAATCAAGTAAATGATCAAAAACAAAATTACGTACCATAAACCACACTTAGGTCGAATGACGTGCTTGACAACCTTAAGTGCCACATTGGTATATGCATTAACTACGAAAGTCACTTGATCGAAGCTAACAACCTTGGTAATCAGATTCGGGTTCTTGATCTTGAGTTAATGACGAGGGAAATTGAATCGACTCACAGTTTTTAAGGACAATAAATGTGAATTATATTATCCGTATGGTGATAATTACATATGTACTCTCTTTTATTAATATTAAATAAAGGGAACAAATAGGGAATGACCAAAATACCCTCAATTTGACAAGTCAAACATATATTAACGAAAGGAAATAGACAAAGGTTAACCCTTTCTACCAATGACGCAATAAAATGAAAACTTTGGACCTGTGGTGTTAGTCCAAACTTTTTTGGACCAAAGTGGCAACTTTGAGCAAGCCACATGGACCATTTGTGCCACTTAGTCTTTAACATAAAGTTTGATATGGGGACACAAAACTTCAATTGTAGTCGGTAATAATAGTAGAAGGGTAATTCCAATTACATGAATGAATTTCTAATTATGAATGATAAATTTAATATTATTTTGTTTATTTTATAATCATTAAAATTATTATTATTTATATTTTTATTATCTAAATAAGGATCGACTTGTAAACTTTCAAACTATTTCAATATTTCAGCTTATACCTCTTAAATATGCATGTAAGTTATAAGTCATTTATTTTTATTTTTTTTTAGTTTGTATTTTTATTATTTGGACAATTCAATTTAATTTAATTTATAACTTTTAATAAGAGAGGTGGAAGGAAAAAAGAGAACGGAGGGGGGAGGCAAAGGCTATGACAACAGAGGGAGTTGGCAGTAAGAACCACTATGGTAGGAAGAGAGGTGATGGCGATCAAAACAAAGAATGATACGAGGGTGTGGCCGGACTAGGAAGTTATAGGTTCTCTCGTTGCCAGTGACCGTGATCAGAATGGAAGATGAAGGGGAAGATGAAGGGGTGTCACAAGTAGAAGGTTTGGGGTGGGATCAAAAGACGTACAACAGGAGACGAAAGATGCATAATGACTGGGATGCATCTAGCAATTTAGGGCTTTTATTCATTTATTTATTAATTACATAATTGGTCCTTATAATTTATGAAATAAACAAATAATAGAAAAAGAAGGAAGGGGTACGTGAAAATGACAAAATTACCCTCATATGAGAGGCATGTGATGGGGTTTAATGGATGAAAAGTCATGATTTTAGTAAAAAGGACCATTAAAGCAAGTTTTGGAAACCATAAAGATCATTTTTGTCAAAAAAAATAAATAAATAAATAATAAAGACTGAATTTGTGACATTTGATACATTAAATGGACCATTTATATAATTTTATCAAATAAATATGTTGCATTGTATCATACGTTTAGTTTTAAAATCAAAGTATAAAATTATAAAGTCTATAGGTATTTTTTTAGTAAAGTTCAAGAGGTTTTTTTTGATGTTTTTAATTAATTAAGATTATTATATATTTTTATTTATATATCTCAAATTCGAGTTTAAAGTAAAATTTAAAAAATTAAAGGTGTCTTTTAAAATATTTTTTATCTTAAAGGGGTCAAATGAAAATAATAAAAAACATAAGGATCTATGACATAAAGTGATGTAATGGGCTCTCTAACTTTTATGCAAATTATGACGTATACACGATAAAGCTGTCCGGAGTGGCTATACAAACCTACACGTGATGTTGAGTTGCCACTCTTGGAGATGCGTGAACACCGCCCTTAGGGTCGATGCTCTTGCTATGGCATGAGTCCAAAGACAGAATGAAACGTCTAATGGGAGAAGAGGAAAGTGGCAATGGTCATTTTGACCAATTTGTATCCGTTGCACATTAAAAAAAATAAAAAATCTTTTTTCAATTTAAAAACCTATCAACTTCACCTATAAATACCGTATATTTTACTAACATTTTACACTACAAAAAAAACACTCTTCTCATATATTTTTTACCTTCTACCTATGGATTCAAACCAAAATACCCCACTTACTCCAAACACCCCAAACATTCCAAATGATCAATTTGCAAATCTTAGTTACATGCAATTGATAACATCTCAAATCCAACAACAACATCTATTCACCAATCTTTCATACCACCCACGATACCACCAACAACAACAACCATCACAATTTAATCAACCCCAATTTCAAGCCTTTTGTCCCACCCTCGAACCAGGACGGCGGAAACGTCCAGGGGCGGATGACGTCATTGTGTAGTATCATAACAATTGAATATAAATGAAACATAGCAAACCAAACGACATATGTTGAGATAACAAACTTACATTGTTCACATATTGTATTTGTTCATAAGTTACACAAAAGTGACATAAAAGTAAGAAAATACAAAATGCAGCAATCTGGTTCTCAAGGACTAAGATACATGCTTACTGGTTCCATGATAATACAAGTCATTTTGAAAAACGTCAACATTGAATGTTGGGAGTTCATAAGCATATTTGTATGAAAAGATTTGTAACATCTTTGTTTAAAAATGATTTGCATAACTCCTAAAATTCCGATATTTTCTATAAAAATGATTTGTAAGACTAAACAAAATGTATCTATGCATATCCATTGGTTCTTTCCTTTGTAATTGTAAAGTGTATGTTCCCAGAAAATCCAATATTTTATGTTGTATGAAAATTGTAGTCTTACACCCTAAGACCATAAATGTATGCAATAGTGTACTGAAGGGTAGTATGCAGTTTTATATTTTAATACAACCGGTGAAGTGAAAACTTCCCGTAAACTAAGATAGTGTTTTTAATCCCTAAGTGAGTTATTATAACCATGCTTGATGTGACTAGTGGCATGTACGACGTTCTTCAGGCGTCAGAATCGGTAAGATATTTGTCACCCTAGACTGGCATGTCTAGCTGTAGCGAACAGCTTAGGTGTGGGGTTGTCAATCCCCGTATAGATCTATACACAACTATCTCGCTCTCCCTCCAGGAGACTCTGGCTATAATACAAGACTTAAAATATACGCTAGGTCGGTACGGTGAAGAGCGTGTCTCACTAGAGCATTAACGGATTTACGCGAACTACGACTCCCTTGTATTGTATAACGAAATGTTTTCACTATTGAAAATTCATGACGGTTGTTTTATGACACGTGTTTTATGAGTTCATGACATACGTTTTATTATCTACGTTGTATAAGTTTTATGACATGCAGTTTACGACACGCGTTTTATGAATATCATACATACGTTTTATGACATGTGTTTTATGACGCGCAAATTGTACTGTCATCAAGTTGTTTTGTATTCCATTTTGTGTAAACTATTTATAGCATTTTATATAAATAGTCAATGGTGAATATGTCTAGTGGTAATATATGTTTGAAAGATAACGTAATATGCTTGGGTTTAACCCCATCAAAATAGTGACGACAATAATCACGACCATTTTTACTAGAAAAGTTATACTTATCAAAAATACAAAACTTTGTAGTTTTTGCACTTCTTATGTTTTACCGGTTAAATGTTAGTATCACCAAAAATAGTTTATGTTTATCAAACTACTTTATCAACTTTATGAGTCACGATTTTTATAATAACATGGAGTCTTCAACATCTTTTTACCAACAATTTATACAAATTTTAAATTTGTAATAGTGAGACTCGTAAGCATCCAAAGATCAACATATATATATATATATATATATATATATATATATATATATATATATATATATATATATATATATATATATATATATATATATATATATATATATATATAGTAGGCGAATGCCCGCGCGTTGCGTGGGATATAAAAAAAATATTTTATATTAAAAATAACTAAATCATTGTTATTAACAATTAAATAATAATTTCATAAAAAATATAAAAAATGATTTTTAGTATTGTTATTATGTTGAACTATATTATAAGAGATAAGGTTGGAACTTGAAGTTGTTTTGCATATACAAAGTTATATGATTAAAATAGAAAAAAAAATTAATTTTTAAAAATAAATAAATCGTTATTGTTATCTATTAAATAATAATTTCATATTAAATTAAAACGTTTATATTAAATATTATCATTATGTAGAAAATACGATAATAGAGACATCTTTTTATCTATCTTAAATTTTATCATTCTGTACAACATATGATAATAGAGACAACTTTTTATCTTAAATAGTAAAAAAAAAAATGTTTTGTATCATAAATATTATCATAATTATGTAGAACATATGATAATAGTGACGTCTTTTATAAGGTTAAAACTTTAAATTGTATTACATACATGGTTGTAAAACTTGGCTAACACAACCAAATACTCGGCATGTTACTTAAACCCGGCCTCCAATGGAAGCGAGTTTGCCTAACTCAGCCAGAAGACACTCGGATACTTATTAAACTCGATCCAAATCTAAAAGATACGGTCCAAAATCATTTTCAAAATTCTGAAATTTAATTGGTCATTTGTCGACAAAGACAATCTCACCAAAGAATACACTCAACGTCCTACAAAGTTAGATGCAAGGAATATCTCATGGCTTAGTCCCTGTGAAATATTTCACAACCTTTCCTATTTATAGATGAGAATACATTCTCTTGTTTACTCTCACGATCAATGTGGGATGAATACATTTTAATTAAACTCATTTCTTTATTTGCCAATAATTTCATTTTGTTAAATAAAATATTAAATAATAAAAATAAAACGTTATCCAGAAAATTTATTGTTCAATAGTTCCATTTTTCAGTAATCTCGCAAGTTGCTATAAAAATTAAGTTTTTATTGAATAACTTTTTATTAAATCCTAAAATCATAAATTCAGTTAGGTACTTAATATAGAAAGTTTGTTTATATGTATTTTCATGATTCAAAATGTCATTATAAAATGAATTCATTTATAAAATATAATCGAGTATATATTTCATGCTTTTGAATCAAAGTGATTTTTCAAACAATTATAATTTTATGTTTAGGTAGATTTTTTTATATTTATATAACATTATGTAACTTATAATATTATTATAAACAATTTGAATAATCATGAGAGTTTCAAATGTATGTGGTGAAAGGAAAATGCTTCATTTATCGGTCCAAATTGATCAAACTCGGACCGATTCAACTTAATATACCAAACTACATAACGTTTTTTCTATTGAAACCCGGTTTGTATATATTTTGTGTTTTTGAATCAAATTTATTTTTCAAACAATTATAATTTTATGTTTAGGTAACTTATTTATAATATTATTAGAAACAATTTGAAAAATCATGGGAGTTTCAAATGTATGTGCTGAAAGGAAAATGCTTCCTTTATCGGTCCAAATTGATCAAACTTAGACCGATTCAACTCAATATACCAAACTACATAACGATTTTTCAACTGAAACTCTGTTTGAACCTAAAAAAATCTTGTTCAAAACCATTTTCGGGATTCTAAAACTTAAATGGACAGTTTCCAATAAAGACAATCTCACCAAAGAATACCCTCAACACCCTAAAAAGGTAGGCATAAGGAAGTTCTCATGGTTTGGTCCATTTGAAACATTTCACAACCTTTCCTATTTATAGAAGAGGAAACGTTCTCTTGTTTACTCTCACCATCGATGTGGGATGAAGACATTGTAATAAAACACGTTTTCTTGTTAATAAAACATTATTCAACTTATTTAGTAAAACACCCTTTCTCTTGTTTACCCTTTCTTTATTGTTCAATAGTTCCATTTTCTATAATCTCGTAATTTGCTATCCAAAAAAGTAAGTTTTTATTGAATAACTTTTTGTTCAATTCTAAAATCATAAATTCAGTTAGGTACTTAATATAGAAAGTTTGTTTATATGTATTTTCAAGATTCAAAAGTTCATTATAAAAAAAATTCATTTATAAAATATAATCTACGTATATATTTCGTGCTTTTGATCAAATCGAATTTTCAAACAATTATAATTTTATGTTGGGAAATCTTCAGAAAAGTCCCAATATTTACGGAAAAGTTACACTTAAGTCCCAAGATTTTTTTTTGAACGAAAAAGTCTTGAAAACCGGCAAAAATTTGCAGTTTGACATTTTTTGTCCGGTTGAAACCGGTACCAAATTAATTTGGGACTATTTCGTAAACTAACCCAAATTATTGGCACTTTTCTGTAAACAAAAAATATTAGGACTTTTCTGTAACAAAAATATTAGGACTTTTCTAAAAAGAAAACCCTTATTATTATTATTATTATTATTATTATTATTATTATTATTATTATTATTATTATTATTATTATTATTATTAAAAATATAAATAAGAATATTATTTTTTGAACTTGTTATTATTAATATTGTTACTAATACATATAAATGCATTTAAATGAAAAAATAATATTAATGACATTGTTTAAGGGTGGAGGTGGAGGTGGAGGAGATGATGATGCTTTTAGCATTGAAATCGTGAATGTCTGCTTGTATATTTTTACTTTGTATATGATCATTTCACATTTGTTATTATTGTTTTCAATTCAGAATATTAATACTTAACGATTTAAAAGAAGTTGCATATTTGTAAAATTGTTTATAAATAGTTTAAGGTAGAAGGGTTTCTCACTTTGTATATAAAATTGTTTAAGGTAGAAGAATTATTTTCCAAATCCAACAAATCCACTACAAACATCTACATAGGTAACCCATATCAAAATTTAAAAGTATTAATTACAATATCTTGTTTAATAAAAAGTAATAGGAATAATTCAAAAGTATTAATCCAAAAAACATGTCATATTACTTTTTATTAAACAAGATATTGTAATTAATATTTTTGAATTTTGATATGGGCTACCTATGTAGATGTTTGTAGTGGATCTGTTGGATTTGGAAAGTAATCCTTCTACCTTAAACATGTTTATATACAAAGTGAGAAATCCTTCTACCTTAAACTATTTATAAACAATTTTACAAATATGCAACTTCTTTTAAATTGTTAAGTATTATTATTCTGAATTACAAACAATAATAACAAATGTGAAATTGTGACATCCTTTCACAGCCAGAAAAGACCGATATTAATAATAACAAATTTGAATTAAAAACAATAACTTCTTTTAAATTGTTAAATTGTTAAGTATTATTATTCTGAGTTAAGTATTCTTATTTATATTTTTAATAATAATAATAATAATAATATGACTGTTGTTTGTAGAAAAGTCCTAATATTTTTGTTTACAGAAAAGTCCTAATATTTTTTGTTTACAGAGAAGTCCCAATATTTTGGGTTAGTTTACGAAATAGTCCCAAATTAATTTTTGACCGGTTTCAACCGGTCAAAAAGGGTCAAACTGCAAATTTTTGCCGGTTTTCAGGACTTTTTCGTTCAAAAAAAAAATATTGAGACTAAAGTGTAACTTTTGCGTAAATATTGGGACTTTTCTGAAGATTTCCCTTTTATGTTTAGGTAGATGTTTTTTTATATTTATATAACATTATGTAACTTTTTTAAAATATCATTGGAAACAATTTGAAAAATTATGGGAGTTTCAAATGTATGTAGTGAAAGGAAAATGCTTCTTTTATGGTCCAAATAGATCAAACTCGGATCGATTCAACTAAATATACCAAACTACATATTTTTTTTTCTAGTGAAACCCGGTTTGTATATATTTCGTGCTTTTGAATTAAAGTGATTTTTCAAAAAGTTATAATTTTAGGTTTAGGTAGATGCTTTTTTATATTTATATAAAATTATGTAACTTATTTATAATATTATTAGAAATAATTTGAAAAATCATGGGAGTTTCAAATGTTTGTTGTGAAAGGAAAATGATTCCTTTATCGGTCCAAATTGATCCAGCTCCGGTTCAACTCAATATACCCAACTACATAATTTTTTTCTAACTGAAACACGGTTTAAACCTGAAAAAATTTGGTTCAAAACCATTTTTTGAATTCTAAAAGTTAACTGGACACTTGCCAATATAGACAATCTCACCAAATAATACCTTCAAAATCCTATAAAGGTAGGCATGAGGAAGTTCTCATGGTTTGGTCCCTTTGAAACATTTCACAACATTTCCTATTTATAGAAGAGGAAACATTCTCTTGTTTACTCTCACCATCAATGTGGGATGAAGACATTGTAATAAAACACCATTTCTTGTTTATAGAACATTATTTAACTTATTTATAATATTATTGTAAAGAAATTGAAAAGTCATGGGAGTTTCAAATGAATGTGGTGAAAGGAAGTTAAAAAAGGGGGTTTCAAATGCATGAGATTCAAGAAAAAATGCTAGCTTTATAAGTATGTATGATTATATATATATATATATATATATATATATATATATATATATATATATATATATATATATATATATATATATATATGTTTTTGTTATATTTAAGTATCTCGACCCATAAACATGATTTTTGTGTTATGAAAATAATAATAACCATCTATATCTCGATGTTTATGTAGTGAGTGAGTAGTATCAACTTTTTATACATGAACTTGTTCCATATTCAAGCAATCAACCATAGAGCATGCAAATGCAAAAGGACAAACACACTTAGACTTATATAAACCATATAAATCACGATTTTAATGAGCATATGTATGATAATCTTTAACATTCCATGCACATTTTAAATCACAAACAAGTTGGTGCATGCAAATATCCATTGGGCAAACATATTTTGACTTGTATTCCCCCCCCCCCCCCTCTAAAAGCATGTAAAACTCGAAAATAATGGGGGTATGAAGCTCACATTGGTTGTTTTCGTGAGTTGTAGGAAGGTGGAGAAGTGGTTTCGAGTCTAGCCTTGCACAAGCTTGAAGGTTACATAAAAAAGTTGTTTGTACATGAATACCATTTTGACCCTGAATTTGCCAGATTCCTTTCAACAACCTTCTCTGCAATTTCAACCCCAAACTTCTCAACGTCAACAATTTCACGCACAATCTTCACAACCATCTCAAGTTCCATTATCTTAATCCCAACCTATAAATCTCGAGAAAGTGACGATGACGAACGTGTTTTTAAAATTCAACAAGTTCTCGAAAAATATCGCTACTAGATTCTATGTTTTTATATTTTTTAGTAATTTAGGTTTTATTTTCTATGTTTTAGTAATTTAGTTTTAATTTTCTATTTTTTTTAGGTTTATTTTTCTATTTTTTTAATTAATGTAATGTGGTTTCAATTATTGCAAAATATTTTATTATGTTTTATATTATGTTTTTTATTTAATTTAATCATAAAATTATAAAAAATAAAAATAATAATAAAATTGTGAAGTGGTAACCATTTTCAATGTCGAGTGAGTTGGTGGTGGGTTGTTAGTGGAGCTAACATGTCGCTGAGTTGGAGTGCATTTCCGGTGGCTTGAGTTGACTGTGACCACTCCCTGCCTAATTATTGTGAATTTATTTCATGTTGCACATTCTTGGAAACTGTAATAAATGCAGTGAATTTATTTCTTAATTTTTCTAGAAAACGCGGTTTACAACCATCGCTATATGAGTTTTATATAGGCCCCTCGAATAATATTTATTAATTAAATGAAAATAAATATCTCTTCATGGGAACAAAGATCAATGTCTGTTTGACCACAAAGAAGATATAAGAATTCCCTTTCCACTACTAGAAAAATTAAAAATACCTACGATATTTTCCTACGGAAATATTCCGTCGGAAAATATCGACGGAATACCTACGGAATTCCGACAGAAAACGATGCCCTAAAATACTGACAATATTGTGACGGAATACCTACAGAATACTGACGGAAGACAAATCCGTCGGAAATCCGTCGGTAAATACCGACGGAATAGCTACGGAACTGACAAAAAGACTAATTTGTTTATTTTCCGTCACAAATCCATCGCTAAATAGTAATTTATTAATTTTTTACTATTATTATTATTATTATTATTTATTATTATTATTATTATTATTATTATTATTATTATTATTATTATTTCCGTTATTTTTATTATTATGTCCTACGGATTACCTACGATTCTTTTTTTATTTTCGACATTTCGGGCACCGGACGTCGTTTTTTTTCGCTTTGTTTTTTTCGCATCTCTATTATAAATGATTATCTATAGTTTTCCCAACTTATACCTGATACCTAGATGTTTATAGTGACGTACTCATTTTGATCGGTTACACATTTCACACTTTAAAATTACAATCACATTAACATATGTACATATACATACCTACACATACACATTGACATATCCATTCATATATGCCCATAGAAACATAAATTCATATATACCCATACCTATAGAAACATACATTCTTAGACACACATTCACACATACACATAGATTCATATACATACATACACATATATTCATACATAAACACATTGACCAACCTCTATAAATGTATGTGTCTATGGTTATATGTGAATGTTTGTGTAATTGTGTATGTGTATGTATGTATATGTACATATGTGTGTATGTATGTGAAAGGAGTAACTGTGCGAAAGGAGTAACGGATCTAAAGGTGCACGTGGTTATACACACATATATTAGGTATAATTTGGTGATAGTATAGATAATCATGTGAAAGAGAGGTTTGAAAAAAACGAAGCGAAAAAAACAACGTCCGGTGCCCGAAATGTCGAAAAAAAAAAAAATCAATAGGTAATCCGTAGGAAATTACCGACCGAATAGCGACGGACAGCCCCATCCGTAGGTACGGATTACCTACGGATGGGGCTGTCCGTCGCTATTCCGTCGGTAATTTCCTACGGATTACCTACGGATTTTTTTTATTTTCGACATTTCGGGCACCGGACGTTGTTTTTTTCTCTTCGTTTTTTTCATACCTCTCTTATACATGATTATCTATAGTTTTTCCAAATTATACCTGATACCTAGATGTTTAAAGTGGCGTACTCATTTTGATCGGTTACACATTTCACACTTTAAAATTACAATCACATTAACATATGTACATATACATACATACACATACACATTGACATATACATTCATATATGCCCATAGAAACATAAATTCATATATACCCATAGAAACGTACATTCACACATACATTCTTAGACACATAAAATAAGAGGATCTCTCTCTCATGGCCATGACTGCTAGAGTTCAATTGTAGTTTTCTCTAATATATAATAAACGATAATGATGTTTATTAACAATTTAAAATGAGATATTATTCGTTGAGACTTAATAGTCGACGTGTAGTTATAATAATACAATTTATTTTAAATGAGATGTTTATTAACGATAATACATACACATTGTTATGTTTATATTATTATTATTTTCTTTTATATTTATAATATTTTTATTTTGATTATTGTTTTTATTTTTATAATAATAAATATAATTATAATAATACAATTTATTTTAAAAAAGAGAATGCAAATGAGATTTTATTTTATGTTTTGTTTTTATTTTTATTTTAATTTTGGTTGGAACGGTGACTTCACGAAAAAAATCAAATACACCCGCTTAATTCTCTAAATATTTTAGAACTCCCTCTTTTTCTTAACTTTCCCTCTATTCCTCTTTCTCATCAATAATCTCTCATGTCGCCCTCCTTCTCGTTCGGTCTCCTGCTCTCACATCTGCAATCTCCATCATCGATTCCACTTACACGACCGGCCTGCCGCCACTCGACCAAAGCTCCGACTTGCTGGAACGTCTCACCACCGCTGTCACCGCCAATTCAGGAAGACTGGAAGACGATGCTCACCAAACCCTCATCGATCTGCCTCGTCTCTCTCTCTCTCTCTCTCTCTCTCTCTCGCTCTCTCTCTTCTGATATTACATGGGAAGACTTCACTGCCACCGATCCACCATCGTAGGTCAACAACCATCGTCACTTGGGCTCCAACTCCTATCTCCCACCGCCATCAGATTATCGATTAACGAGAAATAGCACAACAGTTACAAGTAGGTGAAGCACCAGTCGAGTTTGTAGTTCGTATCTTGTAACCCTCTCGTCAAAGTCGTAACCCACGTTGTTCACCCATCACTCATCATTGTTCAATTAGCTATCTCTTTTCAACCATAGACCATACCCGCTCAATCGAAGGTTCAATGTGTAACAAGTCTTTATCAGGTCAGATTCTTACTGTTGTGAAGTTTAATTTCTCGATTATTGAATTTGTTATTGTGTTAATATCTTGAGTTTGTTGCATTGAAATATGTTATTGTGTTAGTTTGTCTATTCTTTGAGTATTGCATCTATTAACATCTATGTGAAGTTTAATTTGTCGATTCACTCATGTCTATTCATTGAGTATTACATCTGTTAGCCTATTACTTCCATCTGTATTGTGTAATTAAGAGTCAAAGCAAGCTAGAATTGATATCTCAATTGTTTTGCATTTGTTGCTTCCCCTGTTTAACTGAGATCAGATCACATGGTTTGTGCTTTGTGGTTTGTTGAAGATACAATAATTATAAGTTTATTTTTATTTTTGGTGTAATCATAAGTTCATTGTAAATTGTAATCAGAAGTTCATTGACCTTACACAATTACAGTAATCAGATTGTTATTGATTGGTTTTTATTGATTTATTTTTGGTGTTGACTCAAAACTTGAGAATTTTTTTGGTAGTGTAACAATGAGGAACCCTGACTTTGAAAGAGGAGGAGCTACAATGATATTTTTTATCTGTTAACATTACCCAAAATGATTTGCTAATAAGATGATATTTTTCACTACTATGCACATTAGTAATTAATACTTATTTTCACATTGTTTTCAGGTAAGCTTTTACATTGTTAGTTTGATTCAAGATTGTGGCTCCATTTCACTATTTCAGTGGATAATACTTGCAATATTTGTGGGACAATAGTTGCAAGATAGAGGGCCAAAGTAAGAAGGGAAGACAAGGTTAGAAAGAAAGAACCATTTTATGTTTCTTGTTTGTTGGGCATGCTTTTTAGTCAAGTTACTACATCTTGACTAGTAACTTCTATCATCAAAAGAAATATGGACATGATTCTATTAAAAAATCACTGAAACATTGCAATTGCTTGTCAAATATATAAGTACATTGTCCAAATTGACAGCGGACGTGAAGTATATTGTTATTCTCTACAATTTCCATTTTTTCCATGTCTTTATTTTATAAATGATTGATGTATTGAATCTGCGGTTGTTTTACAGGTCATCAACCAAGGGCTTAAGAATTATAAAAACTTATATTCGCTTGTAGATTTGCTCATGTAAGTGGTCATTCATTTTTATGATTTTTGATGTAAATTAAGTACAAGGAATATTTTATACAAAGTAGGATAAGAGAAGTGAAATGCATTGTATTTGTATGAATTATATTGACTTGTATTTAAGATATTTTTGTGAAATACATTGTATTTGTTTGACTTATATTGGTTGAATAAGAATTTTATTATAAGGTTATTCTATTGGGTTTTTTCTGCATTTTAGACAGAAAAAACTGATTTTTTTAAAATTTTTTTTTTACTAATTTAGTGACGGATTACTGACCGAAATTCCGTAAGTAAATATTCTGTCGGAATTCCGTTGGTAAGTTGGTCAAACCAGGTTCTGTTGCTATTCCGTAGGAAATCTGTCGGTAAAACATTTCGTAGGTATTCCGTTGGTAAATTACCTACGGAAAAGTGTCGTCGGTATTCCGTAGGTAATCCATCACAATTCCGTCGGTAAAATTTACCCACGAGTGTTTATGCTACGGCCTGTTTTCCGTCGCAAATCCGTAGGTAACACCCTATACCTACGGAATACCTACGGATTTTGCGGTAGGTATTTTCAGATTTTCTATTAAAGGTGTCTTTTAAAATATTTTTTATCTTAAAGGGGTCAAATGAAAATAATAAAAAACATAAGGATCTATGACATAAAGTGATGTAATGGGCTCTCTAACTTTTATGCAAATAATTATGACGTATACACGATAAAGCTGTCCGGAGTGGCTATACAAACCCACACTTGATGTTGAGTTGCCACTCTTGGAGATGCGTGAACACCACCCTTAGGGTTGATGCTCTGGCTATGACATGAGTCCAAAGGCAGAATGAAACGTCCAATGGGAGAAGAGGAAAGTGGCAATGGTCATTTAGACCAATTTGTATCCGTTGCACATTAAAAAAAATAAAAAATCTTTTTTCAATTTAAAAACCTATCAACTTCACCTATAAATACGGTATATTTTACTAACATTTTACACTACAAAAAAACACACTCTTCTCATATATTTTTTTTACCTTCTACCTATGGATTCAAACCAAAATACCCCACTTACTCCAAACACCCCAAACATTCCAAATGATCAATTTGCAAATCTTAGTTACATGCAATTGATAACATCTCCAATCCAACAACAACATATATTCACCAATCTTTAATACCACCCACACTACCACCAACAACAACCATCACAATTTAATCAACCCCAATTTCAAGCCTTTTGTCCCACCCCCGAACCAGGACGGCGGAAACGTCCAGGGGCGGATGACATCGTTGTGTAGTATCATAACAATTGAATATAAATGAAACATAGCAAACCAAACGACATACGTTGAGATGACAAACTTACATTGTTTACATATTGTATTTGTTCATAAGTTACACAAAAGTGACATAAAAGTAAGAAAATCCAAAATGCAACAATCTGGTTCTCAAGGATTGAGATACATGCTTACTGGTTCCTGATAATACAAGTCATTTTGAAAAACGTCAACATTGAATGTTGGGAGTTCATAAGCATATTTGTATGAAAAGATTTGTAACATCTTTGTTTAAAAATGATTTGCATAACTCCAAAAAATCTGATATTTTCTATAAAAATGATTTGTAAGACTAAACAAAATGTATCTATGCATATCCATTGTTTCTTTCCTTTGTAATTGTAAAGTGTATGTTCCCAGAAAATCCAATATTTTCTGTTGTATGAAAATTGTAGTCTTACACCCTAAGACCAGAAATGTATGCAATAGTGTACTGAAGGGTAGTATGCAGTTTTATATTTTAATACAACCGGTGAAGTGAAAACTTCCCGTAAACCAAGATAGTGTTGTTAATCCCTAAGTGAGTTATTATAACCATGCTTGATGTGACTAGTGGCATGTACGACGTTCTTCAGGCGTCAGAATCGGTAAGATATTTGTTACCCTAGACTGGCCTGTCTAGCTGTAGCGAACAACTCAGGTGTGGGGTTGTCAATCCCCGTATAGATCTATACACAACTATCTCGCTCTCCCTCTAGGAGACTCTGGCTATAATACAAGACTTAAAATGTACGCTAGGTAGGTACGGTGAAGAGAGTGTCTCACTAGAGCATTAACGGATTTACGCGAACTACGACTCCCTTGTATTGTATAACGAAATGTTTTCACTATTGAAAATTCATGACGGTTGTTTTATGACACGTGTTTTATGAGTTCATGACATACGTTTTATTATCTACGTTGTATAAGTTTTATGACATGCAGTTTACGACACACGTTTTATGAATATCATACATACGTTTTATGACATGTGCTTTATGACGCGCAAACTGTACTGTCATCAAGTTGTTTTGTATTCCATTTTGTGTAAACTATTTATAGCATTTTATATAAATAGTCAATGGTGAATATGTCTAGTGGTAATATATGTTTGAAAGATAACGTAATATGCTTGGGTTTAACCCCATCAAAATAGTGACGACAATAATAACGACTATTTTTACTAGAAAAGCTATATTTATCAAAAATACAAAACTTTGTAGTTTTTGCACTTCTTATGTTTTACCGGTTAAATGTTAGTATCACCAAAAATAGTTTATGTTTATCAAACTACTATATCAACTTTATGAGTCACGATTTTTATAATAACACGGAGTCTTCAACATCTTTTTACCAACAATTTATACAAATTTTAAATTTGTAATAGTGACACTCGTAAGCATCCAAAGATCAACATATTTGAACACACACACACACACACACACATATATATATATATATATATATATATATATATATATATATATATATATATATATATATGTTTTTGTTATATTTAAGTATCTCGACCCATAAACATGATTTTTGTGTTATGAAAATAATAATAACCATCTATATCTCGATGTTTATGTAGTGAGTGAGTAGTATCAACTTTTTATACATGAACTTGTTCCATATTCAAGCAATCAACCATAGAGCATGCAAATGTCAAAAGGACAAACACACTTAGACTTATATAAACCATATAAATCACGATTTTAATGAGCATATGTATGATAATCTTTAACATTCCATGCACATTTTAAATCACAAACAAGTTGGTGCATGCAAATATCTATTGGGTAAACATATTTTGACTTGTATCCCCCTCCCCCCCCCCTCTAAAAGCATGTAAAACTCGAAAATAATGGGGGTATGAAGCTCACATTGGTTGTTTTTGTGAGTTGTAGGAAGGTGGAGAAGTGGTTTCGAGTCTAGCCTTGCACAAGCTTGAAGGTTACATAAAAAAGTTGTTTGTACATGAATACCATTTTGACCCTGAATTTGCCAGATTCCTTTCAACAACCTTCTCTGCAATTTCAACCCCAAACTTCTCAACGTCAACAATTTCACACACAATCTTTACAACCATCTCAAGTTCCATTATCTTAATCCCAACCTATAAATCTCGAGAAAATGACGACGACGAACGGGTTTTTAAAATTCAACAAGTTCTCGAAAAATATCGCTACTAGATTCTATGTTTTTATATTTTTTAGTAATTTAGGTTTTATTTTCTATGTTTTAGTAATTTAGTTTTAATTTTCTATTTTTTTTAGGTTTATTTTTCTATGTTTTTTAATTAATGTAATGTGGTTTCAATTATTGCAAAATATTTTATTATGTTTTATATTATGTTTTTTATTTAATTTAATCATAAAATTATAAAAAATAATAAAAATAATAAAATTGTGAAGTGGTAACCATTTTCAATGTCGAGTGAGTTGGTGGTGGGTTGTTAGTGGAGCTAACATGTCGCTGAGTTGGAGTGCATTTCCGGTGGCTTGAGTTGACTGTGACCACTCCCTGCCTAATTATTGTGAATTTATTTCATGTTGCACTTTCCTGGAAACTGCAACAAATGCAGTGAATTTATTTCTTAATTTTTCTAGAAAACGCGGTTTACAACCATCGCTATATGACTTTTATATAGGCCCCTCGAATAATATTTATTAATTAAATGAAAATAAATATCTCTTCATGGTTCATGGGAAGAAAGATCAATGTATGTTTGACCACAAAGAAGGGATAAGAATTCCCTTTCACGCTGTGAAGCACCTGCAAATAATTGTCTTAGATGATATATATCATATATTAAAACAATTGCAACCAGAATCTGGTCGTAACTCACATCAGTAATTATGTTTACTGGTCATGAGGTTGAGTCCTCCTCAACCTTAGAATGGCCACAACCATGTCGCCGGCTTACCTTTCCAGAGATTCAACTAGCAACCCAAAACTTCGATGAGTCATTGGTGATCGGCCGTGGTGGGTTTGGAAAAGTTTACAGAGGAACCATCATTAGTGAGGCAAGGCTTTTAGTTGTTGCCATCAAGAGGTTAGATTCAACTTCTAACCAAGGAGAAGTAGAGTTTTGGGCAGAAGTTGAGACGCTTTCTAAGTTAAGGCACTGTCACTTGGTGTCTTTGATTGGTTATTGCACTGATGGGACCGAAAGAATCCTTGTTTATGATTATATGCCCCATGGAACCCTTGAAGATCATCTCCACAAACTTCAAACTCCTCTACCTTGGATGCTACGACTCAATATATGCATAGGGGCAGCTCGTGGGTTAAATTATCTTCACACTGGTACAGGAATTAAGCATGGAGTTATACACCGTGATGTGAAAAGCTCAAATATATTGTTACATAAAACATGGGCAGCTAAGATTTCTGACTTTGGATTGTCCAAGATAGGTCCAACAAATCAGCAGTTCACACACGTAAGCACTGTTGTGAAAGGAACATTTGGATATCTAGATCCAGATTACTTCTCAACCGGTAGGTTGACAAGAAAATCCGATGTGTATGCGTTTGGTGTAGTAATGTTTGAAGTACTTTGTGGGAAACGAGCAGTGGATGAAAGTCTTGATGAGGATCACTGGGGTTTAGCAAGATGGGCTCAAGATTCTGTGAAAGAAGGTAGGCTAAAGCAAATTGTTGATGTAAATATAAGGGAGAGAATATCACCTAAATGTTTAAAGGAGTTCTCAAGGCTTGCAGAACGGTGTTTAAATAGCCATCCAAAGCAACGTCCTACAATGGCTGAGGTTATGGTCGGACTCGAGTCTATACTAGTTTTACAGGAGAAAACCAATAATACATTGCACCCTGCAAGCATGACCATATTCGGTAGAAAGATGCCACTGTTTCTCTTCCAGTCAAATGGGGAAATCCATGGTATGATTCTCTGTTCATCATTAAAATATTCAGTTATTCAGTTAATTTATATATATATATATATATATATATATATATATATATATATATATATATATATATATATATATATATATATATATGCAATTTCTAGCTGTACGGTTACAGATCATCATTTACTCTGTGTTTTGTTCTGGACTCTTGCTCCCTTACAGATATATGATTGCTTCATCTATTTTTATTCCTGTAAACTAGACCAATTCACTTCTCGTTAACATGATTGATAGTTACACACCTTTCAAATATTTCTTAAACAAAATGGGGATATAAATTTAAAGCATTTTAATAAAGGTTAAGCAGATCAAGGCGTTTGAGTGAAACACCTTTGACATTGCAACATTTTCAAAAAGTTCTACATTGAAACCACAAGACAAAGTGGTGAGATTTGAATAGAAAAAAGAGTGCATTTGAAGGGGTCCCAAATGAAATGGCTTTTATGTCTTTTTCAAAAGGTTAAGTGGATGAATCTTTTTAATTTTTTCTGCGTCGTTTTAATGGTATGACGTATTGTTAGGAATACACGAGAATATACAAAGACACAATATTTAACGTGGTTCGGTCAATGTTGAAAGCATGAGTTTCCCCTTGATTGATTTTGTGCAATATATATATATATATATATATATATATATATATATATATATATATATATATATATATATATATAGGTTCTATGGAAAACAAAAAACCCTAAAAATAAAAAAAATGCATAAAAAAATACTTAAAGATCACAAAACTTTTTTTTTTTTAATTTTTTATGAAAAAATTGCAGCTTTTACTTTAAATTCGTTGAAATTTTTTTTTGAAAAAAAACCAATTTAAAAAAATAAAATAAAATAAAAATAAAAAATTGATTTATTATTTTTTTTAGCGATTTTATTAAAAAACCTGCGATTTTCTATAAAAAAATAAAAAAAAAAGTTTTGTGATCTCTAAGTATTTTTTTATGTATTTTTATGATTTTTTGGGTTTTTTTGTTTTCCAAATAACCCTTCCCTATATATATATATATATATATATATATATATATATATATATATATATATATATATATAGGCCTAGGTTATTCTATTCAAATTAATTATTGTGTTATTGTATGCATAAATGTGGGCCAATCATTTTATTTATTTTAAGAAAGTGATTAATACATATTATTTAATTAAATATAATTGAAAAATACCATCTAATTTAACTAGAAGGGTATTTTAGTCAGTTAACATAGATTTAATAAAGGAAATTTGCATATTTTAAGGGATCAAAGATTCTATTAATTTTAAAAATCCGATTTTACAAATTATAAGGTTTTTAGTTCGGACATTCTGACAGAATATGTTTGAGTATATTCAAAAATAACAAATTTTTTTGTAGAATAACAAGATTCTCAAACCATCAATTGAAGAATTAAAACAAAAATTACATTAATTTTTATAGAATACATGTAACAATTGCTAAGAATTACATTTATTTTTAAAAAATAAAACAAAAAAAACTTTCAAATCTGGAAAAAAGAACATCAAAATCTAATAAAAACACAAATACATTCTAAAAGAATAATGTTGCTAAGAGGCGTCGTTCAAATTTTGTGGTCCGTTCTTCAAGCATCAGCTTCTGTAGAAACAAATACAATGAATAAATTAGTGAGAAAATATCCATACTCCATTCCAACATAATTGGAATTCGTGATTCTATTCTGATAGAATTGGAATTCATTTACCAATAATTATATTAATTCGGGGAATTCTAACAGAATATGTTCATGATTATCATAAAAAACATTCTTTTTTGATAGAATGCTATAAACGAAGAAATACCATTCAGTTGAAGCATTTTAGCGAGCACTTGGTGTGCATGAAAACAACTTTCAATTCAGTTGAAGCATTCATCTGTCAAATAAGCAACCAAAACAACCATGATTTGTGTTCAACCCATCAAACCCAAAAACTCATATAAACCTATCGATTAAACTTCATCGATTTACAGTAAATCAATCAAAATAAGAAAGAATATTAAAGAAACCTGTGATTATCCAGCCAACAACCCTTTGTTTCTTCTTCTGCTTGCCCATTGATTTCACAGCCTCAATCCAAACACCCATCTGATTTCGGTTCTTCTTCCCTGCCTCCACCGAACTATTGATGCATTTTGTCGAATGTTTTATGTGCGTGATTATACCTGAGAAAGCTGGATTGGAAAATTGGGTTTGTCATCAGTGGTTTATGTGAGTTTTGAATTATCATTCGAAATCAATTGCAAATCCAAATCAATTACGAGTCAATTTCAACTACGGAAAGTTTCATCAACGAGATCAATTATATGTAACATTGATAATTTGAAAAAAGAAAAGTACCAGGAGCCAATTTTCGATTTGGCTTTGACGCTCCCTTGCCGATAAAACGAAAAGATAAACCCTAACCTGTCCTTTGACTTTCGAATTGATATCATCATTGGTCTCTGGTCGGATTCTTATCTTCCTCGTTTGTTATTCCCTTTTGTTTTGATCGAAGAGGGTAGCTGTGGTATCGTCGACAACGATGGCTATGAGGAAGGAAGTGGGTAGTCATGGTGGTCGTATGCTATGAAGATGATGGTGTGGTTATCGGCGATGAAGATGATGGTGGTGCTCAGCAACCGGAAAAACAGGAATATGGTGGTGGTCGTCTGGTAAATTTTGTGGGTCGATGTTTCTATACGGTGGAATCGGTGGAACGAGGGGTTTGTTCAATTTAGGGTTTTCAGAATCGGCTTTTAGATAAAGAGGGGAACGAGATTTAAACTGGAGTGATACCATGATTATAGGGATTATTTTTGGAAGTTATTAAACAAATGACTAACTTACCCTTATTTATTTATTTTATTATTTAATTTTTTATTTAATTTTCATTGGTTCACATTGATGCATACAATAACACAATACTTAGTTAAAACACCTGAACCTATCTCTCTCTCTCTCTCTATATATATATATATATACATATATATATATATATATATATATATATATAGGCTTAGGTTATTATATTCTAATTAATTATTGTGCGGACGTATGGACAATGCTATTCTTTGAGAATGATAAAGAAAATATGTTGTTTGATAATATAAATACGTTCAATCTTACATAACTATTGTCATTAACACACATTCTTACTAATTAAATCGTCTATAAGGTTATTATACACTTATTATTATTATTCTCATTTCTGTCAGAGTGTTGTCAGAATGTTTATTGAGTCGTATTCTATCATAATGAAAATGAGTGAAAAATGATGTGCGAGAACAAAAATAAATAATAATTAACGAGAATGCATGAAAATGACGATATTTTTGTAAGGTTGAACGTATTCGCATTACTAAACAACTTATTTTCTTAGTAATTCTCATAGAATAACATTGTCCACACATCCGCACAATAATTAGTTAGAATTCTTTAACCTAGCTCTCTCTCTCTCTCTCTCTCTATATATATATATATATATATATATATATATATATATATATATATATATATATATATATATGAACTTAAAAAAATGGGCCAAATACAAAATGGGCCGTATATATCTAGGACAATACAACAATAATAATATGACTAATATGCCCTTACAGTTTGAGCGGAAGATTCACGAATGCTTAAACTGGATTTAAAATCAAAGAACAACATAAATGGGAGACCTTTGGTGAAGATGTCAACAAACTGATATCTGGAAGGGACATGAAGAACTCGAACAAGGCCGGTGGGAACTCTGTCGCGAACAAAATAAATATCAATCTTGATGTGTGGTTCGCTGATGTTGAACGGGGTTGGCTGACATGTCAATGCCACTCACATTATCACAATAGATGAGAGTAGCTGATCGCAGAGGTAAGTGAAGCTCACGTAACAAGTTGTTTAACCAAAATATCTCAGCGAAGGCATTGGCGACACCGCAATATTCGACCTCTGCACTGGACCGGGACACATTATTTTCTTGTTTGGACGACCAAGAGATGAGGTTATCGCCGAGAAAGACACAAAATCTTGAGGTGGACCTGCGAGTGACAGGGCATCCCCCCAGTCTGCATCAGAATAAGCAGTGAAAGCCATGGAGGGTGAGGAGTACAACTGGAGGCCATGATCTAGAGTTCCACAAATATACCTCAAAATGTGTTTGAAAGCGTGGAAGTGTGGCTCTTTGTGGGTCGTGCATGTATAGGAAGATCTGTTGGATAGCAAATGTAATGTCGGGGCGAGTAAATGTAAGATACTGGAGTGCCCCCGCAAGGTCGCGGTATATGGAAGGATCTGAAACAGGCGTGCCACCATTCCCTAGTTTTGCTGATGGATCCAAAGGGGTACGACTAGGGTTGGCGTCAATCATGATGGCTCGCTGAAGAATCTCAGAGGCATATTTCTATTGATAGAGGAACATGCCTGACGATGATCTTGTGACAAAATCCCCAGAAAGTAGTTCAAGCCCCCCAAGTCGGTCATGGAGAATTATTTCCCGAGAGCGGTGATGATGTGGCAGAGCAGATGGGGGGTGGAAGCTGTTAAAATAATATATTCGACATAAATCAGTAAGTACGCCATGTCATTGTCGTGGCGCAAAATGAATAAAGATGAATCGAATCTGCTATGCTGAAACCCAAGACTCATGGCGTGTGATGCAAAACGTTGAAACCAAGCGTGGGGAGCCTGTTTGAGGCTGTAAAGGGAATTTTTTAAGCAACAAACATGAGTTGGTTTCGATGTGTCTGTGAAGCCGGAAGGCTGGTACATATAAATTGTTTCTGCGAGATGACCATGAAGAAAAGCATTTTTTACATTAAGCTGGTGTACGGGCCAGTGTCTGGAGACAGCCAGGATGAGCACAGTACGTATGGTGGCTGGTTTGACAACCGGGCTGAAAGTTTCCTTGCAATCGATGCCTAGATGTTGATTTTTATCATTAGCAACAAGTCGTGCTTTATACCTGTTAAGAGAACCATCATCATTAAATTTGTGTTTGTAAAGCCACTTAGAGCAAACCACATTGACCCCTGTAGGACGCGGTACAAGAACCCAAGTCCTATTTTTATTAAGATCCCTATATTCGCCACGCATAGCGGATTTCCAGTTAGGATCTTGAAGGAATTGGATATGAGATTTTGGAATTGGAGAGAGAGTGGAAGTGTGATGGTTTAAATGGTTAACGGGTTTGTAAATACCACTCCGAGCTCGAGTATGCATAAGATGAGTTGAAGACTTATGAATAGAGGGGTTGACGAAAGTGGTGGGGGGGAATCGAGATAGTTGGGGTTGTCACCATAGGTGCTTCCAGAGTAGAGTGAGTAGCTGGAGCAAAGGTTGGATCGGGCGAAAAAGTGACAGAAGTGGGTGATGATGGAGATGTTGATGTAGGTATGGTGGGTGACGATTGTAGGGTGATAGGAGTTGGTATGTGAGAGGTGGTGGTTGATGGATTAGACATAAGGAGCCGAGATGCTATATAGTTGCGTGGATCAAAAATATTGAGAAAATCATAGGAAGGTGGAGCATTGGGTGTCATGGATGCGTAAGGGAAAACACGTTTATCAAATATTTCGTGTCGAGAGATAATGATCTTTTTAGTTTGAAGATCAAGGCATCGAAAACCTCAATGGTTATCGTGGTATTCAAGGAAGATGAAAGGAGTGGAGCATGGTGCTAATTTGTGGGGAGGGTGCAAGTGTGGATAGCATAAACACCCGAAAACACGAAGGTGGTCATATGTGGGGTGTTTTTGATAGATTTTAAAGTAAGGGTATGATTTTCAATGGATTTGGATGGAAGGCGATTAAGGAGATGTGTGGCCATGTGGAGAGCCTCCACCCAATATGTTGGCGGGTGATGAGATTGGAATAGAATGGAGTGGATGAGGTTATTTATAGTCCGGAGCATATGTTCGGATTTACCATTTTGTTGGGATGTTTTTGGACACGGGAAACATAAGTGGATACCATTTTTGTCAAAGATGGCGCAGAGAGCAGTGTTGTCGAAGGTGTCCAGTTGGGACCAATCATCAGACAAATTCTTTGGTGTGGGATTAGTCAAGTGGTGATTAGCACCAAAAGTAATGTCGCAGGCTTGAAAAAGCTCTTTCCAGGCGTTGTAGTTTAGTTCCTCGAGATCAAGAATGATTAGAACATAGGCTTGAATGTTGGTGTTGGTGAAGGGTAAGGGTTTTTCTGCTTTATCTTTGTTGTTGGTTTCCGACATGTTAACATGGGTTGAAGATGATGGTGAACTAGGGACGGCTAGGGTGGATTCCATGCACCATGTAGGATAGGTATTTTTGTTTATTACTTCTTGCCTAACAACCTTTAGCCTACTCTAAGCACTTATCTCGTCAATATATTAGGTGTTAGGTTTCTTTAGTTTTCCAGATACAAATCGATATCCATTCGGGTTAATAATTCTCAAGTCATGTTAAACTGATATGTTGGAAAGGTGCCCCTAGGTTGGGGTTCTAGTCTCATGTTGGACAAAGGTGTTGATTTAAGAGTCGTGTTAGTGGGTGTGTGAGTTAGTTGTTAAGAAAATTAGTTATATGAATATAAGATAGCACAAAAATTTTAATTCTCATATACTTACAAAATCCAAACAAAATTATAGTTCTTTTGATTTGTTCAATTTTAAGAGCTTCTTCTTTTCTGAATTTGTTACAAAAAATATAAATCTTTTGACTTGATTCTGATGAAGGTTGTTACGAATAAAATGAGAAAATAAATCACACATAAGAACATAATTCTAACACAGCTCGGTGAATATTGTGACCTATTTCCACATGACATGATGGAATATTCCTATTCACGAGCTTGAAAATTGATAATACATTTGAAACCATAACTACCATCCGTATTATAAAAGCAAATTACAAAACATAACCCTAACTAGAGTAGGGTCGGGCCTCAACCTACACCAAACACTTATCATGTTGATATCGGGTGTCAAGTTTCTTACTTTACTCGGGGGGGGGGGGGGGGTTCGATAGCCATTCGGCCCTTGAATTCTCAAGTGACATTTATAATTCCCATCTTAACTTGAGTATACTCCAAACTCAAGAAACCAAGAACTCTCACTCCTTCTTCTCATGTTTCTTTGAAGGGATGTATTTCCCGACTTCATGTGGACATCTACCTAATCCAATAGTTTCTCTAACTTCTCTTTTCGTAACTTATTTATCAATATATCTTCTTAATTATCCTTTGTGACAATGTTTAGGATATAAAATTTATCTGCTTCTACAATACCATGAATGAAATTTCAGCCTAACATCAATGTGATTTGTCTTTTCGTGATTGACTTGATTTTTTTGCAAGACACAAAGCACACTGACTTTCACAATACAATATATATACTAATGAGATCGTGTATCCATATACCCTCGTATATTCCGTTAATCGTTGACATGTATTTTTCTTTAGTTGTAGACAAGGCAACAATGTATAGTGTTGACTTTTAACTTATAACATAATTGAATTTAGTAAATATATAACATGTCAATGATCTTCTTTTCACCCGATCATTGTAGTCATCCGAGTCCGCATAGCCAACCAACCCTTACTTTATGTATTAGCACCATGAACCCAAAAAAATGTTAGTTGTTCCCTTTAATTATCATATAATCCACTTGACTACTCCCAACGACCCTTTCCTATATTGCATGTAAATCTACTTACCACACAAATTACACGAGTTACTTCAGGTATCGTAAACACCATATAATACATCCGACTTCCAATAACACTTGAATATGGAACTCTACTCATGTACTTATTTTCCTTATATATAGTTGGTATAGTGCTCCAGTCAAGTTTAAAGTGTGCTGCTAAAGGAGTTTCAACAGTTTTGGACTGATCAATATGGAATGATTTCAAAACTTTCTCAATATAACTTTCTTAAGAGCCTTATATCATCCATACTTTATATCCCTCTGAATCTCTATACCCACTATATTCTTTGTTATACCTATATCCTTCATCTCAAACTTACTTTTCATAAAAAGATTTCAAGTCATTAATTTCAACCATATTCTTAGCTATAATTAACATGTTATCTACGTATAACATCAAATACATACAGGAACTATAAGACAATTGCTTTGAGTAGACACAATTGACAAACTGGTTTCTAACATAGCCTTAGGAAACCATAAACGAATCAAACTTCTTGTATCACTATCTTGTACCCTGCTTTAAACCATATATAGATTTATTTAACAAATATACATGATCTTTCTTGGAGTCAAGGAAACCTTATGGCTGGGATATATAGTTCTTTTATGCTAGATAACCATGAAGAAATGTAGTTTTGACATCAAGTTTCTTAAGTTCTGGATTATGTTCATTCATCATGGATAATATAACCTGAATTGTATTATGCTTCATGACAGGTGAGAAAACCTCATGCTATTCGATTCCTTTCTAGAGTCTTTCCTTCTTTTGTACACCATAATCAATAACCTTTCACTCTAGTTGTATATACAATAAATATACACTTCATATCCCTCAACTTCAATTACCATCATTAACATGAGCATAAGTAGGACAACCAAATATACATAAAATAGAACAACCAGAGGCTTCAATGGATCGTAACTCTTGAGGAGTCTTTAATTCATTTGAAGTTGATGGAGATCTATTCAACAGATAACAAGACGTATTGATTTCTTCTATCTAGAATTGCTTTATATATATTAGCAAATAAACATATACATCTTGCTGATTGCATCAATGTTTGGTTCCTCAGTTCTATCAACTCCATTTTCTTGTGGTGTGTTTCCAATAATGTGGTGTCACACCATACCTTCCTATTTTATAGAATTCATTAAATGGATTATTGGGAAAATCTAACACATTATCTGCTCTAAGTGTCTTGACTTGTTTATCTATATGTTTTTCAATGATAGTCTTCCACTCCTTGAACTGTCCAAAGACTTCATCTTTTCTTTTTAGAAAGTACAACCAAAGTTTTCTTGAGCACTCATAAATTAAACTTACAAAGTACAAGCGTCTACCATGTGATTTCACCGGAGAGGGACCCTATAAATCTAAGTGAACATATTCAAGAATTTACTTGTTTGTATGTTGACTATAACTAAGCTTCACCATGTATTACTTTCCTTTGACACAATCTTCATAGAATTTCATTTTTCCAGTTACATCTCCGTCAAAGGAGCCCTATTTATTCAATATACACATACCCTTCTTACTCATATGCCCTAATTGATGATGCCATAACTTTGTTTTATAATCATGTTGCTCAAAAAGATTAGGATATAACCACCGTTTCTCTTACTAATCTGCCATCGAAAAACTAGATACGATGTTGCAGTTTCCCTTCATTACTATGATAGTAATAAAGTACATTTGAAGACCTTTACATACTCAATGTTCCTCGTGTCACTTCCCTTGATACAACACATCCTTTCATCACCCAACTTTACCATGCCATTTCGTTCTTTAAAGGAATCGAAAAAGTCACATGAGTATGTCATATGGTGAGATGCACCAATGTCCAAGATCCAAGTATCCACATAAATGGTTGTTCTAAAAGTCAAAACTTCACCTCTGTCCCTTTCATCAGGAACTCTCATGAACAACAACAATACTACTACTGTTTATTGATTCTTTTTTAATTTCCCTTCTTTCGTTGTGAAAATCTATTATAAAGTGTCTCATCCTTTGTAATGATAACATTTAACTTTACTTGAATCTTTGGATTTGGAACGTGACTTTGTCCTATTTTCACAATCTCTTTGTTGCTGTGCCCCTACCTAACGAATCTAGTTAGACCCTTCTTCGCCCATAGTAATCCCTTCCTTTTAGTTTTTTTGACAACAAATATTCCTTCACGCCGTTAACAATAATCATTGTTCTACCATATTGTATACTATCAATGAGATTCTCATATAAATTTGATAGTGAACATAAAAAATAAAAGCTTGATATTTATATTTAATCTAAACTTTGATAACCAACATGCTTTAAATGTGACTATTTAGATTCATTTCCTTCTATTCAAGAAGTTTATATATATATATATATATATATATATATATATATATATAAACTTCTTGAATAGAAGGAAATGAATCTAAATAGTCACATTTAAAGCATGTTGGTTATCAAAGTTTAGATTATATATATATATATATATATATATATATATATATATATATATATATATATATATATATACTAGGTGTGAGACCCATTGTTACATGAGTTTATTTAAAAGAAAAACTAAATATAAAATTCTAAACATTTGAGAAGTTTGAATTTATAAGAAAAGTGAGAAAATTATGAATTATAAAAATTAAAGTGTTTTTTTTCTCATTTAAATTTAAACAAATAATTTAGATGAATAAACAAATAAAATTAATGAATCTTTAATTTAGTAATTTTGAAATTAGAAGGAAAGTTCATTAATCAAATTGATATGCATTTATTATTGCATTTAAATATATTTGGAATTTAATAAAATGAAAAACCATAAAATGACATGTGGAATAAAAATTAATTTATCTTTAATCTAAACTTTGATAACCAACATGCTTTAAATGTGACTATTTAGATTCATTTCCTTCTATTCAAGAAGTTTATATATATATATATATATATATATATATATATATATATATATATATATATATATATATATATATATATATATATACTGATTTGAATCATGAAAAAAACCTCTTTGAAAATGTCATTGGAAAGTCCGTGTCTCACCTTTTTAGGCAAGCTAAAAAATTTACAATTTTTGCGTGGTTGACATAAGTCTCGATGCATGTTTAACATAGTGTTGGCCCGCTTATTGGGTTGTTAGAGAATGGCCATTTTGCGAAACAAACTATAGTTACTTACTGAAAGTTAAAATTGAAAATTTTAGGTGAAAACCAACAGTTTCCTTCTAAAGAACCTGTGAAGATTCCACCAAAACAAAGTATTTTTGAAGCGCCTAATATAAAAAGTATTAGAAGTGTAGTGGTGATCACCAGAGATGTTAATGATCTTAGACAAAATCCTGTATATAGCAATCTCGATATTTTTACATATGATGAGATGCAAATGGCTACCAAACGATTTATGTCGGATCAAGTTATAGGTGCGGGTGGATTTGGAGTTGTTTATAAAGGATTTATAGATGAGAATGTGAGATATGGTTATGGTAAAACTCAAGTTGCAGTTAAAGAACATAACCGTAAAGGATTGCAAGGTGATACGGAATGGCTGGTATGTAATTCAACCTGTGTTTCTTTATTTATTATCCTTACATCTTATGAATGTGATTGTTTTTGAATTGTGTGTATATAGGTGTGAGTGTGTGCATAATACATACCAACACTAACTTGGAGTGTGTGTCATAATGTGTGTGGAAAAAATGAATATGTGGTTGTGATGGATTCAAGGTTAACTCGAGGACCACTCAAAACCAAATAATTTTAAAAAATACGTTGACTTCCTTTAGTGGGAAGAGGTAGTTTTATAAGAACTACTAGGTTTAAACCCGTGGAAAACCACAGTTGCAAAATAAAAACATTATTTATAATTAGAAATCCAAAATACTAATCAAATATTTATAAAAAAATAATTTACAAAATAGAAAAATTAGTGATTTCTCAACAAAAAAGATTGAAATATTACATAGAAAGCAAAATCCAGGTATAAAAGGGGTTGGTAACCAATAAAAAAAATTCATACAACCACTAATGACTAATCACAATTGAGAAAAAAAAACATTATTTATAATTCGAAATCATAATACCAAAGGCTTCTAGCCCAACAGTACAAGTATTGTCATTCCTTCTTGAGGTCGAAGGTTCAAGTCTCGTTTTTAGACATATGTGAAATTAGGAGTAATGTAAGAGTACGTTAGATTTGCTGTTTAAAAAAAAAATCAAGTTCGTAATGACTAATCAAATACTTGCAAAAAAATTATGAATTTATAAAAGCAAAAGTTTTGTTAGTTTTTTTAAATACAAACTATAAAAGTGTATTTGATATTATGATCCAAGAGGATTTTACAATAAAAAGAACAAAAAATCTCAATAACATCTCTTTTTGGCACCTTGATGCAAAAATCTTAAAATACCAAAATCTTGTTATAACAAATTAAACATACACAAAATACATGCCAACCATAATTAACGAAGTTGCATAAATTATTCATTTTATGAGCTGTATTACTTTTTCCACTATCCTCATAGCAAACGCCTAAAGCTTTTTGGTGTAATAAAGTTTAATTGAAAAATTGCAAAGCCATCAAACACATGAAAATTTTAATAGATCACTAAACATAAAGAGTAACAGTTTACATTGCATCCATTTTGAATTTTAGAACTTCCTTCGATCAGTCAACTTTCAAAAGCTATTGTTTTAACAAGAATTTTGAACAATTTTCTAATATTCCCTAGCAAGTAGGTAGCTAGACACAAAAGACCTATCCCCAAGTGTAATAACTTTAATTGGGCTGTCAAACTGTGGCCACTTATAGAAATCCAAGACCTGTAATCAAAATACCATGAATCGGATAATGAAAACCATAGAGATCTGAAAATCACAAACTAAATAATCAAATATAAGGTTAAATGCAAGAACTGTTAACATTGTTTTAGTTACATGTATTCGAACAAATTAATTTTAGATCTTTCTATGACATTGTATGTAATTAAGAAAACATAGTAACATGTCTTATCAGAAAGTTGTTTTGATCATCATGAACGTATATTGCTACTTTTTGGAAATATTTGCCAATATTTCATTGTTATTCTTATGAATATTGTTCTGGACTTTGTCTAGAACTCAATAAAAAGTGGGTAACAAACTGAAATATTGTTATAAAAAAAAATCATTTGATTATAGAGTAGATAAAAACTTATCCCATCACATAGATAATTCACTAACTTTTTGCAAGAAATAGCAATGTACTTTCCCTAAAATAGGCAATGTACTTCTTTAGCAACATGGAATAAGAAAAGCAAGATCGTTATAACTGTATAAAAAGTAGATTAAAAAGATCATACCTTCCATCCGCAAGATGACAAACCTAGATCTTTGGAACTAATCTCAAAAGGTGTATAGGCCCATACATAAAAAAAATCCAGTAAAAAGAAGCATTAAAAGCAAAATTTGCAGTAAATATGATTACACGTCAACAAATGGAAAGAAGCACACAAACTCATAATGAAGCATGCCAACAAATTGTAAGAAGAACAAACACTCAAAATTTTCATTAGCGTTATAGCGATGTAGAAGATAAAATGAACAGTGAAGCATATAAAATAAAGGTAAGAAGCCAACCTTTAGAAAATCACCAACTTGTGTCATAAAATCCTTGATTATCCTATGAAGTTGACACACCCATTGCATCATGCATGTAGTACACCTTTCCTGCACAACATCCAATACATGAAAGATATTATAAATTAGTATAAAGTACTTGAAAATTACAATGTACACATATCATTTTTGGTGAACCTTAATAGAAATACATTAAATGTTAGTCAAATCGGTGCTCAGTATCCTTCCTGTATATTATTTTTCGTTATTTAAAGCTCCTAAGTCGGTGATTGACGGGTAAGAAAAGATCAGAAGAAACTTCATGTGGGGAGATAGTGACAAGAAAACGAAGATAAAATGGGTTGCTTGGGATGTTAATTTAGGTCCGAAATGTTCAGGGGGTTTAGGTATTGGCTCTCTCTACTCGCTTAACATTTCCTTGTTGTGAAATGGCTGTGGCGTTTCATGGTTGAGAGAGATGCCCTTTAGAGAAGAGTGGTATGTGGCATTCATAATTCTCACAAAAAACCAGTCAAGAACTTGGCCAAAAAATTCGATCCCTGGTACTCGGGGTAACATCTTGAAGGTTATTCCTGACTTGCAAAATCTGGGGGTAAATCTTGATGATATTTTCGAATTGTGTATGGGAAATGGGGCCAGAACTCTGTTTTAGCTAGACAAGTGGATAGGCGGTGATTCTTTAGCTTCTAAATGCCCCGGTCTTTTTGAGCTTGACAAAAGAAAAGGCTGTTTTGTTTCAGAGCGAGTGGATCCTACAGATTTGGTGTGGGCTTGGAAACGGCGGCCCAACGAACAATCTGAGTTACTGGAGTTGGATTGGCCTCATGGGTTGATCGCTCAACATATGTGGTCGCCGGATGACCATTGACGGAATTGTCGGCTCTCAAGTAATGGCACGTTTTTTGTTCATGATCACAGGGTGATTATTGACGAAAAGGTCACATCCCCAATTAATAATCCTACCATTTGGATTCATACGGTGCCTTTGAAATGCATTTGTTTTGTGTGGAGAGCGTCTATGGGGGGGCGTATTCCAACTGGCTTGGCTCTTTCTCGTAGGGGTATCTCGTCTCGTTCCACGGCTTGTGTTACTTGACACGGTGGTGCGGTATCCAGTGGCGGATCCAGAAAAAAAATATTACTGGGGTACATCTTATATAAAAAATGAAACAAAAATTTGAATGTAAAAAAAATCAGAAATTTTGAGATTTTTTGTGAGCTTTTTCGAATATTACAAAAATAGTTTTTTTCAGCACAAGTGGGTGCCAAAAGGTATAATTTCAACAAAAGATTAATTTTTGAAGGGCTGGTTTAGTAAAATGGAGGCTATAATAAACTTTTAAGTGGGGGCCATGGACCCCCCTTCTTACACTGTGGATCCGCCACTGGCGGTATCCCTTTCCAGCGTTTTGACACGGTGGCTGATATCATTAATTTTGCGGCTAATTGGGGACTATCCCAAGAAAGGCAAATTTCTCATCTCTATTTGATGCGGTCCCTCTAGAGCTTGTGGAAGGAAAGGAATGAGTGGGTGTTTAACAAATTGCATTCTAGTCCCGGTAGATTGACAGATAATATTTATCTTTTGGTTTTCAATTGGATTCAGCATAGAGAGAATTTCGGGGAATGTAAATGAGTTGATTGGTGTTGTTCTCCCTTTAAAATATTATAATATGTTTCTTTTGTTTTTTGCCCTGCCTCTGTTCTTTTTAGGCTCTCTCCTTTTTAGACAGTGAGTTAAAAAAAATAGAAAATTGAAAGAAAATCTGACTTCCAAAAATATCAAATTAAGCTTTAGATTACCCTTATATCAAGGGGTTTGCGAAATTTTAAACTGAAATTTCAATTTTGGGAGTGCGAAGGAGTTCCGTCTATCGATTAGTAGCTAATTTCAAGGAAAACAAAAGAATTCAAAGAAAAAGTAGGATAAGTTGGTAATTTAATTTTTAGGTGAAATAATATTTTATAGAGGCTGTAAAAATATTTTTTATTAGAATAGGAGAGGTGATATAATCACTCAAAATAGCTAAGTTTAGGGAGTTTTATTTATTTATGTATTTATTTTCAAGAAAACCGGTAGCTATAGAAAGAAAATCAAAATAGTGTTTTTTTAATTTAAAACTGGCATTTTTGAATTGTTCTATATATTTTTTTAACGGCTGGTTAGTGATTAATATAACTAAGTTAGTAAAATTCGTCAATGTCTAAAATTAGAACTCAGGACTCCCAATCTAAAAGACAAAACTTCTACAAAGTGGGGTAGTCTAAGCTAGATGTCATATGTTTACCCTCCTCCACAATAAATATCTTTAAAATGTTCTTTCATTTTTTTACACTACAATACTTTGATGGTGTTCGCATGCATACCTTTGCTTCCATGTATATATGGCGAAATAACTTGAAGGTGAAGTGATTCATACAAAACAAATTTTTTCCGTACACAACAATTTATGCTTTATACAGTTGTACAATACAATATTTTATGCTTTATACAGTTGTACAATACAATATTTTAAAGCATAAATTGTTATGTATGAAGAAAAATTGTTGTGTACAAATCAACTTCAAACATGAAATGTATGTTTGTATTTATGTGTGTATCATGTATGTATGTAAAGTTACTATGTATGTATTTATATAATGTATGTATGTTCTTATATAATTTCCAGGCTGAAGTAAATTATTTAGGACAACTACAACACCCAAATATTGTGAAGCTTATTGGATATTGTTGCGAGGAAGATCATCGCCTTTTGGTGTACGAATATATGGCATCCAGAAGCTTGGATAAACACCTATTTGACAGTGAGCAGATTAATAAATTCTTATATTTTTTGTATTTTATTTAAGAATTTATGGCAATCCGAAATTTATGGTGTTAATGTCGAATCTTTTTGGACCTAACAAAAAATTTATAATTTTTTCCCATTAACATACCAAAGGCAATGCGATCTTTTCTCTCATGTTTTGGTCTAAAGGTTCTAATGAATATTTTATTCGCAAACAAATAATATATATATATATATATATATATATATATATATATATATATATATATATATATATATATATATATATATATATATATATATATATATATATTAGAAACTAGCTTTTTTTTTTATTGAATTTTGTTGCACTTCCATTTTCACGTGCACAAAAATGTTGAGAATTTGTAATATTGTAATAATTTTTTTTTTGTTATGTTAAAGGAGTATGTACTACATTGACATGGTCACGGAGAATAAAGACTGCATTGGATACGGCAATAGCGCTTGCTTTTCTCCATGATTCTGAAAGACCAATCATCTATCGGGATTTCAAGACATCAAATATCTTGTTGGATGCGGTTAGTATGGATAAATAATATTTTTTAAAAAGTTGAGAAAATGCGGCACAAAGATTGAAGGAAAAAATAAATGAGACAAAATTTTTGGTTTTCTTTGTCAAGGCTTTCTTGTTGTGTATTAAGTAAAGAAAACAGCATTATACCGTTTACCAAAGTCTTGTCCGAATCAAATCAATTAAAAAAAAGACCTTAATGTGAATAAATTTGCAGGAATTCAATGCAAAATTGTCTGATTTTGGACTTGCAAAAGATGGACCAATGGGGGATCAAACACATATATCAACACGAGTTATGGGTACATATGGATATGCAGCTCCTGAGTATATCGCGACCGGTGAGGCCAATTTCAAAGTAGACATACAATATATATATATATATATATATATATATATATATATATATATATATATATATATAATATTTGCATTTGTTTCTAATATAGCATTGTATTTTAAATTTTTTTGCTTAGTACATTGAAAAAGTGCTTAACTATAAAAGTGTGCTCATTTTTTCGTATATTGTTAATTTGAAAATTTTACCAAATTATAACAATGAAATTTGTTTTGTATTTGGATGACATTGTTATAATTAGGTAGATTTTTAAAGTACAATGCAGTAATAGAAAAAATAAAATTAGGATGTTATAATAAACAAATAAATAAAACTGTGTTGCTATTTGTTTTAGTTAACCCTTCCTTTCAAGGCTATATGTGTATTCTCATTTATTGGTATATCATAACATGTTACTTTTATTTATTTTGGTTATAGCATTGCACTTTATATTTTTTTAAATTAGACGTTGAACTTTGAAAAATGCATTTAGCTATAGCATTGTAATTTCAATATTTTTTTTCTTATTAGGTTTGTATACTTCAAAAATCGTGTGCAGTTATCACAGCGAAAATATCTTTTTTTTTTTATTTGGAGGACATTTATATAATCAGATAGAGTTTTAGAGTTTTCAACGTACAATGTAGTAATACAAAGAAATGAATTTAACATTCTGTAATAAACAGATTGATGAAAGTATGCTGCTACTTCTTGTAGTTAACTCTTTCTTTTAGGTTCCAAGAAATAACAACATACTTTTGTTTATTTGTGTATTATAGCATTATAATAAACAAATTAATAAAAGTACGGTATCATTTCTTGCATTTAACCTAATATGTTTTAGGGCTAAATACAAAAAAAAAGCAATGTGCTTTTATGTATTTGTGTATTATAACATCCTATTTTCTTTTCTTTCTATTATTGCATTATACCTTCAATTTTTTTCTTACTGAAACATTGGACTTTAAAAGTACACCCAACTTATATCATTCTATTTCCAATTTTTATGTTTCTTGTATGAATTTTTTTATGGCATTGACAGGACACTTATCAGTAAGAAGTGATATATACGGTTTTGGGGTGGTGCTTCTTGAGATGTTGATTGGTCGAAGAGCCATGGACGCAAGTCGACCTAGCTGTGAGCGTAACTTGGTTGATTGGGCTCGACCACATCTAATCCACAACAAGAAACTTGTGAGAATACTTGACCCAAGAATCGAAGGTCAATATTCCTCAAAAACTGTCATTAAAGTTGCCAATTTAGCTTACCAATGTGTAAGTCAAAACCCTAAAGACAGGCCGATTATGACTCAAGTGGTTGAGACACTTGAATCCATCCAGACCCTCGAACTTGGTCAAGATGATGCTCTTTTTCAAAATGGGAATGAGAGTGTGAATTACTTTTATTGAAAAACTTGAGGAAAGAGCTTTCTTTATAGAAAATGGTTTTCAAACTTACAACAACATAAATAAAGCAAATGAAAAAGGGAATCATAATTCCTAATAATACAATTATGCTCGTACCGCACATATGTCAAGAAACCACCGAAAGAAAACTCTAATGGATAAGATTAATCTTTTCTTTAAAATATCCCAAAATACTTTTCTTTATAACTTCCTCCTATTGTTATTTTGACTTTTATTTGAGTTTGGATAATGTATAAGTAAAACAGGATAAGACCACCGTTTGCCACATTTGCTGATGAAACAAGATAAAGAACGGGTTCTCCCTACTTGCATTGAGCAAGATGTTGCGTTTTTTTTTTGAGATCACTTCATTCACATCGTTGGGGAGAGACAGAGAGGGGTCAGTAATAACTCACAGGCGGGGTAAAAAGGTCCATCCTTCATTCATATCTTTGTTTTGCAAATTTTTAAGTAACTCGGTTGGGAGTACCTTTGTGAAGATGCTTACCACTTGATCTCAAATCGCCACATGATTTAATTGTAATTTCCCGTTCTTTACTTTTCCCCGGACGAAATGGAATGATAAATCTATATGTTTTCTTCTAAAATAATCAATAAAAGTGTGTATGCGATTTTAATGTGTGTATCTCATTAATCACAATGTTGGTACTTATACATCAAAGATCTGTTTGGATCGGATTACAAATAATCCTATCAGATTACAAAACAAACTAATAGATAAGAATTACATTCAAATACATAATAGCTAGATAAGAAGATAACATTGATATACTTCAACATCCCCCCTTAAGTTGGAGCATGGGGATCGAAAATGCCAAACTTTTCCACCAATTTGTCAAACTGAGTTTTGACAAGTGCCTTAGTTAGAATATCTGACAGGTGCTCGGATGTGTGAACATATGATGGAGCCACTAGACCTTCAACAATAGCATCACCCACAAAATGACAGTCTACTTCTATATGTTTAGTTCGCTCTGTTGGATTAGGTGTCTAAGCCCATAACTATATATGGTATGTACTTGACCCGATTGTAGCATGGTACTTTTGGGTTGCCTTCATCAAAGCAACTTGATTGGAAGAATAATGGAGAAAGAGGATAAAAGTGATTTATTAATATATTATATGAATAATATATTAAAAGAGAAATCATATTATTTAATTAACATTGGTCAAGATTTAATTTAGAATTAATTTTGTGGTCAAAAGAGGTTAATTGAATTAAGGGGACTGATATTGTAATTATCAGATAATTGCAAAATGGGCTGAGGATCCCTAAAGATAGGGGCGGACAAAATCTTATGGATAGCCCATAAGAATTAGTCCAAGGCTAGGGTTCTGGAAGATTCCTATGGGCTGCTTAGAGCCTAAGCAACCGGATTAAGTCTTTGACTGAAACCCTAATTACTCACCTATATAAAGACCCCCTTGACTTCACATTTTTGGCTACCACAACCCTAGAAGGATTCCTAAAGCCGAAAATAGCCTTTCCTCTCTCTCTATAATATTCTCCAATTGTTTGATTTTCAAAGCTAAAAAAATGTGATTTTTGGCCACTGACTGTTGGACTCGTTGAGTCCCATATGGGAACTCGACGAGTCCCATATAGGAACTCGACGAGTTGGATCATATGTGATGAACTCGTCGAGTCCATGCCATGAACCCGATGAGTAGGATCTCTTGTTTTTAGATTTTCGAGTTTTTTGGTCAAATTTGGATTAGGATCATTACCACAAACTGTTTTGAATGATAAAATTTGATTTTTCTGATATGGTAATGATTATTCTCATCCAAATTGAATGATGATTGGCAAATTTTAAGATAATTATTTGATTTTGTGAAATGTTAATTATTTGTAGAATTTGATTTGAATCATCTTGCTATATGAAATTAGATTAGGTCAATTTTGTGATATAGTTAATTATATGATTAATTTAATTGTTATCAAATTGATCCAAGAGAGTTTTGAAAGGTTTCAAAACTTGCCCTCAAGTTTTGGAATTTGAAAAGTCTCATTTATGGAACTTTAAATTCTAAGTTATGGAATTCAAAAGGTTTTGAAGAGTTTCAAAACTTGCCTTCAAGTTTTGGAATTTGAAATGTCTCATTTATGAAACATTAAATTCTAAACTCTAGAATTTTAAAAGTTTAAAATTCAACTCTTATACTATTATAATATTAAAAGATTAATACTTATATATATATATATATATATATATATATATATATATATATATATATATACATATATATATATATATATATATATATATATATATATATATATATATATATATATATATATATATATATATATGACAATCAGTCTTACCGTTAGTAGGCCGCATTCACGAAGTTGGTCTATAAGGGGGATATAAGGAAATTGCCTATAAACTGGCGATTGAATGGGTGTCCACTCTCACCCACTGCGTCCTTGACTGGTGGAGGGTCGTTAGCCGAGCGGGTAGCGGAGGTCATTAATACTCGTTAAAAAGTATAATGATAATTATAAAAGTAACTAAATGTTTTTATAAATTCTCAGTCTTAGTTACTTTAGGAAAAATGTGAAATTGGTGCTATTCCATGAAATTGCACTTTGCACCTTGCCAAGTCGTTAGTGGAGCGTGTGTGGTTAACCGACACACTAACTTGGACTAGCAAGGGTGGCAAAGGGTAGCTTGATGTTTGTCATAGATCAATGGAGCGTGTGTGGTTAACCGACACATTGATTAGGTGATAAATGACATCAAGAGTACCAAGCACAATTGCATGGTTATCCACACATTATTTGTGATCCTCGGTATCCCAGTCACAAATTTGAATGGCATAATCGAGATTTAAACATGCCATTGAAAAGTTCAATGAATCTCAAAAGAATCTTGGAATTTCAATTCATTTAAAACTTAATCCTCAATTTCGTTTTTCATGGTGGAAATTGGTAATTCGTCATTTACCTACCTTCAAATATTTTGCAATTGGATTACGGCATCCCTCTTCCGAATTGTGAAATATTGTGTTGGGTCCTAGCTTTAATATTTCATTTGGATGTTATATTAATGATTCTTATCTAATCTAAAATTTGTCTTTCTTTTCAGATGTCTACCCCAAACGCTACTGACTCCAACCCTTCCGGCTCTTTCTCCCTTATGAACTTATGTGGGAGGGTGATTTTCGATGGGTCGAATTTCAATGACTGGATTCGAAAAATTCGTATGGTCACTCGTTACGAGGATAAGGAATATGTCCTCGATAAAGAGCTAAAGTAGGTTGATGAAGCGACTGCTACTCCTGAAGAAATTGCTGAATATAGGGCTCATGAGAAGGACGCGACAAAGGTGTCGTGCGTCATGCTTGCCACTATGACAGCTGAACTCCAAAAGTCCTATGAGGACTACTATCCTTTCGAGTTGCACCAAGACATGATGGAAAGGTACCATCAAAGTGCTCGACATGAAAGGTATGAAATCATTTCCTCCATGATAACAACCAAAATGAGGGATGGAGAGTCCATCACGGCCCACTTACAAAAGATGCAAAGGTTTGTGGACCGCTTGCTGAAGTTGAATGTCAACTTCGATGAAGAGTTGGCTATCAACATTATCCTATACTCTTTACCTTCTTGTTATGATCAGTTCAGAATGACTTATCATATGAACAAGGAGGAATTCTCTCTAAGCAAGCTTCAAGGCCTTATCGGAACTGCTGAAAGTAGTTTCAAAGGAAAATATGTTGTACCTACTCCTACTGCTGCTTCCCTAGTCTTGGCAATTGGACATGGTAAAGGGAAGAAAAGGAAAGCTCTTTCAAAGAATCACAAGGGAAAGTCTCGTGATGGATCCTCTTCTAGTGAGTCCAAAGGTGGTTCTATTGCTCCCTCATCAAATCCAAAGGAAGCAGAGTGCTTCCATTGTCATGAAAAGGGCATTGGAAATGAAGTTGCCCCAAATACTTGTAAGACATCAATGATGGGAAGATAAAGCCCACCTTCCCAGGTATTTATACTATTATGTCTAATAACTTATCACATGCTAATTCTTGGGTCCTTGATACAGGATGTGGTTTTCACATTTGTTTTGATTTGCAGGGTCTAAAAAGAAGTAGGGATGTGGAGCATGGGAAGATGAACCTGATCATGGGGAATAGGAAAGTGTCGCCTGTCACCAAGATTGGAGTTTATTCTTTATTGCTTAGTAATGGGTTAGAGTTAGATTTGAATAATTGTTGTTACTCGTCAGATATGGCGAGAAAGATTATTTCTTTTCATGGTTTGTATAAACAAGGTTTTAGATTTTCATTTAATAATGAAATTGGTTCTATAAATGCTTTTTATAATGGTATTTTTTATTTTGAAGCATTGCCTTGTAATGGTATATATGAAACTGTGATGGTTGTAGACAACTTAGGAAATAATGTATTGCATATTGATTCGTCCAATGGTTTGGACAAAGCATGCTTGTGGCATTGTCGTCTTGGACATGTCAACAAGAAGTGCATAGCCCAACTCCAAAAGGATGGAGTGTTGGAGTCATTTGACTTAAAGTCGTATGACACGTGCGAATCTTGTTTGCTTGGAAAGATGACCAAGTCACCTTTCATTGGTACTTGTGAAAGAGGTGAGGGTTTGTTTGATCTCATACACACCGATGTATGTGGGCCCTTTAAATCCGCCATAAGGGATGCTAACCTCTTCTATGTGACTTTTACTGATGATTATAGCAGATATGGGTATATCTACTTAATCAAACATAAGTCAGAAACCTTTGAAAAGTTCAAAGAGTTTAAGCAAGAAGTGGAGAATCAATTGGGCAGGAAGATAAAGATGCTCCGATCCGATCGAGGTAGTGAGTATCTTAGTATCGAGTTCCACGACTATCTTAAGGAATGTGGAATTGTTTCACAATTGACGCCGCTTAGGACGACGCAGCTGAATGGTGTGGCTGAGAGGTGCAATCGAACCTTGTTGGACGTGGTTCGTTCCATGATGAGTTGAGCTTCGTTACCTATCTCATTCTGGGGGTATGCCTTATAGACTGCCGCCCATATCCTTAATCTAGTCCCAATTAAGAAGGTTGCCAAAACACCTCACGAAATGTGGATAGGGAAGGTTCCTCGTTAGCACACAGAAATATTTTGGATATCTCGAGAGACTCACGACAAGCTCGAACCTCGTAGTGAGCGTTGTATTTTAATCGGCTACACACAGAAATATTTTGGATATCTCTTCTATAGACCGAGTGACAATGTCGTCTTTGTTGCGAGGAGAGGGGTTTTCCGTGAAAGAGAACTCATATGCCAAGATGACAGTAGGAGGCAAATTGACCTTCAAGAGCTTCAAGAGTTAAGTGATGCAGGAACCTTAAAAACTAGCGCTCAACCCCAGAAGGAAACTCCTGTTGAACCGGTTGACGAGTCCTTACCTCTGAGACGTTCCATTAGAGTTAGAATGGCACATGACTTTTATGGTTTCCATATTACTACAGATGGTGATATGTTTATCAATGATAGTAGATTGATAAATTTGAATGAACCTAACAACTACAAGGAAGCCATGGCGGGCCCCGAGTCTGCAAAATGGAAGGAGGCTATGGACAGCGAAATTCAGTCCATGTATGATAATCAAGTTTGGAACTTGGTTGACAATGTACCGGGTCGCAAGACAGTCGGGTGCAAGTGGATCTTCAAGAAGAAGACCGACATGGATGGGAAAGTACATACATAAAAGGCGCGATTGGTTGCGAAGGGCTTTACTTAAACTCCTGGAGTTGACTATGACGAGACCTTCTCACCAGTAGCAAAGATCAATTCTATAAGGGTTATGCTAGCCGTAGCTGCGTTTCATGATTATGAAATATGGCAGATGGATGTCAAGACCGCTTTCTTTAATGGAAAGTTGGCTGAAGATGTTTACATGAGTCAGCCAGAGGGTTTCGTCAATGCAAAGTACCCTACTAGAGTGTGCGAGCTTGAGAAATCCATTTATGGATTGAAACAAGCATCTCACAGATGGAATCTTTGTTTCGATGAGAAAATCAAAGAGTTTGGATTTTCGAGAAGCGAGGATGAGTCCTGTGTGTATGTTAAGGCTAGTAGGAGTATAGTTAGCTTTCTGGTATTGTATGTACATGACATACTACTCGTAGGAAATGACGTCCCAACCTTGCAGGAGGTTAAGTCCTGGCTTGGGAAGTGTTTCGCTATGAAGGACCTCGGGGAAGCTGCTTACATTCTAAGGATAAGGATATTGAGAAATCGGAGCAAAAAGACTAATAGGACTTAGTCAAAGTACCTACTTGGACAAGGTGTTGAAACGTTTCAGCATGGAGAATTCCAAGAAAGGAGGATTGCCTATCCAGAGCAATACCAAACTAAGTAAGACTCAAAGCCCGAGTACAGATGCCAAAATAGCATAAATGAGTCGAATACCATATGCTTCCACAGTTGGCTCGATCATGTATGCTATGGCATGTACTCGGCCTGATGTGGCCTTTGTTTTGAGCATGGTCGGCGGATATCAGGGGAATCCTGGTAGAGCTCACTGGACTGTGGTAAAGAACATTCTTAAGTACCTGCGGAGGACTAAGGACTGGGTCCTTACCCTCAGTAGGAGTGATGAATTGAGAGTAACAGGGTATAGTGATGCCAGTTTTCAGACCGACATAGATAATTTCCGCTCTCAGTCGGGCTGGGTGTTTACCCTAAATGGAGGAGCAATAACATGGAAAAGTTCCATACAGGAGACTGTAGTTGATTTAACGTGCGAATTAGAGTACATAGCAGCAAGCGAAGCGTCGAAGGGGGCAATATGGCTAAAGAACTTCATCGGAGACCTTGGAGTTGTACCAGCTGTAAAGGAACCTATGGAGATTTTCTGTGACAACGAGGGTGCGGTTACCTTAACCAAGGAACCGAGGGATCATGGCAGATCCAGGCACATCGACAGAAAATATCACATCATAAGACATCGAGTAGAAGAAGGACTCCTCATAGTAAAGAGGGTATCGTTAGAAGAGAACCCAACAGATCCCCTTACAAAGGGAATGAGTAGGGTTAAGCACTTGCAACATGCTAGGAGTATTGGGCTGGAGGACGATATTAGTTTTAGTGATTAGATAGCTATTTAGAACCTTGCAATAAATAAAATGTAATTGACATTTAATGATTAAATAAAAGGATTTTTATTTATGAGTAAAGTTACTATCTTGTGTCAATCATTTACTATTGTTTCATTTTGCATGTTTTGACTTCCAAAATAATAAGATTATTTAATTTTTCCACAGTCGATCATACTTTGGAAGTAGGTACTGAGGCAAGACTGTCATGAATTGAATTGTAGATTGTCTAAAGCATTTAGACATAGCAAAAGTTTGCTACAAAGTTCATGAGTGCTCCTGAAATAAGATTTGATAATTGGATTAAACCCACGCTCACATGAATCACTTCATGGAATTTATCACGAGTGATTTTGAAACGATAATATCGTATAGTCTTCAAACCAAGATATATGAGTTGTTGATTACGAGTTGGTTGTGCATTGATAGTACGAAAACACATCAGTAACTTGATGTTATAAAACGTGCTGTTGTGTATAATTTAACAAGTAATTAGTACAAACATATATGTCGAAGTTTATTTGTTCCTTTTATCCTAAAAGGATTAAAAGCGATATCTTGGGCCCCTCGATTATTTTGTTTTGACTTATGTGTCGGGCCCGGTCAGGACTAAATTGATGTGTTCAATTAAGTTCTATGTCAAACAAATCAGAAATCAGAAAACAAATTGTTGGACAATAAGTATGACTATGTTCCATGTATTTGTCCACATGATATCTTGAAGAACATAGGACTATATGATCCCTTATCTAAAGGACGCGTCAGAGTTCGATGACGGCTTTTGAGAGCTACGATTGCTAATCGGATTTTGAAGTTGCATTGGCAGTTATAATTATTAGACTTATCCAAGTGGGATACTGTTGGATTAGGTGTCTAAGACAATAACTATAACTGGTATGTACTTGACCCGATAGTAGCATGGTCCATTTGGGTTGCCTTCACCGGAGCAATTTGATAGGATGGATATTTGAGAAAGAGGTTATTTGTGATTTATTAATATATTATAAGTATAATATATTAATTGATAAATCATATTATTTGGTATTGATCAAGAATTAATTTGGAATTAATTTAGTGATCAAAAGGGACTAATTAAATTAACGGGGACTGATTATGTAAATCAGTGATACATATAGTTTTGGCTAATGATCCATGATTGATTAGTAATGGACTAATCTTATGTGAGAGTCCATGAAGTGTTAGTCTAAATGAGTTATTGGATTAAAAGCCTAAGTAAATGAATTAGGGTTTACAAGTGACCCTTGGAATTCTACACTATAAATGTAACCCCATTGTTCTTGGTGTTTGTGACTCATTTGAGGCATCACATTTAAGGTGATAAGCTCTTGTAAGGCCAAGTTCTACAAGCTACAACAAAGAGGTAATCATCTTGTTTTTATGTTTCAATTATCAAAGTTGTATGCTAGTTAGGTTTCATGCTTTGGAAAAATGAAATTGCATGTATAACTAGAGAAAACTTAGATCCAAAGCATTAGGGTTGTATGTGCACCATAGGGATGTTATAGTGCTCAAAACCCATCAGATGTAACGTTGCCCGCTTCACTCGTATGCCTTAAATAAGCAAAATATGGACTCTATATTTAGTACTACTTATTTTAATTTTATTTATAGTAAAGTTAATGATTTTATTTAATGTTATTGTTAAATACAATTTTTCTTTTTATAAATATTTCATGCGTTTAAAAAGTAACAACTAGACGGAGTTTCATAAAACATTTTACAAAAATCTTTTAGAAGTGGTCAATAACTAAAAGATTTTTAAACTAATAAGTTTTTGTTTGATAAAACTAGTGGAAAAATGAGAAAGAAAAAACTATAGATAAGGTTAACAATCTTGGATGCTCTAATAGGAGACCTATTTTTCCATCTTTCAAAGTCAATTTAAGACTGCAAATAATGTGTATTTTAGCAATAGTACAAATGCAGTTTGTGATATCATGTTGCACATTCTTGGAAACTGCAACAATTCCTGTGAATTTATTCCTTAATTGCCTAAGAAAACGCGGTTTTCAACCACCTATATGACTGTTATATAGGTCCCTAGAATAATATTTTTAAATGAAAAAAATTCTCTTCTAGGGAAGAAAAATCTATATGTCTACTTGACCACAAAGAAGGTATAAGAATCCTTTCACACCGTCAAGATGAGTCCTCCTCAACTTTAGAATGGCTACAACCATTTTGATGATATATTTAGAAGTAGTAACCAAAATCTGGTTCTAATTCACATCTGTAATTATGTTTACCGGTCATGAGGTTGAGTCCTCCTCAACCTTAGAATGCCCAGAACCATGTCGCCGGCTTACCTTTCCAGAGATTCAACTAGCAACCCAAAACTTCGATGAGTCATTGGTGATCGGCCGTGGTGGGTTTGGAAAAGTTTACAGAGGAACCATCATTAGTGAGGCAAGGCTTTTAGTTGTTGCCATCAAGAGGTTAGATTCAACTTCTAACCAAGGAGAAGTAGAGTTTTGGGCAGAAGTTGAGATGCTTTCTAAGTTAAGGCACTGTCACTTGGTGTCTTTGATTGGTTATTGCACTGATGGGACTGAAAGAATCCTTGTTTATGATTATATGCCCCATGGAACCCTTGAAGATCATCTCCACAAACTTCAAACTCCTCTACCTTGGATGCTACGACTCAATATATGCATAGGTGCAGCTCGTATGGGTTAAATTATCTTCACACGGGTACATGCATTAAGCATGGAGTTATACACCGTGATGTGAAAAGCTCAAATATATTGTTACATAAAAGTTGGGTAGCTAAGATTTCATACTTTGGATTGTCCAAGATAGGTCCAAAAAATCAGCAGTTCACACACGTAAGCACTGTTGTGAAAGGTACATTTGGATATCTAGATCCAGATTACTTCTCAACTAGTAGGTTGACAAGAAAATCCGATGTGTATGCGTTTGGTGTAGTAATGTTTGAAGTACTTTGTGGGAAATGAGCAGTGGATAGAACTCTTGATGAGGATCACTGGGGTTTAGCAAGATGGGCTCAAGATTTTATGAAAGAAGGCATGTTAAAGCAAATTGTTGATGTAAATATAAGGGAGAGAATATCACCTAAATGTTTAAAGGAGTTCTCACGGCTTTCACAACGGTGTTTAAATAGCCATCCAAAGCAACGTCCTACAATGGCTGAGGTTATGGTAGGACTCGAGTCTATACTAGTTTTACAGTACAAAAGTAATAATACATTGCACCCTGCAAGCATGACCATGTTCGGTGGAAAGATGCCAATGTTTCTCTTCCAGTCAATTGGGGAAAACCAGGGTATGATTCTCTTTTCATCATTAACATATTCAGTTGAGTTATATATCTGAAATTACCAGGGTTGAAGTAGGCAAGTCAGATAGTGCAGTTTACCAGCTTTTTATATCTGCAATTTCAAGTTGTACTTTTACACATCTTTATTTATTCTTTGTGTTTCGTTCTGGACCCTTGTTTCCTTACACATATATAATTGCTTCCTTTGCTTTTATTCCTGTAAACTAGACCAATAGACTTCTTGCTAGGATTTATTGTTACATACCTTTCACATATTTCCTAAACAAAATGGGGATATAAATTGGCAGCATTGTAAAAAGGTTAAGCAGATAAAGGCGTTTGAGTGACCTTATAGCAATTAATCATCTAAGTGTTGGGTAAGTTGTCATGTGAGAATAAAATTTCCAGTGCCATATTATTTTGATACAGAGTATACTGAATATACCCTTCCAGATAAGAAACCCCGATTGATGAACATGTATTCAGAAAATTGACTATGATTTGTTTCTGATCAAGTCATTGGTGGATGATAGTCGCATACTTGTCTGAACCAGTGTTTATATAAAGTGTTTGGGGAGTACTGACAAACCCTTTGACATTGTTCCATTTGCAAAAAGTTCTCATCACTGAAAACACCAAGCCAAAGTCGTGAGCTTTGAATTGGAAAAAGAGTGTATGTGAGGGGTCCCAAATGAAGTAATTGGCTTATAAATGTTTCAAAAGGTTAAGCTGAGATTGATCAACTTTTCTGAACATTGTTCATCTCAGTAGACTTGGAATGGAATCTTTTCAATTTTTTTTATGAGTAACTTATCAACAGTGTTAGGGTTTAAGCACTTTTAACGTGGTCCACATGCACTTCAACAAAAGATTCAAACGATTGCTGAGTAATAAATGCGAACGAAAAATATAACATAATATTTAACATGGTTCACACGATTAGAGTGACCGGATACGTCAGAGAGAGAGAGAGAGAGAGAGAGAGAGAGAGAGAGAGAGAGATTTTAGGAGGCTTTCTGATACACTAGGTTATACGAATTCAAAGGATATAAATACTAGTAAAATGAAGTAAAAACTGTCAAGGTCAAGCCCAGAAAAATAGTTACATGGAAATTATTTGACTTGTTCATTTCTAAGAGCTTCTTCTTAATTTATTAGATAGAAGCTTAAGGTCCTCGGAGTCACTCTTTGAATCTAATGAAGGTGAAAGTCAAAAAATTTACCGATTTGATTTTCTCACCATCAGCATTACAAACGAACACTTCTCTGAGGCTAATAAAATTTGGCAAGGTCAATCAGATTCCATGTATAAGGTATTTCCAATCAGATATATAGTGACATATCATTCCAGTTATCCAAAGGCTAATAAATACATTAACTTGGTTATTCTTTTCAGGGAAGGCTACAAAATGGGCAAGGAATAGCAATTACACAACTTTCTTATAGTTCCGAATTTTCTCACCAAGAATATATAAATAATGTGTTATTAATGGGAAGGCTTGAAACACTACTAGAAAAACAGCCTTTTACGATGCGCAATGCATGTCGTAAAATGCTCAGACGACGCGTAAATGCGTGTCAAGGAAGGCCCTGTCATAACGAGAGACGACACGCTTTTGCGCGTTGTCTATAGACGATGCGCATTTACGACGCGCAGTTACGACACACATTTACGACGCTCATTTACGACACACAATGCGTATCAAGGAAGGCCCTGTCATAAAGGAAGACGACATGCATTTGCGTGTCGTAACCTTACGACACACATTTAGGACACGCATTGCGTATCATTATAGCCCCTGTCATAAATGAAGATGACACGCATTTGCGTGTCATAAACATAGCAACCAAATAACGATACACATTTACGACGTGCATTTACGATACACATTTACAATGTGCATTTACGTATAATACATAAACAAATATAATACCAAACATTCAATTTCATCTAAATGTCAAATAATAAAAACATTGTACACCAAAAGTCAAAAGACAATGTTACCTAACATTTCACTATTATATTGTTTGTGGATTCAAAATATCACCGATAAATGAAGCCTATGACAAAAGTGTTGGATAAGGTGTATAAGTCCATAACTATTTCTGGTATGTACTTGACCTGACCCGGCATGGTCCATTTGGGTTGCATGGCACCGTGCAATTGGATAAACTAAAATGAGAGAAATAACACTTATGGTTTATTAATATATTATAAGTTCTAATATATTAATAATATTATTTAATTAGTTTGATCAAGAATTAATTTAGAATTAATTAAGTGATCAAAAGATAACTAATTAAATATATGGGTAGATTATGTAAATCTTCCATATCTTATATAGTGGGCTAAGAGGCTCCATGGATTATCAAGTTGGGTTCCACCCATAGGATGCTCCATGGATGCTCCATGGGAGTTACAAACCCATGGGTCATGGAAATGAAGAGTCATGACACATTAGGGTTTACATGGTGTAACCCTAGATGTGTCAACACTATATAAGAAACCCATTCTCCACCAAAATAGGCTACACTAAGAAACAAGAGGGCTAGAGCCGATTTTGCAAGTGTAAGATTCTCTCAAAGTTTAGTCCTTTGCATTTGGTGTTGTGTGAAGCATTTGAGGCATCACACTTGGGGTGCTAGGCTCACAAGGTTTCAAGGATCATAATCAACAACAAGGTAAGTTATTCTATCTTTCATTCAAGTTAAAAATGTTCCCCATGTATGCTAGATAGGAATATAACCTTGGAATTCAACTTTGCATGATTGTTAGACAAACATAGATCCAAGGTTATTAGGGTTGCATGTACACTTAGGAAGTGTTAGAATCCTTAAAACCCATCAGTGGTATCAGAGCATGGTTCGTTTGTTGTTTTTTTTTTTGTGTGCAAACAGCTTGAAAAAAAAATCGTTTTTCTGTTTTCTGCTCGTATGAAAGTTTGCACATTTGTTGCTGGAAATGGACTAGAAACATTACCCTAAACTGTTTTGATGTTTTAAAGCTTGTTTTAGATGGTGTAATGTTTATGCTAATCCATTTACAATGACAATTATTAAAATTACAAGTTTTTTTAAGTGTAATTTTTGATTCTTGAAAGTGTTCATATTCATGTTCTTGAACTTATGAAGATTAGATGATCATAGGAATTGTTTGTAACCTTCATGGTAGTTTAATTCATGATCATAATGTGTTTTAATGGAGTCCATAACTTGTCCTCAAGTTATGGAAAACCAAAAGTCTCACTTTTATTAAAGCCATTAAAAGAACACAAAAGTTATAAAAATGAAGAGTCTTCATTTTTATTACTCAATTAATTCATAAGTTATAAGAAATGAAAAGTTTTGGAAGTTTACAAAACTTGCCCTCAAGTTTTGGAACATGTAAAGTCTTGATTAAAACTTTAGTTCCAACCCTTAGAATTTTAAAAGTTAAAATTCAACCCTTATACTTTATAATATTATAAGTTACTAATATATATATGTATAACGTCAAGTCGTCTTACCGCTAGTACGCCTCATTCACGAAGCCGGTCTATAAAGGGGGTATAAGGTTGTTGCCTATAAAATGGTAACTTAATGGGTGTCCACTCTCACCCACCGCTTCCTTGATCGGTGGAGGGTCGTTAGCCGAACGGGTAAGACAAGGACTTATAAATTCTCATTAAAAGTATGATGAATATTATAAAGTAACTAAATGCTTTTATTAAATTCCCAATCTTAGTTACTTTAGGAAAATGTGAATAAGGTGCTAATCCATGAAATTACACTTTACACTTTGTTTAAGTCGTTGGTGGAGCGTGTGTGGTTAACCGGCACACTAACTTGGACTTAACAAGGTAGGTAAAGGGTGACTTAAGGTTTACCATAGCATCGGTGGAGCGTGTGTGGTTTACCGACACATCGATTGAGTGATAAACCTTGAGGGTACCAAGTGATTTGCATGGTTACTTCACACCTCGTTTTGTGATCCTCGGTATCCCAGTCACAAAACTTGGAGGGCACACTCGAGATTGAAACATGCCTTTGAAAAGTTCATTGAATCTCAAAAGAATCTAGGAATTTCTAAGAACCAATTAAAAACCTAATATCTATATTTCGTTTTTCATGGTGGAAATTGGTGAATCGTCATTCACCTACCTTTCAAATATGTTATAGCTTGGATTACGGCATACCTCTTCTAAGTTATAATATATTGTGATTGGATTCTAGCCTTAATATTACATTTGGGTGTTTTATTAAGGACTCTCTTAATATCTAAACTAATCTTGTTTTCTTCTTTCAGATGTCTTCAAACAATGCTGCTTCTGGCTCTAATCCTAATGGCTCCTTTACCCTTATGAACTTGTGTGGGAAAGTCACTTTTGATGGATCCAACTTCAATGAATGGATCAGAAACATCAGGATGATTACCCGCTACGAGGACAAAGAATATGTCCTTGACAAGGAGCTTAAGGAGATTGATGAGACCACTGCAACTCCCTAGGAGATCGCTGACTTCCGGGCACATGAAAGGGATGCTACAAAAGTGGCATGCATCATGTTGGCCACCATGACAGCGGAACTCCAAAAGTCGTATGAGGACTTCTACCCTTTTGAAATGCACCAAGATCTGATGGAAAGATACCATCAAAGTGCACGACAAGAGAGGTATGAAATCATATGCTCTATCATAACAACCATGATGAAGGACGGGGAATCCGTCACGAGCCACATGCAGAAAATGCAAAGGTATGTGGATCGGTTGCTAAAGCTTAATGTGAACTTCCCTGAGGAGCTTGCAATAGATATCATTTTGCACTCCTTACCATCGTGCTATGATCAATTCCGCATGACATATCACATGAACAAGGAAGAAGTCACCCTCAGCAAACTTCAAGGACTCTTGAAGACCGCCGAAAGTGGTCTAAAGGGTAAGTCGGTTGTTACTACTCTTACTCCTACTCCAACTGCGGCCAATGTCTTGGCAATCGGGCATGGCAAAGGGAAGAAGAGAAAGAACCCTTCTAAGGGTACCAAGGGTAAGACCCTTGAAGGCTCCTCTTCAAGCAAAACCAAGAAAGGTTTTGTCACTCCTTCTGCTAACCCTAATGAGGCTGGATGCTTCTATTGCCATGAAAAGTCACATTGGAAGCAGAACTGCCCAAAGTACCAGCAAGATGTGAAGGATGGGAAAGTTAAACCCAACCATGCATGTATTTACACTATCTTATCTAATAACTCACCCCATTCTAACTCTTGGGTCCTTGATACCGGTTGTGGTATTCATATCTGTTCTGATTTGCAGGGACTAAGAAGAAGTGAGAATGTGGAGCATGGAAGAATAAACTTAATCATGGGGAATAGGAAAGCTTTACCTGTCACCAAGATTGGAGTTTATACTTTATCACTAAGTAGTGGGTTTAGTTTAGATTTGAATAAATGTTGTTATTCGCCAGAAATGGCAAGAAATATTATTTCCTTTCATGCATTGTATAAACAAGGTTTCACCTTTTCATTTGATAATGAAGTTGGTTCGATTAATGCTTTCTTTAATAATGTTCTTTATTTTAAAGCATTACCTTGTGATGGTGTGTATGAAACTGTATCTGTGGTTGATAACTTAGGAAATAATGTATTGTGTATTGATTCTGTTAATGATAATAACTTGGATAAAGCATCATTATGGCATTGTCGTCTTGGACATATAAGCAAGAAACGCATAGGCCAACTCCAAAAGGATGGAGTATTGGAGTCATTTGACCTAAAGTCAGATGATAGTTGCGAATCATGCTTACTTGAAAAAATGACAAAGTCACCCTTCACAGGCTCTTGTGAGAGGGGTGAAGGTTTGTTGGATCTTATACACACGGATGTGTGTGGGCCCTTCAAACATGCCACAAGGGATGCTAATCGTTATTATTTGGCTTTTACTGATGATTACAGTAGATATGGATATGTCTACTTAATCAAGCATAAGTCAGAGACTTTTGAGAGGTTTAAAGAGTTTAAACAGGAAGTCGAGAATCAATTGGGCAGGAACATTAAGATGCTTCGATCCGATCGAGGTGGTGAGTATCTTAGTTCAGAGTTCCTCGACTATCTTAGGGAATGTGGGATTGTCTCACAATTGACACCTCCCAGGACACCGCAGTTGAATGGTGTAGCTGAGAGGCGTAATCGAACCTTGTTGGATATGGTTCGTTCCATGATGAGTCGAGCTTCGCTACCAATCTCATTTTGGGGGTATGCCTTAGAGACTGCCGCCCATATCCTTAATCTAGTTCCCACAAAGAAAGTTGCCAAAACTCCTCATGAGATGTGGACTGGTAAAGTACCCAAACTAGACCACATTAAGATTTGGGGTTGCGAGGCTTGCGTGAGACACGAGACTCATGATAAGCTCGAACCTCGAAGTGAGAGGTGTATTTTCATCGGCTACCCACAGAAATCCTTTGGTTACCTCTTCTACAGACCTAGTGAGAATGTGGTCTTTGTAGCTAGGAGGGCTTTCTTTCGAGAGAGAGAGTTCATAAGCCAAGGAGACAGTGGGAGGCAAGTTGACCTTGAAGAAATTCAAGAGTCAAGTGGTGAAGGAACTTCAAACCTTAGCACTCAACTTGAGGAGGAAACTTCTGTTGAGCCAATTGACAAGTCTGTACCTCTGAGGCGTTCCACAAGGGTTAGGAATGCACCTGAGCATTACTATGGATTCCATATTACTGCGGAAGGTGATACACTTATCAGTGATGAGACACTGATAGGTCTGGATGAACCTAACAGTTACGCGGAAGCCATGGCAGGCCCTGAGTCAGCCAAATGGAAAGAGGCAATGGACAGCGAGATACAGTCCATGTATGACAATCAAGTTTGGAACTTGGTTGAGAATGTACCAGGTCGTAAGACTGTAGGGTGCAAATGGATCTTCAATAAGAAGTCCGACATGGATGGTAATGTACACACTTATAAGGCACGACTGGTTGCAAAGGGTTTCTCACAAACTCCGGGAGTTGATTATGATGAGACCTTTTCTCCAGTGGCCAAGATTAAGTCTATTAGGGTTCTGTTAGCCATAGCTGCATTTCATGACTATGAAATATGGCAAATGGATGTCAAAACCGCTTTCCTTAATGGAAAGTTGGCTGAGGATGTTTACATGAGTCAGCCAGAGGGTTTTGTCAATACAGAGTACCCTAATAAAGTGTGTAAGCTTGAGAAATCCATTTATGGGTTAAAGCAAGCACCTCACAGATGGAATCTTTTCTTTGATGAGAAAGTCAAGGAATTTGGCTTTTCTAGGAGTGAAGATGAATCTTGTGTATATGTCAAGGCTAGTAGGAGTATAGTTAGCTTTTTGGTATTGTATGTGGATGACATACTACTCATAGGAAATGACATCCCAACTCTGCAGGAAGTTAAGTCCTGGCTTGGGAAGTCTTTCTCTATGAAGGACCTAGGAGAAGCTGCCTATATTCTAGGGATAAGGATCTTGAGAGACCGGAGTAAAAGACTAATTGGACTTAGTCAGAGTACTTACTTGGATAAGGTGTTGAAGAGATTCGGCATGCAGGACTCCAAGAAAGGAGAGTTACCCATCCAGAGTAACGCCAGATTGAGTAAAACACAAAGCCCTAGTACTGAGGCTGAGATAGCAGAAATGAGTCGAATACCTTATGCTTCGGCTGTAGGATCGATCATGTATGCTATGACGTGTACTCGAACTGATGTACCCTTTTCTTTGAGCATGGTTAGCAGGTATCAGGGGAACCCTGGCAAGGCACACTGGACTGCGGTAAAGAATATCCTCAAGTACCTACGTAGGACTAAGGACTGGGTCCTTACCCTCGGTGGGAGTGAAGACTTGAGAGTTGTAGGGTATAGTGATGCTAGCTTTCAGACTGATAGGGATAATTTCCGCTCTCAGTCAGGCTGGGTCTTTACCTTAAATGGAGGAGCAATTTCTTGGAAGAGTTCCAAGCAAGAGACAGTGGCTGATTCAACTTGCGAATCAGAGTATATAGCAGCTAGCGAGGCAGCAAAGGAGGCGATATGGCTGAAGAACTTCATTGGAGACCTTGGAGTTGTACCAGCTATTAAAGAGCCAATGGAAATTTTCTGTGATAGTGAAAGTGCAGTTGCCTTAGCCAAGGAACCAAGGGATCACGGGAGATCCAGACACATCGACAGAAAATACCATTTCATCAGACATCGAATAGAAGAAGGACTCCTCGTGGCAAAGAGGGTATCATCGGCTGAGAATCCAGCAGATCCCCTCACGAAGGGACTGACTCGGGTTAAGTATCTCCAGCATGCTCGGAGCATAGGGCTGAAGGATGATATTAGATTTAGTAGTTAGATAATCTTGAAATTTGTAAAGTGTAATTGACATTAGATGATGAATAAAAGGTGTTTTATTTATGAGTAAAGTGTTGCTATCTCTTGTCGATCGTTTACTATATTTCTTTTGCATGTTTTGACTTCCAGAATAATTATGTTTGGTATATCATATTATTCGAACCTCCACAGTCGGTCATATGTCGGAAGTAGGTATGAATCAAGACTGTCATGATTGGTTGCAGAGGTCTAAGTTGTTGGACATGGCTACAACACTCATGAATGCTCATAAGTTCTGAGCATTGGACTCAACCCACGCTCACTGGAATCACTTCATGGAATTTATCTCGAGTGATCGTGAGACGGTAATATCATATAAGTCTTCAAACCTAGAGATATGATTTGTTACTTATGAGTTGGTTATGCATTGATTGTACGTTAACGCATTGGTAACTCCATGTTATAAAACGTGCTTTTGTGTATAATTCAATGAGTGGTAGAACAAACATATGAGTCGAAGTTTATCTGTTCCTTCTTGGATTAGAAGCTGATATCTGGGCCCCTCGATGATTTTGTTTTGACCTATGTACCGGGCCCGGTCAGAACTAAGTTGATGTGTTCAATTAAGTTCTTTGTCAAACAAATCGGAAATCGGGAAACAAACTGCTGGACAATAAGTAAGACATTGTTCCATGTATTTGTCCGGCTGATATCTAGAACAGAGGATTATATGATCACTTATCTTAAATGGCGTATCATCATCTTATCAGTTCCGAGAGACCTTGAAAGAGCTATGATTGCCGATCGGTTCCTGAAGTATTGTAGTTATAGTTATTAGACTTATCCAAGTGGGAGACTGTTGGATAAGGTGTATAAGTCCATAACTATTTCTGGTATGTACTTGACCTGACCCGGCATGGTCCATTTGGGTTGCATGGCACCATGCAGTTGGATAAACTAAAATGAGAGAAATAACACTTATGGTTTATTAATATATTATAAGTTCTAATATATTAATAATATTATTTAATTAGTTTGATCAAGAATTAGTTTAGAATTAATTAAGTGATCAAAAGATAACTAATTAAATATATGGGTAGATTATGTAAATCTTCCATATCTTATATAGTGGGCTAAGAGGCTCCATGGATTATCAAGTTGGGTTCCACCCATAGGATGCTCCATGGATGCTCCATGGGAGTTACAAACCCATGGGTCATGGAAATGAAGAGTCATGACACATTAGGGTTTACATGGTGTAACCCTAGATGTGTCAACACTATATAAGAAACCCATTCTCCACCAAAATAGGCTACACTAAGAAACAAGAGGGCTAGAGCCGATTTTGCAAGTGTAAGATTCTCTCAAAGTTTAGTCCTTTGCATTTGGTGTTGTGTGAAGCATTTGAGGCATCACACTTGGGGTGCTAGGCTCACAAGGTTTCAAGGATCATAATCAACAACAAGGTAAGTTATTCTATCTTTCATTCAAGTTAAAAATGTTCCCCATGTATGCTAGATAGGAATATAACCTTGGAATTCAACTTTGCATGATTATTAGACAAACATAGATCCAAGGTTATTAGGGTTGCATGTACACTTAGGAAGTGTTAGAATGCTCAAAACCCATCAAAAAGTCGAGGTACCTAACATTTCACATGTATAGTTAAACAAGGCGCGTAACGACCATATCAAGAAATAGCTCTCTTGTTCTCCTGATGATGTCTTTTGATTACGAGCAGGAACAGTCTTTTCCTACGAACAAAACAACATTCTAATGTTTGTTACATTAATGCAAGAAATAACAATGTACTTTCATATATTTGTTCGCATCATAAGTTCATTAATTACAATATTATAATTTTGTAGGTTTTTCAAAGTATGATCTCTTCATAAAATAATATTGAAAGTAGGATGCTATAATAAACAAATAAATGAAAGTACCCTGCTATTTTTTGCATTTATCCCAGTCAACTAAATTACCTTCAATTATCTTGAGTTGCATCCTTTTTAACAATGTTCCATTTGGATTTTAAAGCTTGAATGCTTAAAACATAAATTGAAATTTAAGAAGCAACAATAGATATACATTTGTAAATTTGGTATTTGGATCTAGCAACAAAATGAATAATGTAGTTGGCGGTTACCTTTAGTTACTTGAGATTTGTGTAACGCGCCTACCTGTTTCACTTAATGCAGCAGTAGTCATAACTTTCTTCCTGTATGAACCACCATCATTTCATGCCCATCTACATCTACTCCTCTTAATCAACTTATCTTCACCATTGCTAACCCAAACATGCAAAGCCACAAACAACAATTAATTATACAAACATAGATTCACAATTATAAAATAAATTAAAAAACTTTACCTTGAAATCATCACCATAAGAAACACTAACAGCCATGACACGACTTGGATGGAAAATAATAGCAGAAACTACTGCATCCCTGTAACCATCACATGTTAAAAAAATGTTATACTGGAAAAAAAAATTCTCTATACATATTAAATAAAAAGATTTTATAAACAACAAAAAAACAACCTATGGGGCACATATATAACAATACACAAGGTAAAATCATTGTTGTGTGGCCCACATTCCCAAAACTTGAGTGTTACAAAACCTCCTATTCCTTGTTCATACATTCTGGTTTCAACAGTACCCATCACAGGGCCATGTCATTTGTTAGTATCTGCTATTTGTTCATGGTGTTTGGGCGAATGGTTGCTGATTTTGTTTCCAGAATCCACTTTTCGTAATTTTCAACCTAAGAAATTAGAATGTGATAAGAGAATATAAAAAGTAAAGTATATAAAAAATAGAAATAGAAGATTATTAATATCACCTCAGCTAGCATCTTTGCACAGAAATCTGGGTGGAGCATATCGAATGTGAAAACTCCTGGAACAGGTTCAGCCATTATGTTTCTGATACTTTGATTTTTGCTGACATCATCATTAGCCATGAATGCGTTTATGAAAGAGGGCACAAAGAAGCTTGAGGGATTCAGTTCATATAGTTCTCTGTGAAGAGGCTGAAAACCAAGGAAAAAGAAAATAAGTGATTGCTGATTATATAACATATAAAACATAAAATATATATCAAATATATTACCTGATAACTGTATATGATTCTTTCCCTATATATGTTGTGCTTCTTGGCCTGTTGAAAGTGATGAAAAAAGATGGATTAGTTATTAAAATAGACTTTAACATATAAACTTCAAGTCATTTAAGACGATTAAGGAAGAATTTCTTACTGTATTTCATTCGTTATAATGGTCGATAATTAAAGAATTTTTCTATATAGGGAAGTATTATATTAATGATATGAATTCTAAATTATTGTAGGTTATTGAACTCATATGAAGAAAAAGGTGCTTAACAAATGTAATCCCCAGCCTTTTAACATAGACTTGAATACAATCACTCTATGCATAAACATTTTGTCAACTTTATGTGTAAAGCACTAATTGTGTTTGCTTCCCAAACATAAAAAACGCAGGGAACATAGAAAGTACGGGTACTGTGACAACCCGAAATTTTTTTGCCTTGTAAAGTTAATCCAATCAACAAAACGTCAAACTTAAGTTCATTGCCTTCTGGCCTTGTTAAGGGTCATTCTATTGACTTTTAAGCCTAGTACATCCAATGAATGAGTAATAGGAAGTACCTGCTAGAGTCACTATACAACCTTCAAGCCTTAAACACCACCAAAAAGGAGTTCACGACCATGACACATGAGTTTACGGCCGTGAACTCAAGGCTGGTCGTAAACTCCCCCTTAAGTCTCATTTCCTTCACTTTTCTTTCATTCTTACACTTTCAACTCAAGAAACTTCCATTCTCTCTCAAGTATCATCGAATTCTTCATCCCCGATCTTCAAAAACGTAAGTGATTCTTCCATCTAGTTGTTGTTATTCTTCTTAATCATGAATCACCCTTTGATTCCATCCATGAAAATCATCTTTTTGGGTAGATCTTCAAGATCTTCATCTTTCACCAAGAACACCAAGAACACACACTTGTTCTTGGTGGCCGAAAACTCCTCAAAGGCCTTCAAAAGTGTGAGTATTCCATCTATCATCTAGTTATACAAGTTAAACACTAGATTATGGTCTTGAAACAACCACCTTAGCATAAAACATCAAGAGTTTACGGCCATGGAATCTCCCTTGGCCGTAAACCCATGTTTTGGTCACAAGTTGGCCGCAAACCCTTCTCATATCCAAGCATTTGACCTTGAACCCCTAATGGATGATAGATAGGACCTTAAAACATCATGTTGTGCATAATGTTCATGAGTTTATGTAACACCCGTTTATTTAATAAATAAACAAATTAATTAATGATTGTATTATAGCCCTAAAATCAATAATTATTTAGCAGGGTGTGATTTCGAGGAGCTAATTGTAAAGATTTTAGAAGTCGGGGATTAAAAGTGTAAGTTTCGAACTCAGTTTGTAAATATATATGAAGACAGGGACCCCGTGGTAATTAATTGGATTTAATTTAAAAAGGAAAAGAGGTGGAGGGGGTGAATATGTCATATTTACGACATTAGGGGTTGTTTGGTAATTCATGGGTCGAATTTGAAAGGAATTTATGAGATCAGGGGCTAATGGGAAAATATTAGATTTAAAGTGAAGAAGATATTGTGGGGAGGGACTAAAAATGGTAAATGAGTGAAAGTTTCAAGAATACGGGACTTATACCCCGCGACTCTTCCTTCCCTTTCATTTTAATGGAACAGGACCCCTAACCCTAATTGATGCTCAGCCGCCACCATAAGAAACTACCCCTAGCCGCCATCATCGGTGTTGGGTCCGACCGCCGCCTCCTTGACGTTGAAGCTGGAGTCCACTGTACCCAAGATCGTCGGCGAAGCTGCTGCCAGCGACGAAGAGCAGCACAAGGATGCCAGCAGCGGGCTGTCGCTACCCTTTTCCGGTGAAACGAGCTATGTTCGCCACTGTGTAAGTCGTGTGTGTGGATACGAAGTTCTCGGTAATGATTGTAACCACCCATCTACTCCTTTCTCTTCGTTCTTTCTATGATTTGGAGTAGTTTATGTCGACAGGGGCTACTGGTGGTTTTAGATCACCGTTTTTGGTGTTTCCGATCGGCACTTGCCACCGTAGTGGCTGGGTTGGGAGTAATTCGGTGTCCAGCTCTTGTTTACGAGTGCGTGTGTATGTTTGCTCGGCTGGGGACAAAGATAAACCACCGCCACCACCGTGAGGTGGTGGCTATCGTCGTAACCGCTGCTGCTTCTGCCGTTTTGGTGTTGCTGCCGCCGCCTTGAGCCGCCTGGTGGGTGGCTGGAGTGTTGGATGCAATCTGAAGTTTATGTGCGTGTGTTCTGTCTAGTTGGAATACCAAGAACAGCCACCACCACCACCGTGAGGTGGTGGCTGCCGCCATGTGCCGCCTGTATGTGCTTATTTTGTTTAGTGTGTGTGTGTCATCTTGAGATTTAGCCTTGTAAAATGTAATTGGAAATGGAATAATGAGAAAGAAACCCTAACCACCACCGTAAGGTGGTGGCTGCCGCCTCCTGCCGCCACCGGCCGTCGTGTCGGGTGGCGGTGTGCCTCGTTGATGTTGTGATTTGGTTTGGATGTTTGGACAGGGGACTAAAACCTTAATGGGCCCAAAGAAGCCTTAATGGGCTTAGCGAAACCCTATTGGGCCTAATGAAGCCCTAATTGACATTAAAGCCCAAACATGTGTCTAATGGGTCTAATGGACCCTAATTGACCTTAGGAAACCCTAATGGGCTTAAGGACCTAGCTATTAGGCCTATTGGGCTCAGATGGGGATTGAAAACCCTAATTAGGGTTTAGAAAACCCTAATATTGGATTTATGGGCTTGGACCTATCGGGACCCACATTTGGGCCACTGGAATGGAATTGTGTGTTAAGCCCAATCACACCATATGATTTATTTAGAAGAGTGATGGACTTAATGGATTAAGTCCTTAATGGGTTAAGTGAGAAACACTTAACCCTAATCGTCATTTTATGTGAAACCCTAATTTCACTTGGGTTTATTGTTGGGCCTTTCTATTGGGCCTTGATGATTGGGTTATTAATGGGCCATCCAAAGTCAAGCAATTGGACTAGAATAATTTAATGGGCCTAGGGTAAGGCACATGTAAGGGGTTTGGGCCCAATTTGGAAAATTAGGCCATAGATGGGCCATAGTTTGGGCCTTAATGATTATATGAGGTTGGGCCTTATGGTAAGACCTTTTAAAGGTTTGGGCCCAATTTGGAAAATGATGGGTTTTGCGCATTCTAACACTCCTAAGTGTACATGCAACCCTAAATACCTTGGATCTATGTTTTCTCTATTATACATGCAATTATGAACTTTCCAAGGTATTACCCTATCTAGCATACAATACTTGATACTTGGGTAATCAAATGGATAGAATACATACCTTTATTTGATGTAGCTTGTCTCCATGAAGCTTGAGTGCCTAGTGCCCCAAGTGTGACACCTCAAATGGTTCACACAACACCAAATGCACATGGAATGACTTGAGAGAAATGGAACACTCCTTGAAATCGTCTAGCCCTCATATTCACACATTAGTGCACGATTTCTTGAGCCATGAGATTCTTTTATATGGTGGCTATTAGGGTTACACCATGTAACTCATAACTTTACCCATTCCTTATGCTCCATGGATTTTAACCTCCATGGAGTATCCATGGGTCATCCCATGGACTTAGTCCAACATAAGGAATCTTGGATCACAAGCCCACATATATAAGAATGAATGATTTACACAATCAACCCATATATTTAATTAGTCTCCTTTTGATCAATTAATTAATTCCAAATTAATTCTTGATCAATACTAATTAAATAACCTTATTAATATATTAGAACTTATAATATATTAACCAACCTTAAGTGTTATTTCTCTCATTATAGTCTATCCAAATGCATGATGCCATGCAACCCAAATGGACCATGCTGGGTCGGGTCAAGTCTTACCAATTATAGTTATGGATTTAGACATTAATCCAACAGTCTCCCACTGGATAAGTCTAAAACTATTATTGCGTATGACTTCAGGAACCGATCAGCAATCGTAGCTCTCAAAAGCTTCTGTCGAACTCTGACCTTGTCGATGAACTCTGACCTTTGTCAATGACTTGTCCATTAGATAAGGGATCATATATTCCTCCATTCTAGATATCATATGGACTGAGACATGGATTATCAATCATTCTCTCTGTCCATTTGTTGTTTCCCGATTTCCGATTCATGATGACTGACTGATTGAACAAATCAAATCAGTCCTGGCTTGGCCAAGCACTCACATGTATCATCTTTAAATCATCGAGGGGCCCACAGATATCGCTTTTATCCCGAAGGTAAAAGGAATGGATAAACTTCGACTCATATGGCTTGTTCTACTACTTGTTGAATCATACACAAAGGCATGTTTTATAACATCGAGTTACCGAATGCGTTTTCGTGCAATCAATGTACAACCAACTCATAGTAACAACTCATATCTCTAGGTTTGAAGAATATAAGATATTATCGTCTCATGATCACTCGTGATAAAATCCATGAAGTGATTCAAATGAGCGCGGGTTGAATCCAATACTCAGAACTTATGAGCACTCATGAGTGTTGTAGCACCACTTTGTCCACCAACTTGGACCTCTATAAACCAACCCATGACAGTCTTGATTCATATCTACTTCCAACATATGACCGACTGTGGATGGTTTGAATAACTTAATCATTCAGGAAGAGCGACTTAGTTATTATGGAAGTCAAAACATGCAAAATTAAACACAAGAATAAATGAATCAAATATGGTATCAAACCCTATGAATATAAATAAACACTTTTATTTATCACCATACTGATTACTCATTATTCATTGTTTCGGTTTTATCAACTTTATACTTGAATTAAAAACACTAGTTGTCCCATGCTCCAAGCATGTACACTATGTTTTTCTTAAACAATAGCTTTGCCATACACCAAGTATGCACTCTATGTTTGTCTTTGATCCTTACTTTGTGAAATAAACCAATTGAACATAATTTCAATGATTCTAATTTCACACTCCCAAATCCTTATCGAAAAATGTGAGAATTTCAAATTCCTATCATTTATCGAAATCTGTTTAGATTTTAAACTTATATGCACTGACCCTCCTGTAATGAATATGTACAAAGTCACAAAGACTTGTCAACAATCATTATAAGGTATTCCAATGGAGATCAACTCCATGGAAACTAAGTCTCATATTCAAAGTACATTGCTTTGGACATGCTTCTTGCATTAAGTTTTCTAATCTTACACAGATAACTGCCACCTAGGGAGACAACTCCATATTCTCATTTTGACTATCACTTCTGAATAAGAGATGCCTCTTTTCAGAATATGTCAATATGGTCCTTCCAAAATTAGCACTATACTTCCAACTGTGCCTGAGCAACCAATCTTTGGTAAACCTCAGATTGTCCTCGACAATTGCTTCATCATTTTAGTCATATCCAATTCTAGACCTTTTCCCTTCTTAATGCCTCTGGGCATTTTGAAAAATTTAGAAATGACAAATATTATAGCACATGCAATCGATCCTGTACCCAAAGCAAATGGTACATGATTCATGATGTCTCACATAAAGACATGATTCTAGACCAGTCTTTTGCTACAATATTTTTATTTGCCATGTTTTCAAAATTTGACTATGAAGAGGGATGCCGTAATCATAATCGAATTTTGAGAACGCAATATATAGAATTTCCTTAAGTTGAACCAATCCAACATGAAATTCATATATATATTCTTGACTAAAGATGATTAAGGTCTCAATCTAAGCCTTTAGAACTGAAATGAAGTATATCCTCTCCCTTAATTATAGCAAAACAACTTTTTTCAATCCCTGCAGCCTCACGAATTGAAACTTTTGTTTTCTATAATTAACATTGCTAACTTGCAACACTAACAATAATTATCATGCTCCCACTAACATGATGATTATTAGCATAACACTTATGCTCCCACTAGCTTTGACATGTACTCAGAAATCAGCTGGACTTCTAGAAATCAATACTTTATTGACTTTCTTACCAAAGTTCAGATTTCTGATACGAGATGCTTTGATAAAACTTTATCAAAATCATACACCTTTCCTTAGATAGCATGCATGTGTGTCTAAACAATTTCAGAACTATGAAAAGGGATGCCGTAATCATAGTCTCAATTGTTTAGACCTTTTGCCATCTGCTTCAAATCTACTTGGTGGAAGTGTTTCCTCACCATAATTTTCATGAATCGGAGAGAAACCTTATGACCCTTAGATTTTATGGTGTATGTGTTCTTATCCATGTGAATCGTCAAAACCATAGTCATAAGACAAGGATAATGACAAATCCAAACTCATATGGACTGAACTTATGCAATCTTAACTTCTTGCCACCTGGCAGTACATGGCCTGCCATTGCTTCCAAGTTGTTATGCAACCAATTGAGAACTTTCAGAACTCCTATGCAAAGCCAACTTTAACTGGAATGGGCACAGAATATGTCAACACGATACGTTATAAACCTCAAGTCGTGTGCTAGTGAAGAACCTTAGGTTTTATTCTTGATTAGTTCTTGAAATTCTTTTTAGGATCTTTAAGACTCCCACTATCCTCTTGACATATAAGACTATCTTGCCAAATATTCAAGAGATAGTGCGGATTCTTTATCAAGACAAACACTTCACACAATTGGCCTTAGTTGGTCTTTGTTTTATCCAAAACATCACAACTTACCAATTTCAAATGTACAAGAGTAGGACACTTTTACTCTTACATTTGACAAGTGTTTTAAACCTTTCTTTAAGATATGTCACTCAAGTTACAATCTTGGAGTATGACTCTAAGAATTGTTTTGGAACGAAGTATGACTCATCTTCCTGATCTAACCATTTCAACAATTCATGACTCCTCTTCTTAGTCATAAGAATGCACTAAGATGACCTTTAGAGGACTAATTGTGATATGATTTCTAAATCATTAAGATGATCACAAACATGATACTAAAGTACTCTCCCATCTTTTCAGATTTGAGAAACTTTTATCTTTCTGCCTAATTTGATTCTTCCCATTCGTTCTGCCATACATTGAGACTTTTCCAATGTTTCAGAATTATACTTAAACTTGTAAGTATAACCATATTTACTAAAATTTAGTAAATCATGACGAATAGTCTTAACGAGCTTTGTGGTGGACTTGACCAGTGCACAAGAATGTGTACTCGATCCCTTTAGTCCTTAACTTGACTCACACATCCATGTGAACAAGTCTTAATTTTCCAATGCTTGAAAGTTCTCATTCATCATACTATTCAACTTGCATGATTCCAAGTTTCTATCCAACTGAAGCCTTGGGAATGAGAATCTTTCCTTATTTGGTAAATTATGACACTACCACAAACGAAAGAATCAAGTCCATTTTTTTTTTCAAATATTGCTATCAATGGAATCATATATACAACCATTTTTCACAAATGCCACTTGTAAGGATATTTAAAATAAATATAAAATTAAAAACTTTTATTTTATTTCAAAACTTTGTGGAAAAAACTTATCCTTATAGTGCAAATGCATACGGAAAAACTTGTTGTTATCTATTCCTAAGCAATATATCATAACTCCTAAGTAACAGCTTCAAAATTCTGATGCGATCGAAATCCATCTACGCGATCAGAATCAGCATATACTTCCTTTAAGCTTTCTCTCTATTCTTTGATTCTTAAAACATCAACATGTGACCCAGTCACATCATGTAATGAGGATCTTAGAATAGAAACTTAACAGAGTTAGATAATGGGCTCTACCTGAAGTAGAGTCAGACTTATTGACTTTAACATCCTTAGGTAAACTTGGCAGCTTTGCAATCAACGCCCCTTCCTTTGGCAAAATAAACATATGGACCCTTTGGTAATGGGACTATCTCAGACTTAGCCTTTCTCCTTACCATTTGGTCAACCGGGTTGACTATGGCCAATCCCTTTCCATTGGGAAAAGAATGTTTTTTCTGGATTTCCAGTGTCACCATTGTCACTGTCCATAAAGTTTTTGGGAAGTTGATCTTCTAATCAAATTTCCTTTACTATCGTTCCAAATCATTGCTGATTCAGCAGCACCAAGCAAATAGATATGATCATTAAGGTTCATGTCATAGTCTGTTTCATAGTAGTCCCAAAGGAACTCACTATGTGACTTAGAAAGTGATTGAACATCCAACTTTCTCAAGACTTTGACACCCAACTCTCCCAGCTTGTCAATATGTGACTTCATCTCTAAGATGTAATCACACATAGACCTTGCTTGCCATTAGGGCTTGAGTGACCTTGAACTTGTGGGTTAGGGAGAATAATTGGAGGAGGTGGAGGAAGTAAAGTTCCAAGAGATTTGGGAAGATCATAGATGTCTGAACTAGACATCTTTTGGGAGATATTCAAGATAGTTGATCTAAAGTCCTTAATATAACACCCAATATGAAATATTAAGGCTAGGATCCAACAACCTATTTATAACTGGAAGAGGGATGCTGTAATCTGAGTTATAAAATAGTTGAAGGTAGGTAAATGACGATTTACCAATTTCCACCATGAAAAATGAAATAATGTAATTAGATTTTTAATTGGATTTGAAACTCCTAGATCTTTTGAGATTCATTGAACTTTTCAATGGCATGTTTCAATCTCGAGTGTGCCCTTCAGGTTTTGTGACTGGGATGCCGAGGATCACAAAACAAGGTGTGAAGTAACCATGCAAATATACTTGGTACCCTTAATATTTACCCCTCAATCGATGTGCCGGTTAACCACACGAGCTCCACCGATACTATGATAAATATTAAGTTACCCTTTGCCTACTTTGTTAAATCCAGGTTAGTGTGCCGGTTAACCACACACGCTCCACTAACGGTTTAAACAAAGTGCAAAGTGTAATTTCATGGATTAGCACCTTATTCACATTTTCCTAAGTAACTAAGATTGGGAATTTATAAGTGTTTAGTTACTTAGTATTTATTATTAATACTTTTATTGAAGGGAGAATTATAGTCCTTGTCCTACCCGTTCGGCTAACGACCCTCCACCAGTCAAGGAAGCGGTGGGTGAGAGTGGACACCCATTAAACTGCCATTTTATAGGCAGTAACCTTATACCCCCCTTATAGACCGGCTTCGTGAATGAGGCCTACTAACGGTAAGACTGACTTGCTCTTATACATATATTTATTATTAACTTATAATACTATAAAGTATAAGGGTTGAATTTTAACTTTTAAAATTCTAAGGGCTAACTTGGAATTAAAGTATTCATGGGGAAAACTTTACAAATTCCAAAACTTGAGGGCAAGTTTTGAAAATATTCAAAACTAATTAATTCCATAACTTATGTGTTTAAAGTAGTTTCAATTAAAAAAAAACTCTTCAAGTTCCATAACTTGAGGACAAGTTATGAAAGACTTTAAACTAATAAATGAATGTAACTTTTCTTTGTTTTTGTAACTTATGGAACTAATTAAGGTTACACATTTTATCATTTAATGAAGTGACTCTTGAACCTCCATAACTTGAGGACAAGTTATGGAGTCATAAAACCATTTAATGAGGAAAGACTCTTCATTTTTGTAACCATTGCCAACTTTTTATGAGTTTTATGAAACTTAAATGTGACTTTTCATATAACTTGAGGACAAGTTACAAAAACACATTTTAGAATCAACTCTTAGATTAAAATGGATTGAAAACACATAATCAATTAACTTTTCTATTAATCTAATAAACTCATATGAACAAAGATAATTCACATCAATTTTTTTTTCAAGTAATTAGCATAACTTTTAAACTAATACAATTCGATTTTTCAGCTAATTTTGCAAGTATAACAAGAAAACAAGCCTTGGCTCTGATACCACTGATGGGTTTTGCGCATTCTAACACTCCTAAGTGTACATGCAACCCTAAATACCTTGGATCTATGTTTTCTCTATTATACATGCAATTATGAACTTTCCAAGGTATTACCCTATCTAGCATACAATACTTGATACTTGGGTAATCAAATGGATAGAATACATACCTTTGTTTGATGTAGCTTGTCTCCATGAAGCTTGAGTGCCTAGTGCCCCAAGTGTGACACCTCAAATGGTTCACACAACACCAAATGCACATGGAATGACTTGAGAGAAATGGAACACTCCTTGAAATCGTCTAGCCCTCATATTCACACATTAGTGCACGATTTCTTGAGCCATGAGATTCTTTTATATGGTGGCTATTAGGGTTACACCATGTAACTCATAACTTTACCCATTCCTTATGCTCCATGGATTTTAACCTCCATGGAGTATCCATGGGTCATCCCATGGACTTAGTCCAACATAAGGAATCTTGGATCACAAGCCCACATATATAAGAATGAATGATTTACACAATCAACCCATATATTTAATTAGTCTCCTTTTGATCACTTAATTAATTCCAAATTAATTCTTGATCAATACTAATTAAATAACCTTATTAATATATTAGAACTTATAATATATTAACCAACCTTAAGTGTTATTTCTCTCATTATAGTCTATCCAAATGCATGATGCCATGCAACCCAAATGGACCATGCCGGGTCGGGTCAAGTCTTACCAATTATAGTTATGGACTTAGACATTAATCCAACAGAAAATTGGGCCATATGTTGGGCTTTGACTCATAGTTGACTTTTGGGCCTATGGATTGAGCCTTGGGCTTGAATAAAGCCAAGCATGGGGTAATGTAGTAATGACCCAAGTACGTACTTATAGTTATGTAGTGGAACCCAATTATTAATTGGGTGATGTTTGATATTGACAGTTCGAGAATCTGTCATCCAGCAGCTGGGATTGAGTCTGTGGGATTTCAGCAGTGTGGGATTGTGTCTATGGGACTTCAGCAGTGTGAGGTGGGTTACCTTCCAGTAGCGGTGGGTCTACGGCCACAATTTCGGCCCACCAGTAGGAGTTGTATGTTAGATGATTGTCTTTGTGATATTCATCTAGGTTTGCTACTACCTGATATGTTATATGCTGGCATGTTATGTTATATGTGATAGTGGTAGGAGGGGGAGAATAGTCCCCAAGTTCGGTTGTTAGGACCGAAGGGTAGGTCGGACACCCCAGTTATGTCTGACAATATGTTATGATATGTTTGTATGCTGGCATGATATGTTATATGTGATAGTGGTAGTAGGAGGGGAATAGTCCCCAAGTTCGGTTGTTAGGACCGAAGGGTAGTTCAAACACCCCAGATATGTCTGATAGTAATGTTCATGTTATGATATATGTGATAGTAGCAGTAGGGGGTGGAATAGTCCCCGAGGTTCGGTTGTTAGGACCGATGGGTAGGTCAGCACCCCAAAACGGCTTGACACAGGTAGGTCAGCACCCCAGAATGGCTTGACACGGGTAGGTCAACACCCCAGAATGGCTTGACACGGGTAGGTCGGCACCCCAGAATGGCCGTACTGGGTAGGTCGGCACCCCAGAATGGCTGGACCAGGTAGGTCGGGCACCCCAGAATTGGTGGCAGTATGTATTGTATGTGATTGTATGGTATGTGGTATGATGGGGGAACTCACTAAGTTTTGTGCTTACAGTTTACAGTTTTGGTTTCAGGTACTCGTTTTCAAAGGAAAGGAGTCGGCTTGATCGCAGCGCATCACACTATGTTTTCCGCACATGAGATCTTTGGGATTACACTCTGATATGGTTTTATGATAATATGTCTTGATTACTGACACTTTGGTTTGACACGAGATACTATTATGAATGTTTTTATACTGATGCTTTTATGTAATAACTTATTTAAAAATGAAATTTTTGGCCTTGAATTTTGGGATGTTACAAGTTGGTATCAGAGCCTTGGTTTGAGGGATTCGGGCACACTCCCGGGTGTGTCTGAACTCAAACTAAGGACTTGGTATGAGAATTTTCAAAAGTAAAATCATTTTATAAAAAGAAGTTTGAAAAGAATTTGGAAGAGAAAAGAACTTTGAAAAGAGCAAGGTGTGTATGATGCGTGCAATCAGCCGAGCTCAAGTAAGTTTTCCCCAGGATACCCATACATGTTATGATATGATTATGAGAACTGCATGCTAGATTAGGGCTAAGGATCTAGGAAGGATGCCTTATATGTCTATTGTATGTGCTTGTAGACTTGCATGCTAGTACTGATCAGTCAGTGATAGGATGACCTGTTTAGGTTATGCCTGATTGTATGAGCCTTTGAATTGAATGTACAGATTCTTGATTAGAGGATAGAAAGGTTTGATTGGAATATGATGGTTAGATTTTCCATTGTCTGAATGTTGTTTTCTTTGTGCTTTGTGGGACTCTTAGTAATGTGAGCTAACTATTAAGTGAATATGCTAAGTCACATGTGGCACAGGCTGGATAATCTCAGAGTGATAGATTTAACCTTATTGCGCAACTCTTGTTTGAGTCCAACCGTTCTAGGGATGGGTCTAATACTCGAAGGATTATCTGATCTTTGTTGCATGTGGCTATATTCATGAGGTAGCTAGTTGACATTACTGGGAATCTTTCAGCAGCTGAGGATTGGGTAGGTACGGGAACCTAGGAATGCCTAGGATATGTTTCAGTGGGTTCGTAGTGAGGCTCAGTGAGACTTGGGTGTACCAGTTTGAGGAAGTGACTTAGAGGATTCGGGAGGATTGCTGAGGAAAGTATGGATAGGTGTGGAAGGTAGTATTGGGGCCGTACTACTGAAAGCACAGGATCCATACTCGAATCAGTGAGAGTCTTGGAGAATCTGAGAAGCTTCGGGGAGAAGTTAGTGACCCGGTTTGGGGATAGAGTATGTTCAAGTGTTGCAGCTTAGCCATTGGCAAGTAAGCTAGTGAGTGTGACAGGGTGTCAGACCCTGAAGGATATGACTTCCAAGAGTTTGTAGATACGAGATCGATTTGGAGCACTGTGAGAAGAGATGTTCGTGCTAGGTGAGTATAGTAGAGGGTCCCGGGAAGAGACCCATGACTTCTGATCATCAGGTGAAAGGCCAGCAGGGCCTGAGTCAGTGCAGCACGTACAGGACAGTACACAAGGGAGTTTGTCGCTCCAAGGGTTTAGGCTACTACAGGGTAGCGGGGTTGGTCATGTCAGCAGAAGGTGATCAGTATTCCTTCAGATGTTGCGGGTATGTCATCTTCTATTGCTACTAGATGGATGTTGGAAATAGGTATCGCTTTAGAATCGTAAGTGAGTTTGGAGGAGCCAGATCTCATGTCGGTTTTCTGCTAGTGTCTGGGTTATCAAGGATCATATATACATCCCTGCATGTCGAAAAGTCCTTGATGAACCCACAGAGGGACTCATCTTGCGGAGTGGGTTCCGCGTGTACCGTTATCATTCCAGATCTTTGTCGGGATCTATGCAGGAGTATTATTTAGAGGATACTCGGTCAGGGTTAGAGTGGTAGTTCCCCAGTGAAGTCAACGTTCAGGGGTTCTATCATTGTTCAGGTGTGTTCGACAATGGATGAACTTTGGAGTTCAAGGCACTATTGTTGCTAGGGAAGGATTGGTAACATGAAGATTGTGAAGTCATTTGCGGGTGATAGATTCATAAGTGGTTGGTCATCGGATGTTCAAGAGAATTGCTTTTCTCGCATGGTTTCTGTTTGGTCAGAGTTCAATAGCGCTGTAAGATTGGAAGTGGGAACGGGGATTCGTCAGCCAGAGTGAAGATTGAGGTGTCAGATTGGACTAGATTTCAAGAGTACTCTTCAAGATTTCAGAGGATGGGCGATCTTAAGGTTTGATTGGTGATGGATCGCTAGCACTGGTAAGTACAGGTTATCGTCAGTGGACTATTAGGAAGTAAGAAGGATTGGGAATCCTTTAATTCTCGCGTACAGTGAAGACTTACTCGAATCTAAGTGGGGGAGAGACTTTTCGTAAAGTTCTCTGAATATGAGTGCTGGTTGCGCGAGGTGCAATCTCTTGGGCACCTTGTCAACCAGAAGGGCATTTTGGTCGATCCGGCCAAGATTGAGGTTGTGATGCAGGGGGAGATTCCGAGGTCTCCAGCTGAGATTCGGAGTTTCCTGGGTCTAGCGGGTTATTACCGGAGATTTATACGGGATTTCTCTGAGATTGCGGTTCCTTTGACCCGACTGACCAAGAAGTCGGTGGCCTTTCGCTAGGGACTGAGCAGCAGGCAGCCTTCGAAACTCTCAGACAGTGGTTGTGCGAGGCACCGATTCTCACCCTGCCAGGGGGTGTAGATGATTTCGTGGTTTACTGTAACGCTTTGATCACGGGCATGGGTGCGGTACTGATACAGTGGGATCACGTGATAGCAGGTTTCGGGAACCAAGTTAGAGCTCCAGTTAGGACTCGAGTTCAGTTGTGTGTTAGGTCGAGTGCGTGTTCGACCGGTATGGAAAGTGTTGTAAGACTACGGGGGTAGCCATAGCATTCACTAACAGTCAGGTAGTATGGAAAGTGTTGTAAGACTACGGGGGTAGCCGTAGCATTCACTAACAGTCAGGTAGTATGGAAAGTGTTGTAAGACTACAGGGGTAGCCGTAGCATTCACTAACAGTCAGGTAGTATGAAAAGTGTTGTAAGTCTACGGGTGTAGCCGTAGCATTCACTAGCAGTCAGATAGTGATAGAGTGTTGTGAGCCTGCGGGCTTAGTCGTAGCATTCACTAGCAGTCAGATAGTGATAGAGTGTTGTAAGTCTGCGGGTGTAGCCGTAGCATTCACTAGCAGTTAGATAGTGATAGAGTGTTGTAAGCCTGCGGGTGTAGCCGTAGCATTCACTGGCAGTTATATAGTGATATAGTGTTGTAAGCCTGCGGGTGTAGCCGTACCATTCACTAGCGGTCAGATAGTGACAGAGTGTTGTAAGACTGCGGGTGTAGCCGTAGCATCCACTAGATTGGTAGATAGCATGAGCACGTTCATAGATCGTGAAAGGGACAGTAGTACCCACTAGTTCGGGTGCAACATTGAGGATATGGAAATCCACAGATTAGATTTCGAAATTACCCAGATGGATTAGACATGTTGAGACAATGATAAGACCGTAGGAGCGCCACTACAGTTATGGGATCAGGGAAGCAAAGGACTGTGTAAGGTTGCTTGTGATATAAGGCTACCATTGGTCGGGTAGCAATCACTTTTAGCCTTGGATTTGGTGACGTCCGGATTCGACGCATGGACTCGATCGGTTGTTAGAACCACAGTGGCATGATAACTAGTGACAGCTAGTTCCAGAGAAGGATTTCGTTCAGAAGTCGTGTAGAGCGACTATGTATGAGTCTTTTGGCTCCGTAGTCGGGTTGGAACCCGATATTTCAGATAATTGGTGAACGAATGGGGACTAGGGAGGTCTCATTAGATTTTGGAAAGATACCATGTGGCAACATACTGCTTTAGGCAGTTCAGTGTCGGGCAATTTCAGTGTATGGGCAATGTTAGTATTTGCGTTTTAGGTTGCAAGTACGGACGAAATAATCGATTGCTTGGATTATGCTAAGTGACCTCCAGGGACGATTGGGTGTGTGATTTCAGTTTTATAGTAGAAGCCTCAGGCTATCAGAAGTTGAGTAGACTGTTGAGGGATAAGCGGACTAGATTCAACGATAAAGATTCAGTATGAGTGGTCTGTCAGGGATTCAGACCATCTCGAGACAACAGATTTCGGACAGAGTACATGTGGTCTTGTTGCAAGGAATTCGGCACCTGCGGATTTTAGGGCCTTACGAGGATTGGTCATGGCTACCCTGGGAAGGCTAGGGCGTGCCCAGGTTGGTGACCATGCTACTAGAGTGGTTGGGCGAGTAAGGAATGGTAAGGAATTATTTCGAGGACGAAATCTAATTTAAGTGGGGGAGAGTTGTAACACCCGTTTATTTAATAAACAAACAAATTAATTAATGATTGTATTATAGCCCTAAAATCAATAATTATTTAGCAGGGTGTGATTTCGAGGAGCTAATTGTAAAGATTTTAGAAGTCGGGGATTAAAAGTGTAAGTTTCGAACTCAGTTTGTAAATATATATGAAGACAAGGACCCCGTGGTAATTAATTGGATTTAATTTAAAAAGGAAAAGAGGTGGAGGGGTTGAATATGTCATAATTACAACATTAGGGGTTGTTTGGTAATTCATGGGTCGAATTTGAAAGGAATTTATGAGATCAGGGGCTAATGGGTAAATATTAGATTTAAAGTGAAGAAGATATTGTGGGGAGGGACTAAAAATGGTAAATGAGTGAAAGTTTCAAGAATACGGGACTTATACCCGACAACTCTTCCTTCCCTGTCATTTTAATGGAACAGGACCCCTAACCCTAATTGATGCTCAACCGCCACCACAAGAAACTACCCCTAGCCGCCATCATCGGTGTCGGGTCCGATCGCCGCCTCCTTGACGTTGAAGCTGGAGTCCACTGTACCCCAGATCGTCGGCGAAGCTGCTGCCAGCGACGAAGAGCAGAACAAGGATGCCAGCAGCGGGCTGTCGCTACCCTCTTCCGGTGAAATGAGCTATGTTCGCCACTGTGCAAGTTGTGTGTGTGGATACGAAGTTCTCGGTAATGATTGTAACCACCCATCTACTCCTTTCTCTTCGTTCTTTCTGTGATTTGGAGTAGTTTATGTCGACAGGGGCTGCCGGTGGTTTTAGATCACCGTTTTTGGTGTTTTCGATCGGCACTTGCCACCGTAGTGGCTGGGTTGGGAGTAATTCGGTGTCCAGCTCTTGTTTACGAGTGCGTGTGTATGTTTGCTCGGCTGGGGACAAAAAAAACCACCGCCACCACCTTGAGGTGGTGGCTATCGTCGTAACCGCTGCTGCTTCTGCCGTTTTGGTGTTGCTGCCGCCGCCTTGAGCCGCCAGGTGGGTGGCTGGAGTGTTGGATGCAATCTGAAGTTTATGTGCGTGTGTTCTGTCTAGTTGGAATACCAAGAACAGCCACCACCACCACCGTGAGGTGGTGGCTGCCGCCATGTGCCGCCTGTGTGTGCTTATTTTGTTTAGTGTGTGTGTGTCATCTTGAGATTTAGCCTTGTAAAATGTAATTGGAAATGGAATAATGAGAAAGAAACCCTAACCACCACCGTAGGGTGGTGGCTGCCGCCTCCTACCGCCACCGGCCGTCGTGTCGGGTGGCGGTGTGGCTCGTTGATGTTGTGATTTGGTTTAGATGTTTGGACAAGGGACTAAAACCCTAATGGGCCCAAAGAAGCCTTAATGGGCTTAGTGAAACCATATTGGGCCTAATGAAGCCCTACTTGACATTAAAGCCCAAACATGTGTCTAATGGGTCTAATGGACCCTAATTGACCTTAGGAAACCCTAATAGGCTTAAGGACCTAGCTATTGGGCCTATTGGGCTCAGATGGGGATTGGAAACCCTAATTAGGGTTTAGAAAACCCTAATATTGGATTTATGGGCTTGGACCTATCGGGACCCACATTTGGGCCACTGGAATGGAATTGTGTGTTAAGCCCAATCACACCATATGATTTATTTAGAAGAGTGATGGACTTAATGGATTAAGTCCTTAATGGGTTACGTGAGAAATACTTAACCCTAATCGTCATTTTATGTGAAACCCTAATTTCACTTGGGTTTATTGTTGGGCCTTTCTATTGGGCCTTGATGATTGGGTTATTAATGGGCCATCCAAAGTCAAGCAATTGGACTAGAATAATTTAATGGGCCTAGGGTAAGGCCATGTAAGGGGTTTGGGCCCAATTTGGAAAATTAGGCCATAGATGGGCCATAGTTTGGGCCTTAATGATTATATGAGGTTGGGCCTTATGGTAAGACCTTGTAAAGGTTTGGGCCCAATTTGGAAAATTGGGCCATATGTTGGGCTTTGACTCATAGTTGACTTTTGGGCCTATGGATTGGGCCTTGGGCTTGAATAAAGCCAAGCATGGGGTAATGTAGTAATGGCCCAAGTACGTACTTATGGTTATGTAGTGGAACCCAATTATTAATTGGGTGATGTTTGATATTGACAGTTCGAGAATCTGTCATCCAGCAGCTGGGGTTGAGTCTGCGGGATTTTAGCAGTGTAGGATTGTGTCTACGGGACTTCAGCAGTGTGAGGTGAGTTACCTTCCAGTAGCGGTGGGTCTACGGCCACAATGCCGGCCCACCAGTAAGAGTTGTATGTTAGATGATTGTCTTTGTGATATTCATCTAGGTTTGCTACTACCTAATATGTTATATGCTGGCATGTTATGTTATATGTGATAGTGGTAGGAGGGGGAGAATAGTCCCCAAGTTCGGTTGTTAGGACCGAAGGGTAGGTCGGACACCCCAGTTATGTCTGACAGTATGTTATGATATGTTTTTATGCTTGCATGATATGTTATATGTGATAGTGGTAGTAGGAGGGGAATAGTCCCCAAGTTCGGTTGTTAGGACCGAAGGGTAGTTCGGACACCCCAGATATGTCTGATAGTATGTTTATGTTATGATATATGTGATAGTAGCAGTAGGGGGTGGAATAGTCCCCGAGGTTCGGTTGTTAGGACCGATGGGTAGGTCAGCACCCCAGAACGGCTTGACACGGGTAGGTCAGCACCCCAGAATGGCTTGACACGGGTAGGTCAGCACCCCAGAATGGCTTGACACGGGTAGGTCAGCACCCTAGAATAGCTTGACACGGGTAGGTCGGCACCCCAGAATGGCCGTACTGGGTAGGTCGGCACCCCAGAATGGCCGTACTGGGTAGGTCGGCACCCCAGAATGGCCGGACCGGGTTGGTCGGGCACCCCAGAATTGCCTGACAGTATGTATTGTATGAGATTGTATGGTATGTGGTATGATGGGGGAACTCACTAAGCTTCGTGCTTTCGGTTTACAGTTTCGGTTTCAGGTACTCGTTTTCAAAGGAAAGGAGCCGGCTTGATCGCAGCGCATCACACTATGTTTTCCGCACATGAGATCTTTGGGATTACACTCTGATATGGTTTTATGATAATATGTCTTGATTACTGACACTTTGGTTTGACACGAGATACTATTATGAATGTTTTTATACTGATGGTTTTATGTAATAACTTATTTAAAAATGAAATTTTTGGCCTTGAATTTGGGGATGTTACAGTTTACGGCCGTAAACTCGTTGCTTGGCCGTAAACTCATTAAAACCTTCTAAAGGGTTAGTTTTGCTTATCCTCTTGTTGAGCAATAGTCCCACAAGCTTCCTTATCATTCAAACACCCCTTTTGTGCACATTTTACCATGAGTTTACGGCCGTAAACTCCATGGCCGTAAACACCAATTGGTGGCCATAAACATGCCTTAGATGAATCACATGTGATTCTAACACTTGGTCCAAGTGTTTCCTAGTCCCTAAAGGTGTTTCCTTGCATGCGGTTGCTTCTAAACACTATATTCATGCAAATATATGCCATTATATGTCATTAGGACCCGTTTGTGTCTCGGGACTTCATTCGTTGAACTTCTCATCCTTACGCGCATATTCGTTTGAATCACCCACATAAGGTGAGTTCATACCCCTATAAACAATCTTTTAAACTGTTTTAAATGCTTTTAAGGGGGGGGGGGGAATACAAGTTGAACACAATGATAATTGTGTAAATGTTGTTATAAACATCTTTCAAAAGATTGCTTATGTCTTTTATAAGTGATCAAAACATTTCAAAAACTCTTTTAAAGTTATGTTACTTTATAGTTTAACAAAACTCCGTTTTTAAAGTACAAGCATAACTTAGTAGTAAAAAGAGTCTTTTCAATATCAGTTCAAGTAAAATACTAGTAAACTATAAGGGGTATAGTTTAGAGGTTCAATTCATACTAGATGCTAGAACATTCTATAAAGAGAAACAGGGAGGTAGATACAATACACGATAACATAGAGAACATACTATAAAGAGAAACAGGGAGGAATATACAATAGAACAGAGAGACACACTATACACTATAACATAAGGAACATACTAAGATACTATAACAGAACGAACATACTAAATGCTATAGCAGGAGAACAATACAGGATCTAATTATACCAATAATCACTAACTCATTGTTCTAAACAAAAGGTGATAGTAAATTGGGTATACATGATCATATAACTTTAATGTGAATTTACACGGCCTAGCAATTTGTTTGCGGAAGTCGCGGTTGGTCCCCATAATCTCTTGCAGGGAGAGCGTATAGTATGTGTACTATTTGTGACAACCCGAAACTTTTATTCTGTACACTTGGTCAACTTTATCAACATTGAACTTGATTCCGTTACCTTTTAACGCCGTTTAAGAGTTAGTTTAAGTGTTCTAAGCTTGAGTACAGCCGGGAATGAGATTAGAAATGAGTCAACAAGTCATATAGACACAAAACCGGGCCATACACCCTCTTGAGAGGTGTGTACGGCCGCACACATGGGTGTGCGGCCGCACACCCATCTCCCAGCCGCACACTCATCTCTATATATATAGGGTGACCCCTTCACTCATTCCTTTCTTTTGGCTACACTCTACTTCCTCTCTCTACTTTCTCTCTCTAAAAACTTCATCCAAGAACACTCTAAGGGCCTCAAAAACGTGAATTACTCCATCATTCAGCTTGTTATACTGGTAAGACACCATGATCTAAGCTTAAAACTCTTCATGTTCTTCGTGTTCTTCATCACTTGAAGGTGTACGGCCGCACACCTTCATAAGGTGGCCGTACACACCTTAAAGACTCTCCAAAGTGAGAGTTTGGCCTCCATTTTGCGAGTTGGACTTGGTATTGGATTTGAAACACCCGAAAATCGACATTTTAAGCATGAATGAAGAGTGTACGGCCGCACACCCCTATGTACGGCCGCACACTCCCTTGTAAGATTGCACACACCCTCTGTACGGCCGCACACTCCTGTGTGCAACCGCACACACATCCTGGCCGCACACCCTGGCCGCACACACACTCTTATGGCCGTACACCTCCCCTGTTCGATCATTTATGGCTCCGACACTTAGTTCAAGCAATTCTGAGTCTTTAGGGTGGTTTCCCGTCATGTTTTGTCATGGAATACCTTAAATCTAATACATATATGTGTACTATATGTTAATAGGATCCGCTTGCGTATGAGACATCAGTTGACACTCAGCACTCGTAACCGATCGTACACCCGAATCCTACGTTAAACTGTGAGTTCATACCCCTACGCTTTTCCGAGTTTTCATGTTTTCAGGGGGGAGAATACAAGCAAAAGTACAAGGAAACTTGTGCTCAAGTTATCTTATTTTGCATCAAATAATTATATGTTCAGCATGCTTTTAACACAGAAAACCGCTTTTACCAACCGATTAAGAAATCAACTCGTAGAAACAGTTTTCAAAACTAGAACAATGAACTTGTGAATCATGTAATAATATGTATTATTTTATAAAGGATTCATGCAAATCATAAACAGGATTTTCAGTATTATTACTTGTAAATTTGTTAGGCTAAGTTTGAGACACGTCCTTGGTAACACTCCACCGGATTCGCGAGTGTAGGACTACCCCTTGTAACCAGAATCTCTTGTAGGGAGAGCGTGACTATTGTGTATAGATCTATACGGGACTGACTATCCCGCACCTTTGCTGCCAGCTACAGCGAGACCGTTAGGTTCAGGGGTGACAAAGTCATAAAAAGATACTGGCCCCGTTACGCGCCATATCCAGTCTAAGTACGGTTATGACACTCACAACCTAGATAGTGGAAATTTACTTTTGTAATAAGGAAACGAGTGAAATAACCTCAAAGTAATAACCGAATTGATTACTAGAGGGTGTTAAAAATACCCTTAGGACTTAATTCACCACTTTTTTTATTAGTTTTATTTATGATTCCTTATTTTATACATCAGGGATATATATTAATCGGATCTGACAGGTAGTAGGATGTGTGATTTCCGCTTCAATTCCTGTTCCTTGTTTGGTTGTGGGCTTAGAGCAGATTCACCCAGCCTACTATTTATTCGATCTTAGCTATGTATATATTTCGTATACACCAAGTAATCATAAGGGGTACAAGGTATGGGTCAGGTCATAGGACACTAATTCAATGCATAGTTTTCTAGTACAAAACATACTTTGCAAATAGAACATTTGGTATTCAAAACTAGAAACTTAACCAGTAAAGGGTTTAATCCATTTTATTAAACCAGTATAACTTAAAGGACCTTAGGTGGTTAATTCTATAATACCTTAGTTTATACATCAGGATTATATATAATTAATACCGGTAGGTAGTTGGATGTGTGGCTTCCGCCTCATTTCCTGTTCCTTGTTTGGTTATGGGCTTAGGGCAGATTCACACAATTAACTATTTGTTCGATATTAGATTAGATATAGATAGTATAAACTAAGTAATTATAGAAGGAACCACTGTGGTTACTATTTTTACTAAAGGAAATAAGGGAATTCTTAAAGAATCTTTTCATCAAATATAAAGGAACTATTACAGTTAACTCTCTGAGTACCAAGTGAATACGTCGGGGTTATATACAACGATGATCTTACAACCAATGGGCTGTGTGCCTTCCGCCTCATTTCCTGTTCCTTGTTTGGTTGTGGGCTTAAGGCAGATACACACAACCGATTGTTTGTTTACTCTGGGTTTTATATAACTTGTATCCATTTAGTACTCATAGAAAGGATTGTAGAGTCATTTTTACTTATCTTTCATCAAAGCAGGAAATATAGGATTTTCTGGAGGAACATGCGAACTTTTCTAAACAGAACTTACAACTTACTATAACTTTCTTACAAGTTCTTACATCACTAAAGTCTTATGAACTCACCAGCTTAAATGTTGATCTACTCTTTCAAAATAACTTGTATTCTCAGGAGACCAGTAGACAGGTACACGCATTGGGATTCAGAAGATGGAGCAGTATAGCTTCATGTCTTATTTTGTTATATACTTTGTAGTCTATGTTATGTGAACCACATACTTTGTAAACACTTTCTTTCTAATGAAATGGTTGTTCATTACTTTGATTACTATGATGCATGACTTGTTATACTAAACATGACGTCCTCCACCCCCGAACATTTCCGCCGTTCCGGTTTTGGGGTGTGACAGGTACCATGAGTTCCTAATGCCCAAATGTTGACAATAAATTTGGTGCAACAGGTGACAATGCAACCGCAATAATCCTCATTGCTTCTAATATAATCACAAGGTCCTGCTCCACAAGAAAAAATAAGAATTCTAAATGTACAAATTCAACCCTTTTCATGAATTGGTTTTTGTCTTCAAATCAATATATTATCTTCGGTTGATGATATCTAACAATTGGAGTTAAAGTTGTAACATATTTTGCATTTAAATGGTTGGATATGAGGAGTTATAGAACGAAGTAACTTACAAAAAAAACATTTATTAGTAATAGCAAACCGTAATAAACTAATAATCACTTTAAATGAACATAAATATAGTGCTTAAGGATTTAAGTCACTGGAGTAAGAGGTCATGGGGTAATAACTTGAAAATTAAATTCAGGAATCTTACTAGCTTTCACACCCTAAAACCGGAACGGCGGAAACGTTCTGAGCTGGAGGACGTCATGTTTAGTATCACAAGACATGCATCATAGTAAGCAAGTAATAAACAACCATTTCATTAGAAAGAAAGTGTTTACAAAGTATGTGATTCACATAATATAGAATACATAGCAAATAACAAAAAGACATGAAGCTATACTGCTCCATCTTCTAAATCCCAGTGCACGTACCTATCTACTGGTCTCCTGAGAATACAAGTTATTTTGAAAGCGTAGATCAACATTTAAGCTGGTGAGTTCATAAGATTTTAGTGATGTAAGTAAGTTGTAAGAAAGTTGTAGTACGTGGTAGTAAGTCTATATCAGTGGTTTATAAGCCGAAAGCTGAAAGACAAGGTCATCCTAGTTCTGAGGGTATCGGGTCCTGACTTCCACAGGGTTCTGGAAACAATTCATAAAAGAGTCTATACCAAATAAACTTTATGAATTTGAAATGACTATCCTCGAATGAATATCTGTGACCTGAATAACTGTTACCAGTTGCATGAAAGAAAATAATCCTAACATATAGGGTGAGCAGTGTTTCCACTAACTCATTATGTTAACCAAGATTATTATTTATTAGTGTGACGCAGAAGATGTTTTGGTTACTTCGGTTGATCCTTCTCTGAAAAGATTCTCGTGAACTTGCTCTTGTCCCTCCTTGACTCATCTGTTGGCTGCTATGAGGAAGTGTTTACATCTGTCTGGGTTTGTCGTGTGAGAATGGATGTGACTAAAGAATCTATTAGATTTAAGTGAAACATTATGGGGTGATCCTTACAGAGTCCTTCTATAATTGAACAATGTATACAAGTTGTATATAATTTAAGATTAAATAGACCTTCGAATAAGTGATCCTACTCCAAAACCACAACCAAACAAGGAACATGTAGTGAAGCGTAGATCACAAATTCTAAGTCTATAAAATCTCAATTATATATAACCTTGGGAGTATACATTGCAAGATTATAGACCTATCCATAAGGGTCTTTTAAGTTAGCACATAAGTTATTTATATAGTGCCTAAAATACTCCTATAGTATTTTAATGTAATGTACTTGGTATGTTTTAAACTTGTTCACGTGTTATAGTATCATAGAATACTCCTATAGTATTCTAACTCTATTTACTTGATCTAGAATTCTCTTGACTGGTGTTAGGTAAGTTTTAAGACCGTTGCAACACCACATCACTCCCAAACACATGTCAGTCACATCTCGAATGAATATAGTTGATCAGGCTATATTGATACTAGATATGATTACATAAATGTCCAGGTTTGACCACAGTGTTCAACCTTTAAATACTTCTGTTCTGTTCTTCTTGTGATACTTGTTCTAGTATGTATATATGTATAAGCAAGTATGTATACTTTTATAAGGTATCATTATATATTTAAAATATATTCTTATCCAGAGCACTTCGGCCCCATTGTATTTATAGTTGTATATCTTTTATCGGTTGATATACTTAGTTCACTATAAACATGGCTCTGATATCAATCTGTCACACCCCAAAACCGGAACGGCGGAAACGTACTGGGGTGGACGACGTCATGTTTAGTATCACAAGACATGCATCATAGTAAGCAAGTAATAAACAACCATTTCATTACAAAGAAAGTGTTTACAAAGTATGCGATTCACATAATATAGAATACATAGCAAATAACAAAAAGACATGAATCTATACTGCTCCATCTTCTGAATCCCAGTGCGCGTACCGGTCTACTGGTCTCCTGAGAATACAAGTTATTTTGAAAGTGTATATCAGCATCTAAGCTGGTGAGTTCATACGATTTTAGTGATGTAAGTAAGTTGTAAGAAAGTTGTAGTACGTGGTAGTAAGTTTGTAAGTTCTGTTTAGAAAAGTTCGCCTGTTCCTCCAGAAAATCCTATATTTCCTGCTTTGGTGAAAGCTAAGTAAAAATGACTCTACAATCCTTTTTATGAGTACTAAATGGATACAAGATATATAAAACCCAGAGTAAACAAACAATCGGATGTGTGTATCTGCCCTAAGCCCACAACCAAACAAGGAACAGGAAATGAGGCGGAAGGCACACATCCCATTGGTTGTTATAATAAAAATGGTAACCACAGTGGTTCCTTCTATAATCACTTAGTTTATACTAGCCATATATAATCTAATATTGAGCATATAGTTAATTGTGTGGATCTGCCCTAAGCCCACAACCAAACAAGAAACAGGAGATGAGGCGGAAAGCACACGTCCAACTACCTATCGGATATTTATTATATATAACCTTGATGTATAAACTAAGGTATTATAGTATTAGCCACCTAAGGTCCTTTAAGTTATACTGGTTTAATAAAATGGATTAAACCCTTTACTGGTAAGTTTCTAGTTTTGTATACCAAAAGTTCTAATTTGAAAAGTATGTTTTGTACTAGAAAACTATAGTTAATTGTGTGGATCTGCCCTAAGCCCACAACCAAACAAGGAACAGGGAATGAGGCGGAAAGCACACGTCCAACTACCTATCGGATATTAATTATATATAACCTTGATATATAAACTAAAGTATTATAGTATTAGCCACCTAAGGTCCTTTAAGTTATACTGGTTTAATAAAATGGATTAAACCCTTTACTGGTAAGTTTCTAGTTTTGTATACCAAAAGTTCTAATTTGAAAAGTATGTTTTGTACTAGAAAACTGTGCATTGAATTAGTGTCCTATGACCTGGCCCATACCTGGTACCCCTTATGATTACTTGGTGTATACGGAATATATATATAGCTAAGATCGAATAAATAGTAGGCTGGGTGAATCTGCTCTAAGCCCACAACCAAACAAGGAACAGGAATTGAAGCGGAAAGCATACATCCTACTACCTGTCGGACCCGATTAATATATATATCCCTGGATGCATACACTAAGGAATCATAAAGTTAGCATTATAGACCCCCTTTCTACTGGATGTACTAGATTGACTGTTCTGTTTGTCGTTTGTAAAATGTAAGTTTTCCCTAGTTTATAACTATCTTGACTTGAAAATAGTTTGCATTAACTTTCAAGTGGAACTGTCACAAAATGAAAGTAATGGGAAAATTATAAGTACCCAGTTTTCTTTTGAATTGACATCCTGACGTACTGATTTCCTTAAAACATGTTTGTTTTATTAAGGTCATAATGTAATGGATAGTACCCATATTATACGCTCTCCCCGCAAGAGATTCTGGGGACCAAACGCGACTTCACCAAACCAGTTGCTGAGCCGTGAAGTAGACTCACATTAAAGTTATACGATCATGTATACCCAATTTAACTATCACCTTTTCTTTAGAACAATGAGTTAGTGATTCATTGGTATAATTAGATCCTGTAGTTGTTCTATGCTATAACATCTTAGTAAGTTCGTTCTGTTATAGTATCTTAGTATGTTCTTTTTGTTATAGTATCTTAGTATGTTCTCTTTGTTATCGCGTATTGTTTCTACCTCCCTGTTTCTCTTTATAGTATGCTCTAGTATCTAGTATGAACTGAACCCCTAAACTATACCCCTTATAGTTTACTAGTATTTTACTTGAACTGTTACTGAAAAGACTCATTTTTCTACTAAGTTATGCTGGTACTTTAAAAACGGAGTTTTGTTAAACTATAAAGTAACATAACTTTAAAAGAGTTTTTGAAATGTTTTGATCACTTATAAAAGACATAAGCAATCTTTTGAAAGATGTTTATAACAAACAATTACACAATTATCATTGTGTTCAACTTGTATTCGCCCCCTTAAAAGCATTTAAAACAGTTTAAAAGATTGATTACGGGGTATGAACTCACCTTATGTGGGTGATTCAAACGAATATGCGCGTAAGGATGAGAAGTTCCACGAATGAAGTCCCGAGACACAACGAGTCCTAAATGACATATAATGGCATAAATACAGTGTTTAGAAGCAACCAAATGCAAGGAAACACCTTTAGGGACTAGGAAACACTTTGACCAAGTGTTGGAATCACATGTGATTCAACTAAGAGGAGTGTACGGCCACTTTGAGGAGTGTGCGGCCATGGGTGTGCGGCCAAGGAGTGTGCGGCCGCACACTCATGGTAAAGAGTGCACAAAAACGTTTTCCAAAGGTAGGGAGGCTTGTGGGACGATTTCTCAACAAGTGGTGAAGCTAGAAATGCATTTTGAAGGCCCTTTAGGGGTGTTTTGAGGGGTGTACGGCCACACATGGGTGTTCGGCCGCACATACCTTGTGGTCTTGAGTTCTGGGCACTTTCAAGGACTTAAACTAGTGTTCTAAACAAGATTCAAGCATTGGGAAAGAGTACTTACGATCTGGAGGCTCGAGAAGGCTCAAAATCACCAAGAACAAGTGTGTGTTCTTGGTGTTCTTGGTGAGATTTGAAGATCTAGTCAAAAGATGATTTCCAATGGACAAAATCAAGAGATGTTTACAATAACAAGGAAGATATCAAGAAGGGTAGAAGGACCACTTACGATTTTGGAGGATTTGGATGAAGAACTTGATGATAGTTGAGAGAGAAATCCGATCTCTAGACTTGGAAACTGATGAAATGACCTAGGAATGGAAGGATATCACCCTTATGGAGGGGGTGTACGGCCAACATGGGTGTACGGCTGCACACACATGTGTGTACGGCCGCACACTCATGTGTACGGCCGTACACTCCCTCAAATGGAGTGTAGGCCTTGATTTCAAGGCTAGGAACTTTCGCAACTCAATCCTATACCCCATTCTTGGATGTACTGAGCTTTGAACCTTTAAACAAACTCTAAACAAGGCTAAAAGATAGCAGAAACGAGTCTGACACTCAGTTGAGTTGACTGACTGGGCTTTACAAGGCAAAAATTTTCGGGTTGTCACACCAGCTTCTCTACATTGTCCTTGAAGGCTTTTCCTTCAGCTGCAACACTTGAATCAGCAACCAAAGTTGACTGGCAATTCTTTTTCAAAAGTCCAAGTGTACGACGTTCGAGTGCATTTAAGAAAAAGAATTAACTTTTATAATTTAGGCATGCAAACAAAAAATATAAAAGTGGTGACATAAAAGATGACTTACAAGGTAGGTTTCCTCCAAGTGACCTCCTAAAATAAGTGCAGTGTCTCCCATATTCAGAAGAGTAAGGTGGTGACAAAATATCAAAAATAGCACAAGGAGTTATTGCTATGAAACAATGGATGTTTCCTCCTTTAGTTGGATACAAAGTTGTTGTTCTAGAAGGTCCACTCATCACTCCATCTTTCACAAGCTTTGCAGGTCTTGCTATTGCATCTACCAAAAAAAACATACCAAAACCATATTCTAATCAAATAAAATATAAAAAGAACACATCTTATCTTAGTCAACTAAATAAACCAATAAAAATCAAAATGCACTAATTGGGCTTCCTGCTCAAGCCCAACATCAGAAGGCTTGATTTTATCTACAACAACAAAAAAATAAATCAAAATGCATCAAGAGATTGAAAGTAGAAATATAATTCAAGAAGAAAACAACGGAGCCTACCTAAGAGAGCATGAACTTTTTCAAGAGCATCTTCTGACACGGGCCCATTGGGAGATAGAGATACTTTGCAAACGTTATAAAGCTTCTGTATTGCTGGCATGATTTAACAACACTGCCACCAAATAACTCTGTTTGACTTTTGAGTTTTGACCAGAATTTCAATTCAAAATCCCCATTTGAAGGAATCTAGACTACTGCAACAGTTTGAATGTTTTGACAGAAGGGTCCTCTAGTAGCACAGAAGACCCTTCAGTGCTTTTGAAAAGCTAGTGTAGTGATGTGGAGTCAGAGTTTGTTAATAACTGAATTTTATAATGTCAATGAAGTTGGACCCGAGTGTATGCACATCTCCATCACATGATAAGGCGCCACATGTTTTTGCCACTACATATGGAAACAGAATTCAAATTGATAAGTCACAATGAAAAGGAAATCCATGGAGGTTGATGATGAGATCTTTAACCCTCATGCAACTCAATAATCAATATCCACGAAAAGGAAAAGAAGTAGATTATACAGATATAAACATAGAGGTTCTTCAATTTTCCAATGAAAGTCAAACAAGTGAAGAAAATTATAGAGTTCTGTTTCAAATTTGGTACTTTACCACGAACCAGAAACCCTTACAGAGTAAGCACAAATAGAATCTTAATTCGTCGATTTGGAAATATAAGATTTATCAATTTTGTGCCCTTTAAATCAAACATCATCAATTTTGCATTCTGACTCGAACGTTATCCACTCAGCAACCTAAATTACAAATTTAAGATAACAAATTTTGGAAATTCCAATTTGGGCGTACAATGAGAAACATTCATCCAGAGGCGAACAAGCGTCTAATCTATTTCAAATAACAGAATTCATCTGAAGAGAATCTTACCAACTTTTCTACATTGTCTGAAGAAGTGCATTTAAGGTTGGGTCGTGTCGATTGGGTAGCCAAGTCATAGAAAATGGAATGAAGCCATTAGGAATGTCGGTTGGGTAGCTCTGTATTAGTAGATATAATTGATTAGAAAAAGGAATCAATCAGCAAATCGAAGTGCATATACACATCTTTTATGAAAAAACCCTAAGTCCTCGGTGTCTTAGTCGATACCTTGTACCAAAAAACCCTAAATCGTTATGAGAGAGGAATGAGGCCTGAATCGTTTTCGTGAGAATCACCGAGAACAACACCGAGCAAAACCCTAAATCTTCGAGGAGTCTCAGTCTCCATAACATCCGCCGCACACAATAACAGATTCATGAAAGACTGATTCTGTATGTTGATCAGGGCGACATCGGATGGCGAGACGCTGGTTCTCATGGAGAGATTTTATTTTGAGAACATATTGAAGGCGGTGGAGATGGTATCGTCATCGTGCAGGCCTGAAGAGTCGGTGTGGGTTGGAGGTAGTGGAGGTGGGTGAGGGGCGGAGACGAAGGAGAAGAAGAAAGCGGTGTTTAAAATATTTGGGGATTTCATTTTCCCTCTCTACGAGGAGAGACGCGCGTTTCTTGAAAAAAAATATAAAACGACATTCATAGAGGACGCACATTTTAGATAAAGTGCCCTCCGTGTTTTTAATTTTTTTACGTGAGACACTGATTTAAGGGCACGCAATAATGTGTGACCTAAATCCTTAAATTTTTTGAAGAGATGACACTTTTTTAAAATCACTCTCTTTTGCGTAACATAAATCAATGAGTGTAGTGGTTTGCGCGTCGTAAAAGGGTCTTTTTCTTGTAGTGAAAATTCTAATTTAGTTCAGCTACTTGGATATTGCTTGGAAGGAACAACAATGATGAAACAAAGAATCGAGTATGAAATGAATCAGAGTTTAATGATCAAAGTAGGATTGTGAGATTTGAACACAGATGTAAATATGATCTTGTTTCAGCTCTATTACGCTCTCAAGTTTTACAGAGTACAAATGACAATTCTGTAAAGACTCGTCCCTGTGACTCTAGTAAGCACTCCTATTTATAGGAGAGGAAAGCGTACAAAAATATACTAAGGACTATGCGTTAAGCTTTGAATACAATGCCCTAGTAAAATAGATTACATAAGATACGAAGACTCAGTACATTCGAAGACATGAAACCCTTCGACTAATTACAACTCTATTTACCCTTACAATCTCCCCCTTTGTAATCAAAGTCGAAGTCTTCAACTTGTAAGAAGTTGAATTGAATACATCATCACTCTTCGTATCTCTGTGTACCATGCAATGACCTTCTTAATCTCCTTCTTGTCTCCTTCATTATTCTTCCTGCATTGGTTCATACGAACAATTAAGTTCGTATACTGAGAAGTTGCATATCTCTCCACTTCGCATTGGAAAACATCTGGCTCTGTTTCTTGTAGAAAAGAGAATGACTTGTCTTTCAGGATTAATGCAACTTGTATAAGATCATACAAGTTCATTATCGGAAAATCAGCAATGGTAAACTCATAAACTTTTCCATTTGATCTGATCACTGTGTATTTGAGATTCTGAATAACTTTTTCGAAGACCACGTCTCTTTTAATGCTTATAACTTTCTTGATTTTTAATAGTGACCAGACTTCTTCAGGTGCTTTCGCCAACACTGAATGAAAACGAATTTTTATCTTCTTCCCTTCTTCTTTGTCTTTACACATAATTTCTGCTTTAAACTGAGGCATGATGAACATCATTTCATTTATAGGAAAGTCAAGCTGACTTGCATCAGTGTTTGAAACCACATAACTCTGTTTTGGCACCTTTTCGAATGAATACATATGATCAAACATGACTTTTGCCTCAATTGTTTCATAGTTGTATTGCTTCGAAGGATCTCCTTTTTCTAAACCCACAGGGTCTTGTGCACGAAGAGCCATAACACTTTGAATACGCCTCATCCTTTCCAACTCCGCATCCACTTCAGCCTTCTTTTCTTCCTTAGTCTTTTCTTTGATCTTGGCTTTACCTTTATCTTTAGACTCAGACTCTCCCACCACAATCTTTGGTTTCGAAGCACTTCCAGCAGCTTCTCCAATCACAACACCTTTAATAACTGATCTGGTCATCGGAACCGTTGTGGCCACAGTTGAAGTAACTAAACCAAGAGATACAATAACAGGCTTTGTAGTTCGAATCTTCGAAGGAAACACTTTTCCCACCACCTTTGAATCTTCTTTACTCGCCTTTACTTCTTCACTAGTCTTCTTATATTCATCTATCTTTTCTCCCCCTTGCACCCCTGTGAAAGCAGGTGGGGCATCTGATACTGTTGGAAGAAGACTTGAAATGCGAGTAAAAGGAGATAATTGTTTGTGAAGAATAGCTTCGAACTGGATGAAATTTTGAGATAAAAATTATGCAGTGATAAACGAAGTGAACACTGGTTTCACAGATAACTCCTTCAACTCTTTTAACAAAACAATCAACTCGCTAAAATTCTTGTTCTCCAATTCATAAAGATGAGTAAGTTGAGGACTCATGCTTTCGTATAATTTGACAAATTTGGTGACAACGTCACAAATAATGTCAACCTTCTGATGGATTGAAGTATAACCTTGTTGAACCCTTTGAACTTCTCTCTGCATGTCTTCACGAAGTTCACGAATTTTCATGTTGACATCTTTGCGTACCTTCTTAACTTCTTGAACAAAAAGAACATGCCGTTCTTTTGTTTTGCTTTTCAGATCCTTGACCTCACCCATAAAATCAGATCGTTGAGATTTAACACGAAGTTCGTTATTCTGATCAGTGTAGTCAACCTTCTCCAAAATAACAGACTCGGAATCTTTCACCATTCCGGAGACTTTGCTGATTATCCTTGATTCCATCATCTTTAACATAGTATCAACTTCCAGACTTGAGACTGATGAACCTCCCCCAAAATCAGCTTGAGATTGAATGATAGCATTCAACTTCGTATTCAAAATTTTGTACTGCTTCATGGTCATCAACATATGATCTGGAAAATTTTCTTCTTCTTCATCAAACTTTAGATCTTCAAAAGTTCCTCCAAAACCTTCGTTATCAGTTTCATTCTCCAGCATCATTGTATCATCGACATGTGAAGTAGCTTTGGTTGGATCAGTAGATTGTGAAGAAAAGATGGAAGTGAAAGGGGTATTGATTATATTTTTGAATGTGGGTGAATCAGTTGTAGACGTTACTGGAGGTAAAGATACGATAATATCAGAAGTGACATTAAGATTACCTTGAGCATCAGTCTTCGCACCTTCTTCACCCATGTTAACATTTGTATCCGTATTAGATACGTCTACAGTGATGTTAGAAGTTCGTGTCTCCTCATTAGATGACTTGACATGCGAAACTTCGGGTGGAATAAGACTTATGTCTTCAGGAATCGAACTTTCTTTGACAAGATCAGCTTCCGGAGTTTCAGGAGTTCTTTCTTCGTCTTCTGTTGAAGTAGTGGCAATGATAAGTTTTCTGGACTTCTTCGTTTTCGTTTGTGTCAACTGTTTTGCCACATCTTCAGCCCTTCGTTTCTTTGATGATGGAGAAACAGGCGCTGGAACTTCCCTGAATAATACAGCTTGATGTGTATGTTGTGGTTTACGAACAACGTGGGGTGAAGATTTTCGAGACCTCATCTTAAATCTACAAAAAACCCCAGTCTTCGAAGGGATTATTTCTTTTTCTTGGGTTTCTTCAACAGTAGGTGAATTAACTGGTTCTGTAACAGCCATAGACACATCCGATTGAACAATTTCTTCGACTATTACGGGTTTCTTCTTAGATGACTTCTTGGGCTTCGTTTCCTTCACCGGTTTTGCAGAAGAACCAGCTTCATTCTTCTTCCCCCTTTTTGATTTCTTCTTCTCTTTTTCCAATAGAATACCAGTTTTCACTGTTGTATCTATTGTTTGCAGATAAGCCAACAAAACTGAGTTTGTAGGATCAACTCTTTTTAGCATTGCATCAGGAATACGAGCAACACTTGGGAACTCATCAACATCATCAATCACCTCCTTTGGACTGCTATATACATGAAAAATGACTTTTTCTTCGTCATTGGCTACGAAAATACCCTCTTTGTTGTAGAAGTACTGCAAGATCAAACTCTAGTATCTTGCACACGAAATACCATGTACAGCGTCCGTGTTGTCAACACTTTTCTTGAACTCCTTCCATAACTGCGAAGCATAATCCACCGGTAAATCATAGTATAGCCCTGCAACCATGGCGTATACCTCCATTCTTCCTTTGTCTAACCCCACTGTTCTACCAGTTAAGCAACGTAAAAAGATTCCAAAAAGAAAATTCCAAATCTTAGGAAGACCTGATTTCTTGATATCACTGATTTTGGATAGTGGTGGTTGATGTCCCATCTCGTTGAACATGTGGACAATTTGAGGATAAGTAAAATCCTCATACGGTGGAGAATTTGGAATATCAAGAATCTGACAGAAGAGTTTCTTTGTAAGTCTAACCTTCTTGTCATTGATTAGGTTAAACGTGACTGCATCAAAGGCTTTAGCGATTGAAGCTATTGATCCCGCCTGAGATAACCACGAAATCGGTACAGAGAAAGAATTGAACATTGCTTTGGATAAAACAGAATTCTTCAAGGCAATCACGAGCATCTTCAATTCTTCAGGGTACTTAGATACATCAGTTTCAACTTGATAGTTGGTACCCTGGATCTTCATAATAGGCATGGAAGTAATATCTTCTGGAGTTTGAGAAGGTTCAGCATTGAGATTAGCAGTATTCGCCATTGTTAGGGTTTTGAAAGCTTGAAAATTCAGAGAGAATTAGGAATTATCTTTGAATGCGTAAAGTGAAAAAAGACCCTTGAATCCCCTTTTATATGTAACACTCCTGTTTGAATTAAAAGCGGGATATGCATTTAATGACTGCCGACGTGGCACCTTGAAAACCGGACCACTACTCCGTAGAAATAGCCATGCGTCAAAAAGTAACTGTCCCATCGCCGTAAAACCCGGACATGTATCATACGTCATTGAAATACAGCCTGTTTTGTTTGCCCCAAGAGAATTGTAATCGTCGGACCCCTTCGGATGGAAGTTAGGCTCTTTCACTTTTGGGATGAAAAGCGAAGTCATATGCCAGATGTTTGAAATCATCAGCCTGAGTTGGTGTTACTCAGAACCTCAAGGATTTCGTGAGTGCAGTGTTCCAAAGAAAGTTAGACAAGAAACAATGAAATAAAAATTTTGGGATTTTGTGATGTCAAAAATTTAATTTGACACGAATGCAGTTAAACCCCGGGCAAAGGTTGCTTCGTTAATCATCAAGAGAGATGATCAACAGCTTGTGTATGTTCCCGTGAATTACAATCGAAAACTTGTAGAGAAGTTTCGAAGGGCATCTTTTGTAAGGCTACATAGGTGGCTTAATAAATTTCGTTACATATCAGCCTTAACATAAGGTGAGTAATTGTAACAGAAATTACTTGTTTGACCAGTGTAGTCAGTTACAAGTGTGTTTTGAAAAATGTTTAAAGTAACTTTGGGATTCGAAGTAAACTCGCACGGAAATCATATTCATGAAAAAAAAAATTGTACTGGATCTTGCTGTGTAACAATCATCGTGGGTTTCGAATGTTTGATCAAGATCACTCATATGAAATGAATATGATTTGGAGTTTTGAAAATAGGTACTGAAACAAATGTTTCGTAAAATCTGGAACATAGTTCCCCATCAATTCCTTAATTTGCAAGAAATTTGGGTTTCACTTTCATCACGGTCTCATGATGTAAGATCATTAACACAGATTGTTGATATGTCTAAGTCTCGATTGGTTTGATCAGACACCTCTCGGACATATGTCTTTGTGTGTGATTGTGAAAGAAATTTTAGATGAAAAAGATTGGTGAAGACACGAAGTGTACCTCTGTTATATTTGGACAAAACAGTAAACTCTTTACTCATATGAGAAGAGTCAGGTAGCTCAGGAGACTAATGTGAATACAAGCCTGATTGGGAAGAAATCTTCGTATGAAAAGTTCATTAAGGCTTTTGTACACACACATTGAGTCATTGGAGGCTTCGGACAACATGCAACATCATGCTTCTAGGGACATCTTAACTAGTACAAAATAAGTAAAATGTAAACAGTTGTAAGATTCATTTACCTAACCTTAGATCTGCAAGCATGTGCCTCTTCGTATGTTCAGAAAGATCTGCAACAAAGTTCTTAAAGGAAAAAAATATAAAATCTTTTTGTTGTTTTGAATTTTCAAAAATAAAGAACAAAATAAAGTGAAAATCTTTTTGATGTTTTTGATTTTTCGAAAACGGAGAACAAAAGAAAATGAAAATATTTTTGATGTTTTTGATTTTTCGAAAACGAAGAACAAAAGAAAATGAAATTTTTTTTTTATGTTTTTGAATTTTCGAAAACGAAATTACTCAAATAAACGAAAGTACTTGTTGCAAACATACTACATTTTACCAATTCACTGAAAAGTGACAATCATACGAATTCGAAGAGTTGACTATGAACAGTAACCTCTGAACACTGAACGATGACACGTGATCACTGATTCAGAGCCTCTGAACCATTCTCGATCAGTCACTCTTCTCCTTTTTCGCATGGAACAGAATTTCCATCGATCATTCCAAGTCCTTCTATAGTTCTTACAAGAGATTTTTCATCTAACGCTTTCGTGAAAATATCAGCTAACTGATCAGTTGTTTTCACGAAATGTACTTCAATATTTCCATCCTCAACGTGATCCTTGATGAAGTGGTAACGAAGAGCTATATGTTTAGTCTTCGAATGCTGCACAGGATTATGACAAATTCGTATTGCACTTTGAGAATCACAATATAATGGAATCTTTTTCATAATAATTGCATAATCACGTAATTGACTTTGAATCCATATTATTTGTGAAGTGCAAGCAGCAGCAGCCACATATTCTGTTTCAGCTGTTGAGATTGATACACATGTTTGCTTTTTCGATTGCCAGCTCACTAATTTGCCATCAAGAAATTGACATCCACCACTTGTACTTTTTCGATCAAGATTACAACCACCCAAGTCTGCATCCAAATATGCTTGGACTAAAAATCCAGTTTTCAAAGGATACCACAATCCTAACGAAATTGTTCCTTTAAGATAACGAAATATGTTCTTCACAGCAGTGAGATGTAATTCTCGTGGATTAGACTGATACCTAGCACAATTACACACAGAAAACATGATGTCAGGTCTACTTACTGTAAGATAAAGTAATGAACCAATCATGCTCCTATATAAAGTTATGTCAACTGCAGGTTTATCTAATGATGGTGTTAACTTTATGCCCGTTGCCATTGGAACTCGTAACTTTGTGCTATTCGTCAATCCAAATTTTTCGAGCAGATTCTTCGTATATTTTTCTTGATTGATGAAGATCCCTTCTCTGTTTTGACGAATATTCAATCCAAGAAAATTATTGATTTTGCCCATCATGCTCATTTCGAACTTACTTTTCATCAAATCTTCGAATTCTTTAGACAAAGCAGGGTCAGTTGAGCCAAAAATAATATCATCAACATAAATTTGAACAAGCATTAGATGATTCCCAACTTTCTTTCGAAATAATGTGGGGTCAACAGATCCTTGTTTAAATTTAGATTGTTTCAAAAACGAAGTAAGAGTGGCATACCATGCTCTTGGTGCTTGTTTTAAACCATAAACTGCCTTATCTAAAATATAAACATGATTTGGATATTCTTCGTTAATAAAACCTGGCGGTTGTTCCACATAAACAGTCTCTTCAAGCTCTCCATTTAAGAATGCACACTTCACGTCCATTTGATAAACATCAAAATCTTTATGAGCTGCATAAGCCAGAAATATTCGAACAGCCTCGAGTCTTGCGACAGGGGCTAAAGTTTCTTCATAGTCGATTCCTTCTTGTTGTGAATATCCTTTAACAACAAGTCTGGCTTTGTTTCGAACAATGTTTCCATCTTTGTTAGTTTTATTTTTGAAAATCCATTTTAACCCGACAATCGAAACATTTTCAGGTTTAGGAATTAATCTCCAAACCTTGTTTCGTTCGAATTCAGACAATTCGGATTGCATTGCAACAACCCAATCTGAGTGTTCCATTGCAACCTTAATTGTTTTTGGTTCGATTTTAGATATGAAAACATTGAACATGCAAAATTCTTGATGAGTATTCAATACCTCATTCTTTGCACGAATTTGAGCTCTTGTTAAAACTCCCTCTTGTGGATTCCCAATTACTTGATCCTTCGGATGATCTCTTGTCTATTTTTCCATTGGTGGATATGCTGGATCAAATTCCAAAGGAGCATCTTCGTATATATCATCATTCTCAGAACTTGCAATCGAACAAACATCATCAAAATCATTATTATTTTCAATATTTTCTATATGCTCCCCCTCAACATTATGCTCCCCCTCAACATCATCATTTAATGTTTCTTTCTCCCCCTCGAAAGAATGCTCGTCATTATCTAATGTATTTGAATCCAAGTGCTCCCCCTCCACTGGATTGTTTTGTATACTTTCGTTTATTTATTGAGGAGTTGATGTTGATTCATCAGTAAACTTCGCAAATTCGGGTATGTGATTATCAGGAGCATGAATTTCAGCATCGACTGCATGATCTGAAATTCCAAAAATCAGATCATAATCAATATCATCCATTTGTAAAGATTCAGTTTCAACTTGTGTGTCTTGTAAAATTGGATGATTTACAAATTTACGCTCATTTTGTTTAACATACTAATCATGGAATGTGAGATTGAAAGTTTCTTCCACTTTTCGTGTTCGCTTATTTAACACACGATCTGCGACATAATTGTGTGAATATCCAAGAAAAATCCCTTCATCAGCTTTTGCTTGAAATTTCGAAAGATGATCCTTGAGATTCATAATAAAGCACCTACATCCGAAAACATGAAAGAATTTCACATTAGGTTTACGATTATTCAGAATTTTGTATGGTGTAATATTAAAACGCCTGTGTATGAAAGATCTGTTCTGAGTAAAACATGTAGTGGATATTGCCTCAGCCCAAAGATATTGAGGTAAATTCGCATATGCCAACATGGTTCTTGCTGCTTCGCATAGTGAGCGATTCCTTCGTTCTACAACACCATTTTGTTGTGGTGTGTGTGGAGATGAAAAATTATGCGAAATCCCTTTGTCCACCAAAAATGAATCAAGAACATTGTTCTTAAATTCAATTCCATGATCACTCTTGATTTTTTGAACAATCTTCTTTAATGTTGTTTCCATCTTTTTGATAAAATCAATCATGATTTGTGCAACTTCGGATTTCAGCCTGAGAAAATAAACCCACGTAAATCTGGAAAAATCATCAACAATAACTAAAATGTACCGTTTCTTGTTGAGAGTTGAAACAGTCGAAGGACCACACAAATCAATATGTAAAAGCTCCAGAGGTGCAACAATTTTCGAATCTATCGTAATTGGATGACCTTGTGTATGTTGCTTGCCAACTTCACAAGCAGCACATAAAGAATCATTATCAAATTTACGTACAGGTAAACCTCTTTCCCGATCTTGTACCACCAGTTTATTGATGTTTCGAAAGTTGAGATATGAAAGTCTTAGATGCCATAGCCAGCTTAGATCAGATGTGGCTTTCGAAAGAAGGCATACAGCAGGTTTGCCTACAATAGGATTGATGTCCAGAGTGAACATGTCACCTTTCCTTTTGGATTTCAGTAACACTTCGTTTGTGTTGACATTCGAAATGATACTTCCTTCTTCGTTAAAGAGAACTTGATTGCCAGTGCCCACAACAAGTTGAGAAACACTTATCAAGTTATGTTGAAGACCTTCAACATATGCAACACGATTCACTGTGAATTGTCCATTTGTGATCTTCCCATATCCTATAACTTGACATTTGTGATTGTTCCCAAATTTTACTACTCCAGCATTTTTGAGACTTTGAAAATCTCGTAAATTTTCCTTCTTCCCAGTCATGTGACGAAAGCAACCACTATCAATGTACCACTTGTTATCATATTGCTCGTCACATAGTACCTACAATCAGTGGAAAAATTTAGGTACCCAAGACTTTTTGGGTCCTTGGAAATTAGATTTCAACATGGAATTAAATGAAGAATTTTTGACCCAGTCACAAACTTTAGTTTTGAGACTATCAATAATGTCCACATCATCATTTGTAGGAACCGAAACATAAGATTTTGTTGGTTTCGGATGTACACTGACTTTACCCTTCGCATTTTGAGTTTGTGACTGAACTGTCTTCGCTTTTGTGACTGGTCTCCAAGCTTTGATGGAGATGTTCGAATCTTTTGAGGATGAACTTCCATTCGAAGAAGTATTGACATACTTTTCATAAGCTTCGTTGATTTGTTTTTCTGAGTATTTGTTGGATTGATAAACTTTTCCTCGTCCTTCGAGCTAGTGATCTATATTTTTCCTTGAAGTTATGCCTTTTTCATGTGAAGCCTTTAGTGTTTGTTTCTTCGTATGATTAGGAAAATTTGGCTTTTGAGGAACAAAATCAACTTTGGGATTTGTTAGAAAAGAATGAGCATATGATGTATCAACAGTTGATTTAAAATGTTGATTTTGAAAGACTTGTTGATTTGAATTAGATTTATTTGAAAATGCTCTTGATTTGTTAGTGTCAGAAACTTTCGAAAACTTTGGTTGCTTATTCACTTCAGACCTTGTATGAGTTGATTGAGATGAATGTTGAGTTTTTGTTGAAAAAGAGTAATTTTTAGCTTTGAAAACATTTTTGGTTGATTGTGATTCAGACATCTTTTGAGACTCAACATTTTGCCAAAATATTTTCTTTCTTGCTTGTCGTTTTGAAATGTTGTTTTCCTTCGAAAATTTGTCAATTTGATCTTTAAATTCCTTAGAGTTTAGTTTGACAACTTTTTCATTTTCCTTTTCAACATGTTTTGTATTCTCTTTTTCAATTTTTGATTTTTCAACCCATTGGCTTTGTGGTTTTTGTCGTTGAAACACATACGAATTCTTTGTTAAGTTGTTTTCAACTGTGTTTTGATTTGCAAAAAAGCCTTCATCAGTTGTTTTTGAATTATCCTCCTCAACTAACTTCTTTAATTCGGGTTTGATATTTTCAACATTTCCAGTAGTTACGAAGACTTGGTTTGGAAAAACAACATCATCAGTACACTTGAAAATCGGGTAAACCACCGTATTCGCTTCTAGGTAATGAGCACCTTGTTCAGTCAGCACTTTTTCGAACTTTTGTGTATCTCCATACACTTGGTCAACAACTATACAAGGAATTTCTTTTTCCTTTGTAACTTCCTTTTTCTTCATTTGTTTCTCTTCTTTCTCATCATCACTATCATTTGTTTGGCTGTCTCTGACTTCCACAAAGTCCACTTCACAAACTTTCGAAGTTGAGGGTTGATCAGTGTCAATCTCAACCAACAAATCCTTACCTTTTTCTTTTCCTTTAAATGATGATGCAACATTTATAATAGACAACTGAGAACAATCAACATCCTCAATATCACTGATTCCACTAATATTGTCAGAATTATCCTCAATATCAGCAAAATTAGATTGAGAATCAGATGTTGAATTCTCAGTATTTTTCAAGATGTGAATTTGTTCAGACTTAGTCAAAGTGTCATTTACAATTTTAACCAATTCAGTTGAATCAAGACATTCATCTACTTTGACTATTCCATATCTATACTTATCATTCGGAACTTTGTTAAAATCAGCTATTTCTTTTTCACAGTCATACGAAATGTTATCTACCGTAGCTCTTTCATAAGCTAAAAATGGCAGCAATTTTCTATGTTGTTCTTCACTGATTTCGCACGAATGATGTAGTTCAGTTAATTTCCCATACAATCTTTTAGCCGAACTACAGTAAATGTTCCTCTGAGCTAACAACAGTTTAGATTCACTAGACAAGTTATCCCTATCAACCATGATATTAGTTATTTGAAGTCCTAAACAATCTATCTTAGTAATTTTTGAATCTAGTTTCTTCTGTGTCTCTAGCAACTGCATAGACAGCTTCTTAGCCTCATTTCTAGCAGATACCACAATTGAATCAAAATAAGTAACAGTTTCATCGAAAGATACTAATTCATAATTATAAGCATGTACTGGAATATTGAAAGATTCAAGAATATTACGTACCTTCGTGGTCATCGGAGATTTGTCAGCGGCTTTTGATAAGAAGCATCTCCCATTAACTTTGTATGCCTCCTCATCTGATTCTTCTTCCATCTTTGCAAACATTGCTCCATGGGTTGGATTTCGCATCTCCTCATCATCTGATCCAGATGACCAAATTTGATAAGTTCCATCTTCTTCTTGTTCACCACGAGCAACTAATGAAAGATTCTTTGCCTTCGCACACACCTCCTCCAATGTTTCCACATAGTACGCTTCATCCTTCGTCTTATTCTTTTTCTTATCTTTCTTCCTCAGCATGCAATCATTAGCTAAATGATTAGCCCCATTGCAATAATGACAATCAATCCCAGCATCTCCCTTTAATTTCTTCTCTGTTTTTCCCTCAACAAACTTCGTATCTTTCTTCTCTTCCTTCTTCTTCTCATCCCCAGCACTTTTACTCATAAAATTCCCTTTTATCTCAGATGACTTTGCCTTCAGATTGAATGGCTTTTTGAAGAAATTTTTCACACGATTGTTTGAATAGAAAGCAATCGCCTCATCATCTGAATTCATGATGAACCCTTCGTCTTCTTCTGAAACATCTTTCTCAGCTTCCCTTTTAGAGATCTTCGAAACCAAAGCTAGTGGACCTCCCAAACTTGCCTTTGATTCTTCAGCAATTTCGTTCACTTCGCTTTCATGAGACTTCAGCTGATTGTACAAGTCATTCAAAGTTGACATATCAAAGCTCTGTTGATTCTTAACCATCATGCTCACACTACGCCACTCCTTACGAAGACCCATGACAAAAATTAAATTGAACTCCATGGCTGATCTGGTGATACCATATCGATTGCATCGATAGATTAATTCATTAAGACGATCATAGTAAACTTCAATCGTTTCACCATCTTTCTGTCTGAAGTCCTTCAGTTCCACTAACCATTGCTTCACAGAGTTAACTTTTGTCTTCTCACTCCCCTGAAATTTCTCCTTGAGAATGTTCCAGATCTCCTTTGCAGTTGTACAACTCCTTACATAGTTGTAAACAACTGGAGGTAAAGCACCTCTTAGCTCTCTCGTGCATCTCTTCTCTAGCTTTTTCAAACGATCAGACTGATTCTCAACTTCGGAACTTCCAGAAGATGATCCAATTGGTTGAACATTCGTTGGTGGATTGAGATTGCCATAAATGCAATTCCACAGTTCTTCATCCAATCCGTTGAGATAATCATGCATACGATCAGCCCATTGATCGTAATACTCAGGGATTAGCATAGGAATTTTGGTGGATGATCCTAGAAGATGAGAAAATGAAGTCATGGAATTAAGATTGAAAGACGCCATTGATGTATGGAATAAATCCTTGAGAACTTTTTAAGAAACTTTGAGAATTTGACAACAAACTATATGATTCAAATCAGAATCACTAGCAGAACACTCGATTCAATGATTCAAGTGCAGAATCGAATCACAGACTTAGATCCAATGAATTTTTCACTTTCAAAAAGTGCGGAATTTCTTAAACCAAAAAGTTGATTTAAAAACTTTTGAAAAGATGAAAATCAGATCAGAGATATGATTCCTGCTCTGATACCAATTGATGAAACAAAGAATCGAGTATGAAATGAATCAGAGTTTAATGATCAAAGTAGGATTGTGAGATTTGAACACAGATGTAAATATGATCTTGTTTCAGCTCTATTACGCTCTCAAGTTTTACAGAGTACAAATGACAATTCTGTAAAGACTCGTCCCTATGACTCTAGTAAACACTCCTATTTATAGGAGAGGAAAGCGTACAAAAAAATATACTAAGGACTATGCGTTAAGCTTTGATTACAATGCCCTAGTAAAATAGATTACATAAGATACGAAGACTCAGTACATTCGAAGACATAAAACCCTTTGACTAATTACAACTCTATTTACCCTTACAAACAATCTTCCTAGTCTATGAGTTTGTTGTTTTCACAAACATGGATCATTTTATATATTGTTGAGAATTTGCATCTGAAATTAATGTACGTATCATGCTTGGTTCAATAGAGAGCAATCATAGATGTTAACCCTCATTTTTGAATATTATACAACGAGGTTTAAATGAATTAAATGTAACATGTTATTTACTTGGAACATTTTGATTGATTACTAACATGCTATATATTTACATGGAACATTTTGTTATTTGTTTTTGTTTTTTAGATCCTCTTATGGAGGCTTATTTGAACTGGAATAAGCGCTGTGAAGTAATTCTACGTGTTGCTAATGCACTTAATTACTTTCACAATCACGCTCCCATTCGGGTCATACATGCTGATGTCAGACCTCAGAACCTTCTTTTCAATGAAAGTTTGGACCACAGACTATCATATCTCGGGTCTGCAAGACATTTAGCAATCAACAAGACTGATTATGTTATTGTGGATACAGTTTACGTCACCACGTAAGTACATATACACTCATTGAGAAATCACATTTTGAATTAATCAACGCCCCTTTGTTAAACCCTCCAGATGTTTTCTGTCTAGAAGTTTATTGGATTTAACAACTGCCTATGGCTATCACAACGTTGAGCCACCATAGATCATGATTTTTCAAAAATATATGCTTTAGATCTCTTTTCCATCTATGTTTTTCCCTTGGTCTTAGTAAAGTGTTAGCTAATGGCATCTAAAGCACACATGTAGATACATTTCTTTTATAACAAGGGTTGAAACCAGTCGATCAACAAACACTTTTTTGTCTATTTCTTCTTTAGATTTGTAACTGAAAACTTTTTATATACAATCACAGAATCTTTAATGTTAAAATATTAATCCAGTTGTTTGGAATAAATTGATCTTGGAAGTTGATTGTTTTATCTGTTATGCTTTCAATTTTGCAATGTTGATAACGTATATAGATAGTTTGTGCCTATGACAGGGGATACATGGCACCGGAGTATATGATAGAAGGTTGTCTCTCAACTAAGGCTGATGTCTTTGGCTTTGGTCTCTTTGTTTTAGAAAATGTTAGCAGTCAAAGAAACTACCTGCGCTTTTCTGAGACCAATGAAAACTTTGTGAAATATGTAAGTATATGATGATATATAGAATTTGTAGCATGGTTAATTAATTTTGCTTGTGTTACATGGGAAATCCTTTTAACGTGACTACTAGTTATTTTCTGATAAGAAATTTAGTGAAAGTAAGAAAATGAACGGTAACAATCTATGTATTTTGGTCTTCATTCTCATATTTTGTTATATGTGTTGGTCTTTTGCAGGGGTAATAAAGACTTTTATTACCAAGATAAGAAACAAAGCACAGGAAAGGAAACTGCACAGGGGACAAAAATTGACAAAAGACAGGGAAGGGTAAAACTGGAATAAACAGTTTTACAGAAAGCTGCATAGTGAATATAGAAAATACACTGGAGAAGTAATGTCACAGGGGATAATTGAGGCAAAGTATTCTTTATTCACTGAAAAAAACAAAATAAACTAAGAGGATAGAAACAACGTACATTTTCCTGTGAATTTAAACTAGAACTTAGCTAAAAACTAGGAAACAAAATTTGACTAGTTGCTGTAGACCAGGGACCACTTCACTGGCTACTTTGATTTATTCTAAAACTAATAAAACATGCATAAAACTAAAAATCTGAATTAAATTTAACATTTTCCCCCTTAATTCTGAATTTTCTTCACTGCAATCAAATCCCTTATTTCTTCATGCTTCACTCTAGCTAGGGACTTTGTGAGAATGTCTGTCTGGCTTTTCCCACACACATGAGTCACAATGATTTCTCCATTTTCAGCACACTCTCTGATAAAATGATACCTGATGTCAATATGTTTGCTCCGACCATGAAATACAGGGTTTTTCATCAGCTCAAGTGCTGATTGGTTGTATACAAACAATGTCACAGGTGGTACTTTTTGACCTGTGATTTCTGCAAGAAGTCTCCTTAGCCATATGCCTTGACAAGCTGCCATAGTGGCAGCAATAAATTCAGCTTCACAAGATGAAAGTGCCACTACCCTTTGCTTTTGAGACGCCCACCATAAAACATCTCCAAGTTGTAAAGGGGATTCTTAGATATGTAAAAGGAACTCTGAACTATGGTCTAGTCTATTCTAAAGGAGGTGAACATGTCACTATCTCAGGCTATACAGATAGTGATTTGGCCAAGGATGTTAATGACAGGAGAAGCACAGGGGGAATGGCATTTTATGTAAATGAAAACTTGTAATTATAGGAGTGTATGTTGATGACCTGCTTGTGACAGGAAGCTGCCCTAAAAGTGTTCAGATGTTCAAAAAAGACATGAACACCAAGTTTGAAATGAGTGATTTGGGATTCTTGACTCACTACTTGGGAATTTAGGTGAATTAAAAGAATTACACTCAAACAAGAATCCTATGCCAAAAACCTGCTTGTCAAAACAGGTATGCAAGATTGTAATCCCACAAAGACCCCTATGGAACACAAGCTCAAACTTCGGAAAGAAGATGAATCTGAATTGGTGAATCCCACAGAGTATCGAAGCATAGTTGGTGGACTGAGGTACCTAACTCATAACAGGCCAGACATATCCTTTGCTGTGGGAATTGTAAGTCGATTTATGGAGAAGCCAACTGTGAATCACCTACAGGCAGTGAAGGGTATCTTAAGATACATAAAGGGCACATTGAATTTTGATCTGAAGTACTTAAGAGGAAAATAAAATGTCACACTAAATGGGTACACGGATAGTGACTTAGCAAATGATGTCAATGATCAAAGAAGCACAGGAGGCATGGCGTTCTATGCGAATGAGAACTTGATCACATGGGCATCACAGAAGCAGAGGTGTGTGGCACTCTCTACCTGTAAAGCAGAATTTATGGCTGCCACCATGGCAGCCCGTCAAGGAATTTGGCTCAGAAGATTGCTCAGTGAAATAACCAGACAAAAGGTACCACCTGTTGAACTAAAGGTTGATAACAAATCCTCACTAGATTTAATGAAGAACCCAGTCTTCCATGGCAGAATCAAGCACATAGATATCCGGTTCCATTTCATCCGAGAATGTGTTGAGAATGGGGACATTTCAGTCACACATGTTTGCAGCAAGGAACAGAAAGTTGATGTCCTAACCAAGTCATTGGGAAGATTGAAGTTTGAGGAGATGCGAAGTCTCCTTAGAGTAGTGAAGATATGATTTCTGAATTACTCCATCAATATGGTCGGAGAAAAATTGAAGATGTGATTATGCATGGATTTTATTATTAACTTGAGGTGAGGAATGGAGGAAACCCAATGAGAATTTTTTATCAAAACGTCTCTTTCTTTCCTTTTTGGTGTAAGTATATACATGCTGAATTGTTGTAGGCATGGGCAAATTGGTTGGAAGGGACCTGTTTGAATATAAATGATCCTACAATTGATGTTGATTCAAGTTTGATATCTAGATTCATCAACATCGGGTTGCTGTGTGTTCAGGCAAATGCAGCTGACAGACCCACAATGGATGAAGTTGTTGGCATGTTTGCTGCTCAGTCTAACACTCTCCCTCTTCCAAAAAATCCAGTGTCCTCATGGATGATAGAAGAGGACTCAGATTATGCAAATGGTGTGTCTGATGACTACGATGTGGGGGCAGTTGAGGAGTTTGTATCAGAGCTAAGCCCTCGATAATTATTAATTATATAATAAGTGTGAGTTCGAAATAGAAGCAATTTATATAAACCAATCACATAACACAGATGTTCATAAGTTTATACATGAACATGTATGTTCAAGTTGTAGGTATATATGTTCATAAATGATGATGTGTATTTGTGGTTTTCTCAAATAACTTGATTTTGTTTTGAACTCACTTGTCCATCTCTCTGTTAAAACTAACACTCGAAATCTTGTCAACCATTATATCAATATATGGTATGAGACTCATTTCATAGTCATTTATCGGTGAATCACATAATCGAATAACTGTGTTAACGAGTCAAGTTGAATCCAGTGAATCTAGTGGCTAGACATTTAGGAGCGACTCGAATAATTAATATAAGGTTGCGTTCAAATAATTTTTCATAACCGGCATGATATTGAATATTTTATCATCACCCATACTCGCACTAAAAGAAAACAGAGCAATAGGGAAGACGCCTTAAGCAGCAACACCAAGCTTATTCGACAAGGTGTTGCTACTAAAAGGGACCACCATATTGTTTGTAAAAAGCGTAAACAGCAATCAGTGTGCTTTGGGATGATTCAATCCTATCCATTTGTGTTATATATAGATCCAACAAGTTAGACTCGTTCTTGTAAAACCATATAGTGGCAACGCCAATACCCGCCTATAGCGGCGGTGTCAGTACCTATGATCCTTGTCCCTGGTAATGCTCATGAAAATAGACCCGAGAAAGTTACCCCCCCCCCAAATTTAATCCAGAATTGCCGCTAAAGAGTAACCGCTAAAAGTTGTCGTGCTAATGCTATTAATGAGTTGTCGCTAAAGGTCATTAGTGGCGTCTAGGCGTCATCGTTATAGCTCGAAAGTAGAAAAACATTTTCCCCTTCTCTTTTCTGATTTGCTAACACAAAAACGTACTCACACTCTCGACGATGAAAGCACCACCAACAACCATCACCACCGGCCATCCTTGTTGTCGCCAACGATGAAGCAACCCCACCGGAAACCACCACCATCGGCTGCTCTTTTCTGCTGGGGCACGCATGCAAGAAGGAAGTTTGAGCTTGATGCAAATGGATAAAATATCTTCAGCTTTATATGATTATCAATTAATAAAAAGTTATTCTATGTACCAAGTCTTACATCTCCTACTACCGGTGGGGTGACAGCTAGTTTTGGTACCACATAATCCTTTAAAAAGCGTTCTGAGTGAGTTATTTCAACTACACACTTTCTTTCCTTTGAATCAAAATTAGAACATTAAGTTCAAGAAGAAACACCACCCGCATTTGTTATAAATTTGGTAGTTTGGTACTTTTCGCATTGGTTAAGAACTAAGTGCATTTGTTATGAATTTATTAGTTTGGTACTTTCCTAAATTGTTAAACTTAATGCATTGTTAAGAATTTGATAGTTTTGTACTTTGCTAAATTGTTAAGTACTTAATGTATCTGTTATGAATTTGGTAGTAGGATACTTTGCTAATTTTGTTATGACTTTATTTTGAAGGACTTATTACAGTTGTTATAAATTTGGTAGTTTGGTACTTTATTAATTTGATTTATCTTAGTTTGTAGTTTTAACTTATATACTTATTGTATAGGAACATGTTAATGTTATTCTTCAAACACGACGTTTATAGCAACAATTTTAGAAAGTCTTCGATTTCTTTTCCAACCAAACATCCAAAATGATAATGACGAGGGGAATGATGGAGACGACAACGACAATGACGAGTAGTTTTTTTGGTTTTATGTTTTATCGATGTTTTTGTGTAACAAGCAACTTAAAACATATTTTCTGGATTTTTGTACTCTTTTATGCACATTTTATATAAAATACAGTCTTCTGTATATATTAGTATTATTTATGTTTCAATATAAACAATTAATCTACATTTTATATTAAAATATTAAAAAAAAACAATATAGGCGTCAATTTTGATAATCTGTTATTAAATTTGTAACCTTGTCGATTGACTATTGTAATTTTTTTTAGAATAAATAGTAGTAATATATTCAACTATATGTGTGTTTATGTGAATTCTATAGATATGAGTACATGATATATGTAAGTGTGTAGTTACTTTCAAGAGCATAATTTAATAAAAGTAATTATTAAATGTTAGTTGTATTAATTGTACTATGTGCTATTTGTATACTATAATAATACTACTTATCAAGAACTGTGTGAGGATCAGATTGCCCTTTGTTATAGTCTGGGATAGTATAGGCATATAAAAGGTGCATAGCTCCAAATAAGATGAATATCTGATAGGTCTCATTATGGGGTAGATTGTGAGATCGGAGCAGAGTGTAGTAGTCCTCCTGTTTTTTGGATGATCAGATAACTGGAAAGTATGTATGGGTTATCGACCACAGTAGATGACAACACTGGGAATTTCCTAACTCGAGCAGCAACGACTTGAGTTTACGAATTTCCTAACTCGAGCAGCAACGACTTGAGTTTACGAATTTCCTAACTCGAGAGCTAGCAATTGCTAGAGGCGGAGTACCAGTGGTAAATGAACCAATATTCATTGAGCAAGTTAATAATGGACCGGTTCCCTCTTGTCCAATGACGGTCCAGGAAGGAAATGATGACTCAGAAAGTCATCAAGGACCACTCCCTCCTCCGGAAGACTCAGAGATCTGAAGGAATGATGAACCTAAGGGCTATTGCAAGTATAAAGATTTCATGACTTGCAAGCTGACATAATTTAACAGGAAGGAGGATCCAATGGGATTAATGGACTGGATCTCAGAAATAGAGCTAGCTTTCGTCACATGTGGTTGCACTGGGAAGATTCAACCCACCTATATTGTGATACATATTAAGGGTGTAGCGATCTGTTGGTTGAATACGTTGGGGAAAACGTTAAGCCCTAACAAGTCGTTGCAACTGACGTGGAAAGAGTTTTTGACCCAATTCATGAGAAAATTTTGTTAGGCTGAGGATATGTTGGAGTTGGAGAATCAACTACTAACATTGAAAAAGGAAGCATGACGGTTGATGAGTACACCAATGCTTTCACAGATAAAATGGAGTTTGCACTGCGTGTGGTCCCCGACGAACTGGCCATGATTGATAGGTACTCCAAGGGATTTCCATAGGAGTATTATGTGATGGTCAAGCAGGCACCGACTTTTGAAGCAGCTATCTGGGTTGAAACGTTTGTGGAGCGTATGATAAAGAAGAAGTCCTCTGACAGAGCCAAAGTCGGTGAAAGAGGAAAGTTGATGGGTCCTTAGGAAACAACAACAGCAAGAAAAATAAGAAGTTTTCGAAGTTAAGCCACAAGTATGGGAGCAACCCAGAAGGGAAGTGGTGCGACCAGTGTAAGAAAAAGAATTTTGGTGATTGTTTTGTCTGCTACAAATGCAATATGTCGATGCATATCTCTAAAAACTTCCTAGTGAAAGGAAAAGTTTGGTTCACCTGCAGGGAAGAAGGGTACATAAAGGCAGAGTTCCCAAATGCTGAAAAGCCAACCCCAAGGATCATGCCAACAAAGCCCAAGGGTAGAAGCTAGCAGATTACCCTTAATGAAGCAAAGGATGAGATTGATGTCGCTTCAGGTACATCCCTAGTGAATCAAATTCCTGCTAAGATTTTATTCGATTCATGAGCAGATCACTCCTTTATATCGTGGCAGAAAACTTAAGTTATCACCACTTAGACTAAATACCCATATTTTAGTATAAGTAGTTGGTGGTAGGAATGTATCTGTTAGCAATAAGATAGAAACCATAACCATTGACTTGAAAGGAAACGAATTTTATAGAAAGCTATTACCTTTCGATGTAAGTGAGTTCGACATAATTATTGGCATCGATTGGTTAAGTGAAAACCTCACGGAGATATTATGTGGAAGGAAGATGGTGCACATCAATTCCCCTGGGAGAGAACCATTCGTGGTGTACCACGATAAGAGTAGAGTAAGGTATGGAATCGTTACGATGATGAAAGCCAAAAAATGCCTATCCAAGGGATGTTCCTATTGGATTAGGTGTCTAAGCCCAAAACTATAATTGATATGTACTTGACCGATAGTAGCATGGTCCTTTTGGGTTACCTTCACCATAGCAACTTGACAGGATGAATTATGAGAAAGAGGTTGATAAATGATTTATTAATATATTATAAGAATAATATATTAATTGACAAATCATATTATTTAATTAGTATTGATCAGAAATTAATTTGGAATTAATTTAGTGATCAAAAGAGACTGATTAAAAGAACGGGGACTGATTATGTAAATCAGTAATAGTTGTAGTTTGGGCTAATGGACCCTATTGGTAAGGGGTGGACGAAAACTCTATGAGAGTCCATAAAGATTTCATCTAAAGGCCTTTCATGTGGGGATTCCATGTGTTGCTTAAGGCCTAAGAAAGGGAATTAGGGTTTCCAGTTGAAAACCCTAGTAGCAGCTCAACTATATAAGAACCCATTGGCTACCAGTTTTCGGCCCTATGCTTTAGAGAAGAACCCTAGCCGAAATTGATAGCCTTCATCCTCTCTCTCTTGTTCATCTTTTGCTTGTGGTGTTTGTGACTCCATTAGGGGTGCAGCAATTGAGGCACTAAACTCTTGAAGGTCAAGATCAAGCTATCAACAAGAAAGGTATTCTTCTAACCCTAGTTTATTTGTTAAATCCAAAAATTGTATGCTAGATTAGGGTTCTTGCTTTGGATAATTGATTTGCATGTATAACTTGAGAAAAACCTAGATCCAAAGCAATTAGGGTTGCATGTGTACCATAGGAATGTTGTAATGCTCAAAGCCCATCAGTGGTATCGGAGCTTAGGGTGTTTTTCTGTTATATTTGATGTTATTGTGTTTTTCAAAGCTGGAACAAAAATCGATTTTTGGCTTCTGAGTGCAGAACTCGATGAGTCCTAAGATGGACTCGACGAGTCCTTGCCCTGACTCGACGAGTTGGTTCGTCAGATGGCAGATTTTTCGGATTTCAAGCCAAAATTAGATAAGGATCATTACCTTAAATTGTTTTAACTTTTAAAATTCGAATTTTCTGTTATGGTAATGATTATCCTCATCTAATTGGAAGATAATGATCAAATTTTAAGATAATTTCCAAATTATGTGATTAGTTTAATTATTTAAGGTTTGATCTAGAAGTTTTGAATAGTTTCAAAACTTGCCCTCAAGTTTTGGAATTTAAAACTTGATTAAAAGTTTTAATTTTGAAATATTAAATTCTAAAACCCTAGTGTTTTAAAAGTTTAAAATACAACCCTCATACTATTATAATATTAAAAGATTAATATGTATATATATGTATTAGATGACTCAGTCTTACCGTTAGTAGGCCTCATTCACGAAGCCGATCTATAAGGGGGGTATAAGGAAATTGCCTATAAAATGGCGGTTGAATGGGTGTCCACTCTCACCCACCGCTTCCTTGATTGGTGGAGGGTCGTTAGCCGAACGGGTAGGATAGGACATTAATTCCTCATTAATAAGTATAATGAATATTTTAAAGTAACTAAATGTTTTTATAAATTACAAATCTTAGTTACTTTAGGAAAAATGTGAAAATGATGCTATTCCATGATATTGCACTTTGCACCTTGCCAAGTCGTTAGTGGAGCGTGTGTGGTTAACCGGCACACTAACTAGGACTAACAAAGGTAGCAAAGGGTAGCTCGAGAATTATCATAGATCAATGGAGCGTGTATGGTTAACCGGCACATTAATTAGGTGGTAAATGACATCGAGAGTGCCAAGCTAATTTACATGGTTATTCACACCTTGTTTGTGATCCTCGGTATCCCAGTCACAAACTTGAAGGGCATAATCGAGATTAAACATGCCATTGAAAAGTTCAATGAATCTCAAAAGAATCCAGGAATTTCATTTCATTTAAAACTTAATTGTTCATTTCGTTTTTCTTGGTGGAATTGGTAAATCGTCATTTACCTACCTTCATATAATTTGCAATTAGATTACGGCATCCCTTCTTCGAATTGTGAATTGTAGTGTTGGGTCCTAGCCTTAATATTTCATTTGGGTGTTATATTAAGGATTGCTTATCTAATCTAAACTTTGTTCCTTTTCTTTTTCAGATGTCTGGCTCAAACAACGCTTCCGACTCGAACTCCAACTCCTCAAGCTCATTTTCTCTTTTAAACATTTGTGGGAGGGTCACTTTTGATGGGTCCAATTTCAATGATTGGATCCGCAACATCCGCATGGCCCTTCGATACGAGGAGAAAGAATACGTCCTTGACGAAAAGCTCAAAGAGATAAATGAAACCAAAGCTTCTGCTGAAGAAATAGCTGAGTATAGGGCTCACGAAAAGGACGCAACAAAGGTGTCGTGTATAATGGTAGCCACTATGACTTATGAGCTCCAACGGTTCTACGAGGACTACTGGCCTTACGAGATGTGCCAAGATTTGATGGAAAAGTACCATTAAAGTGTGCGTCAAGAAAGGTACGATATTGTCGCCTCGTTAATAACAACCAAGATGAAAGATGGAGAGTCCATCACGAGCCAATTGCAAAGGATGCAAAGGTATGTAGATCGGTTGCTCAAGTTGAATGTCAACTTTGACGAGTAGTTGGTGATTAATATCATTCTCCACTCTTTACCTCCCTGTTATGATCATTTCAATATGACTTATCATATGAACAAGGAGGAACTCACCTTGAGAAAACTTCAAGGATTGTTGAGAACTGCTGAAACTGGACTTAAAGGCAAGGTTGTCGAGTCCACCCCTACTGTTGCTGCCCCCGTCCTCGCTATAGGACATGGAAAAGGGAAGAAGAGGAAAACTCCCTCCAAGAGCCACAAGGGAAAGTCCCATGATGGATCTACATCAAATGGATCCAAAGGTAAAACCGGTTCTCCAACTCCTTCATCCGATCCTAAAGAAGCAACGTACTTCTACTGTAACGACAAGGGGCATTGAAAACGAAGTTGCCCAAAATACTTGCAGGACATCAAGGATGGGAAGATAAAGCCATCATTCGCAGGTATTTATACTATTCAATCTAATAACTCATCACATGCTAGTTCTTGGGTCCTTGATACAGGATGTGGTTTTCTGTTGGGTTTTGTATACTACAACATCCTATGGTGCACATACAACCCTAAATAGCTTGGATCTATGTTTTCACTAATTATACATGCAATATTGTTTCCAAGGTATTAAGCCTATAACTAGCATGCAATTGACATATATCATACAAGATACTAGTTAGGGTAACATACCTTTTATGTAGCTTGAAGTCTTGATGTATTTGGCCTTATGAGCTTAGCACCAAAAGTATGAATGCCTCAAATGGCTCACAACTCACCTTGGACAAAGATGGCTCTTGAGAGAGAATCTCCATGCACCAAAACACCTCATGAACTCCAAGAATATGTGTGTAGGCGGTTTTTGGCTAATGAGTACATATTTATATGTTGGATTCCAAGGGTCATGGGTATAACCCAAATCCATACCCATGGGTTTTATGATCCATGGTTCATGTGGCCCAACTCTTTATGTGTCCATACATAAACGTGGTCCAACATGGATCATAAGCCCAACACATATAAATATAACTAATTATCATAATTAGTCCCCATAGATTTAATTACTCCCTTTTGATCACTAAATTCCAAATTAATTCTTGATCAATACTAATTAAAACATATGATTTCATATTAATATATTAGAACTTATAATATATTAATAAATCATATATAATCTTTCTCAAGAGTCCATCCTAACAAATTTTACTGGTGTTATGCAACCCAAATAGACCATGCTACTCTCGGGTCGAGTACTGTGACAACCATCAAAATTTGAGTCGGTTCTAGATTTGAATAAACTTAGTTGCACATATACGCACGACACATACTGGACTTAGTGACTAGAAGCTCAGTTATAACCAACTAGAAACTTGGAAGCAACTAGAAACAATGGATAATGTACTTAGATTTCACATTGATATGTGAATTCTACAACTACTTAACTGTAGAGGCTATCCATATTCGGGTCACTCTTTGACTCGAACACCTTTTCATGAATCATATACACACATCATGCACTTGACCTAGAAGTAGAAATTAGGTCAAAGTCTCATAGAAACTTAAGTCAAAGTTGAAGACTAGGACTAGTATACTTGATTCCTCAATTTCGCTTGAATCTCGGAATCACTACATAGAATGCCAATAAACCGATAAAAATAAATTACAAACATTATTTATAACTATAAAAGAGTTATAATACCATAAGATAATTTAAAGTCTCAAATATTCTATTTATTTTGATATCCAAATTTTTACAAACTCTCAAAAACCCTAAAAACCCTAAAACTTAAATTTTATAAAGTTTAACATCAAGAATTCTATAAAAATAGTGATGAAACTTATAATATTATCTTAAAATAATTAAATTCAGGGAAATATAATCAAGGAAAATAAAAAAATTTAAGTCATTAACATTCATCCTTAATTTTTAAGTCAAAAATCAAGGTTTCATGAATAAAAACTTGATTTTAGTGCACATTTTATATAAAATTTAGATATTTTATAAAATAACTTAAATTTTATAAAACAAAATGAATGAGAAAGGGTTATTATACTCAAAATTTCGGACCCCTCTCTTCCCATATCTCTCTCTCACACTCTCATTCTCCAACACACACACATCTCTCTTCTTTCTCTCTCTAGAAAACTCTCTCTACCTTCTCTCTAATTTTTTTTTCTCCAAACACCACAACCACAGCCTCTTAACCACGAAATTATGGATATTCATAAGGGTTTTTCAAGCCACAAATAAATTTAAGGTAAAGAACATACATCTCTTGAAGATCCACAACAATGATTTAAGCCATGCATGTGCATTTTACTTCAAAAACCGACTTCTACTTCTTCATCTTCTTCAAACTTATTTTCTTTTTGTTAAAATGGTTTTTAGAACATCATGGATGTGTTTTAACACCATGCATGTATGATAAACAAGGTTGCATGTTCATGATCTTAGTGCAAAAATCGATTTTAAGGATTAAAACATCAAACTCAAGTTAAGAGTTTTTGAGAAACAAAATTTTGTTCATAAATGAATGTATACATTTTGATAAGTTTTAATCTTTTGATCTCTGGAAACATGACTAGAATATAAGTTTATCATGATATCTTTTAAAATATTTCAAAAGATTTACTCAAAGAAATGATGAAAACTCATTTTTCTAACCAATCACCATGCATGCAATCTGCCAGATTTCTTTACCTGACTTTAAACTGTCATATCTCACTCATTTCTTAACCAAAATTCTGGATTCATTTTCTGAAATATAATATTTTGAGTTAGCTTTCAAACCCATCTGACCTCACTGGAAAATTCAAATATTTCGATTTTTAGCAATTTTTACAAAACTGTTGCTCAATCAGCACCTTTTTGTGAATACTAGTTTTGTATTGCATGTTCAAAGATCTTATTCATCACTAAAAATCAAGAAAAAATTAATTTGAGCACTTAACACCATGTATTAAGAGGTATAAAAATATCTTGATTCAAAAGCCTTTGGAACATGTTGCAAAAATTCTCAAAGTAACATCAATAATGTTTACCAAAATCACAAGAATCAAGTTTCTCTATAATTGTTTGAGCCTTTAGGCATGTTTTTCGACATCAAAAATAAGAAAAGAATTTTTCATTGTTATTAAATTGTTTGAAGTTGCATTCTGGAAATTTTCAGCTCAATATATATTTTCATTATTTTTACATGAAAATAATAATAAAATAGAGTGTTAAAGCATATAAAATACTTAAACTTGTAAATAAATTCTGGAAATATTTGCGGATGACCCGTTAAGTTAATAAACATCTCTCATGAAGTTTCATCGATTTTTGTTACTGTTTAGTATGGTTTTTAATTTTCTTTTTATTTAGCTCTAATAAATCATAAAACCACATTAGGGAATGTGAAAATATTATTTCTTATTTTTCGCAGCTTGTACCTTATATTTAAGACTCCGAAAAATATTTTGGGAATTTTTGAAAATGTATATCTATTTTTCTTGAATTTTTGTGTTTATAACGGACTAAAAACAGGAAAAATAGTTTTACTCATCCAAAATTCATGAAAATTTACCAGAAACTCTTATAATATGTTAGGATGATACATAAAATTTTTGATGATTTTTATCTTCTGTATGCTATTTTTCTTTTATTTTCCCAAGATTTAATACACTTAAATGTACAAAAAACAGAAAAATTGTGTTAAACTTTTTGAAAACACATATTAATATTTTTCCTAGATTATGTACACTGTAAAATAGTTACACAAAAATTACAAGAATTTTTCATGATAATTTACTATTTTTCCATGATTTTATGATTATTCATGGAATTAAATGGTGAAAAATAGTTAGACAAATCAAAAATTCAAGAAAATTTATCTTAAGGTCTTTGACTTCAATTAAAAATGAAATACAAAGTTTGGGAAAGTTTAGAACTAAATTGATTTCGTTTTGAATATTTAATCATTGGAACACCTCTAAAATGTTAAATATTAACATTTCAATAATGGAAATTTTCCACTTAAATTGTTATATAACAATTGATTCTTTGAAACTTAATTTCCACAGAAAAATGTTTGTAACTTATCAATATTAAATTTTGACACATTATTGGCATAATTCTATTGTAGTAGTAAGTATACTAGTATTAGATTTCAATTAGAGACTCATTAGTGTGTAACATCGTTGTAGGAAAACGATAGTGGTACGAGTGGAGCGTAGATCAAGGCATCATTTGCATCATCTCAATGCATTGTGAGTATTCACCACTCTCCCCTATTTTCGGTTTTTAAATGTTTTGGGGTGGAAAAGCATGTCCTAAACTATTTATGCTCATTGTATTTATTTGACTCGTATAAACTTGGTTGCTATATTTTGCATATTGTGAGTATTCACGCACTCCCCTATTTTCGGTTTTTATGTTTTAGGGTGGAAAAGCATGTCCTAAACTATTTATGTTCGTTATATTTAGTTGACTCGTATAAACTTGATTACTATATTTTGCATATTGTGAGTATTCACGCACTCCCCTATTTTCAGTTTTTATGTTTTGGGGTGGAAAAGCATGTCCCGAAAAACTATTATTTGAATGTTGTATTTAAATTGATTTGTATCAAACATGATTGCTATTTTATTGCTATATCTCTCTATGTATGTCTATGCAACACGGAACATGAGAACTTATCGTATTAAGGCCCTTCCCTTATCTCTAACCATTAACTCTTTGAGCCAATGGTCATTATGGATAGCGCTATTAGGAATTGACAACTCCTCACTCGCCCTATTGCTGGAGTGCATGATACTATATTAATCTATGGAACGATAAGCATAGATCTTGATAGGGCTTCAGTCATAGGTTTGGTTGAGAACTCATTGTTTGCTCATACACATACAAACTTGTTATTTATTATGGCAATAAACTCGTTTATCAATTATAGCAATCAACTTTGTTTCTTATTATAGCAATAAACTTTGTATCTCATTATAACAACGAACTTTTGTTACTAAATACTTATTTACTTGTTTTAGCAACAAAATTGGTTGCTTCTTATAGTAACAAACTTGTTTGCTCCTTGTAGCAATGAAACTTGATTACTCATTTTAGTAACAAACTTTATTTCCCATGAGGATATGAACGTTGCATCTCTTTTGGGCAACATACTTTATTTCTCATGATGACAACGAACTTTGTTTACACAAACTTATTTACTCATTTTAGCAATATATTTTTATCTATGGAAACTTATATCAAAATTTGATTTCGATTCATGAAACCAATATTATTTTTAAACTTGTGAGTACTCACCAACTATTTTTATAGTTGACGCTCGTTTTACATGCTTTTTCAGGAATCATCGAGTAAGTGGCACTTAGGGACACTTCAGTTTTAGGAGCATTCGCATGTGTTGTATTTCAATTTACATTGTAATTTCTTTTAAAAGTTGTTCAAACCCATTGTAAAATTGTAATGATTTTTAATACTATGGTTGGTGTTGTCTTTTAACTTTTGCTATGAAACCCTTTATACTGCCACGCCTCGTGTTTCCGCTTTAGCGGGGTGTGACAGGAAATGGTATCAGAGCTGAAGGTTATAGAGAATACCGGTTTTCCTTTGGAGAACCACAACTATAGCCAAAAAATTTCAAAATGTTTTTAAAATACCGAACATACTACTAGTATAACTAATTCGAGTACGCATTATTGGACTTTAACTAAGTATAGCCTGGCCAACTATGCTTAATTAAGGAAACTTAATGTGAGGCTTGAAACGGTTATAGTAGAATTATGTTCAAAACAATTTTCAACTTAAACTTTTGAAAAACAAAATTTTTGATTGCATATTATAGGCATTCATCTAGATACACTTAGAAACTAAGTTCACTGTTATATCAATGCCCTTATTTAGAAATATTCTTATCCCTTATCAAGTGCTAGGTTAACCACTTAGGTTATATCACTAGCCACTCTAAGAGCAATGCACATAGTACTGATAATGGGTATTCCTCGGTAGCTATTGACTTTAGATATAAGGTTAGTAGTTAGATATACACTAGTAATAATCTTAAGTCGAAACCAATACCAATTATCCCTCAATACCTCTTCATCGTCTTCGTACTAGAGTTACAACTAGGAAAAAGCGTTTCGATACCGACATGAATGATAATTGGAGCATCGCGTAAGGATGTAGATGAGTCACCACTAAGTAATCACTTGGATACCATTGGCGGGCATTCCGGATTCGACTCACAAGGAGACACAAAGGTTTAACCTATTGCTACTAATACGTGAGACCTTATTACTATGCTACGATTTAGCTTTAGGTTGTTTCCACCTTCAGGTTAAAACTTAACATAGGATATCCCTTTGACCTCTATAAAAGGCCACGAAACTGCATTGACACCATAAAACATTTTTCAAACAATTTTTCTTGCCCTTTATCTTAGGGAAAAAGACATCGGTACTCGTCTTATACTCGCCTTGTACTCGCCTTAGTATTTAGGTACGATCAGCTACACTAATATACTTATTCCTTACTTCTTAATCTTCCATCGAAAAATTATTTCGTTTCATCGGTTTTATTTATCATCGATAAAATACTTTATAACCACTTCATACAACTTACTAGACATTTCCTAACAATGTAAGCCATATTCTCGCTAAAAATCTTTTGACAACTTGCTTTAACTTAACACTTTTCTTCAAAACTCAATTTAACCAATATTGGTTTTAACCTTGCTATTTCAATTTCATTTCAAATTCATTTCAATGGATTGATGTGCTTTTAAGGTCATATAAACCATTTTAAACATTGCTTACCATTTTGACACGTCTTCGAAAAAATAGAAACATTTTCTTTTATAATCGTGTTTAAACTCTTTACTATAAAACTTAAACATATGACGTTAAAGTTCATATTATGTGTAAAAGCTTAATCGGATCTTCAAACCACTTTTGTTTTAAGACTTTTGACTACTTCCCCATTTAGGCATCGTACTTTACTTAAATGTGTGTTCTTGAAACCCAACATGGTATTTTTACAACTTTCTAATCCAAATGTGTTTACAAGAGATCACTGATGCCTACAATTCAAAACACACCTTATTTGTTTATTTTATTTCAAATTAGTTTTATAATATGTGTTTATAAAACTTACAACATTGCAAAACTTAGTGTTCACTTTTAAATTTCCAGTGACACCTTCAACAATGTATAATTACTCTTCTAAATCTATTGAGTCTTTACCTTATATGTTTTAACTATTATTGAACTCCATTCTAAAAAGTCAAATTGTCAGATTTTCAACTACCGTTTGTAGTGCTTCTTCTTTTTCACAAATGGAGTTTAACTTAATAAGGTAACTCGTGATTATTAGCAAACATTCTAAGACTCTCACATGTCTATTTAATCATCAATATACATCAAATATTAAAGTTTGAAATATATCTCAACCTGGTTTTAATCTACCTATAGGTATTGTTCTTATAATTTTAACAATAACAATCATTGCCGCCGCTACCTTCCTTTTTCTTTCCCCCGCACTTGATTTCTTGCTCTCCTTATGATTTTAGATCTCGCACACCCATAATAGTAACATAATACATTGTCTAACTTTGTTTCTGTCAATTTTGTTTCTCCTGGTATCATGTTTGTACACATACATACTAGAAGTCTATCCTTTCGTTTTGAGCGATTAATACATGTATAGCCGTGAGGAATAATTTTTATTTAGTCAACTTTGATATATTCAATTACGCCTTTTTATCATATACATCTTGTTTTTATTTTGAAATCTCTATAAACAAGTGATCCTTATTTGCATTTGCTCTTTCGTTCTAAATTCAGAAACTTGATATAAAATGCAATTTTCATTGTATTTTTCCTTATAATTAATACACAAGATGAATACTCTTATGCTTATAATTTTTCTATATCCGGAAAATATATGTGAAGGATATGTATCCTTATGTTTCTTCTTTTCTTTAAATACATCAAGAATTTTGAATTTTACGATTATCTATTCTCTAAATGATTGTTTTTGTAGAAACACTAAACTATGAATGCCCTATTTTGAAGATTGACATTTTTACACCTTTCTTAAAATAGTAATTTACTTTGCAATTTTCAGTGAGTTCCTAAACTCTCAAGTTTGTTTTCATAAGTATTTTGACTCCTCGTAAACTTAGATTTGTCCTGACTTAGACAATTAGTCAATTTTTCAAATAGCCTAATATCAATAATTTCAATAAAAAAAAATTTCCCTTAATGACGACTTAAACCTTTAACTTTAATTAATCTTTATATTATTTTACTACTTTGTTGGATCGCCACACATGTATCTTCATTATCTTGGAATTATTACACATTTTGATAATAGTGAGATTAATTATCATTTCTAAACAGACATTTTGATAACAATGAGATTTTTAATCACTTCTAAACACTTAAAATGCTATATACACAATGTGATTTAATTTATCATGAATTTTCATCGCCTCCATTTGCACCAATGACTCTCTAAATATATTTATTCTTCGAATAAAGTTTTATTATTGTAAGAGTAACCGTAGTAGTAATTATAGCCTCGGAGATGCTCAATCATTCGTAATTTATTTTGTCGACGACACTTAATTAGCCTTTACATTTGAGATGTACCAAAACTTCGTTGCCTACCCTTAGTACGTATTTTTAGGAACTTACCCTCAATCGCTTCTCTTTCATTTGTGCTACCCCTTCTTATTTCAAAATATATCCTTTCCAGATGTAGTAGCCAACCCGGAAGTGAACAAATTGTTCCTAATCTCTTCTTTATTAGGCGGCGAATTTACACTTAGTGCTAATTTAGAACGCGACTTCAGGATCAATGCGGATTTAACGCTCAGTGCATTTAGTGCTTCAGCAAAACTTATAGCTCTCTTAATTTAGATAATATCTAACTAGATGATCTTTTTCGACTAGGTCGCCATGTTTGGATCATGATTTCCATGATCCTAATTTCTCGCAATCTAAATTGTAGAACTCGAATTAAGGAAACATTAATTTGACTATAGCTAAAGAATTGGGCTTTTCCCTTGAGGAAATAAACCCGAAATAATCAAAGAACATTGCAAGCCACCACCTCTCCAACTATATAATTGTATTCGACTGATTTCTAATAGAATACGTCACGAATTGAATTTTGGGGCGAAATTCTTTCAACCGGGGGAGAATGTGACAACCGTCAAAATTCGAGTCGGTTCTAGATTTGAATAAACTTAGTTGCACATATACGCACGACACATACTGGACTTAGTGACTAGAAGCTCAGTTATAACCTACTAGAAACTTGGAAGCGACTAGAAACAATGGATAATGTACTTAGATTTCACATTGATATGTGAATTCTACAACTACTTAACTGTAGAGGCTATCCATATTCGGGTCACTCTTTGACTCGAACACCTTTTCATGAATCATATAAACACATCATGCACTTGACCTAGAAGTAGAAATTAGGTCAAAGTTTCATAGAAACTTAAGTCAAAGTTGAAGACTAGGACTAGTATACTTGATTCCTCAATTTCGCTTGAATCTCGGAATCACTACATAGAATGCAATAAACCGATAAAAATAAATTACAAACATTATTTATAACTATAAAAGAGTTATAATACCATAAGATAATTTAAAGTCTCAAATATTCTATTTATTTTGATATCCAAATTTTTACAAACTCTCAAAAACCCTAAAAACCCTAAAACTTAAATTTTATAAAGTTTAACATCAAGAATTCTATAAAAATAGTTATGAAACTTATAATATTATCTTAAAACAATTAAATTCAGGGAAATATAATCAAGGAAAATAAAAATTTAAGTCATTAACATTCATCCTTAATAAGTCAAAAATCAAGGTTTCATGAATAAAAACTTGATTTTAGTGCACATTTTATATAAAATTTAGATATTTTATAAAATAACTTATATTTTATAAAACAAAATGAATGAGAAAGGGTTATTATACTCAAACTTTCGGACCCCTCTCTTCCCATATCTCTCTCTCACACTCTCATTCTCCAACACACACACATCTCTCTTCTTTCTCTCTCTAGAAAACTCTCTCTACCTTCTCTCTAATTTTTTTTCTCCAAACACCACAACCACAGCCTCTTAACCACGAAATTATGGAGATTCATAAGGGTTTTTCAAGCCACAAATAAATTTAAGGTAAAGAACATACATCTCTTGAAGATCCACAACAATGATTTAAGCCATGCATGTGCATTTTACTTCAAAAACCGACTTCTACTTCTTCATCTTCTTCAAACTTATTTTCTTTTTGTTAAAATGGTTTTTAGAACATCATGGATATGTTTTAACACCATGCATGTATGATAAACAAGGTTGCATGTTCATGATCTTAGTGCAAAAATCGATTTTAAGGATTAAAACATCAAACTCAAGTTAAGAGTTTTTGAGAAACAAAATTTTGTTCATAAATGAATGTATACATTTTGATAAGTTTTAATCTTTTGATCTCTGGAAACATGACTAGAATATAAGTTTATCATGATATCTTTTAAAATATTTCAAAAGATTTACTCAAAGAAATGATGAAAACTCATTTTTCTAACCAATCACCATGCATGCAATCTGCCAGATTTCTTTACCTGACTTTAAACTGTCATATCTCACTCATTTCTTAACCAAAATTCAGGATTCGTTTTCTGAAATATAATATTTTGAGTTAGCTTTCAAACCCATCTGACCTCACTGGAAAATTCAAATATTTCGATTTTTAGCAATTTTTACAAAACTGTTGCTCAATCAGCATCTTTTTGTGAATACTAGTTTTGTATTGCATGTTCAAAGATGTTATTCATCACTAAAAATCAAGGAAACATTAATTTGAGCACTTAACACCATGCATTAAGAGGTATAAAAATATCTTGATTCAAAAGCCTTTGGAACATGTTGCAAAAATTCTCAAAGTAACATTAATAATTTTTACCAAAATCACAAGAATCAAGTTTTCTCTATAATTGTTTGAGCCTTTAGGCATGTTTTTCGACATCAAAAATAAGAAAAGAATTTTTCATTGTTATTAAATTTTTTGAAGTTGCATTCTGGAAATTTTCAGCTCAATATATATTTTCATTATTTTTACATGAAAATAATAATAAAATAGAGTGTTAAAGCATATAAAATACTTAAACTTGTAAATAAATTCTGGAAATATTTGTGGATGACCCTTTAAGTTAATAAACATCTCTCATGAAGTTTTATCGATTTTTGTTACTGTTTAGTATGGTTTTTAATTTTCTTTTTATTTAGCTCTAATAAATCATAATACCACATTAGGGAATGTGAAAATATTATTTCTTATTTTTCGCAGCTTGTACCTTATATTTAAGACTCCGAAAAATATTTTGGGAATTTTTGAAAATGTATATCTATTTTTCTTGAATTTTTGTGTTTATAATGGACTAAAAACAGGAAAAATAGTTTTACTCATCCAAAATTCATGAAAATTTACCAGAAACTCTTATAATATGTTAGGATGATACATAAAATTTTTGATGATTTTTATCTTCTGTATGCTGTTTTTCTTCTATTTTCCCAAGATTTAATACACTTAAATGTACAAAAATTAGAAAGATTGTGTTAAACTTTTTGTAAACACATATTAATATTTTGCCTAGATTATGTAGACTGTAAAATAGTTACACAAAAATTACAAGAATTTTTCATGATAATTTACTATTTTTCCATGATTTTATGATTATTCATGGAATTAAATGGTGAAAAATAGTTAGACAAATCAAAAATTCAAGAAAATTTATCTTAAGGTCTTTGACTTCAATTAAAAATGAAATACAAAGTTTGGGAAAGTTTAGAACTAAATTGATTTCGTTTTGAATATTTAATCATTGGAACACCTCTAAAATGTTAAATATTAACATTTCAATAATGGAAATTTTCCACTTAAATTGTTATATAACAATTGATTCTTTGAAACTTAATTTCCACAGAAAAATGTTTGTAACTTATCAATATTAAATTTTGACACATTATTGGCATAATTCTATTGTAGTAGTAAGTATAGTAGTATTAGATTTCAATTAGAGACTCATTAGTGTGTAACATCGTTGTAGGAAAACGATAGTGGTACGAGTGGAGCGTAGATCAAGGCATCATTTGCATCATCTCAATGCATTGTGAGTATTCACCACTCTCCCCTATTTTTGGTTTTTAAATGTTTTGGGGTGGAAAAGCATGTCCTAAACTATTTATGCTCATTGTATTTATTTGACTCGTATAAACTTGGTTGCTATATTTGGCATATTGTGAGTATTCACGCACTCCCCTATTTTTGGTTTTTATGTTTTGGGGTGGAAAAGCATGTCCTAAACTATTTATGTTCGTTATATTTAGTTGACTCGTATAAACTTGATTACTATATTTTGCATATTGTGAGTATTCACGCACTCCCCTATTTTCAGTTTTTATGTTTTGTGGTGGAAAAGCATGTCCCGAAAAACTATTATTTGAATGTTGTATTTAAATTGATTTGTATCAAACATGATTGCTATTTTATTGCTATATCTCTCTATGTATGTCTATGCAACACGGAACATGAGAACTTATCGTATTAAGGCCCTTCCCTTATCTCTAACCATTAACTCTTTGAGCCAATGGTCATTATGGATAGCGCTATTAGGAATTGACAACTCCTCACTCGCCCTATTGCTGGAGTGCATGATACTATATTAATCTATGGAACGATAAGCATAGATCTTGATAGGGCTTCAGTCATAGGTTTGGTTGAGAACTCATTGTTTGCTCATACACATACAAACTTGTTATTTATTATGGCAATAAACTCGTTTATCAATTATAGCAATCAACTTTGTTTCTTATTATAGCAATAAACTTTGTATCTCATTATAACAACGAACTTTTGTTACTAAATACTTATTTACTTGTTTTAGCAACAAAATTGGTTGCTTCTTATAGTAACAAACTTGTTTGCTCCTTGTAGCAATGAAACTTGATTACTCATTTTAGTAACAAACTTTATTTCCCATGAGGATATGAACGTTGCATCTCTTTTGGGCAACATACTTTATTTCTCATGATGACAACGAACTTTGTTTACACAAACTTATTTACTCATTTTAGCAATATATTTTTATCTATGGAAACTTATATCAAAATTTGATTTCGATTCATGAAACCAATATTATTTTTAAACTTGTGAGTACTCACCAACTATTTTTATAGTTGACGCTCGTTTTACATGCTTTTTCAGGAATCATCGAGTAAGTGGCACTTAGGGACACTTCAGTTTTAGGAGCAATCGCATGTGTTGTATTTCAATTTACATTGTAATTTCTTTTAAAAGTTGTTCAAACCCATTGTAAAATTGTAATGATTTTTAATACTATGGTTGGTGTTGTCTTTTAACTTTTGCTATGAAACCCTTTATACTGCCACGCCTCGTGTTTCCGCTTTAGCGGGGTGTGACAAGTACTTACCAATAATAGTTATGGCCTTAGACATCTAATCCAAAAGTCTCCCACTTGGATAAGTCTAAAACTATTATTGCAAGTAAGACTCCAAAACCCGACTAGCAATCGTAGCTCTTAAAGCCGCTGTCGAACTCTGACCTAGTCAACGACGCGTCTATTAGATAAGGGATCATATATTCCTCCATTCTAGATACCATATAGACTGAGACATGGATTATAATCATACTCTCTGTCCATCTGTTGTTTCCTGATTTCCGATTTATGACGACTGACTAATTGAACAAATCAAATCAGTCCAGGCCCGGCCGAGCACTTACGATTGTCATCACCAAATCATCGAGCGGCCCACAGATATCGCAATTATCCCTCCAAGAGTAAAAGGAATGGATAAACTTCGACTCATATGCTTGCTCTATTTACTCATCAAATCACACACAACAATGCGTTTTATAACACCAAGTTACTGGTGCGTTTTCACATTATCAATGTGTAACTGACTTGTAGACTGCAACTCATATCTCTCCATTTGAAGTGATTCAAATGAGCGTGGGTTTAATCCAATACTCGAATCTTATTCCAGGAGCACTCATGAATACTGCAACTATGTCTAAAACATCTAGACATACTACAGACCCATTCATGATAGTCTTGCCTCAATACCTACTTCCAAATTATGATCGACTGTGGATGGTTTGAATAACCGAGTTATTCGGGAAGTCAAAACATGCAAAGTGAAACACAAGAATAATACTAATCTTATATGGCCCAAACACTTTTGAGTCATATTGATTACTCATTATTCATTGTATAATGTTTCGAATTATCAACTTAATACTTGAATTAAAACAATAGTTATGTCATGCTCCAAGCATGCACACTATGTTTGTCTATGGTCCTTTCTTTGTGAAATAGATCAATTGAAAACATTTCAATGATGCTCATTTCACAATTCCAAATCCTTATCGTAAATGTAAGAACACAAGATTCTTTGCCATTTACAGAAATCTGTTAGATTCTAAACTTATATGCAATGATCCTCTTGTAATGACTATGCATAAAAGTCACAAAGGCTTGGCAATAGACATTACAAAGTATTCCAATGGAGAGCAATTCCATGGAAACAAAGTCTCACATTCAAAGTACATTCCTTTGAATATCCTTCTTGCATTAAGTTTTTTTAATTTTACACAGATTTAATGAATAACTTCCACCTATGGAAACATTTCCATATTCCCATTTTGACTATCACTTCCGAACAAGAGTTGCCTCTTCTCAGAATATGGCAATATGGTCCTTCCAAAAATTTATACTATACTTCCAACTGTCCATGAGCAACGAATCTTGTAGACTTCAGATTGTCCTCGACAATTGCTTAATCATTTTTTTAGTCATATCCAGTTGTAGTCCTTTTCCCTCTTAATGCCCTAGGCATTTATAAAATTTAGAACGGATGAATATTACAGCACATGTAATCGATCCTATATCTGAAGCATATGGGACACGATTCATGATGTCTCACACAATGACACGATACTAGACCAGTCTTTTGCTATAATATTTCTATTTTTATTTGCCATGTTCTCAGAAGTCAGATTATGAAAAGGGATGTCATAATCATAATCGAATTTTAGAACGCAAATAATGTTCCCATATATAGAATTTCCTTATGTTGAACCATTCCAACATAACATTCATATATATATACTTGACTAAATTTGATTAAAATCTCAATCTAAGCTTTTAGAATTGGGACGAAGTATAATTTCCTCTCCCTTAATTATAGCAAAACAACTTTTCAAAACCTGTAACTTTGCAAATTGAAACTTTTGTTTTCTATAATTAACATTGCTAACTTGCAATACTTAACATAATGATCATGCTCCCACTAACATGACAATTATTAGCATAACACTTATGCTCCCACTAGCTTTGACATGTATCTAGAAATCAGCTGGACTTCTAGAAATCAATACTTATTGACTTTCTTTCCAAAGTTCAGATTTCTGATACGAGATGCTTTGATAAAACTTTATCTAAGCTTCCCAATTTCATACACCTTTCCTTAGATAGCTCACATGTGTGTCTAAACAATTACGAAGAGGGATGTCGTAATCATAATGCTTAGACCTTTTTCCATTCTCACTAGTCCATGTTAGTGTGTCGGTTAACCACACACGCTCCACTAACGACTTTGAGAATGCAAATATCACAATTGCTTACTTAAAATCTACCTAGTGAAAGCGTTTCCTCACCATCATTTTCATGAATCGGAGAGAAACCTTATGACACTTAGATTTTTATGGTGTATGTGTTCCTATCCTTGTAAATTTGTCAGAACCATAATCACAAGACAAGGTTAGTGACAAATCCAAACTCATATGGACTGAACTTGTTTAATCTTAGTTTTCTTGCCACCCGGCAGCACAAGGGCCTACCATTGCTTCCAAGTTGTTATGCAAACAATTGAGAACTCATAGAACTCACATGCATAGTCAACTTTAACTGGAATGGGCACAGAAACAAGAATATGTCAACACGATAGGTTACAAACCTCAAGTCGTATGCTAGTGTTTAACAATACCCTTGATTAGTTCTTGAAACCTTTCAAGATCTTTAAGACTCCCACTGACCTCTTGACATATAATATTCTCTTGTCAAGAACCATTCCTTGACAAAGCAAATATATTCAAGGGTTGGTGCGGATTCTTATCAAGACAAACACTTCACACAATTGGCCTTAGTTGGTTTTTGTTTTATCCAATACATCACAACTCACCAATTTCAAATGTACAAGAGTAGAAAACATTTTACTCTTCATTTGATAAGTGTTTCAAAACCTTCTTCACATTATGTCACTCAAGGCTCGATCAAGAGTGTTACTCTAAGACTCAATTTTGGAAACGAAGTATGATTCATCTTTTGATTAAACCATTTCAACAATTCACGATTCCTCTTCTTAGCCAATCAAATGCACCAAGATATCCTTAGAGGATCAATTGTGATACGGTTTTTCATAATCATTAAGATGATCATAAAATATGATACTAAAGTACTCTCCCATCTTTTCAGATTGGAGAAACCTTTATCTTTCTACCTAATTTAATTCTTCTCATTCGTCCTGCCATACATTGAAACTTTTCCAATGTTTCAGAATTATACTTAAACTTGTAAGCATAACCATATTTACTAAACTTTAGTAAATCATGACGAATAGCCTTATCGTTCTTTGCTGTGGACCTGATCAGCGCACAACCAAGTGTACCCGATCTCCTAGTCCTTCACTTGACTCACATATGCATGTGAACAAGGAATTAGTCTTAATTTCCCAAAGATGAAAATTTCCATTCATCATACAATACAGGTTGCATGATTCCAAGTTTCTATCCAACTGAAACTTGGTTGATGAGAATCTTTCCTTATTTGGTAAATTATGACACTACCACAAACGAAAGAATCAAATCCATTTTCTAATATTGTTATCAATGGAATCATATAAACAACAATTTTTCACAAATGCCATTGTAAGGATACTTTAACATAAATAAATTTCAAAAATTTTCTTTTATTTATTAAACTGCGGAAAAACTTATCCTTACAATGCAAATACAAATGAAAACTACGTTGTTATCTGTTCCTAAGCAATCTATCATAACTCTTAAGCAGAAGCTTAAAATTCTGATCTTCGAATCATGCGATCGAAATCCATCTTCGCGATCAGATTCAGCATACTCTTCTTCTAAGCTTCCTCTTTTTTTTCCGATTCTACAAAACATCAAAATGCGACCTAGTCACATCATGTAATAAGAATCTCCAAATAGGAACTTAACAGAGTTGGATAGTGGACTTTACCTGAAGCATAGTCAAATTTTTGACTTTTACCATCCTGGTGAACTTCCAGGTAAATAGGGCAGCTTCGCAACCAATTCCCCTTCTTTTGGCAATAGAAACATATGGACTCTTTAGTAATGGTACATGGGACTATCTCAAACTTAGCCTTTCTCTTTACCATTTGCTCAACCAGGTTGACTATGGTCGATCCCTTTCCATTAGGAAGAGAAGACTTTTCTGGACTTCCAATGTTTCCATTGTCAATGTCCATGTAAGTTTGGGAAGTAGATCTTCCAATCAAATTTGCTCTACCAGTGCCCCAGATCATTGCTGATTCAGCAGCAACAAGCAAATATGTAAGATCATTAAGGGTCATGTCGTGGTCTGTCACATAGTAGTCCTTAATGAACTCACTATATGACTCGGAAAGTGATTGAAGAACCCAGTCAACAGTCAACTTCCTTGAGACTTCGACACCCAACTCTCCCAGCTTGTCAATATGAGACTTCATCTCCAAGATGTGAGTAATAATAGACACCGCTTGCCAATCGGGATTGAGTGACCTTGCATTTTTCAAGAACTTGTAGGTTAGGGAGAATAATTGGAGGAAGTGGAGGAAGTGAAGTATGATTTCCATTCTCATTAATGCACAACAAAGGATTAATCTTTCACCTTGATCGCCATTTAGGATATCATCTTCATTAGCAAAGCTTTATCCAAAAGGATAAAGAAGACCATAGTTGTCATAACTAGACATCTATGAGGGAGAAATCCAAGTTTAGTTGATTTAAGTCCTTAATATAACACCCAATATGAAATATTAAGGCTAGGACCCAACACAATATTTTATAACTTGGAAGAGGGATGTCGTAATCCAAGCTACAAAATATTTGAAGGTAGGTAAATGACAATTTACCAATTTCCACCATGAAAAATGAAATTTAACATTAGGGTTTAAATGAATTGAAACTCCTAGATCTTTTGCGATTCATTGAACTATTCAATGACATGTTTAAATGTCGATTGTACCCTTCAAATTTCTGACTGGGATGCCGAGGATCACAAACAAGGAGTGAATAACCATGCAAATTAACTTGGTACACTTATGTTGGATTAGTGTCTAAGTCCATAACTATAATTGGTATGTACTTGACCCGATTTGGCATGGTCCATTTGGGTTGCATGACATCGGAACAATTGGATAGACAAAATGAGAAAAAGGATACTTATGATTTATATTAATATATTATAAGTTCTAATATATTAATATGAAATCATATTATTTAATTAGTATTGATCAAGAATTAATTTAGAATTAATCTAGTGATCAAAAAGGAGCTAACTAAATATTGACTCTTATATATATATATATATATATATATATATATATATATATATATGTGTGTGTGTGTGTGTGTGTGTGTGTGTGGTGGACCAAGTTCATTTAGGTTGGGCTAAGCTTTCATGGATAGTCCATGGAGTGTTTAACCCATGGATCCTATGGAAATGAAAGGTCATGGGTATTATGGTTTACATGAATGTAACCCTAATCCTCCACACTATATAAAGAGGGATATGGTTCATGAAATGGGGTTGAGTGCTAAGCATTAGTGTGGGTACACAAAGAGGGAAAACCGATTTCAGAAGTGTGAACCTAAGTATCCTTATTCTCTAGTTATTCCAAGGGTTCTTGGTGTTGTGTGAACCATTTGAGGTGCAACACTTGAGGCACTAGGCTCTTAAAGGTTCAAGACTTCAAGCTCCATCAAAAGGTATGTCATTAAATTAGATTCTTGTATTGTATATACTTCTTATTATGCTAGTTAGGATGAAACCTTGGAATATTGAATATTTGCATGTATGTGACAACCCGAATTTTTTTTTTATTATTTTTGCCTTGCAAAGCTCAGCCAGTCAAGTCAACTGGATGTCAGACTCATTTCTGCTATCATTTAGCCTCGTTTGGAGTCCGTTTAAAGGTTCAAAGCTCAGTACATTCCAGCATTGGAATAGAAATGGATCGCGTAAACTTCTAGCACCAAAATCGAGCCTTACACTCCAACATCAGGAGTGTACGGCCACACACTGGGTGTGCGGCCGCACACCCCTCTCCTGGCAGCACACTCTCGTGTATATAGGAGGGACTTAGCCTTCTTTCATCTCTTTTCACCCTCCCGAGCCTAGAACTCGATTTTTCTCTCAACTACCATCTGATTTTGAGCTTAGATCTTTGAGTTGATCTTCAAGTTACACCAAGAACACACACTTGTTCTTGGTGATTTTGAGCCTTCTCGAGCTTCCGGATCGTAAGTACTTCTTCCCAATGCTTGAATCTTGTTAAGAACACTTGTTTAAGTCCTTAGAAATGCCCAGAACTCGTGACCTTATGGTGTGTGCGGCCGCACACACTCATGTGGCCGTACACCCCTCAAAAACCCTCAAAACACCCTTCAAACACCCCTAAAGGCTTCCATATTGTAAGTACCATCCCCTAAGCTTGTTACTTACTAGATATGAGCCTTAGAAAACGTCCAAACCATGTTCATCAAGGAGTGTGCGGCCGCACACACTCATGTGGCCGTACACCCCTTTGTTTAGTGCTTAAGGGCCTCCAAAGTGCCTTTCTAGCTTCAACACTTGATGAGCATCAGTCCTACAAGCCTCCCCACCATTTGGAAAACGTTTTGTGCACACTTTACCATGAGTGTGCGGCCGCACACTCCCCTGGCCGCACACCCATAGCCACACCCTCCCTCAAGTGGCCGTACACTCCCTTTTAGTGAATCACATGTGATTCCAACACTTGGTCAAAGTGTTTCCTAGTCCCGTGAGGTGTTTTGTTTCATTTGGTTGCTTCTAAACACTATATTTATGTCAATATATGCCATTATATGTCATTTTGGATTCGTTAAGACTCGGGACTTCATTCGTGGAACTTCTCATCCTTACACGCGTATTCATTGAATCACCCACATCAGGTGAGTTCATACCCCGTAATGAATCTTTTAACTATTTTCAATGTTTTAAGGGGGGAATACAAGATGAACACAATGATAATTGTGTAATTGTTTGTTTCAAACATCTTTCAAAATATTGTTTATGCCTTTTATAAGTGATCAAAACATTTCAAAAACTCTTTTAAAGTTATGTTACTACTTCATAGTTTCACAAAACTCCGTTTTTAAAGTACTGGCATAACTTGGTACATAAAAGAGTCTTTTCAATATCAGTTTAAGGAAAACATTAGTAACTATAATAGGTATAGTTTAGAAATCCAGTTCATGCTAGATACAATACACGATAATATAAAGAGAACCCACTATAAAGAGAAACAGGGAGGAATACACCATACTAAGTACCGGGAAAAATCACGTTAATACCTCCCGCTGGATTTGCATTGACACTGGTACGATTTCACGTACCAGGACTAGCAGGCGCGAGATCATAAACCTAATAATATATCTTGCCGGGTTTGCATTGACACTGGTACGATTTCACGTACCAGGACTAGCAGGCACGAGGTGATAAACCTAATAATATATCTTGCCGGGTTTGCATTGACACTGGTATGATTTCACGTACCAGGACTAGCAGGCGCGAGATGATAAACCTAATAATATATCTTGCCGGGTTTGCATTGACACTGGTACGATTTCATGTACCAGGACTAGCAGGCACGAGGTGATAAACCTAATAATATATCTTGTCGGGTTTGCATTGACACTGGTACGATTTCACGTACCAGGACTAGCAGGCACGAGGTGATAAACCTAATAATATATCTTGTCGGGTTTGCATTGACACTGGTACGATTTCACGTACCAGGACTAGCAGGCACGAGGTGATAAAACTATCATAATATATCTTCCTAGTTATATACTAGTTCACATTTAAACCTTTAATTAATCGACTTAGGACTAAAGGCTACTTTAGACTCCCCGAGGTGTATCGTTCATTTAATACTACCTGGAGTCTGTATTTTATTACTTTATAACCAGCGTTGTCATTGCTGAGGTAAAACATTATTTTCCCTATTACATTTACTTGTGATCTTCTCATATATTCATTAATGTATAAACTATATTTAGTTAAAGATAGTCTCGCTTGGGAAAATACCTACTAATACAAGGAAAGAACACCCATAACATTTGATGCCTTGGTAGAAGGCTACGTTTAGTAGAAAGGACCATAATGCTAACCTTATGATTCCCTAATGTATACATCAAAGGATACATATATATATATATATATATATATATATATATATATATATATATATATATCAATAGGATCCGACGGGTAATAGGATGTGTGCTTTCCGCTTCATTTCCTGTTCCTTGTTTGGTTGTGGGCTTGGAACAGATTCACCCAGTCTACTATCTATCCAATTCTAGATATATATGTCCAATATACATTGAGTCATCATGAGGGTACCAGGTATGGGTCAAGTCATAGGACACAGAGTCAATGCACAGTTTTCTAGTTCGGAATATACTTTCCAAATCAGAACTTTGGGTATGCAAAGCTAGAAACTTACCAGTTAAAGGTTTAACCCATTTTATTAAACCAGTATAAACTTAAAGGACTTTATGTGATTAACTCTATAATACTTTAGCTTATACATCACGTATATATATATATATATCATTACTATCCAATAGGTAGTTAGATGTGTGCTTTCCGCCTTACTTCCTATTCCTTGTTTGGTTGTGGGCTTAGGGCAGATTCACCCAACTAACTCTCTATTCGATATTAGATCATATATAGCCAGTATAAACTAAGTGATTATAGGAGTAATCACTGTGGTCACCATTTTATTATAGGAAATAAGAGTTTTCCTTAAAGAATCTTTTCATTAAATATAAAGGAACCATTACAATTAACTCCATGAGTAACAAGTGAATACACCGGGTTATATGATCAAACAAACAATGGGATGTGTGCTTTCCGCCTTAGAGCAGATGCGCTCAATCGATTGTTTGTTTACTCTGAGTTGTACATCACTTGTATACATTTAGTACTCATAGAAAGGATTGTAGAATCATTTTGCGTATCTTTCACCAAAGTAGAAAATATAGGATTTTCTAAGAGGAACTGGCGAACTTTTCTAAACAGAATTTACGATTTATTTATATCACTAAAATCTTATAAACTCACCAGCTTAATTGCTGATCAACTCTTTCAAATAACTTGTATTCTCAGGATACTAGTAGACAGGTACTCGCACTGGGATTCAGAAGATGGAGCAGTATAGCTTCAAGTCTTGTTTGTTATTTGCTTATGTATTCTATGTTTTGTGAACACACCATTTGTAAACACTTTCTTTCTAATGAAATGGTTGTTCATTACTTTGCTTACTATGATACATGTCTTGTGATACTTAACATGACGTCCTCCATCCCAGAACGTTTCCGCCGTTCCGGTTTTGGGGTGTGACAGATTGGTATCAGAGTATTGTTTATAGTGAACTAAGTATATCAACCAATAAAAGATATACTACTATAAATACAATGGGGCTTAAGTGCTCTGGATAATGGTATAGTTTAAAAGTATAACGATAATTTATAAAAATATACCTACTTGCTTATACATGTACATACTAGACCGAGTATCACAATAAGAACAGAACTAAAGTATTTAAAGGTTGAACATTGTCGTCAAACCTGAACAGTTATGTAATCATAGCTAGGATCAATATAGCCTGATCAACTATATTCATTCGAGATGTGACCGACATATGTTTCGGAGTGATGTGGTGTTGCAACGGTCTTAAAACTTACCTAAACACCAGTCGAGAGAACACTAGATCAAGTACATTAGAGTTAGAATACTATAGGAGTATTCTATGATACTATAATGCGATAACAATTTTGAAACATACCAGGAAAATTACATTAAAATACTATAGGAGTATTTTAGGCACTATACAAATAACTTCTGTGATAACTTAAAATACCCTTACGGATAGGTCTATAATCTTGCAATGTATACTTCCAAGGTTATAGATAATTGAGAATTTATAGACTTAGAATTTGTGATCTACGCTCCACTACCTGTTCCTTGTTTGGTTGTGGTTTTGGAGTAAGATCACTTATTCGAAGGTCTATTTAATCTTAAGTTATATACAACTTGTATACATTGTGCAATTATAGGAGGACTCTGTGAGGATCACCCCATAAAGTTACCTTAAATCTCATAGATTCTTTAGTCACTTCCATTCTCGCACGACGAGCCTAGATAGATGTAACCACTTCCTCATAGTAGACAACAGAAGAATCTAGGAGGAACAAGAGCAAGTTCAGGAGGAGTTTTCAAAGAAGGGTCAACCGAAGTAACAGAAACGTCTTATGCGTCACACTAATAAATAATAATCTTGTTAACTTAATGAGCGAGTGGAAACACTGCTCACATTATGTGTTAGGATTATTTTCTTGCATACAACTGGTATCAGTTATTCAGGTAACAGATAGTCATTCGAGGATAGTCATTTCAAATTCATAGAGTTTATTAGGCATAGACTCTTTTATGAATTGTTTCTAGAACCCTATGGAAGTCAGGACCCGATACACTCAGAACTGGAATAACCTTGTCTTTTGCCTCCTCGCAAATCGAACAGACGCACTGTTCTGATAACTCCAACTCAACCGCCACTACCCCCGCCACAGTTCGACCTAGCTGCTTTTCAGGCAGCGGTAACAGCAGCCACGACAGCCGCCCTAACCCAAATTCGCGCAAGTGGTATCAGTGGATCTGGTAGCGGTGCTCACCTAACCGACCACGAAGATACCCACGAACACCCAAGGGAGTGTTCATATAAAGACTTCATGAAATGCAAACCCAGTTCCTTCAACGGAAATGGTGGAGTCATCGCTCTGATGCAATGGTTCGAGAGAACAGAGTCGATTTTCGAGATCTGTTCGTGCCCGGAAGCGAGCAAAGTGAAGTTTGCTGCCTGCACTTTTTTCAGAAGAGCTCTAACATGGTGGAATGGCCATGTTAAGTCACTGACTCTAACAGTGGCAAACTCTACGGGCTGGGAAAACTTGAAGGAGATGATGATGAGAGAGTACTGCCCAAGGGGCGAAGTACAAAAACTGGAACAAGAACTTATTGGGTTTTGAGCATTCTAACACTCCTATGGTGTACATGCAACCCTATAAACCTTGGATCTATGTTTTCTCTATTATACATGCAAATATTAACTATTCCAAGGTTTCATCCTAACTAGCATATTATGAAGCACCTATACTACAAAGTTCTCGTTAGATGACATACCTTTTGATGTAGCTTGATTATAGTTTGGATTTGTCACTAACCTTGTCTTGTGATTATGGTTTTGACAAATTCACATGGATAGGAACACATACACCATAAAAATCTAAGTGTCATAAGGTTTCTCTCCGATTCATGAAAATGATGGTGAGGAAACGCTTTCACTAAGTAGATTTTAAGTAGATAGTAATTGTGATATTTGCATTCTCAAAGTCGTTAGTGGAGCGTGTGTGGTTAACCAGCACACTAACAGGGACTTGTGAGAAATGGCAAAGGTCTAAACAATTGAGACTATGATTACGGCATCCCTTTTCATAGTTCTAAAATTGTTTAGACACACATGTGTGCTATCTAAGGAAAGGTGTATGATTTTGATAAAGTTTTATCAAATCATTTCGTATCAGAAGTCTGAACATTGGTAAGAAAGTCAATAAAGTATTGACTTTTAGAAGTCCAACTGATTTCTGAGTACATGTCAAAGCTAGTGGGAGCATAAGTGTTATGCTAATAATCATCATGTTAGTGGGAGCATGATAATTATAATAAGTTTTGCAAGTAAGCAATGTTAATTATAGAAAACAAAAGTTTCAATTGGGAAAAAGTTGTTTTGCTATAATTAAGGGAGAGGAAATTATACTTCATTTCAAATCTAAAAGCTTAGATCGTGAGATTTTAATCAAATTTAGTCAAGTATATATATGAATGTTATGTTGGAATGGTTCAACATAAGGAAATTCTATATATAGTGCGTTCTCAAAATTCGACTATGATTACGACATCCCTCTTCATAGTCGAATTATGAAAACATGGCAAATAAAAAATGTTGTAGCAAAAGACTGGTCTAGAATCATGTCTTTATGTGAGACATCATGAATCGTGTCCCATATGCTTCGGGTATAGGATCGATTGCATGTGCTATAATATTTATCCTTTCTAAATTTTCCAAAGTGCATGGGGGCATTAAGAGGGGAAAAGGTCTAGAATTGGATATCACTAAAATGATTAAGCAATTGTCGAGGACAATCTAAGGTTTACCAAAGATTGGTTGCTCAGGGACAGTTGGAAGTATAGTGTTAATTTTGGAAGGACCATATTGACATATTCTGAAAGGAGGCAACTCTTGTTCAGAAGTGATAGTCAAAATGGGAATGTGGAAATGTTCCCATAGGTGGAAGTTATTCATTAGATCTGTGTAAGATTAGGAAAATTACTGCAAGAAGGATGTTCAAAGCATTGTACTTTGAATTCGAGACTTCGTTTCCATGGAATGATCTCCACTAGAATACTCTGTAATGTCTGTTGACAATGATGGGTTTTGCGCATTCTAACACTCCTAAGTGTACATGCAACCCTAAATACCTTGGATCTATGTTTTCTCTATTATACATGCAATTATGAACTTTCCAAGGTATTACCCTATCTAGCATACAATACTTGATACTTGGGTAATCAAATGGATAGAATACATACCTTTGTTTGATGTAGCTTGTCTCCATGAAGCTTGAGTGCCTAGTGCCCCAAGTGTGACACCTCAAATGGTTCACACAACACCAAATGCACATGGAATGACTTGAGAGAAATGGAACACTCCTTGAAATCGTCTAGCCCTCATATTCACACATTAGTGCACGGTTTCTTGAGCCATGGGATTCTTTTATATGGTGGCTATTAGGGTTACACCATGTAACTCATAACTTTACCCATTCCTTATGCTCCATGGATTTTAACCTCCATGGAGTATCCATGGGTCACCCCATGGACTTAGTCCAACATAAGGAATCTTGGATCACAAGCCCACATATATAAGAATGAATGATGTACACAATCAACCCATATATTTAATTAGTCTCCTTTTGATCACTTAATTAATTCCAAATTAATTCTTGATCAATACTAATTAAATAACCTTATTAATATATTAGAACTTATAATATATTAACCAACCTTAAGTGTTATTTCTCTCATTATAGTCTATCCAAATGCATGATGCCATGCAACCCAAATGGACCATGTCGGGTCGGGTCAAGTCTTACGAATTATAGTTATGGACTTAGACATTAATCCAACAGTCTCCCACTTGGATAAGTCTAAAACTATTATTGCGTATGACTTCAGGAACCGATCAGCAATCGTAGCTCTCAAAAGCTTCTGTTGAACTCTGACCTTGTCGATGAACTCTGACCTTTGTCAATGACTTGTCCATTAGATAAGGGATCATATATTCCTCCATTCTAGATATCATATGGACTGAGACATGGATTATCAATCATTCTCTCTGTCCATTTGTTGTTTCCCGATTTCCGATTCATGATGACTGACTGATTGAACAAATCAAATCAGTCCTGGCTTGGCCAAGCACTCACATGTATCATCTTTAAATCATCGAGGGGCCCACAAATATCGCTTTTATCCCGAAGGTAAAAGGAATGGATAAACTTCGACTCATATGGCTTGTTCTACTACTTGTTGAATCATACACAAATGCACGTTTTATAACATCGAGTTACCAAATGCATTTTCGTGCAATCAATGTACAACCAACTCATAGTAACAACTCATATCTCTAGGTTTGAAGAATATAAGATATTATCGTCTCATGATCACTCGTGATAAAATCCATGAAGTGATTCAAATGAGCGAGGGTTGAATCCAATACTCAGAACTTATGAGCACTCATGAGTGTTGTAGCACCACTTTGTCCACCAACTTGGACCTCTACAAACTAGCCCATGACAGTCTTGATTCATATCTACTTCCAACATATGACCGACTGTGGATGGTTTGAATAACTTAATCATTCAGGAAGAGCGACTTAGTTATTCTGGAAGTCAAAACATGCAAAGTGAAACACAAGAATAAATGAATCAAATATGGTATCAAACCCTATGAATATAAATAAACACTTTTATTTATCACCATACTGATTACTCATTATTCATTGTTTCGGTTTTATCAACTTTATACTTGAATTAAAAACACTAGTTGTCCCATGCTCCAAGCATGTACACTATGTTTTTCTTAAACAATAGCTTTGCCATACACCAAGTATGCACTCTATGTTTGTCTATGATCCTTACTTTGTGAAATAAACCAATTGAACATAATTTCAATGATTCTAATTTCACACTCCCAAATCCTTATCGAAAAATGTGAGAATTTCAAATTCCTATCATTTATCGAAATCTGTTTAGATTTTAAACTTATATGCACTGACCCTCCTGTAATGAATATGTACAAAGTCACAAAGACTTGTCCACAGTTATTATAAGGTATTCCAATGGAGATCAACTCCATGGAAACTAAGTCTCATATTCAAAGTACATTGCTTTGGACATGCTTCTTGCATTAAGTTTTCTAATCTTACACAGATAACTTCCACCTATGGAGACAACTCCATATTCTCATTTTGACTATCACTTCTGAATAAGAGATGCCTCTTTTCAGAATATGTCAATATGGTCCTTCCAAAATTAGCACTATACTTCCAACTGTCCCTGAGCAACCAATCTTTGGTAAACCTCAGATTGTCCTCGACAATTGCTTAATCATTTTAGTCATATCCAATTCTAGACCTTTTCCCTTCTTAATGCCTCTGGGCATTTGGAAAAATTTAGAAATGACAAATATTATAGCACATGCAATCGATCCTGTACCCAAAGCAAATGGTACACGATTCATGATGTCTCACATAAAGACATGATTCTAGACCAGTCTTTTGCTACAATATTTTTATTTGCCATGTTTTCAAAATTTGACTATGAAGAGGGATGCCGTAATCATAATCGAATTTTGAGAACGCAATATATAGAATTTCCTTAAGTTGAACCAATCCAACATGAAATTCATATATATATTCTTGACTAAAGATGATTAAGGTCTCAATCTAAGCCTTTAGAACTGAAATGAAGTATATTCTCTCCCTTAATTATAGCAAAACAACTTTTTCAATCCCTGCAGCCTCACGAATTGAAACTTTTGTTTTCTATAATTAACATTGCTAACTTGCAACACTAACAATAATTATCATGCTCCCACTAACATGATGATTATTAGCATAACACTTATGCTCCCACTAGCTTTAACGTGTACTCTGAAATCAGCTGGACTTCTAGAAATCAATACTTTATTGACTTTATTACCAAAGTTCAGATTTCTGATACGAGATGCTTTGATAAAACTTTATCAAACTCATACACCTTTCCTTAGATAGCATGCATGTGTGTCTAAACAATTTCAGAACTATGAAAAGGGATGTCGTAATCATAGTCTCAATTGTTTAGACCTTTTGCCATCTGCTTCAAATCTACTTGGTGGAAGTGTTTCCTCACCATCATTTTCATGAATCGGAGAGAAACCTTATGACCCTTAGATTTTATGGTGTATGTGTTCTTATCCATGTGAATCGTCAAAACCATAGTCACAAGACAAGGATAATGACAAATCCAAACTCATATGGACCGAACTTATGCAATCTTAACTTCTTGCCACCTGGCAGTACAGGGCCTGCCATTGCTTTCAAGTTGTTATGCAACCAATTGAGAACTTTCAGAACTCCTATCAAAGCCAACTTTAACTGGAATGGGCATAGAATATGTCAACACGGTAGGTTATAAACCTCAAGTCGTGTGCTAGTGAAGAACCTCAGGTTTTATTCTTGATTAGTTCTTGAAATTCTTTTTAGGATCTTTAAGACTCCCACTATCCTCTTGACATATAAGACTATCTTGCCAAATATTCAAGAGATAGTGCGGATTCTTTATCAAGACAAACACTTCACACAATTGGCCTTAGTTGGTCTTTGTTTTATCCAAAACATCACAACTTACCAATTTCAAATGTACAAGAGTAGGACACTTTTACTCTTACATTTGACAAGTGTTTTAAACCTTTCTTTAAGATATGTCACTCAAGTTACAATCTTGGAGTATGACTCTAAGAATTGTTTTGGAGCGAAGTATGACTCATCTTCCTGATCTAACCATTTCAACAATTCATGACTCCTCTTCTTAGTCATAAGAATGCACTAAGATGACCTTTAGAGGACTAATTGTGATATGATTTCTAAATCATTAAGATGATCACAAACATGATACTAAAGTACTCTCCCATCTTTTCAGATTTGAGAAACTTTTATCTTTCTGCCTAATTTGATTCTTCCCATTCGTTCTACCATACATTGAGACTTTTCCAATGTTTCAGAATTATACTTAAACTTGTAAGTATAACCATATTTACTAAACTTTAGTAAATCAAATAGTCTTAACGAGCTTTGTGGTGGACATGACCAGTGCACAAGAATGTGTACTCGATCCCTTTAGTCCTTCACTTGACTCACACATCCATGTGAACAAGTAATTAGTCTTGATTTTCCAATGCTTTAAAGTTCTCATTCATCATACTATTCAACTTGCATGATTCCAAGTTTCAGTCCAATTGAAACTTGGGTGATGAGGAACTTTCCTGATTTGGTAAATTTAGACACTACCACAAATGAAAGAATCAAATCCATTTTCCAATATTGTTGTCACTGGAATCATATAAGCAACAATTTTCCGCAAATTCCATTGTAAGGATACTTCAAATAAATAAAATTAAACAATTTTCTTTTATTTTAAAACTTTGCGGAAAAACTTATCCTTACAATCCACATGGAAAATTGTTGTTATCTATTCCTTAGTAATATATCATAACTTCTTAAGCAACTGCTCAAAATTCTGATGCGATCGAAATCCACCTTCGCGATCAGAATCAGCATACACTTCCTTTAAGATTTCTCTCTATTCTTTGATTCTTAAAACATCAACATGTGACCCAGTCACATCATGTAATGAGGATCTCAGAATAGAACTTAACAGAGTTAGATAATGGGCTCTACCTGATGTAGACTCAAACTTATTGACTTTAACATCCTTAGGTAAATTTGGCAGCTTTGCAATCAACGCCCCTTCCTTTGGCAAAATAAACATATGGACCCTTTTGTAATGGGACTATCTCAGACTTAGCCTTTCTCTTTACCATTTGGTCAACCGGGTTGACTATGGTCAATCCCTTTCCATTGGGAAGAGAATGCTTTTTCTGGATTTCCAGTGTCACCATTGTCACTGTCCATAAAAGTTTTTGGGAAGTTGATCTTCTAATCAAATTTTCTTTACTATCGTTCCAAATCATTGCTGATTCAGCAGCACCAAGCAAATAGATATGATCATTAAGGTTCATGTCATAGTCTGTTTCATAGTGGTCCCAAAGGAACTCACTATGTGACTTAGAAAGTGATTGAACATCCAACTTTCTCAAGACTTTGACACCCAACTTTCTCAAGACTTTGACACCCAACTCTCCCGGCTTGTCAATATGTGACTTCATCTCTAAGATGTGATCACACATTGACCTTGCTTGCCATTAGGGCTTGAGTGACCTTGAACTTGTGGGTTAGGGAGAATAATTAGAGGAGGTGGAGGAAGAGAAGTATGACTTCCATGAGCCAAACTCGGGAAGTCATATTCATTAGGAAAGCTTGGTTTGGGAAGATCATTGTTGTCTAAACCAGACATCAACAATGGGAGAAATTCACGTAAAGTTGATTTAAGTCCTTAATATAACACCCAATATGATATATTAAGGCTAGGACCCAACAAACTATTTTATAACTTGGAAGAGGGATGCCGTAATCCAAGCTATAAAATATTTGAAGGTAGGTGAATGACGATTCACCAATTTCCACCAAGATAAACGAAATGTATTATTAGGTTTTAATTGGTTTTGAAACTCCTAGATTCTTTTGAGATTCATTGAACTTTTCAATGACATGTTTCAATCTCGAGTGTGCCCTTCAGGTTTTGTGACTGGGATGCCGAGGATCACAAAACAAGGTGTGAAGTAACCATGCAAATATACTTGGTACCCTTAATATTTACCCCTCAATCGATGTGCCGGTTAACCACACACGCTCCAACGATACTATGATAAACATTAAGTTACCCTTTGCCTACCTTGTTAAGTCCAGGTTAGTGTGCCGGTTAACCACACACGCTCCACTAACAGCTTAAACAAAGTGCAAAGTGTAATTTCATGGATTAGCACCTTATTCACATTTTCCTAAGTAACTAAGATTGGGAATTTATAAGTGTTTAGTTACTTAGTATTTATCATTATACTTATAATGAAGGGAGAATTATAGTCCTTGTCCTACCTGTTCGGCTAACGACCCTCCACCGGTCAAGGAAGCGATGAGTGAGAGTGGACACCCATTAAACTGCCATTTTATAGGCAGTAACCTTATACCCCCTTATAGACCGGCTTCCTGAATGAGGCCCACTAATGGTAAGACGACTTGCTCTTATACATATAATATATTAAACTTTTAATATTATAATAGTATAAGGGTGTATTTTAGACATTTAAAATACTTTGTGGTTTAATCTATTAATTAAACTAGAATTTTAATTTAGTTAAACTTAAACCATATATTTATGGATTAATAATACTCTTTTAATTAAACGCTTTAATTAACTATTAATAAAGTCCATAAGAGTTAATTTGAACTATTCAACAAAACATCATAATTCCAATTATTAAACTCAAAATTAAAACCATTTAATTAATTGTTTAAGTTATGAACCCAAGAGTTTTAGAATTCAATTCTTTTTTTTTTCAAAAAAAACTTTTCTCAAATTCCAAAACTTGAGGGCAAGTTTTGTAATTCTTGAAAACCTTTGGATTCCATAACTTATGAAATTAATGGTGTTTTATGATGAAACTTTCCATGTTCCATAACTTAAGAACAAGTTATGGAATTCTTTAAAACATTAACACCAAATTTTGTCACTCCATAAAAACTTTGAGAAATTTTTTTTTTTTTTTAAAAAAAAAACTTTCATATCCATAACTTATGGAAGTTTCAAAAACCCTTAAGATCACAACTTTAAAAAAAACTTTTGAGCTCCAAAATTTTATGACAAAATATGTAACTCCTTAAAACATTTAGATAAAACTTTTAAAACTAATAAAATAATCATATCATTTTATCTTTTACTAAATTTGACCAAATTCAACTCATATAACAAATGATTCAAATTTTACAAATAATTCGTTTTTCACAAAACAAGTAATTATCTTAAAATTCGACAAACGTCATGTTTTTTTTTCCTTTTTTTTTCAACTTGAAAATAAAACATTTGCATCAATATAACAGAAAACAACCCATGGCTCTGATACCACTGTTGGGTTTTGAGCATTCTAACACTCCTATGGTGTACATGCAACCCTATAAACCTTGGATCTATGTTTTCTCTATTATACATGCAAATATTAACTATTCCAAGGTTTCATCCTAACTAGCATATTATGAAGCACCTATACTACAAAGTTCTAGTTAGATAACATACCTTTTGATGTAGCTTGATGTCTTCAAGCTTTAAGAGCTTAGCCCCAATAGTGTGGAAGCCTCAAATGGAATCACAAATCACCAAAACACCTTGGAAGAACTTGAGAGAATATGTATGCACACTAAAATCGGCCCACTCTTATTTTCACACACTTGTTCCAATTTTGTGAGCCAAGGACCCATTTATATATTATGGAGGATTAGGGTTACATCCATGTAAACCCTAATACCCATGACCTTTCATCTACATAGGATCCATGGGCTAAAAGCTCCATGGACCATCCATGAAAGCTTAGCCCAACCTAAATGAACTTGGCCCATTCCATATATATAAGAGTCCATATTTAATTAGTTCTTTTTTGATCACTTAATTAATTCTAAATTAATTCTTGATCAATACTAATTAAATAATATGATTCCATATTAATATATTAGAACTTATAATATATTAATATAAATCATAAATATACTATTCTCAAAATACTATCCATATAAATTGTGCCGGTGAAGTGCAACCCAAATGGACAATGTCGGGTCGGGTCAAGTACATACTAAATATAGTTATGGACTTAGACATTAATCCAACAGAACTATGGGAGCTAAAGATGGTCGGCTCAGACATAGTGGCCTATACTGACAGGTTTAGCGACTTGACAGCACTATGCCCCGGGATGGTTACCCCGGAGAGCAAGAAGATAGAAAGATACATCTGGGTTCTGACTGCCCCGACCCGAGGTAATGTGTTATCTTCTAACCCAGCCACATTCGATAGTGCCAAACGCCTGGCCCAGCGACTCATCGACCATGAAGTCCACCATGGCGTAGAAGTCCCGGTTCCCGAACCATCGAGGGAAGAGGACTATGGACAGAAGTCGGGGAAACAGAGGGAGAAGAAGCGAACAACACAGGACACCCCGCAAGAGGAACGAACGAGTACTATGTACACCGCCACAAAACCTGCTACTCCAGCACCTGCCAGTCGATATGCTGGAACCCTTCCGAAGTGTGGGAGGTGCAAATATCATCACACCGGAGGATGCCGGAAAATGCAGTGTCTGAACTGCCACAGAATGGGACACACAGTCCGTTTCTGCAGGGCACCGGCTTAACCGATCTCCCAAGTTCTCGGAGTTGAAGAAAACCAGGCCTGCTATGGCTGTGGCGAAACTGGACACTACCAGAGGGACTGCCCGATAACAAAGAACTCAGGCGCGGATGGAAGAATTTTGATGATCACCGCAGGAGAATCGATCTTGGAGTCGCCTTCGAGCAGCAGTACGTTATCGACCTAGTAATTGCTTTGAAAATTAATTTATATTTATATATAAGATTAAAACTTGGGGATAACATTTAAAAGTAATTATAATAACTTGCTTATTGAAATAAGTCACAGCATTCAAAAGAACTAAAGGATACGTTAGAGAAGCTATGATGGATGGACATATGCATCAGGGTTGTGCATAACTAAGATGTTGCAGACTTAGAGTGAGTAATTCCGCCTTAATTCCTGTTCCTTGTCTGGTTGTGGATTTGAGGCAGAGTTACTCAGTCGACCGTCCAATTCGTCTTAATTATTCATAACTTGTATATTCCAGGCGATCGTAGTGGTACCAAGGAGGATCGTAGTTTAGGTATCGATTCTATATAACAAAACACTTTCATTTGTATGTACTCGCTCTTCGCGGTACGATACGTAGGAGTGTTAACATCAAAGGGAAAACAATAAGCACTAGAACATTTACAAAGAGTACATTTTTCGAAAACCCTAGAAGTACATTGCGAGCGCACTAAGAGTACATTTTCGAGCACGCTAAGGATACATCATCGTATAACAAACATTTCTTTCCAATCGACAAGACTTTGTTCGGTAAAGAGTCCGCTACTATCTTTCATCATGAGTTGGCATGGTCCTCACCATACTAAGTTTATATGTTTCTAATCACCTCGATCGTCAAGCCCTCGAAACTCCCGTCATTCGTATCAACAGTCCGACCTAAACCTCAGTTTCGTCTTTCGTATTTTAAACCTCGAAGTACTCGTATGAAGAGTACTTTGTCTTCCGAAAGCTTGCCGCCGTATGTTCCACAGAGCTTTTCGAAATACCACTCGTCCAGCAGACCAAGTTCAAGCACAGAGGCTAAGGACGAATACAACCCACCTATCACTATTCAGTGTATACGCGAGGGTGGTATATGATTATGATTACGCAGATCTAGTATGTGTGTATCCACCCTATCTCCTGTTCCTTGTCTGGTTGTGGACCTGGGGCAGAGTCACACATCCGACCGTCTAACTAATTTTAATTATGTACGACTCATATAAATGAGATAACGATAGATGGACTGAGTATGAATCCTATCATGAACAGTAGGGCAAAGTTGCCAGGTCTACGAGTGAGTATTCTGCCGAACAGAGAAGCGCAACCCTAGTAGTACGGCTAAGAGAGCTAATTTTGGGACGAAATTCCATCTAACGGGGGGATGATGTGACAACCCGAAACTTTTTTTTTTAATTTTTGCCTTGCAAAGCTCAGCCAGTCAAGTCAACTAGATGTCAGACTCATTTCTACTATCATTTAGCCTCGTTTGGAGTCCGTTTAAAGGTTCAAAGCTCAGTACATTCCAGCATTGAGCATAGAAATGGATCTCGTAAACTTCTAGCACCAAAATCGAGCCTTACACTCCAACATCAGGAGTGTACGGCCGCACACTGGGTGTGCGGCCGCACACCCCTTTCCGCTTCATTTCCTGTTCCTTGTTTGGTTGTGGGCTTGGAACAGATTCACCCAGTCTACTATCTATCCGATTCTAGATATATATGTCCAGTATACATTGAGTCATCATGAGGGTACCAGGTATGGGTCAAGTCATAGGACACAGAGTCAATGCACAGTTTTCTAGTTCGGAATATACTTTCCAAATCAGAACTTTGGGTATGCAAAGCTAGAAACTTACCAGTTAAAGGTTTAACCCATTTTATTAAACCAGTATAAACTTAAAGGACTTTATGTGATTAACTCTATAATACTTTAGCTTATACATCACGGATATATATATCATTAATATCCACCAGGTAGTTGGATGTGTGCTTTCCGCCTTACTTCATGTTCCTTGTTTGGTTGTGGGCTTAGGGCAGATTCACCCAACTAACTCTCTATTCGATATTAGATCATATATAGCCAGTATAAACTAAGTGATTATAGGAGTAATCACTGTGGTCACCATTTTATTATAGGAAATAAGAGTTTTCCTTAAAGAATCTTTTCATTAAATATAAAGGAACCATTACAATTAACTCCATGAGTAACAAGTGAATACACCGGGGTTATATACTACAATGATCAAACAAACATTGGGATGTGTGCTTTCCGCCTTAGAGCAGATGCGCTCAATCGATTGTTTGTTTACTCTGAGTTGTACATCACTTGTATACATTTAGTACTCATAGAAAGGATTATAGAATCATTTTGCGTATCTTTCACCAAAGTAGAAAATATAGGATTTTCTAAGAGGAACTGGCGAACTTTTCTAAACAGAATTTACGATTTATTTATATCACTAAAATCTTATGAACTCACCAGCTTAATTGCTGATCAACTCTTTCAAATAACTTGTATTCTCAGGAGACTAGTAGACAGGTACTCACACTGGGATTCAGAAGATGGAGCAGTATAGCTTCAAGTCTTGTTTGTTATTTGCTTATGTATTCTATGTTTTGTGAACACACCATTTGTAAACACTTTCTTTCTAATGAAATGGTTGTTCATTACTTTGCTTACTATGATACATGTCTTGTGATACTTAACATGACGTCCTCCATCCCAGAACGTTTCCGCCGTTCCGGTTTTGGGGTGTGACAATGTATAATAGAAAAAACATAGATCCAAGGTTTATAGGGTTGCATGTACACCATAGGAGTGTTAGAATGCTCAAAACCCATCAATGGTATCAGAGCCTAGGCTTGTTTTCATTTATACTTGATGCAACTTATTTTTCAAAACCCAGAATCTGCTCAGACTGAAAACTCGACGATTTTTGGCAAAAAAAACTCGACGAGTTCATGTGTTAAAGCATGAACTCGACGAGTTCCTTATAGAAATCGACGAGTTGGTCTTCCAGTTTGCAGATTTTCGTGCTCTAAGGCTGGAACTGGTCTAGAATCATTACCTTAAACTGTTTTGGACTTATAAAACCTATTTTTTGATGTGGTAATGATTATGGTAAACCAATTTCAAGGTTGTTATCAAAATTTCAAGTTTTATGTGTGTTTATGTAATTCTTGAAATTGTTGATATGATTGTTCATACACTTATGAGTTTTGGTAGATCATAGGAATTATTTGCAAATTGGTTGTTAGTTAATTCTTGATCTAAATGTTTTTTAATGGAGTCCATAATTTGTCCTCAAGTTATGGATTACCAAAAGTCATTTCTTTTAAAGATCCATTAAAATTCATAGGTTACACAATTGAAGAGTCTTTTTGTCTTATGAACTCCATAACTTGTCCTCAAGTTATGGATGTTAAAGAGTCTCTTCATTAAAGTTTTAAAACCTTAATTAAACTCATAAGTTATGAAAATCCAAAAGTTTTTGAATAGTTCAAAACTTGCCCTCAAGTTTTGGAATTTGTAAAGTTACCCCTCATTAATACTATAATTCCAAGTTAAACCCTTAGAATTTTAAAAGTTAAAATTCAACCCTTATACTTTATAGTATTATATATATATATATATATATATATATATATATATATATATGAACAAAATCAGTCTTACCGTTAATAGGCCTCATTCACGAAGCCGGTCTATAAGGGGGTATAAGGTTGCTGCCTATAAAATGGCAGTTTAATCGGTGTCCACTCTCACCCACCGCTTCCTTGACTGGTGGAGGGTCGTTAGCCGAACAGGTAGGACAAGGACTATAATTCTCCCTTCATTAAAAGTATAATGATAAATACTAAGTAACTAAACACTTATAAATTCCCAATCTTAGTTACTTTGGAAAATGTGAATTTGGTGCTAACCCATGAAATTACACTTTGCACCTTGCTTAAGTCGTTAGTGGAGCGCGTGTGGTTAACCGGCATGCTAATTTGGATTTAACAAGGTAGGCAAAGGGTAACTTAATATTTATCATAGGATCGGTGGAGCGCGTATGGTTAACCATCACATCGATTAAGTGATAAATATTAAGGGTACCAAGTATATTTGCATGGTTATTCGCACCTTGTTTTGTGATCGTCGGCATCCCAGTCACAAAACTTGAGAGGGCAAAATCGAGATTGAAACATGCCATTGAAAAGTTCAATGAATCCAATTAAAACCTAATAAATTATTTCGTTTTTCATGGTGGAAATTGATGAATCGTCATTCGCCTACCTTCAAATATTTTATAGCTTGGATTACGGCGTCCCTCTTCCAAGTTATAAAATATTGTGTTGGGTCCTAGCCTTAATATTTCATATTGGGTGTTATATTAAGGACTTAAATCAACTGACTTGAATATCTTCCATATTAGATGTCTGGTTTAGACATCTATGATCTTCCCAAATCCCTTGGAACAAGCTTTCCTAATGAATATGATGTTCCGTGGTTGGATAACGGAAATCATACTTCTCTTCCTCCACCTCCTCCAATTATTCTCCCTATCCCACAAGTTCTTGAATAGTTTAAGGTCACTCAAGCCTTATTGGCAAGCAAGGTCTATGTGTGCTCACATCTTGGAGATGAAGTCACATATTGACAAGCCAGGAGAGTTAGGTGTCAAATTCTTGAGAAAGTTGGTTGTCCAATCACTTTCTAAGTCACATAGTGAGTTTCCTTTGGGACTACTATGAAACAGACTATGACATGACGCTTGATGATCTTATCTATTTGCTTGGTGCTGTTGAATCAGCAATGATTTGGAGGACTGGTAAAGCAAATTTGATTAGAAGATCAACTTCCCAAACCTCCATGGACATTGACAATGGTAACATTAGATATCCAGAAAAGCCTTCTCTTCCCAATGGAAAGGGATCGGTCATAGTCAACTCGATTGACCAAATGGAAGGGGCATTGGTTGCGAAGCTGCCCTAACTACCTGAAAGATCTAAGAGAAGGTCAAATCAAAAAGTTTGATTATGCTTCAGGTAAGTCCACTATCTAACTCTGTTAAGTTCCTAATTGATGATTCTTAATACAAAATGTGACGCGGTTACATTTTGATGTTTGGCAGGATCAAGCAAATGGAAGGAAACTTAAAGGAAGAGTATGATGAATCTGATCGCAAAGATGGATTTCAATCGCATGGTTCGAAGATCAGATTCTTGAGCTACTACTTAGGAGTTATGATAGATTGCTAGGAAATGTGTAATAGCATAGTTTTCATTTAAAGTTGCATTGTAAGGAAAAAGTTTTCCGCATTTTTAATAAATAAATAAAATTTTGTTTTATTTTATATCTCCTTGCAATGACATTTATGGAAAATTGATGTTTGTATGTTTCTAGCAATAATGGAAATGTGAATTTGATTCTTTAATTTTTAATAGTGTCTAAATTTACCAAATAAGGAAAGATTCTCATCACCCAAGTTTCAATTGGACCAAAACTTGGAATCATGCAAGTTGTATAGTATGATGAATGAAAATCTTCACCTTTGGAAAATTAAGACTAATTCCTTGTTCACATGTATATGTGAGTCAAGTGAAGGACTAAGGGATCGAGTACACATTCTTGTGCACTGGTCAAGTCCACCACAAAAGATCGATAAGACTATTTGTCATGATTTACTAAAGTTTAGTAAATATGGTTATACTTACAAGTTTAAGTATAATTCTGAAGCATTGGAAAAGTTTCGATGCATGGCAGAACGAATGAGAAGAATTAAATTTGGCAGAAAGATAAAAGTTTCTCAAATCTGAAAAGATGGGAGAGTACTTTAGTATCATGTTTATGATCATCTTAATGATTGTGAGACAATATCACAATTCATCCTCTAGGGACATCTTAGTGCATTCTTATGGCTAAGAAGAAAGTCATGAATTATTGAAATGGTTAAATCAAGAAGGTGATACATACTTCGTTCCAAAACAAGTCTTAGAGTCATACTCCAAGATTGTAATTTGAGTGACACATCTTAAAGAAGGTTTATTAACACTTGTCAAATGTAAGAGTAAAATGTGTCCTACTCTTGTACATTTGAAATTGGTAAGTTGTGATGTTTTGGATAAAACAGAGACCAACTTAGGCCAATTGTGTGAAGTGTTTGTCTTGATAAGAATCCGCACTATCTCTTGAATATTTATTTGTCAAGGAATGGGTCTTGGCAAGAGAGTCTTATATGTCAAGAGGACAGTGGGAGTCTAAAAGATCTTGAAAGAGTCTAATCAAGAATAAAACTTGTAGTTTATCACTAACACGACTTGAGGTTTATAACCTATTTGTTGACATATTCCTAATTCTGTGCCCATTCTAGTTAAAGTTGGCTTTGCATATGAGTTCTGAGAGTTCTCAATTGGTTGCATAACAACTTGGAAGCAATGGCAGGCCCTTGTGCTGCCAGGTGGCAAGAAGTTAAGGCTGCATAAGTTCAGACCATATGAGTTTGGATTTGTCACTAACCTTGTCTTGTGATTATGGTTTTTAAAAATTCACATGGATAGGAACACATACACCATAAAAATCTAAGTGCCATAAGGTTTCTCTCCGATTCATGAAAATGATGGTGAGGAAACGCTTTCACTAAGTAGATTTCTCTCCAATTGTGTGAAGTGTTTGTCTTGATAAGAATCCGCACTGACACTTGAATATTTGCTTTGTCAAGGAATGGTTCTTGACGAGAGAATCTTATATGTCAAGAGGCCAGTGGGAGTCTTAAAGATCTTGAAAAGTTTCAAGATCTGATCGAGGGTATTGTTTAGCACTAGCACACGACTTGAGGTTTATAGCCTATCGTGTTGACATATTCTTATTTTTGTGTCCATTCCGGTTAAAGTGGACTATGCATGTGAGTTCTATGAGTTCTCAATTGTTCGCATAACAACCTGGAAGCAATGGTAGGCCCTTGTGCTGTCGGGTGGCAAGAAAACTAAGATTAAACAAGTTCAGTCCATATAGTTTGGATTTGTCACTAACCTTGTCTTGTGATTATGGTTTTGACAAATTCACATGGATAGGAACACATACACCATAAAAATCTAAGTGTCATAAGGTTTCTCTCCGATTCATGAAAATGATGGTGAGGAAATGCTTTCACTAAGTAGATTTTAAGTAGATAGTAATTGTGATATTTGCATTCTCAAAGTCGTTAGTGGAGCGTGTGTGGTTAACCAGCACACTAACAGGGACTTGTGAGAAATGGCAAAGGTCTAAACAATTGAGACTATGATTACGGCATCCCTTTTCATAGTTCTAAAATTGTTTAGACACACATGTGTGCTATCTAAGGAAAGGTGTATGATTTTGATAAAGTTTTATCAAATCATTTCGTATCAGAAGTCTGAACATTGGTAAGAAAGTCAATAAAGTATTGATTTTTAGAAGTCCAACTGATTTCTGAGTACATGTCAAAGCTAGTGGGAGCATAAGTGTTATGCTAATAATCATCATGTTAGTGGGAGCATGATAATTATAATAAGTGTTGCAAGTAAGCAATGTTAATTATAGAAAACAAAAGTTTCAATTGGGAAAAAGTTGTTTTGCTATAATTAATGGAGAGGAAATTATACTTCATTTCAAATCTAAAAGCTTAGATCGTGAGATTTTAATCAAATTTAGTCAAGTATATATATGAATGTTATGTTGGAATGGTTCAACATAAGGAAATTCTATATATAGTGCATTCTCAAAATTCGACTATGATTACGGCATCCCTCTTCATAGTCGAATTATGAGAACATGGCAAATAAAAAATGTTGTAGCAAAAGACTGGTCTAGAATCATGTCTTTATGTGAGACATCATGAATCGTGTCCCATATGCTTCGGGTATAGGATCGATTGCATGTGCTATAATATTTATCCTTTCTAAATTTTCCAAAGTGCCTGGGGGCATTAAGAGGGGAAAAGGTCTAGAATTGGATATCACTAAAATGATTAAGCAATTGTCGAGGACAATCTAAGGTTTACCAAAGATTGGTTGCTCAGGGACAGTTGGAAGTATAGTGTTAATTTTGGAAGGACCATATTGACATATTCTGAAAGGAGGCAACTCTTGTTCAGAAGTGATAGTCAAAATGGGAATGTGGAAATGTTCCCATAGGTGGAAGTTATTCATTAGATCTGTGTAAGATTAGGAAAATTACTGCAAGAAGGATGTTCAAAGCATTGTACTTTGAATTCGAGACTTCGTTTCCATGGAATGATCTCCACTAGAATACTCTGTAATGTCTGTTGACAATGATGTGTTTTGCGCATTCTAACACTCCTAAGTGTACATGCAACCCTAAATACCTTGGATCTATGTTTTCTCTATTATACATGCAATTATGAACTTTCCAAGGTATTACCCTATCTAGCATACAATACTTGATACTTGGGTAATCAAATGGATAGAATACATACCTTTGTTTGATGTAGCTTGTCTCCATGAAGCTTGAGTGCCTAGTGCCCCAAGTGTGACACCTCAAATGGTTCACACAACACCAAATGCACATGGAATGACTTGAGAGAAATGGAACACTCCTTGAAATCGTCTAGCCCTCATATTCACACATTAGTGCACGATTTCTTGAGCCATGGGATTATTTTATATGGTGGCTATTAGGGTTACACCATGTAACTCATAACTTTACCCATTCCTTATGCTCCATGGATTTTAACCTTCATGGAGTATCCATGGGTCACCCCATGGACTTAGTCCAACATAAGGAATCTTGGATCACAAGCCCACATATATAAGAATGAATGATTTACACAATCAACCCATATATTTAATTAGTCTCCTTTTGATCACTTAATTAATTCCAAATTAATTCTTGATCAATACTAATTAAATAACCTTATTAATATATTAGAACTTATAATATATTAACCAACCTTAAGTGTTATTTCTCTCATTATAGTCTATCCAAATGCATGATGCCATGCAACCCAAATGGACCATGCCGGGTCGGGTCAAGTCTTACCAATTATATTTATGGACTTAGACATTAATCCAATAGTCTCCCACTTGGATAAGTCTAAAACTATTATTGCGTATGACTTCAGGAACCGATCAGCAATCGTAGCTCTCAAAAGCTTCTGTCGAACTCTGACCTTGTCGATGAACTCTGACCTTTGTCAATGACTTGTCCATTAGATAAGGGATCATATATTCCTCCATTCTAGATATCATATGGACTGAGACATGGATTATCAATCATTCTCTCTGTCCATTTGTTGTTTCCCGATTTCCGATTCATGATGACTGACTGATTGAACAAATCAAATCAGTCCTGGCTTGGCCAAGCACTCACATGTATCATCTTTAAATCATCGAGGGGCCCACAAATATCGCTTTTATCCCGAAGGTAAAAGGAATGGATAAACTTCGACTCATATGGCTTGTTCTACTACTTGTTGAATCATACACAAAGGCACGTTTTATAACATCGAGTTACCGAATGCATTTTCGTGCAATCAATGTACAACCAACTCATAGTAACAACTCATATCTCTAGGTTTGAAGAATATAAGATATTATCGTCTCATGATCACTCGTGATAAAATCCATGAAGTGATTCAAATGAGCGCGGGTTGAATCCAATACTCAGAACTTATGAGCACTCATGAGTGTTGTAGCACCACTTTGTCCACCAACTTGGACCTCTACAAACCAACCCATAACAGTCTTGATTCATATCTACTTCCAACATATGACCGACTGTGGATGGTTTGAATAACTTAATCATTCAGGAAGAGCGACTTAGTTATTCTGGAAGTCAAAACATGCAAAGTGAAACACAAGAATAAATGAATCAAATATGGTATCAAACCCTATGAATATAAATAAACACTTTTATTTATCACCATACTGATTACTCATTATTCATTGTTTTGGTTTTATCAACTTTATACTTGAATTAAAAACACTAGTTGTCCCATGCTCCAAGCATGTACACTATGTTTTTCTTAAACAATAGCTTTGCCATACACCAAGTATGCACTCTATGTTTGTCTATGATCCTTACTTTGTGAAATAAACCAATTGAACATAATTTCAATGATTCTAATTTCACACTCCCAAATCCTTATCGAAAAATGTGAGAATTTCAAATTCCTATCATTTATCGAAATCTGTTTAGATTTTAAACTTATATGCACTGACCCTCCTGTAATGAATATGTACAAAGTCACAAAGACTTGTCAACAGTCATTATAAGTTATTCCAATGGAGATCAACTCCATGGAAACTAAGTCTCATATTCAAAGTACATTGCTTTGGACATGCTTCTTGCATTAAGTTTTCTAATCTTATACAGATAACTTCCACCTATGGAGACAACTCCATATTCTCATTTTGACTATCACTTCTGAATAAGAGATGCCTCTTTTCAGAATATGTCAATATGGTCCTTCCAAAATTAGCACTATACTTCCAACTGTCCCTGAGCAACCAATCTTTGGTAAACCTCAGATTGTCCTCGACAATTGCTTAATCATTTTAGTCATATCCAATTCTAGACCTTTTCCCTTCTTAATGCCTCTGGGCAATTGGAAAAAATTTAGAAATGACAAATATTATAGCACATGCAATCGATCCTGTACCCAAAGCAAATGGTACACGATTCATGATGTCTCACATAAAGACATGATTCTAGACCAGTCTTTTGCTACAATATTTTTATTTGCCATGTTTTCAAAATTTGACTATGAAGAGGGATGCCGTAATCATAATCGAATTTTGAGAACGCAATATATAGAATTTCCTTAAGTTGAACCAATCCAACATGAAATTCATATATATATATATATATATATATATATATATATATATATATATATATTCTTGACTAAAGATGATTAAGGTCTCAATCTAAGCCTTTAGAACTGAAATGAAGTATATCCTCTCCCTTAATTATAGCAAAACAACTTTTTCAATCCCTGCAGCCTCACGAATTGAAACTTTTGTTTTCTATAATTAACATTGCTAACTTGCAACACTAACAATAATTATCATGCTCCCACTAACATGATGATTATTAGCATAACACTTATGCTCCCACTAGCTTTGACATGTACTCAGAAATCAGCTGGACTTCTAGAAATCAATACTTTATTGACTTTCTTACCAAAGTTTAGATTTCTGATACGAGATGCTTTGATAAAACTTTATCAAAATCATACACCTTTCCTTAGATAGCATGCATGTGTGTCTAAACAATTTCAGAACTATGAAAAGGGATGTCGTAATCATAGTCTCAATTGTTTAGACCTTTTGCCATCTGCTTCAAATCTACTTGGTGGAAGTGTTTCCTCACCATAATTTTCATGAATCGGAGAGAAACCTTATGACCCTTAGATTTTATGGTCTATGTGTTCTTATCCATGTGAATCTGTCAAAACCATAATCACAAGACACGGTTAATGACAAATCCAAACTCATATGGACTGAACTTAATCTGAATTTCTTGCCACCTGGCAGCTCAAGGGCCTGCCAATTCTTCCAAGTTGTTATGCAACTAATTGTGAACTTCTAAGAACTCATATGCAAAGCCAAATTTAACTGGAATGGGCACAGAAATAGAAATATGTCAACACGATAGGTTATAAACCTCACGTCGTGTGCTAGTGTTAAACTACAGGTTATTATTCTTGATTAGACCTTGAAGCTTTCAGAATCTCTAAGACTCCCACTGTCCTCTTGACATATAAGACTATCTTGCCAAATATTCAAGAGATAGTACAGCTTCTTTATCAAGACAAACACTTCACACACTTGGCCTAAGTTGGTCTTTGTTTAACCCAAAACATCACAACTTACCAATTTCAAATGTACAAGAGTAGGACACTTTTACTCTTACATTTGACAAGTGTTTTGAACCTTTCTTTAAGATATGTCACTCAACTTACAGTCTTGGAGTATGACTCTAAGACTTGTTTTGAAACGAAGTATGACTCATCTTCTCGATTTAACCATTTCAACAATTCATGACTCCTCTTCTTAGTCATAAGAATGCACTAAGATGTCCTTAGAAGACCAATTGTGATGTGGTTCTTTAATCATTAAGATGATCACAAAACATGATACTAAAGTACTCTCCCATCTTTTCAGATTTGAGAAACTTTTATCTTTCTGCCTAATTTGATTCTTCTCATTCGTTCTGCCATACATTGAGACTTTTTCCAATGTTTCAGAATTATACTTAAACTTGTAAGTATAACCATATTTACTAAACTTTAGTAAATCATGACGAATAGTCTTAACGAGCTTTGTGGTGGACATGACCAGTGCACAAGAATGTGTACTCGATCCCTTTAGTCCTTTACTTGACTCACACATCCATGTGAACAAGTAATTAGTCTTGATTTTCCAATGCTTGAAAGTTCTCATTCATCATACTATTCAACTTGCATATTCCAAGTTTCTATCCAACTGAAGCCTTGGGAATGAGAATCTTTCCTTATTTGGTAAATTATGACACTACCACAAACGAAAGAATCAAGTCCATTTTTTTTTCAAATATTGTTATCAATGGAATCATATAAACAACCATTTTTCACAAATGCCACTTGTAAGGATATTTAAAATAAATATAAAATTAAAAACTTTTATTTTATTTCAAAACTTTGCGGAAAAAACTTATCCTTATAGTGCAAATGCATACGGAAAAACTTGTTGTTATCTATTCCTAAGCAATATATCATAACTCCTAAGTAACAGCTTCAAAATTCTGATGCGATCGAAATCCACCTACGCGATCAGAATCAGCATATACTTCCTTTAAGCTTTCTCTCTATTCTTTGATTCTTAAAACATCAACATGTGACCCAGTCACATCATGTAATGAGGATCTTAGAATAGAAACTTAACAGAGTTAGATAATGGGCTCTACCTGAAGTAGAGTCAGACTTATTGACTTTAACATCCTTAGGTAAACTTGGCAGCTTTGCAATCAACGCCCCTTCCTTTGGCAAAATAAACATATGGACCCTTTGGTAATGGGACTATCTCAGACTTAGCCTTTCTCCTTACCATTTGGTCAACCGGGTTGACTATGGCCAATCCCTTTCCATTGGGAAGAGAATGCTTTTTCTGGATTTCCAGTGTCACCATTGTCACTGTCCATAAAGTTTTTGGGAAGTTGATCTTCTAATCAAATTTGCTTTACTATCGTTCCAAATCATTGCTGATTCAGCAGCACCAAGCAAATAGATATGATCATTAAGGTTCATGTCATAGTCTGTTTCATAGTAGTCCCAAAGGAACTCACTATGTGACTTAGAAAGTGATTGAACATCCAACTTTCTCAAGACTTTGACACCCAACTCTCCCAGCTTGTCAATATGTGACTTCATCTCTAAGATGTGATCATACATAGACCTTGCTTGCCATTAGGGCTTGAGTGACCTTGAACTTGTGGGTTAGGGAGAATAATTGGAGGAGATGGAGGAAGTAAAGTTCCAAGAGATTTGGGAAGATCATAGATGTCTGAACTAGACATCTTTTGGGAGATATTCAAGATAGTTGATCTAAAGTCCTTAATATAACACCCAATATGAAATATTAAGGCTAGGATCCAACAACCTATTTATAACTGGAAGAGGGATGCCGTAATCCGAGTTATAAAATAGTTGAAGGTAGGTAAATGACGATTTACCAATTTCACCATGAAAAACGAAATAATGTAATTAGGTTTTTAATTGGATTTGAAACTCCTAGATCCTTTGAGATTCATTGAACTTTTCAATGGCATGTTTCAATCTCGAGTGTGCCCTTCAGGTTTTGTGACTGGGATGTCGAGGATCACAAAACAAGGTGTGAAGTAACCATGCAAATATAATTGGTACCCTTAATATTTACCCCTCAATCGATGTGCTGGTTAACCACACGAGCTCCACCGATACTATGATAAATATTAAGTTACCCTTTGCCTACTTTGCTAAATCTAGGTTAGTGTGTCGGTTACCCACACACGCTCCACTAACGGCTTAAACAAAGTGCAAAGTGTAATTTCATGGATTAGCACCTTATTCACATTTTCCTAAGTAACTAAGATTGGGAATTTATAAGTGTTTAGTTACTTAGTATTTATCATTAATACTTTTAATGAAGGGAGAATTATAGTCCTTGTCCTACCCGTTCGGCTAACGACCCTCTACCAGTCAAGGAAGCGGTGGGTGAGAGTGGACACCCATTAAACTGCCATTTTATAGGCAGTAACCTTATACCCCCCTTATAGACCGGCTTCGTGAATGAGGCCTACTAACGGTAAGACTGACTTGCTCTTATACATATATTTATTAACTTATAATACTATAAAGTATAAGGGTTGAATTTTAACTTTTAAAATTCTAAGGGCTAACTTGGAATTAAAGTATTCATGGGGAAAACTTTACAAATTCCAAAACTTGAGGGCAAGTTTTGAAAATATTCAAAACTAATTAATTCCATAACTTATGTGTTTAAAGTAGTTTTAATTAAAAAAAAACTCTTCAAGTTCCATAACTTGAGGACAAGTTATGGAAGACTTTAAACTAATAAAAGAATGTAACTTTTCTTTATTTTTGTAACTTATGGAACTAATTAAGGTTACACATTTTATCATTTAATGAAGTGACTCTTGAACCTCCATAACTTGAGGACAAGTTATGGAGTCATAAAACCATTTAATGAGGACAAGACTCTTCATTTTTGTAACCATTGCCAACTTTTTATGAGTTTTATGAAACTTAAATGTAACTTTTCATATAACTTGAGGACAAGTTACAAAAACACATTTTAGAATCAACTCTTAGATTAAAATGGATTGAAAACAGATAATCAATTAACTTTTCTATTAATCTAATAAAGTCATATGAACAAAGATAATTCACATCAAATTTTTTTCAAGTAATTAGCATAACTTTTAAAATAATACAATTCGATTTTTTTCAGCTAATTTTGCAAGTATAACAAGAAAACAAACCTGGCTCTGATACCACTGATGGGTTTTGCGCATTCTAACACTCCTAAGTGTACATGCAACCCTAAATACCTTGGATCTATGTTTTCTCTATTATACATGCAATTATGAACTTTCCAAGGTATTACCCTATCTAGCATACAATACTTGATACTTGGGTAATCAATGGATAGAATACATACCTTTGTTTGATGTAGCTTGTCTCCATGAAGCTTAAGTGCCTAGTGCCCCAAGTGTGACACCTCAAATGGTTCACACAACACCAAATGCACATGGAATGACTTGAGAGAAATGGAACACTCCTTGAAATCGTCTAGCCCTCATATTCACACATTAGTGCACGATTTCTTGAGCCATGAGATTTTTTTATATGGTGGCTATTAGGGTTACACCATGTAACTCATAACTTTACCCATTCCTTATGCTCCATGGATTTTAACCTCCATGGAGTATCCATGGGTCACCCCATGGACTTAGTCCAACGTAAGGAATCTTGGATCACAAGCCCACATATATAAGAATGAATGATTTACACAATCAACCCATATATTTAATTAGTCTCCTTTTGATCACTTAATTAATTCCAAATTAATTCTTGATCAATACTAATTAAATAACCTTATTAATATATTAGAACTTATAATATATTAACCAACCTTAAGTGTTATTTCTCTCATTATAGTCTATCCAAATGCATGATGCCATGCAACCCAAATGGACCATGCCGGGTCGGGTCAAGTCTTACCAATTATAGTTATGGACTTAGACATTAATCCAACAGACAAGTCTTTGTGACTTTGTGCATAGTCATTAAGAGAGGATCAATGCATATAAGTTTAGAATTTAACAGATTTCGGTAAATGACAGGAATTTGGAATTCTTGCATTTGTGGTAAGGATTTGGGATTGTGAAATGAGAATCATTGGAATTATGTTCAATCGATCTATTCCACAAAGTAAAGATCATAGACAAACTTAGTGTGCATACTTAGTGTATGGCATGACTAGTGTTCAGAAAAACATAGTGCACATGCTTGGAGCATGGGACAACTAGTGTTTTAATTCAAGTATGAAGTTGATAAATTTGAAACATTATACAATGAATAATGTGTAATCAATATGGTGATAAATAAAAGGTGTTCTATTTATATTCATAAGTTCTGAGACCATATTGGATTCGATTATTCTTGTGTTTTGTCACACCCCGAAACCGAAGGCGGAAACGTTCCAGGGTGGAGGACATCATGTATAGCATCACAACCAATGTATAATAGCAATCATAGCAACGCAACCATTACAACGAAAAATAAAAATGTTTACATCAATTTGGAAATCGTCTGGAGCTTGTTTGAATTACATCATATAATTTGTATGAATATAAACATTAAACTCTTATTGCTTCCACTCCTCAAAAACCCAGCAGGTACCTATCTACTGATTTCCTGAGAATACAAGCAGTTTGAAAATATCAGCATAAAGCTGGTGAGTTCATAAGCAGTAATTTGTAATGAAAACTTGTTGATGAGCTAGCCGAAATGTTTGTATAGATTCAAGAAAATCCGATATTTTCTTTAGTGAAAATGTAGCGTTATCGATTACGTATAAAACCATGAATGTTCGTTACTGAAAACTGTAGTGATATGCGAAAATACTACCTCATATGACTAGCTAAAGCTAATCATGAAGTATAAATATTTTGTATGCAAATCCATAGCATAACTGGTTCTGTTTGAAAACCTTGGCTTGGCCAGTATACGTAGTGTGTTTTAGTTCTATTTAGTATAAATAAAACCGTTGAAGAGTGTCATATTGTAAACTAAAGGTGATTTATACATAATATGAGTCGTATAACCATGCTTGATATGACTAGAGACCTTTCCAACGTTCTTCAGGCGTCGCGCTAAATGACATTTGTCACCCTAGGCATGCCTGCCTAACTGTAGCTAGCAGTTCGGGTGTGGGATTGTCAGTCCCGAATAGATCTATTCACAAATCTCACGCTCTCCCTCCAGGAGACTCTGGTTATACTATGATAGGATTTATCCCTGTGCCCTAAGGGTACAGTAGTGAAGTAGCGCCTCACAGTATCGTACAATCTAGTTTACATGTAGTGTAGTAGCGTTCTACCGTAGTGAAAATCCGAATGTATACCGTTTGTAGTGATAATTATAGTTATGAAAACGCGATAAAGTAGTGATGCAAACGGTAACCTATTTCTGTCTTAGTGCATACGCTTAGTAGTGAAAGTTTCTATACTTGTTATGTTTAGAATATCCCAAACTATACCGATTATAGTTTGCATGTTTAGTGAAAATGTCCCTTATGCTCAACACAGTACAAAAGGGTTAAAGTATGAGAATTTCATGAGTTTTGAAAACATTTATGTTTAGCTTGTATTACCCCCCTGAAAACATTAAAAATACGGAAAATGTAGGGGTATAAACTCACATCGGGTAGGTGGTTTGATTGAAGGATCGATACGAAGAGCCGGGTGTTCAAGTGAAGCCTTGAACACGATTCGATCCTAATAGCATGTAATGACACATAAACGAGTCAAATGAAGGTATTTCACCACTATAAGTGATGGAAAACCACTCTAGGGACTTGAAACTATTTGCACCAAGTGATAGGACCTTGTAGGATTGAGTGTAGGGGGTGTATGGCCACATAGAGTGTGTGTGCGGCCATGAGTGTGCGGCCGTACACTCGTGATGGAAGGTGCCTTTGAGGTGTTTTCAAGGTCCATACTTGCATCCATGAAGTGTCCTTGGTCCATATTTGGTTGTAGTACAAGTTTAAGGACTTAGAAATGGGTTTGTGGTCCTATGGTGTGTGTGCTGCCGCACACATGAGTGTGTGGCCGCACTCCTTTAAAGAGATGAAGAACATGACGGGACTTTCATGATTCAAGGCCTAGATCAAGAGGTTCTTCATGCACAACAAGTTAAGGGATGGATTACTCGCGTTTTTGAAGCTTTGGGAGGTTCAAAGTTGGAGAAACTTGAGAGGAAATGATGTTGTGTGCTGCCAAGGTGCTAAAGGAATGAAAGGAAGGGGGCTACCCTTTATATAGGGGTAAGGGTGCGGCCCAAAAGAGTGTGTGCTGCCAAGGGAGTGGGTGTGCGGCCGCACACCCATGTGTACGGTCGTACACTCCTCCAAGAGGTGTGTATGGCCCGATTTTCTCACTATTCAACACTCTAACTCATTCCTAAACTCAACCTTGGTTATATACAAGCTTAGAACACTTAAATGAACCCTTAAATAGCATCAGAAATCAACAAAACAAGTTGAATATTGATTAAATTGACTAAGTGCACAAGATGGAAGCTTCTGGGTTGTCACATGTTTCACTTTGTATGTTTTGACTTCGAGAATAACTAGGTCATTCTTCCTGAATGACTAAGTTATTCAAACCATCCACAGTCGATAATACGTTGGAAGTAGGTATTAAGGCAAGACTGTCATGAAGTTGGTTTGTAGATGTCTAAGGTACTGGACATAGCAAGAGTTGCTACAACATTCATGAGTGCTCATAAGTTCTGAGTATTGGATTAAACCTACACTCATTTGACTCACTTCATGGATTTTATCACGAGTGATCATGAGACGATAATATCTTATATTCTTCAAACCTAGAGATATGAGTTGTTGCCTATGCGTTGGTTATACATTGATTGTACGAAAACGCATTGGTAACTCAATGTTATAAAACATGCATTTGCGTATGATTCAACAAGTAGTAGGAAAAGCATATGAGTCGAAGTTTATCCATTCCTTTTACCCTTGATTGGATAAAAGCGATATCTGTGGGCCTCTTGATGATTTAGTGATGACACCCCGAAGTGCTTGGCCAAGCCTGGACTGATTTGATTTGTTCAATTAGCCGGTCGTCATAAATCGGAAATCGGGAAATAACAAATGGACAGAGAGAATGATGTTAATCCATGTCTCAGTCCATATGATATCTAGAATGGAGGAATATATGATCCCTTATCTAATGGACGCGTCATTGATTTGTTCAGAGTACGTCAACGGCTTTAAGAGCTACGATTGCTAGTCGGGTTTTGGAGTCATACGCAATAATAGTTTTTGACTTATCCAAGTGGGAGACTGTTGGATTAGTGTCTAAGTCCATAACTATAAATGGTATGTACTTGACCCGATTTGGCATGGTCCATTTGGGTTGCATGGCATCGGAACAATTGGATAGACAAAATGAGAAAAAGGATACCTATGATTTATATTAATATATTATAAGTTCTAATATATTAATATGAAATCATATTATTTAATTAGTATTGATCAGGAATTAATTTAGAATTAATCTAGTGATAAAAAAGGAGCTAATTAAATATGGACTCTTATATATATATATATATATATATATATATATATATATATATATATATATATATATATATATATATATATATATATATATATATATATATATATATATATATGTGGTGGACCAAGTTCATTTAGGTTGGGCTAAGCTTTCATGGATAGTCCATGGAGTGTTTAACCCTAATCCTCCACACTATATAAAGAGAGCTATGGTTCATGAAATGGGGTTGAGTGCTAAGCACTAGTGTGGGTACACAAAGAGGGCAAACCGATTTCAGAAGTGTGAACCTAAGTATCCTTATTCTCTAGTTATTCCAAGGGTTCTTGGTGTTGTGCGAACCATTTGAGGTGCAACACTTGAGGCACTAGGCTCTTAAAGGTTCAAGACTTCAAGCTCCATCAAAAGGTATGTCATTCTACTAGATTCTTGTATTGTATATACTTATTATTATGCTAGTTAGGATGAAACCTTGGAATATTGAATATTTGCATGTATAATAGAGAAAATATAGATCCAAGGTTTATAGGGTTGCATGTACACCATAGGAGTGTTAGAATGCTCAAAACCCATCAACTTAATGTTACAACCACCTAATCAATGTGTCGGTTAACCACACACGCTCCATTGATCTATGATTAACATCAAGCTACCTTTTCCACACATTGTTAGTCCCAGATTAGTGTTCCGGTTTACCACACACGCTCCACTAACGACTTAACAAGGTGCAAAGTGCAATTTCGTGGGTTAGCACCAAATTCACATTTTCCTAAGTAACTAATATTGGGAATTTATAATAGTTTAGTTACTTAGTATTTATCATTATACTTTTAATGAAGGGAGAATTAATGTCATGTCCTACTCGTTCGGCTAACGACCCTCCACCAGTCAAGGAAGCGGTGGGTGAGAGTGGACACCCATTAAACTGCCATTTTATAGGCAGGAACCTTATACCCCCCTTATAGACCGGCTTCGTGAATGAGGCCTACTAACGGTAAGACTGGCTTACTCTTATACATATATATATATATATATATATATATATATATATATATATATAAATATTAAATCTATAATATTATGATAGTATAAGGGTTGAATTTTAAACCATTAAAATTCTAAGGGTTGGAAATAAAGTATACATTGGGGTAACTTTACAAATTCCAAAACTTGAGGGCAAGTTTTGAACAATTTAAAAACTTTTTGTTTCCATAACTTATGAGTTTAAAGTAGTTTAATGAAAAAACTCTTCAAGTTTCATAACTTGACGACAAGTTATGGAAGACTTTAAAAACATTTAAAAAATGAGACTCTTCATTTTCATAACTTATGGAAATTTTATGAGTCTTAAAAATTCATAAATGAGACTTTTCATATAACTTGAGGACAAGTTACAAAAACTCATATTATGAGCAACTTTTAGATCAATTTGAATCGAAAACAAATTATCACATAATTTTTCTATTAATCTAAACTAACTCATAAGAACAAGATAATTCATATCATCAATCTTCAAGAAATTAGCATAAACATATAAACTAATACAAATCTTGAAATTATGACAATTATCTTTTAATATGGATGAGAATCATCATTACCATAACAACAAAATCAAATTTTATGAACAAAAACATTTTGTGGAAATGATTCTAATCCAAAACAGGCCAAAAAACTCGAATATATGTTGTCAGGGGCTCCAACTCGCCGAGTGCAAGAACCAACTCGACGAGTTGGATGAGTTTACACATGGACTCGTCGAGTCCCTCAATGGACTCGTCGAGTCCCCTGTCCAGACAGCAAAAAAATCGATTTTTTTAGCTTTTTTCAGCAAGTAGCATCAAGTATAATTTGAAAACAACCCATGGCTTTGATACCACTGTTGGGTTTTGTATACTACAACATCCTATGGTGCATATACAACCGTAAATGCCTTGGATCTATGTTTTCTCTAATTATACATGCAATATTGTTTCCCAGATATTAAGCCTATAACTAGCATGCAATTGACATATATCATACAAGATACTAGTTAGGGTAACATACCTTTTATGTAGCTTGAAGTCTTGATGTATTTGGCCTTAAGAGCTTAGCACCAAAAGTATGAATGCCTCAAATGGCTCACAACTCACCTAGGACAAAGGTGGCTCTTGAGAGAGAATCTCCCTGCACCAAAACACCTCATGAACTCCAAGAATATGTGTGTAGGCGTTTTTTGGCTAAGGAGTACATATTTATATGTTGGATTCCAAGGGTCACAAGTATAACCCAAATCCATACCCATGGGTTTTATGATCCATGATTCATGTGGCCCAACTCTTTATGTGTCCAAACATAAACTTGGTCCAACATGGATCATAACCCCAACACATATAAATATAACTAGTTATCATAATCAGTCCCGATAGATTTAATTAGTCTCTTTTGATCACTAAATTAATTCCAAATTAATTCTTGATCAATACTAATTAAAACATATGATTTTATATTAATATATTAGAACTTATAATATATTAATAAATCATATATAATCTTCTCTCAAGAGTCCATCCTAACAAATTGTACTGGTGTTATGCAACCTAAATGGACCATGCTACTCTCGGGTCGAGTACATACCAATAATAGTTATGGGCTTAGACATCTAATCCAACAGTTTTCACATTTGTTCTGATTTGCAGGGGCTAAGAAGAAGTAGGGATGTGGAGCATGGGAAGATGAACCTGATAAAGGGGAATAGGAAATCGTCGCCATTCACCAAGATCGGGATTTATTCTTTAGTTCTTAGCAGTGGGTTAGGATTAGAGTTGAATGATTGTTGCTACTCGTCAGAGATGACGAGGAATATTATTTCTTTTCCTGGTTTATACAGATAAGGTTTTAGATTTTCATTTAATAATGAAATTGGTTCTATTAATGCTTTCTATAATGGTACTTTATATTTCGAAGCATTGCCTTGTAATGGTGTATATGAAACTGTGATGGTTGTAGACAACTAAGGAAATAATATGATGCATATCGATTTGTCTAATGGTTTAGACAAGGCATGCTTGTGGCATTGTCGTCTTCGACATGTCAACAAGTAGCGCATAGCCCAACTCCAAAAGGATGGAGTCTTGGAGTCATTTGACCTAAAGTCGGATGACACGTGTGAATCTTGTTTGCTTGGAAAGATGACTAAATCACCTTTCACTGGCACTTGTGAAAGAGGTGAGCGATTGTTGGATCTCATACACAACGATGTGTGTGGCCCTTCAGATCCACCACAAGGGATTCCAACCGCTTCTATGTTACGTTCACCGACGATTATAGTAGATATGGGTATATCTACTTAATCAAGCACAAGTCAGAAACCTTTGAAAAGTTCAAAGAGTTTAAACAAGAAATGGAGAATCAATTGGGCAGGAAGATAAAGATGCTCAGATCCGATAGGGGTGGTGAGTATCTTAGTATCGAGTTCCACGACTATCTTAAGAAATGTGGAATCGTTTCACAATTGATGCCGCCTAGGCACCGCAGCTCAATGGTGTGGCTGAGAGGAGCAATCGAACCTTGTTGGACATGGTTCGTTCCATGATGAGTCGAGCTTCGTTACCTATCTCATTTCGGGGGTATTCCTTAGAGATTGCCGCCCATATCCTTAATCTAGTCCCAACTAAGAAGGTTACCAAAACACCTCATGAGATGTGGACAGGGAAGGTTCCCTCGTTGGCACATATCAAGGTTTGGGGTTGCGAGGCTTTCGTAAGACGAGAGACTCACGAAAAGCTTGAACCTCATAGTGAGCGGTGTATTTTCATCGGCTACCCACAGAAATCTTTTGGATATCTTTTCTACAGACCGAGTGATAACGTGGTCTTCGTAGCAAGGAGAAGGGTTTTCTGCGAGAGAGAACTCATATGCCAACAGGACAGTGGGAGGCAAATTGATCTTGAAGGGCTTCAAGAGTCAAGCGATGAAGGAACCTCTAACATTAGCGCTCAACTTGAGGAAGAGATTCATGTTGAACCTGTTGACGAGTCCTTACCTCTAAGACGTTCCAGTAGAGTTAGTGTTCCACCTGCGTTGTATGGTTTCCATATAACTAATAAAGGTGATACGTTTATCAGTGATAGTACACTGATAAATTTGGATGAACCTAACAACTACAAGGAAGCCATGACGGGCCCCGAGTCTGCAAAATGGAAAGAGGCAATGGACAGCAAGATTCAGTCTGTGTATGACAATCAAGTTTGGAACTTGGTTGACAATGTACTGGGATGTAAGACGGTCGGGTGCAAATGGATCTTCAAGAAGAAAACCGGCATGGATGGGAAAGTGCACAGGTTCAAGGCACGGCTGCTTGCGAAGGGATTTACTCAAACCCCAGGGGTTGACTATGATGAGACCTTCTCACCAGTAGCCGAGATCAAGTCTATCAGGGTTATGTTAGCTATCGCTGCATTTCATGATTATGAAATTTAGCAGATGGATGTCAAAACTGCCTTCCTTAACGGGAAGTTGGCTGAAGATGTTTACATGTGTCATCCAGAAGGTTTTGTGGATGCTAAATATCCCAATAGAGTGTGCAAGCTTGAGAAATCCATCTATGGATTAAAGAAAGCGTCTCGCAGATGGAATATTTGTTTTGATGAGAAAGTCAAAGAGTTTGGATTTTCGAGAAGCGACGATGAGTCCTGTGTGTATGTCAAGGCTAGTGGGAGTATAGTTAGCTTTCTAGTTTTGTATGTTGATGACATACTACTCATAGGAAACGACATCCCGACCTTGCAGGAGGTTAAGTCCTGGCTTGGGAAGTGTTTCTCTATGAAGGATCTAGGAGAAGCTGCTTATATTCTGGAGATAAGGATTTTGAGAAACAGAAGTAGGAGACTGATAGGACTTAGTCAGAGTACTTACTTGGACAAGGTGTTGAAACATTTTAGCATGGAGAATTCCAAGAAGGGGGAACTGCCAATCCAAAGCAATACCAATCTGAGTAAGACTCAGAGTCCGAGTACCGATGCCGAGATAGCGGAAATCAGTCGAGTAACATATGGTTCCGCCGTTGGCTCGATCATGTACGCTATGACATGTACTCGCCTTGATATGGCTTTTGCGCTAAGCATGGTTAGCCATTAGACAACAGTTAAGAACATTCTTAAGTACCTACGAAGGACTAAGGACTGGGTCCTTACACTTGGTGGGAATGATGACTTGAGAGTGACAGGGTATAGTGACGACAGCTTTCAGACCGACAGAGATAACTTCCGCTCTCAGTCGGGCTAGGTATTTACCCTAAATGGAGGAGCGATTACTTGGAAAAGTTCCAAGCAGGAGACTGTGGTTGATTCTGTTGGATTAGTGTCTAAGTCCATAACTATTTTGGTATGTACTTGACCCGATGGTGTATGGTCCTTTTGGGTTGCCTTCACCAAAGCAACTTGATAGGATGAATTATGGAGAGAAAAGATTAATTATGATTTATTAATATATTATGAGAATAATATATTAAAGGAGAAATCATATTGTTTAATTAATATTAGTCAAGAATTAATTGATAATTGATTTTGTGGCTAAAAGAGATTAATTAAACTTAAGGGACTGGAACTGTAATTATAAGATAATTGCACTTGGGCTATGGATCACCTTGGAATAATAGGTTAGACGAATTCTATGGGGAAACCCATTAGAAATCGTCCAAGGGATATTCTAAAAGGGTCCATGGGCTGCTTAGGGCTTAAGCAGTCAGATTAGGGTTTCCTAGTTGAAAACCCTAATAGCCTACATGTATATATAGTACCCTTAAGCTCCAAAAACGTGGAGAAGAGTTCCACTAGGGTTTCTGGACGTTTTGGGCAGCCTCCTCTCTCTTCATTCTTCATCCTCTTGCTCTTGGTGTTTGTGAGCCATTAGAGGAGTGACACTTGTGACTCTAAGCTTTTTAAAGCCATTATAAGGAGGATTTGAGATTGTTATTGCTACATAACAATTAAGGTATGATCTAAACCCTAATTCATATGTTAATATTGATTATCACATGCTAGATCTAGGTTTTATAGTCTTGGATGAATGCATGTACAATAGAGAAACCTAGATCCAAGCATTAGGGTTTGCATGAGCACATAGGATGTTCTTATGGCCTAAACCCATCAGTGGTATCAGAGACTTTGATTGGTTTCTATTGTATTGATGCCTAGCATATTCATTCTTGTTGCAAAATCGATTTTTTGGCTCCCTGACTGCTGAACTCGGCGAGTTCCAATATGGACTCGGCGAGTTGGCTCCAACTCGGTGAGTCCATAGAGGAACTCGGCGAGTTCGAGCGTCAGAAGGAGGCAGTTTCGGGATTTCTTGTTGTTTTACTCATGGATACTTGCCTTAACTGTTTTGGGTCATTAAAATCCGATTTTAAACATATTTTGAGTATATCCTTGATTAAACAAAAGATAATTACCAATTGATTAGATAATAACTTCCTTATATGATTAAAGTTTGATTATTTGTATTAATTGGGTAACTTATCTTGCAAGAAATTGATTTTAGGTCAAATTTAGATAATCATTAAATTAATTGTTTAATTTAAATTATTTGCTATTTGATCCTTTGTGTTTTGGAAAGTTTCAAACTTGCCCTCAAGTCTTGGAATTTAAATTTTTGATTAAAAGGTTTGATTTTGAAATATTTAAATTCTAAAACCTAATGTTTTGAAATGTTTCAAAACTTGCCCTCAAGTTTTGGAATTTAAAAGTTGATTAAAAACTTAATTTAGAAATGTTAGATTCTGAAACCCTAGTATTATTTTTGAAAAGTTCAAATCACACCCTTATGGTTTTATTAAATTAATTAAGTGTATAATTAAAAGAGAGTTAATAAAATCCATAGTGATATGGTTTACATTTAATTAAAAGTATGTTTTATTAAATTAGACCACCTAGTATTTTAAAAGTGTAAAATACACCATATACTATATATAACATTAAGAGTCTAGTATTATATATATGTATGAGTAAACAATCAGTCTTACCGTTAGTAGGCCTCATTCACGAAGTTAGTCTATAAGGGGTGTTTAAGGAAATTGCCTATAAAATGGCGATTGAATGGGTATCCACTCTTACCCACCGCACTCTTGACTAGTGGAGGGTCGTTAGCCGAATGGGTAGGATAGGACAGATACCTTCCATTATAAGTATAATGAAGTACAAAAGTAACTAAATGCTTTTACAAAATTCCCAATCTTAGTTACTTTAGGCAAAAGTGAATTGATGCAATTCCATGAAATTACACTTTGTGCCCTTACGAAGACGTTAGTGGAGCGTGTGTGGTTAACCGGCACACTAAATGGTTCTAAGCAAAGGTAGCAAAGGGTGACTCATTGTTTGTCATAGTTCGGTGGAGCGTGTGTGGTTAACCGGCACATCGAATAGGTGACTGTAACATTGGGGGCACCATGTAAGTTTGCATGGTTATTCACACCCTGTTTTGTGATCCTCGGCATCCCAGTCACAAATCGAGGGGCATATCGAGATTTAAACATGCCATTGAAATGTTCAATGAATCTCAAAAGATCTAGGAATTTTCAATAGATTTAAAACTTAATTTTTTTTTTTCGGTTTTCATGGTGGAAATTAGTGAATCGTCATTCACTTACCTTCAAATGTTCTGCAATTTGGGTTACGGCATCCCTCTCCCAAGTTGTAGAGTATTGTGTTGGGTCCTAGCCTTAATATCTCATTTGGGTGATTTATTAAGGACTCAATCAATCAACTAACTTGAATTTTTTTCTCCCGTTTTGTAGATGTCAAAGTATGACAACTATGGTCTTCTCAAATCCCGTGGAACAAGCTTTTCACATGAAGATGATATTCCACGATTCGATCGAGGAACACGAGATCATGCTTCACTTCCTCCACCTCCTCCTATTATTCTCCCTAACCCACAAGTTCAAAAGGTTGAAAGTTTAAACTCACTCAAGCCCTTTTGGCAAATAAACATGAAGAAGGAAAGTCAGTGTGTACACACGTCCTACAGATGAAGTCGCACATTGATAGGTTAAGAATGTTGGGATCTGTTGTCTGTGAGGAGCTGGCTGTTGACTGGGTTCTTCAGTCACTTCCTGACTCATATAGTGAGTTCGTAAGAGAGTACTATATGATGAACCACGACGTAACCCTCATCGATCTCACCTATATGCTTATTGCTGCTAAATCAGCAATGATTTGGCGCACTGGAAAAGCAAAGTTGATTGGTGGATCTGCCTTCCAGACCTCTATGGATATAGGCAATGGCAACGAAAGGCATGCCATGATCGAAAAGTTTGATCATAAGAGAAAGGCAAAGTCAGAAGTAGTTCTGTGTGTTGTTCCAAAAGAGTCAATTTGCTTTTATTGCCAAGAGAAGGGGCATTGGAGACGAAGCTGCCCTATTTACCTAAGAGATCTAAGAGATGGGAGAGTCAAAAACGTATGGCTCTACTTTAGGTAAAATCCATTAACTAACTCTTTTAAGTTCCTATTCTAGATTCTTAATACATAATGTGATAAGATTACATTTCGATGTTTTGTAGGATCGAAGAAAAGAGAGGAATCTTAAGGGAAGAAGTGAGCGGAATCTAATCGTGAAGAAATGGATTTCGATCGCATTACTTGAAGATTAGAATCTTAAGCTACTACTTGGAGTTAGAATAGATTGCTTAGGAATATTTAACAACATAGTTTTTCAGTTGAATTGCATTGTAAGGACAAAAATTTTCCGCAATAATATAAACCTTGATTTTATATTATTTATTTATCCTTGCAATGGCGTGTATGAAAAATTGATGTAAGTTTCTATTATTAGCAATAATGGATTTGATTCTTAATTATGTTATTTGTGGAAAGGTCAAGAATTTACCAAATAAGGAAAGTTTCTCATCGCCCAAGTTTCAATTGGACAGAAACTTGGAATCATACAACTTGGTTGCATGATGAATGAGAAATTTCATATTTGGAAATTAGACTAATTCATTGACAAAGTGTCAAGTGAAGGACTAGGAGATCGAGTACACAAGGTTGTGTGTTGATCAAGTCCACCACAAGAGTAACAAAGATATTCATCATGATTTACTAAGGTTAATTAAATATGATTATACTTATGAGATTAAGTGTAATTCTCAATTGATTGAAAGAGTTTCAATAAATAGCAGAACGAATAAGAAAAATCAAGTAGGCAGAAAGATAAAAGTTTCTCTATTCTAAGAAGAAGGGAGAGTACCTTTTATTATGTTTTATGATAGGTCTTAATGATTAAGAACCATATCTCAATTGATCCTCTAAGTGAGTCTTAGTGAAATTGTATGTCTGAGAAGAGGAATCAAGAATTGAAGAAATGATTAAATCAAGAAGTCAATCATACTTCGTTCCAAAAACCAAGTCTTAGAGTTAAGATTGTGAATTGAGTGACAAGTCTTAAGAAGGTTTATAACATTCATCAAATGTGAAATAGGAAAAGGTTTTCTTATTCTTGCACAATTGGAAAGTTGTGATGTCTTGGATAAGACAAAGACCAACTAGGGCCAATTTAGTGAAGTGTTTTGTCTTGATAAAAACTACACTAACTCTTGAATATTTGTTTGTCGAGAAATGTTTATTGACAAAAGAATCTTATATGTCAAGGAGTCAGTGGGAGTCTTAATGGTCTTGAAAAGTTTCAAGAACTAATCGAGAATAAACCTTATCGATCATCACTAGCACACGACTTGAGGTTTACAACCTATCGTGTTGACATTATTTTGTTTCTGTGCCATTCCAATTAAGTTAATTATGCATGTGAGTTCTATGAGTTCTCATTTGAACGCATAAAAGGCAAGCACCTTGATCAATGAAAAGTACGTTGATATGAAAGGGTGAGCTGCTTAACTACTTGGAAGACATGGTGGGCACTCGTGTTACCATAAGGAAAGAAATCAAGATTGAGAAAGTTCAGTCCATATGAGTTTGGATTTGTCGCAAACTTTGGTTTTGACAAATTCGCATGGATAGGAACACATACACCATTAAAATCTAAGTGTCATAAGATTCCCTCCTTCATGAAAATGACTGTGAGGAAATGCTTTCACTAAGAGAGATTTTAAGAAGATAGTGATTGTGAAATTGTATTCTCGAATTCTATTATGGTTACGGCATCCCTTTCCATAATTCGATTGTGAGATTTGGCAATTAGTCTGGATTGTTTAGACATACATATGAGCTATCTAAGGCAAAGGTGTATAAGTTTAAGAAGCTTAGATAAAGCATTATCAAAGCATTAGGTATTAGAAATATGAACTTCAGAAATTCAATAAGTATTGTTTTCTGGAAGTTCAGTTGTTTTCTAAAACATGTCAAAGCTAGTGGGAGCATAAGTGTTATGCTTATATGATAATAATCATCATGATAGTGGGAGCATAAATGTTGTGCTTGTATGATTATTAAGGCAAGTGTTGCAAGTTAGCAATATTAATTATAGAAAACAAGAGTCATACTTTGCAAAGTCGTAAGGGTTGAATAGTTGTTTTGCTATAATTAAGGGAGAGAATATTGTACTTCGTTTCAATATCTAAAGCTTAGATTGAGAAATTTTAATAAATTTAGTCAAAGGATACATAGTGTGTTCTTAAATTTCGATTATGATTACGGCATCCCTCTTCATAGTTCGAATTGTAAGAACGAGACACATAAAATATTATGGCAGAAGATGGATAAAGCATCATATCTTTATGTAAGACATTATGCATCGTGTTCCATACGCTCCGGGCATAGGATCGATTGCAAGTGCCATAATATTTGACCATTCTAAAATTTTCAAAATGTCTAGCGCATTTAGAGGGAAAAAGAACTAGAATCGGTTTTGACTAAAATAATTAAACAACTATCAAAGGACGATCCAAAGCTCGCTGAGGATTGGTCGCTTGTGAGTAGTTGGAAGTATGGTATTGGATGACATTATTATGAATAGATAAGATTCTATTAAGAATGAATTGTCATATGCCAAATATGGAAATGTTTCCATATTGGGAGTTAGATATTAAGAATCTATGTCTAGATTAGAAACTTTTATGCAAGAAGGATGTTCAAAGGAATGTACTTTGAGTGAGAGACATCATATCTATAGAATTGTTTCTGATAGAGATTGGCCGAGTCTTGATGATTTTGAGCTGTGACTTTACGAAAGAATCATTGCATAAAATGTTAGAATCTAGCATAAGTAACAAGAATTTGATATTCTTACACTTGTGATAAGGATTGGGAGTTGTGAAATGAATATGATTGGAAATGTGTTCATTTGATCTATTTCACAAAGAAAGGACCATAGGTAAACATTGTGTGCATGCTGAGAGCATGGGACAAGTGTAGTAATAATTCAAGTAAGAAGTTGATTACCCGAAATAACAAATAATGAGTAATCAATATGGTGATTAAATAAAATGTTTTATTTATACCCAGAGTTTGGGGCCATATGGGATTAGTATTATTCTTGTGTTTCACTTTGCATGTTTTGACTTCCTGAATAATTAAATTATTTCAGAATAATCAAATTATTCGAATGGTCCACAGTCGTTCATATGTTGGAAGTAGGTATGAATGAAGACTGTCATGAATTAGTTTGTAGATTGTCTAAAGTGTATTAGACATAAGCAAATGTTTGCTGCAACGTTCATGAGTGCTTATGAATATGATTTGAGCATTGGATTAAACCCACGCTCACTTGGATCACTTCATGGATTTTCTCACGAGTGATTGGTGAGACGATAATATCTTATATTCTTGAAACCGAGATGTGTGAGTTGTATCTTGTGAGTCGGTTACACATTGATAATATGTAAACGCACCAGTAACTTGGTGTCATAAAACATATTGTTGTGTGTGATTCGGTAAGTGAGTGCAAGCAAGCATTGAATCAAAGTTTATCCGTTCCTTTTATCCAAAGTAGGATGAAAGCGATATCTATGGGCCCCTCGATGATTTAGTAATGACAACTAAGCGCTTGGCCAAGCCGGGACTAATTTGATGTGTTTAATTGTAGTCTGTTGTCAGTCGTCATAAATCGGAAATCGGGAAACAACACATAGACAGAGAGAATGATTTAAATCCATGTCTCAGTCTATACGATATCTACAATGGAGGAATATATGATCCCTTATCTAAAGGACACGCTTCTGATAGGATCAGAGTTGACAGCGGTTTTTGAAAGCTACGATTGCAGATCAGGATCTGAAGTCATACGCAGAATAGTTATTAGACTTATCCAAGTGGGAGACTATTGGATTAGTGTCTAAGTCCATAACTATTTTGGTATGTACTTGACCCGATGGTGCATGGTCCTTTTGAGTTGCCTTCACCAAAGCAACTTGATAGGATGAATTATGGAGAGAAAGGATTAATTATGATTTATTAATATATTATGAGAATAATATATTAAAGGATAAATCATATTGTTTAATTAATATTAGTCAAGAATTAATTGATAATTGATTTTGTGGCTAAAAGAGATTCATTAAACTTAAGGGACTGGAACTGTAATTATAAGATAATTGCACTTGGGCTATGGATCACCTTGGAATAATAGGTTAGACGAATTCTATGGGGAAACCCATTAGAAATCGTCCAAGGGATATTCTAAAAGGGTCAATGGGCTGCTTAGGGCTTAAGCAGTCAGATTAGGGTTTCCTAGTTGAAAACCCTAATAGCCTACATGTATATATAGTACCCTTAAGCTCCAAAAACGTGGAGAAGAGTTCCACTAGGGTTTCTGGACGTTTTGGGCAGCCTCCTCTCTCTTCATTCTTCATCCTCTTGCTCTTGGTGTTTGTGAGCCATTAGAGGAGTGACACTTGTGACTCTAAGCTTTCTAAAGCCATTATAAGGAGGATTTGAGATTGTTATTGCTACATAACAATTAAGGTATGATCTAAACCCTAATTCATATGTTAATATTGATTATCACATGCTAGATCTAGGGTTTATAGTCTTGGATGAATGCATGTACAATAGAGAAACCTAGATCCAAGCATTAGGGTTTGCATGAGCACATAGGATGTTCTTATGGCCTAAACCCATCAGATTCAACGTGTGAATCAGAGTACATAGCAGTGATCGAACCGTCAAAGGAGGCAATATGGTTGAAGAACTTCATTGGAGACCTTGGAGTTGTACCAGCCATAAAGGAGCCTATGGAAATTTTCTGTGATAACGAAGGAGCGGCTGCCTTAACCAAGGAGCCAAGGGATCATGGTAGATCCAGACACATCGACAGAAAATACCACATCATCAGACATCGGCTAAAAGAGGGACTCCTCGTAGTCAAGAGGGTAGTGTCATAGGAGAACCCAGCAGATCCCCTCACAAAGGGTCTGAGTAGGGTTAAGCACTTACAGCATGTGAGGAGCATTGGTGTGAAGGGCGATATTAGTTTTAGTGATTAGATAGATGTTTAGAAACTTGTAATAGATAAATGTAAATGACATTTGATGATTAAGTAATGAAGATTTATTTATGAGTAAAGTTTACTATCTTGTGTCGATTGTTTAATATTGTTTTAATTTTGTATGTTTTACTTCCAGAGTAATTAGATTATTCAAATTACGCACATTCAATCATACTTTGGGAGTAAGTTATGAGGTTAGACTTCTTGGGTTTTGTATACAACAACATCCTATGGTGCACATACAACCCTAAATGCCTTGGATCTATGTTTTCTCTAATTATACATGTAATGGTATTTCCAAAGCATTAATCCTATAACTAGCATGCAATTGACATAAATAATATGAAATACTAGTTAGGATGACATGCCTTTTATGTAGCTTGAAACCTTATTGTATTTGGCCTTAAGAGCTTAGCACCAAAAGTATGAATGCCTCAAATGGCTCACAACTCACATAGGACAAAGGTGGCTCTTCAGAGAGAATCTCCATACACCAAAACACCTCATTACTCCAAGAATATGTGTGTAGGCGTTTTTTGGCTAAGGAGTACAAATTTATATGTTGGATTCCAAGGGTCATGGGTATAACCCAAATCCATACCCATGGGTTTTATGATCCATGGTTCATGTGGCCCAACTCTTTATGTGTCCGTACATAAACTTGGTCCAACATGGATCATAAGCCCAACACATATAAATATAACTAATTACCATAATTAGTCCCCATAGATTTAATTAGTCACTTTTGATCACTAAATTAATTCCAAATTAATTCTTGATCAATACTAATTAAAACATATGATTTCATATTAATATATTAGAACGTATAATATATTAATAAATCATATATAACCTTCTCTCAAGAGTCCATCCTAACAAATTGTCCTGGTGTTATGCAACCCAAATGGACCATGCTACTCTCGGGTCGAGTACATACCAATAATAGTTATGGGCTTAGATATCTAATCCAACAATCTCCCACTTGGATAAGTCTAAAACTATTATTGCAAGTACGACTCCAAAATCCCGACTAGCAATCGTAGCTCTTAAAACTGTTGTCGAACTCTAACCTAGTCAATGACGTGTCCATTAGATAAGGGATCATATATTCCTCCATTCTAGATATCATATGGACTGACACATGGATTATAATCATTCTCTCTGTCCATCTGTTGTTTCCCGATTTCCGATTTATGACGACTGACTAATTGAACAAATCAAATTAGTCCAGGCCCGGCCGAGCACTTAAGGTTGTCATCACTAAATCATCGAGGAGCCCACAGATATCGCTTTTATCCTTCCAAGGGTAAAAGGAATGGATAAACTTCGACTCATATGCTTGCTCTATCTACTCATCAAATCACACACAACAATGCGTTTTATAACACCAAGTTACTGGTGTGTTTTCACATTATCAATGTGCAACCGACTTGTAGACTGCAACTCATATCTCTCAGTTTGAAGAATATAAGATATTATCGTCTCATGATCACTCGTGATAAAATCCATGAAGTGATACAAATGAGCGTGGGTTTAATCCAATACTCGAATCTTATTCCAGGAGCACTCATGAATACTACAGCTATGTCTAAAACACCTAGACAAAGTCTTGCCTCAATACCTACTTCCAAAGTATGATCGACTGTGGATGGTTTGAATAACCTAGTTATTCGGGAAGTCAAAACATGCAAAGTGAAACACAAGAATAATACTAATCCTATATAGCCCAAACACTTTTGAGTCATATTGATTAATCATTATTTATTTTATAATGTTTCGATTTATCAACTTAATACTTGAATTAAAACAATAGTTATGCCATGCTCCAAGCATGCACACTATGTTTGTCTACGGTCTTTACTTTGTGAAATAGATCAATTGAAAAACATTTCAATGATACTCATTTCACAATTCCAAATCCTTATGATAAATGTAAGAATACAAGATTCTTTGCCACTTACAGAAATCTGTCAGATTCTAAACTTATATGCAATGATCCTCTTGTAATGACTATGCACAAAAGTCACAAAGACTCGGTAACAGACATTACAAAGTATTCCAATGGTGAGAAATTCCACGGAAACGAAGTCTCACATTCAAAGTACATTCCTTTGAACATCCTTCTTGCATTAAGTTTCCTAATCTTACACAGATTTAATGAATAACTTCCACCCATGGAAACATTTCCATATTCCCATTTTGACTATCACTTCTGAAAAAGAGTTGCCTCTTTTCAAAATATGTCAATATGGTCCTTCCAAAATTAACACTATACTTCCAACTATCCATGAGTAACAAATCTTTGGTAAGCCTCAGATTGTCCTCGACAATTTCTTAATCATTTTAGTCATATACAGTTCTGGTCCTTTTTCCCTCATAATGCCCTAGGAATTTGGAAAATTCAGAACACATAGAAATATTATCGCATATGAATCAATCCTATACCCGAAGCATATGGGATACGATTCATAATGTCTCACATAAAGACATGATCCTACACCAGTCTTTTGCTATAATTTTTTATTAGCCATGTTCTCAAAATTCGGACTATGAAGAGGGATGTCGTAATCATAATCGAATATTGAGAAGGCAATTAATATTTCCATATATAGAATTTCCTTATGTTGAACCATTCCAACATAACATCCATATATATACTTGACTAAATTTGATTAAAATCTTAATCTAAGCTTTTAGAATTGGAATGAAGTATAATTTCCTCTCCCTTAATTATAGCAAAACAACTTTTCAAACCCTGCAACTTTGCAAATTGAAACTTTTGTTTTCTATAATTAACATTGCTAACTTGCAACACTTAACATAGTAATCATGCTCCCACTAACATGATAATTATCTTCTTATCAGCATAACACTTATGCTCCCACTAGCTTTGACATGTAACCAGAAATCAACTGGACTTCTAGAAATCAATACTTTATTGACTTTCATTACCAAAGTCCAGGTTTTTGATACGAGATGCTTCAATAAGACTTTATCTAAGCTTCCCAAAATCATACACCTTTCCTTAGATAGCTCACATGTGTGTCTAAACATTTATGAAGAGGGATGTCGTAATCATAATGTTTAGACCTTTTGCCATTCTTACTAGTCCATGTTAGTGTGCCGGTTAACCACACACGCTCCACTAACAACTTTGAGAATGCAAATATCACAATTGCTATCTACTTAAAATCTACTTGGTGAAATCGTTTTCTCACTATCATTTTCGTGAATCGGAGAAATACCTTATGACACTTAGATTTTTATGGTGTATGTGTTCCTATCCATGTAAATTTGTCATAACCATAATCACAAGACAAGGTTAGTGACAAATCCAAACTATATGGACTGAACTTGTTTAATCTTAGTTTTCTTGCCACCCGGCAGCACAAGGGCCTACCATTGCTTCCAGGTTTTTATGCAAACAATTGAGAACTCATAGAACTCACATGCATAGTCCACTTTAACCGGAATGGACACAGAAATAAGAATATGTCAACACGATAGGCTATAAACCTCAAGTCGTGTGCTAGTGCTAAACAATACCCTCGATCAGATCTTGAAACTTTTCAAGATCTTTAAGACTCCCACTGGCCTCTTGACATATAAGATTCTCTCGTCAAGAACCATTCCTTGACAAAGCAAATATTCAAGTGTCAGTGCGGATTCTTATCAAGACAAACACTTCACACAATTGGCCTTAGTTGGTCTTTGTTTTATCCAAAACATCACAACTCACCAATTTCAAATGTACAATACTAGAAAACATTCTAGTCTACATTTGATAAGTGTTTTAAACCTTCTTAACATTATGTCACTCAAGGCTCGATCTTGGAGTGTTACTCTAAGACTCATTTTTGGAAACGAAGTATGATTCATCTTTTGATTTAACCATTTCAACAATTCACGATTCCTCTTCTTAGCCAATCAAATGCACCAAGATATCCTTAGAGGATCAATTGTGATACGGTTTTTCATAATCATTAAGATGATCATAAAATATGATACTGAACTACTCTCCCATCTTTTCAGATTGGAGAAACCTTTATCTTTCTGCCTAATTTAATTCTTCTCATTCGTTCTGCCATACATTGAAACTTTTCCAATGTTTCAGAATTATACTTAAACTTGTAAGCATAACCATATTTACTAAACTTTAGTAAATCATGACGAATAGCCTTATCGTTCTTTGCTGTGGACCTGATCAGCGCACAACCAAGTGTACCCGATCTCCTAGTCCTTCACTTGACTCACATATGCATGTGAACAAGGAATTAGTCTTAATTTCCCAAAGATGAAAATTTCCATTCATCATACAATACAGGTTGCATGATTCCAAGTTTCTATCCAACTAAAACTTGGGTAATGAGAATATTTCCTTATTTGGTAAATTATGACACTACCACAAACGAAAGAATCAAATCCATTTTCCAATATTGTTATCAATGGAATCATATAAACAACAATTTTTCACAAATGCCATTGTAAGGATACTTTAAAATAAATAAAATAAAAAATTTTCCTTTTATTTTAAAATTATGGAAAAACTTATCCTTACAATGCAAATACAAATAAAAACTATGTTGTTATCCATTCCAAAGCAATCTATCATAACTCTCGGCAGCTCAAAATTCTGATCTTCAGATCATGCGATCGAAATCCATCTCTTCACGATCAGAATTAGCTTATTCTTCCTTTAAGCTTCCTTTCTTTTCTTCGATTCAACAAAACATCAAAATGCGACCTAGTCACATCATGTAATAAGAATCTCCAAATAGGAACTTAATAGAGTTAGATAGTGGACTTTACCTGAAGCATAGTCAAATTTTTGACTTTCACCATCCTAGTGAACTTTCAGGTAAATAAGGCAGCTTCGCAACCAATGCCCCTTCTTTTTGGCAATAGAAACACATGGAATCTTTAGTAATGGTACATGGGACTATCTCAGACTTAGCCTTTCTCTTTACTATTTGGTCAACCGGGTTGACTATGGCCGATCCCTTTCCATTGGGAAAAGAAGAATTTTCTGGACTTCCAATGTTTCCATTGTCAATGTCCATGTAAGTTTGAGAAGTAGATCTTCCAATCAAATTTGCCTTACCAGTGCTCCAAATCATTGTTGATTCAGCAGCAACAATCAAATAGGTAAGATCATTAAGGGTCATGTCGTGGTCTGTCACATAGTAGTCCTTAATGAACTCACTATATGACTCGGAAAGTGATTGAAGAACCCAGTCAACAGTCAACTTCCTTGAGACTTCGACACCCAACTCTCCCAGCTTGTCAATATGAGACTTCATCTCCAAGATGAGAGTACATACAGACTTTCCTTCTTGCCAATAGGGCTTTGAGTGACCTTGAACTTTTCAAGAACTTGTGGGTTACGGAGAATAATTGGAGCAGGTGGAGGAAGTGAAGTATGATTTCCAGTCCCATTAATGCACAACTAAGGGATTAATCTTTCACTTTAATTGCCATTTGGGATATCATCTTCATTATGAAAGCTCTATCCAAAAGGATAAGGAGGACCATTGTTGTCATAACTAGACATCTATGAGGGAGAAATTCAAGTTTAGTTGATTTAAGCCCTTAATATAACACCCAATATGAAATATTAAGGCTAGGACCCAACACAATATTTTATAACTTGGAAGAGGGATGCCGTAATCCAAGCTACAAAATATTTGAAGGTAGGTAAATGACGATTTACCAATTTCCACCATGAAAAACGAAAAGGAATTTTAGGTCTTAAATGGATTGAAACTCCTAGATCTTTTGAGATTCATTAAACTATTCAATGGCATGTTTAAATCCCGATTGTGCCCTTCAAGTTTGTGACTGGGATGCCGATGATCACAAACAAGGAGTGAATAACCATGCAAATTAACTTGGTACACTTAATGTTACAAACACCTAATCAATGTGTCGGTTAACCACACACGCTCCATTGATCTATGATTAACATCAAGCTACCCTTTGCCACACATTGTCAGTCCCAGATTAGTGTGTCGGTTAACCACACACGCTCCACTAACGACTTAACAAGGTGCAAAGTGGAATTTCATGGGTTAGCACCAAATTCACATTTTCCTAAGTAACTAAGATTGGGAATTTATAAGAGTTTAGTTACTTAGTTTTTATCATTATACTTTTAATGAAGGGAGAATTAATGTCCTGTCCTACCCGTTCGGCTAACGACCCTCCACCAGTCAAGGAAGTGGTGGGCGAGAGTAGACACCCATTAAACTGCCATTTTATAGGCAGTAACCTTATACCCCCCCTTATAGATCGGCTTCGTGAATGATGCCTACTAACGGTAACACTGACTTACTCTAATATATATATATATATATATATATATATATATATATATATATATATATATATATATATATATATATATATATATATTAAACCTATAATAGTATAATAGTATAAGGGTTGAATTTTAAACTATTAAAATTCTAAGGGTTTAATTTGTAATTAAAGTATTCATGGGGGGAAACTTTACAAATTCCAAAACTTGAGGGCAAGTTTTGAACAATTTAAAAACTTTTGGTTTCCATTACTTATGAGTTTAAAGTAGTTTAATGAAAAAACTCTTCAAGTTCCATAACTTGAGGACAAGTTATGGAAGACTTTAAAAACATTTAAAAATGAGACTCTTCATTTTCATAACTTATGGAAATTTTATGAGTTTTAAAATTCATAAATGAGACTTTTCATATAACTTGAGGACAAGTTACAAAAACTCATATTATGAACAACTTTTAGATCAATTTGAATCGAAAGCCAATTATCACATAATTTTTCTATTAATCTAAACTAACTCATAGGAACAAGATAATTCATATCATCAATCTTCAAGAAATTAGCATAAACATATAAACTAATACAAATCTTGAAATTATGACAATTATATTTTAATTGGATGAGAATCATCATTACCATAACATCAAAATCTAATTTTATGAACAAAAACATTTTGTGGTAATGATCCAAATCCAAAACAGGCCAAAAAAAACTCGAATATATGTTGTCAGGGGCTCCAACTCGACGAGTTGGATGAGTTTACACATGGACTCGTCGAGTCCCTCAATGGACTCGTCGAGTCCCCTGTCCAGACAGCAAAAAAATCAATTTTTTAAGCTTTTTTCAGCAAGTAGCATCAAGTATAATTTGAAAACAACCCATGGCTCTGATACCACTGTTGGGTTTTGTATACTACAACATCGTATGGTGCACATACAACCGTAAATGCCTTGGATCTATGTTTTCTCTAATTATAAATGTAATGGTATTTCCAAAGCATTAAGCCTATAACTAGCATGCAATTGACATAAACAATATGAAATACTAGTTAGGATGACATACCTTTTATGTAGCTTGAAACATTGTTGTATTTGGCCTTAAGAGCTTAGCACCAAAAGTATGAATGCCTCAAATGGCTCACAGCTCACCTAGGACAAAGGTGGCTCTTGAGAGAGAATCTCCATGCACCAAAACACCTCATGAACTCCAAGAATATGTGTGTAGGCATTTTTTGGCTAAGGATTACATATTTATATGTTGGATTCCAAGGGTCATGAGTATAACCCAAATCCATACCCATGGGTTTTATGATCCATGGTTCATGTGGCCCAACTCTTTTTGTGTCCATACATAAACTTGGTCCAACATGGATCATAAGCCCAACACATATAAATATAACTAATTACCATAATTAGTCCCCATAGATTTAATCAGTCTCTTTTAATCACTAAATTAATTCCAAATTAATTCTTGATCAATACTATTTAAAACATATGATTTCATATTAATATATTAGAACTTATAATATATTAATAAATCATATATAACCTTCTCTCAAGAGTCCATCCTAACAAATTGTCCTGGTGTTATGCAACCCAAATGGACCATGCTACTCTCGGGTCGAGTATATACCAATAATAGTTACGGGCTTAGACATTTAATCCAACAAGACTGTCATGAATTGGTTTGTAGATTGTCTAAGTGCTTAGACATAGCAAAAGTTTGTTGCACGTTCATGAGTACTTCTGAAATAAGATTTGTGTAGTGGATTAAACCCACGCTCATTTAAATCACTTCATGGAATTTATCACGAGTGATTGTGAGACGATAATATCGTATAATCTTTAAACCGAGATATATGAGTTGTTACTTATAAGTCGGTTTTGCATTGATAATGCGTAAACGCATCAGTAAATTGATGTTATAAAACGTGTTGTTGTATACGATTTGATGATGAAATAGTACAAGCATATAAGTCAAAGTTTATCTGTTCCATTTATCCTACGAGGGTAAAAGCGATATCTTGGGCCCCTCGATGATTTTGTGTTGACTTATGTGTCGGGCCCAGTCAGGACTGAATTGATGTGTTCAGTTAAGTTCTATGTCAAACAAATCAGAAACCGGGAAATAAACAGTTGTACATTGAGAATGATTATGTTCCATGTCTATGTCTACATGATATCTTGCAGAACGGAGGATTATATGATCCCTTATCTAAAGGACACGTCATTGACTAGGTCAGAGTTCGAAAGCGGCTTTTGAGAGCTACGATTGCAAATAGGATTTTGAAGTCATACTTGCAATTATAGTTATTAGACTTATCCAAGTGGGAGACTGTTAGATTAGGTGTCTAAGCCCATAACTATAATTGGTATGTACTTGACCCGATAGTAGCATGGTCCTTTTGGGTTGCCTTCACCATTGCAACTTGACAGGATGAATTATGAGCAAGAGGTTGATAAATGATTTATTAATATATTATAAGAATAATATATTAATTGAGAAATCATATTATTTAATTAGTATTGATCAGAAATTAATTTGGAATTAATTTAGTGATCAAAAGAGACTGATTAAAAGAACATGGACTGATTATGTAAATCAGTAATAGTTGTAGTTTAGGCTAATGGACCCTATTGGTAAGGGGTGGACGAAAACTCTATGGGAGTCCATAAAGATTTCGTCCAAAGGCCTTTCATGTGGGGAGTCTGTGTGTTGCTTAAGGCCTAAGCAAGGGAATTAGGGTTTTTCCAGTTGAAAACCCTAGTAGCAGCTCAACTATATAAGGACCCCTTGGCTACCAGTTTTCGGCCCTATGCTTTAGAGAAGAACCCTAGCTGAAATTGATAGCCTCAATCCTCTCTCTCTTGTTCATCTTGTGCTTGTGGTGTTTGTGACTCCATTAGAAGTGCAGCAATTGAGGCACTAAGCTCTTGAAGGTCAAGATCAAGCTATCAACAAGAAAGGTATTCTTCTAACCCTAGTTTATTTGTTAAATCTGAAAATTGTATGCTAGATTAGGGTTCTTGCTTTGGATAATTGATTTGCATGTATAACTTGAGAAAAACCTAGATCCAAAGCAATTATGGTTGCATGTGCACCATAGGAATGTTGTAATGCTCAAAACCCATCAGTTCTGCATTCTTGGCATATGTGATCGACATAAAGAAGGAGAAGAAGGAAATAACTAATATACCCATGGTGTATGACTATCCTGAGGTATTTCCAGATGAATTACCAGGATTACCACTAGAGAGGCAGGTAGAATTCAGAATCGACTTACTGCCAGACACAACACCAATTGCGAAAGCACCGTATCGTTTAACGCCTACAGAGATGAAAGAGTTGATGACACAACTCCAGGAATTGTTGGAAAAAGGTTTTATAAGACCTAGTTCATCACCCTAGATATCTCCCGTGCTATTCTTAAAGAATAAGGATGGTACGATGAGAATGTGCATTGATTATAGAGAACTAAACAAGGCTACAATAAAGAATTGATACCCCTTACCTAGGATAGATGAGTTATTTGATCAACTACAGGGAGAAATCGTCTTCTCAAAGATTGATCTTAGGTAAGGCTATCATCAGTTGAAGATAAGAGAGCAAGACATTGAAAAGATAGCCTTTAGAACAAGGTATGAACCCTATGAATTCCTCGTTATGTTCTTTGGACTAACAAATGCTCCAGCAACATTCATGGAATTAATGCATCGAGTTTGTAAACCTTTTCTTGATAAGTCAGTAATAGTGTTCATCGATGATATCTTGATTTACACCAAGAACAATCAAGATCACAGTAAGCATCTTTGAGAAGTATTAGAAGTCCTGAAGAAGAAGAAGAAGAAGAAGTTGTATGCAAAGTTCTCCAAGTGTGTCTTTTGGATATGGGAGATACACTACTTGGGTCACGTGGTTAGCCAGAAGGGCATAATGGTTGACCCATCAAAGATAGAAGTTGTTATGGAATGGGAGATGCCAAAGAGTCCCACTGAAATTCGTAGTTTTCTAGTATTGGCGGGTTACTATAGAAGATCATCTAGAACTTTTTCTTATATTGTGGCTCCACTGATAGCCCTGGCCAAAAAGGGAGTTACTTACACTTAGATCGAGAAGCAAGAAAAGGATTTTGGTGAATTGAAGAAACGGTTATGCAAAGTACCAATCCTCATCCTACCGGAAGGAACTAATGACTTTGCAGTTTTCAGTGATGCTTATGGAGTTGGATTGGGATGCATCCTTACCCAAAGAGATAAAGTAGTAGCTTATGCCTCGAGACAATTGAATCCCCACGAGCAAAACTACCCAACATATCATCTAGAGCTTGCAGCAGTGGTTTTTTCCCTAAAGATGTGGAGACATTATCTTTACAGAACCAAATGCAAACTATTTACAGATCATAAGAGCCTTCAGTATCTCCTTACGCAGAAGGAACTAAATATGAGGCAGAGACGATGGTTGGAACTACTCAAGGACTACGATTGTGAGATACTTTACCACCCTAGTAAAGCAAACATTGTAGCCGATGCATCTAGTAGAATGGTGAATCCTGAATGGAAAAGAGCTAGATCATTGAAGATCGAGATGATTTCAACGATTGTAGAAAATATCAAAGAAGCTTAGGCTGGATCCTTAGCTGAAGATGAAAAGAAGGAAGAATGTTTAGGCAAGACGTTATTGTTCGAAGAGAACAATCAAGGATTGAAGTTATTCAAAAATCGTATTTGGGTGTCAAAGATGGGCAAAATATGGGATCTTCTTATGGAAGAATCTCATAAAACCATGTATTCTATACACCCAATCAGCACCAAAGTGTTTTGGATTTAAAACGATATTACTGGTGGCTGACTGTGAAGGTCGATGTAGCAACTTATGTGGTTGAATGTGTGACTTGTGCAAGAGTAAAATCACAACATCAGAAGCCATATGGAGACTTGGAACCTCTACCAGCACCCATAGGTAAGTGGTATGATATTATCATGGATTTCATAACCAAGTTGCCTAAGATGAAGAAGAGCCATGACATGATTTGGGTTGTAGTAGGCCGAATGACAAAGAGTGCGCATTTCGTAGCCGTACGAGAAAAAATGATCTATGGAGAAGTTGGCAGAAACCTACGTGAAGGAGATTACAAAAATTCATGGAGTACCCTTATCGATCGTCTCAGACAGAGACAGTCGATTTACTTCTAGATTATGGAAGAGTCTTTAGAAAGAAATGGGCACGAAGTTGTGTTTGAGTACTGTCTATCATCCACAAATGGATGGACAGAGTGAAAGAAATATCCAAACTTTGGAGGATATGTTGCAGGCATGTGGTTTAGAATCACTGGTAGCTGGGATGATCACCTACCATTAGCAAAATTCGCCTACAACAATAGTTATCACTCAAGCATAAAGATGCCTCCTTATGAAACATTGTATAGAAGGAAGTATCGTTCATCATCTTGTTGGATAGAAGCAGGAGAGAAGCACTTTGTAGGTTCTGAAATGGTTCAACGGACCACTGATAAAGTAAAGATCATTCGAGAAAGAATGTTAGTTGTTCAAAGTTGTCAGAAGAGCTATGTAGATAAGAAGCGACAACTTGTAACATTTGAGATCAGCGATTAAGTGCTACTTAAGGTCTCTCCATGTAAGGTACTTATCAAATTCAGAAAACATGGGAAGTTAAGTCCTCATTTTATTAGTCCATTCAAATTACTTCAGAAGATAGGGAAACAGGCTTACAAGCTTGAATTACCGCCAGAACTGGAAGTTATTCATAATAGCAAGTAAGATTTAATTCATCCTTTATTATCATTAAGGCCTTAGATGGTTCTTACCAGTTTGTATCTCAACTTTGAAACCTTCAACAAGATTTCACAATTATGCTTTACCACAAAAAATATAATTAAAACTACTATAGTTGTTAATAAAGTTGATTTGGTATCTTGTGCTTAATCTTAGACATTCATCATAAAGGAAGTCATACACCAAGGTGTATAATTCCTTAATTATTTTCTCTACATCTTAGTGAAAATATCATTAGGAATCCTTTTCATATAAATAAGGTTCACATATGTCAAATAAACTACATTATTTGTCTTTAAATATCCCTTTCTTGAAGTTGGAATATGTGAATGCCATTTATATAATAAAGATAGCAATGTCAAAGATGAGTTTGACTTAAAGCAAGTTTAAGTCAAAAGTGTTTGCATATAGAACTTCGTTTTATTTATAAAATGTTGATATTTACTTCATAATTCTATTAAGAGATCTAGTCTCATAAATAGAAGTTAATCATTTCAGAATATGAATATCATTGTTATGAAAAACGATTAATTAAATGATCAATCATTTGAATAAAATAACTGAGACATAAATTTAGACATGCTAAATTAAATCATACATTGTTCCAAAACAAATATTGTTTTACATTACAAGTAATTTATGTTCTAAGCATAAATAATAAACTAAACTCCGAGAATGTAGTTCCAATTAACCATGAAGTGTTTTTTTGTTTACATAAATGCATGTATGCATATACAAAATGCTTATGTGCATATTTGTATTTTGCAAGTGCATATATTTGAAAACTGTATCATAACCTCACTTCAGTTTTGTAAATCTATGCATATATTTGAAAACCATAAGGTTCATTTTTTTAATATCTTTTAATGTTTTAATTGGGTTTTGTTGGTTAAAAACTTAGGATGTATTTGAAGATTATGAGAGCAAGAGATATAAGAAGCTGATCACGTCCATTGATGCCCACCCAAGCAAAGCAGTACAAACAATATTGAAATCTCCTCATTCACATATTCTTTAAGAATACAACAACATTCTTGAAGAATAGAATGTAGAGGAATGGACTTGCACACCACGCATGTACAAAACAAGAATGTTTCATGTGTTTGTATTTGTAAGTCCCCAAATCTGGAACCAACTAGTGATCAAACACATAATCAAGCTGTAATCAATAAGGATAAGAAGGAGTAGAAGCAAGATCAATCCAACAATGCATACGTTCTATTAGGGTCGTAAACGTCTGGTACACTTGGATAACACACACATGCAACTGTCGTACATCTGACACATCTGACACGCTATTTATAAGATACCAAGACCGAGAACACGTTCACGGCCGTAAATGATGGGTTTCGAGCAATACATCATTCCTATGGTGTACATGCAAACCCTAATAGCTTTTGGATCTAGTTTGTCTAATGAACATGCAATTGAATATCCAAAGCTATAAACCCTAGATCTATCATATAAGAACTGAAATAAGGGTTTAGTAATTACCTTTGATTGTTATATAGTAATAACAATCAATTCCTTGCTTTGATTTGCTTCAGAAAGCTTAGTGCCTCAAGTGTTGCACCTCTAATGGAGTCACAAACACCACTAAGCAATTGGATGAAGGAGAGAAGAGAGGGGAGGCACCAAAAACGGCTGGAAACCCTAATCCAAGTGTTCACCACGTTTTTGGGGCCATAAGGGTTCCTTATATATGCTGGCTATTAGGGTTTACAGCTAGGAAACCCTAATCTGACTGCTTAAGCCCTAAGCAGCCCATGGACCCCTTCAGGAACATGCCTTGGACGATTTCTAATGGGCTTCCCCATAGAAGTCGTCCAACCTATTATTCCAAGGTGATCCATAGCCCAATTGCAATTATCCTATAATTACAATTCCAGTCCCCTAAGTTTAATTAATCTCTTTTAGTATCAAAATTAATTCTGAATTAATTCTTGACTAATATTAATTAAACAATATGATTTCTCCTTTAATATATTATTCTTATAATATATTAATAAATCATAATTAAACCTTTCTCTCCTTAATTCATCCTACATATTGCTATGGTGAAGGCAACCCAAAAGGACCATGCTCATAATCGGGTCAAGTACATACCAAAATAGTTATGGACTTAGACACTAATCCAACAGTAAACAAGTTCACGGCCGTGAACACCCATACAGCCGCAAACACACAACCGCACACCCAAACCTTACATGACCAAAACCCAATTCAGACCTATACAGATTGATGTCTAGCTCAAATCAACAAAATATGACCTAACGATCTCCTCCTTGGTTTGAGGCTAGCATAAGTTCGGTCTTTTTTCTACGATCATCACATCAGACCTTCCCATCGCACCCAACCACATCTTCTTCTCGATAATCTCCGCAATCATGCTTGTAAATTCTTTCACAACAACTTCAAAGATCTCATTCTTGCATACAATTTGATGGAGAGCCAAGGTGTGAATATCCCATTCACCAAACTGCAGCAAATCCTTCTTATCAACAATGCGAAAGACACCATCTGGAAATTTGATGATAGCGGAGGCTGTGGCCTCATCGTAAACCCAGTATTCCATATTGTTAAGAGATCCATCACAAAAATTCTTAACAATAGGAATTTGTGTCATCTGTTTAGTAGCAGGCCACATCACATACTTGAGGGTCTTGTTGGTCTTAGGATCAAGAAGACCTTTGACACTCTTCACGAAGGATTCGGCAGTTCTCATCCCATCAAATTTCCTCTTAACTTGATTCTCCAAGAAAAGTTTGAAATCAGTTCCGCGAGGATCATTGGTTGGGTTGGAGAATGGAGCTTCAGAAAGCTCAGTGAGGTCCACCTTCGTCCAAGAGGAAAAATCATTCTTGTGCTCGTAATATTCCACATTTCCGCTCTTTCTCTTCACTAGCCAGGAATTTATTCTTTCTTGAAAACCCCACATAAGAATTTCTGACTGGTCGCCATATTTGTCTCTGAATCGCTTCTTTCTAATCTCAGTTACATTCAGTTGAGGTTGATCTCCACGTACATTTTTGTCGGATTTTTCATGAAGAGCAAACCTCCCTTTCGTTGAGCAGTAACTTGTCTTGGACCTTGCTTCAGAGTTATCCTTGGATGAGCTTGGGTTGGTTCGGTCTCAAAGCGATCAACGATGCTTGTGGTTCTGGCTGGTGGATCTGGTTGAGATGTATTGGCAGGAGCACTTTGAGAGGTCTCGATTGCTCCAAGGTTGAGCTGTAGAGTAGAAATTTGTTTTGATTTTAGCGAATTTTCTTCCTCAAGCTCGGAAACTCGAATGTCGAGATTTCCAATCAAAACGTCCTTCTCTATAAGTTTTTGATTCAAGACAACAATCTCCTCATTGAGCTCAGAATCTGATGGATCCGCTCCCCCCGAACTCCCTTCACCAATAGATATTCCTTTGCCACGAGGTAAAGGATCTGAATCTTGTTGAGCAAGAAACCTGGCAAGCCTCACGGAGGCAGCATCATGTGCAGATTGTGGAGGAGAAGAACCCCCAGGAGCAGAAGAACTCCCGGCTTCAAACGAGGATGTAACATTACTTGGTCCTTCTTGGGTCGATTGAGTTGGTGTAGCAGCTGTGGAGGGTTGTTGGACTGGTGGTGCTTGTTCCCTGATAAGCACTCCCGGCCTCGGATTGACTCTTCTTCTTTTCAGAGGAGACTGGGAGGCTTGTGTCATAATGAGATCACTTTCAGATGGCAAAGAAGTTGGAGTAACAACTGTAAGGGGAGGAATCCTTGTAGTTGAACCCGTTATATCTGTAGTTTCGGCCATCTGATCAGAAATAGGAGGCTTCACTTTAAGAACATCATCAACTCCCTCTATCTTCGTTGCAGTTTGTGCAACATCATTGACATTGTCAAAGAAAGCATCGAGGTCTTCACTGCTTAGCCTTATATCATGACTTTGCTCAAGACCGAAGAATAAGTCATCATTATCATAACCAGAAAGATCACCACCAATATCCATATTCTCTTCATCATCATCATCATCTTCTACATTAACCATTGGTACATGTTCCTCGGCAATGATTTCAACTGGAGGAAAACGCTCATCTTCATGTTCGGAAGCAGTAATCACCTCATCTTCAGTTTCTTCATGAGCTGAGGAGCTTTCAGTCTCAGACGCATCACTGACTTCTGCGAATTGGCCAAATTTCACCAATGGATATTTCCCTTGGAACATGAACTTTCCTTTTCGATTCTGCTTCATGAGACCAAAAGTGTTAGAACCAAGGGACTTCACATCTAGGGTTTCTTCTTTTCTTTCAAGTTCTGGATATTTGCTGTTGAATATCATTTGTAGAAACCTCGGAAACATGAGAAATTTATCCTTCCTCTTCCCTTCCACATTGCCTATCATTTCGTTCAGGATGTATTTTGAGAAGTTGAAATCGAGACCCGTAGCGAGAGCAGTAATGGCACCCGTGTTGAGTAGAGAGATCTCGTCAGCATCGACTCTCCTTCCTGAGATGCAGCTCACGAACACATGAACAAGGAACCTCCAATAGGGTGGCAACAGCTTCTTAATTGTAGGAGTAAACACTCCCTCATAGACCATTCGTTTAATGATTTCCTCTATTTGTTCAATGAAGATTTCTGTTGGAAACCCTGGCTGGTCATTGATCTGTAACACTTCATGGATGGTTTGCTCATTCACTATGATCTTCTTTCCATTAACGGCTGATTCAACAGAGTCTGTACTATCTTCTCTTTTGTACACAACAGCTTTGTTCCAGAATTGCTTCACAAGATCTTGATAAATGATTGGACTTGATGTGAAGGCATAAGCGAGGCAACATCTCTTGAGTCCATGAATCATGGACTTGAAATCATTGTGTGCAGCTGGTGGATCCAACAAGAAGGCTGCAATGTTGTGATTGTCTGAAAACCTCAATTCTGCCATTTTGATCTGCACCAACCGAGCCAAGTGAGAAAACAAATGATTTATTCAATTAAAAGCTAAGTTTTCTCAATTATCAATTAGTTAGGCTTTAATTTTGAATTTAATTGAATAAAGAATGTGTGTATGTCCAAAAGAGGGTTCACGACCGCAAACAGGTTCACGACCGTAAACGCTTCATCGGCCGTGAACACTTCAACAGTGCCGAAAAACATTTTTGCTTTAATAAACCCTCAAAACACAATCGATTTGAACGATAAGCAACTGTCTGGGGTTCGCCTTTCATGTACCTACAAGATTTAGAGGTCAATTTCAGATAATAATAACAATCAAGATGATGAATCGAAGATTTAGACCGTGAACAGTTGAGAGGATTTGAGTTCGCGTTTACGGCCGTAAACAGAAAATGAGGGTGAAGAGTGTTTACAGTCGGAAACCAACTTATTTATACCTTGGGTCATCTCGGCCCATGTTCATGGGCTGCAAACCCAATAAGCTTCAAACCCAAACCCAATACATCCAAATTTTTCAAAAATAAAACATTTTGAAGACTTAAATTAAAATTAAATTTAAAATTAAAATAAAATAAAATTCTAAAAATTTAAACTAAATTAATTTTTTTTTAATTTCGATTTTTAGAAAAATAAAAAATAAAAATAAAATTGTATAACACTAATTCCTCCTTCATCATTGTTGATATTATTTTTGTGATTTTGGGATCAAAGTTTTTAGACAGCCTTAATCTATTTTTCGGTACCTCCACCTTTATGAATAGATATGGTCAATCGCCGGTATTGTGGTCCACTTAAGCACGAAAAATTGTGACAAATTTGGACATGCTACAAGTGACAAGACATTTTACCCTATGTACCTAAATAATATTCTTAAAGGACCATTCTGCTGACGACGACCAAGGATATTGTTGTCCACCTAAATTTAGCAGCGAGATCTACAGACAACCTATTAAATGTTTAATTTTAGATGTACTAGAACATGTTTCCCGCTTCCTGATATACCCCAATAATCAAGGACTTCCAAAATACTCCTTACTTTAGATGAGCAGACAATTATTATGAGAGAAGTCAGATTTAGAATGCATATGTTGTACACCCAAGTTGGATCTCTTCCAATCACGCAGAGGGATTAACATATGACTAACTAGAGTTAGAGGGGTTGAGAAGTAGAATGGTGCATATGTTGTGTACCAGGTCGAATCTCTTCCAATCACGCAAAGGAGACAGCATATGGCTAACAGATAGAAAGAATTGCATAGATAAGAAGATGCAGAGAGATAGAATTGCATATGTTGCAGTCCAGGTCGGATCTTTCGATTACGCAGAGGAGGCAACATATGACTAACAGAAAGAAAGCAATAAAATAACCTTCTACAGATCTACTTTATCGGAATTCCCCAGTCGCCCCGTCAGTACCGGAATTAAGGACATGAGTCCGTACATCGAGGAAAAGTTAAGCCACAGTTCTAGATACAGATTATTTAGTGTATCCCGCAAGTTCCCATGAATATATCACTGCTCAATCTACCCGAGCGTCGTATTGTCAGACCAAACGGGACTATCTAAGTCAATGACTGTCAAGTCTTTTCTTAGTCCAACTATGCCTAGTCCAGTCCATATAATCTTTCGTGCCTACCAGCACATTGAACACAGAGCCTAGGCAGTTCATCATTGGTACCTTACACAAATGAAAATTGTCTGTTATCACTTGTTGATATCACTTCTCAACACATCACCTACAGACAAACTATCATGAGATACTATTTTTGGATTTTTCATATTTTCTGAAAAAAAATAAAACAGAAATAACACTATTTTTGGATTTTTGATTTTCTAATTTTTGTTTTGTTTTGATTTGTCCCCCTAAATTTGTGCATAGGAGAGAAAAGAAAGTAAATGCACAAATTTAAACTACCTAAAACAAAAACTAATCTTCAAAACGTATAATTTTTAGAAAGCCCACAAGCACATCGAATCGAGCTTTGTTAAACGGTTTAGTGAATAGATCTGCCACATTATTATCAGTGTGAATTTGTTCCAACCGGATGAGTGAACACTCATAACAATCTCTGATAAAATGAACTTTGATGTCGATGTGCTTGGTTTTGGAGTGTTGGATAGGATTTTTGACTATTTGGATTGCAGCTTCATTATCACAGAAAATTGGTGTTTCTAGAAAATTCAAACCGTAGTCCATAAGCTGATGTTGAATCCAAATCACTTGAGAGCAACATGCAGAAGCAGCAACGTATTCCACCTCCGCCGTTGAGGTTGAGACTGTTTGTTGTTTCTTGCATTGCCATGACACCAGACGGTCGCCTAAGAATTGACATCCCCCGAAAGTTGATTTCCTGTCAAGTTCACAACCTCCATAATTGTTGTCATCGAATGCATATAAATCAAAATCAGAATTTTTAGGATACCAAAGACCGAATTTTGGGCTGCCTTTGAGGTATCTAAAATTCTTTTGACTGCAATTAAATGGGAGAGTTTAGGATTAGCCTGATATCGTGCACATTAACAAACTGCGAACATGATGTCTGGTCTGCTCGCAGTTAAATACATCAGGGATCCGATCATCGATATGTACTCTGTCTGATCTACGGATTCGCCTTCAGGATCTGGAGACAACAGGGGTCGTTCAGCCATCGGCGTCAAGGCAGCTTTTGAATCTTTAAACCTGAACCTCTCAAGCATGTCTTCAATATATTTTCCTTGATGTAGAAGGATTCCGGTTGAATCTTGACATACTTGCAAACCCAAAAACATTGTTATTTCCCCCAAGAACTCATCTTGAATCTCTTCTTCATAATCGTCTCGAACTCTTTGCATAGCTTCGAGCTTGTTGACCCGAATATGATGTCGTCGACATATATCTGAACAAGAATTAGATCGCCATCCACCTGCTTGATGAAGAGCGTCTTATCGATCGTGCCTCTGGTATAACCATGCTCGAGCAAATGATCTGTGAGAGTAGCATACCAAGCTCGAGGAGCCTGATGCAACCCATACAGAGCCTTGTCTAATTTGTAGACATGATTTGGAAATTTGGAGTTGACAAAACCAGGAGATTGATCAACATAAATCTCCTCTTTCACATCTCCATATAGAAAGGCAGTCTTAACGTCCATCTGATAAACGGTGAACCCCATGTAGGAAGCATAAGCCAGGAAGATACGGATAGCTTCAAGGCGCACTACAGGAGCATACACCTTAGTGTAGTCAAGTCCTTCAATTTGCCGAAACCCGCGAACAACCAGACGGGCTTTGTTTCTCACAATTACCCCGCAATCGTCCTGCTTATTACGAAACACCCAGCGGGTATCCAAAGACTTCTTTCCTTTAGGCAGCTCAACCAGTTTCCATACCCCCAATTTCTCAAATTGATTGAGTTCCTCATGCATTGCATCAACCCAACTAGGCTCATTCAGTGTCATTTCCACGTTCTTTGGCTCTATCTGAGAGATGAAGCAAGAGTAGTGACATGTATTGACATCTCCACTCTGACTCCTTGTTTTGACTCTGTCGCCTAGTTGACCAATGACGTATTCTATTGGATGATCTCGTTGAAGTCTCGTTGGGATCTCATGGCTGATATCATTGAGTGTGACAGGAAGGTTGTTGATATTGATGAGTCTGAATCATCTGCCACAGACGATCCAGTACCGTTAGAGGTGCTTGCCACATACTCATTTGCTATTGTCTCGGGAAAGAGAAGCTCCATGAAAGATTGAGTGGCAGCGGAAGTATCTCTGGACATGAAGTCTCTTTCAGCAGGAGTAAGAGGAGTGACATCAGCATCAGGATTGATTCTTTGATTTGGAGAATCTGAAGGAGTACTTGGAACAGCTTCATCCACCGCAGGAGTCGTAGGAGGCACCGAAGGTGGTCTGTACACAATATCTTCTTCTTCGTCTTCAATCAAAACCTTCGAACCTGAACAAGAACCTGACACGCCATCTGAAAACACATTAAATGATTTAAACAAAGAAGCGTAATCAAATAACCAGTCAGGACCGACTCGGGCATCTGTCTCATTCTCCTCCAGCCAGCACACATCGAAAGATTCTACAATCTGCTTGGTTTTCTTGTTGTATACCCGATAAGCTGTGCGCGCCGCGTATCCCACAAAGTAACAATCATCGGCTTTCGAGTTGAATTTGGGGTTGGATTCGAGGTGAAGAAGAGTGCAAGGACATCCAAATATCTGGAAGTGAGCAACTGATGACTTGTGATTGTATAGAATTTCATATGGGGTCTTCATCTGGGCTTTGTTGATCTGAGACACAATTCTGGACATAGCAGGCAGTGTTGATCGCCTCTGCCCAAAAGAAGACCGGTAATTTTGAATCACAGAGCATCGTCCTTGCGGCGTCTATCAATGTACGGTTCCACCGTTCTGTAACACCGTTTTGTTGAGGTGTTCGAACGACACTATATTGACGCACTATCCCCTTTTCTGCGCAAAAATGATCCAGAACAATGTTCTTGAATTTTGTGTCATTATCTGTTCTGAGCGCTTTCACCTTCTCATTTGTTTGATTCTTAATCATCACCACAGACTTCTTGATCAAGTAAGAGATCCCACTCTTGTTGGATAGGAAGAAAACCCATGTGAACCGCGAGTAGTTATCTATCACAACCAGGCAGTATGAACTTTTGTTGATGCTGAGGACATTGACAGGAGCAAATAAATCCATGTGTAACAACTGGAGAACCTTGCTGATTGAATTAACAGCCTTGGGAAAATAGGGCTTGCGGTGATGTTTACCCTGAACACAAGCCACACATTTCTCAAAAGTGATAAAGTCTTTGACAGGAAGGCCACGCACGATCTCGTTTTTCGTAAGATGATTCAGGTTTTTGGCATTCGCATGGCCGAGACGACGATGCCAAAGCATCGCATTGTGTTCGGAGACTTTAGAGAAGAGACAAGTGACTTGTTCTGGGATATTATGATTCATGTCGATGATGTAAGCATTTCCATCTCTCTTTGATTTCACCAATATCCAATCTTCCGGGATGATGATTCCAGGTTTCAAGATAAAAACATTCTTTGTCAGTGAAGTGAGTTGAATATCCTTTGTCGCAGATCTGTGAGACACTTAACAAGCTATGCTTTAACTCAGGAGCGTAGTTGACGTTCCCAAAGCTCAGCACTCCATTTGTGACAGTTCCTCTCTGTGTGATCTTCCCTCCATCTCCTCCCGCGAAGGAAACATAGCCCCCATTAAAAGTCTGAATGTCGTGCAGTTGGGAGATGTCTCCGGTCATGTGCCTGGAACAACCGCTGTCGACATACCAGGGTCTGACGTATGACAACCGTCAAATTCTGGTCAAGTCAAAGTCAAATAAAGTCAACAAGTCAAACCGGTCAACCCAAACTAACCTTGTATAATAGAGTTTACATTTATGTTACTACTGTACAACTCGCTATTTTTAATAAGAAGTTATCACTTGAAAAATCCATATGTTGAGAATTCTCAAACCTAATCAGGGTAAGTGATGAAACTACTCGACAAAACATTATTCCATACCCCTCGAGGGCGCATAACATTCATAACGAGGCTTAACGGGATTTACGAACCTTGCGTTACAAAGTCAAACACTCAAAAAGGTCGCAAATGAAATCTCTCTCAATCTCTTTCACTCTATCTCTCTCTATCAAAAATCTCTCCCAAATCTCTCCAAGTATGTGAAATCTCTCCCAAATCTCAGTATGAGAAATCTCTCCCAAATCTCTCTAAGTATGAGAAATCTCTCCAAGTATGTGAAATCTCTCCCAAATCTCTCTAAGTATGAGAAATCTCTCCCAAATCTCTCTAAGTATGAGAAATCTCTCCAAGTATGTGAAATCTCTCCCAAATCTCTCTAAGTATGAGAAATCTCTCCGGGAATGTGAAATCTCTCCCAAATCTCTCTAAGTATGAGAAATCTCTCCCAAATCTCTCTAAGTATGAGAAATCTCTCCAAGTATGTGAAATCTCTCCTAAATCTCTCCAAGTATGTGAAATCTCTCCCAAATCTCTCTCAACTTCTTATAATCACTCGGGGCATCCCGACCCTTAATTTAGTCGAAAACCGCTCGAAAACGGAAGTTTACGCGAAAAATAGCTTAAAGGAGCCGAACCCTCTTAAGGAGCCGAAACCTCTTAAGGAGCCGAACCCTCAACCTCTTAAGGAGCCGAACCCTCTTAAGGAGCCGAAACCTCTTAGGAACCGAACCTCCCTTAAAGAACCGAAACCTCTTAGAACCGAACTCCTCTTATAGGGCCGAACTCACCTTCGGTTCAGTGCACCTTCGGTTCAGTGCACCTTCGGTCCCTCTTCTGATGGTTTCGCCTGCGAGGCTCGGACCGAACCTCTCACTCTCGGTTCTAAATGCATCAACCGAACCCTTCTCGGACCGAACCTACCTTCGGCTGTTCAGCTTCTAAGACCGAACCTCGCCTCCTGACTTCGGAATTTCCCAACTTCTTCCCGGTTTTTGACCCAATCTTCGTTTTAAGCCTGTTTTTCGTGATTTTAACACGGGATTTTCACCCAAACTCGTATTTTAACATAAGAAACCCTAAATATTTATATTTTAATTATATTTTGGGGAAATCCTTGTCCAATAATAAAATCTATTAAGTTAGATTTTGTGATAAAGTGTTGACTTTATCTAGAGTAGGACACAAGCAACCCCCCCCCCCATACCTTCATAGGACAACCCTCAGTCACTATTCCTCCCTACCTAGTGTACTATTTGTCCTTTGACACCCTCCTCCAGCAAGCCAACTTGATTAAAGGCTGAGAATTCCTTATCTCTCATCCCACTTATTACACTCTTTCTCAAGAAGAACAAACACATCTCTCTCACTTTCTCTCTCTAAAATTCGAGATTCAAAGGCTGATCTTGGGTTTTTCCTCCACATTTGGTAAGTATCTTCCTCCTACACTTAAATATTCTATTATCCTTCATCCAAATTATGGATTGCTTACACAAATATCATCATATTTGTTCATAGAACCTTCAAATCTTCAAGCATCTTCTAAGTGTTCTTGAGTTGAACACTTCTTTTCTTCATCATCCATCTACTGAAATCACTCAAGGTGAGTTCATACCCCTAAATTTTCATGTTTTCTTCAAGTTTTAGGGGGGAATACAAGTTAAAATACCAAAAACTTAACTAAACTCAAACAACAACTTTCATCAGAAAAGTTGAGTCTTATTCACGGATTGTTTTGACTATCTTAAACTTAATATCTTTCAAAAGTGTTTAATATGAAAATAGTTCAGGTTCATACCTTTAAAATGACTACTTGCACATCTCCATACGATTTTTCTACGATTTATGGTGATTTTTACAAAACTGCCTATCATTTCAAAAACGAATTCGGACCAGTCTGTGAATATGAACATTTTCATACAAGTTAGAGACTTCTAAAAATCATAATAAAAATTATGAATGAACTAGACACAATTTTTAAACTCTCAGAGTTTACAGATTTGGTTTTTGACTTCGTATGATTTTTCTATGACTTTTCTAAGACAGTGTAGAAGAATAAAACAAGTTAACAAATTACAATATCCATAACACTTTGTAACATGTTGAGCAAAGTGTAACCTTGGTGATTTTGTATTTTGCATATGTTTATCTGTTGTGATATGTTTATATAACAGAAAATACTATATAAAGTATAAGGTCCTTTGAAATTACAAATAATGCATGATGAAATATAACAAGTATAGTTATGCATCGGTTAGGCTATTACATACACATGAAGGGTCTCACCACAATACTATCGGATTTTCAACTACTACACTATAAACTATAATAGGTATGGTTTAGGAAAATTCACATCACTAATTTGGTACACAAAAGGGGGATTTCACCCCCACCACAGAAAAAGGTTCTTACTCATACACTACACGTAAACTTGTTAACGTAAGTTGTGAGACAATGCTCCAAATGTACTCTTAGAGTATGGGTTAGAAATACTTGTAAGTTATAACCAGAATCTCTTGTAGGGAGAGCGTGATAATTGTGTATAGATCTATATTCGAATTGACACCCCACACCTTGTTGCTAGCTACAGCGGGACCTGCAGGTCTATGGGTGACAACAGTCATAACAAATTTTAACGTTTGAAAAACGTTGTAACAGGTCATCCGGTTGTAGTATGGTTATAGCGACTCACATAGGGAGTTAACATCACTTAAAGTTTACGGGAAATTCTACTTTAAAAGGGAAAACAAAAAGGGGTTTTATATATTTAAAACTGCATTTCTCATTTAAATTACGAACACACACTCATGCATTCGGTCTTTGGATTTAAGACTACATAAACTTTTATAAGGAAAAATATTGGATTTTTCTTGTGTATACATTACATTTTACCAATAAAGGTTTCTCCAACATTTCATCCAAAAGCTTATGAACTCACCAACTTAATTGTTGACACACTTTCAAAACTACTTGTATTCTCAGGAAACCCGTGAAATAGGTAATCAACTGCTTTTGAGGATGGGACGCGAGACGTCAAATTATACATTTTTGTCATCATAATGTAATTGATTTTGAAACATGTAAACTCATACTATGGTGTAACTTTTTCAATTATATTTATGAAGTTGTATTTACTATGCGCACTATTATATTCGTTGTTGTGATACTATACATGAAGTCCTCCACCCCTGAACGTTTCCGCCATCCTTGGTTTGGGGGTGTGACATGACGACATTCTTCTGCAGCTGTTCCTGCACAATGCGTAGGATTAATTAGATTTAGGAACCCAGGTCATAACAACACTGCGTTTTCCCTTGTTAACAACAGATTTTCCTTTTTCAATTTTTGAATTTGTTTCATTACCAGATGCACTTTCAGAAGATTGAGATGATTGGACATTTAGATTCTTAGGCACCCATTGGTAGTTAGGTTTAGAAACTTTTACAGGTGATTTTGAAACGTTTTTCTTTGAATTTGATCGTTTGGGTTTCCGTCTAAAACTAGCCGAAGACCCAGACGAAGCCTTTGAAAAACCCGATCTTGGCTTAGCCATGTTCGGATTCGTAAAAGTTCTTGTTTTATTTTCATTGAAAACCTGTTTATTCTTTTTAAGATCAGCCCGTTTTCTGTCTTTTTTTACATTCCAATCATCATCACAAGGACGAGATCTCGAGGATTTTCTAATGAGAGACCTTCCTCGAGACTCATTCTCGCTTCTGTGTGCATAGAAAGGTACAAATACCCGATTTGGACAATTTCGTGCAATATGACCAGCAGTACCACAGTTAAAACATGTCTGCTTCTTAGTATAAAAATTGGTACCACCTTTTTCTGGTTTAGTGGTTTTATTGACTCCCTTATTTTTCCCGCATGTGCATGTGCAAGAATCAGACTGTGTAACATGTGTAGGTGGAGTGTGTGTGCTAGTAACAGAAACATCAGCCTTATCAGACACATCATCACTCTTATCATAATCATCAGAAATCAACACATCAGTTTTAGAGTTAGAAACACAAGCATCATTGTTTTGAACAAAAACATCAGATTTTGAAACACTATTATTATCAGACACACTCTCTTCTGAAGCCTGCTTGCCTTGACTTACAGGAGAATCTGCATAGGAAATAGAAATTTTAGTATCCTTTTCCCTAGCACTACTCTCCATCACAGGTATAGCAGGTTTGCCATACACAAGATGTTCTTCTCTGTCCATCTCTTCCTGAGTCATAGGGATAGCAATGTAATTGTGATTAAAAGGAGGAGGGACACTCTCATACCCTAGACCTACCTGCTTCTTATCTTTCCATTTCATTTGTTTTTCTAATATGGTTGCAACTCTCTCACTTGACACATCAAACTTTTTGAAATTAAAATCAGCATTTTTAAATCGGATTTTTAATGTGTCAAGCTCGTCAGTCACAAGGGCAAGTTGTTTCTCGATAAAATTGTAGTTCTCACACTTATTGCTATAATCTTCCTGTAGTTTCCTAAAGTCCTGAGTCTTGATCTCTAATTGTTCTTTTAGAGGTCTTTGGCACTTCCTAAGGGTATAACCTTCGTACTTAAGGTCCTCGTTCTCTCTACGCAATAATTCGATTTGTTCACGTAAAAATTTAATAGTATCAATGCATGTTTGAGAACAAGAAATTTGACCGACCTCATTTTTCTCAGGCTCAGGGGTAGTGGATACCATGAAGGCAAACTGTAACTCCATCATCTTTTCTTTAGGATCCTCTTCAACATTCTTCTCAGGGATTTCACTTATCTGGGCCAAATGAGCATTCTCTGATCCAAAAAGGTTCAGTGCTTGAATTTGATCCTCCCAGCCAAATGACTGAGCTACCACTGCTAGATTTGCAGTCTCGTTGTTAGTAGCAGCTCCCTTGTTATTTCCAACCGACACCATTGTCCTTTCATGATTTACTCTTCTATCAGGCTTCGGACAGTCACGAGCAAAGTGACCAGGCTCGTGACAGTTAAAGCATCTCAGCTTTCCTTTTTCAAATCCAACCTTCTACTCTTTGTTCATTCCCCAGTTATTTTTTCCTGTTTTCTTGGCAAATTGTTTGGCCTTAAACACTGCCATGGCAATCTGCCAGGTAATATCTATTTCCTCAACATCTTCAGGATGAATCTGGTCAAGGTCAGTAAAAGAGATTTGGGGAGGCAAATCTCCAGCTACGAAGGCATTGTAGCAGTTTACAAGACCAGTTGCTAGGGCCATGTTCTCTTCGACTTCTTTGGGAGCAGAGGTGGTAACAGGAGCCTTTGAGGATGAAGCAGCATATGGATAAGGCATGGATGGTGGAACAACATGGGATGATGGTTGTGAAACAACAAAAGCTTGATTTTGTGGAGTGGTAAAGGATGAAAAGGCATTGTTTGAAGAAATCCCTAGATTTGCAGTCGAATAGGAATTCACATGGTTAATTTCCCTTTGCTTGTCATCAAGATCACAGGCTTTAATGATTGCCATTGTTTCCGCAAGACTGAGTCTGTTCAGATCCTTTGTCTTCTTGATAACTGATACATTCATGTCCCATGACTTTGGGAGAGAGTTAAGTAGCTTCTTATTAATTTCTGATCGTGGCACTGAAATTCCGGCAGAACTCATTTCAGTGGTAAGAGTAATAAAATGTTGTAGTTGAGCCTCCAATGATTCTCCAAGAATGTGATTGAACATATTGAACTTGTATCTGAGCATGTCCTGACGGCTTTGATTCATATCTTCATTTCCCTCATACACTTCAATTAATGCTTCTCACAAAGCTTTGGCTGAGTCATACTCATGAAATCCTTGTGCAATTTCCGAAGATAAGGCCATTGTAAGTGTTGCGAGAGCCTTTTCTTGCTCTTCAATTTTTTCGAAATCCACATCTGTGTAATTTGTAAAATATTTGTTGATAATGGTTCTATTTGCAAGAGTGGTAGTGATTCTAACTGGACCCTTCAGAATACTGCGCCAAATTTTGAAATCCTTCATTTTGATGTACTTCTCCATTCTGTACTTCCATTCTGGGAAACCCTTAGCTAACAGAAGACGTGGAATTCTTGTGGTAGTTCCCATAATTGAGTCCAACTCATGATGAATGGTCAAGTTTTGTGAATCCATTTTTTTAATTTTTCTTAATTTGAATGAAAAACAAGACTTAAAAGAAAATGTAACCGAAAACGAAAAGGGTTCTAAAACCAAGAGGGGTTCACGGCCGCAAAGAGTTCACGGCTGTACACATGAGATGGTTCACGGTCAATGAATTCACGGTCAACGAATGGTTCACAGTCAACAAATGGTTCACGGTCAAATGAGTGATTCACGGTCAATAGAGATGAGTGGTTCACGGCCGTACACACTGTTCACGGTCGTAAACAATTCAACAGATGAAACCGTAAACACCAAGATTTTGACGAAAACAGATGATTTTGAGCAGATTTCGATTCCTTTGGCCTTGAATTCACGATGAAATGCAGAAACCCAGCAACCAATCTTGAAATAATCACAAAAATGAAGAAATCTCCAACCGTAAACTCCACTTGAACAAATTTGACACTAGATTGGCTCTGATACCAATTGTAAGTCCCCAAATCTGGAACCAACTAGTGATCAAACACACAATCAAGCTGTAATCAATAAGGATAAGAAGGAGTAGAAGCAAGATCAATCCAACAATGCACACGTTCTATTAGGGCCGTAAACGTCTGGTACACTTGGATAACACACACATGCAACTGTCGTACATCTGACACGCTATTTATAAGGGACCAAGACCGAGAACACGTTCACGACCGTGAACACCCATACAGCCGCAAACACACAACCGCACACCCAAACCTTACATGACCAAAACCCTATTCAGACCTATACAGATTGATGCCTAGCTCAAACCAACAAAATATGACCTAACAGTATTTTTTCATGTATTATTCCTAAAGCATGTCTTATATTCTTTCAAGAATATTAAATAATTCTTCAAAAATGTAAGTTATAAATTTATAATTTATGTCTTATTCTTTAAGAATTTCATTTATACACTTATCATTCTCGTCCTATTCTTCCATTCTTATAGAATGTTTATTTATTTCAAGAATGTTGTTTTTTTATTGAAACACAAATAATCTATATTCTTCAAAAATGCTATCTACAATGGAAATATATTATTATTGTAATTCTGCAAGAATATTTGATTCTTTGTTAATTTAAACCAATTATTAATCTTTATTCCCCTAAAAAAATCAAGTTAAAGTGTAGGATAAAACACTAAATTCTTCAAGAATGCTCTTTGCAATTGAAATTGATTAAAAGTCAAATAAACATTAAAATGAATACGTGATAAAAAACCAGTCAAACAAATATCCTTAAAATCCGCCCTTACTTGATTTGCTTAAAACTAAAATGTCCGATTTTACCCTTCTTGTGTCTTCAATAAAAAAATGTAATTATTTTTTTTCATTTAATTATCATCATGTCATTGTTGATCATAACCATCCATTCTTTTAATCTAATGGTTAAAGTTTAGTCATACATTCATACAATACTTATGATTCATATTTGATCATAACCCTATATATATATATATATATATATATATATATATATATGTACCAAGTAGTACTTTTATGAAATGAGAGCTTCAGCTTTACGTAGGGAAATTATAGGTATCAAGCAACAAAAAAATGAAGCCTTGCATACTTACTGAGAGCGGTTCCAGAAGTTGTGCTCTAGATGTCTAACACATGGGATTTTAGAATACCAATTGCTGCAGTAATTTTGTGAAGTACTGTCACCTTAGGAGAGAAGATTACTCAACGCATCGAGTGTGGGATCAATAGCTGACAAGACTCCTACTAAAATCAGAGCTCTCATAAAAAAAACATGGCAGAAGAGTCCAAGCATACAACTCAAGAAGAAGAATGGTACATCGATGCACCAAGAGGAGTGAAAGAAATTTCCACTAAGTGAATTAGCAAACTAAGTGTGTTTTCAATAGTTCTAAAGTTTCACAAATTAGTGACACCACATGTATAGGAGTTATAAGCAGACAAAACTTTGAACTTGCCCCTGTATTATGATAAAAAGTTAAAGGCACTATAAAGATGAAAAAAGAGAAGAATTGTTTTTCATGAATATGACCCTAAAAATCTAAATGAAAATATAAAATCAAATAAGAAATTCAAAATCTTTTGTGCTTTTTATATTTTTGTATATTTTTTTTTTGTTTTTTATGATTATTTTTTATGTAATTCAATTAATGAAAACATTTTTGTTTTGTTTTTTATGTAAATTTATTAAATGCAATAAAATTCACCCATTCCCAAGCTTAAAATGATGTATCGTCATTGATGCTTGGAGAGAGAGCAGGTTAAACTACTGAGGAGGATTTTGAGGCATTACTTGAAGATTCAACAACTCTAACACATTTGGGATTAGTCCTAGTGGTGCTCTACGAGATGAAGTGGCCATTTAGAAGTGTTAAAATTTGACTTTTAAGGACAAAACACAACCAAATTAAGGGATTAACAACTAGGGATGAGCAGTTTTTACCAAATCATGATCTCATACCGATAATGACCCGTAACGAATTAAAAAATATGGGACAATACTAGGTACTCCAAAATCATGAAATTCCGAATTTGGTACCGTCGGTACGGGTACTAGTACCAAAAACCGATTCCATTTCCAGTACTGGTACCGGTAACGTTAATTCGGTACGGTGCTCGGGATTGACTTTCGATCAAATTCGGTATTCGGGAAATCGGGAACTGTACCAGTCAGTACCGGTTCCGTCACACGCTCATCCTAATTAATAGCATCAAACATTCAATAACACACAAAACATTCAAAAATTTGAGCTTTTATGAACAATGCAAGGTAAGTAGAATCGGGAAGAGAATGCCCGATTTTTGTAGTTTCCACTCCAAATTGGTGCTTGAAATTACTTCCTTTATGCTTCCCCAAACTTAAGTTTTACAAAAAAAAAAAAACGAAAATACCCCCGAGTTTCATCTCAAGTAGCTGCCCTTGTTTTAAGTCGTTGGCTCGACATGGACCTACATTGTATGTCAGTTATGGTATTTTGGGTCCTCCACTTCCTCATTGATCTTGAACTTTTTAGAAGGTTTCTCCATTGTATCCTTTTGAAGATTCATTTCTAGAACTAAGGATAACACATCGAGATTAGACAAATTAAAACATTCTTCGGTTAATGGCTCAATGACATCTACAAAGTTCAAGAATGAAACATCACTTGGATATCGCATAACATAATAAATATTAAAATTAATCATCTCTCCATCAAATTCCATGGACAATAAATCAATTTTTGTTTTTGCTGTTTTAAAAAGGGTCTTCCTAAAAGGATTGAACTTGAACTTGGTGCATCATCATCATCCATGTCTATAACATAAAAATTTGCTGGAAATACTAGTTCATTCACTTGAACTAACACATCTTCTAGTACACATTTTGGATGTACTAAAGAACGGTCAACCAATTAGATGATCACCCCGGTCTTCTTCAATGTGCCAATGTTTAAAGTTTAGAAAATGGAATAAGACAAAACATTGATAGAAGCTCCCAGGTCTAGCATAGCTCGTGAAACATAATGTAATGCCCGCAGATTCGGATTAGTCAATTTAGAGACAATAAGCGTCAAAAATGACTTTTTCATAGAATATTATTTAGAATAAATAATCTGAACTAAGTTATAGTATATGTCAAAAGGGTTTCGTACATATAAAGAATGTTGAAATCCGAGTTATAACGAATAAGTTATGACCTGTCGAAGTTTTACGGCAAAACCGGCACGACACCGGGAATCGTAAAAATTGAGTTTGCGATAAAATACTTGTTATCCTTAGATATCTAAACAAAATTCGTAGTATATGTTAAACTGAGAACGTACATAAAAAGAATGTCCAAGTCTGACTTCGTATGAGGAAGTTATGATTTTTCTAAGATTTAGCATAGAGTGCATAACCCGGAAATCAAATTTTAGATAGATCGTTTTTAGCTGACACAACCTAAATGAGAATTGAAGATCTCATTAACAGGAGCTCAACGATATAAAGACAGTCGAAAACGGACGTCGGATGAAAAAGTTATGAATTTTTAACGGATTTTAACTGTCTAAGTCTGTTAAAATATAACTTTAAAAATAAATTCAAAATTAGCTGACGAAGTCTAACGAAAGTTGTAGATCCCGTCGATACCTACGCGTGGATATAAAGAACGTAAAAAACGGAGCTTGTATGCAAAAGTTATGGATTTTAGAAGATAATTAGTTTTTGGAGTAACCAGTGAGCGACACGTGGCGCGATCTGAGCCACTGCTTCCTCACCACGGCTTGGCACCAGATGATGACACCTGGCAACGAACACCCAACGTTCAGCAAGGGAACGCCCCACGTTCGAACCAGACTCAACCTATAAGTAGAGGCGCAAATCACCCCAAAAACTCACACGTTTCCCATTCTTTCTCTCTCAAACACCCCTCTTAGCCCCTCCCAACCCCTAGTACTTCCCAAGTGCTAAGAGGAGAGTCCCAGAGCACCAGAAGGCTCTGAGAAGAAGAGCTTTCGGCTCAGAAGTTCTGCCCTCGCAGAGCTCGGTTCCTAGCCAAACCTCCTAGTAAGTGAGTTATGTTTACCTTACTTTAAGTATAACTTATGTTTAAGTTCAATATCGTTATTATGAACTTATAAACAATAAATATATTATAAAATTTAATATACATAGTGTTATTATAATATCTTTTAACTACTCGTGGTACGGGGAATCTCGTTTGAAGGGTCACATAGGGTTGTTGGATTTCAGAAGTGCTATAATGCCAAAATGGTCATGCCCTCCGGTGTTTCATGTCTGGCCCCTGTCTGTACATAGTAGTTGAAAAGTATTGTTTAACACTTATAAAACAATAGCGCTCGTAGAACTTGAGTTAATTAGTCGTAATAAATATTAGACTAAAACTTAGCAATAATAATGCTAGGTTTCGTCGAAGAAAAAGACGATTGTTAGAAGCGAAGCGTTGTCCGAATTTCGAGTCATCACTTTAACAAGTGAGTGCATAGTTACTTTCATCTTATACATAGATATGAAGTATTTAATATAAATTACGTGCTATGTGTGCATATTATCTGTGTGATATCTATGATGGATGAACAAAATATACATGTTTTATTTGATTTAAACTGTATACGTATGTTATACCTATAATTATGATGGGTAAAGATGGGTAGATGAAAGATGATATAGATAAAGAGAGGTGAAAGATGATATAGATGATGAGAGGTGAAAGATGATGAAAATCCTTGACCTTAATGATGAGAAGCCTTGACCCAAGCGATGACCCAGTCATCTAGCAAAGTATAAATGACAACCACGGACTATTGTAGACAGTCCAATGGAATGCTAGCAGGCTCGCAACCTGTAGGTGTTGTAAACGACGTGTTCACCAGATGTACTTTAAAAACCCTAGTAGCTATGAACTTAGTGCATTACAAATAAACGTTGGCAGCTATGGACTTAGTGCCTTACAAATAAACATTAGTGCCCTATAGATGAACATTGGCAACTATGAACTTAGTGCCTAATAGATAACATCGGCAACTATGGACTTAGTGCTTATTATATAAACCCGGGCAGCGATGGACTTCGTGCCTATTCCATAGGACAATCCTTAGGAATAAATATTGAGGAATAGATGATTCTTTGGGAAGATACTTAAGAAGATAATGGGGATGGGTAATCAGGTTAATTGTTTGTAGATGAAACATAATAAATTTATTATTGTGGGTTGAAAACCCTATGTACTCACCAGGTTTCCCAACCTGACCCACTCAGTTTATTTGTATCACAAGTGTCAATACGAAGATACACTACACTGAGAGATTAAAGGAGATGTAAACCATTAGTGTAAATGAATGTAAGGTCTGTTTATGCTTATGTTTTTGTATTAACGATGACATCCCAATGTTTTAATATAAAAAAATACATTTCTTCGGGAAATGATTTGATAATAACTTTATCATGTTTTTCTGGGAACAAATTCCGCAATACGATTCTTCAAAAAGAATACCTTGATTTTAAAATAAGCATAAATAAATTTTTTAAAATGACCATGAATTTAGGGATGTCACACATAAAGGTTACCCAACTTGCAAGGAACCGTGACAACACACAGATCCTTACATTTTTGAGGTAATATTTTATGTAGCATTGCAGAAACATTCTCACTTACTTTGACAGTTTCATTCCCTTTAACTTTTTCTTAGATGTGAATACTTCCTTAAGGAAATTAGCATACCTAGGAACTTGTTTGATGTCATCAATGAGAAGAATATTTACCTCAACCTTTCTGAACATCTCCATGATTTCGTTATCTTCCCTCTCATGCTTTGATTTGCTCAATCTTGTAGGAAAAAAGAGGTGTAACCTTCACTTAAATGGGTATTGGCTTTGAAGGTGCTTTTGACTTCTTATCTTCTTTCTCTAACTCCATCTCTTCATCTCCCTCAACCATGCTTGGACCTTTAAATTTTTTTTCCATTCCTCAAAGTGATGGCACGTGCATTATGCTTTGGATTCTTCTTAGTCTATGCGGGTAGTTTGCCTTGTGACTATAATTTACTCACAGAAGTGGAGAGTTAAGTCATTTGTTGCTCTAAATTTTTAATACTTACTGTGGTTTCATTTTGAAACGATTGGATACTGGTGACTAAACTCTTGACATTGTCTTCCAAATATATTCCTGAACCGCATGAGTTACTTCCTTGTTGCATGTTTTGAGGATGAAATCAAGATTGTTGAGGAGGTTGATGGGGCTGGAAATTTGGTTGATGATGTATTTGATTCTAAAATGGAGGTCTAGGTTGATAAGGTGGTGGCCTTGGCTGGAAATTAATATTGGATTGATGCCAATTCAGATTGCTTCTTGGTGGAAAATTGCCTTGTTGTTGACCTGAAAATCCTCCCATAGATTGAACTAGCTCTATGTCTTATTGTAACATAGGACACATATCGGTGGGGTGTCCTACTTGTGTACAAACACCACAAGGTCTAACTGTCGGTTGCACACACTTTTCCTTGGCAAGCATCATAACAACTTTAGTCAACTCATAAAGTTGACTCTCGATTTTCAGTGTGGAAATTTCTTTCACTCCTTTTGGTGCATCGGTGTACCATTTTTCTTCTTGAGTTGTATGCTTGGACTTTTCTGCCATGTTTTTGATGAGAGTTCTGATTTTAATAGGAGTCTTGTCAGCTATTGATCCCACACTTGATGCATTGAGCAATCTTCACTCGTAAGCTGACATTCCTTCACAAAATTACTTCATCAATTGGTATTCTGAAATCCCATGTATTAGACATTTAGAGCACAACTTCTTGAACCGCTCCCAGTAAGTATGTAAGGCTTCTCTTTTTTGTTTCTTGATACCTATAATTTCCCTGGATACCTTTTTATATGTTCATTTCATGTTTAATTCAAGTATTGCATAACATTTAGTTTAACTTTGCATGCATTTTACATTTTCGGGACATTTTCGAGGATCAATCTACTTTTGATAGTTTTTGTGGATGTTTCAGGGGCGTTCGAGAATTTGGACATACCACATTCTCGAGCATTTAGTTTACATGTCACACATCTCCTCAACCTTGTGCCAATATTCCTCGACCATCGTGCCGTATTAAAAACAACTAAAAAACAAGATCTAGAACAAAATGAAAGGAATTTAGAATCGTCAATCGAGTAAGTTCAGGTTTTCTATCAAAAATCTTTCGTTCGATGAACATTTTTTGGTGGTTGTTTCCCATAGAGCATGTGTGTACTAGGGAATAATATGAACAAAGAACATATGAAATATGTGTTTGTGTGCGATTGTTTAGTGTGTGTATGTATGTGTCTGACGCAATCAGTGAACAATATAAACAAAAAAATTTGACTAAGTTATTTCCAAAATGATTGGAATCAAGAAAACAACTTTTGATATTATGGTTGTGATTTATTTTTGTTGAACTCCCAAAACAAAACCGAAGAAGATTTGCATGAATTCCTAGAAACCGTGATTAAATAAAACCTGATAGAAATGAATTCAAGAATGATACGGTGAGCATATAGAATACTCATTTATATGGAATCGATGTTTTGGATGCGGGTTTGATTTTAGATGAGTTTCTATGAGTTGGGTTGGAGACTGTGGTAGTGTTGAGTATGAAGAAGCAAGGAAGAGAGACGAAGAGGTGTGGGTGATTAAGATTAAAGGGGGTGGCTTGAGGTGGGCAATAGACACCACCATACCTTTAATAGACTAAAAAAAATAAAGAACCAGAATGACATTTTACGAGCCCTAAGCTTAGTCACTGATATTCAAACATACCTGCAACACGATCACAAACTGATGAATCGATCCATCAAGAGAAAGAGCTACAACAAGGTCATTTTGGGGTTTTAGTTCTCTCGTCAGCCTCTCTTCTACGATGATCAAAATATCAAACGAAATAATAACAAAAGTGGGGGAGAGGATGAAGTGGCATAAAACTAGAATTGGGGAAGCATGAAGGGGAGTCATGCAAAGAGACAAGAGAGAAATATGATTGAAGTGGGACCATTTTTTTTTTCTTTTTATGTGTGAAGTATTAAAAAAGTTGGGAGGGAGGAAGGATGAAACATTTTCTTTTTATTTCTGTAATACAAAGTTAGAAAAAAAATTATAAATGACAAAATCTTTAATTAAAATAATTTTTTTTTGGACCAAAACAACAATTTTAGATAATATCACATTTTTGCAGATTTGTCGGTATTTTATGTAAGGACCATTTATGTAATTTCGATTAAACAACCGTCGCTAGAGGTGTAGCATATATTATCGCAATCAAACTACGGTCTTGGCTTTATCTCTATTGCACAATCTCTCCCCTGACCTTGGACCCTGCTTCACGAGCGTCAATCACAGAAGGAGACACTTCGGAGATTGAACTAACTTCACATACACGAAAGGTAACCGATCATCACCGTCTTCATCTTATCTTCCCTACTTTAACCTACAAGTTTTGTTTTCAATCATTCCAATTCCAAAACACAAGCTAGGGTTTTAAAACCTCCACTCCAAGTTTCTCTGCTCGAAACCCTATTCTTGTTATTGATCCTAAGTTTGCAGATTTTTAATCAACATGCAAATAATAGGATTTAACGCCACTATGCTTAAATCAAAATACTCTCATTATAATATCGTTGATGTTGCTATTTTTATTACAAATCTGAAATCGGATAGGTAGGGGTTTAGCTCTTACTTCTTCCACGGTATTGGAAAGCCTAACCTTACGTTAGTCGAGCTGGGTGGTGTTAGTCCGCCGTATGCCTCTTTTTACAACTTCTGTTTGTTGGTAATTTATTTTGTGAAAATCCATCTGATACTTAGCTATATTTGTGTTATATGCAGTTAATCAACAGTTGGAGTTATGGATTCTTCAGATACAGAGCTTTTTCCTGCTATTCAGGTTTTGTGAAAGAAGATTCTATATTTCTTCAATTTGTAACCTGAGATTAGGGTTCTTAAATACAACTTTTAGCAACTTCTGAAGCTGTTTATTGATTAGTCTTGAATTGGTTTTCTTGTGAGTATAGAATGTTCATTATCTGTAATATTGCAGGAGGTTTTGCTGGAGTTTCGTGCTGGTAAAATGCATATGGAAGGAACACGTGTTGTTGCTGATCCACGTAAAGGACTTGTTCGCATTGGAAGAGTATGAATTAAATTCAAGCTTTATTTCTATACAACTTATTTTAGGGCTAAATGCAAGAAATAGCAACATTTTCTATCTATTGGTTATTGCATACTTTACTTCTTATGTTGAAATTTTGACTTTTTACAGGGAGAAGAAGGATTAGTTCATATTCAGTGGCTTGATAGGAATAATAACACCATTGAAGATGTATCCTGATTTGCATTATATATCATTATTCTATCTATGGTTGTTTCTAAAAGTTGTATTTGTTCAAAGTTTTACAATTTTGCTAGATTCTAGAAGATTCTGGTTTTCTTTAACACAAATAAACATAGGATCAAATTGTTTTCCCTGAAGAGGCAGTTTTTGAGAAGGTTGGGCAAGCTTCCGGAAGGGTCTACATATTAAAGTTTCAGACAGATGATCGCAAGTGTTTCTTCTGGATGCAGGTTTGCAAATGATGATGTTATATGAAAATGTTAATTAATTATTGAAGGTATTAATCAGATCTTTATAATGATGTAATTTGTTAAAAATAATATATATTTATTTTTTTCAGGAGCCCAGAGCTGATGATGATGAAGAGCTGTGTAAATCAGTCAACCTATACCTCAATCAACCAATAGGTAGTATTTATGCTTCAATCATTTAGTTAAGAGAATATTATTATTAGTTCTGAATTATTTACAAATATGATGCAAACTTTTATAAAATTCTCCCTAACAACATTTTCAATATGTGAAAACTTTTATGTGGCAGATTTCCCTACTGAAGAAGAAGAAAACACTCTTGGTGAAGATATCTCATCAAGGTATGTTGATGTAAATGAAAAGTTAATTTTTATCTTTTTACTTATTTATATATATCAATGATATTAGGGTTTTTAGTATTTAACTTGATGTAGAAGAATATCTTAATATAAAAAGTCAAGGAAACGAGGCTTTTCCCAAAAAGTCCAAATTTTTCACAAATTCCCCTCATTTATTTTTACCTTACAAATCCCCAAGTTCGAATATTTTTCAAACATCATGTTCTGATGGCCTAAAATACCCCTGTTGACTAAGGGGCTGTTTCTTTATGACTTGATCCAGTTTTAATCGGTTAAGCCAAAAAATATGGCTTAATGTATTAAGAAACCAACTTTTTACCTATTTGCCCTTCTTTTTTTTCTTCCTAACTTCTCTCATGTTTAAATTGATGCATATTGTGAAATTTGTTTGTGAGGGTAAAATGGTCATTTAGTCTTATTCAGATGGTTTATTTAGTCTAGAAAAGAAATAAAGGAATCAGAACTTAGTATAAAATGTCAACTTTTTACCTAATTACCCTTCAATTTTCGTTCCTAACTTTTTACCTAATTACCCTTGTTTGTATACAGGGCTGGAGATTTAGTTGGACCAAGTACAGGTGCAGAATTAATTAGTGACGTGTCCTCTTCAGGACCTGTTAAATTGTCAGATCTTCAAAGAATATTAAGTAATATTGGACCTTCAGGCATGTCATAAATTTTTTTCCTACTTTTTTACTTTTTTTTTTTCAAAATTTTATAGTTTTGAACTGTAACAAGTATCTAAAAAATCTTTTCTTTTCGGCCTATGGTCAAATTTGTTATCATGATAATGTGCAGGTGAGGCAGCAGATCCTGATGGAGGTAATAATTTTGAGCATTTTTTTATTTTTTATATTTTATCATTGAATTAAGGGGACAAAAATCCTACTTTATTTGTCATTTGTACAAAAGACGTAAATGCCCTTCTCATTTTCATCAACAAAAAAGAAAGATATGGGGGCTGGATGGGAGAAGGTTTTTAAAGCTATTTTTATGATGAGGGCATTTACGTCTTTTACACAGAGCAAGTCCCTATCCCATTTTTTTGGGTGGGACAAAAAATTGAAAATCATGTTCTATTGATTTATTATTATTATTATTATTTTTTTATGATTTTGATAGTTTGCCCTTGATAAAAATGCAGTGTTTTTGACATGCATATAGTTGTATAAATATCTAAATTGCCCCTAATTTAATACAAAATAAGAGGTTTAAATATCAAGTAATGATTACTAAAACCTCCCAAAAGCAAAAGGTTGCAATTATTTCAGGATTTAAATTTAATTTTGAATTTTTGTTTATATAGGTTTAGGATTGGGTGATATCTTGAAGCCTGAACTTATATTGCCATTGATGGAGAATTTATCATTGGAACAAGTGGCATCCCATTTGCCTGAGGTAAGATGAAGTCCCTGTATTTTCTATTTTTATTTAATTTTTTTTTTTTTAAGTAAAAAACACCAAGAAATAATAATATCTTGACTACAGGGGCAATGGAGTCCAGAAGAATTAATGGAGCTGCTACAAAGCCCTCCTTTCCGCCAACAAGTAGATTCTTTCACTTATGTGAGCATCTCTTCCTTTTTCTCCTTTGTTATTCAAGGGTAGTTTTGTCATTTGTCAGAAATTTAAAATTCCAAAGTAACCCCGTAACCTGGTCTATGCAGGTGCTCAAGACTGGTCAAATAGATTTGACTCAATTTGGAGTTGACCCGAGTAAATGTAACCACTTTACAACCTTTTGTTACAAATTGTCATATTTTAAATTACTAAATGATTATATGAAATTGTTTTACAATAATATGATTAAAACTACAATAAATTTAATAATTCTAAACATTTGTTTTTACAGATAAGTTCACAGTGCTGTCTTTTCTTGAGGCTCTTGAAGATTCAGTTGCTAAAACATCTAATTCCGATGAGCCAATGCAAGATGCTGAGGAATCTTGATCAAGTAGCTAGTAGACTCATTTGCGTAACGGATATTGATCCAAAAGATTACAGATTTGTGGATATTGCAAGTGTTTTGTATTTTGAGTTTATAGACATCTTGTGTACACAAAAATTAGTAGAAGTTTTTAAGTTATTTCGTTTTTAATCGTGCTCATCCAACCCTTTTTATTTAAGGGTTAATGTCAGTAATCAACTATTTATTTATTTATATTTTTTATTTTCTTTTTCTATAAAACGCCATTATTCTAAAAAATGTCAAATAGAAAATAAATTATTTGTTTTTGTTAATAAAATACCATTAGTTGCTAACATTTTCGTAGCAACTTTTAGATCAATCATATTATCATGTTTTGTGGAAAAATAAGTAGTTGTAAACCCATTTATGATATTAATCCAATATTTAAATGTTGGTCTACTATCATAAAAATACTTATGTTTGGGAAAATGATTCGGAACATTATCTTTGACATTATTCAAAAAACTTTGGATAGAATGCACAAGTAATAAATTAGGAGTCTATATGGTTGTTGATTGTGTTTATCAGGATGCATACATACAAATTTTGAAATTAAATTACAAAACTTTTCAAATCTTTTTTTTTTGAGCTAGATATGACTTAGACGTACAATTTGAAGAAGATTGATGTTTTTGATGTTGAAAAATGGTGAGTTGATTATTAGTTAGCAAGTTCTCACAAATCTTTTGGTTCGTACAATAATTCAGCCCTATATATATATATATATATATATATATATATATATACATACATACATACATACATACATACATACATATATACATACACACACACACACACTTAGGTTGAAATGAAAACAATTACGAAATCGAGAATGTGAGAACAAATGTATTCACATGTGATTAAAAGTGTTCTCACCTTTTCAATTTCATAATTGTTCTCAATTGAACCTCCCTTATATAGTAGGCGAATACCCTCTCGTTGTGCAGGAAAAAATATATCTTTTAAACAAAACTAAAATATAAAAAGAACAAAAAAACGTTGGAACTTAATGGAAAAATGCTTTTTGGTACTTATCCTACATTGGAAGAAGAAAGAAACATTTTCTACTTTATAAAACTTTATTTTAGTATTTTACTATTATGATTAAAAGCTTGAGCTAAAGGGATTGGGCTGCATTTGATGATTTGGTTAATCAAATTAGTTATGAAAGAGTTGGATATATATATATATATATATATATATATATATATATATATATATATATATATATATATATATATATATATATATCCAACTCTTTCATAACTAATTTGATTAACCAAATCATCAAATGCAGCCCAATCCCTTTAGCTCAAGCTTTTAATCATAATAGTAAAATACTAAAATAAAGCTTTATAAAGTAGAAAATGTTTCTTTCTTCTTCCAATGTATATATATATATATATATATATATATCAAGGTTGTAGAAATCGCTCGACGGTAGCTCGGCGGTGGACTGGAGTCAAGGGATTAATCGGCTAGGCGGGGATTAATCGGGGACCATTAATTATTAAAAAATCAATAAATAATACATTAATCCTAAGAATATAACATTATATCTATTAAAAAGTTACTAAAAATTAATAAATATAACATTATAACATGATACTATGATTACAAAAACCCTTTTGATCCCTAATACATCAGATCTAAATAACCAACAATTGCATTTGGATCCAAGTCTGCATAAAATGGGGAGAAAAAAGTGTTATGAACAATGGGTTCCAATAGCATCGGGAAGAGATGTGGACCTGCAACCTGTTGTCTACTGCATTTGGAACTTTATGAATGTTAAGGGAATTCAATAGCAGGAGGCTGTGGATATGTGGGAATTCCATGATCGATGATTCCATCCTGATTATTGCTATATAACACACAAGAGGCGGCGACTGTTGTAGAAGCTTCAGAAGGCGAAGACTGGTTTAGCTTCGAGGATTACGACTGACAGACTGCGATGACGTGAATGGAAGAAAAAGACGGTGTCGGAGGAGGGACAGATGGCATCGAAGAAGAATATGACATCGTTTTACAAGCTTCAGTTCATGCTTTCTTTCGTTCCTTCAGGCGACTACAGAGAGTATTTCAAAAAAGAAAAGGAATGAATGCGATGGAGTGAGAAGAACCCTAGCAGCAATTCTAACAATTTGAAACTTTTGCCCTTAAATTTTTTTTTACCGATTAGGGCGCCTAGGCCCGCCTAGACCCGATAATCTCCGTCTTTGACCGATTTTGACCACGTCCGATAATAGGGTCCGATTACCTATAAACGTTGACGGTGGAGGACCGCCAAGCGCCTAGGCGCCGATTAATCGGCCGCCTAGGCCGATATTTGCAACACTGATATATATATATATATATATATATATAATGGTCAAAAGATTGGCCTTGGCCCTTGGGGCACTTGGGGTCTCCTTGACTAATATATTATTTTTATATATTAATTCCGAATTTTTACTTTTATTTAATAATTAAATATGTTAATTACAGTTTAACTGTTTTAACAGTTAATTTCGATTTAACAGTTTTTTGGAGGAAAATGTAGTTATTAACTGCCAATGATAGCTTATATATATGGATAACCAAACACAGATTTAAAAGGTTGGAAAAATCACATTCTTCAAAAATTTGTATTCTTCAATAATAATGGAAACATACAGAATTTCGTAATAATCAAGTTTTGTTCTTGATTAGATTGTTGTACTCTCTAGATAGATCCATACCAGGGAAATTTCTATCTTAGGACACTGCAAAAGCAAGCCTCAATCTGTACAAATCGAGGAAGAGAATATGAGTCCAAAGACTTCGTTGAATTTTGTTCTTTACATGGTATTATACATCAAACAATTGCTCCATATACTCCTCAACACAATGGAGTGGCTAAAAGGAAGAATAGAACATAGAAAAAACATGATTAATTCAATGTTAATTACTTCTGTAGAACCACATAATCTCTAGGGAGAAGCATGTCTTGCAACAAATTCAATACTTAATAGAATTCCTCATAAAAAGAGTGATAAATCACCATATTATTTGTGGAAAGGGAGATTACCCTCTTACAAAAGGATGAAAGTGTGGGGTTGCCTTGTTAAGGTACAAGTACCTTTTCCCAAGAGGAATAAACTTGGACCAAAAACCATAGATTGCATCTATCTTGGCCCAACCTCAAATAATGCAACCTATAGATTTCTTGTGTTAAATCACATGTTGATGATATCCATAATCATACCATCATGGAATCTGCAAAGGCTAAATTCTTTGAAAATATACTTTCTTTTAAGGATAAAGGGAAAGAGGTTTCCTGCTCTAGGAGAAGACCTCTAGATGATGGACTGAACGAAACCATTCTTGACAGAAGTTTACAATCAGATGAAGAGAGTTCTTACAAGGTTCAAGAAGAGAACTTAGAACTTAGAAGAAGCAAACAGGGCAAAATAGCCAAAGATTTTGGACCTGATTACATGACCTTTGTAATGAATAATGAACCCTAACATATAAGGAAGCTATGGATTCTTCTGAAGCTCCTTGTTAGAAAGAGGCAATCAAAAGTGAGACTGATTCCATTATGCATAACAACACTTGGAAGTTGGTAGATTTACCACCTGGGCAAAAACAAAGTGGGCACAAATGGATATTCAAGAAGAAGTTTAGACCTAATGGTACCATTGAGAAGTATAAAGCTTGTTTAGTAGCGGTATCGTTAAAAAGAGGGTCAAGACTTCTTTGACACCTATGCACCCGTTACAAGAATAACATCAATTCGCACATTGATATCACTTACAGCCATATACACCTTGGAAATATACCAAATGGATGTGAAAACTGATTTCTTGTATGGTGAACTAGATGAAGAAATATATATGAATCAGCCTGAAGGGTTTGTGGTTAAAGGTCATGAAAACAAAGTCTGTAAGTTGGTAGATCACTTTATGGACTAAAACAAGCTCCAAAGCAATGACATGAGAAGTTTGACAACACATTACTTTCTAATGGGTTTCGAATTAATGAATGTGATAAAATGTGTTTATGTCAAAAAAATACAAGAATTCTTTGTTGGATTAATGTCTAAGTCCATAACTATAATTGGTAAGACTTGACCCGACCCGGCATGGTCCATTTGGGTTGCATGGCATCATGCATTTGGATATACTATAATGAGAGAAATAACACTTAAGGTTGGTTAATATATTATAAGTTCTAATATATTAATAAGGTTATTTAATTAGTATTGATCAAGAATTAATTTGGAATTAATTAAGTGATCAAAAGGAGACTAATTAAATATATGGGTTGATTGTGTAAATCATTCATTCTTATATATGTGGGCTTGTGATCCAAGATTCTTTATGTTGGACTAAGTCCATGGGGTGACCCATGGATACTCCATGGAGGTTAAAATCCATGGAGCATAAGGAATGGGTAAAGTTATGAGTTACATGGTGTAACCCTAATAGCCACCATATAAAAGAATCCCATGGCTCAAGAAATCGCTCACTAATGTGTGAATATGAGGGCTAGACGATTTCAAGGAGTGTTCCATTTCTCTCAAGTCATTCCATGTGCATTTGGTGTTGTGTGAACCATTTGAGGTGTCACACTTGGGGCACTAGGCACTCAAGCTTCATGGAGACAAGCTACATCAAACAAAGGTATGTATTCTATCCATTTGATTACCCAAGTATCAAGTATTGTATGCTAGATAGGGTAATACCTTGGAAAGTTCATAATTGCATGTATAATAGAGAAAACATAGATCGAAGGTATTTAGGGTTGCATGTACACTTAGGAGTGTTAGAATGCTCAAAACCCATCATTCTTGTGTCATCATATGCTTGTATGTGGATAATATGCTTATTTTGGGTACTAACTTGGATGTGATAAATCAAACCAAGAAAATGCTACACTCCTCCTTTTCCATGAAAAAAATTGGGAGTTGTAGATGTGATCCATGATGTAAGAGTTCAAAGAAGACTAGATGAATATACTCTTACTCAGTCCGATTATATTGAAAGTGTACGCGAAAAGTTTGGAGACTATGATGACAAGCCGGTAGTCACCCCTTTTGATTCTTTAAGTCATCTTAAGAAGAATAAAGGTGATTGTGTAGCTCAGTTAGAATATACTCATGTTCTTGGTAGATTAATGTATATTATGAATTGTACTAAACCAGACTTGGCATATAGTGTAAGTAGATTGAGCCGTTACTCCCACAATCCTGGGAAAGATAATTGGCATGCATTAGTGGGAGTGCTTAGATATTTAAAGCATACAATGAATTATGGATTGCATTACACGAGATATATTCCTGTTCTTGAAGGATATTGTGATGCAAATTAGATTTCCAATACTTCTGAGGCAAAATCCACAAATGAATACGTGTTCACTCTTGGTGGAGCTGCTATATCTTGGAAATCATGTGAGCAAACTGTGATTACTTGTTCTACAATCTACAATGGAAGCTGAGTTTGTTGCTTTAGACAAAGCTGTTGAAGAAGCTGAATGGCTAAAAAGCTTCTTACAAGGTATTCCTTTGTGGCCTCAACATGTTACTGCCATTGGTATACATTGTGATAGCATGGCTATTCTTACTAGAGCATAAATTCAAATAAACAATGGCAAGTCGAGACACATTAGACGCAGACACATTATAATAAGAGACTTGATGAACAATGGAATCATTTCCATTAGTTACATAAAGTCAAAGGAAAATATTGCTGATCCTTTGACAAAAGGCCTTAGTAGAGAGCAAATTTACTTCACATCGAGGGGAATGGGCTTAAAGCCAACAAAATGAGTCACCACCTGTCACACCCCAAAACCGGAACGACGGAAACGTTCGGGGGTGGAGGACGTCATGTTCAGTATCACAACAATGCAAAGTAGTAAACAAGCAACAACATCATCCATTGCATTAATAATATAATTTAATACGAGTGTGTTCTGTCAAGTTATATAGACACCAAAAATATACATCAAAATAAAAGATGAGTCTTGAACGAGTTCCATCTTCTCAAAACCTGGCACCGGTACCTGTCTACTGGTGACCTGAGAATACAAGTTATTTTGAAAGAGTTTATCAGCTTTAAAGCTGGTGAGATCATAAGTATATTAGTGTCTGTATTTGTATGAAAGTGTTTGTAAGTCTTGTAATTGTATAAGTTTGTAAAAGTTTGAACTCCCTTAGAAAACCCTATGTTTCCTACTAAAAGTAGCCTTCTACCAAGGCATCTTGTAAGAGTGTGTATTTTCCCAAATCTGACTATCATTAACCAAAAATATAGTTTTTACATTATTGTTTATTGTGTGAATATCACAAAGTAAATGTAATGGGAAAATGAAATAGTACTGTAGTGTTGTATTAAGTGACTACTGCTGTACTAACTACCTTAAACCAATTGTTATTTAAAGTACCATGTGATCGGCCTGTATCCTGCTACCGACTCTAGAAAAACGACGATGTAAGACGTCGTAAGAAATGACGTTTGGCACCCGTAGACTTGCAAGTCCCACTGTAGCGAGCATCAAGGTGTAGGATAGTCAATCCAGTATAGATCTATACACAAACTCATACGCTCCCCACTTAATGAGATTCTGGATACAAAACGGTCATGACAGGTAGTGTCATGCCCTGTTACGTGGCTCACATAAATGTAGTAATGTTCTAGTATATGTATGTGCTAGCTGTATTGTGTGTTCTCTCCCTGTCTAGCATGTATTGTTTGTTTCTCATCATAGTATTCTATTGTTTGTTTCTCATCATAGTATCTATTGTTTGTTTCTCATCATAGTATCTATTGTTTGTTTCTCATCATCATATTCTATTGTTTGTTTCTCATCATAGTATCTATTGTTTGTTATTGACTCATGTATGAACTGACTCATTGTATGTTTCACTGTTCTAGTAATAGTATTAGTATCTCCCTAAAATATACCTATTATAGTTTACTAGTAATGTTGTTTGAATGTATGAACATGTTTGTATACCTTTGCTACCCAAAGGTATTGAACTGAATGAAGTAACCTTTTATATCTATACACATATACATGATATATAACTAGGATTCAAACGACCTTCGGACAAATAACCTGAATACCCTAAGTCCACAACCAAACAAGGAACATGAAGCAAGGTGAGCTATCAGTCCTAAGTCCTTTCAATCCTACTTATATAACTATATCTACATAGATACACAGAATATAAGTTAAAAGAGTTTAATAAAAGTATTTGATATGAAAAAGAGTTTGTAAAACAGTTTGAAGTAAAACAGTTTGGTAACACAGTTTGAAAAGTAAGAAATCCACTTGTTTGGTAGTTATTAATCACATGTGATTGATATAATAACTATAATAGTTCAACTTGTATTCCCCCCCATAAAAGCATTTTAAAAACATTTAAAAGGTTAAATAAGGGGGGTATGAACTCACCTGTAGTGAGTGGTTTGGATGAACGGATTGATATAGAGTGCTAAGTGTCAAGTAAAGACTTGAACACACACAAGGATCCTAGTTAACATATAATAACACATATATGTATCCAATTAGTCATTAAACAACCAATTTAACCAAGTTAAGACATCCTAGGACATGTAAAACACCTTATTTAAGTGTTACAAGTACTAAGGATTGCATCTAAGGGTGGTAGGACATTGCTATTGAGTTTGGGGTCCAAGGGTAAACTCTTTTGGAGTTTACGGTTTTGGGACCAACTCACATTGAGTTTACGGTCGTAAACCCATGAGTTTACGGCCGTAAACTCATGGTACTTTGACCATTTTGTGTTTTGAAGCTTTAAAGATCATAAGAAACATTCCTACTTCATGTTTAAGCCTTAGGAAATGTTTAGGGCACCATTTCACTCCTTTGAAGAGTTTACGGTCCTTGGACCACTTTTCCTTGGGTTTACGGCCGTAAACCCTAAGGGTTTATGGTCTTTTTGATGTTTTATGTCCTAAGCACTTTAGGGATAAGATCTAGACTAGTATCCAAGGCTTGGTAAGGGACTAGGGCACACTTTGGCACCCTCATTAGGGTTTACGGTCCAAGAACATCTTGGACCGTAAACACCTTTGATCTTTTGTTTCTTTATGTTTTCTAGATGTTTAGGAAGTGTAACAAGTCTTATAACAAGCCTAGGTAAGAGTACTTACTATGTAGAAGCTTGAAAAGGTGCTAAAAGTCCAAGAACACTAGTGTGTGTTCTTGGTGTTCTTGGTGAAACTTGAAGATCTACACATTTGGAATGATTTCACGGATGGAATCATGTAAGATCACTAGATTAAGTAAGATATCAACTTTTTAGGGTAAGAAACACTTACATAATTGAAGATCAAGAAGAAAAGTCGGATGGTACTTGAGAGGATTTGAGTTTTGGATCTTGAAATGTGAAAAAGTGATTAAAATGGCTAAGTGCCATATTTATACCCTTGGGGTTTACGGCCGTAAACACCTTGTTTAGGCCGTAAACTCCAAACTCTTGGAGTTTTGGGACATTATTGCTACACAATAAACCCTAGGGCATCCTCTCTCCTGTTATCTCCTGAAGTACAGGGCTCTAGAATACTCAAACTGACTCTACACAGCTCAAAAGTTAGCAGAAACTGTTCTGACTTCTATTGAAGTGAATGGTTGTACATAATAGAAATTTCGGGTTGTCACATCATCCCCCGTTAGAAGGAATTTCGTCCCGAAATTAGAGTTTAAGCAAATAAGTAGTTACAAAACTAAGTAAAAAGACGAGGATATTTCAGTTTCATCTGATCCTCTCGTTCCCAAGTGAATTCAGGTCCTCGCTTGGCGTTCCAACGAACCTTCACTATCGGGATACGGCTTTGTTTCGTTTGCTTGACCTCCCGGTCCATGATCTCTACAGGTTCTTCCACGAAGTTGAGGCTCTCGTTGATCTCGATCTCGTCGAGTGGGATTACAAGAGTCTCGTCGGACAGACACTTTTTCAAGTTCGAGACGTGGAAAGTAGAATGCACGTTACTGAGTTCGCGTGGTAAGTTAAGTTTGTAAGCTACAGGGCCGATTCTAGCGAGAATCTCGAGAGGCCCTATGTACCTTGGATTTAGCTTTCCACGCTTTCCGAAGCGTATCAAGCCCTTCTAGGGTGAGACCTTCAATAGAACACGGTCGCCCACCTGGAATTCCAACGGTTTCCTTCGTTTATCAGCGTAGCTTTTTTGTCGGTCTCTAGAGGCTTTCAATCGTTCACGAATCTGAACGATCTTCTCCGTTGTTTTCCGAATGATCTCCGGACCCGTGAGAGTGCTTTCAGGAACTCGTCCTTTAGCTAACTGGGTATCACCCACTTCAGCCCAGCATAGAGGGGATCTGCACTTTCGGCCATAGAGGGCCTCGAATGGAGCAGCCTTTATGCTCGTGTGATAACTGTTGTTGTAGGAAAATTCGACAAGGGGTAGATGAGTATCCCATGCTTTCTCAAAGTCGATCACACAGGCTCGCAACATATCTTCCAAGGTTTGGATAGTCCTCTCATTTTGTCCGCCGGTCTGTGGATGGTAGGCTGTACTCATGTCCAGCCTAGTTCCTAGGGAACTTTGTAGCGACTGCCAGAACCTCGAAGTGAACCAACTATCTCTGTCCGAGATAATGGATATGGGAACACCGTGCAGTTGTACAATCTCCTGAATGTAGGTTCTTGTAAGCTTCTCCATCTTGTTTGTTTCTTTGATAGGCAGGAAGTGTGCGGACTTGGTCAATCTATCGACGATGACCCATATGGTATCAAGTCCACCCGTTGTCTTGGGCAACTTGGTTATGAAGTCCATAGTGATCCGCTCCCACTTCCATTCCGGTATCTCCGGTTGCTGGAGTAATCCTGATGGTTTCTGGTATTCGACCTTGACCTTGGCGCAAGTAAGGCATTTACTCACGAAGGTAGCAATCTCTGCTTTCATGTTAGGCCACCAGTATAGCTTTTTAAGATCCAGATACATCTTATCTGAACCTGGGTGGACGGAATAATGAGTGTTGTGCGCCTCGTTCATGACCAAGTCTCTGAAACCACCAAGTTTCGGGGTCCAGATCCGATCCATGAGATAATAAGCTCCGCCACCCTTAACCTCCAAGTTCTTATCCATCCCTCTCAGGGATTCACCCGCCATATTTTCAGGTTTCAAGGTATCGAGCTGAGCCTCCTTAATTTGTGTGGACAAGTGTGAATGGATAGTCATGGTCAGTGATTTGACTCTACGACCAGAATATTCTTTCCGACTCAGGGCGTCAGCTACTACATTGGCTTTACCCGGATGATAACGAATTTCGCATTCGTAATCAATGAGTAGCTCGACCCACCGTCGTTGTCTCATGTTGAGCTCCTTCTGGTCGAATATATGTTGTAGGCTTTTGTGGTCTGTAAAGATAGTGCTTTTTGTACCGTACAAGTAGTGTCTCCAGATCTTCAGAGCAAGCACAACTGCTCCTAGCTCAAGATCGTGGGTAGTGTAGTTGACCTCGTGTGTCTTTAGCTGTCTCGAGGCATAGGCGATGACCTTACCTCGTTGCATCAGAACACAACCGAGCCCTTGATTTGACGCATCGCAATAGACAACGAAGTCTTCTATCCCTTCGGGGAGGGATAGTATTGGCGCGGTGCACAAGGCTCGCTTGAGCGTTTGGAACGCTCTCTCCTGCTTTTCTTCCCAGTCAAAGGCCACGCCTTTCTGGGTCAGTGTTGTAAGAGGTTTCGCAATGCGGGAGAAGTTCTGAATAAACCTGCAATAGTAGCCAGCGAGGCCTAGAAATTGACGAATTTCTGTAGGCGTCTTCAGTGCTGACCAGTTCTCAATGGCTTTAATTTTGGAAGGGTCCACGTGTATTCCCTCTTTACTAACCACGTGCCCTAAGAATTCGACTCTTCGGATCCAAAATTCGCATTTCGAGAACTTCGCATAGAGCTTCTCCGAACGCAGTGTTTCTAAGACTTGACGAAGATGTTGACTATGTTCCTCCTTACTACGAGAGTAGATAAGTATGTCATCGATGAAGACGATGACGAACTGATCCAAGTAAGGACGACACACCCTATTCATTAAATCCATGAATACTGCAGGCGCGTTTGTTAATCCGAACGGCATCACTACGAATTCGTAGTGCCCATAACGAGTTCGGAAGGCTGTCTTCAGAACATCCTCCCTTAGCACTCGTAGTTGGTGATATCCGGATCTTAAGTCGATTTTTGAAAAGAAATTCGCCCCTTGAAGTTGGTCAAATAAATCGTCAATACGAGGCAGAGGGTAACGATTTTTGACGGTCAGTTTGTTGAGCTCCCTGTAGTCGATGCACATACGAAACGATCCGTCTTTCTTCTTGACGAACAAGACTGGAGCTCCCCAGGGTGAGAAGCTTGGTCTTATAAAGCCCTTGCTGAGCAGTTCGTTAAGTTAACAGGACAGTTCTTGCATCTCTGCAGGTGCTAGACGATAGGTCGATTTGGCTACGGGGGTAGCCCCTGGAACTAAGTCGATTCTGAACTCGACTTGACGTTGCGGGGGTAATCCTGGGAGTTCTTCTGGAAAGATGTCGGGAAAGTCGCGTACTACTGGAATGTTCTGGATGTCGTTCGTTTCTTGGCTCACATCGACCACATGAGCAAGGAATGCGCGACATTCCTTTCGCAAGAATTTCTGAGCTTGAATGCTCGAGATGATACGAAGGTTCGTGCCGGGTTTGTCGCCATAAACTAATAGAGTTTCGTTAGACGGAAGATTAGCGTACAGCCTTTTCGTAACACATGATGTCGGCACGATGAAGACTCAACCAATCCATGCCGATAATGACGTCGAAACTTTTAATTGAGACCGGCATGAGGTCGATCGAAAATGAATGGCTATCTAGTGTTAGGGTACACCCTATGAATATACTGCTAGTGCTCTCTGTCTTTCCATTAGTCATTTCTACAGTGAACGGTTCTTTAAGTGCTCGTGATTTTTGCTTAAGTACATGAGCAAATTTTTGGTTCACGAAACAACTCTCCGCTCCACTATCAAACAGTATGCATGCATAAGAGTTATCGAGGAGAAACATACCAGTGACCACTGTGGGGTCGGCAACCGCTTCCTCGTGGCCTATGGCCAGAACTCTTCCCACTCCACCGGCATTCCCTGCCTTCGGGCAGTTCCTTTTGTAGTGGCCCACCTCGCCACAACCGTAGCAAGCTTGGCCCACACCAGCGCCGGGGACTTGGGTGATTGGCCTCGCCGGTGCTTTGCAGAAACGGGCAGTGTGCCCCTTCCTATTGCAGTTCAAACACTGCATTTCCCGGCAGGCTCCTGCGTGGTGGAAGTTGCACTTGTTGCACTTAGGCAAACTTCCAGCGTACTGCTTTACCGGAGCAGCAGCAATGGCAGGTGTTATCGCAGCATGTACTGCCACGATCTGCTGCTTTTTAGCAGCCTTCTTCTTCTTTTTGTCATCCCAGAACTTCCGCTTGGAATCAGCGGTTCTGGCGGGTTCTGAGATGGCCAGGGTTGTTGTTGCGGCCGGGGTACGAACCCCATGGTCTATAAGCCGCTGTGCCAATCGCTTAGCACTATCAAATGTAGTGGGGTTGATCCCGCTGTGTGTATAGTTCGTATATATTTTATGGGTTGATACACTCGATTCACTATAAACAATGCTCTGATACCAATTTGTCACACCCCAAAACCGGAACGGCGGAAACGTTCGGGGGTGGAGGACGTCATGTTCAGTATCACAACAATGCAAAGTAGTAAACAAGCAACAACATCATCCATTGCATTAATAATATAATTTAATACAAGTGTGTTCTGTCAAGTTATATAGACACCAAAAATATACATCAAAATAAAAGATGAGTCTTGAACGAGCTCCATCTTCTCAAAACCTGGCACCGGTACCTGTCTACTGGTGACCTGAGAATACAAGTTATTTTGAAAGAGTTTATCAGCTTTAAAGCTGGTGAGATCATAAGTATATTAGTGTCTGTATTTGTATGAAAGTGTTTGTAAGTCTTGTAATTGTATAAGTTTGTAAAAGTTTGAACTCCCCTAGAAAACCCTATGTTTCCTACTAAAAGTAGCCTTCTACCAAGGCATCTTGTAAGAGTGTGTATTTTCCCAAATCTGACTATCATTAACCAAAAATATAGTTTTTACATTATTGTTTATTGTGTGAATATCACAAAGTAAATGTAATGGGAAAATGAAATAGTACTGTAGTGTTGTATTAAGTAACTACTGCTGTACTAACTACCTTAAACCAATTGTTATTTAAAGTACCATGTGATCGGCCTGTATCCTGCTATCGACTCTAGAAAAACGACGATGTAAGACGTCGTAAGAAATAACGTTTGGCACCCGTAGACTTGCAAGTCCCACTGTAGCGAGCAGCAAGGTGTAGGATAGTCAATCCAATATAGATCTATACACAAACTCATACGCTCCCCATTTAAGGAGATTCTGGATACAAATCGGTCATGACAGGTAGTGCCATGCCCCGTTACGTGGCTCACATAAATGTAGTAATGTTCTAGTATATGTATGTGCTAGCTGTATTGTGTGTTCTCTCCTTGTCTAGCATGTATTGTTTGTTTCTCATCATAGTATTCTATTGTTTGTTTCTCATCATAGTATCTATTGTTTGTTTCTCATAATAGTATCTATTGTTTGTTTCTCATCATCGTATTCTATTGTTTGTTTCTCATCATAGTATCTATTGTTTGTTTGTTATTGACTCATGTATGAACTGACTCATTGTATGTTTCACTGTTCTAGTAATAGTATTAGTATCTCCCTAAACTATACCTATTATAGTTTACTAGCAATGTTGTTTGAATGTATGAACATGTTTGTATACCTTTGCTACCCAAAGGTATTGAACTGAATGAAGTAACCTTTTATATCTATACACATATACATGATATATAACTAGGATTCAAACGACCTTCGGACAAATAACCTGAATACCCTAAGTCCACAACCAAACAAGGAACAGGAAGCAAGGTGAGCTATCAGTCCTAAGTCTTTTCAATCCTACTTATATAACTATATCTACATAGATACACAGAATATAAGTTAAAAGAGTTTAATAAAAGTATTTGATATGAAAAAGAGTTTGTAAAATAGTTTGAAGTAAAACAGTTTGGTAACACAGTTTGAAAAGTAAGAAATCCACTTGTTTGGTAGTTATTAATCACATGTGATTGATATAATAACTATAATAGTTCAACTTGTATTCCCCCCCATAAAAGCATTTTAAAAACATTTAAAAGGTTAATTAAGGGGGTATGAACTCACCTGTAGTGAGTGGTTTGGATGAACGGATTGATATACAATGCTAAGTGTCAAGTAAAGACTTGAACACACACAATGATCCTAGTTAACATATAATAACACATATATGTATCCAGTTAGTCATTAAACAACCAATTTAACCAAGTTAAGACATCCTAGGACATGTAAAACACCTTATTTAAGTGTTACAAGTACTAAGGATTGCATCTAAGGGTGGTAGGACATTGCTATTGAGTTTGGGGTCCAAGGGTAAACTCTTTTGGAGTTTACGGTTTTGGGACCAACTCACATTGAGTTTACGGTCGTAAACCCATGAGTTTACGGTCGTAAACCCATGAGTTTACGGTCGTAAACTCATGGTACTTTGACCATTTTGTGTTTTGAAGCTTTAAAGATCATAAGAAGCATTCCTACTTCATGTTTAAGCCTTAGGAAATGTTTAGGACACCATTTCACTCCTTTGAGGAGTTTACGGTCCTTGGACCACTTTTCCTTAGGTTTACGGCAGTAAACCCTAAGGGTTTATGGTCTTTTTGATGTTTTATGTCCTAAGCACTTTAGGGATAAGATCTATACTAGTATCCAAGGCTTGGTAAGGGACTAGGGCACACTTTGGCACCCTCATTAGGGTTTACGGTCCAAGAACATCTTGGACCGTAAACACCTTTGAACTTGTGTTTCTTTATGTTTCTAGATGTTTAGGAAGTGTAACAAGTCTTATAACAAGCCTAGGTAAGAGTACTTACTATGTAGAAGCTTGAAAAGGTGCTAAAAGTCCAAGAACACTAGTGTGTGTTCTTGGTGTTCTTGGTGAAACTTGAAGATCTACACATTTGGAATGATTTCACGGATGGAATCATGTAAGATCACTAGATTAAGTAAGATATCAACTTTTTAGGGTAAGAAACACTTACATAATTGAAGATCAAGAAGAAAAGTCGGATGGTACTTGAGAGGATTTGAGTTTTGGATCTTGAAATGTGAAAAAGTGATTAAAATGGCTAAGTGCCATATTTATACCCTTGGGGTTTACGGCCGTAAACACCTTGTTTAGGCCGTAAACTCCAAACTCTTGGAGTTTTGGGACATTATTGCTACACAATAAACCCTAGGGCATCCTCTCTCCTGTTATCTCCTGAAGTACAGGGCTCTAGAATACTCAAACTGACTCTATACAGCTCAAAAGTTAGCAGAAACTGTTCTGACTTCTATTGAAGTGAATGGTTGTACAAAATAGAAATTTCGAGTTGTCACACCACCTGGCGGAAACCTAACCTAGCAACATTGGAGATCCCATGGTCTAGCTTCAATAGGACAACTAGTTGGGGAAGACCCAAAGTAGCACTAACATAAAGGTATGCTCACTCCTATGATATTTATTTTGTGTTTTCCATTGATGATATAGGGATGAATTATTATTCTTAATAATGCTGATAGCTTTTATAGTGGAATAGTACGGATTATTTCAGATTAGCATTACCTATGTGAGATGGATGTGAGTTCACATCTTTGAGAGCTGATATGGCTAAGCTCTCTAAAAGTCTCATGAAGAAAGGACTGTTCACGACCGAAATGAACACAATGGTAAGAAATGATCTATGCTTAGATATGATATGTGTGATACTTCTTGTCTTTGATTCTACTATAAAAAGTGGTTAGTTCAAGACTCTAGTATACTACCCACAAAGTAGAACCAAGTAGTACTCACTATGAAAGGTTCAAGTTTTACAACACCTATTCATATGCATTTCATGTCTTACTTTCCTGATTTGAATATCAAATTTCAATTATTTTCTATTCAGATTTGGGGTATTCTTGGAACTTTATTAATGGGAAAATGCCTTTTGGTACTTATCCCACGTTGGAAGAAGAAAGAAACATTTTCTACTTTATAAAGCTTTATTTTAGTATTTTACTAACATGATTAAAAGCTTGGGCTAAAGGGGATATGGCTACATTTGGTGATCGGGCTAGTCTAATTAGTCATGAAACACTTGGATTATATATATATATATATATATATATATATATATATATATATATATATATATATATATATATATATATATATATATATATATATATATAATGGTCAGAAGATTGGCCTTGGGCCTTGGGGCTCTTGGGGTCTCCTTGACTAATAAATTATTTTTATATATTATTTAAAAATTTTGACTTTTATTTAATAATTAAATCTGTTAATTACAGTTTAACTGTTTTGACAGTTAATATCGGTTTAGAAGTTTTTTTTTGGAGGGAAAGACAGTTATTAACTGCTAATGATAACCTATATATATATATGGATCACCAAACACAAATTTAAAAGGTTGGAAAAATCACATTCTTTAAAAGTTCGTATTCTTCAATCATGGTGGGAACATAGATTGTAACATCCGGATTTTCAGGGATATTATCGTGTAGTTTGATCTTATGATTAAAGAAGAGACTCGACGAGTTGAGGGTCCAACTCGCCGAGTCGAGCCGGGTTTTTCCCGTGGACTTAATGACTGGACTCGACGAGTCAGAGGAGGGACTCGCTGAGTAGGCGCTGATTAGAGAAACCCTAATTTCCGGGGTTTGGGACCTATTTAAAGGCACTTATAGCCTCATTTGCGGCCACCCTTTCCCTGGAAGCAAACCCTAAAGGTCATTTGAGCTAGAAAGTGAGAGAGAAGCTATCTTGGGATTTTTAGTGCATCATTTGAGAAGAAGAGAAGGAGATCAAGCAAGGATCAAGAGGGGGAAAGTTAGATCCAGTGATAGATCGTCCAGAGCTTCTGAGGAAGGTAAAAGTCTGCACCTTTCTCATTATTTTGGTTAGATCTCATGTGTTTGGAGTTCTAGGGCTTTTACCACCTTTGGTTTGGGACTTTGATTAAAATGGATTAGCTAGAAGCCTAGTCCTCAGATTTGGACCTTGTGAGGTCCCTAGAGTCCAAAGGTCCCAACTTTATCATCCAAATGAGGGTTGTTGTGCTTAACACCTTAAGAACGGCTTGTTTTGGCATTTTGAGGCATTTATGCCATGCATGAACGTAAAGGTCGAGACTTTATGTGTCTCTGGTGTCTTAAAGGGATAGATCTAGGGTTTGGAATGAGAGATCTGACTTTGGACGTCTGAATGAGGAATCAGACCGAGGGGACTCGTCGAGTCCATGAGTTGACTCGACGAGTCAGTGAGGGTTTGTCCCGATGAGCTTGAGCATGCGATAGCTCGACGAGTTGGGGGTAAACTCGACGAGCTGATTTGGACCTTCACGAGACTTCTGAGGATGTGAGTGGACTCGACAAGTTGCATGAGTGCACTCGACGAGTCGGGTCAGACATGGACTGTTGACTCGAGTTTGACTTCTGTTGACTCTGGGGTTTGGTCAACATGAGTAATGGAAACCATGGAGGGGTAAAATGGTCTTTTACCCAATTCAAGAGTTAGAGAGAGAAGAATAGCCCTCATTTATTAGGGTCGTGTAAAGAGTATTGATTAGAGATATTCATCTTTTGTGCTAGGCGGAGGCTAGTTCGAGTTTCGGGTGCGAGGGTATTTTGCTGCTTGTCAGGTGAGTCTTCTCACTATACTTTACCTTGAGTGGTAAGTAGAGTTATGTGACAGAGTATCTTGTATGCTATGTATGTGATGTGTTGCACTGCATTATTTCTATGTGATTTATGCTGTGTGTATTCCAGAGTTTACAGAGTTAGGATCGGAAGGTCCACAGAGTTAGGACCAGAGGGTCCACAGAGTTAGGGCCAGTGGGCCCACAGAGTTATAGCCTCGAGTGGCTAATATGTGTTATGTGTGGTATTTTGGGGAACTTACTAAGCTTCGTGCTTACCGTGTTATGTGTTATGTGTTTCAGGTTGTTCTCAGGAATCGCGGGAAGGCACCGGCTTGATTGTACACACAAGAGAAGGAATTAGGTTTTTGAAGATCCTGGGTTTTTACTTATGGAGTTTGAATTGTAAACTTAAATAAGATTTTTGTGAAAAGCATTACGAGATTCATGTGATTTTTAATGAAAAATTGTTTGAAAATTTACGGTGTTACAAGTTGGTATCAGAGCCTTGGTTTGAGGGATTCGGATGCACCCTCGGGTAAATCTGGACTCAAAGTGAGGATTTAAGAAAGAATTTTCAAAATAAAGGATTTTTCTAAAACGAGCAAGAGTTTCTAAGAGAAAACGAGAAGGAGCAGTGTGTACAATCAGCCAGAGCCCGAACGGTGATTTCCCAAAATACCCTTATTTTGTGTTATGAGATATTCTATGAGATATTATGCATGCTAGAGATAGGCTAGGTATTTCATATTTTAGGACTAGAGTGGTCTGATTTGTGATGCCTTAGCCTAGGAGTTGCGGTTATCTGTGATATGTTTTCGAGTATGTGCTGAGTAAGAGTATCCAGAGGGAATCCTTTTGAGAGAGGGATTGAGTAGAAGAGTAATATAGGAGAGATACTTGGATGAGCATTCGTGGAATCTTCTGAGAGGGTAGTCATAGGCCCGCGTGGGGTGAAGTTGCTTGAGTTCGATGATATCCTACGAGTATGAGGAGGGCAAGTAGGATAATATCCTAGAGAGGTTTTATGTACTAATAGAGGTTATTCGATGCCCGAATGCTACTTGCTTCGTGATTTGTGGAACTCTCGATGATGGGAGTTAGCTACCAAGTGAATATGACAATATTCAGGAGGTAGATGGCTGGCATCATTAGGAGTTCTTCAGCAGCTGATGGCGGAGAAGTGTGAGGACCTATGAAGAGCCTAGGGGGTGATCATGGTCAGATGAGTGCGCTGACAGAGTAGAGCATTTCGCTGGGGAGCGAGCACGCGTAATGAGAAAGACGATCAAGAGGGTTGGACAGCTACTTAGGGACTCTGGGATGATTCGTGTGGAAAGTATGGGTAGATGTGGCAGGTAGTGTGGGCCCGTACTACTGAAAGCATAGGACCCATATTCGATGCAGGGAGCATACCTGAGGATTCTAAGTAGCAGGTTGAGAGGTGATGTCATGGTTCGGGTACCATGATTGGTAGCAGGTTGAGAGGTGATGTCATGGTTTGGGTACCATGATTGGTAGCAGATTGAGAGGTGATGTCATGGTTCGGGTACCATGATTGGTAGCAGATTGAGAGGCGATGTCATGGTTCGGGTACCATGATCGGTAGCAGATTGAGAAGAGATGTCATGGTTCGAGTACCATGATTCGTAGCAGATAATGCTTGCGTTTTTTCTTTCTTTCCAGTTATTCCATCATATTGATGGGGCTAAGATCGTATGCGATAGAGTATGGGGCAAGAGGGCCATGAGGAGCGAGTTTCATCTGAGCATTCCTTGAGAGGGGAGTCGGGATAACTCCAAGGGATTTTTGGTGAATGCCAGATGGAGTCGCAAGACACAAGGATAAGTGGAGATGGCGTTTTGAGGATTACAGCCTGAGTTGAGCAATCAGTCGATAGTGGAGATGTCACCTTCTGTGACCCGAGTGGTGCTATTTCTGTTTCCTGTGGAAGACGTAAGAGGTGTTGAAATTTCGGTTTCTGAGTTTGGGAGTGAGCCCTGTGGGATTGCATTGATGATGATCTTCAATCAGAGTATCTGGCAGTAGGTCTGCCGCGAGGTAATGATATAGCTTGAGCAGGGAGTCAGCGGGAATTGAGATGGTCAAGGACCAGGATACACCCTATGTGAGTATAATAGGGCATGTGTTAGCCGCAGCGTCGGACAATCAATAGGAGTGTATCAGGGCGGTAACCCTTATTATCTTTTACGGGTATCGAGAGTGGAAATGTGGGTTCTGCTCTTATGATAAGTGACGTGATGGAGCGTTGGTTGAGGAGTCGAGGATGAGGAGAATGATAGTTCATTATTTCCAGACTAAGAGTCAGGGTTAGTACCGGACAGTTGGGAGGTCCGGTGATGGAATGGTGTGAGATTCTGAATGACTAAGAGGCAGTCATGATGGGAAGTTCTGAGGATTTCATCTGAGAGTCGGGGTATTCGGAGTTGCTTGATCTCTGTCGGGGAGATCATCGAGCGTTGCATAGCACCTTCCAAGAGTAGGTACGATGTTACTGGTGGAAACAGTCTGAGAGATAGATTGTTGGTGCGCTAATTGGTGATGGTTCGAACCCTAAGTGGGGGAGGACCGGGTATTTTGTTGAGAGGATCAGAGATCTGTTCGAGATCGGTTAGAGATCTGGATATAGAGACCTGCGGTGCGGATTCATGTGATCAGGGCTATTGGTGATTGAAGCGAAGTATAGACGAGATAATGCATGTGGTATACGTTTGGTAAAGGATGAATGTCTCCACGGCAAGTGGCCATCGGTCGGAGACCTTGTGATGGATAGGAATTCTTCGAGGTGGTTGGCTCGTAGGGTTAGTTTGGCGGTGGAAGAATTTTGATTCAATGTTTGGCCCGTTATTCAGTTGGGGAAGGGCAGAAATTGATTTTGGCAACTAATTCCGGGCCGTTACGATTATGCTTTCTTGAGTTTTGAGCATTATAGGAGGGAGTTTTGGATTGTTGTCAACATGTTCTGAGTCATTGTCGATTCCTCCATGTTTCAATTGAGAGTTGGAATATTTCGAAGTTGCGCGTTGTGTGAAGGAAGGATAGTTATGAGATTCTGAGAGAATGCATTGAGGTATCTGTGTATGATGCCATAAGTAGGAGATCAGTGGTTGAGGCAGGACATCGTGATGTTCTGTGATGGTGTTCCGAGGTATCCGAGTATAATGCCCTGAATTCAGAATTATTTTGGGTCTTGAGTTTGAGACGGCAAGTGGAGTATCAAGTACCTACGGTTCCAGTGGGAGCCCTTCGGATATTGCCATCTAGAGGGATTAGCTAAGAATGTAGATTCCAGCAGGGAAGGATGTTTTGTCATGGCGGTTGCTGTCAGAATCTGTGATGCATAAATAGGGACAAGTGTGTGTACCTATCTATGTTAGTCCGCGGAGCATGAGTCAGTGGATGTAGTGTGGTTTTGACGTGAGAATGAGATTGTGGGGTTACGAGTCAGAGAAAGGGTGTTGTGATGCTACGGGAAGCCGTAGTACTCACTAGTGAGAGAGAGGGAGTTGTGATGCTACGGGGAGCCGTAGTACTCACTAGTGAGAGAGAGGGAGTTGTGATGCTACGGTTAGCCGTAGTACTCACTAGTCAGAGAGAGGGTGTTGTGATGCTACGGGGAGCTGTAGTACTCACTAGTCAGAGAGGGGGTGTTGTGATGCTACGGGTAGCCGTAGTACTCACTAGTCAGAGAGAGGGTGTTGTGATGCTACGGGGAGCCGTAGTACTCACTAGTCAGAGAGAGGGTGTGGTGATGCTACGGGGAGCCGTAGTACTCACTAGTCAGCAAGAGGTTGTTATGATGAAGTACTCCTTGATCAGAGCATGACGCAAAAGAGTTTAGGGCTTGGTTAGCCCTAATAATTGAGTTTTTGGGAGCCTGACGGATGAAAAAGGAGCAAGACTGGGGTCTCTATTTTTGTCGGAAATCGTTATATTCTGAAATGAGAGGTGGTTGTCGCAACATAAGGGAATTGGAAAAGTGGAATACGCGCGGGTTGCGAATCATGAGTCTTGAGTTGGGTGCTTCATTGGGACGAGTGGTTCCAATTCTGGATCGGACCAGACTCTCGATATTGAGTTTGACTCTAGTGGTGCATTGAGTAGGCGAAATGAGACTCCGGATTCTGAGATGGGTTCCATTTTGAGGAATATTGTTTGTTATCAGATGTTTTGGACCGGAGTGGGTCAGTGCGTTGGTGCGGGAGGTACCGCGAGGCGCTCGTATCTAGGGAGTAGTGTTCGACGAGGGTCGAGGGTGAAACAATTTTGTAGGATTGTGGAATCCGTTGGGGTAAAGAGAACTTCGTGACTTGGGTGTCACGGGGCCGAGATAGTTATTATGAGAAGGAAGTCAGTAAGACATTTCGGGATATGTTATGGGTGACCTTTGGAGGTTCAACTGTGGAGTCAGAAGTTGACCTAGTGCTCAGTATTAAAAGGGGTATGAGGAACGAAGCTGGGACTTGTGATTGTGATGTCTGAGGACACTTCTGAGCGAGCCTGGTTATTCTCTTGTGTCTGAAGGGCAGAGTGTTAAGGATTCTTTGTTCGGATGGGTTCTGATAGCAGTTTAGTATATGATCCCTGGTGGGGTGTGGACCCTTCCATTTCTTGGGGCGTGATTTGGATCATTAGCATGTTTATATGAGTGAGCGGTAGCCGATTGTTGGATTTGGTCTTGTGAGAATCAGAGGATCAGTGAGTTATCAGGGTTTGATATTCGAGGAACGAATATCATGGTGATCGCTTGAGTAGGCGGTCTGGCGGCGGGTCAGGCCACTAGAGCTTCCGGATAGTGGGAAGGAGTATATTAGCGACAGAAGAGTTGGTTCAGTTCTGGTCTTGGGAGTTTTGTGTGGTTTCAGGTGTCCATAGAGAAAGATATCGGTGTAGTATGAGATCCTTTCGGTGGTGCCTTTTGGGTTGATGATTTCATTATGTGAGTGGTTAAGGAGTGATTTCGAGGGCGAAATCTAATTCAAGTGGGGGAGAATTGTAACATCCGGATTTTCAGGGATATTATCGTGTAGTTTGATCTTATGATTAAAGAAGAGACTCGACGAGTTGAGGGTCCAACTCGCCGAGTCGAGCCGGGTTTTTCCTGTGGACTTAATGACTGGACTCGACGAGTCAGAGGAGGGACTCGCCGAGTAGGCGCTGATTAGAGAAACCCTAATTTCCGGGGTTTGGGACCTATTTAAAGGCACTTATAGCCTCATTTGCGGCCACCCTTTCCCTGGAAGCAAACCCTAAAGGTCATTTGAGCTAGAAAGTGAGAGAGAAGCTATCTTGGGATTTTTAGTGCATCATTTGAGAAGAAGAGAAGGAGATCAAGCAAGGATCAAGAGGGGGAAAGTTGGATCCAGTGATAGATCGTCCAGAGCTTCTGAGGAAGGTAAAAGTCTGCACCTTTCTCATTATTTTGGTTAGATCTCATGTGTTTGGAGTTCTAGGGCTTTTACCACCTTTGGTTTGGGACTTTGATTAAAATGGATTAGCTAGAAGCCTAGTCCTCAGATCTGGACCTTGTGAGGTCCCTAGAGTCCAAAGGTCCCAACTTTATTCATCCAAATGAGGGTTGTTGTGCTTAACACCTTAAGAACGGCTTGTTTTGGCATTTTGAGGCATTTATGCCATGCATGAACGTAAAGGTCGAGACTTTATGTGTCTCTGGTGTCTTAAAGGGCTAGATCTAGGGTTTGGAATGAGAGATCTGACTTTGGACGTCTGAATGAGGAATCAGACTGAGGGGACTCGTCGAGTCCATGAGTTGATTCGACGAGTCAGTGAGGGTTTATCCCGATGAGCTTGAGCATGCGATAGCTCGACGAGTTGGGGGTCAACTCGACGAGCTGAGCTGGACCTTCACGAGACTTCTGAGGATGTGAGTGGACTCGACGAGTTGCATGAGTGCACTCGACGAGTCAGTGAGGGTTTATCCCGATGAGCTTGAGCATGCGATAGCTCGACGAGTTGGGGGTCAACTCGACGAGCTGAGCTGGACCTTCACGAGACTTCTGAGGATGTGAGTGGACTCGACGAGTTGCATGAGTGCACTCGATGAGTTGGGTCAGACATGGACTGTTGACTCGAGTTTGACTTCTGTTGACTCTGGGGTTTGGTCAACATGAGTAATGGAGACCATGGAGGGGTAAAATGGTCTTTTACCCAATTCAAGAGTTAGAGAGAGAAGAATAGCCCTCATTTATTAGGGTCGTGTAAAGAGTATTGATTAGAGATATTCATCTTTTGTGCTAGGCGAAGGCTAGTTCGAGTTTCGGGTGCGAGGGTATTTACTTGCTGCTTGTCAGGTGAGTCTTCTCACTATACTTTACCTTGAGTGGTAAGTAGAGTTATGTGACAGAGTATCTTTTATGCTATGTATGTGATGTGTTGCACTGCATTATTTCTATGTGATTTATGTTGTGTGTATTCCAGAGTTTACAGAGTTAGGACCGGAAGGTCCACAGAGTTAGGACCAGAGGGTCCACAGAGTTAGGGCCAGTGGGCCCACAGAGTTATAGCCTCGAGTGGCTAATATGTGTTATGTGTGGTATTTTGGGGAACTCACTAAGCTTCGTGCTTACAGTGTTATGTGTTATGTGTTTTAGGTTGTTCTCAGGAATCGCGGGAAGGCACCGGCTTGATTGTACACACAAGAGAAGGAATTAGGTTTTTGAAGATCCTGGGTTTTTACTAAACAAATTATGGAGTTTGAATTGTAAACTTAAATGAGATTTTTGTGAAAAGCATTACGAGATTCATGTGATTTTTAATGAAAAATTGTTTGAAAATTTACGGTGTTACATAGATAATTTCGTCAGAATCAAGTTTTGTTCTTGATTAGATTGTTGTATCCTCTAGATAGATCCCTACCAGGGAAATTTTTGTCTCAGGATACTGCAAAAGCAAGCCTCAATCTGTACAAATTCATGATTGTATTTTCTGTGTTATCAACATTCAAGTGTGTTTTTTATAAATTAATTCTTGTATATTACATTCAATTGAGTTTCATTTGTATTATTTGTATTATTTTGTTGATTGTATACCTCCGTCATAACAATCTAAGACATAAATAAAAAAGGTGAAGAGTGGAACAACATTTCATCATCAAATCACATGTGGAAAAACCTGAAAAATTGAAAGTCTCAGATTTTCGGAGATGGCAACCGAAAATGTTGTTTTATCTAACAAGCCTTCACATTTCCAATGTTCTCACTAATGATTTTCCCTCTCCTCCCACTGATGTAACCACTGCAGAAAGACCAAATCCACCCACTGCAACCCAATTGCCAAAACATCAAAGGGTTGTGGAATCCTAGAAAACAAATGAATATAATTGCATAAATTATATTCTTAATGTCGTGGATGATTCCCTCTATGATATATACTCTAGCATTTCCACTGCAAGAGAGATATGAGAATCACTAGAAAAAAAAATACAAAACAGAAGTGGAATATTCCAAGAAATTCGTTATTGGAAAGTACATTAATTTCAAGATGGTGGATACCAAATCCATCCTCAAAAAAGTGGAGGAAATTCAAGTCATTGCACATTATCATGAAGTTAAAAGGTATGTGCATAAACTATAACTTTCTTGTTATTTCAATCATTGAAAAACTTCCTCCTTCTTGGAAGAATTTCAAACTATATCTTAAGCACTTAACTGGTGATATGGGTTTTGAGAAACTTGTGTTGAGAATTCGTATGGAAGAAGATAACATATTGAATGAGAAGGATGATGAAAATTCCTTGGAACCAAGTGCAAACTTTTTTTTGGAGAAGCAAGTACTTCAAGGAACAAGCATAACAATAAGCTGTTGGATTAGGTGTCTAAGCCCATAACTATTTTGGTATGTACTTGACCCGATTGTGAGCATGGTCCTTTTGGGTTGCCTTCACCATAGTAACTGATAGGATGAATTAAGGAGAAAGAGGATTAATTATGATTTATTAATATATTATATGAATAATATATTAAAAGAGAAATCATATTGTTTAATTAATATTAGTGAAGAATTAATAAGAATTAATTTTGTGGCTAAATGAGATTAATTAAACTTGGGGGGCTGATATTGTAATTATAAGATAGTTGCATAAATGGACTAATGGACTCCATAGAAGTTGGAGTGGACGAAATCTATAGGGAAACCCATTAGAATTCGTCCAAGGCTTCTAAGGAGGGAGTCCATGGGCTGTTTAGGGCCTAAGCAGTCAGATTAGGGTTTCCAGGTTGAAAACCCTAATAGCCTATGTATAAAAGGAACCCTTGGCAAGCCAAAAACGTCCCTAATGTAACATCCCATTTTTAAAGAGAGTAGTTAATAATAAATCAAGAACCTCGGGAAGTATGTATTATTATTATTTTATATTATTAGAGCTCAAAATTTAAATAATAATTAGTGGGGTGTTGGTTTCGGAAGGCCAAATGATATAATTTTGATTTCCGAGGGTTAAAGTGTAATTTGGGACTTAATTTGTAAGGATTTATGGAAGCAGGGACTAAGGAGTAAATTATGGACCTTATATGACACTATTTTGTTGAGGAGGGATTGATTGGTAAGTTTTGGATATGATTTGTAAGGGTTTTCTGCAGGAGGGGTGAAAAGGGTAAATATTAGGGTTATTTTGAAAGAAAATAAAGAAGGGTGGGTCATTGTTGTTATTATGGGCTGGAGTTTAGGAGCCGGGTATATAACCCATCGCAATCCTCTCTCAAACCCTAACCCTAAAGATATGAGTAGCCGTCACCCTCCATCCTTGTGCCTCCCTCTTCCAGCCGCCGTACTGCCCCCTTACGCCACCCCTCACCACCATCATCGGAGAGATCGGAAATCACCAACGATCGCACCGTCTGCCGGCTTGGGCGGTTACTGCCACTGTTCCATCGCCATTCGACCACCGTAACCACCGGGTACCGCCACAACGTGGCTGTTAGACGTTTTGAGCCCCGAGATCTGTTGATCGCTGGCGATAGCGACAACCAGACTCCCACCACGTTTGCTGCCAGCGAGAGGGAGTTCAACGAGTCGAGATGTTGGGACGACGGGACTGTGAATGAGCGACATCACTGTCGGACGAGTTCAAGCATTCCGCCGCCGCCACCTCCCTGCCGTGCTTTTCTTTCCATTCTCCGTCTCTGTTCCGGCGTTGCGCCGCTGCTGTGGCTCCGTCCACTTTCTTCTTCGCGGCTGTTAGGACCCGTCAACCGCCGCTGCTGCCGGATTCCTTGTGCTACCATCGCCGCCAGGTGGGTGGCTGGGTTATTTCACAACAGAAGTCGTGTAAATATGTATGTGTGCGTGTTTTCTGTAGGTCGGAAACTGTATGGGAACCACCATGGCCGCCAGCCATGGTGGCTGCCGCCATTTACCACCACCTGCCGCCACGGTGCGGTTGTGTGTGTGTACTTAGTATGTGTTATTAGTGGTGGTGTGTGTGTTAAGAGGGTAATATTGTAATTTGTAACCAAAGTGGAATAATGAAAGAAAATTCTAAACCACCACCGTGAGGTGGTGGTTGCCGCCTTCTGCCGCCACCGGCCGCCGTGTCGGGTGGCGGTGTGTTTTGATTGCGTTTGGACCTCGTTTGGGGGATGTTTGGACAATGTGGGACCAATGAAACCCTAATGGGCCCAAAGAAACCCTAGTGGGCCCAATGGAACCCTAATGGGCCAATAAGGCCCAATGTGACCTAAAAGCCCAACCAATGGACTAATGGGCTAGTATTGGGTTGGGGAACCGTAATTAGGGTTTGGAAAACCCTAAGGGCATAAAACCCTAATCGTGGGAATCGTTTGGGGCACACACGAGAATTAATTGTCAAACCTAAAATAATAATTAATAATCATTGGCAATCTAGCTTAAGGCAATAATGGACTTAATGGATTAAGTCCTTAATGGGTTAAGTAAGAAACACTTAACCCTAATCATCATTTCATGTGAAAGCCCTAATTTTATCGGGCCTTTCAATTGGGCCTTGATGATTGGATTATTAATGGGCCATCCAAGAATAATCATATGGACTAAATAATTTAATGTGCCTAGGGTAAGGCCATGTAAGGGGTTTGGGCCCAATTTGGAAAATTGGGCCATAGATGGGCCATAGTTTGGGCCTTAATGATTATATGATGTTGGGCCTTAGAATAAGACCATGTATAGGCTTGGGCCCAATTTGGAAAATTGGGTCGTATGTTGGGCTTTGATTCCTAATTGACTTTGGGCCTATGGATTGGGCCTTGGGCTTGCATAAAGCCAAGCTTGGGGTAATGTAGTAATTATCCAAAGTATGTACTCATGGTTATGTAGTGGAACCCAATTATTAATTGGGTATTGTTTGATGTTGACAGTTAGGGAATGTGTCAACCAGCAGCTGGAGTTTTATCTGCGGGACTTCAGCAGTGCGCCAGGTGAGTTATCCTCACTATACTCAAGGGTCTAAGGCACCAAGACCGGCCCTTTGAATTGTTATTGTTTATGTTATGCTAGTATGATCTGTTAGATCGGTATCCTAGAGGGTAGGATGATATTATGTGACATGTGGCATGACCTGTTAGTTCGGTATCCTAGAGGGTAGGATAATATTATGTGGTATGTGGTATGATCCGTTAGATCAGCTGTTATCTATAGACTATTATGTGATTATCTGTTATATATGCACATGTTTGTTTGGCGGTTGAGGCTTATCTGCTTTGTACGAAAGCCAATAGACATGGGCATTCCAACCTGTTGGTTGTGGGCCGTGAGTATTCCATCCCGAGGATGATTGGACTCATAGTATGTGGGCATTCCAACCTGTTGGTTGTGGGCCTGGGGTATTCCATCCCGAGGATGATTGGACCCATAGTATGTTGGCATTCCAACCGGATGGTTGAGGGCCTGGGGTATTCCAACCCGATGGTTGACTGGACCCATAGTATGTTGTTTATGATAATGTGTGTATTGTTGTGGGTATGGGTATTTTGGGGAAACTCACTAAGCTTTCGGTCTTACAGTTTCAGTTTATTGTTTCAGGTACATCAGGGGATCGTGGCAAGGCAAAGGCGTGATCGTACAGCTCCTCACTTTTTATGACTTTGTTTCTGGGATACTCTGATATGATACATTTTGAAAACTAGTTTTGTAATGGTTAATGGTTTTGGAAATGTTTTAAACGTTTTAAATTGGCTTGAATTTTTGGGTGTTACACCTAACCTTCTAAGAGAAACCCTAGGACGTTTTTGGTGCCTCCTCCCTCTCTCCTTGTTCATCTTGTTGCATATGGTGTTTGTGACTCCATTAGAGGTGCAACATTTGAGGCACTAGGCTTTCAAAAGTCAATTACAAGAAGGATTCAGATTGTTGTTGCTATATAACAATCAAGGTAAGATCTAAACCCTTATTCATATGTTAATTTGATTATTGTATGCTAGATCTAGGGTTTATGAGCTTTGGATGATTTGTAACATGCCAAAAAATACAGCCTAAAAATTTCGTTTGAAAACATTACCAAAACCATATATCCAATATCATATAAGAAAAACCATAAATCGTGTATCTCAAAATATCATGTCAATCACTGTATAAAAAACTGCATAATAAAAATATCAGAGTCTCAAATGCTCCCAAGCTAAAACTAAAACTGCGGTGTATGCGATGTCATCATCCCGAGCTCTTCCCTTTGCTAGCGGAAGTACCTGAAACCAAAACTGAAACTGTAAGCACGAAGCTTAGTGAGCTCCCCCAAACTACCACATACCATACAATAGCACATAAAGCACATACTGGGCCTTGCCCACTGCATCGGACCGAGGTCCGGACTAACTTGGGCCTTGCCCACTGCATCGGACCGAAGTCCGGACTAACTGCATCGGACCGAAGTCCGGAAACTACATCGAACTGAAGTCTGGAACTAACCAGGGCCTTGCCCTCTGCATCGAACCGAAGTCCGGAAACTGCATCGGACCAAAGTCCGGAACTAACCAGGGCCTTGCCCTCTGCATCGGACCGAAGTCCGGAAACTGCATCGAACCGAAGTCCGGAACTAACTGAACATAGCATAGCATAATCAAAACTACTGACATAAACACATATACTGCATACTGTATCGGACCGAAGTCCGGAACACATAATACAAGACATACTTGAATCACAAAGACATCAAGATATCTAATTGATAATAAGCAAAGATTCGAGCTTGATACCTCAAAGGAGACTGAAATGAAACAAGAAATCAGGATCTACTTGCTCCCCTTGAATAATTCTCTTCTCTCTTCTTTCCCAAAATCCCCAAGATGCGCTAAAACCTTCACAAGAGAGAAATTACTCCAAAAATGCTCCAAGACGGCTAAGGTTTCGTATGGGACTCTTTGTGGGCAAGGGAGGCTGGTCTTGGGGCACATAAGATGTTTAAATAGGGTGCAAACCCTTGAAATTAGGGTTTCATCCAGACTGGCAGACTCGTTGAGTCCGGGAATATGGACTCGTCGAGTCGCCAACTTAAACCGCGTGCCAATCCCGACTCTACTCGACGAGTTGAGCATCGGACTCGTCGAGTACCTCTTTGGAAATGAAAATTACCTTATTTAAATTACATACCATAATTGGGGCGTTACAACTCTCCCCCACTTATCTTAGACTTCTTCCTCGAAGTCTGCTGCTGCTGGATCTATAAATAACTCCGGATAATGCTCCCTCATTTTCTCCTCGGCCTCCCACGTCCACTCTGAACCCTTCCGGTGCTGCCACTGCACCTTCACTAGCTGGACTACCTTGTTTCTCAAGGTCTTCGTCTTCCGATCCAAGATCGCAACTGGCCTCTCAATATAATTCAAGCTGCTATCAACCTGAATATCCTCCAAGGGTACCACTGCAGACTCGTCCACCAAACACTTCCTCAACTGCGAAACATGGAAAGTGTTGTGGATCTGGCTAAGCTCTGCTGGAAGATCCAACCGATAAGCAACCCGACCCACCCGGGCCAAAACCCTAAAAGGACCAATGAACCTGGGGCCCAACTTGCCCCTCTTCCGGAACCTGATAACACCCTTCCAGGGTGATACCTTCAGGAGGACCATATCACCCACCTGGAACTCCAAGTCCGAAGGCCTCCTGTCGGCGTAACTCTTCTGCCGACTCTGCGCAGTCTGCAGTCTGCTACGGACCTGCTGGATCAACTCTGTGGTCTTGAGCACCACCTCGGTACTCCCGATGACTCGCTGACCGACCTCGCCCCAACAAATTGGGGTCCTACACTTCCTACCGTAGAGCATCTCGAAAGGAGGGCGGTCAATACTAGCGTGGTAACTGTTGTTATACGAAAATTCCGCTAATGGAAGATACGTATCCCAACTGCCACCGAAATCTAGGATACATGCCCGAAGCATGTCCTCGAGAGTCTGAATCGTCCTCTCGCTCTGCCCGTCCGTCTGGGGGTGGAAAGCGGTACTGAAATGGAGACGAGTACCCATCTCGTCATGAAACCGCTTCCAAAACCTGGAAGTAAAACGAACGTCTCGGTCTGATACCACCGAGACAGGAACTCCATGCCGTGCCACTACCTCACACACATAAATATCGGCTAACTTTTTGGCCGATATACTCTCCTGAATCGGTATAAAATGCGCGCTCTTGGTCAACCGATCCACTATGACCCAAATCGAATCAATTCCACGTGCGGTCCTGGGAAGCTTAGTGATGAAATCCATAGTGATATCCTCCCATTTCCACACAGGAATGTCTAACGGCTGCATCTTGCCGTGGGGCCTCTGATGTTCCGCCTTGACCTTCCTGCAGGTCAGGCATATCTCCACGTACCAAGCTACGTCCCGCTTCATGCAGGGCCACCAATAATTGGGTCGAAGATCTCTATACATCTTCGTCGCCCCTGGGTGGATGGAAAAACGAGACTTATGAGCCTTGTCCATCAACACCTGCCGTACTCCGCCCCAGTACGGTACCCAAACTCTCCCATGAAGGGTCAACAATCCTCGACTGTCATAATCGAAAGAGGCTATGCGGCCCACATTCCTCTCACACTTCTGCCTCTCTTCCTTTAGGCCCTCAACCTGTGCCTCTCTAATCTGCTCCAACAATGGAGTAATCACCGTCATTCTCAGAAAAATATCCCTGATCAGGGCTGCTACCGCCTTGCGGCTTAGGGCATCGGCCACTACGTTGGCCTTGCCCGGATGATAAAGGATATCACAGTCATAATCCTTTACTACATCTAACCATCAGCGCTGCCTCATGTTCAGATTCGGCTGATCCATGAGGTACCTCAAACTCTTGTGATCCGTGTAAATGATACAGCAAACCCCATAGAGGTAATGTCTCCAAATCTTGAGGGCGAACACCACTGCCCCCAACTCTAAATCGTGCATCGGATAGTTAGCCTCGTGAGGCTTCAACTGTCTAGAGGCATAAGCTATCACATGCCCTCGCTGCATCAACACTGCTCCCATACCTGTGATCGAAGCATCACAATAAACTACAAAATCCTCTACTCCCTATGGCAGGGTGAGGATCGGCGCCTCGCACAATCTCTGTCTGAGGGTCTCAAATGCTGCCTGCTGCTCAGGCCCCCAGCGGAACACCACCGACTTCTTGGTCAGTCGGGTGAGTGGAACTGCTATCTTGGAGAAATCCTGGATGAATCTCCTATAATACCCTGCCAATCCTAGGAAGCTCCGAATCTCAGATGGAGACCTCGGGACCTCCCACTGCATCACGGCCTCTATCTTGGCCGGATCTACTAGTATACCCTTCTGGTTGACGAGGTGACCAAGGAACCGCACCTCGCGCAACCAGAACTCGCACTTAGAGAACTTCGCGAATAGTCTCTCCCTCCTCAGCGTCTCTAGCACCTCTCTCAGGTGCTCCTCATGCTGCTCCTGAGTCTTGGAATAAACCAAGATGTCATCAATGAACACTATCACTGACCGATCCAACATCGGTCTGCATACGCGGTTCATGAGGTCCATGAACGCGGCTGGAGCGTTGGTGAGCCCGAACGGCATCACCACAAACTCATAATGACCATAGCGGGTCCTAAAAGCGGTCTTCTGCACATCCTCATCCCTGACACGCATCTGGTGATATCCTGACCGTAGATCGATCTTGGAGAACCAAGATGCTCCCTGAAGCTGGTCAAACAAATCATCTATTCTCGGAAGTGGGTAACGGTTCTTCACCGTTACCTTGTTCAGCTCCCGGTAATCTATGCACATACGGTGCGACCCATCCTTCTTCCTCACGAACAGGATCGGGGCTCCCCATGGTGAACTACTCGGCCTGATAAAACCCTTGTCTAGCAGCTCCTGCAGCTGCGTAGACAACTCCTGCATCTCTGGAGGAGCCAACCGATATGGTGCCTTGGCTATCGGAGCCGCACCAGGAACCAGGTCAATCCTGAACTCAACCTGTCTCTCAGGAGGTACTCCAGGCAAATCCTCTAGAAATACATCCGGGTAGTCTCGCACTACCGGAACATCGTCGACTGTCGCCTTGCCCTTCTCCCGGGCATCTAAAACATAGGCAATATACCCCGCGTAACCCTGCTGGAAGTAGCGCCTCGCTCTCGCTGCTGAACAGAGAATTGGTCCGCGCTGTGGCCTCTTGCCCTGAATCACTAACTCTCCCCCGGTGGGAGTGCGAACCCTCACTAACTGCAGCTCACAATCAATCATTGCCCCATTGGGGCTCAGCCAATCCATACCCACTACAACCTTGTTCCCTCACAGAGGAATAGGAACCAAGTCTACTGAAAATTGCTCATCGAATAACCGAAGCGAACACCCCTTATGCACTCTCGCAACCCTGACGGTCCTGTCGTCTGCTCTCTCCACCTCGAGTGGACAATCCAGCTCCCCCGGAGCTCTGCTAAACCTCTTGCTAAGCGCAAGCGAAACAAATGATCGGGTAGCCCCCGAATCAAACAATACTGTAGCTGAAATGCCGTTCACTAGGAACGACCCTATATATATACAAACATACACTCATAAGAAACAATCAATATCAATAAAGAGATGAAAGGAAGATACATACCCGTCACCACATCAGGAGTCGCTCGCGCCTCCTCCGCTGTTATCTGAAAAGCTCTACTCTTCGCCATTGGCGCCTCACCCCGGCCCTGACGGCCGTCTGTAATCCTCAAAGTAGCAGGGGAAGGTGCCACCACCTTCCCTGCTGCTGCTGCCAAACTCAGACAATGGGACTTTTTATGTCCCCTCTGATTGCAATGGAAGCAAATCAGATCAGATGTTGTGGTGGTGGTAGCAGTAGCTGTACAATCTCTGCTCATATGTCTGGTCCGACCGCACTTGTAGTAACCGGCACTACCTGCCTTGCACGCCCCATCGTGCAATCTCCCACACTTGCCACACCGACTGTGGCTCTGCTGTCCTCTAGATCTATGATCTGATACCTTGGGCTTTTTGCCCGAACTCCTTGTGCCAGATGCCTCCTCTGGCTTCCTCTTCTTCTCCATCTCTAGATCAATCTCTCTCTCGCGAGCCCTCGCAATCATATCATCCAACGTTTTATAGCTGGACCGGCTCACAAACTGGCGGATATTTTTCCACAACATCTCATGATAACGTGCCTTCTTCATTTCCTCATCAGCTGCATATAGAGGAACGAGAAGAGCCCTCTCCCTGAACTTGGTGGTAATCTCCGCTACTGTCTCAGTAGTCTGGGTGAGATCCTGAAACTCCCTGGCTAACTGTTGCACCTCAATGACTGGTGCAAACTCGACTCTGAACCTGGTAACAAAATCAGTCTAGGTCATCGCATGAAGGGCTGAGTCATCTCCAATGACATGTCCGATCTCCTCCCACCAATCCCGTGACCTGTCCTTCAGAAAACAGGATGCTAGTCTGACCTTGTCCCCCTCGGGACATCTGCTGGTGCGGAAAGCATTGGCGACATCCGCCAACCACCTGGTACTCGCTATGGGGTCCCACGCCCCATTGTAGTCTGGAGCTCCACATGCTCTGAACTCCCTGAAAGTAAGGGTGCGCGACCCCATCATGGTCGACACCTCAGCACGGAACGTGCTCAACCTCTCGTCCATCAGCTCCAAAATACCCTCCTTGATCGAACCAAAGATCACATGAGTCTGCTCGAGTATGATGCGAGTAATCTCTAAAGAGAGAAACTCCATAGTCTGCTCATCCATATGCTCGGCCCCCGAGCCTGATCCTGATCCCTCTCCGGCACCTGAACTGCCGACTACTGGCCTAGGGCGTAAAACCACCATTCTGAAACACATATAGACAAACTTCATAAACACTGATATATCTCGAGGGATCGCTACTACTACAAGTTTCCTGGTCTCATCTCAGCCTTCCTCGATTCAAGTACGGATCCTATGCTTTCAGTAGTACGGGCCCATACTACATTCCACATCTATCCGTACTTTCCTCAAGTACTGCCTCGACTCCACCAAGTCACTTCTACTGCTACTGATCTCTGCTACTCTCATCCTAGGCTTGCCCTAGGGAAATCTCTGACTCCACCCAAATCCAGTCCTCAGCTGCTGAAGGCCTCCTTGTAATGCCAATTATCCATCACCTGAATACCATCACATGTGACGAGGCTCAGATAATCCTTCGAGTAAAAGACTCATCCCTACAACGGTTAGACTCAAACAAGAGCTGCGCAATACGGCCAAATCCAGCACTCTGAGATTATTCAACCCTGATTACATGTGACGTGACGTATTTACCTAATGGCTAACTCCCATCACTCCGAGTCCTACAAAGCACGAAGCAAGCAACATTCAGACACAGGAACCTACTCAAGCAAATCTATCCTCATCACGAGAAACTGTACTAGCATACAATGCTAAGCTCATACTATCAGGCATAACCTAAACAGGCTACCCTACTGCTGTCTATTCAATACTAGCATGCAATTCTCAATAAGCTGAAACACATATAACAGGCACATAAGGCATCCTCCTAGACCCTTAGTCCTATTCTAGCATGCTGTTCTACTGAAACTGGAACTGATAATTATAACATAAACTTGTATGGGTAATTGGGGAGTACTTACTTGAGCTCAGCTGATCGCATGCACCACACCCTTTTCCTTTTCTCAAAACTCTTTTCTTTTTAAGTTTCTTTTTCAAAAATTCTTTCGAAAACATTTTTCTTTTGAAAATCTTTTACCATTTCCTTAGTTTGAGTCCAGTCATACCCAAAAGTGTGCCTGAATCCCTCAAACCAAGGCTCTGATACCAACTTGTAACATGCCAAAAAATACAGCCTAAAAATTTCGTTTGAAAACATTACCAAAACCATATATCCAATATCATATAAGAAAAACCGTAAATCGTGTATCTCAAAATCTCATGTCAATCACTGTATCAAAAACCGCATAATAAAAATATCAGAGTCTCAAATGCTCCCAGGCTAAAACTGAAACTGCGGTGTGTGCGATGCCATCATCCCGAGCTCTTCCCTTTGCTAGCGGAAGTACCTGAAACCAAAACTGAAACTGTAAGCACGAAGCTTAGTGAGCTCCCCCAAACTACCACATACCATATAATAACACATAAAGCACATACTGGGCCTTGCCCACTGCATCGGACCGAGGTCCGGACTAACTTGGGCCTTGCCCACTGCATCGGATCGAAGTCCGGAAACTGCATCGGACCGAAGTCCGGAACTAACCAGGGCCTTGCCCTCTGCATCAGACCGAAGTTCGGAAACTGCATCAGACCAAAGTCCGGAACTAACCAGGGCTTTGCCCTCTGCATCGGACCGAAGTCCGGAACTAACTGAACATAGCATAGCATAATCAAAACTACTGACATAAACACATATACTGCATACTGTATCAGACCGAAGTCCAGAACACATAACACAAGACATACTTGAATCACAAAGACATCAAGCACACTGAACTACTGCATCAGACCGAAGTTCGGAACTACTGCCAACTAAACGGGCTGGCATTGTGGCCGTAGACCCGTTCCTACTGGAACAAAACTCACCTCGTAACGCTGGCTACTGAGATGCTAAATCTGAAGCTGGCTGACTGCTGCTCCGGAACTCCCCGGCTACACATCCCAAAAACACTAGATCAAATACTGATAACTGCCCTCAGGGTAAAATGACTATTTTACCCCTGGTCAAAGTCAACCTTCTGGCCAAAGTCAACTCTCAGTTGACCTGACTCGCCGAGTTGGGCCGCCAACTCGCCGAGTCCCTGTCCTTATTTCCCAAACCTCTATACGCTTCTACTCGTCGAGTTTGGCAAAGGCTCGACGAGTTCCTCTTCGATACTAACATCTAGTTCATCTTCATCTGACTCGCCGAGTTGTATGAACAACTCGTCGAGTCCTCCTTCATCCTATGAATGAGATCAGTCCTTGACTCGTTGAGTTGTATGAACAACTCATCGAGTCCCTCCACTATTAGATCTGAGCCTTAACTCACCGAGTCCATTATCTACTCACTGATTCCACCTTAAACTCTCAAATGGGGGAAAATTGGGGACTCGCGACTCGACTCGTCGAGTTTGAAGAACGACTCACCGAGTCCCAAGCATGACATTACTAATAGTCGATTCTGCTAGAATCCAGTGCATTCCATTCATAGATCTGGACCCCTAGGACTGGTTTTTCACGTAAAGTTTCTAACTTTACGTGCATGCATGCTAATATGAAGCTCAAATACCCAAAACAAGCTAAAGGAAGAGATCTAAGCTTGGAATGGAAACTTGGCTCAATAAAGGTGGCAACCTTGAGCTTAAGAGGCTCTGGAAAGCTTAGATATGAAGTCCATTCATCATATTAACTCTTAATTTGACCCTAAGGTCTAGAAAGGGCTCAAAATCAACAAGAGCAAACTTCTCAAGAGATCTAATTGATAATAAGCAAAGATTCGAGCTTGATACCTCAAAGGAGACTGAAATGCAACAAGAAATCCGGATCTACTTGCTCCCCTTGAATACTTCTCTTCTCTATTCTTTCCCAAAATCCCCAAGATGCACTAAAACCTTCACAAGAGAGAAATTACTCCAAAAATGCTCCAAGACGGCTAGGGTTTCGTATGGGACTCTTTGTGGGTGAGGGAGGCTGGTCTTGGGGCACATAAGATGTTTAAATAGGGTGCAAACCCTTGAAATTAGGGTTTCATCCAGACTGGCAGACTCGCTGAGTCCGGGAATATGGACTCGTCTAGTCGCCAACTTAAACCGCGTGCCAATCCCGACTCTACTCGACGAGTTGAGCATCGGACTCGTCGAGTACCTCTTCCAAAGATGGCAAAAATCATGGCCCAAACAAGAAGAATTTCAAGAAGAATTGTTGTCCATGCTATGTATGTGCCAAAACTGGACATAAGGCCAAAGATTGTAGACTCAGGAGGGGTCAAGGAGGAAACAATGGAAACAATGTTGGAAATTCTGGTGGAGGAACTTCTAGTAAAACCAACATGGTTGAATCACCATATCACTTGTTGCTGTGATTGAAACCAACTTGGTTAGCAATTGTGTGGATTGGTGGATTGATATTGGAGCCACAAGGCACATTTGCAACTCCCAAACCATGTTCTCTAAATACGAAAAAGTCTCTGATTCTGAACCAATGTTTATGGGGAATGGCTCTACTAGAAAAATTGAAGGAAGGGGAAAAGTGAAGCTATAATTGACTTCTGAAAAAGAACTTGTTTTAAGTGATGTGTTGTGTGTTCCTAAAATTACTAAGAATATAAGTTCTGGTCCTATTCTTAGTAACAAGGGATTCAAACTTGTATTTAAGTTTGATAAGTTTGTTCTAACCAAGGGTGGGATGTATGTTGGAAAAGGATACCTTAGTGAGGGTCTCTTCATAGTCAGTGTCTTACCTTTGTACTATGGTGTTGAAACACCAAACAATGATGTAACCAATGTTAATGCTAATGCAATAATGGGAACTACTATCCACTCTTCTATGTATATGCATGATCCTTCAATTTTGTGGCATTCCTGATTGGGACATGTCAATTTTCTTTCTATTCAAAGAATGGAAAAACTTGGCATGTTACCAAAATGTTCATTAGATAAAATTACGAAGTGTGAGGTTTGTGTAGAATCAAAATTCTCACAGCATCCTCATAAATTAGTTTATGGACTAAAACAAGCTCCAAAGCAATGGCATGAGAAGTTTGACAACACATTACTTTCTAATGGATTTCGAATTAATGAATGTGATAAAATGTGTTTATGTCAAAAAATACAAGAATGCTTGTGTCATCATATGCTTGTATGTGGATGATATGCTTATTTTGGGTACTAACTTGGATGTGATAAATCAAACAAAGAAAATGCTACACTCCTCCTTTTCCAGGAAAAAACTTGGGAGTTGTAGATGTGATCCATGCTGTAAGAGTTCGAAGAAGACTAGATGGATATACTGTTACTTAGTCCGATTATATTGGAAGTGTACGCAAAAAGTTTGGAGACTATGATGACAAGCCGGTAGTCACCCCTTCATCTTAAGAAGAATAAAGGTGATTGTGTAGCTCAGTTAGAATATACTCAAGTTCTTGGTAGATTAATGTATATTATGAATTGTACTAGACCAGACTTGGCATATAGTGTAAGTAGATTGAGCCGTTACTCCCACAATCCTGGGAAAGAGCATTGGCATGAATTAGTGAGAGTGCTTAGATATTTAAAGCATACAATGAGTTATGGATTGCATTACACGAGATATATTCCTGTTCTTGAAGGATATTGTGATGCAAATTAGATTTCCAATACTTCTTGAGAGTACAAAAGATCTGATGCGCAGGGACAAGGTTTGAAAACTCAAACCTTGAGTTAATTCTTAAGATCAATGTCTGCTTACTAAGAAATGTTCCAGTCAAGTATGGCAAGACCAGTCAAGTCTGAGTTAATGCATTCAACAAAGTGTTCAAGATATTAATGAAGAATGAAGATAATGATGAAGGTAATGACAATAAATGAAGAACAAGAAGAATGTTTGAGAGAATGACTTGAAAGAGAATGGAAGGTGAAGTAAACTAGAATATTGCTATTTTTGTTTGAACAATCCGTCGCTTGATTTAAGGTAGAAAGCTTCTTTAAATAGGAGAACTGATTACATCGTACTAACCAAAAACAAACATAGGATCGGATAATAGAGTTATTTCTGACACTCTGATTATCTAGGGTTTACAAAAGAGACTAAGTCCTATGACATGTTAAATCAAGCTAAAATAAATACAATTAATTCAGACGGACAAACGATTGATCTTATACAGGACACAACTTCCATTCCGGAATGCCTTCACAACGTTCAGAATGTCTTCTACTCCGAACGCAAGCTTCTTTTCAAACTACGTACTGACTCCGCACCAACTTCTATTTCGGAACTGAGGCTGACTTCGGATCTGTCAAAAGGTTTTAGATTGCTAGAGGTTCACTTTCAGGTTCCAACAATCTCCCCTAAGTGAAATTAGCAATCAGGTCAGCTCAGTTAGCTTCTTCCTTATAAAAACATAGGCTCGATACAACCAATCTCTAACTTCAATATACCACTGCAGCTGACTCACAAACTTTGCTTTAACATTTTACAGAGCGTCTGATTTGGATGCACGACTGATGAACTTCTGGAGAGCTTTGGTTGGAACTAGGTGTTTGTCAAGGACTCGGAAGAAGTACTTCTTGTTTGTCTTTCTTGGCTTATAGACACACCCTAGAACTGGATCATCAATGGGTCCTTTAGCCAGCATTTCAGCTCCTGGCAGAACAAAGTTGATTTTGGCTAAGTATTTTTCAGTTCCGAACAAGTGAGCCAATTCATAGTCGCATCTGCAAAATTCAGCAACATAATCCTTAAGGAAGCTTAAGATAGCATGATAGCCTCCCATGCTTAGATCATTATCTTGACGGCTTCGGAAATGAGCAGCAATGGTTAAGATATCGTTCGGATTGACTGTAGGAAAATCAACATCAGTGATAGTGTATGGAGTTGGTTTGTTCCGGAGGATATGGTAGCGAAACAACACATAGTTCAGATCAAACTTTGTTAGAACCTTCCTTGCACACCCTAAGATTTTGGTGATTCTTTTTCTCGACCACACTTCCTTTTGGGGAAGGGCATTCTTTGCGTAGAAGGTCTTCAGTCTTTCACGCTCAGTTCGGATGATCAATTGGGGATCATCATTCTGATGCAAGGGAGCGAACTTGGTGTAGTACTTGCTGTAAGGAGACAGTGGCAGATCAAGTTGGTCCGAATCGTTGGTAGGGATGTCATAGTACATGAAGGGTATTATGTTCAAATCATGAATTATTCCTTCACGACATAGAGGAGAAAGTCCCAACATTGGATTGGGGTTATCTTTGAGCGCCCGAATCCGAATGCTTTCCTCTAGAGCTTGATTGAGTTCATCCTGAGACCATCCTGATTTTGAATTTGGAGGAGGTCCGGAGTAATGAGATTGATAGCTTTCTATGATGGGCTTCTTACCCTTGTCTTTGCTGAGTACCGAGATGATATGTTGCATGTTCTCATCAACGGTAAATTCCGGAGGAGGGGTTTTAAGAGGTTCTTCAGGAATATCGTCTGGAATCCAGAGGGGAGAACCTTCATCAATTGAAGCAATTCTTGGAGCAAGAATTGGTGGCATCATGGATGAAGTGTCCCGGAAAGCGTCAACCGTTAATTTGGTTTTAGCCTTAGCCATTTCAATACTTCTTTTAAGAACATCCGACAGTGTAGTTGGCCATGAAACTGCGGACCGGACTCTTTGTTCTTCCTCCGTCAATACCTTGGAGCCTGAAGACCTACTATGGAATTTGTGAGATAATCCACTTCTTCCTCACTTTCATCATCATCACTATTTCCTAGAAGTTCGGAAAGAACTTGGACTTCATCATCGAAATTTTCATCTCAGAGCTGATATTCCGAGGCAGATGTCCATGGTTTATGTCTGTGACTTGATCCTCCTCCCCCTCTTGGATCGGTGAACCTCTGAGCCGGTGCAAGTACAAGAGACTCCTTTATTTCAGAAAATTTCTCAAGCACCTTCTGAAAGCTGGTGTTGAGTTAAAGGGTCAGAGTGTCATATGCTTTAGCAGTGGGGGCCTGAGCTTTGAGATGGTTAAACAACTCCTGAAGAATTGATAACATTTCATCAAATTTGTTGTTCGGAACATCCACGATGTTCCAACAGGCTCTGAGAAGCTTGATGATGACTTGCTGCATTATAAGGTTCATCTCGTCTTTGTTCCGAATCTCTTTCTCTAGACGGTAAATTTTCTTCTCATGACGAACATGAGTTTTCTTGATGAGGTAATTGGTGGCAGCATCCAGGTCATCATGGACCTTCAGCATCCGGGTGATTGTATCCAAGTAGTGATCGACATAAGTATCATACTTGTGTTCAACTTTTTCGATGGTGTGTTTGAGGCGAAGAGAAATAAGCTGGTCCAGTTGGGCTTCTCGTCCGGCAATGGTAGGTCCGGACTTGTTGACATCGGATAAGGACTGGAGAATGACATCAAGCTTCGAATCTAATCCGGAAACTTTGTCATCGATTTTGGTGTTGAGTCCAGCTACTGATGCTTCGAGTGTATTCACCTTCTTCATTGTATCTGAGACGTTGATATAGATTTCAAGAAGGGCAAACGGATCAATATAGTTTCCAGCAGATGATCCGGTGTCCGTAGTGGAATCATGAGGCTTGTCTTTGTTGGGTTTCGGAATGACAGGAGGCTCGGAGGGATCTGGCTTGGTTGCAGCATCATCTTGAGGTTTTTGAGTGGAGTCAGTTGCAGCACCTGTGTTAATCTGATCATGATCCTTGATGTAAATTTCTTCATCCACTGGCTCGGAAGAGGATGAGGATAGTGTAAGGGTCGAATTGTTGTAATTAGTCGAAATATATTTTGTACTCTTTGAATGTTTTGTAATGTATTTTACTAGGGCGCTTTTATTCGAAGCTTTAGAGTCAATGCCTTAGTATATTCTTTGTACGCTTTCGGTTCCCTATAAATAGGGGTTATTTACTAGAGTTAGATAAGAGTTTTTACAGACCTGTCTATTTTCTCTGTAAACATTCGAAAGCGTAAATCAAGCTGAAACAAGATCATATTTACATCTGGTGTTCAATCTTCCATTCATACTTGAATTCATACTCTGATTAATTCAATACTTGATTCATTGGTTCATCAATTGGTATCAGAGCAGGAATCATATCTCTGATATGAATTTCATGCTGTTCAAAAGGTTTTTGAATCAACTTTTTGATTCAAAAGTTTCCGCACTTTTTGAAAGTGAAAAATTGTCTAGATCTTAGTCTGTGATTCGATTCTGCATTTGAATTGTTGAATCGAGTGTTATTCTCATCAATTCGATTTGATTCATCTAGTTTGTTTTCAAATTCTCAAATCTTTTCAAACTTCTCAAAATCATCTTCCGTACAACAATGGCGAGTTTCAATCTCAATTCGATGACCTCGTTTTCTCACCTGTTAGGTTCATCAACCAAAATTCCAATGCTAATCCCTGAATACTATGATCAGTGGGCTGATCGTATGCAGGATTATCTGAATGGTCTGGATGAAGAATTATGGTCATGTATCACTGGAAATGTCAATGTTCCAGTGAATGTTCAACCAATTGGATCATCTTCTACAAATTCTAGAGTTGATAATCAATCTGATCGTTTGAAGAAACTGGAGAAGAGGTGTATGAGGGAACTGCGAGGTGCTTTACCTCCAGTTGTGTACAATTACGTTAGAAGTTGTACAACTGCAAAGGAGGTATGGAACAATCTGAAAGATAAGTTTCAAGGAAGTGAGAAAACAAAAATCAATTCAGTCAAACAGTGTTTGGTTGAACTGAAAGATTTCAAACAAAAAGAAGGAGAAATAATTGAAGTTTACTATGATCGTCTGAACGAGTTAATCTATCGTTGCAATCGCTATGGAATTACCAGGACTTCAATGGAATTCAATCTCATTTTTGTAATGGGGCTTCGAAAAGAGTGGAGAAGTGTGAGTATGATGGTGAAGAATCAACAAAGTTTTGATACATCAACTCTCAATGATTTGTACAATCAGTTGAAAACACACGAAATTGAGGTAAATGAAATTGCTGAGGAATCGAAGCTGAATTTGGGAGGTCCATTAGCTCTTGTGTCAAAGATTTCGAAGAAAGAAGCTGAAAATGGTGATTATGAGGAAGAAGAAGGATTCATCATGAATTTGGATGATGAAACAATAGCATTTTACTCGAATAATCGTGTTAAGAAATTTTTCAAAAAGTCGTTCAATTCGAAGACTAAGCTTGCTGAGGTGAAAGGAAGTTCTGTGAGTAAAAATGTTGTTGAGGAGAAAAAGAAAGTTGAGAAGCAAGATTCGAAGATAGCTGAAGGAAAGGGTGAGAAGAAGCTGAAAGGTGATGCTGGAATAGATTGTCATTATTGCAACGGTGAGAATCATCTTGCAAATGACTGTATGCTTCGAAAGAAGGATGAGAGGAAGAATAAAGTCAAAGATGAGGCATACTATGCAGAGAAGCTTGAGGTGGTTCGTGCTAAAGCAAAGAATTTGTCATTGGTTGCAAAGGGTGAGCATGAGGATGAAGATGGAACTTATCAAATCTGGTCATCTGGATCAGATGATGAAGAAATGCGAAATCCGACACATGGAGCGTTGTATGCGAAAATGGAGGAGGACTCAGATGATGAGGAATTCGAAGTGAGGGGACGATGCTTCGTATCCAAAGCGGCTGACAAATCTCCAATGACAACAATGGTATGTAAAATTCTCGAATCTTTTAATATTCCTACTCATGCTTATGATTCTGAACTAATATCTTTTGATGAAACGATTACTTATTTTGATTCAATTGTTGTGTCTGCTAGTAATGAGGCCAACAAATTGTCCATGGAGTTGTTAGAGACCAAAAAGAGATTAGACTTGAAAATAAGCAAAATTGAATGTTTGGAATTACAAATTACAAACATTATGTGTGATAGAGATACTTTAACGAGTGATGTCAAACTTTTGCTAGCACAAAGAAACATTTACTGTAATTCTGCGAAAAGAATTTATGGCAAATTAACTGATTTACATCATTCAAGTGACATAAGTAAAGAGCAACATAGAAAATTACTACCTTTTCTAGCATTCGAAAGAGCTAAGGTAGATAATATTTCGTATGATTGTGAGCAAATAATAGCTGATTTTGACAAAGTTCCTGATGATAGATATAAATATGGAATTGTCAAAATTGATGAATGTCTTGATGCAAATGAATTAGTTAACATCGTGAATGATACTTTGACTAAAACTGAACAAATTCAAATTTTGAAAAAGACTGAGAATTGAACATCTGATTCTCAATCTAATTTTACTGATATTGAAGATAATTCTGACAATATTAGTGAAATTAGTGAACTTGAAGATGTTGATTGTTCTCAGTTGTCTGTTACTAATGTTGCATCAACATCTGAAGGGAAAGAAAAAATTAAGGATTTGATGGTTGAAAATGAAACTGATATACCCTCAACTTCGAAAGTTAGTGATGTGAACTTCGTGGATATCAAAGACAGTCAAACTGATGATAGTGATGATGAAGATGAAGAGAAAATTTCGAAGGTAAAGAAATCTTCAAAGGAAGAAGAAAATCCATGAATAGTGGTTGATCAGGTGTATGGTGATACACAAAAGTTCGAAAAAGTGATGAATGAAAAAGGTGAACACTATCTTGAAACGAATACAGTGGTTATCCAAATTTCAAATGTACAGATGATGTCATTTTTCCAAATCAAGTTTTCGTAACTACTAGAAATGTTGAGAAAATCAAACCATAATTAAAGAAGTTAGTTGAAGAGGATAATTCAAAAACAACTGATGAAGGCTTTTTCGCAAATCAAAGCACAGTTGAAAACAACTTAACAAATAATTCGTATGTTTTCCAACGTCAAAAACCACAAAGACGATGGGTTGAAAAATCAAAAATTGAAAAAGAGAATTCAAAACAAGTTGAAAAGGAATGTGAAAAAGTTGTCAAATTAAACTCCAAGGAATTCAAAGATCAAATTGACAAATTTTCGAAGGAAAACAACATTTCAAAAAGACAAGCAAGAAAGAAAATATTTTGGCAAAATGTTGAGTCTCAAAAGGTGTCTGAATCACAATCACCCAAAAATGTTTTTAAAGCTAAAAATTCATCTTTTTCAACAAAACCTCAACATTCATCTCAATCAAATCATTCAAAGTCTGAAGTGAATAATCAACCAAGGTTTTCGAAAGTTTCAGAAACTAATATTCCAAGAAAATTTTCAAATAACTCAAATTCAAATCAAAAATTCTTTCAACGTCAACATTTTAAATCAACAGTTGATACATCATATGCTAAATCTTTTATAACAAATCCAAAAGTTGATTTTGTTCCTAAAAAGCCAAATTTTCCAAATCAAACGAAGAAAGAAACTATGAAAACTTCACGAGAAAAAGGAATAACGTCAAGGAAGAACATTGATCATTGGCTTGAAGCCAAAGGAAAGATGTATCAGTCAAATACATTTTCAAAGGAGCAAATTCACGAAGCATATGAAAAGTATATGAATAATTCATCAAATGGCAGTTCATCGTCTAAGGATTCGAACATTTCAGTCAAAGCTTAGAAACCAGTAATAAAAGCAAAGAATGTTCATTCACAAACTCAGAATTCGAAGGGTAATGTAAATGAACATTCGAAACCATCAAAATCTTATGTTTCGGTTCCTTTAAATGAAGATGTAAACTTAATTGATAGTCTCAAAACAAAAGTTTGTGATTGGATTAAAAGTTCTTCATTGCATTCGAGATTGAAATCTAATTTCCAAGGACCCAAAAAGCCTTGGGTACCTAAATTTTTCCATTGAATGTAGGTACTATGTGACGAGCAATATGATAACAAGTGGTACATCGATAGTGGTTGCTCTCGTCACATGATTGGGAAGAAGGAGAATTTACGTGATTTTCGAAGTCTCAAAAATGCTGGAGTAGTGAAGTTTGGGAACAATCAAAAATGTCATGTCAAAGGATATGGGAAGATCACGAATGGACAATTCACAGTGAATCGTGTGGCGTATGTTGAAGGTCTTCAACATAACTTGATAAGTGTTTCTCAACTTGTTGTGGGCACTGGCAATCAAGTTCTTTTTAATGAAGAAGGAAGTGTTATTTCAAATGTCAACACAAAAGAAGTGTTACTAAAATCTAAAAGGAAAGGTGACATGTTCACTTTGGATATCAATCCGATAGTAGGGAAACCTGCTATATGTCTTCTTTTGAAAGCAACAGCAGACTTAAGTTGGTTATGACATCGAAGACTTTCTCATCACAATTTTCGAAACATCAATAAGCTTGTGGTACAAGATCTGGTAAGAGGTTTACCTGTACTTCAATTTGATAATGATTCTTTATGTGCAGCTTGTGAAGTTGGCAAGCAACATAAACAAGGTCATCCAACTACAATAGATTAGAAAATTATCGCACCTCTGGAGCTTTTACATATTGATTTGTGTGGTCCTTCGACTGTTTCAACTCTCAACAAGAAACGATACATTTTAGTTATTATTGATGATTTTTCCAGATTTACGTGGGTTTATTTTCTCAGGCTTAAATCCGAAGTTGCATAAATCATGATTGACTTTATCAAAAAGATGGAAACAACATTGAAGAAGATTGTTCGAAAAATTAAGAGTGATCATGGAACTAAATTTAAGAACAATGTTCTTGATTCATTTTTGGTGGACAAAGGAATTTCGCATAATTTTTCATCTCCATACACACCACAACAAAATGGTGTTGTTGAACGAAGAAATAGGTCTCTATGCGAAGCGGTAAGGACTATGTTGGCATATGCGAATCTTCCACAATACCTTTGGGCTGAAGCCGTATCCACCACATGTTTCACTCAAAACAGATCTTTCATTCATCGCCGTTTTAACATTACTCCATATGAAATTCTCAACAATCGAAAAACTAACGTCAAATTTTTTCATGTTTTCGGATGCAGATGCTTCATTATGAATCTCAAGGATAATCTTACGAAATTTCAAGCTAAAGTAGATGAAGGGATTTTCTTGGGATATTCGCATAATTCAGTCGCATATCGTGTGTTGAACAAAAGAACACGAAGAGTTGAAGAAACTTTTAATCTTACATTTGATGATTACTACATTAAACAAACAACATCACAGTTTGAAAATCATCCTATTCTGACAAAAACACAAGATGAATCTGAATCCTCACAAACATTAGATGTTGATTATGATTTAATTTTTTGAATTTCAGATCATGCTGTTAATGCTGAAATACATGCAAATGATAATCATATCTCTGAACTCATAAAGCTTACGGATGATTCAACATCAACTTCTCCAGAGAAAAGCGAAAGTATGGAAAACAATCCAGTGGAGGGGGAGCAATTAGATTCGAATACTCTAGTTGAGGAAGAGAATTCTTTTGAGGGGGAGAATGGAAGAGTGAATGCTAATGTTGAGGGGGAGCATAATGTTGAGGGGGAGCATTTAGAAAACATTGAGAATAATGATGATTTAGATGATGTTTGTTCGATTGCAGGTTCAGAAAATGAAGATATATACGAAGATGCACCTTTGGAATTTGATCCAGCATATCCGCCAATGGAAAGTGGACAAGAGATCATCCGAAGGATCAAATAATTGGGAATCCACAAGAGGGAGTTTTAACAAGAGCTCAAATTCGCGCAAAGAATGAGGTATTGAATACTCATCAAGAGTTTTGTATGTTCAATGTTTTTATATCTAAAATTGAACCAAAAACAGTTAAGATTGCAATGGAACACTCAGATTGGGTTGTTGCAATGCAATTTGAATTGTCTGAATTTGAACGAAACAAGGTTTGGAGATTAATTCCTAAACCTGAAAATGTTTCGATTGTCGGGTTAAAATGGATTTTCAAAAATAAAACCGACAAAGATGGAAATATTGTTCGAAACAAAGCCAGACTTGTTGTTAAAGGTTATTCACAACAAGAAGGAATCGACTATGAAGAAACTGTTTCCCCTGTCGCAAGACTCGAGGCGGTTCGTATATTTCTGGCTTATGCAGCTCACAAAGATTTTGATGTTTATCAAATGGACGTGAAGTGTGCATTTCTAAATGGAGAGCTTGAAGAAACTGTTTACGTGGAACAGCCCCCAGGTTTTATTAACGAAGAATTTCCAAATCATGTTTATATTTTAGATAAGACAGTTTATGGTTTGAAACAAGCACCACGAGCATGGTATGCAACTCTTACTTCATTTTTGAAACAATCTAAATTTAAACAAGGATCTGTTGATCCCACATTATTTCGAAAGAAAGTTGGGAATCATCTAATGCTTGTTTAAATTTATGTTGATGATATTATTTTTGGCTCAACTGACCCTGCTTTATCTAGAGAATTCGAAGATTTGATGAAAAGTAAGTTCGAAATGAGCATGATGGGAAAAATCAATAATTTTCTTGGTTTGAATATTCGTCAAAACAGAGAAGGGATTTTTATTAATCAGGAGAAATATACGAAGAATCTGCTTGAAAAGTTTGGATTGACGAATAGCACAAAGTTACGAGTTCCAATGGCAACTGGCATAAAGTTGACACCTTCGTTAGATAAACCTGCAGTTGACCTAACTCTTTACAGGAGCATGATTGGTTTATTACTTTATCTTACAGCAAGTAGACCTGATATCATGTTTTCTGTATGTAATTGTGCTAGGTATCAGTCAAATCCACGAGAACCACATCTCACTGCTGTGAAGAATATATTTCGTTATCTTAAAGGAACAATTTCGTTAGGATTGTGGTATCCTTAGAACACTGGGTTCTTTGTACAAGCATATTCGGATGCAGACCTGGGTGGTTGTAATCTTGATCGAAAGAGCACAAGTGGTGGATGTCAATTTCTTGATGGCAAATTGGTGAGCTGGCAGTCAAAAAAGCCAACATGTGTATCAATTTCAACAGCTGAAGCAGAATATGTGGCTGCTGCTGCTTGCACTTCACAAATAATATGGATCCAAAGTCAATTGCGTGATTATGCAATAAATATGAAAAAGATTCCATTATATTGTGATTCTCAAAGTGCAATAAGAATTTGTCATAATCCTGTGCAGCATTCGAAGACTAAACATATAGCACTTCGTTATCATTTCATCAAGGATCACGTGGAGGATGGGAATATTGAAGTACATTTCGTGAAAACAACTGATCAGTTAGCTGATATTTTCATGAAACCTTTAGATGAAAAATCTCTTGTGAGAATTATAGAGGGACTTGGAATGATTGATGGAAATTCTGTTCCATGCGAAAAAGAAGAATGATGCATGATAAAGACTGATTCAGAGGCGCTGAATGAAAGACAAAACAATATCCGTCAGCATTCAGAAGTTACTGTTCATAGTCAATGCTTCGACCCCTTCGAATTCGTAAATTTGTCACTTATTTTAAGGGTTGATTCAGAGGTTACTGTTCATAGTCAACGCTTCGACCCCTTCGAATTTGTACATTTGTCACTTATAAGGGGATGATAAATTTTCGCATTTTTGCAACAAGAACTGTTTCATTTTCGAAAATTCAAAAATCCAAAAAGATTTTTGTTTGTTTTGTCATTTAATTTTCGAAAATTCAAAAATCCAAAAAGATTTTCGTTTGTTTTGTCATTTAATTTTCGAAAATTCAAAAGATTTTCGTTTGTTTTGTCATTTATTTTCGAAAATTCAAAAATACAAAAAGATTTTCGTTTGTTCTGTCTTTATTTTCGAAAACTCAAAACAACAAAAATATTTTGATTCTTATTTTTTTTAGTATTTTGTTGCAGATAATCTTGAAGACACAGAGTGGCTTATGCTTGCAGTTCTAGGGTCAGGTATATTTTTCGTATGAATCGATAAATTTTTCATCATTTGAACTAGTGAAGTTGTCCCTAGAAGCATGCTGCTGCATGTTGTCCAAAGCCTCCAATGACTCAATGTGTGTGTACGAAAGCCTTAATGGAATATTTCATACGAAAATTTCTTCCCAATCAGGATTATATTCACATTAGTCTCTGAGCTACCTGACTCTTCTCAAAATGAGTTAAGAGTTTACTGTTTGGTCCAAACATAACAGAGGTACTTTTCGTGTCTTACACCAATCTTTTTCATCCATAAAGTTTTTACACGATCACACACGAAGACATATGTCCGAGAGGTCTCTGATCAAACCCATTGAGACTTAGACATATCAAAAATCTGTGTTTATGATCTGACATCATGAGACCGTGATGAAAGTGAAACTCAATTTTCATTACCTTTTTAAGGCATTGACGGGGAACTAAGTTCCAGATTTTCATGAAACTTTTGTTTCTGTATCAAAATTCGAAACTCCAAATCATATTCATTTCGAATGAGTGGTCTTGATCAAACATTCGAAACCTACGATGTTTGTTACCCAACAAGATCCAGCACACAAATTTTTTCTTGAATATGATTTCCGTGTGAGTTTCATTCGAATGTCCTTGTCATTTCAAAATTTATCAAAGCCAACTTGTCACTGACTACACTGGTCAAACAAGCAATTTCTGTTACAATTTCTCACCTTATGTTTAGGATGACATGTAACGAAATTTTTGAACTACCCACGCAACATTATAATAGAAGCCCTTCAATACTTGTCAACAAGTATTCGATTGTAATTCACGGGAACCCACACAAGCTATTGATCATTTCTCTTAATGATTAATGAAGCAATCTTTGCCCGAGATTTTATCTGCTTTTGTGTCAATGGTTTGACATCACAATATCCCATATTTTTCTTATTTTTGTTTCTCGTCTATATTCTTTGGAACACTGCACTCACGAAATCCTTGAGGCTCTGAGTAATACCAACTCAGGCTGATGATTTCAAACTTCTGGCGTATGACTTCGCTTTTCATCCCAAAAGTGAAAGAGCCTTGCTTCCATTCGAAGGGTTCTGACGGTTACAATACTCTCGGGGATAACAAGACAGGCTGTTTATAAATGACGTATGATATTCTGTCCGGTTTTCAAGGTGATGTGACAACTACTTTTTGACGCATGGCTACTTTTCCACAGTAATGGTCCGAATTTCAAGGTGCCACGTCGGATATCATTAAATACACATCCCGCTTCAAATTCAAACTTCAGGGTTACATATAAAAGGGGATTCAAGGGTTCATTGTCAGTTTACGCGATCAAAAAGCAAATTTCACAAATTCTCTGTTCATTATTATCTTCAAACCCTAACAATGGCGACTTCTGCTCATGTTGATTCTCATACCACTGAAGATGCCTCTTCATTACGAATAATGAAGATTCAAGCAACAAACTATTACTTGGAGGGTTAAGTTTCTCAGTACCCGGAAGAATTGAAGATGCTAATAGTTGCCTTGAAGAACTCTGTTTTGGCTAAGGCGATGTTCAATTCTTTCTCTGTTCCATTGTCCTGGCTTTCTCAAGCAGGATCAACTGCGACTTACAACAAAGCATCTGATACGATTACTTTTTATCTGGTGAACGACAAAAAGGTCAGGCTATCCAAGAAACTCTTCTGCCAAATTCTTGATATTCCGAATTCGCCTCCATATGTTTCATTTACTTTTCCACAAATCGTTCACATGTTTAATGAAATGGGATATCAGCCACCATTGTCCAAGATTAGTGATTTTAAGAAGTCTGGTCTTCCACGCCTATGGAATTTCTTATTTGGTATTTTTCTACGATGTTTGACTGGGAGATCTGTTGGTCTTGATAAAGGAAGAATGGAGGTTTATGCCATGGTTGCTGGCATTTATTATGATCTTCAAGTGGATTATTCTACACAGTTGTGGAAGGAATTTCAAAAAGGTGTAGAACACACAAATGCTATTCATGGTATTTCGTGTGCAAGATACCGGAGTTTGATTTTGCAATACTTTTACAATAAGGAAGGGATTTTGGTACCCAATGATGAAGACAAAGTAGTTTTTCAATCATACAACTATCCAAAGGATGTCACAGATAATGCTGAAGTTTTTCCATCAGTTGCTCGTATTCCAGATGCTATGCTTAAAAGAGTTGATCCTTCGAACTCTGTCTTGGTGGCATATTTGAAGACTATTGATTCTTCAATTGAAACTGGCATACTCTTGGATAGAGATGATACGAAATCCAAGAAGAAGAAGAAGAATGAAACTGAGTCAAAATCTTCGAAATCTCCAAAGAAGAAGCCTGAAACCGTTGAAGTATCTGTTGCTGAGACTCAAGTGATTGAGCCCATTCTTGAAGAATCACAAGAGAATGTAATCATTCCTTCGAAGACTGGAATGTTTCGAAGAATCAAAATGAAGTCCACTCACAAAAGCAAGTCTCCTACACACAAAGTGGTTCGAAAACCTTAAATCACTCATCAAGGTGTGTTAATTTCAAGAAGTGCCAGCACCTATTTCTCCGGTGTCCAAGAAACGAAGGGCTGAGGATATGGCCAAACGTTTGTCAAAGAAGAAGAAGAAGAAGACTCGAAAACTCGTGATTTCTACTGAGTCAACAGAAGATGATGATGAAAGAATTCCAGAAACCCCAGAGTTCACTCATCTCACAGAAAGTTCCACTCCTGAGAAGACAGTCGTCATACCACCCGAAGATTCGATTGCCAAATCAGTTTCTGAGGTGGTTCGAACTTCAGGCATCCCTGCACACGTATCTGATACGGATACAAATTTCGATATGGGTGAAGGAGGTTCGAAAAATGAAGCTCAAGGTCACGTTACTTCTGCTCCTTTTGAAAGTATTATTTCTTTACCATTATCCACTACTCCTCTTACTTCAACCACATATTCCCCAACATTCGAACACATTCTTGATCAACCCTTTACTTCTATTTTTTCTTCACAATCTACTGAGCCACCCAAACCAACTTCACCTGTTCAAGAAACCGTTTTTATGGAGACAGAAACTGATAATGAGGGGTTTGGTGGTATGTTTGATGAATTGGAATTTCATGAAGAAGAAGAACAGTTTCCCGATCATATGTTGATGACCATGAAGCAGTTCAAAATTCTGAATCAGAAATTGAATTCAATAATTCAATCTCAAGCAGATCTAGGGGGCGGTTCATCTGTTTCTAGTTTGGAGGTTGATTCACTGTTGAAAATGCTCGAAGCCAGAGTGGTTAGCAAAGTATCTGGAATGATTACTGACTCTGAGTCTCGAATTCTGGAGAAGGTTCATTATAATGATCAAAATAATGAACTTCGGATCAAATCTCAAAATTCAATGTTTACCAGTGATGTGAAAAATTTGAAGAATGTCACAAAGGAAAGGCATGTTCTTTTTGTGCAAGAAGTGAAGAAGGCCAGGGAGGATGTAAATTTGCAAATTCACGAACTTCGTGAAGATATGCAAAAAGAAATTGTCACTGTTCAACAAGATTATGCATCCTTAAATCAAAAGGTTGATATCATTTGTGATGCAGTCACACGATTTGTTAAATTGTATGAAAGTTTGAGTCCTGAAATAACTCAACTTTCAATATCCGAAAGTGCAAGCTTTGAGGAAGTGCTTAAGTTGCTTAAGGAGTTAAAAGAGATTTATGATAGGCCGGTTTCTTCTCCATTGATTACTCCTGAATTTTTATCCCAGAAGTTTATCCAATTCGAAGCCATTCTCAATAAGCAACTTGCTCCTCTCTTTCGCATATCAAGCCTTCTTCCAACAACAAATGCCCCGCCTGTTTTCACAGGGGTGCAAGGGGGAGAAGGAAAAACTACTGAGTCGAAGGCTAGTGGTGAGGATGCGAAAGTTGTGGGAAAAGTTTTTTCTTCAAAAATCCCAACAACAAAACCAGTAATAGTTTCTGCTGAACTGGTTACTTCAACTGTTGTAACAACAATGCCAATTGCACGACCAATTTCGAAAGGAATTGTTATTGGTAAATCTTCAGAAACTGGTGGGAGTGGTTCGAATCCAAAAGAGACAATTGTCAATCCAGCCTTGAAAGATAAAGGGAAATCAATTGTAGTGGAAAAGTCGAAAGAGGAAAAGAAGGCTGAAGCAGAAGCTGAACTTGAAAAACTGAGGATTATTCAAAGCATTATGACTCAGCGTGCTAGTGATCCGAAGGGAATGGATAAAGGTGATCCAGCTAAACACTGTAATTACAAAACAATTGAGGCCAAGGTTGCTTTTAATCACATGTATACATTCGAGAAGAAACCAAAGCAGAGTTATTTGGTCACGAATACTGATGCAAGCCAGCTGGATTTTCCCATAAACGAAATGATGTTTATCATGCCTCAGTTCAAAGCAGAAGGGAATTTTAAAAATTAGGATGAAGGTACACACATAAAAATTCGTTTTCATGCTGTTCTTGGAAAAGCCCCTGAGGAAGTTTGGTCTTTAATAAAAATCAAGAAGGTCATAAGTATGAAAAAGGATGTGATTTTCGAAAACACAGTCCAGAATGTTAAGTATGTGGTTGCCAGGACAAATGGAAATATTTGCGAATTAACTGTTGCTGATTTTCCATTGATGAACTTGTATGATCTTATACAAGTTGCATTACTTCTAAAAGACAAATCATTTTCATTCCTTCAAAACACTGAACCAGATGAATTCAAGCTTGGAGTTGCTCACATCAAGATTTTTATCGAAAACTATTATGAGTGCTTGGCACTAACAGATGTGGAATTAGCTACTGCCAAAGGAATGGAAATAAAAGCACCGATGGCTCCTACGAAGACTCAGGCGGAATTGAAGAAATATGCTGATGGTGAAATTTGCCTGAAACCTTTTGGAATGGTCTTCGCAGGAAAAGACAAAGCTGGAAAAGCTAAACGGTTCTTATTCCAAGCAAGTGAAGTAGAGAGATATTCAACATCTCAATATACGAACTTGATTGTTCGTATGAATCATTGCAAGAAGAACAATGAAGGAGACAAGAAAGAGGTGAAGAAGATTATCTCCTGGTACACGGAGATTCGAAGAGTGTTACTGTATTCCATCACACTTCTTACGAATTGAAGACTTCGACTATGATTACAAAGGGGGAGATTGTAAGGGTCGAATTGTTGTAATTAGTCGAAATATATTTTGTACTCTTCGAATGTTTTGTAATGTATTTTACTAGGGCGCTTTTATTCGAAGCTTTAGAGTCAATGCCTTAGTATATTTTTTGTACGCTTTCGGTTCCCTATAAATAGGGGTTATTTACTAGAGTTAGATAAGAGTTTTTATAGACCTGTCTATTTTCGCTGTAAACATTCGAAAGCGTAAATCAAGCTGAAACAAGATCATATTTACATCTGGTGTTCAATCTTGCATTCATACTTGAATTCATACTCTGATTAATTCAATACTCGATTCATTGGTTCATCAGATAGTCCGAAGTCAAATCTTGATTTTGATGAAGATGGAGTGGATTGAAAGCGAACAGACGGTAGTGCACGGGTATCAGCAACAGAAGCACAATAATCATCAAAAAGCATTTCTTCAGAGATTTCTTCGTTGGGATTAGAGTGCAGGGAATCATGATGAACCTTGGGAGTTTCTCCGGAAGTGAATTCCAAGTCAACTACATAGTCAGTAGGGACACCGAAAGGCATGTTTCTTTGTATTGCCCTATTCCTCATGGAAATGAGGGTCGCTTGCACCTGATGTCTTGGGAGCTCCGAATGTCTCGATTTGGCCCTGTCAACAAAGTCTTCCCAAAGTGGGTCATTAGCACCTGGTCGTCCTGTACCCTTTCCGGGTATCAGACCAGTTGAGGCACCAGAGGTTGGAGGGACAGCTCCCGCCTCGGAATGCTTAGGGTCCGAAACAGTGGTTCTGGGCCGTGCTTGTGTAGAAGAATGGGGGATAGCAAATGAGACACGTGGGTTTGTTCCAGGGGGCAAGGAACTATCATCAACACCGACATCACCTTTTTAGGAAGGTGAGGGTGGATTATGAGCAGACTTCCCGTGAGTGTGTACTTCTTTTGTCACCTACTTTTGTCAGGTGAATACGTAGTTACTTTCAAGAGCATAATTTAATAAATGTATTTATTGAATTCTATAGTAGTACTACTTATTAGGAACTTTGTTGGATTGCCTTTAGATATAATCTAGGATGTTTATAGACTTATAAACCGTAATTAGTTCCAAATAAAAGGAATATTAGATAGGTCTCATTTTGAGTGTAAAGTGTAAGATCAAAACAGAGTGTAGCAGTCCTCCTCTTTTTGGATGACCAGAAATGGTGGGTCCAGATCAGACAACTAGCAAGTATCTCTGGGTCATCGACCAAAGTAGATGACAACACTTGAGTATCTAGGTGGTCTAGTGAGTTACGTTGCTAGTGTGGACTAATAACCCACAAACGTAGATAAAATGGGATACCGTATTTATCAATAACTCTAAACATTGGTTGCCTTATATATGTAACATGACTTACATTGGACATGCACTCCCCTAGCTATGTAGTCAACCAGATACTCAAACGGTTTATTAGGTAGGGTGTTTCCTCCAGATAATCGTTGCTTTAGGGTTTGTGATAATCGGTTGGGTAGGATAGGTGGTCTCATTTCAGATTATACCTATAATGTTTTGTTGCATGAATGTTGTTATTTATTGTCATTAATAAATTATGGGCTTTAAAACCCTATGCATCTCACCAGGTTTTCCAAACCCGTCCCACTCATTTTATGTGCATCACAGGTAGCGAATGTGAGGTTGCAGAAGTCTAATTAGGATATTGAGTGAAATAAAGAGATGTGTTTGTTATACTATTTCAGGACCTTTTAATATTTACGCTGTAATTTATGTTTCGAGATAAACGATGACTTCCTCGAAGTTTTTAATATAACAAAATTTGTTATCTCAAAATGTTTTATTTTTCTAGGATTTTCCGCAACTCAATACCTTAAAGCGTAAAGAAAATGTTTTAATTGGTTCTGAAAATTAGGGGATGTCACATATAACACTTAAGTAGTTGGTACTTAATGTTAATATGTTATTTTTAAATGGCTTGCATATATTAAAAAAGAGTAACAAACTGAGCACAAGCAAGTTAGAACTACACTCTCGGTGTTTAGTATATTATTTCTGCTTAGAACATAAAGTAATTCTATTGGAAAACAATATTTGTTTTGGAACAATGTATGTTTTAATTTACTATGTCTAAATATGTCTTTGTTAATTTATTAAAATTGGATTATTTACTTAAATCATTTTTTTATAACAATCACTTGATATTTTATAATGATTTAAATTCTATTTATGAGACTTGATCTCTTAATAAAATTATAAAGTAAATGTCAATGTTTTATAAATAACAAGTTCTATATGCATTTTTTTACTTAAACTTGTTTTAAATAAAACTTTTCTAAGACATTGTTATCTTTATTATATAAATGATATACACATATTCCAACTTCAAAAAATGTATTTTTTTAAGGAAAATAATATAGTTTATTTGGCATATGTGAGTATTATTTATATATAAAAGATTACTAATGATATTTGCACTAAACTATACATAAAATAATTATTAAGGAGCTATACATTGTGATGTACGACTTCCTTCTAATGAATGTCTTGATTTAGCTCAAGATACCTAATAAACTTTATTAAAAACTATGGTTGTAGTAATTATGTTTTACATGATAAAAGATATTTGTAAAACCTTTCTTGAAATTTTCAAATATAAATTTAAGATACAATCCAGTAATACCATCTAAATCCTTAGTGATAATAAAGGATGAATTAAACCTTACTAGATATGGTTTACTTTCTAATCAGTGGAAATTAACTTCCTTTATTCTTTTTGGGATTATGCCTTAATCACTATCACTTTCATCTTGTATATAAACACCAACTAATATGTAACATCCGAAAAATCATAAAAATTTAAAACTTTTAAAAAACAACCATAAACCGTCAGTGTTTTACAAAAGAAGCATTGATTCAAAAATATTTTTTTTTTCAAAATTAGAGTTTTCCCAAGACCCAATAACACAAAACAGGAAGATGTACACAATCACGCATTCGCTTTCCCGCGATCATCAGAAGTACCTGAAACAATAAACTGAAACTGTCAGCCAAAGATTAGTGAGTTCCCCCAAAGTACCATCACATCATATAAAATACACATATTAGCATGCTGGCCCACAACCTCCCGGTTGGATTACCCTGGCCCAAAACCTCCCGATTGGATTGCCGTACATACCACACATTGGGTCCACTACCTCCCGGTTAGATTACCCTAGCCCACAACCTCTCGGTTGGAATGCCCCGGTCTGTTGACTAACAACACAAAGCAGTAGTATCAACCCACATATCATGTTGACATATAATAAACAAATATACTCAACAAACATAAAATGATACTGTCAATAATCATAGGTGGTCAAACAAGGCCTACAAGTGTAACACATATTAGCAGTTATCGTATAATCATATAGGTCTACTGCACGCTCAACATATCAACAACAAGATGGAACATGTTATCAACTAATGGGCTGGCCTTGGTGACTTTGACCGGTAAGTACAGTGAGGAAAACTCACCTTTCAGTCTTAAAAGATCTCTGAAAAAACACAACTCCGAATGAAAGATCGACTGCTCACCTAAACACCAAATAATGACCAATCTCAAATACCACTCAAATTACATAAAATACCCTTGTGTAAAAATTGGTCAAACGCAACAAACCAACCGAGTCAAACCAATCTAGTCAACCCAGCCTTGTACGTGGGGCGTACATCATTTGACCAAGAAGTCGGGACGTGGACCGCGTACGCGCATCGTACCATTTGTTACGCCCAACGTACGCACCTGGTCAGTCAACCTTCTCAATAAATGCTTAATGCAACAAGACTTTTCATTTAAAACCAGACCTATGCCCAAAATGTCATCATTGACTATAAAGTTTCAAACTTTATGGTCTTGCATGACCATTAAGTGCTTAACACTAAAACCCCAACATCTTAAGCCATTAAGACAACCGAAATCATGCATGGGGATGAACCAAGAGTCAATATCCTATTTTTATTACTCTAGACATAGAAAACGTCCAAAAGGACAACCCATTTTATCTATAGCATGCCATGCACAAGAAAGTCATATTTAGGGACAAAAGCTCATAATATCAACATACCAACAAGATCTATCAAGTTCATCACCAAGGTATGAACTTTATACCTTCTGGAGATTAAGGATGGTGCAAAACTTCCAGATCCAAGCTTGCTTCTAGCTTCCAAGCTTCACCACCACCTTTTTTTCCTTTGAAATACACAAAAACACACTCTCAAGCTTCAAGATGCAACAATGGGGCTAAGGTTTGCAAGGGGGGACATTTCTAGTGATGGAGGGTGGAGATGGGATGGGGAAATGGGACATAAGGTTCTATATATAAGGTCCAAACCCTAAGGATTAGGGTTTATGTCCAAACAGAGTACGCCCTGTGTATTCATAGTATGCCCGTCGTACTCCCAAAACGTCAATGTATCACCTTAAGCCCACTACGCTCAGCGTACCATCCAGGTACGCCCCACCTAAGGGACAAAGTGCTAAAAATTACATTTTTAAGGGTTAGAAGACGAACTTACCAGAACTCGAGTGTAACATAATAAGTAGATAAAACACTTTATAAGACTTAGTATGGAAAGGCTCCATACTTATATTACTTAAGGTTTTGTGGATTTGAAGCCCATGTTAAACTAAAGCTTCTAGATACAAAATCTACTAATTACATATTTGTAGAATATTCTAATAGACTGCTTAGATTATTATATACAAACCCACCAAGACTAAGTTCTCTTATTTTTCTGAAAGCTATGTTATCAGAAAACAAGCTTCTAATGACAAGGCAAATGGGTGGCACATGGAACTTGAAGTAGCTCAAGAACCATAGCCTAATGTAACAATAGTTGGCATAGGTTTTAATAAGAAATTGTTAAAAATGAATAATAGATATTCCTAAACACAAATTGTTCGTATATATGGTAGTAATCATCTTTAAAATGAGAAATATGGAATCTATAATTGATGAGTTATTCTTGATGGTTACTAGCAAATCCATCAACTACCAAAATGTTATGTCAGATCTTGAATATGATAAATGAATTAGAGTCATGAACACAGAGATGTAATCCATGTATAATAATCAAGTATGGGATTTATTAATCTTCCTCACTATAGCAAGGCTAGAAGGAGTAAATAATTCTTTTAGAAATAATAGATACATGGAGATCTGTGGACATTTAACAAGACTTATTGTTAAAGGTTTTAATCATACTCATATCAATGACTATGATCAAACCTTTCCTCAAGTAGCTATGAATAGATCAACAAGGATATTATTTATCATAACTACATAATCTTATTATGAGATATGGCAAATACATTTTAAGAAAAACTGCTTTCCTTAATAGACATATACTGGAAGATATCTATATATCTTAGCTTGGATATTTTCATAATCCATGTTATCCTAACGAAATGTGTAAGGCTTAAGATATACTTGTGGATATAAAGAAAACATATCAAAGTTGGAATCATCATTCTAATATGGAAACACATAATATGTTTTTATATCAAAATAAAGATTACATATGTGTTTACTAAGAACTAGTGGGAAAAATAGTGATATTCCTAATCTTGTATGAACAAAACATACTTAATCATGAGAAAATACCTTCTGACTATGCTGGGCTCTTTCTCCTTGACTCGGAAAATATTTCTAAGATGAAAGACTTAGAAAAAGACAAGATACATTCTTAGAATGTAAAATCTATTGTGATGGATAAAGATGAATGTTAAAGTTTTAAGGACTTTTGAAAGAGATTAAGATAGAAGATTTGTTTGGAGGGCTCTTGACATTGCCACATGGCACCATTTTGAACATACCTCAAAAGGACCTATTACATAGGTTTGAGCTAGATAAAATGATTTATATTCTATTTGCTTGGCAAATGAATCCATCATTTATGGAATATTGTGTACAAGACTAGGTATATGAGTATGTTGTGAATATACCATAAGATACCCATTGGATACATGGGTAAGTCACTAGATGACTTTAAGGATATTCTAAGAGTATTTTAGAATAACTAAGAGAATGTATATTAGATAATCAGTTTTAAAGAAGATCTTTATGTAAAGAGATACACAAGATGCTAACTTCAAAACACACACACACACACACACATATACATATATATATATATATATATATATATATATATATATATATATATATATATATATATTATAATTGGATCATGACTTCATTATGGAATGAAGTGTAAATTTTGTTGGAACGAGGTCCAAGCAAAACATACTGGCACAGTCTACTAAATAAAAATACACTTATACTTCAGAAGCTGAAATAAAATATGATTGGATGAACAAGATCATAGAAAAACTAGATTAAGTCCTTCTGTTCAGGGATAAACTAGAAATATTTTGTGACTTTTAGAGTGTACTTAATCAAGCTAAGAAAATCTATGTCACATCAGAGCACCAATCATATTCTATAAAATATTTAACTATACTTAGAGTAGAGTCAAATATGGAGATCATAGTATTCATGGATTCACACAAATTAAATTTATTTAGACCCATTAATAAAGTCTTTCGTTAAGCGAAGTATTGATGGTCACACTTTATCTATAAGACTTTGTTATTCTAGAATGATATTTCATTTGGATTTAGTATTTGGATATTGGAACATTAAGACAACAACTATTATAGTTTTTTTTGATATATTAGGATATGATCGTCACAACAATACTTATTGTGTTCTATATTAACATGTTTAATCCATGAATAATTCTATTATTCTAAATGTTCATAGTCGGTTATAATCGTGGGAGAAGTGATGAAGTAAGAATAATATGAATCAGATTAGTTGAGTCTAACCAAATGAAAGTCGCCAAGTGGTTGTAACCAAGATTCATTGGTACTTGTCAAAGAACTAGTACTAAATAGACCCACATCAAGGTCACCTCATAGATCGTTGTTATGAGTGACACTTGATTAAAAGGTACTATCTGTGTAACCTTAACACCTGATATGCATAGTGGGACTGAAGTAAATGGAGTGTTGTCATTTGATATGGTCAAATGAAGCTCCTTAAATAGGCAATTATAAAAGTCATTTTCAAGTATGGTCTGAACTATACAAGAGGCTTATGTAGTCAATATGGGATTTGTTCCTCTTATGTGTTGAGATCTAAAAATCTAACACATGTTACCCAAAGTTGAACACCAAATGAGATTAATTGCTATCCAAGTGTCACGTTCAACAGGATGTCTGTAACAAAGGGATAACTGATAAACTTATGTTATACATCAATTGGTGCTTTGACCTTTTAGGAATTGGATGTTGATGAATGACATTCTTCATTGTGTGTTATTAAGGGTATTGAAATGTTTCTAGATGTTTACCACTATCTATATCAATCTATGACGAGTCTTGTCCAAGTGGGAGATTGAAAGATCTTTATGCCTAAGAGTCATTATAGAATGATATTGCTAATAACATATGATCCTATATGGTCACACCTTGTAGCAAGTTAGAACTAATTTATTATTTATTTATAGTAATTTGATTTTTAATAAATATAATCAACACTTGTATTTAATTGGAAAAAACTTATTTTTGAAAATAATATTTTACCATCATATTCGAAATTATTATTTCTAGGAAGTAATAATAAAAGAGAAAAAAACTAGATTAATATCATGTTGTATGGATATAAATATTATGTATAAGTTTTTTGGCACTTAGAGTAATAACCTAGTTGGTATATAACTACATGGTCGGAAGAAAAAGTAAAAGCATAAAACATCATCATTTGCTCCCTCTCCTGGCCGTAGCTTTTAGGAAGTGAGGGACATGATGTGTTGCATTGTTTATTCTTACTTCCATTCTTCTAAGAAGAAGCCATGATTTACTTTATGACTTGCTCTGACTCTTGCATATATCATAATATATAAAGAAGAGAGAGAGAGAGTGACAAAAACTAGCTAGTTTTTCATTAACTTATGCTCTTCATTTTCCTCCCAATGGTCGAGAATAAGAAGTGTTCTCCCCTCTCCATCTATTGCAATTATGGTGCATATTATTGGATAATTAAGTTTCTTCTCCTTTAAGCATATTTTAGTATATGTCTTAATGGCTTAAGAACAACTTAATACAAGTGAAGACTAGCATGTTTTAGTAATTGATTCTTGCTTTGGTGGATACTTCTAGAGAGCTTCTCCCTTAGAGTTTAATGTCACACTTCATCTACTTCCATCTCCTATGAGAATCAAAGTCTTCAAAGGTTGTAACCCTTTAATTTCTATGGTTGTTTTAATCTTTCATATCTTTGCAAAATGATCGTTGGTGGGTAAAATTGTTTTAGTTTATTCAAATCAAAAAATGTTTCCGTTTCTAATTACGTCAATTTTGTCACTAAAATCAAACTATTTTTGAATAAAAACTCAACTATATATATATATATATATATATATATATATATATATATATATATATATATATATATATATATATATATATATATATATATATATATATCAGTGTTGTAAATATCGGTCTAGGCGGCCGCCTAGGCGGCGCCTAGGCGCTTGGCGGTCTGCAACTGATTACGATTAGGGGTGCTTTGCGTAAATTGGTCAATATCGGTCAAACTTGGGCTAGGCGGTCCTCGACGGTCCTAGGCGGTCCTTGTAGGGAAGATTTTAAAAAATTCAAAAATTCAAATTTCAAATATTACACCAAAATTTACAAAACTTCAAAATTTTAAATTTTTAAATATTCAAATTTTCAAATATTATACTAAATATTTCAAAATTTCAAATTTTAAAAATTTTAAATTTTCAAATACTATTTTTTCTTAGGATATATTAAGTTTTAAAATAGTTTTATTAGTAATTTATGGTCCCCGATTAATCCTCCGATTAATCCCCGCCAAACCGATTAATCGCTTGACCCCAGTCGACCGCCGAGCTACCCTCGAGCGATTTTTACGACCTTGATATATATATATATATATATATATATATATATATATATATATATATATATATATATATATATATATAAGAATCATTTTTTATAATATTTGATTAAGAGCATTTTGGAAAAATAGAACATAAATATTATATTGAGCAAACTTTTTCATTCCCTAGTTTATAACTAGTTGACAGTTGATATTGGACCAACAACGGACCGCTGCCGGACCACCATCGAACCACCGTCGGATCGCTGTCGGGCCTCCCCCGGACCACCACCATGCCACATTCAAATCGGTACCGGAGTAACACCAAATTTAGTGTCATTTTTCTGTTTGTATTAACAACTTTAGACGACAAAGATTATGGCTCCCATTTCTTTGATAATAGTTTTGAACACATACTATTTTATTTTTTCTCCAAATATATAAAATTTAATAAAAAAATAGAATTATGCCTTGACAGTTTCAAAATTCTTTCTTCTAAATTGTAGATATCCCTAACAAATGTATCGTTTATAAGACATATTCATGGTTCAAAATACCATGTTTACAGTTTAATAAACATAGTAATTCACTAATTCACATTATATTATTTTAATGCATACATTTATTCATATTTTAACACAAAATTTATATAAAATATTGTATTGCCCGCAACTTCGGGCTAGTCAATTAAAATAGAATAAACGAAAAACAACTATTTGATAGAAGATTATTTAGGATAAATAATCTTAAACAAAGTTATAGTATATGTGACAATGATGTCGTACATATAAAGAAATTTTAAATCTGACTTCATTTGGAGACGTTATGATTCTTCGAAGTTTTGCGACTAAACTAACACAACTTTGAGTATCGTAAAAAGTGAATTTTTGATAAATTGCTTAATATCCTATGTAATCTAAATGAAATTCGTAGTAGTTGTAAAATAGAGAACGTTCATATAGAGAACGCCTAAATCTGACTTCATATGAGGAAGTTATGATTTTTCAAAGTTCCAATGCAGCAATGCGGACACAGAAATCAAATTTTAGATCGATTGATTGTTTGACAAAACAATCTAAATGAGCGTTGAAGATCTTGTTAATAGGAGCCCAACAATATAAAGACAGTCGAAAATGGAGCCCGTAAGTAATAGTTATTAATTATACACGGTCGTTAACAGTTTAATCTTCGTATACTGTTAATTTTATGATTAAATGAGAATTAGCCAACAAAGTCTAAATGAAACTTGTAGTACTTGGAAATACCTACGCGTGGATATAAAGAACGTAAAAACGGAGCTCATATGGACGATATATTAATTTTTGAACTTTCTGGCTGTACCTACCCCCTTCCACACTACTCCAACCAAAATCGAACACATGTCAACATCTGAGAGGGCTGACCAGGCCATGGTGCGGCATGTACCTAGTTTGGGTGTGATTCGCTGTCATATATATATATATATATATATATATATATATATATATATATATATATATATATATATATATATATATATATATATATATATATAGAGAGAGAGAGAGAGAGAGAGAGAGAGAGCTTTAACCCTCCATAAGTTAAATTTACGCTCAACTTTATCTAAGTGTAATTTATATTTATATTCTCATTCGTTATTGTAAATCTCTATAAGTTAAAGTGATTCCAAGTTGTTATATAGATTGATCTACTTACGGGGATGATGTCTAGGCTGGGTTTGGTGAGGTGGTTAAAGTGGGATTTCCAAATAGTTTACTCTATATACCAAATGGACCCTACCTCCGAAATGATCCTACTTAGTTGTTCCTTACTTGATAGATCTTGACGTAGACATTAGGATTAGTGATGAATCTAGACTATCATTAGTACCTAGCAATATAAGACTAAGACTTAGTAATATGAACCTAGGTCACGTCAGAGGAAAAGCTTAAGTACCAAGGCGAAGTTCTGCCCAAATTCCGAGGCATCCACTTTTATTAAGTGAGTGTGTAACATCCCAAAAATTCCAAGAAAAAATTTAACTTTTCAAAACGACCCATTTACTAATAAAGGTGTTTACACAATCATTGTTTCTAAAAAATTATTTAAAATCAGAGTCTTCCAAGATCTGATCGATAATAAAACCAAGGATGTGTACGATCACGCCTTCGCCTCGCCACAATCATCTGAAGCACCAAAAACAATAAACTGAAACTGTAAGCACAAAGCATAGTGAGTTCCCCCAAAGCACCAACACAACACATAAACATAACAATAACAGTAAACAACATGAATACAAAGCCTTCAGCCTAACTGGAACGCCTCACCGACCTACCGTCTATCTGGTATGATCACGAAATCTACAACATGATTGGTACACCGTACCGGGCCTTCAGCCTCTCTGGACCTTTCTTCGGGTCTTTGACCTGACTGGTACGCCCCACTAGCCTTCAGTCTTGTCACACCCCCAAACCGGAACGACATAAACGTTCAGGGCGGATGACATCATGTACAGTATCACAACAATTGAATAATAGTAGTCAAAGCAACAACCATTACATTGATAAAGTATAGTTTTTACATCTGTTCATAACATTGTTTGTATGACAACAAAAGTGTATATCAAAAACTATCAGACGTGACTGCATAATGCTCCGTCTTCTCAAAACCTGTAAGTGTACCTGTCTACTGGTTTCCTGATAATACAAGTGATTTTGAAAGTGTATCAACATTTAAATTGGCGAGTTCATAAACATGTTTGTATTTGAAATCAGTCTGTTTTTCTTTGAAAATGTAAGTATGTTCTTCCAGAAAATCCTATATTTACTGTTGTAAATGAATTGTAGTCTTAATACCATAAGACCAAAATATGTAAGTGTTGTTGTACTGAGTAATAGTATATCATAGTCTTATTATTAAATAAAACCAAGTGAAAATGAATGTTTCTCTGGAATGTAAGTTCCTCTGTACTGGAAAATAGTATACTGTATGTGTACTTGTATGAAAACTCTGTAATTGTATGTGTCTGGCTTCCACCACCTGTAATTTAAAATAATGTATTGTAGTTCTGTTATTCAATAAATCTACTTGAAGTTATTTATGTATTCTAACACTAATCGTATTTTTCAATACCAAATTGTGAGTTATTATAACCATGCTTGATGACCTAAGATGGCCTGAAACGACGTTCTTCAGGCGTCGGAAATGATACGACATTTGTCACCCCATGCCTGCCGGCTTAACTGTAGCTAACAGTTTAGGTGCGGGATTGTCAGTCCCGTATAGATCTATACACAAGTATCACGCTCTCCTTCCAGGAGACTCGGGTTATAATTTCAGGGCTTGGTTGGTACTTAGATAAGTACTTGAAGTATATCTCACAAAGCTATATTGACGGTTACATGTAGAATAAAGAAAAGCCATTTTGTATTGATAAAATCGTATGTAAGACTCATAAACTATACCTATTTTAGTTTATATTCGTTTTTGTATTGAATCCCGAACTAGTAAAGTAGTATGTTTATTTTAGTAAAAACGACAATTGAAAACTATTTGAATAGTTTTGATATTAACACAAGATTCCTTGTGTTTTACTAATATGAAAAGATAGTGAAAAGGTAGGGGTATGAACTCACTTGATAAAGTGGTGATTCAGACATCACTTCGCTTCTTAAAATAATCTCCTTTGACGAAACTGCGAGTTTCTGCTGAAAACCAGGTTCTGCGCGGGCAGAGTTTCAAACCGAAAAACTCTTTTCTCGGAGACTTCTAGTGCTAGGGAGGTTCCCTAAGTTTTTTTTTTTTTTGGGGGGGGGGGGGGGGTTAGAGTGGCCTGAGAGGGTGTAGAGAGTGAAAGAAGGAGTATGTTTGCAAAATAATCCGGGAAGCCTCGTGTATTATTTATAGGAGGACTTTGACCTTCGGTGCGCAGGGTGTTTCCTCGTACGCGGCGCGGAGGAGTGGGGCGCAGGTTCGTGTTCCGAGATTTCGTACGTGTCATCCATGCGAAGGGGGTTATGTGGCCGACTCCGGACCAAGTTTCTGCGAACGCGGGGCGTTCCCTCTAGGGGTGCAAACGAGCCGAGTGGAGATAATTATACAAGCTCAAATCGGCTCGAGCTCGGCTTGTTTTTTGTCTAACGTGCCTAAATAAGCTTAAGCTCGGCTCGAGCTCGTTAACAAGCTCGTTTACTAATACCCTAAATCCCTAATCCCCAAATATGTTTTTATTTTAATATATAAAAATAATAATCATTTTTTTTATAAAGGCTCGTTTAGGCTCGCGAGCCTAATCGAGCTTAGTGACATTGTAACACCCGTTTATTTATTAGTTAAATAAATAAATTAGTGATCGAGTGGTAGCCTAAAATAGATAATTATATATGCAGGGTGTTGGGTTCGAGGAGTTAATTGCCACATTTTTAGAAGTCGGAGGTTAAAAGTGTGAGTTCGGGACTCATTTTATAAATATTTATGAAGACAGGGGCTCCGTGGTAATTATTTGGATTTAATTTAAAAGGAAATGAGAGGAGAAGGCTGAATATGTCACAATTGACAGTTGGGGGTTAAAAAGGTAAATTCTGGATTAGTTTTGTAAAGATTTTAGAAGATGGGGGCCGTTTAGTAAAATCCGGACTTATTTTGTAAAGGGATTCAAGGGGCAGGGTTTAATTGGTAATTTGTAGACTTCTTTTGAAAATGAATCTTGATAAGAGGGGCCGATAGTGTCAACATGGAATATAGTTTGAGGGGTCGGATATATAACTGTTGCATTGCCCTCACTAAACCCTAAACCTAAACACTCTTACAGCCGCCACCCTTATGCCTCCCTCTTCCAACCGCCGCTATTAGCTCCGGCCACTAGCACCTCCGAACAACCATCAATGGCTCTTGCTGTCGGCATTATCGAAGACCGCCTCGCTACTGCCGCTGTGGTCTATTCCGACGAGAAGACGAGTCGCCGATAGCCGTCGCTGCTGAAGACGGGGACGAAGCGCCTCCTGCCGCCGATTCTGTCGCTCACGGTTCCACCACCCGTGTCGCTAGTTTTTTTCGGCCAGTCGAGCCACCAAGCGTAGCAACGTGTGTCTTCCGACGAAGAGCAGTCGACGACGTGACCGCCAGGGTGTCCGTCGCCATCTTTTATGCCATCCTCTTTCTTCTTATGTTGCCTCTGTGACGCCATGGTAGACCATCGACTCTGTGAATCCGAAGCCAAGAGTGAAAACTGAGACATCGGTCGTTGTTGCTGCCCTAGATCGCTACTACCGCCGCCACAGAGCCGTTATTCACCGCTGCTGCCGCTGTCGTGTGCTTCTGCCTCATTCCGCCGCCACCAGCCACCATGGGAGGTGGTTGTGGGTGTATTCGTGGATGTGTGTTGTGTTGCTACGTGTTGGAAGCCAAAGAGACCACTGCCACCACCGAGAAGTGGTGGCTACCATCGAGAACCGCCACTACCACCACGGGCCGCCACCGGCAACCAAGCTGGTTATGTGTGTGTATGTTTAGCTTAGTTAGTGGGTGTGTTACTTTGGTATTTTCATTTTAATTGTAACAAAAAATGGAATAATGAAAAGAACTTGAAAACCACCAACTTAGGGTGGTGGCTGCCGCCTCCTGCTGCCACCGGCCGCCGTGTCGGATGGCGGTGTGCTTAGTTGTGTTGCGATTCGGTTGGGATGTTTGGACAAGGGACTAAAACCCTAATGGGCCTTGTAAGCCCTAATGGGCCCAATGAAGCCCTAATTGACATTAAAGCCCAAACATGTGTCTAATGGGCTAAATGGGCCCTAATGGATCTAGGGAGTTAGCTAACGGGCCTATTGGGCTAAGATGGGTTGGAAACCCTAGTTAGGGTTTGGAAAACCCTAATGCAATGAAACCCTAATTTGGGGAATTAACCGGGACACACGAGAATTATTTAGTAACTTGAGATATTAAATAATAATCATCGGCAAAAAAATTAATCTAAACAATATTGGACTTAATGGATTAAGTCCTTAGTGGATTAAGTCCTTAATGGGTTAAGTAGGAAACTTAACCCTAATCATCATTTTATGTGAAACCCTAATTTCACTTGGGTTTATTATTGGGCCTTCTATTGGGCCTTGATGATTGCGTTATTAATGGGCCATCCAAAGTCAAGCAAATGGACAAGAATAATTCATGGGCTTTGAGGTAAGGCCTATTTGAGGAGTTGGGCCCAATTTGGAAAATTGGGCCATAGATGGGCCATACTGTGGGCCTTAATGATTATATGAGGTTGGGCTTTATGGTAAGACCTTGTAAAGGTTTGGGTCCAATTTGGAAAGTTGGGCCATATGTTGGGCTGTGACTCATAGTTGACTTTTGGGCCTATGGATTGGGCCTTGGGCTTGAATACAGACAAGCATGGGGTAATGTAGTAATGAACCAAGTACGTACTTATGATTATGTAGTGGAACCCAATTATTAATCGGGTGATGTTTTATATTGACAGTTCGAGAATCTGTCATCCAGCAGGTTGGGTTGAGTCTACGGGACTTCAGCAGTGTGGGATTGTGTGTACTGGACTTTAGAAGTGTGAGGTGAGTTACCTTCCAGTAGTGTTGGGTCTACGGCCACAATGCCGACCCATCAGTAGGAGTTGTATGTTAGATGATTGTCTTTGTGATAATTATCTGGTGTGTTGTTATCTGATATGCTTTATGTGCTAGGAGGCTATGATATATGTGTTAGTAGTGGTGGGGGTGATATAACCCCTAGTTACCGGTTGAAAGATACCGAAGGGGTAGATAGTACCCATGCATGCCTAGCAGTATGAATATGATATGTTATTATGTGATAGTGGTAGGGGGTGAAATAGTCCCCGGTTACCGGTTGAAAGATACCGAAGGCAGTTACCGGTTGAAAGATACTGAAGGTAGTTATCGGTCGAAAGATACCGAAGGGGAGGTTAGTTCCCGGTTACCGGTTGAAAGATACCGAAGGGGAGGTTAGCTCCCGGTTACCGGTTGAAAGATACCGAAGGGGAGGTTAGCTCCCGGTTACCGGTTGAAAGATACCGAAGGGGATTTTAGTTCCCGGTTACCGGTTGAAAGATACCGAAGGGGAGCCCAGCTCCCAGTTATGCCAGACAGATACTGGTTGAAAGATACCGAGGGATAGGCATTATATGGTATGTGGTATGATGGGGGAACTCACTAAGCTTCGTGCTTACGGTTTACAGTTTTGGTTTCAGGTACTCGTTTTCAAAGGAAAGGAGTCAGATTGATCGCAGCGCATCACACTATGGTTTTCCGAACATGAGATCTTTGGGATTACACTCTGATATTGTTTTATGATAACATGTTCTGATTATTTCTACTTTGGTTTTTGACACGACATGATATTATGGATGTTTTATTATACTGTTGGTTTATAATAACTTATCTAAAAATGAAATTTTTGGTCTTGAATTTTAGGATGTTACAAGTTGGTATCAGAGCCTTGGTTTGAGGGATTCAGACACACTCTCGGGTGTGTCTGAACTCAAACTAAGGACTTGGTATGAAAATTTTCAAAAGTAAAACCATTTTATAAAAAGGAGTTTGAAAAGAATTTGAAAAGAGAAAAGAACCTTGAAAAGAACAAAGTGTGTGATGCGTGCCATCAGCCGAGCTCAAGTAAGTTTTCCCAAGATACCCATGCATGTTATGATATGTTATGTTATGATATGATTATGAGAGTTGCATGCTAGATTAGGGCTAAGGGTCTAGGAAGGATGCCTTATATGCCTATTGTATGTGCTTGTAGATTTGCATGCTAGTACTGATCAGTCAGTGATAGGATAGCCTCTTTAGGTTATGCCTGATTGTATGAGCCTTTGAATTGCATGTACAGATTCCTGATTAGAGGATAGAATGGTTTGATTCGGATATAATGGTTAGATTTTCCATTGTTTGAATGCTGCTTGCTTTGTGCTTTGTGGGACTCTTAGTAATGTGAGCTAACTATTAAGTGAATATGCTAAGTCACATGTGGCACAGGCTGGATAATCTTAGAGTGATAGATTTGACCCTATTGGGCAGCTGTTGTTTAAGTCCAACCGTTCTAGGGATGGGTCTTTTACTCGAAGGATTATTTGATCTCTGTTGCATGTGGCTATATTCATGAGGTAGCTAGCTGAAATTACAGGGAATCTTTCGGTAGCTGAGGACTGGGTGAGTTTGGGAACCTAGGAAAGCCTAGGATATGTTTCAGTGGGTTAGTAGTGAGGCTCAGTGAGACTTGGGTGTACCAGTTTGAGGAATTGACTTGGAGGATTCGGGAGGATTGCTGAGGAAAGTATGGATAGGTGTGGAAGGTAGTATTGGGGCCGTACTACTGAAAACACAAGATCCATACTCGAATAAGTGAGAGTCTTGAAGAATCTGAGAAGCTTCGAGGAAGAGTTAGTGACCCGATTTGGGGACAGAGGATGTCCCAATTGTTGCAGCTTAGTCATTGGCCAGTGAGCTAGTGAGCGTGATAGGGTGACAGACCCTGAAGGATATGATTTCCAAGAAGTTGCAGATGCGAGATCGATTAGGAGCACCCTGGAAAGAGAGGTTCGTGCCAGGTGCATATAGTAGAGGGTCTTGGGAAGAGACCCATAACTTCTGATCATCGGGTGAAAGGCCAGCAGGGCCGGAGTCAGTGCAACGAGTACGAGAAAGTGCACGAGGGAGTTTGTCACTCCAAGGGTTTAGGCTGCCACAGGTGTGGCAGGGTTGGTCATGTCAGCAGAAGGTGATCAGTATTCCTCCAGACGTTTCGGGTATGTCACCTTCTATTGCTACTAGATGGATGTTGGGGATACATATCGTTTGGGGATTGTAAGTAAGACTGGATAAGTCAGATCTCGGGTTGGTTTTCTGCTAGTGTTTGGGTTATCAAGGATCATATATGCCATCCTGCATGCCGAAAGGTCCTTGATGAACCCACAGAGGAACGCATCTTGCGGAGTGGTTTCTGAGTGTACCGTTACCATTCCCGATCTTTGTCGAGATCTGTGCAGGAGTATTATTTAGAGGATACTCGGTCTGGGTTAGAGCGATAACTCTTCAGTGAAGTCAGCGGTCAGTGGTTCTACCATGGTTCAGGAATGGTTGACATTTGTCTATGGATGAACTTCGGAGTTCAAGGCACTACCATTGCTAGGGGAGGACTAGTAGCATGAAGATAGTGGAGTCAGTTTCGGGTGTTAGACGCATGGGTGTTCGGTCGTTGGATGTGTAAGAGAATTGCACTTCTCGCGTGGGCTATGTTCGGTTAGAGTTTAGTGGTGCTGCAAAAATTGGAAGTGGGGAACGAGGATTCGTCAGCCAGAGTGAAGATTAAGGCCTCCAGTTGTCAGCATGGGAGACAGATTGAAGTATCAGACTGGATCAGATTTCAAGAGTACCCATCAAGATTTCTGAGGATGGGAGATCTCAAGGTTTAATCAGTGATTAAATGCTAGCATTGGCAGGCACATGTTGTCATCAGTGGGATATTAGAAAGCGAGAAGGATTGGGAATCCGTCAATTCTCATGTACTGTGAAGACTTAGTGGAATCTAAGTGGGGGAGAGACTTTTTATAATGTTATCCAACTGTCAGTTTTGGTTGCGCAAGGTGAAATCTCTTGGACACCTTGTCAACCCGAAGGGTATTCCAGTCGATCCGACCAAGATAGAGGCCGTGATGTAGTGGGAGATTCTGAGGTCTCCAACCGAGATTCAGAGTTTCCTGGGTCTAGCAGGTTATTACCGGAGATTTATTCGGGACTACTCCGAGATTACGGTTCCTTTGACCCGACTGACCAAGAAGTCGGTGGCCTTTCGTTGAGGGCCTAAACAGCAGGCAGCCTTTGAGACTCTCAGACAGTGGTTGTGCGAGGCACCGATTCTCACCCTGCCAGAGGGCGTAGATGATTTTGTGGTTTACTGTGACGCTTTGATCACGGGAATGGGTGCGGTACTGATACAGTGGGGTCACGTGATAGCAGGTTTCGGGAACCAGGTTAGAGTTCCGGTTAGGACTCAAGTTTAGTGGTGTGTTAGGTCGAGTGCGTGTTCGACCCGGTTTGGAAAGTGTTGTAAGACTACGGGGGTAGCCGTAGCATTCACTAGTAGTCAAATAGTATGGAAAGTGTTGTAAGACTACGGGGGTAGCCGTAGCATTCACTAGTGGCCAGTGAGTATGGGAAGTGTTGTAAGACTGCGGGGGTAGCCGTAGCATTCACTAGTGGTCAGTTAACATGGGAAGTGTTGTAAGACTACGAGGGTAGCCGTAGCATTCACTAATGGTCAGATAATGATAGAGTGTCATGAGACTGCGGGTAGCCGTAGCATTCACTAGGTTGGTAGATAGCTTGAGCGCATTGTTAGGACGCGGGAGGAACAATAGTACCCACCAGTTCGGGTGTAGTAATGAAGATATGGAAATCCACGGATAGGATTTCGGAATTTCCTAGAGGAATTAGATCTAGTTAAGCCAGTGATAATACTGTAGGAACGCCGCTACAGTTATGAGATCAGGGAAGCAATGGACTGCTTAAGGACGGGTGAGATAAGGCTACCATTGGTCAGGTAGCAATCACTTTTAGTCTTGGATTTAATGATGACAAGATTCGACGCATGGACCTGATCGGTTAGATCAGAAAGTTGTTAGAGTCAGGGGCATGATAACTAGTGGTAACTAGCCCGGAGAGGATTTCGTTCGGAAGTCGTGTGAGGCGACTAAGTGGGAGTCCTTTGCCTCCACAGACGGGACGGAACCCGGTATTTCAGATGATTGGTGAACGAATTGAGACTAGGGAGGTCTCGGTAGATTTTGGCAAGTAGCTATGTAGCAACATACTGCTTCAGGCAGTTTAATGTTCAGACCGTTTCAACGATTGGCAGTATTAGCATCTGTATATAGGTTGCAAGTTCGGACGGAATAAGAGATTGCTTTGGTTATGCTAAATAACCTGCGGGGACATTTGGGTCTGTGATTTCCATTTTATAGGGGGAACCTCGAACTATTAGAAGTTGAGTAGACAGTTGAGGGATAAACAGACTGGATTCGTCGATGATGATTCAATATGAGTGGTCTGTCAGGGAATCAGACCATCTCGAGATAGTAGATTCAGACGAAGTAGATGTGATCCTGTTGCGAGGAATTCATTCATATGAGGATATTAGGGCTTTGCGAAGATTGGTCACAACTACCCTGGGAAGGCTAGGGTGTGCCCAAGATGGTGATCATGTTACTAGAAGTGGTTTGGCATATAAGAAATAGTAAGGAGTGCTTTCGAGGACGAAATCTAATTTAAGTGGGGGACAGTTGTAACACCCGTTTATTTATTAGTTAAATAAATAAATTAGTGATCGAGTGGTAGCCTAAAATAGATAATTATATATGAAGGGCGTTGGGTTCGAGGAGTTAATTGCCACATTTTTAGAAGTCAGAGGTTAAAAGTGTGAGTTCGGGACTCATTTTATAAATATTTATGAAGACAAGGGCTCCGTGGTAATTATTTGGATTTAATTTAAAAGGAAATGAGAGGAGAAGGCTGAATATGTCACAATTGACAGTTGGGGGTTAAAAAGGTAAATTCTGGATTAGTTTTGTAAAGATTTTAGAAGATGGGGGCCGTTTAGTAAAATCCGGACTTATTTTGTAAAGGGATTCAAGGGGCAGGGTTTAATTGGTAATTTGTAGACTTCTTTTGAAAATGAATCTTGATAAGAGGGGCCGATAGTGTCAACATGTAATATAGTTTGAGGGGTCGGATATATAACTGTTGCATTGCCCTCACTAAACCCTAACCCTAAACACTCTGACAGCCGCCACCCTTATGCCTCCCTCTTCCAACCGCCGCTATTAGCTCCGGCCACTAGCACCTCCGAACAAACATCGATGGCTCTTGCTGTCGGCATTATCGAAGACCGCCTCGCTACTACCGCTGTGGTCTATTCCGACGAGAAGACGAGTCGCCGATAGTCGTCGCTGCTGAAGACGGGGACGAAGCGCCTCCTGCCGCCGATTCTGTCGCTCACGGTTCCACCACCCGTGTCGCTAGTTTTTTCGGTCAGTCGAGCCACCAAGCGTAGCAACGTGTGTCTTCCGACGAAGAGCAGTCGACGACGTGACCGCCAGGGTGTCCGTCGCCATCTTTTATGCCATCCTCTTTCTTCTTATGTTGCCTCCGTGACGCCATGGTAGACCGTCGGCAGTGTGAATCCGACGACAAGAGTGAAAACCGAGACAACGGTCGTTGTTGCTGCCCTAGATCGCTGCTACCGCCGCCACAGAGCCGTTGTTCACCGCTGCTGCCGCCGTCGTGTGCTTCTGCCTCATTCCGCCGCCACCAGCCACCATGGGAGGTGGATGTGGGTGTATTCGTGGATGTGTGTTGTGTTGCTACGTTTTGGAAGCCAAAGAGACCACTGCCACCACCGAGAAATGGTGGCTGCCATCGAGAACAGCCACTGTCACCACGGGCCGCCGCCGGCAACGAAGCTGGTTATGTGTGTGTATGTTTAGCTTAGTTAGTGGGTGTGTTACTTTGGTATTTTCATTGTAATTGTAACAAAAAAATGGAATAATGAAAAGAACTTGAAAACCACCAACTTAGGGTGGTGGCTGCCGCCTCCTGCTGCCACCGGCCGCCGTGTCGGATGGCGGTGTGCTTAGTTGTGTTGCGATTCGGTTGGGATGTTTGGACAAGGGACTAAAACCCTAATGGGCCTTGTAAGCCCTAATGGGCCCAATGAAGCCCTAATTGACATTAAAGCCCAAACATGTGTCTAATGGGCTTAATGGACCCTAATGGATCTAAGGACTTAGCTAATGGGCCTATTGGGCTAAGATGGGTTGGAAACCCTAATTAGGTTTTGGAAAACCCTAATGCAATGAAACCCTAATTAGGGGAATTAACCGAGACACACAGGAATTATTTAGTAACTTGAGATATTAAATAATAATCATCGACAAAAAAATTAATCTAAACAATATTGGACTTAATGGATTAAGTTCTTAGTGGATTAAGTCCTTAATGGGTTAAGTAGGAAAGTTAACCCTAATCATCATTTTATGTGAAACCCTAATTTCACTTGGGTTTATTATTGGGCCTTCTATTGGGCCTTGATGATTGCGTTATTAATGGGCCATCCAAAGTCAAGCAAATGGACAAGAATAATTCATGGGCTTTGAGGTAAGGCCCATTTGAGGAGTTGGGCCCAATTTGGAAAATTGGGCCATAGTTTGGGCCTTAATGATTATATGAGGTTGGGCCTTATGGTAAGACCTTGTAAAGGTTTGGGCCCAATTTGGAAAGTTGGGCCATATGTTGGGCTGTGACTCATAGTTGACTTTTGGGCCTATACATTGGGCCTTGGGCTTGAATAAAGCCAAGCATGGGGTAATGTAGTAATGACCCAAGTACGTACTTATGATTATGTAATGGAACCCAATTATTAATTGGGTGATGTTTGATATTGACAGTTTGAGAATCTGTCATCCAGCAGCTGGGGTTGAGTCTACGGGACTTCAGTAGTGTGGGATTGTGTCTACGGGACTTCAGAAGTGTAAGGTGAGTTACCTTCCAGTAGTGTTGGGTCTACGGCCACAATGTCGGAACATCAGTAGGAGTTGTATGTTAGATGATTGTCTTTGTGATAATTATCTGGTGTGTTTGCTATCTGATATGCATTATGTGCTAGGATGCTATGATATATGTGTTAGTAGTGGTAGGGGTGATATAACCCCAAGTTACCAGTTGAAAGATACCGAAGGGGTAGATAGTACCCATGCATGCCTAGCAGTATGAATATGATATGTTATTATTTGATAGTGGTAGGGGGTGAAATAGTCCCCGGTTACCGGTTGAAAGATACCGAAGGCAGTTACCGGTTGAAAGATACCGAAGGTAGTTACCGGTCGAAAGATACCGAAGGGGAGGTTACTTCCCGGTTACCGGTTGAAAGATACCGAAGGGGAGGTTAGCTCCCGGTTACCGGTTGAAAGATACCGAAGGGGAGGTTAGCTCCCGGTTACCGGTTGAAAGATACCGAAGGGGATGTTAGTTCCCGGTTACCGGTTGAAAGATACCGAAGGGGAGCCCAGCTCCCAGTCATGCCAGACAGATACCGGTTGAAAGATACCGAGGGATAGGCATTATATGATATGTGGTATGATGGGGGAACTCACCAAGCTTCGTGCTTACGGTTTACAGTTTTGGTTTCAGGTACTCGTTTTCAAAGGAAAGGAGCCGGCTTGATCGCAGTGCATCACACTATGGTTTTCCGCACATGAGATCTTTGGGATTACACTCTGATATTGTTTTATGATAACATGTTCTGATTATATCTACTTTGGTTTTTGACACGACATGATATTATGGATGTTTTATTATACTGTTGATTTATAATAACTTATCTAAAAATGAAATTTTTGGTCTTGAATTTTGGGATGTTATAGACATAGGCTCGAGCTCGAGCTCATTTAATAAACGAGCTTAATATTAAGCTCGAGCTCGGCTTGGGCTCGTTTAAAATCGATTTCGAGTCAAGCTTTTAACGATCCGATCTCGAGTAGCTCACGAGTAGCTTGGCTCGTTTGCACCCCTAGTTCCCTCGTATGCAAGGCGTTCCCCTTTGGACACACTTCAAAAATTGCACCCTTAACTTCAAAAATTCATAACTTCTTCATACGACGTCTATTTTTGTCTGTTTTTTTACCGTTGTACTACTATTGACGAGATCTTCGATTCTCGTTTAGGTTGTGCTGGCTAAAATCGCTCGATCTATAATTTGAATTCCGGGTTGTACACTGTTATGTCGAATCTTAGAAAATTCATAACTTCCTCATACGAAGTCAAATTTGGATGTTCTTTTTATGCACATTCCCGGTTTAATGTATGATACAACTTTCGTTTAGATCGCTAAGGCTAAAAGCATTTTATTGTTAACTCACTTTTTACGACACAGAGGGTCGTGCCGGTTCTGTCGCGAAACATTGATAGGCCATAACTTCTTCATTATAACTCAGATTTCGGCATTCTTTATATCTTCAGAATCCTTGTTTACGACCACTACCACTTTATTCCTAGATATCGGGTTTATCTATCATTTTATTTTAATTTATTATATCTTTTATACTTTAAAACGAGTTATAATGGTTGACCTAGACTATTACATCATTGTACTAATGTTTAGCCCAGAAACACGGACGTTACAACATTTATAGTTTCATTGCATTAAGTTACATTGTGAATTTTCTGCTACATGGTTGAAGTTTAGACCTTGACTGATCTAGAATTTTTCCAGTTGTGACATCATCCCCCCGATAGAGGGAATTTCATCCCGAAATTATTTCTAAAGTGGTACTCATGAACTAGGAAAAAGGTGTGGGTACTTTTGTTTCATTTGATCTTCCTGCTCCCAAGTGAATTCAAGTCCCTGCTTGGCATTCCAGCGAACCTTCACTATTGGTATACGACTTTGTTTTGTTCTCTTGATTTCCCTGTCCATGACCTCCACTGGTTCTTCTACTAAGAGTATACTCTCATTTAACTCGATTTCATCAAGTGGGATTACAAGTGTCTCGTCAGACAGACACTTACTTAGATTGGATACGTGAAAAGTGGGATGAATGTTACTGAGTTCATGCGGTAGGTTGAGTTTATACGCTACCAGACCGATTCTAGCAAGAATCTCGAATGGTCCGATGTACCGTGGATTTAATTTTCCATGTTTAACAAAACGTATGATTCCTTTCCAGGGTGAGACCTTTAACAGGACGCGGTCACCAAACTGAAATTCCAAGGATTTGGACGATCTTCTCTGTTGTTTCTCGAATAATCTTGGGACCGATTAGAGTGTTGTCAGGTACTTGTTTCTTTGCCAGTTGCGTATCACCCACTTCAGCCTAGCACAGAGGAGATCTACACTTACAACCATAGAGGGCCTCAAATGGAGCGACTTTGATGCTAGTGTGATAGCTATTGTTGTATGAGAATTCGACGAGTGGTAGATGGGTATTCCAAGCTTTACCAAAATCTATCACACAAGCTCTCAACATGTCTTCTAGCATTTGTATGGTTCTCTCGCTTTGCCCATCAGTCTGGGGATGGTACGCTATACTCATGTCGAGTTTAGTTCCCAAGGAATTTTGCAGTGATTGCCAAAACCGCGAGGTAAATCGACTATCTCAGTCAGAGATAATGGGTATTGGCACACCATGCAATCGTACTATCTCTTTAATGTACGTCCTTGTTAACTTCTCCATTTTGTCTGTTTCCTTTATTGGCAGGAAGTGCGCAGACTTGGTTAATCTGTCGACAATTACCCAAATGGTGTCATGACTACCAGTTTTCTTGGGCAACTTGATTATGAAATCCATAGTTATCCGCTCCCACTTCCATTCGGATATTTCTGGTTGTTGTAGTAAACCCGAAGGCTTCTGGTATTCTACCTTGACTTTGGCGCAAGTTAGGCACTTGCCCACATAGGTAGCAATTACAGCTTTCATGTTCGGCCACCAATAGAGTTTCTTAAGTTCCAGGTACATCTTGTCTAAACTAGGATGAATAGAGTACCGAGTTTTGTGGGCTTCGTTCATGACAACATCTTTGTAGCCACCAAAATTCGGTGTCCAGATCCGATTCATGAGATAACGAGCTCTGTCACCCTTGACTTCTAGGTTTTTATCCATTCCTCTTAGGGCTTCACCTGTCACATTCTCGGGTTTCAAGGCTTCCAACTGAGCCTCTTTGATCTGTGTGGACAGGTATGAATGGATAGTCATAGTTAGAGACTTTACTCAACAGATTGAGTATTCTTTTCATCTAAGGGCATCTGCTACTACATTGGCTTTTCCGGGATGATAGCGAATCTCGCATTCGTAATCATTGAGTAGTTCCACCCATCGTCGCTGTCTCATGTTGAGTTCTTTCTGATCAAATGTGTGCTGGAGGCTTTTGTGATCCGTAGAGACTGTGCATTTCGTACCATAAAGGTAATGCCTCCAGATTTTTAGAGCAAAAATCACTGCTCCCAGTTCGAGGTCATGTGTGGTATAGTTGAGCTCGTGGTTCTTAAGTTGTCTCGAGGCATAGGATATAACCTTTCCTTGCTGCATAAGAACACAGCCTATCCCTTGCCTGGATGCATCGCAGTAAACTACAAAATATTCGGTCCCTTCTAGGAGGGACAAGATCCGGGCGCTGCAGAGGACTCGCTTTAGTGTCTGGAAAGCAATTTCTTGTTTCTCCTCCCAGTGGAAGGTTACACCCTTCTGAGTCAGGGTGGTGAGTCGTTTTGCGATCCTAGAGAAGTTTTGAATGAACCTCCTGTAGTAGCCAATAAGACCTAGAAATTGACGAATCTTTATTGGTGTTCTTGGAGTTGCCCAGTTTTCGATAGCTTTGATTTTGGAGGGATCTACATGTATCCCTTCCTTGCTGACTACGTGACCTAGGAAGCCCGCCTTTCGACTAAAAAATTCGCACTTCGAGAACTTCGCATACAATTTCTCTGCCCTTAAGGTTTCCAAGACTTGTCGTAACTGTTGGCTGTGTTCTTCCTTACTTCGGGAGTAGACTTGTATATCGTCAAAGAAAACTATTACAAACTTGTCTAAGTAAGGTCGACAAACACGGTTCATCAGGCCCATGACCACTGCTGGTGCATTCGTTAAACTGAAGGGCATTACTACGAATTCATAGTGACCGTAGCGAGTTCTGAAAGCGGTCTTTGGAATATCTTCCTCTTGGACTCGTAGCTGATAGTATCCTGATCTCAATTCAATCTTTGAAAAGAAACTTTCTCCTTGAATTTGGTCGAAAAGGTCGTCGATTCGGGGCAAAGGGTATCGGTTTTTGATAGTGAGTTTATTTAATTCCTGGTAGTCTATGCACATGCGGAACGATCCATCCTTCTTCTTCACAAACAAGACCGGTTCTCCCCAAGGTGAGACGCTTGGTCTTATGAATCCTTTGCTTAGAAGTTCATTTAGTTGGCTGGATAATTCCTGCATCTCTGCTGGTGCTAAGCGGTAAGGGAATTTGGCTACGGGGTAGTTCCGGGAATCAAGTCGATTCAGAATTCGACTTAACATTCAGGAGGAACTCCTGGGAGATCCTCTGGGAATATATAAGGGAAGTTACAAACTTCGGGAATATCTTTGATACTTTTCACTTCTTGTTTCTTATCTACCACGTGAGCTAAGAAGGCATACTATTCTTTGAGAATATACTTCTAGGCCTTGACGCAAGAAATGATTTGGAGGTTCGTACCGGGTTTGTCACCATAAATAACGAGGGTTTCGCTACTTGGTAGATTAAGACAAATGGCTTTTTCATAACATAGGATATCAGCACGGTGAGGACTTAACTAATCCATGTCGATGATAACGTCGAAGCTTTTTATTGAGACCGACATAAGGTCAACTTGGAAAGAATAGTTTTTTAGAGTAAGTGTACATCCTATGTACATGTCGTTTGTGCTCTCGGTTTTTCCGTTTTCCATCTCTGCGGTAAATGTGTCTTTTAGTGATTGGGGATTTTGTTTTAGTAGATGTTTGAATTTATGGCTCACAAAGCTTTTCTCCGCGCCACTATAAAAAATAATGCATGCGTAAGAATTGTTGAGAAGAAATGTACCGGTGACCACAGTAGGATCTGCTATCGCTTCTTCGTGACCAATTGCCAATACTCTTCCCACATCACCAACATTCCTTGTCTATGGGCAATCTCTCTTGAAGTGTCATGTTTCACCACACCCATAACAAGCCTGACTTACTCCTCCGTCGGGGAGTTGGGTAATTGGTTGAGCTGTCGCCCTATAGAAATGGGCGGTGTGCCCCTTTCTGTTGCAGTTTTTGCAATGCATTTCCCTGCAAACTCTCGTGTGATGGAAGTTGCATTTGTTACGCATTGGAAGATTTCCAGCATATCGACAGGGAGGTGCTGGAGTAGCAGGAACAACAAACAGGAATAGTAGCAGCGTGGACTGCCACAGTTTGCTGTTTCTTTGAGGACTCTTGTGAAGATTAACCCTTTCTTTTGTTCCAGCACTTCTTTTTGTTACCATTTTCCTTGGGTTGGTCAGGAATGGCTATCATGAAGCCTTGCCGAACTCCATGATCCATGAGTGTCTGTGCCAGACGCTTGGCACTGTCGAAAGTAAGTGGATTTGTAGCTATTACGTTTCCTTGGACCGGGGGAGTTAATCCCCAGATATACCTTTCCACTTTCTTACTTTTCGGGGTGACCATCCCGCGACATAGAATAGCCAAGTCACTAAATCTGGTCGTGTAAGCAGCAATGTCAGAGTTTTTCATTGTCAAACCCCAGATTTCTTGCTCTAGTTTCTGCACCTCGGCCCTCAGGTAGTATTATGCCAGCATTAGGACTCTTAAATCTTCCCAGCTCATAACATTGGCTACTGGGAGAGACAACGACTTGACATAGCCGTTCCACCAAGAAAGGGCTCTGTCCATGAAAATGCATGCTGCAAATTTCACTTTGCTAGCTTCAGGGCACACACAAATTTCAAACACCGATTCGGTCTTCTCGAACCAGCGTGTTAAAGCAATGACACCTCCGGTGCCATCAAAGGATTTGGTTTTTGCATTCCTAAAATCTTTGTATGAACACTCTCTTGGGTGTCCATGGCTTTCTCCGTGGTTAGAAGGGTTGGCAGCACTACCCGCCCCACTAGTACCACTTGCGTTGATTTGCGTCATGGCGGCTGCCACGGCGACTGTTACCACTGCTTGGAAAATAGCAGGATCATACTGTGGAGGTGGTGGTGGTGGTGGAGTCGGTGGAGTGTTGTTGAAACGCCTTCTTGATCTACGTAGCAGCATCTTTTTCTAAAAAGATTTAAGAGGAAGTGACGATAAGTCCTCTATAGTGGTCATGAGTCAGATGATATTGAACAAGATATATCTTAGTCCTAAAACGCATCATATCCTGACTTTTATAGTGTTCTATCAGCGATTTACAATAGAGGTTTACTAAAATTAGTAAACAATCGCAATTTCAATTTATGAAATTTATAGCAACACTTGTAACAAATTTGTATAGTGTGACCCATACTGGGTCCTCCTATAATCACATAGTGTATACAAATTATATATAACCAAGACCAAATAGACCTTCGAATAAGTGATCCTACTCTAAGTCCACAACCAAACAAGGAACAGGAAGTCAAGCTAAATCACAAATTCTAAGTCTATAAAATCTTAATTATATATAATCCTAGTGTATACACATAGCAATTCTAGATCTACCAGCAAGGGTCCTTAGTTTTCATATGATTGATTCTGGTAAGAAGGCCCTTCTCGACTATTAGTTTATTTAACTATCGAGGCCTAAATGTTGTTGTGCTAATGTTAAAGTGGTATAAAATACTCCTATAGTAATTTATCTTCATGTTTGGTTCTAGAGTTCTTCTTCCGTATAGAGTTGGTAAGTTTTAGACTTGTTGCAACACCACTATCACTCCCAAACGCATGTTCGTCGTATCTCAAATAAATAAAGTTGATCAGGCTATATTTATCACAGATATGATTACATAACTATCCAGGTTTAACTGTAGTGTTCACCTTATCTAAATACTTTTACATAGTTCTTACTGTGATACTATTTCTGGTATGTATGCATATCCGGATACTTCTTATAAAATACTTATATTTTAAAAGTATACTTTTAGTCAGAGCGTTTTAGCCCCATTGTATTTATAGTTGTATATCTTTTGTGGTTTCAAAATACTTAATTCACTATAAACAATGCTCCGATACCAATCTGTCACACCCCAAACCGGAACGATGGAAACGTTCGGGGGCGGATGACGTCATGTATAATATAACAACAATTGAATAATAGTAATCAAAGCAACAACCATTACATTGATAAAGTATAGTTTTTACATATGTTCATAACAATGTTTGTATGACAATAAAAGTGTATATCAAAAACTATAAGACGTGACTGCATAATGCTCCGTCTTCTCAAAACCTGTAAGTGTACCTGCCTACCGGTTTCCTGAGAATACAAGTGATTTTGAAAGTGTATCAACATTTAAGTTGGTGAGTTCATAAGCATGTTTGTATTTGAAATCAGTCTGTTTTTCTTTGAAAATGTAAGTATGTTCTTCCAGAAAATCCTATATTTACTGTTGTAAATAAATTGTAGTCTTAATACCATAAGACCAAAATATATAAGTGTTGTTGTACTCAGTAATAGTATATCATAGTCTTATTATTAAATAAAACCAAGTGAAACTGAATGTTTCTCTAGAATGTAAGTTCCTCTGTACTGGAAAATAGTATACTGTATGTGTACTTGTATGAAAACTCTGTAATTGTATGTGTCTGGATTCCACCAGCTGTAATTTAAAATAATGTGTTGTAGTTCTATTATTTAATAAAACTACTTGAAGTTATTTATGTATTCTTACACTAATCATATTTTTCAATACCAAATTGTGAGTTATTATAACCATGCTTGATGACCTAAGATGGCCTGAAACGACGTTCTTCAGGCGTCGGAAATGATACGATATTCGTCACCCCAGGCCTATCGGCCTAACTGTACCTAACCGTTTAGGTGCGGGTTTGTCAGTCCCGTATAGATATATACACAAGTGTCACGCTCTCCTTCCAGGAAACTCAGGTTATAATTTCAGGGCTTGGTTGGTACTTAGATAAGTACTTGAAGTATATCTCACAAAGCTATATTGACGGTTACGTGTAGAATAAAGAAAAGCCATTTTGTATTGATAAAATCGTATGTATGACTCATAAACTATACATATTATAGTTTATGTATTCGTTTTTGTATTCAATCCCGAACTAGTAAAGTAGTATGTTTATTTTAGTAAAAACGACAATTGAAAACTATTTGAAAAGTTTTGATATTAACACAAGATTCCTTGTGTTTTACTTGTATTCCCCCCCCCCCCCCAAATATGAAAAGATAGTGAAAACGTAGGGGTATGAACTCACTTGATAAAGTGGTGATTCAGAAAGCACTTCGCTTCTTAAAATAATCTCCTTTGAGGAAACCGCGAGTTTCTGCTGAAAACCGGGTTCTGCGCGGGCAGAGTTTCAAACCGAAAACTCTTTTCTCGGAGATTTCGGGTGCTCTGGGGCTTTCTTCTAGTGCTAGGGAGGTTCCCTAAGCTTCGCGGAGGGGGAGGGGGGGTGGGGGTTATAGTTGCTTGAGAGGGTGTAGAGAGTGAAAGAAGGAGTAAGTTTGCAAAATAATCTGGGAAGCCTCGTATACTATTTATCGGAGGACTCTGACCTTTGGTGCACAGGGCGTTCCTGCGAGGAGCGCAGTGCATTCCGGAGCGCAAGGCATTTCCTCGTACGCAGCACGGAGGACCGGGGCGCATGTTCGTGTTCCGAGATTTCGTATGTGTCATCCATGCGAAGGGGGTTATATGGCCGACTCCGGACCAAGTTTCTATGGACGTGGGGCGTTCCCCTTCGGGCACACCTCGAAAATTGCACCATTAACTTCAAAAATTCATAACTTCTTCATAAAACGTCCGTTTTTGTCTGTCTTTTTACCGTTGTACTACTATTGAAGAGATATTCGATTCACTTTTAGGTTCTGTCGGCTAAAATCCCTCGATCTATAATTCGAATTCTGGGATGTACACTGCTATGCCGAATCTTAGAAAATTCATTACTTCCTCATACGAAGTCAGATTTGGATGTTATTTTTATGGACGTTCTCGGTTTAACGTATGATACAACTTTCGTTTAGATCGTTAAGGCTAAAAATCATTTTATTGTAAACTCACTTTTTACGACACACAACGTTGTGCCGGTTCTGTCGCGAAACTTTGATAAGCCATAACTTCTTCATTATAACTCATATTTCGGCGTTCTTCATATCTCCGGAATCCTTGTCAGGACCACTACCACTTTATTCCTAGATATTGGGTTCATATAACAATTTATTTTAATTTATTATATCTTTATTACTTTAAAACGAGTTACAATGGTTGACCTAGACTATTACATCATTGTACTAATGTTTAGCCCAAAAACACGGGCGTTACAACATTTATAGTTTCATTGCATTAAGTTACATTGTGAATTTACTCGTACATGGTTGAAGTTTAGACCTTGATTGATCTAGAACTTTTCCAGTTGTGACAAGTCTATCCAGGACGCCCTGGGTATGTTGGCATTCAGCACAAAGCAGGACCGCCTCAACCCAACCACACATAAACCGTGTCGACACACATACATAACAGACAAGCCTACAAATCACCAGCCAATACAAACAAACAGATCTTACAGATCACTAAGCATAACATCATCCTATATACCAGGATACAAATCTAACAGATAATTACAACATAGCAACATACCGTAAACCAAGATATCAATCCAATGGGCCGGCCTTGGTGCCTTCGACCCATAATTACAGTGAGGAAAACTCACCTTGCAAACTGGACAAAAGTTGATGAGGTCCCGACTCCAAATCTCAGCTCTAACCGACACCTGTCCATTCAAAATACTAAATTCTCAAATACCAACCAAAATACCCAAAATACCCTTTAGGTCAATCTTGGTCAAAGTCAAAAGTCAAGGTCAATTGTCCATGTTGACCCAACATGTCGTGTTCCCCTTGGCCACGACGTGTTCCGCCAGCATCTAAACAGTCGGGCAAACCCTAACCAACACGACGTGTTGGCTTCGAAACACGCCGTGTTTGCCGAAGTTCCAACGACTTAATACATTAAGTTGTTTTCTTCAATTCCTAGAGCTCCAAAGCTCAGATCTAGTCCAAAATGTGATCCTGAAGAATAAAGTTTCCAACTTTATCCCTTGGGACTACCCAAAAGGTCCAAAAATCCATTCCATAAATCTTAATAATGCAAGGGCTTAACCAATAAGCACTTAATCCTTAAAGTCTGATGTCCATCCTTTCCAGAAGTAAGTCTAACACTAAAACCATCCCAAAGGTTGGTGCTTTATATTCATACATGTCTTGAACCCATATTAGGTCAAATTGAGGATTTATGACCTAATCTCTATGCATGGCATCAAAACTTGATTATAGACCAGATCCAAGACACTACTAGGTCACCTTGATCTGGAGATTCATAAAGTTGCAAACTTTATGAAATCTAATCGCTTCAACATTCAAGAAAAAGAAGAAAAAGAGGAAAAACTCATGATCTAACAACTTTGAATGATAAAAATCGAGTCTTGGACACTTACAAAGGTCCAGAAGAGTGTCAAACTGAAGAATGGGGGCTTGCTTGTTGGATCTTTGCTTCCTTCCTCCACCTTCTTCCCTTTTTAGCTTCAAAAACACAAAACTAGCTAAAAAATGGGATGGAAAGATGATTAGTGTTTCTTTCAGGACTTGAGGGGCTGATGAGGGATGAGGGTGAACAAACCCTAGCCTCCTCATACCTTTAAATATGGAGAAAAACCCGAAAGATTAGCGTTTCATTCTAGCCATCAACACGTCGTGTTCCAAGAGGAAACACGTCGTGTTGCCAATAATGAAACCCGCGTCTTTTCTTATCTGGACACGCCGTGTTGGTGCCTCCAACACACCGTGTCCAATAATCAAAAGGTGATTTATACCCAAAGTTGATCCTCAAATTTCAGGGTGTTACAACTCTCCCCCATTTAAATTATATTTCGTCCTCGAAATCATTCCTTACTATCTCCTTTACCGAACTAAACGATCATGACTGGACTCCCTAAATCCCAAAAATGACTGGGGAAGTCACGCCGCTCTGATGACCTCCCACCCGTACTGATGTCGAATCCAAAATAGAAGATATCACGAGCCCTAACGAAGAATATCGGACTAAAAACCCTGAACAATATCGGACTCCAAAACAGACAAAATCAATCAAAACTGCTCCCGTAAAGACTCAACTTCACAACCCGAACCGAAATACCAATCCGGCCTGAACGAGTTTACAAATACCCGAAAACATATACCCCCGATCACCTACCAGATGCCTGATAATAGTCAAACCGAACATATGATGGACTTCCATTAATAGAACCCATTCTAAGCAGAAATCACATGCTGACGATGGATGAATCCTTGCTCCTGCTGACGTTAACTGATAAAGGCCAACCATCACTACTCAACTCCAAAACCAAGAATCCAATTGCTTATCTGAAAAGAACCCAAACACATTAATTGCAAATTTTCCACTAATCCCAATTCCATAAGATGCACCAAAAGCCTTTAACTAACCCTTGACTACCTGACACGCCATTCCAACCACTACTCCTATGAGCAAAGATGAGAATTCTAGAAAAATTCCACATTTACCTCCAATCCTTAACAATTCAGGTATACCCCCATCAAGCAAAACACCCGATACATTAACGAAGAACTTTTGATTTGAGATTTCATGACCGGTTCCCAACCCTGATAATCAACCCCTCATGACAGCATGCGAGCAAACGGGGTTATAATGCAAACATTCAAAGAAATTTTCCTAATATACGGCCGATACTCCTAACAAGCTTTAATTGTTCCCTTAATCCAAACCAGCTGATTGTGTGTCTCCCGACTTCCATGAATGCACCAATACCGAAAGTATCGTACTCAGATGAAATCAACAATCATGATCACTGGGCCCGCATCCAATGTCTGGAATGCTCCCGCTATTACGCTGATCTTGTTGACATTACATATTTCGCCTGACACTCGCGACCCATAACACGGGCCCAAAGACTCTCAACCTCTTTTCACTGCCTTGCAAGGACCTTAATAACGTCCCTCTCAATACTAACCGCAGAACAAGGCCACGCCCAATCCCTTCCACAGAACTAGCTGCTAACAATGTAGAGCTCGGCGAAATCATGGTTGCCCACGACCCGAGAACAGGATAACGATTGCATCATTGATCTAATTCAAAGGCTATCACCCAAAAGAACCATGCGAATAATTCTATCCAAGCCCCAATGCTATCTTGTCCAACCCACATGTACACGATGAATTACCACAATGCACATCCTTAGGGAACCCATAACCTCATCCAAAAGGGCAGAAATACGAAAGTTCTGTCGAAAGATGAACGTCAATCATTAACAGAAGACATCCTCATGATCGATCGAAACAATATTCAATAATTGATTGAGACTGAACAAGTTCCACCAGAACGCAACCAAATCGAGAAGAATTCTGAAGTGATCCTGAATTCCACCTAACCCAAGCCTGTTATGAACCAAAATTCCACACTGCCATTGAGGGTAAACATACTGTAACGCCCGTAGATCCGGGCTAGTCAATTTAGAGATAATAGGGGTCGAAAATGACTTTTCGACAAAAGATTATTTAGAAGGATTAATATTAACCAAGTGATAGTATATGTTCCAAGGGTTCCGTACATATAAAGAACGCCGAAATCCGAGTTATAACGAAGAAGTTATGGCCCGTCGAAGTTTCGCGGCAATACCGGCATGACACCGGGAGACGTAAATAGTGAATTTATGATAGAGTGACTTTTGGCCTTAGTGATCTAAACAAAAGTTGTAGTGTACGTTAAACCGAGAACATACAAAAAAAGAACGCCTAAATCTGACTTCGTATGAGGAAGTTATGAATTTTCTAAGATTTGGCATAGCAGTGCACGACCCGAAACTCGAATTTTAGTTCGAGCGGATTTTGGCTTACGCGACCTAAATGAGAGTTGAATATCTAATTAATAGGAACTCAACGGTAAAAAGACAGACGGAAACGGAGTCCATATGAAGGAGATACGATTTTTTCGCGGTCATTTAACAGTCTAATCTCCTCCTACTATTAAATTTAATATCGGTCGAGAATTAGCCGATGGAGTCTAAATGAAAGTCGTAGATCTTGTTTTTACCTACGCATGAAAAAAAAAGAACGTCGAAAACGGAGCTCGTATGCAAAAGTTACGGGGTTTAGAAGTTGGCAGGGTGCTGCTGCAAAAGGGGTGACGTGGCTGAATATGGACCAAGGCTTTCTCCCCAAGAAAAGCCATCAGGTGATGACACGTGGCACCGACTCGGCGAGTCCGTGAACCGACTCGGCGAGTCCATCAGGAATTCAGCCTATAAATAGAGGTGTCGGGTTCCATTCATTCTCACACCTTTCCTCTTCCACTTTCTCTCTCTAGACTCTCTCTCTCTAGCCCCCCTTAAGCCCCCTAAAGTCTAGGTAAACCCCCTGCACCCGAAGGAAGCCCCGAGCGAAGCCCGGTTTTGCGAAAAACCCGCTGTAAGTGAGCTATGCCTACCCTATCTTTAGTATAGCTTATGTTTTAATATAGTAATGTTATTAGGACTTTATAATAATTATTTGGGCTATTATTATGAGTTATATAGTGTTGTTTAACGCTTATATAATAATAATAATAATAGCTAGACTATTAATTAGTCTTGGTGAATATTGAGCTAAACCCTAGTGGTAATGATACTAGGTTTTGTCCGAGGAAAATTGTTTTAAGAAGTAACGAAGGGCTGTCCGAATTCAGAATCACCACCTTATCAGGTGAGTGCATAGTTACTTTCATCTTACACATAGATATGAAGTATTTAATATAAATTACGTGCTATGTGTGCATATTATCTGTATACTTGCTATCTATGCTGGATGAACGTTTTTATACATGTTTTAACTAATTTAAACTGTATACGTATTTTATATCTACAAATATGTTGGGTATAACATGGGTAGATAAATGATGAGAGATAAAAGATGATGTGAGTAAACATTGGCAGCTAAAAACTTAGTGCCCAATAAATAAACACCGGCAGCTATGGACTTAGTGCCTATTGGACAAACGATGGTAGCTATGGACTTAGTACCTATTAGGTAAACACAGGTAGCTATGGACTTAGTACCTGTTAGGTGTTGGTAGCTATGGATTAGTACTTGGTGGCTATGGACTTAGTACCTGTTAGATAAACGTTGGTAGCTATGGACTTAGTACCTACGCTGGTAGCTATGGATTTAGTACCCGATGAAGGAACTTTTGCAGCTATGGAATTAGTGCATTGGAAGGTATGGACTTAGTGCCGGCCTTATAACCCTAGAAGCAAGGGACTTCAGAATGAACGAATAGATGACTCTTAGGGTAGACCCTTGAGAGTAAGGAAGATAATGGGGATGGGTAATTGGGTTGATTGTTTGATGTTTAAACATAATAATTATATTATTGTGGGTTGAAAACCCTATGTACTCACCAGGTTTCCCAACCTGACCCACTCAAGCTTATTCGTATCTCAGGTGTCGAAATGAAGTTGCATAGCATCGAGAGATTAAAAAGATGTAGATCACTAGTGTAAATGAATGTAAGTTCTGTTTATGCTTATGTTTCTGTATTGACGATGACATCCCAAAGGTTTTAAAATGATTAAAAATACATTTCTTCGGAAATGCTTTGATAACGTATTTATCATGTTTGTCTGGGAATAAATTCCGCAACATTTTTATTAAAAGAAGCACTCTGATTTTTTTTTATAAAGCATAAACAAAATCGGTCTTTTTTGGCCATGAAAATGGGGATGTCACAGTTGGTATCAGAGCATTAGTTTAAGCGAACTAGGAATATGGATTTATTTCTAGACTTAAACTTAGTATGCTAAGCGATGATTGTGAGGAGTGTGTCTAATAAAATTTAGGTAATACACCTGAATAGACACAAGCACTAGCTAATTTAGGGAAAATGCCTAACATGCTTTTATGTGCTAAATGATTTATGATGTTTATGATGCTAAATGTCTAATCGGATCTATGGTCTGTTGCCGACCGGATCTGGAAATTTTATGTGCTCAGATTTCTAAACGTTTAATTACGGTATTACAACTGGGATGTAACTTTTCGGAGTAATAGGGAGATTTACACGTCGATCGTAAATAAAATATTTTCTATCTAAATTCTTTTCACTACACACCAAACGTTTAAATTGGTGTATAGATCGAAATGGCAAGAACCCGAAGCGGAATCGGGAACGCAAATGGAAATAGGAATCAATAGCCCCCAGTGATTGAGCAAATACCTGTTGTAGTAGAAGCTGCACCTGAACCAATCACCATGGCTGGAGTACAAGCCATGATTCGGGCTATGTTAGTTGAACAAAGGGAAGAAATGAGGCAGATGTTAAATAGGGACGAACCTACCATGCCCGTTGAGCAACTCGAGCTGATTCCCGAGCAATCGGAGGAAGGGAACCATAGCCGTCCAGTGAGTCAAGTTGGGACTCAAGGAGAACGAAGGAATGGCCCGGAGAGGGGAAAAGACAAGGATGGACGAATGTATAAGAACTTCTTGGGAGCCAAGCCACCAAGCCTTTCTGGAAGCCCAAAGCCGGTTGAGATTATGGGCTGGATCTCCGAAATGGAGATGGTGTTTGAGAGCTGTGACTGTAGCGACAAGCAAAAGACCGTCTTTGCAGTCAGACAACTAAAGACTGGAATGCTAAGTTGGTGGAAGTTGTTGGAAGATACAATGCCACGAGGAAAAGCCATGCGAATGTCTTGGGAAGCATTCATGGAGCAGTTAAAAATGCAATACTGCTCAGTGATAGATCTGATAGACCTAAACAACGAATTTCAGAACCTGAAGAAAGGGAAGATGAGTGTTGATGAGTATGCCACCGCATTCACCGAGAGGATGAAGCTATTTCCCTACTTGGTTCCTACTGAACTCTCCAAGATTGATAGGTTTGCTAACGGACTGCACACAGACTTTGGCCCAATGGTCAAAATGGCAACTACTTTGAAAACAGCCGTTAGAGCAGCTAAGAACGTAGAGACCCAGATAAGAGAAAAAGGTCTAGAAAAAGAAAAGGCAGGAGAAAAGCGGAAGTTTGAGGGATCTTCAAGGTCCAATAAAGAGAGCAAATTCTCAAAGCATGGAGAAGGAAAAAGAGGTGAAGCGAGATGGTGTGATAAATGCAAGAAGAAGCATTGTGGGAAATGCAACGAAGGCGTAACTTGTTACAAGTGTGGAAGGACTGGTCACTATTCCAAGGATTGTACACATAATGATAAGGTATGCTACGGATGTGGAGGCAAGGGGCACCTGTCTAGAAATTGTCCAAAGAAAAACGAAGCAGCAAGGCCAGAAGCACCACCAAGGCCAAGGGCATTCCACATGATCCTCGACGAAGCAGAAAACAACGCGAGGAATCAAGGATGAGGACTCCATATATGAAAATAGAGTTATGCAGTAGCCATAGTATCGTATGATGTAACCTGTTAGAGGCATAGTCTAGGGTGAACTTGAACACCTATGTAATAGTTTCAAGAAATAATAAATCCTTCGTTTTGTTATCTGATGTGTTAAACTGTTATGTGATTTTCTTGATGACTTGGGGACTGCGAGACAATACTTGGGACGAGTATGAGTATGTGTGAAAGGTAGTAGATACATATACTACCGGAAGCACAAGACTCACGCTTCGATCAGGGAAAGTCACAAGGTTACCAAAAAGCTAGTAATTGATTCCCTTTTTTTTTCAAGTATGTCGTTACCATCATTTCGGTAATGATTAAGAAGATGATTTTTATTTCGACCCTAGTGGTCATATCAAATCGAGTCCGACTAAGATGAGTATGTTACGTGGTTCAGAGAACCAAGTTCGATGTAACATCTGACTTAAGCTAGAAGATTGAAGTGAAAGATAATCAAAGCGATCAGTAGAGGTATCGTGATAGTTGCTTGTAGCTAGAAATGCTACCTTTTGAGACGGATCAGAACATGAAGGAAGGTATAGTTTGTTCTGGAATTTGACTCTAAGAGACCTGAGTCTAAGCGTTGCAACATGCGATGATAGGTCATTAGAATATGACACATTGGTCCATTGTAGTAATAAAAGAGCTTATCTTAAGTTTGTTAAGAAGAAGAAGCAGTCTCCAGTAAGGATCGAGATTGTGACTTGAAGGTATAATTTGGATTCTAACGTGAGATAGGGAGCAGGTGCAAGATCGAGCACCGCCTGCAGTCAAGGAGTCTAAGAGTTAGATACTCATTCGAAACAACATAGAAGTTACGGTTATTACCTAGGATGAAGAGATAACGTATGGAGTCATTATACAATCCTGTTTCGTTGATGATTCCGGGACATAATCATCCTAAGGGGGAGATAATTGTAACGCCCGTAGATCCGGGCTAGTCAATTTAGAGATAATAGGGGTCGAAAACGACTTTTCGACAAAATATTATTTAGAAGGATTAATCTTAACCAAGTGATAGTATATGTTCCAAGGGTTCCGTACATATAAAGAACGCCGAAATCCGAGTTATAATGAAGAAGTTATGGCCCGTCGAAGTTTCGCGGCAAAACCGGCATGACACCGGGAGACGTAAATAGTAAATTTACGATAGAGCGACTTTTGGCCTTAGTGATCTAAACAAAAGTTGTAGTGTAAGTTAAACCGAGAACATACAAAAAAAAAGAACGCCCAAATCTGACTTCGTATGAGGAAGTTATGAATTTTCTAAGATTTGGCATAGCAGTGCACGACCCGAAACTCGAATTTTAGTTCGAGCGGATTTTGGCTTACGCGACCTAAATGAGAGTTGAATATCTCATTAATAGGAACTCAACGGTAAAAAGACAGACGGAAACGGAGTCCATATGAAGGAGATACGAATTTTTCGCCGTCATTTAACAGTCTAATCTCCTCCTACTATTAAATTTAATATCGGTCGAGAATTAGCCTATGGAGTCTAAATGAAAGTCGTAGATCTTGTTTTTACCTACGCATGAAAAAAAAGAACGTCGAAAACGGAGCTCGTATGCAAAAGTTACGGGGTTTAGAAGTTGGCAGGGTGCTGCTGCAAAAGGGGTGACGTGGCTGAATATGGACCAAGGCTTTCTCCCCAAGAAAAGCCATCAGGTGATGACACGTGGCACCGACTCGGCGAGTCCATCAGGAATTCAGCCTATAAATAGAGGTTTCGGGTTCCATTCATTCTCACACCTTTCCTCTTCCACTTTCTCTCTCTCTAGCCCCCCTTAAGCCCCCTAAAGTCTAGGTAAACCCCCTAGCACCCGAAGGAAGCCCCGAGGCTCCCGGAGTCCCGAGAAAAGAGCCTTTCGGCTTGGGAACGCGGCTCCAGCGAAGCCCGGTTTTGCGAAAAACCCGTTGTAAGTGAGCTATGCGTACCCTATCTTTAGTATAGCTTATGTTTTAATATAGTAATGTTATTAGGACTTTATAATAATTATTTGGGCTATTATTATGAGTTATATAGTGTTGTTTAACGCTTATATAATAATAATAATAATAATAATAATAGCTAGACTATTAATTAGTCTCGGTGAATATTGAGCTAAACCCTAGTGGTAATGATACTAGGTTTTGTCCGAGGAAAATTGTTTTAAGAAGTAACGAAGCGCTGTCCGAATTCAGAATCACCACCTTATCAGGTGAGTACATAGTTACTTTCATCTTACACATAGATATGAAGTATTTAATATAAATTACGTGCTATGTGTGCATATTATCTGTATACTTGCTATCTATGCTGGATGAACGTTTTTATACATGTTTTAACTAATTTAAACTCTATACGTATTTTATATCTATAAATATGTTGGGTATAACATAGGTAGATAAATGATGAGAGATAAAAGATGATGTGAGTAAACATTGGCAGCTAAAAACTTAGTGCCCAATAAATAAACACCGGCAGCTATGGACTTAGTGCCTATTGGACAAACGATGGTAGCTATGGACTTAGTACCTATTAGGTAAACACAGGTAGCTATGGACTTAGTACCTGTTAGGTGTTGGTAGCTATGGATTAGTACTTGGTAGCTATGGACTTAGTACATGTTAGATAAACGTTGGTGGCTATGGACTTAGTACCTACGCTGGTAGCTATGGATATAGTACCCGATGAAGGAACTTTTGCCGATATGGAATTAGTGCATTGGCAGGTATGGACTTAGTGCCGGCCTTATAACCCTGGAAGCAAGGGACTTCAGAATGAACGAATAGATGACTCTTAGGGTAGACCCTTGAGAGTAAGGAAGATAATGGGGATGGGTAATTGGGTTGATTGTTTGATGTTTAAACATAATAATTATATTATTGTGGGTTGAAAACCCTATGTACTCACCAGATTTCCCAACCTGACCCACTTAAGCTTATTCGTATCTCAGGTGTCGAAATGAAGTTGCATAGCACCGAGAGATTAAAAAGATGTAGATCACTAGTGTAAATGAATGTAAGTTCTGTTTATGCTTATGTTTCTGTATTGATGATGACATCCCAAAGGTTTTAAAATGAGTAAAAATACATTTCTTCGGAAATGCTTTGATAACGTATTTATCATGTTTTTCTGGGAATAAATTACGCAACATTTTTATTAAATGAAGTACTCTGATTTTTTTTATAAAGCATAAACAAAATCGGTCTTTTCTGGCCGTGAAAATGGGGATGTCACACATACCCAGAGACCAAAGGAACATAAAACATACTAAATTGATGATAAGTTGAGACATCCATAGAACTTCAACTGCTACACTCAAAACCTTCAGAGAACCTTTGCTGAATGACAAACGATGCGACCAATAATCGTGAACACATGACATTAAATCGAAAGAACCAAAACCCTTGCGGAGCTAAATGCACCAAATTCTAAAACTGATTCCTTGATCGATATCTGGCCAAGCTAGACTATAATCAGAAATTCTTACAGCCAGTTGAAAATTTCCCTCCGCCACCGATACTCGACCTGAGTAATCCCAGCGGTTTCTTATCTTTTCATTGGCAGCCTAAAAAAGGAATCAATATCTGCAACGAGCTCCTTGATCACCCACTTCCTGATGAGCGACAACCCATGTGTCTCCTGCACACATGCATACGATCACTCCCTACTATATACCCCTTCCTTGACCAAACCCTAAACCGAGATCCCATATACTCGCACCGCAGATCCCTAAAAACCATTCCTCAATACCACGAACCCGAACAGATTGATGGTCCTCCAAGCAGAATATCATGTTCTCCCCGACTTAGGGTTCGAACTACCACCCACTGGTGTTAAAACCAAACCATAACTCAAACCGGCTTAACCACGTACAACCATCCCTAACCCCGGGAATGTATAATACACAAAGAATGATCTTCCAGATAAGGATCAAACAAACACCAAGAGAGTCCTGAATTTGAGATAAGATTTCTAAAATTTCCCAATCATGACCACTTAACATTAAGGATCCCTTACAAGAGCATAAACCAATAACGACTTATGATCCAAAACATACCCTCCTTGCCTACAATTCCAACCGCCAATACGGTACCTGACCTGCCTATCACCCAAGAACAAGGACCCTTGATCACATTACCAACATCCATACCATATCAACCCACCTGCACACTACCGTGCTGATATTCTGTCTCCAAACACCACGACCAACAGTCCCCATGTTGGGTTTACATCCCAACACTGAATTTCACAAGCCTAATCACTCCTCCTCCGAACCCGAAAGACTGTAAGGGAAAAATTGTTGCTATTCATAGCGACATATAAACCATCAATCAACCATTCTACTTCCAACTCCAATCCCCAAACCGATCATAACGGTCGATCCATCCTTGAGTCCTGCGACTCGCATGCATGACCTTGAGCAAAACCCTCGAACCTCAAAACCAATAAGCGCATCAAGGCCTACACCAACCAATCCAAACCAATTTCTCCACTTGGGCCGAACAATTACTAGACCCATCCCCATGCCTGAGCAACCATAACCAAAGATCGACATATATGGAGCTACTGCCACGAATAATGGTATCAAACCATGCTAATCTCTCCCGACCCATCTTTAGAATCCCCAAAACTTTCCTTGTTTCGAGTATGGATCATGTGCTTCTAGTAGTACGTGCACAATACTACCTTCCACACCTATCCATACTTTCCTCAAGTATCATCCCGGGTCCTCCAAGACCTACTCATAATAATACTTTTCATACCTGCTCCACATCAAACAATCGCGCTAAAATATTTCCTAGGCTCTCCTAGGATTCCCTACCTCCTATGCTATCAACTGCTAAAGAATTCCTCATAATGTCAGTTAGCTACTTCATGAACACAATCATCTGTAATAAAGCTTAGATAACCCTTCAGGTAAAAGACTCATCCCAACAACGGTTAGACTCAGAAGAGAGTTGCGCAATAGGGTCAAACCCATCACTCTAAGATTATTCAACCTTTATTACATGTGACTTAATGTATTCACTTAACAGCTAACTCACATCACTTAAGAGTCTCACAAAGCACAAAACAAGCAGCATTCGACCGGTGGAATCAACTGGAACTAAAACATAATAAAATCAGATGGATTCTCATACGAAATTCCGATATCTATCCCCCAGAATCTCGGATACACACTAGCATACTCATACACTCTATAACTCCTCCTACCACAAACTGCCACACGACCCTCCATTGGTGCCAGATAACTATCACATGAACACTATCACATACTACACAACTTAAACAATATTAGGCTAAAAGATTTAATCCTACAACGGTTAGACTCAGACAAGAGCTGCGCAACAGGACCAAGTCCTTTACCCTAAGGCCATTTAACTCATGCAGTATGTGACTTAGCGCATTCACTCAATAGTTAGTTTACATACGAAAGAGTCATACAACAATCAATAAGGTATTCTACAAGAGATAAGGCATCATATATTAGGCAATTCTATTATATGATTCATGAAGATCCCTATCCTATTACTAGCATGCTGTTCTAACATAACATAATCTTAAATAACTGTGTGGTAATTTGGGGTCTACTTACTGGTTCCGGATAATCATACACATCACATTCTCCTTGTTTATTTTGAAAACCGTTTGAAAATCATTTTTGAAAATCTTTTTCTTAGTTTGAGATTGGATTCACACGAGTGTTCCTCGAATTCACTCAAACCAAGGCTCTGATACCAACTTGTAACATCCCAAAAATTTCAAGAAAAATTTTAACTTTTTAAAACTACCCATTTACTAATAAAGGTGTTTACATAATCATTGTTTCTAAAACATTATTTAAAATCAGAGTCTCCCAAGATCCTATTGATATTAAAACGCAGGATGTGTATGGCCACGCCTTCGCCTCACCACAATCATTTGAAGCACCTGAAAGAATAAACTGAAATTGTAAGCACGAAGCTTAGTGAGCTCCCCCAAAGTACCAACACAACACATACACATAAAAATAACAATAAACAACATGCATACAGAGCCTTCAGCCTGGCTGGAACGCCCCATCGGCCTACAGTCTATCTGGTATGCTCACAGAACCTACAACATGACTGGTACGCCACACCGGGCCTTCAGCCTATCTAGACCGTTTTTTGGGCCTTCAGCCTGACTGGTACACCCTACTAGCCTTCAGTCTATCTGGGACGCCCTGGGTCTGTTGGCCTTCAACACAAAGCATGACCGCCTCAACCCAACCACACATACACCATGTCGACACACATACATAACAGAGAAGCATACAAATCACCAACCAAAAACAAACAGACAGATCTTACAGATTACTATGCATAGCATCATCCTGTATACCATGATACAAATTTAACAGATCACTACAACATAGCAACATATGGTAAACCAGGATATCAATCCAATGGGCCGGCCTTGGTGCCTTCGACCCATAAGTACAGTGAGGAAAACTCACTTCGCAAACCGGACAAAAGCTGACGAGGTCCAGACTCCGAATCTCACTCTAACCGACAACTGTCCATCCAAAATACTAAGTTCTCAAATACAAACCAAAATACCCTTTAGGGCAAACTTGGTCAAAGTCAAAAGTCATGTCAACAGTCCATGTTGACCCAACACGCCGTGTTCCCCTTGGCCACGCCGTGTTCCACCTGCATCCAAACAGTCGGGAAAATCCTTGCTAACACGTTGTGTTGGCTTCGAAACACACCGTGTTTGCCGAAATTCGAACAACTTAATACATTAAGTTGTTTTCTTCGATTCCAAGAGCTCCAAAGCTCAGATCTAGTCCAAAATGTGATCCAGAAGGAAAAAGTTTCCAACTTTATCCATTGGGACTACCCAAAAGGTCCAAAAACCCAATCCATAAAGCTTAATAATTCAAGGGCTTAACCAATAAGCACTTAATACTTAAAGTCTGAAGTCCATCCTTTTCAGAAGTGATTCTAACACCAAAACCATCCCAAAGGTTGGTGCTTTATAGTCGTACATGTCCAATGCATGTCTTGAACCCATATTAGGTCAAAATGAGGATTTACGACCTAATCTCTATCTATGGCATCAAAACTTTATTGTAGACCAGATCCAAGACACTACTAGGTCACCTTGACCTGGAGATTCATAAAGTTGCAAACTTTATGAAATCTAACCGCTTCAACATTCAAGAACAAGATGAAAAGGAGAAAAACCCATGATCTAACAACTTTGAATGATAAAAATTGATTCTTGGACACTTACAAAGGTCCAGAAGAGTGTCAAACTGAAGAATGGGGGCTTGCTTGTTGGATCTTAGCTTCCTTCCTCCACCTTCTTTCTTCTTTAGCTTCAAAAACACCAAACTAGCTCAAAAATAGGATGGAAAGATGATTAGGGTTTCTTTCAGGGCTTGAGGGGCTGATGGGGGCTGAGGGTGAACAAACCCTAGCCTCCTCATTCCATTAAATAGGGAGGAAAACCCTAAAGATTAGGGTTTCATTCCAGCCATCAACACGTCATGTTCCAAGAGGAAACACGTCGTGTTGCCCATAATGAATCCCATGTCTTTTCTTATCTAGACACACCATGTTGGTGCCTCCAACACGCCACGTATGTGCCTCCAACACGTCGTGTCCAATCCTCAAAAGGTGATTTATACCCAAAGTTGCTCCTCAAATTTATGGGTGTTACAGAGTGCATAGTTTACTTTAATCTTACACATAGATATGAAGTATTTAGATAATTGAATGCTATATGTGCTTATGTGCAAAAATGTTATGTGTTAGATGAAATATTATAAAGACAAAGTTTATATGGTATATACCATATATGTATTATATAACTATAATACATAGGGTAACGAAGGGTAAAGATAAGATGTCATAGTATGATGAAAGATAAGATGCCATAGAGTGATGAAAGATAAGATGCCATAGTATGATGAAAGATGTGGGCAATGATAAGATGCCACAACTTTAGAAATGGTACTAGTGTACTGACGATGTAGGAATGGTACTAGTGTACCAATGATGTAGTCAACTAATAGAGTGTAGGTGACGACCACCACACTATTTGATGATAGTCCCGTGGAATACATGCAGATTTATAACCTATAGGTGATGGAATTTATGCCACACTATTTTATGCTTATGTTTTTTATCAATTATGATATCCCAAGCTTTTATAAATCAATGAAAGAAAACATTTCTTTGGAAATACTTTTACGTTACCAAATTTAGCATTTATATATAAACTCTTTTTTAAATAAGCATAAATAAAAAGTTTTAAAATGGCCGTAAAAATGACTATGTCACAGTAGGTATCAGAGCATTAGTTTAAGTAAACTAGGAATATTTGAGGATTTCTAGACTTAAACTTAGAATGCTAAGCGATGGTTGTTAGGTGTGTGTCTTCTACACTTTAGGTAGTATACTAGAATTAACACATGTACTAGCTTACTGTTCGGTATTTTATGTTGCGTTATGGGCTTAGTTTTGTATATCCGGATTGGGCCTGTCCATCCGTGATTATTTTGTAGGGTTAAGCTATAAATAGTGCATGCATGTATGCATTAGATAGGTTCGAGATTATTATTATTATTGCTTTGTAACCCTAAACACCTCTACAGTCGAAGTTCTTAATCGAGCTCTTCTAAGGTGTTAAAGTTTAATCATTCAACATCAGTTAAACTATTTATGTGTTCTTCATTACGTCTTAATTGTTTTTCTGCTTGGAATCTATCGATCCTACTAGAACTTTGTTCTAACAATTGGTATCAGGGCAGGAGACTGTGTGATCAATACACATTCCTTATGTGTTAAGAATTCTTTAGGGTTTCCGCTTTTATCGAATATAAAGAAGCCGTCTTCTTCCTGACGACGATAACTCTTGTGTTTGATAAAACCCTAATCTCAAGTTTACAGGTCTGATTCTAGCGGGTCTAAGGAAAGGCTCACCATGTCTCACGACGATTCTCAAACTAATCCCATCAACATCTCCAACAACATTGGATCCACTACAAGGGTTCCCATTCTTTACACTCAAGACTATGAAGTGTGGGCGCATCACTTTGAAGATTACGTAGTTGGTTCTGAAGATAATGGTTATCTCGTCTGGGAAGCAATCACACTTGGGCCGTTTGTTCACTCTGGAACGAACACGACAGTGAAGACCCAAAAAGAATATAATAAGCTTGTGGCGGACGTAGATAAGATGCCACAGGATGAAAAGGACAAGTTTCTATGTAATGTGAAAGCCATGAGAATGATCAGATTCGCACTGCAATTTGACACTTTTCGGTTAATTGGTTCATTCACGACGGCTAAAGAAATCTGGGATAGGTTGAAGGAACTTTACTCAACCGATGAGGATCTAGAACACTCTATACAAACCTTGCTGCTCTCAGAATTTGGAGTTTTCGAACAGAAACCTGAAGAGAAACTGATACAAACCTTCGATCGCTTCAATCATCTCCTTAGCAAGATGATCAAGCATGGTATAGAAAGAAAACTGATCGAGCAAAAGGTAACCTTCATGAATGGTTTGAGACCAGAATGGATGGCAGTGGTTTCAACAGTGAAAGCTCACGAACAATTCAAATCGTACTCGCTAGTGAAATTGGTGGGTATACTTAAATCCCATGAGAGTGTGGTAACCAAGGAGGCGAAGGTAGTCTCTGGTGTGGTATCGTTAGCCCTTGTATCAAAAGGCAAAAGTGTTGCAGAAGAAGAGGAGTCAGATATGTCTGAGTGTGACCTTACAAGCGAAGAATATGCAATGATGGTCACCAACCCAAAGAAGTTTGCACGAAAGAAGTTCCCTGTCAATAAGAACCGAAACTGGCAAGGAAGTTACAGTTCTGAGAAGGTGAAAGAAGAAACGAAGAATACCTCTCAAAAGGATGACGATAAGAAGAAAAGCAAGCTTGCAGGAGACTCTGGATTCGACTGCAATTATTGTCATGGCAAGAACCACTTTGCCAAAGATTGCATGCTGAGGAAGATGGCTGAGAAAAGAGATGGTGAAGATGATGAGGCATATTACATGCGAAAGTTGGAAGAAATCAAGAAAAAGAAGGCAACTAACAATTCAATGAATGCCTTGATTGTGCAGGAAAATGTGGATGAAGATGAGTTCGGTGGCGTAGAAGTCTGGTCAACCAATTCTGAGGATGAAGAAGTGAGAAAGCCCACATATGGAAGAGCTTATGTGGCGAGGGATAATGGTTCGGCTGGAAAATGTTTGATGGTTACAGATGGTAGACCAACCGAAAGTGAGTGTAAGGAGCCGAACCTGACTGAGGACAAGTGCTTTGCAACCAAGCCCGTGAGTGAGAAGATCAACGACTGTGATCGGCTGATCAAAAAGGTACAATCCATCCTTGAATCACTTAAAATTCCAGTAACAAATTATGAAGAAGAATTAAATGAATTAAAATTTAAATTTTCTAACTTAAGTGGTAGTCTCATGCAAACTCGCTTAGCGAATTCTAACCTAACTGACCAACTCAGCAGGGTGTCTTCAAAGAGTGAGGAGAGAAGGATGTGGATTGAGCTGAAGGAGACGGAGTTAAATAGGGCTAGGGATGAAATTATTTATTTACAACGAGACAATTTAAAGTTTTTGAAACAAAGGAATGTTTTTTGCTTAATTGCTAAACACTTATATACAAATATTGCTCAGTTGCACTTAAGTTGTGAAATAGGGAAAAAGATTCATAAGATGATCTTACCCTTCCTTGAATTTAAGGAGGATGAGGTCATCGCTGAATGTGAATCCATAATGTCCTCAGAAGAAACATCCATCGCTTATAAAATCGGACTAGACAAGATAGAGACTTTCATTGACTCTAAGGAACATAAATGTATGCTCAAAAATCTTTTAGATGAAAATGATAGGTTAAAAATTAAGTCCGAGTCCATTCAATCATTTGACTCGTCTAACACCAAATTAATTTCAGAACATAAAATGAATATAGAAAACACATCTGAATTTGATGAGGAAAGTGAGATGAGCGAAATATCGGTAGAAGATGTGGTTGATTGCTCTGAATTCATGAAGAGCGAAACCGAGAATGAGAAACCCCTCATATCTGAAAACTCGGTTGAATACGCTCACCTGTCAAAGGACAAGCCACGGAAACTCAAAGAGAAAGCAATGGTTTATCAAAAGGTTCAAACTGTGCCAAATCAGGTATATGCTGTTACAGGGGTCACTGCAAAATAAACAGCAGAATTGAAAATCTTGGTCGACACAGACAATGCTGAAGGGTGCGACGATTATTTCTGGTCAGCCCCTATTGATAACGCAGACGAAACCATCGGCTTATGGGAACAAACCTCATGGAGGGTAAAAGGTAGATATTCTGCTGAACCCATCAACAAACCCTCAAGTTTTGACAAACCAAGCACAAGTGGAACAAAAGAGATACCTGAAGAACCAAAGAAAACACCGAATGTTTCTTCCAAGACTGCCGAAACTCAAAAGGAGAAGCCAAAAAGAAGCTTCAATATTCATAAATCTCAAAAGCAGTTAGCTGAACAGAAACGCCAGAGAAATCAGAGATACATGAAAAATTTGTATGAGCGAAAACGGTATTGGTAATCTCAAAACCCCAACTACGTTCCTTCCAAGAAAGAGTCAATTGTCAAAGAAAAGGAAAAGCCAAAAGGAAAAGAAAATTTTAGTCCAAGCTCCTACTATTCCAAAGCTCAGAACCGAACGTCAAGTTTCGGTCACAACGTCAAGACTAACAACCGAAAGTCAAGTTTCGGTCCTTCCTACTCCCAAAGAAAACCGAATTCGGTAAAGGACATCAAAGGAAATGGAAAGCTTGATTCAGATTCCGATTTCAATAATAAGAAAAAGTCAGCTAACCCTAGGACTCACAAGAAAATTCCAAAACCATCTAACAACAAACCATCTGAAACACCACAATATAAACTAGATAAAAAAAAATCAAAGTGTATACAATCAAAAGAAAGAATGAAACCACTCTAATAAAAAGAACTTATATGGTTGATCTTTCTGTTGCTATTCCTTTTTCTGTAAAAGACTCACCTGGGCCCAAGAAACTTTGGGTTCCTAAATCTGCTTGAATTTGCAGGTTATAAGTGACGAGCAGTTCGATGACAAATGGTACATAGACAGTGGCTGCTCGCGTCACATGACAGGAAGGAGGGAAGAGCTAAGGGAGTTTCGGTCCCTTAAGGATGGTGGATGTGTGAAGTATGGAAATAACTCTTATGGAACAATCAAAGGATATGGAATGATAACCAACGGAGATTTCTCGATTCGAAAAGTAGCTTATGTGGAAGGATTGCAACATAACCTTAACAGTGTATCACAATTGGTTGTGGGAACTGGTTTGAAGGTTTCATTCGATGATGAGGGATCAGAAATAATTGAGAAGCAATCCAAAAGAATTCTGTTGAAGTCTGAACGCAAGGGAGAGATGTATCCTTTAAATCTCAACCCAATTCGAGGAAAACCAGCAATATGCCTGCTGTCAAAGGCGAACACTAATGAAAGCTGGTTGTGGCATCGACGCCTATCGCACCTGAACTTCAAAGACATTAATAAGTTGGTGCTTGGTGATCATGTTCGAGGCCTTCCTCTTCTCAAGTTTGATAAGGAACACCTATGTGCAGCGTGTGAGATGGGCAAACAAACCAGAAAGAGCCATCCTACACATATCAATACAAAGATTATTGAAGCTCTTGAACTTCTGCATATTGACTTATGTGGACCTTCGGCTATCGAAAGCTTCGGTGGTAGTAAGTTCATTCTTGTCATAGTAGATGATTTTTCACGCTTCACCTGTGTTTTCTTTCTTAAACAGAAATCAGATGCGACTCCCAAGTTGAAGACGTTCATCAAGCAAGTGGAAGTGCAGCTGCGAAAGCTGGTGAGGAATATTAGAAGCGACAATGGGCTTGAATTCAAGAATAAAGATTTTGAGGATTTTCTGGCTGAAAAGGGGATATCTCACAACTTCTCGGCCCCCTATACACCACAGCAGAACGGAATTGTTGAAAGGCGAAACCGTTCTTTATGTGAGGCAGCCCGAACCATGCTAAGCTTCGCTTCTCTTCCACCATATTTCTGGGCTGATGCAGTTGCAACCGCGTGCTATACTCAGAACCGATCATTGCTTAACAAACGATTCTCTATCACTCCGTATGAGATTCTGAACAATCGAAAGCCCAACGTTAAATTTTTCCACGTGTTCGGTTCAAGGTGCTTCATTTTCAACTCGAAAGAGAACCGAAACAAGTTTGACGTCAAAGCCTGTGAAGGAATTTTTCTTGGTTATTCATTAACTTCAAAGGCATACAGAGCTTTGAACAAACGCTCCAAACGTATTGAAGAAACATATTATGTAACCTTTGATGACACCTACATGAAGAAAGTTCAAAGAAGCGAAAGTGTCTTGGGGGAAATATTTCCTGAATCAGGACAAGTCTCGGTTCCAATTTCCAACTTGTTTGAAGAGTACATAAGGCTATTTGATGAACCAGAGAAGGTTGTGCACTCAGAGGCGAAAGCAGCAGACAACAAAATCGACAATCTGAAAAAGATCATTGATGATGCTGCCAAAGAAATGGAACATGAACCTCCTAAACCAACTGGTGGTCAACCCTCAACTGACCCTCCAAACAACGGCTCATCGTTCAAGGGGGAGGGTTCATCTGCACCTAAACCTACAGTTCTGTCTTTCGAAGGGGAGAATCCAACTCAAGCCCCAACCCATAAAAGTCCAGTCGAGAGGGAGAATCCAACTCCATCCCCAACCAATGATAGTCAAATCGAGGGGGAGAATCCAACTCCATCACAGGAGGAAAATTCAGAACCTGACAAGGGATACGCTTCGCCATTTGAGGGGGAGAATGAGAATACAAATGACGAAGGTGATCAATCAGAACTTGAAGAAGAGGTAAATGCAGAGTTGGATCCAACCTATGACCGAAATTACCCTCCTCTGACGAAATGGACTAAGGATCATCCCAAAGTACAAATAATTGGTGAATCATCTGAGCGAGTTCTCACACGTTCTCAATTGAAAGCGAAACAAACTGCATTATTCTCTAATGTTGAATTCTGTATGTTTAATTCTTTTGTCTCCAAAGTTGAACCGAAGACGGTTAATGCTGCACTTGATCACGTTGATTGGGTACAAGCTATGCAAGATGAACTCCATGAGTTTGAACGTAATCGAGTTTGGAGGCTGATTCCCACTCCAAAGGATGCATCAGTGGTCGGCTTAAAATGGGTCTTTAGGAATAAGTTGGACAAAGAGGGAAACATTATACGAAATAAGGCTCGGTTGGTGGTGAAGGGATATTGCCAAGAAGAAGGAATAGATTATGAGGAGACCTTCGCTCCTGTAGCAAGGTTGGAATCAGTTAGAATCTTTCTGGCATATGCTGCTCATAAAAACTTCGAAGTTTTCCAAATGGATGTGAAATGTGCTTTCTTAAATGGAGAACTAGAAGAAACGATGTATGTTGAGCAACCACCTGGGTTCGTGAACGAGAAATTCCCTAATCACTGCTATGTGTTGGATAAAGCTGTATATGGTCTGAAGCAAGCACCGAGGGCCTAGTATGAAACTTTAACTCGCTTTCTTAAAATGTCGAAATTCAAGCAAGGTTCGGTTGACCCAACCTTCTTCTGAAAGAAAGAAGGCGAACATCTAATGATAGTTCAGATTTATGTCGATGACATCATCTTCGGCTCCACGAATCCTAGCTTAACGGCTAAATTCAGGAAGTTGATGGAGACTAAATTTAAAATGAGAGCAATGGGTCCAATTAAGTTTTTCCTTGGTTTGAATATAAGACAGGGACCATAAGGTATTTTTATCAACCAGGAGGCCTATACAAAGAACTTGCTGGCAAAGTTCGGTATGACGGGAGATTCGAAAGTGAAGGTTCCTATGGCATTTGGCACAAAGTTAACACCGTCTCTGGAAAAACCTGTTGTTGACGTAACACTCTATCGTCAAATGATAGGGTCCCTTATGTATCTAACAGCTAGTAGACCGGACATTATGTTTTCTGTTTGTTATTGTGCCAGGTTTCAAGCTAATCCAAGAGAACGTCACATGGTGGCAGTGAAAAATATTTTCCGTTATCTGAAGCGAACCTCTTCTCTCGGTCTTTGGTATCCTGCTAGATCTGGATTCTTTATTCAAACTTTTTCTGATGCCGATCTTGGAGGATGTGGTCTAGACCGAAAGAGCACAACTGGTGGATGCCAATTCCTTGACGGTAAACATGTTAGCTGGCAGTCCAAGAAGCAAACCTGTGTGTCTCTTTCAACAACCGAAGCTGAGTACATAGCTGTAGCATCCTGTACCTCTCAAGTGATATGGATACAAAGCCAACTAAGAGACTACGGACTAAGTATGAAGAAAATACCTCTCTATTGTGACTCGGAAAGCGCGATAAGAATATGTCATAATCCAGTGCAACACTCAAAGACAAAGCATATTGCACTAAGATACCATTTCATCAAGGACCATGTAGATGATGGGAACGTGGAAGTACATTTCGTTCGGTCCTCTGATCAACTGGCTGACATATTCATTAAAGCCTTACCAGAAGCAAGCTTCAATAAAATTTTACAAGGTTTGGGAATAATGGAAGCAGAGCCGGTACCGAACCCTCAAATCTTTCTCTAAATTAGACAAGCGAAATAGAGCGAACGCTCGGTCTATTTCGGTTCCGGATTTTTCGGGAACCGAAATGAACCGAACGCTCGGTCTATTTCGGATCCATAATTTTTGGGAACCGAAATGAACCAAACGCTCGGTCTATTTCGGCTCCGGAATTTTAGGGAACTGAACTGAACCGATCGCTCAGCTTATTTCGCTTCATTATTTTAAGGCTTGGTTTCGGCTGTACATTTTATCAAGTCTATTTCTAACTCTATTTTCTCTTTCATTTTTTTTTCAGAAAACTTCAAAACTCCAAAAATATTTTTTTTCTTTTATTTTTCTGTTTTTATTATTTGTCTCTTAATTATTGTTTTTGTTTTTGTTTTTTTTTTTTTTTGTTTGTGTGGTTTTTTTGTTTGCTTGTTCTTGTTACTAGGTCCCAAGTACTTCAGTTAAACATAATTTGGAGCTAAGGCAGGTTTGATTCTTTTCATATGAACTAGTTAAGTGTCCCTAGAAGCATGCTGCTGTATGTTGACCGAAGCCTCTAAGACTAGGAGCATGGCCTTAATGATTCGATCTATACCTATCGTTTCTTCCCAATCAGGCTGATAAATCCACTCAAGTCAAGAGCTACCTTACTCTTCTCAAATGAGTTAAGAGTTTTCTGCTTTGTCACGTTTATATAGCAGGGTTACTTTCGGATCCTTAATCACCTTCTTTACATTCTCCATCATCTTTCGGTTCAACACTGTAACCCTTGAGACTCTCAGCTTTTACCACTGAGGTTTATGGTTGCATAAAATCTGTGTTTATGATCTTAGATACGTACACCACGTGCTAAGTGAGACCCAAAATCCAACACCAACAATGAATTGACGGTGAATCTTTATATTCAAGATCTTACTTGTTACCTAATGAAATCTCAATTTCTTTTTGAGTGGTATTTTATGAAATTGTCTAACACCAAGGCATTTCTTCCCAAAAAGATCCAGTTTGTTTTTGTTTTTGAGATTTTTATAACATCTTTAGTCACAACAAATCATATCCAACCTACTTGTTCAACAGACCATATCGGTCTCACAAGTACTTCATCCAACGTTCGGTCTTATGTTAAGAATCGATGTTCGGTTGAAGATAAGCCACTCTTCGACTATCATTTAAAAGAAGCCTTTCGGTGTTTCTTTACAAGCACTCGATCGTATTTTCTCGGGAAACCACGCAAGCACTTCAAGTCTCTCTTGACTTTGAAGGAAGAGATTCTTGCCCGGAATCATCTGCTTTATGTCTTCTAACAGACATCACTCACATCCTATACACATTTTTATTTATTTCTTTATCTTTTGTCACACTCTTGCACGAAAATTCTTTGTGATTTTCCAACATTCTGGTTGCTGTTCCTTATGGTTCGTTTATCGTTTAATTTTTGGAGCAACAGTGGTTATACTAATTTTTGGAGCGAAGATGAATTTGAAACGACGAATTGTGCATAAGATTTTCGGCGCGTGAATTTGAACGGTTCCTAAACCCACGCTTGCTGACGTATATCTAGGAGAAACCAACCTGTCACATCGCGCTTTTTCAGGCGACGTTTCATTATCACAAAGATTCTTTCTCTCTCCTTGCAACGATATATAAAGGGTTTCTCATATCATTTGTCTCTTTTTACCGACTACAAACTCTCTCAATACACAAGGCGATTTGCAACTGTTCATCTTCTTCCTTACCTCAACAATGGCGGATTCTTCATCTGTTCAAGATCAAACAGCTTCGTCCTCATTGCTCGTGATCAAACCCAATCAGAATATGATCATTCAACTGAACCCCTTTCTGTATGATTCGTACATGCTCCAGGTTGTTGAATGTCTCAAGGTAAATGCAGAGTTGGATCCAACCTATGACCCAAATTACCATCCTCTTGTTGTCGCACTCACACGGGTGGAATCTGTCCCGATGTCTCTATTATCCCAAGTCTATTCTACTGCATCCTATGACAAGAACAAGGAGAGGATCTACTTTCAAATTTTCTCTCACAAGGCATCAATTTCGAAAGGGCGATTATGTTCACTGTTACAGCTGGCTGTGGATGCTTCTGTTATCTCTCCTGACTTCATAACCACAACCCAACTATTTACGATGCTTTAAGAGATGGGGTACATTGATGTTCTTACTACCGTGACGAAGTTTAAGAAATCGTGCTTGCCTCCGCAATGGAATGGGTTGCTAACTCTTATCAACAAGGGTTTAGTGGAGAGGGTTGCTGGGTCCGATGGTACCAGTAATGGTTTTCTAACCATTATCTATGGTCTTTATAATGGACTTAATCTCGATTATGGGTCCATCATTTGGTCGCAACTGGTGCAAAGTCTCAACACCTCGACGAGGCACTCTGAAATTTCTTGTGGTCGTTTCTGGACCATCGTCACACAAAGGGCTATTGACTCTTTGCAGATTCCAGTCATGAAAGATGCCCTGGTCTCATCTGTGGCTACTTTTCATACGAAGAAGATCATCTTCTTAGATGCCTCCAAGTTCTCCCACAATGGTTTTATTCCTGAAACGATGTACAGGTGTGTGTCAGCCGAAAGTAAAGTGATGGCAGACTACAAAAAGCTTCCTCCCAAAGGACCGAGAGAACTGACTCCTGAACAGCAAGCTGCTTTAGAAGCTGTGGAGAAACCTGCCAAGCGAGGAAAGAGGGCAGAAACAAAGAAGGATGAAACTGAAGGTCCTTCGTCAAAGCCTGCTAAGTCTAAAAAGCGAAAGGCTGAAAAGGGTGATTCTTCGGCTCCAAAGAAGGTTAAGAATATGGCAAAGAAATCCAAAAGTCCTTCTCCTTCAAGCTCAGAAAATGATGAGGAGCGATCGGCAGAAGAGGAAGAGGAAGTTCAGCATCATGGTTCACCGAGAGGTAATACACCTCCTCATTCTCCAACTCCAACTGAACCACTTCATGACAAGATTCCCACTCCTCCTCCATCTCCACCGAAAACCACTGTTCCAGTTTCGGTTGCTCCCATTCCACCACCTACTACATCTCAAAACACAACTTCTGTCCCATCACCACCACCAGTTAGTACCATACCAATCTCTACAACTCCTTTACCACCTCCCATCTTTTCACACGCAACTACCACAACCACTCCTAGCACCACAACAACCGAACCTCCAGTAAATGTCAACGTATCTGATACGGGGGCTAATACTGAAACCGAACCTCCTGTTACTTTCAAACCTCTTTCACCCTCACCTTCATCAGATTCTGGTGATACTCTCGGTGGTGATAATGTTGAGTTTGACTCGACTTATTACAGTCCCTATCGGCTTCCAACAGACGAAGATGAAGAGGCTCCTATCTCATGACAACAATTATAGAGTATTGATGAAAAGCTCGATCAATTGCTTGCCTCTACCAAGACATACAACGATGTTGTGCTCAAGGCTTTTCTTGACACCGCTCTTGAGCAGTATACAGGAGCTATTGAAGCATCCACACTGGCGGTTGAAGCATCCACTTCTTCTTGCAAGAAGGCCACTACTGACGTTGCAGAACTTGTTCACAGTTCTCAGATTTTTGTCGAATCCCTCAAAGGTCATGCTGATTCCAATGCAGCTAAAGTGAACGTTTCAGTTGATTCTTTATCAAAGTCACTTCAACAAGAGCAAGCTAAATTTGAGAATGTTCGTTCTTCCATTCAAGCTGAGATCACTTCTCTACTTAGCTTAGTGACTTCTCGTCTTGAAACACTCCAGGCTGATTTAGCAAAGGAGAGTGCATTAAAGGAAGATCTTGCACGCCAAGCCTCTACTATTGAAGTTCAGAAGGTTCAATTGGCTCAAGCTGAAACGGAGATTTCATTGTTGAAGACTGAGCGAGCTGTATTCCGGAGTTGTGCTGGTGATGTAAAGAATATGCTTACCGATCTTCTTAGTGCTCATGATCCGATACTTACTCTGACCATCAGGAATCATCTGACTTCCAAACTCCTTCCTGCTCTTGCACTCTTACATGAAATGAAGGGTGTTTCGGAGAGATTCGTATCTCCAAAACAAGGGGGAGAAGGTGTTCAATCTACTCAACTGAAGGTCACTGTCAAAACCGAACCGAAGGGTAATAAAGCTTCGGGTTCTGGTAATCAAGATAAGAAGAAGGGACTGGCTGATGATAGTGATGAAGAAGAAGAAACAATTGCCGAGGCCCTGAAACGAAAGAAAAGGGATAAGGAATTGGATGAAACCCTTTGGGTTGCGAAGGAAGCAGAAGAAAGGGAGCGAAAGAACAAGGAAGAGCAAGATGCCTTAAATTGCAAAAAGGCCTTGTTTCCTCTTTAGACTAGAGAAACGCTCATCAAAGAAGCAATAGAGTTTCCAAGCGTGTACTGGCTGGAACCTGTAGCCTCTTTTGATTGTGAGAATTCGAGGGACTCACAGTTTGATATGCCCATAACACGAAAGGCATTTACTTTTCATTGCTTTCATTCGACTGTTCAAGTTCCCTCCCCTCATCCTAAAGTTGATCGTGAACTTATTGGTTTTTATCTCAAGTTCGGTCAGCCTCAGTACTTGACATGGAGTGCTCAGAAGATTATTACTGTCAAGGTGCTGAAACCTTCGCCTACAGGGAAGTTTATCAATGTTAGTTTCAAAATAACCCGAGGTTCAGCAAACTCGGTTTCGGTTATATCCCTGGCAGATCTTCCAAACTTGAATCCTCATGATTGGATCTTGTTGTTTAACATACTGCTCACTAATGCGAAAGAATATGAGCCGATCCTGGATCATTTGAAGAGGATGTTGGCTTCTTATATCCATGAAGTTGCTGCAATGGATCAAGAGATTGCTAAAGTCTTGAAGAAGAAACCCACTGTAAAGCCAACTGAAAAACCTGGAGATGTGAACAAAATGAAGATGGGCCAAATTGATTCTACACATCTCACAGTGATGTTCACAAAAGGTGAAGCTAATCGATTTCTTTTTGCTCTTGTTGATAAGCATCTGTTCTCAACGGACTGCTTGGAGCATATCATTAGTATCATCCATCGTTGCAAGCAGAACTCTGAGGCAGACAAGAAGAACTTCACGGACATGCGATCATTACGACTCTGTTAGCCGAACAGAGGGAAGAAATGAGACAGCTCATTCGAGAAAATGTAAGTGAGCTTACTGTGCATGTCATGTAGCCTAAGCTTAATGAGGAACAATCTAAGGAAGGAAATTACAGTGGGACAATGAGTCGTATGGAACCTCAAGTGGTTAGGAGGAATAACCCTGAAATAGAGATTGAAGGAGATGGATGCAAGTACAAGGACTTTATGGCTGCCAAACCACCAAGTATTTATGGTAGTCTGAGACCAGTAGAAGTTATAGACTGGATCTCCGAGATGGAGATGGTGTTTGAAAGCTGCAACTGCAGCAACCGATAGAAGACCATCTTAATAGTCAGACAACTGAATACTGGAGTGTTAAGATGGTGGAAGTTATTGTCTGACTCCATGCCAAAGGGAGAAGCAGGAAAGATGTCTTGGGAAAACTTTCTGGAAGAGCTGAAGAAGCAATATTGGTCTTAACAAGATCTTTTAGAGATCAACAATAAATTCTACAACCTGAAGAAGGGAAGGCTGAGTGTGAACGAGTATGTTGCAACCTTTAGAAAGAAGATGAAGTTGGTTCCTTACTTATTTTCTATCAAACTCTACAAGTTCAATAAGTTTGCTAGTGAATTATCGACGAGTTTTGGTCCAACGGTGAAGCTAGAAAAGACTCTCAAAGCGACCATCTGGGCCGCTAGGGACGTAGAGACCCAGATAAGGGAGAAGGGTATGGAAAAAGCTAAAAATGGAGAGAAAAGGAAGCTTGAAGGATCTTCAAGATCCGATAAGAAGGGGAGATTCTTGAAGTCTGACGCAAACAAGAAGAAATATGCAGGTAGCAGTGAAGCCAAGTGGAGTGAGAAATGCAAGAAGAAGCACTTCAGAAGATGCAGCAAAGAAGTGACCTGCTATAAGTGTAGAAGGACCGACCACTATTCCAAGGATTTTATGTACAATGAAAGAGTATGTTATGTATGTGGATACAAGGGACATATTTCGAAGGATTGTCCAAAGAGAAACGAAGCAGCGATGCCGAATGTGCCGCCGGAGGCAAAGGCAAGAGCTTACCATATGATACTTGATGAAGAAGCAAGAGGGCAGGAATTCAGAACTGCTTGTAGAGAGTACTTGAATGAAGGAGCCATATAATTAGTATTATCCTATGTAAAAGGCGTGATGTATGATAATAACAATGTCACCATTTTCAAGAAATAATACAATTCCTAGTTATGTTATATTACTCCATGTGATTTTCTTCTATGATGGCCTGGGGACTCCGAGGAAATTCTTGGGTGGATTATGAGTAGGTGTGACATGTAGTAGAGGCCTATACTACCAGAAGCACATGACTCATACTTGGATTACGGAGAGTCACAAGGTTACCCATGACACTAATAATTGAATTCATTTTGTTCATTTCCATAATTACCTTTGTTTCGGTAATGACTAAGAAGATGAATGCTACTTTGACCTTAGTGGTCATATCGAATCGATTATGAATAAGATAAATCTATGAAGTAAGTTAGATGTAGTGTCTGACTTCAAATTGAAGGAAAAGATAATTGAAGCGATTGGCAAAAGTATCACAGTCATTAAGGATCAATAGCCCGTAGCTAGAAATGCTACCTGCTATAATGTGATTATATCACATCAGAACATGAAGGAAGGTATCTTCCGTGTAAAAGTTTGAGTTAGACCTGAGTCTGCATATGAAAAAGTTATACTTTTTCGAAGTTTCGCGATTAAACCGGCACGACTCTGCGTATCGTAAAGTGGGATTTCCAAACAGTGATTCCAAGTCATTTGTTTGCCAAAACAATATAAACGAGATTAATGTATGATGACTTGTTCTATATTTCTTCTAATGTGATATAATCACATTATAGAAGGTAGCATTTCTTATGTGATTCGCAATATAATGACTTGGAATCACATTATTTATAGATTCGCAGAGTCGTAGACATCATCCCCAATTACTATAAGTGTTGGATTAGTGTCTAAGTCCATAACTATAATTGGTATATCTTGACCCGACCCGGCATGGTCCATTTGGGTTGCATGGCATCGGGACATTTGGATAAACCTTTTGTGAGAAAAAGATACTTGTGACATATTAATATATTATAAGTTCTAATATATTAATATGAAATCATATTATTTATTTAGTATTGATCAATAATTAATTTGGAATTAATTTAGTGATCAAAAGAGACTAATTAAATATATGGGGATTGATTGTTTAAATCATTGATTCTTATATATGTGGGCTTATGATCAATGATTCCTTATGTTGGGCTAAACCCATGGAGTGATCCATGGATGCTCCATGGAGGTTAAAACCCATGGAGCATAAGGAATGGGTAAAGTCATGGGTTACATGGTGTAACCCTAATGTGCACACTATATAAAGACCCCATTGGTTGGTGAAATTGGCACTAGTGTATACACAAGAGGGCAAGCCAATTTCTATGAGTCAAGTATCCTTTCTCATGGTTATTCCAAATGTTCATGGTGTTGTGTGAACCATTTGAGGTGTCACATTTGGGGCACTAGGCTCTTGAGCTCCATGGAATCAAGCTACAACAAAAGGTATGTCTTCTATCTAGTTTTGTTATCCTAGTACATATGATTGTATGCTAGTTATGATAATACCTTGGAAATTGATATTTGCATGTATAATAGAGAAAACATAGATCCAAGGTATTTAGGGTTGCATGTACACTTAGGAGTGTTAGAATGCTCAAAACCCAACAGTGGTATCAGAGCCTAGGCTTGTTTTCAATTATACTTGATGCAAACTGCTGAAAAAAGTTGAAAAAATCGATTTTCTGGCTGTCTGGGCACTGGACTCGCCGAGTCCACTGATGAACTCGCCGAGTCCATGAGTAAATTCATCCTACTCGTCGAGTAGGTTCATACACTCGACGAGTAGAAGCCCCTGACAACATATTTTCGACTTTTAAGGCTGGAATTGGACTATGAACATTACCCTAAGCTGTTTTTGAACTTAGAAACCTGTTTTTGATGTGGTAATGTTCATGCTAATCCAATTTCAAAGATAATTGTCATAATTTCAAGATGTGTATTAGTTTTATGTTCATGCTAATTTCTTGAAGATTGATGATTTGAATTATCTTGTTCTTATGAGTTAGCTTAGATTAATAGAAAAATTATGAGATAATGTGTTTTCAATCCATATTGATCTAAAAGTTATTCATAAAATGTGTTTTTGTAACTTTTCCTCAAGTTATATGAAAAGTCACATTTATGTTTTTTAAACACTCATAAGATTTCCATAAGTTATGAAAGTGAAGAGTCTCATTTTTAAATGTTTTAAAGTCTTCCATAACTTGTCCTCAAGTTATGGAACTTGAAAAGTTTTTTCATTAAAAACTACTTTACACACATAAGTTATGGAATTGAAAAGTTTTTGAATAGTTTCAATACTTGCCCTCAAGTTTTGGAATTTGTAAAGTTTACCCCTTATGAATACTTTAATTCCAAATCAAACCCTAGAATTTTAAAAGTTTAAAATTCAACCCTTATACTATTATTATAATTTTAATTATATAGATATGTATAAGATAAAGTCAATCTTACCGTTAGTAGGCCTCATTCACGAAGCCGGTCTATAAGGGGGGGGGGGTATAAGGTTACTGCCTATAAAATGACAGTTTAATGGGTGTCCACTCTCACCCACCGCTTCCTTGACTGGTGGAGGGTCGTTAGCCGAACAGGTAGGATAAGGACTATAATTCTCCCTCATTAAAAGTATAATGATAAATACTAAGTAACTAAACTCTTATAAATTCCCAATCTTAGTTACTTAGGAAAATGTGAAAAGGTGTTAACCCATGCAATTACACTTTGCACCTTTGTTAAGTCGTTAGTGGAGCGTGTGTGGTTAACCAACACACTAACATGGGACTGACAATGTGTGGCGAAGGGTAACTTAAGTTTATCATAGATTGGTGGAGCGTGTGTGGTTAACCGGCACATCAATTAGGTGATAAATTTGAGGGTACCAAGTCAATTTGCATGGTTATTCACACCTTGTTTGTGATCCTCGGCATCCCAGTCACAAACTTGAGAGGGCACAATCGAGATTCAAACATGTCATTGAAAGTTCAATGTATCTCAAAAGATCTAGGAGTTTCAAATCTAATTAAAACTTAATTACATTTCGTTTTTCAAGGTGGAAATTGGTAAATCGTCATTTACCTACCTTCAACTATTTTATAACTTGGATTACGGCATCCCTCTTCCAGTTATAAGTAGGTTGTTGGGTCCTAGCCTTAATATTTCATATTGGGTGTTATGTTAAGGACTTTAAATCAACTAAACTTGAATTCCTCCCATTATAGATGTCTAGTTAAGACAACTATGATCTTGCCAAATCTTTAGGAACAAGCTTTCCTATTGAAGATGATATCCCAAATGGCAACCAAGGTGAAGGATCAATCCCTTTGTTGTGCATTAGTGGGACTGGAAAGCATGCTTCACTTCCTCCACCTCCTCCAATAATTCTCCCTATCCCGCAAGTTTCAGGACTTGAAAAGTTCTAAGTCACTCAATCCCTATTGGCAAGCAAAGACTATATGTTCTTACATCTTGGAGGTTAAGTCACATATTAGCAAGCCGGGAGAGTCGGGTGTTAAAGTCTCGAGGTAGCTGGCTGTTGACTTGGTTCTTTAGTCACTCCCTGATGACAGATCAAGACATGACCCTTAATGATCTTACATATTTGCTTGATGATGCTAAATTAGCAATGATTTGGAGCATTGGTAAAGCAAATTTGATTGAAAGATCAACTACCCAAACTTCCATGGACATTGGCAATGGTAACATTAGAAGTCCAGAAAAACTTTCTCTTCCCAATGGAAAGGGATCGTCCATGGTCAAGTCATTTGACCCAATGGTAAAGAGAAAGGATAAGTCTGAGATAGTCTCATGTACCATTTCTAAAGAGTCCATATGTTTCTTTTGCCAAAAGATGGGGCATTGGCTGCGATGCTACCGAATTTACCTGAAAGTTCATAAGAATGGTAAAAGTCAAAAAGGGTTAGACTTTGCTTCAGGCTAATGTCCATTATCTAACTCTATGAAGTCTCTTTTGGAGATTCTTAATACATGATGTAATGTAATTACATTTTGATGTTTTGGAAGAATCAAAGGAAGCTTAAAGAAAGAGTGTGATGATTCTGATCGCGAAGATAGATTTCGATCGCATGGTTCGATGATCAGAATTTTGAGCTGCTGCTTAAGAGGTAGATATCAACATAGTTTTCATATATATTTGCATTGTAAGGATAAGATTTTTCCGCACGTTTTAAAATAAAATAAAAGGTTTTGATTTTATTTATTTTAAGTATCCTTACAATGACATTTGTGGAAAAAATTGTTGTTTGTATGTTTCCATTGATAAGCAATATTGGAAAATGGATTTGATTCTTTCATTTGTGGTAGTGTCATAATTTACTAAATAAGGAAAGATTCTCATCACCCAAGTTTCAATTGGATAGAAACTTTGAATCATGCAAGTTGTATTGTATGTTGAGTGAGAATTTTCATTTTTAGGAAATTAAGACTAATTCCTTGTTCACATGTATGTGTGAGTCAAGTGAAGGACTAAAGGATCGGGTGCACTAGGTTGTGCGCTAATCAGGTCCACCACAAAGAATGATAAGATTATTCGTCATGATTTACTAAAGTTTAGTAAATATGGTTATGCTTAAAAGTTTAAGTGTAATTCTGAAACATTGGAAAAGTGTCAATGTATGGCAGAACGGATGAGAAGAATCAAATAAGGCAGAAAGATAAAAGTTTCTCCAATCTGAAGAGATGGGAGAGTACTTGAGTATCTTGTTTTATGATTATCTTAGTGATTATGAAACCATATCACTTTTGATTCTCAAAGGACACCTTAGTGCATGTGTTTGACTGAGGAGAGGAATCATGAATTCTTGAAATGGTTAAATCAAAAGATAAATCATACTTCGTTCCAAAAGTCAACTCTTAGAGTCATACTCCAAGATTGTAACTCGAGTGACATAATCTTAAGAAAAGGTTTATAATGCTTGTCAATGTAGAGTAAGTTGTTTCCTATTCTTGTACATTTGAAGTTGGTAAGTTGTGATGTTTTGGATAAGACAAAGACCAACTAAGACCAATTGTGAGAAGTGTTTAACTTGATAAGAATCTGTACTAACTCTTGAATCTTTGTTTTGTCAAGGAATGATTATTGACAAAAGAGAATCTTATATGTCAAGAGGTCAGTGGGAGTCTTTAAAAATCTTGAGAAAGTTTTAAGAACTAATCAAGAGTATTGTTAATCACTAGCTCACGACTTAAGGTTTGTAACCTATCGTGTTGACATATTCTTATTTCTGTGTCTATTCTAGTTAAAAGTTGACTTTGCATATGATTTCTATGAGTTCTCAATTGTTTGCATAACAACCTGGAAGAAATGGTAGGCCCTTGAGCTGCCAAGTAGCAAGAAATTAAGATTGAACAGGTTCAGTCCATATGAGTTTGGTTTTGTCACTAACATTGTCGTGTGATTATGGTTTTGACAAATTCACATGGATAGGAACTCATGCACCATAAAAATCTAAGTGTCATAAGGTTTCTCTCCGATTCATGAAAATGATGGTGAGGAAACGCTTTCACTAAGTATATTTTAAGTAAATAGCAATTGTGATTTTTGCATTCTCACAGTCATTAGTGGAGCGCGTGTGGTTAACCGGCACACTAACATGGACTTGTGAGAATGGCAAAAAGGTCTAAACATTATGATTACGACATACCTCTTCATAATTGTTTAGACAAACATGTGAGCTATCTAAGGAAAGGTGTATGATTTTGATAAAGTCTTATCAAAGCAATCTTGTATCAGAAATCTGAACTTTGGCAAGAAAGTCAATAAAGTATTGATTTCTAGAAGTCCAGTTGATTTCTGAGTACATGTCAAAGCTAGTGGGAGCATAAGTGTTATGCTAGTATGTCACACCCCCAAACCAAGGATGGCGGAAACGTCCGGGGGTGGAGGACTTCATGTATAGTATCATAACAACAATTGTAATAGTAATTCAAGCAAACACAACCAACATATATATAATTGAAAAAGTTACATCATTGTATGAATTACATGTTTACGAATCAATTACAATATGTTGACAAAATATGAAATAGTAGACGCCTTAGCGTCCCATCCTCAAAAGCACTTGATTACCTGTTTAATGATTTCCTGAGAATACAAGTTGTTTGAAAAAGTGTCAACACAAAGGTTGGTGAGTTCATAAGCTTTTGTTTGGTATTATTAAAAGCCTTTCGTTTGTAAAAGTAGTATTTGTATTAGAAAATCCAATATTTTCCTTAATGTGTAAATGTAGTCTTAAAACCCAAAGACCGAAATGTACAAGTAATTTGTCATATTTATAGTAAAACAATGCAAGTTTAAATCGACATAAACTCGTTAAATTTTAATGAAGTTCCCGTAAATTCCAATGTTTATTAATACTTTATGTGAGTTTATTATAACCATACTATGACCAAGGTTGCCTAAAACGACGTTCTTCAGGCGTCGGAAATGTTATGACATTTGTCACCCAGACCTATCGGTCTAACTGTTGCATGCAGTTTAGGTGTGGGTTTGTCAAACCCAATATAGATCTATACACAAGTATCACGCTCTCCCTCAAGGAGACTCTGGTTACAATACAGGACTTAATGGTAATTTGAAGTAAATGTCTCACAAAGTCATTAACGGAATTACGTGTTATGAAAACTTGGTACCGTATGGCCGTACCTTGCTTAATGAAAATATTCTTTGTATAAATGTACCCTTTTTAAATGTATGTGTTATGTAATGTATCATAAACTATACCTATTATAGTTTATCAACCAAGGGTAGTACGTAGTAATGTATGCAAACTATATTCAAAATAGTTTATTAAATGTTTGAATGTATCGGTTGTACTTTGATTATAATCACTTGTTATTCTTTATATTTTATATGTCCAAATCCATTTGTAAACTGATGTGTGTCTAAATATTAAGATAAAATGTCATATATTGCAATAACATATAATCACATAAAGATATACACCTTGCTCAACATGTTACAAGGTGAAATGAAATTAACAGCAACTTTTCGTTGAAAACAGTTTCTGTTACTGTTATTAGAAAATTTATAGAACAATCATCAAAGCTCTAAATCCAAATCCGCAAATTTTGAGAGTTTGGAATATGAGTCTAGTTTGTTCCTAAATTTTATCATGATTTTTAGTGATCTCTAACAGAGGTGAAAATGTTCATAATCACAGACTGGTCCGGGTTTGCCTCTGAAATGACAGGCAGTTTTGTAAAAATCACCATAAATTGTAGAAAAATCATATGGAGATGTGCAAGTAGCCATTTTAAAGCTAAGAGTTTGAACTACTTGCACCTGGAACAGTTTTGAAAACTAAAATATTTAAGTTGACCAAAACAGTCCGTGATTAAAGCCCATCTTTTCTGATGTAATCTGTTAGAAAAAGTTTAATTGTGTTCTTGATGATTTTACTTGTATTCCCCCCTTAAAACTTAAGAAAAACATGTAAATGTAGGGGTATGAACTCACCTTATGTGGTTTCAGTAGATGAAAGTGAGAGAGAGGAAGTGTTCAACCCAAGAACACTAAGAAGATGTCTTGATGATTCGAGAATCTAACACCGAATAAGATGGAACTTGTGTAAGATATCAATGATTTGAGTATAATGGAGTTTAATAATTATGTGAATGATGAAGATACTTACTAATTGAAGAAAGAAATCCCTGGAGAAAGCCTTGAAGTTCTTGAAGTTGAGCGAAAAGATGAGAGAATTTTGGAGAGTGTTCTTGGTTGCTAAGTGTAGAATGAAAGAGTTTTATGGAGAATGAGGAGAGAGGATCAATCCTCCAGCTCTTAGAACGTGGGAAGAGCTGGAGATTGGGTGTAAAGGTCCACTAAGGAGACAAGGGGTAGTGGGAAAGAGTGGCTAATCATAGAGTGAGGTGGTGGTGGTTTGCTTTTGCCATAAATTAAGGAAAAGCAAATATTCCCTCAATAATTAGTTCAACCACTAATTCTTTTAATATATTTTATAAAAACCCTGGAGATTTATATATTTTGGGGCCTTAGTTTATAAAATAAAGTTTTGGGTGAAAATCCCACGTTAAAATAATGAAAAACGGAGTTAAAACGAAGTCGTAGTCGAAAAACCGGTAAAAAGGGGCTGTCTGCGAGACCTCTCGCATGGGGGCCGAAGATGCGAGGCTTCGGACCCTCGCATGCGAGGCTTCGGTCTGCTGGCTTCGGTCTGCGTCTCGTGCGAAGCCTCAGCTTCGGATCAGAGGCCTCGGATGCGAGGCTTCGGTCCTGAAGCTTCGGTTTCGGATCCTTAAAGCTATTTTACTCGTTTTTACCCCGTTTCAAGCGATTTTTGACCCGGTTAAGGGTCGAGATGACCCAAATGATTATAAAAAGTTAAAGTAACTTTTGAGAGAGATTTGGGAGAGATTTGGGAGAGATTTCAAATAGAAAGAGATAGAGTGAAAACGATTTAGAGAGGTTTCGTTTGTGATTAATTTGAGTGTCTGGCTTCACAACGCAAGGTTCGTAAACCCCGTTAAACCGTGTTTTAGAGTCGTACACAATCCCGATGATTGTGCAATAGTGTTTTATCGCTTTGGTTCGTTGTTTAGCACTGTTAAGGCTAAGGAAAATCAAACACATGAACTTTCCAAATGATGATTTCTCATTAAAATAGCGAATTGTATAGTGATTACATAACGTAAACCCTAACATACAAGGGTTATTGGAGTTGACCGGTTTGACTTGTTGACTTTGTTTGACTTTGAATTGACCGAAATTTGACGGTTGTCACATCATCCCCCCGTTAGAAGGAATTTCGTCCCGAAATTTTCATTTTGACTGGGATTTCAAGAGTTTGGGAAGAGATGTGGATACTTTTGTTTCATCTGATCCTCGCGTTCCCAGGTGAATTCGGGTCCTCGTTTAGCGTTCCAACGGACCTTCACGATGGGAATACGACTTTGTTTCGTTCGTTTGATTTCCCGATCCATGATTTCGACTGGTTCCTCCACGAAGTGGAGATTTTCGTTAACTTCGATTTCGTCGAGTGGTATTACGAGTGTCTCAACAGACAAACACTTCTTTAGGTTCGATACGTGAAATGTGGGATGTACTTTGTCGAGTTCCTGAGGTAATCGAAGTTTGTATGCTACTGGCCCAATCCTAGCAAGGATTTCGAATGGCCCGATGTACCTTGGATTTAGTTTCCCGCGTTTGCCGAATCGTATCATTCCTTTCCAAGGGGAAACTTTTAGTAGTACTCTATCACCCACCTGGAATTCCAAGGGTTTGCGTCGTTTGTCTGCGTAACTCTTTTGCCGATCGCGAGACGCTTTCAGTCTTTCTCAAATTTGAACGATCTTTTCTGTGGTTTCCCTTATGATTTCAGGGCCAGTGAGGGTGCTATTAGAGACTTGCCCTCTAGCTAGCTGTGCATCCCCCACCTCAGCCCAACACAGGGGTGATCTGCATTTGCGACCGTAAAGAGCTTCGAATGGAGCGACTTTGATGCTAGTATGATAGCTGTTATTGTAGGAGAATTCGATAAGCGTTAGATGGGTATCCCATGCTTTACCGAAGTCTATCACACAAGCTCTTAACATGTCTTCCAACGTTTGAATGGTTCGTTCGCTCTGTCCGTCGGTTTGTGGGTGGTAGGCCGTACTCATGTCAAGCCTAGTTCCCAATGATTTTTGTAGAGACTGCCAAAACCGTGAGGTAAATCTACTATCTCTATCGGAGATAATGGATATCGGCACACCATGGAGTCGTACAATCTCTCTGATGTACGTTCTAGTCAGCTTCTCCATCTTGTCGGTTTCTTTTATTGGTAGGAAGTGTGCTGATTTGGTCAATCTGTCTACGATTACCCATATTGTGTCAAGCCCGCCCGATGTCTTAGGCAGCTTGGTTATGAAGTCCATGGTTATTCGTTCCCACTTCCACTCAGGTATATCCAGCTGTTGTAATAGCGCGGATGGTTTCTGGTATTCGATTTTGACCTTAGCGCAAGTCAGGCACTTGCTCACATAGGTAGCAATCTCAGCTTTCATGTTCGGCCACCAGTATAATTTCTTGAGGTCCAGATACATCTTATCCGACCCGGGATGGATGGAGTATCGAGTCTTGTGTGCTTCATTCATGACGACATCTCGGAGTCTACCGAACTTCGGTGTCCAAATTCGGTTCATGATATAACGTGCTCCATCATCCTTGACTTCTAAGTTTTTATCCATTCCCCTTAATGTCTCTCCTGCCACCTTTTCTGGTTTCAAAGCTTCCAGTTGAGCTTCCTTAATTTGTATGGTCAGGTGGGAATGGATTGTCATTGTTAAGGATTTTACTCGGCGGCCCGAGTACTCCTTCCTGCTTAGAGCATCGGCCACTACATTGGCCTTGCCCGGATGATAACGAATTTCGCACTCGTAGTCATTCAGCAACTCTACCCATCTCCTCTGTCGCATGTTGAGCTCTTTCTGATTGAGGATATGCTGAAGACTTTTGTGATCAGTGAAGATAGTGCATTTCGTGCCGTAGAGGTAGTGTCTCCAGATCTTCAAAGCGAATACCACTGCTCCTAATTCCAGGTCGTGCGTAGTATAATTAACCTCGTGCGTCTTAAGCTGTCTTGATGCATACGCGATAACCTTCCCTCTCTGCATGAGCACACATCCGAGGCCTTGATTCGAAGCATCACAGTACACTACGAAGTCCTCGGTTCCCTCTGGGAGAGACAAGATCGGTGCGCTGCATAGGGCTTGTTTTAACGTTTGGAAAGCAGTTTCTTGTTTATTTTCCCACTTGAATATCACACCTTTCTGCGTCAAGGTAGTGAGTGGTTTCGCAATCTTGGAGAAGTTTTGTATAAATCTTCGGTAGTAGCCAGCAAGCCCAAGGAATTGTCGAATTTCGGTTGGCGTCTTGGGTGCTGACCAATTCTCGATTGCCTTGATCTTGGAGGGATCCACATGTATGCCTTTCTCACTTACCACATGTCCAAGGAAATCCACTTCTCTAATCCAGAATTCACACTTAGAGAACTTAGCATAAAGCTTCTCCGCTCTTAGTGTCTCTAGCACTTGGCGTAGATGTAGGCGATGCTCTTCTTCGCTTCGCGAGTAGATCAAGATATCGTCGATGAATACGATTACAAACTTGTCTAGGTAGGGTCGACATACTCTATTCATTAGGTCCATGAATACCGCAGGTGCGTTTGTTAAACCGAAGGACATCACCACAAACTCGTAGTGCCCATAGCGAGTTCTGAATGCAGTTTTGGGAATATCTTCTTCTTGAACTCGTAGCTGATGGTAACCTGACCTTAGGTCGATCTTTGAGAAGAAATTTGCTCCTTGGAGTTGGTCGAAAAGGTCGTCGATTCGGGGTAGAGGATATCGGTTCTTGATGGTGAGTTTGTTTAGTTCCCGATAGTCGATGCACATGCGAAAGGATCCGTCCTTCTTCTTTACAAAAAGGACTGGTGCTCCCCAAGGTGAGAAGCTTGGTCTGATGAACCCTTTGCTCAAAAGCTCGTTCAACTGACTGGACAACTCTTGCATTTCTGATGGTGCGAGGCGGTATGGAGCTCTGGCTACGGGGGTAGCTCCGGGTATTAAGTCAATTCTGAAATCGACTTGTCGTGCGAGTGGTACACCAGGAAGATCCTCTGGGAACACATCCGGGAAGTTACACACTTCGGGGATGTCTTTGATGTCTTTCACGTCTTGTTTCTTGTCTACTACATGGGCTAAAAAGGCGTGGTACTCCTTCCGGAGATACTTTTGGGCTTTGATGCATGAGATGATTTGTAAATTCGCACTAGGTTTGTCACCATAGATGAGAAGGGTTTCGTCATTTGGTAGATTGAGGCGAACGGCCCTTTCGTAACATAGAATGTCGGCACGGTGAGGAACTAACCAATCCATCCCGATGATTACGTCGAAGCTTTTTATGGTGACCGGCATCAGGTCAATTTTAAATGTATGGTTGTCTAGAGTGAGAGTACATTCTGAGTATATATCGCTAGTGCGTTCTACTTTCCCATTTGCCATTTCTACTACATAAGTATCCTTTAGTGATTGGGGATTTTGTTCAAGTAAATGTTTATATTGGTGGCTCACGAAACTCCTCTCCGCTCCACTATCGAATAGTACGCATGCATAAGAGTTATTGAGGAGAAACGTGCCGGTAACCACCGTGGGATCCTCGACTGCTTCCCCATGTCCTATTGCCAGGACTCTTCCTACTCCACCAGCATTAGGGGCTTGTGCTTTGGGGCAGTCTCTTTTGAAGTGACCTGCGTCTCCACAGTTGTAGCAGGTTCGGGTTGCCCCCGTACTGGCGACTTGGTTGATTGGTCGAGCCGGCGCTTTACAGAAACGAGCAGTGTGCCCCTTCCTGTCGCAGTTGTTACAGTGCATCTCCCTACAAGCACCATTGTGGTGAAAGTTGCACTTGTTGCACTTAGGTAGGGTTCCCGCATATGGCTTCGGTGGTGCTGGAGTGGTAGCAGTAGTGGCAGCATTAGTGGCAGCATGGACAGCAACAATTTGTTGCTTCTTAGCGGGGTCCTGTGCTGGTTGGCTCTTCTTTTCGTTCCAGAACTTCCTTTTGTTGTTTCCTCCTTTTGATTTATCAGTGGTGGTGGTTGTAGTATTATGATCGGCTCGGTGGTCAACAAGTTGTTGTGCCAGCTCCCTGGCACTGTCAAAAGTAGTTGGCCTTGAAGCCAGGACACTACTTTGCACGTGGAGAGACAGTCCCCAAAGGTATCGCTCCACCTTTTTCTCCTCCGGAGTAACCATTGTTAGACAGAGGAGAGCCAATTCATTGAATCGGGTGGTGTAGGTTTCAAGGTCAGAGCCCGTCATCCTGAGGTTCCAAAGTTCTTGTTCCAGCTTTTGAATTTCACCTCTCGGGCAGTACTCTTTCATCATCAACGTTTTTAGTTCTGCCCAGGTTATGGAGCTAGCCACTTCGAGAGTAAGTGACTTAATCCGGCAGTTCCACCAAGTAAGGGCCCGGCCGGTGAAGGTGAAGGCTGCGAACTTAACTTTGCTCGCTTCAGGGCAAGAGCACACCTGAAAGACTACTTCGGTCTTTTCAAACCATTACATCAAAGTGATGACTCCCCCGCTTCCATTGAAGTTGTCGGGTTTGCCATTGGTGAAGTCTTTGTATGAACACTCTCTTGCACGCCACGTACTGTCTCCGTGGTTAGAGTTTGTAGCCCCCGATCCCGAACCACCAGCTCCGTTTGTCCCTATCTGCGACATTGCGGCCGCTACGGCTGCTGTTACTGCAGCCTGGAACATCGCAGGATCAAACTGTGGAGGCGGCGGCGGAGGAGGTGTTGCTGTGTTGCTGGAAGGTCTTGGTCTTCTCCTTGGCGGCATGGTTCTGTCATAAGTCGTAAACCAATGTACTTTTAGTAAAAGTGTATTTATAGGAAGAGAAATCTTTTATACATAAAGTATATTATTACGTTGTTTTCCGGTATGTTTATTATACATACGATTTTATACTTTTAATTGACCCAATACATTGGGTTATGAGGTAAAATGAAAGTATAAAATATTTTATTTGAGTTTCCTTGTTTCCAAGTATATGACTGTTTGTAGAAGTTTCACGTATACTAATTTAGTCGGGACATAATTAATATATTATATTTTAAAATGATCTTTATCGGTTACTTAATTAGTTGCAAAGTGCATACCAGTCATATGTGATTAAGATATAATAGTCCTTCGAATAGATGACCCTAACTCCAAGACCACAACCAAACAAGGACAGGAAGTGAAACAAAGATACATAAATTCTAAGTCTATAGTATCTTAGTTACATATGACCTTAGCGCATCCACTTAGCAGCTATTGATCTATAAATAAAGACCTATTTAATTCTCAGATAATTTATTATAGTAACACAAAATACTCCTATAGTATTTGTAAATGTTTAGTTTTGAGTTCTTAAAGTATCCTTTGTAGTCTGTTATTAGGTTTGTTAGATTTGTTGTCCATCCTGACCATCCCCCGGTATATGCAAGTCAATTCCCGGACAGATATAGTTGATCAGGCTATATCCTTCCCAGACTTGATTTACATATACCAAGGCATACCCATAATGTACAACTCCTCTTCTTTTATTTTATGTTCTTCTAGTTATGACACTATATGAGCATGTATGCATGTATTTATACTTTTAATAAAAAAAATCATTTATTTTCTAAAAGTATATTTATTTGAAAAATGCACAAATCAGAGACTATTAGTCCCAATTGTGTTTATAGTTTGTATATCTTATGTGGTTTGATATACTTAATTCACTATAAACTGCGCTCTGATACCAATCTGTCACACCCCCAAACCAAGGATGGCGGAAACGTCCGGGGGTGGAGGACTTCATGTATAGTATCATAACAACAATTGTAATAGTAATTCAAGCAAACACAACCAACATATATATAATTGAAAAAGTTACATCATTGTATGAATTACATGTTTACGAATCAATTACAATATGTTGACAAAATATGAAATAGTAGACGCCTTAGCGTCCCATCCTCAAAAGCACTTGATTACCTGTTTAATGATTTCCTGAGAATACAAGTTGTTTGAAAAAGTGTCAACACAAAGGTTGGTGAGTTCATAAGCTTTTGTTTGGTATTATTAAAAGCCTTTCGTTTGTAAAAGTAGTATTTGTATTAGAAAATCCAATATTTTCCTTAATGTGTAAATGTAGTCTTAAAACCCAAAGACCGAAATGTACAAGTAATTTGTCATATTTATAGTAAAACAATGCAAGTTTAAATCGACATAAACTCGTTAAATTTTAATGAAGTTTCCGTAAATTCCAATGTTTATTAATACTTTATGTGAGTTTATTATAACCATACTATGACCAAGGTTGCCTAAAACGACGTTCTTCAGGCGTCGGAAATGTTATGACATTTGTCACCCCAGACCTATCGGTCTAACTGTTGCATGCAGTTTAGGTGTGGGTTTGTCAAACCCAATATAGATCTATACACAAGTATCACGCTCTCCCTCAAGGAGACTCTGGTTACAATACAGGACTTAATGGTAATTTGAAGTAAATGTCTCACAAAGTCATTAACGGAATTACGTGTTATGAAAACTTGGTACCGTATGGCCGTACCTTGCTTAATGAAAATATCCTTTGTATAAATGTACCCTTTTTAAATGTATGTGTTATGTAATGTATCATAAACTATACCTATTATAGTTTATCAACCAAGGGTAGTACGTAGTAATGTATGCAAACTATATTCAAAATAGTTTATTAAATGTTTGAATGTATCGGTTGTACTTTGATTATAATCACTTGTTATTCTTTATATTTTATATGTCCAAATCCATTTGTAAACTGATGTGTGTCTAAATATTAAGATAAAATGTCATATATTGCAATAACATATAATCACATAAAGATATACACCTTGCTCAACATGTTACAAGGTGAAATGAAATTAACAGCAACTTTTCGTTGAAAACAGTTTCTGTTACTGTTATTAGAAAATTTATAGAAAAATCATCAAAGCTCTAAATCCAAATCCGCAAATTTTGAGAGTTTGCAATATGAGTCTAGTTTGTTCGTAAATTTTATCATGATTTTTAGTGATCTCTAACAGAGGTGAAAATGTTCATAATCACAGACTGGTCCGGGTTTGCCTCTGAAATGACAGGCAGTTTTGTAAAAATCACCATAAATTGTAGAAAAATCATATGGAGATGTGCAAGTAGCCATTTTAAAGCTAAGAGTTTGAACTACTTGCACCTGGAACAGTTTTGAAAACTAAAATATTTAAGTTGACCAAAACAGTCCGTGATTAAAGCCCATCTTTTCTGATGTAATCTGTTAGAAAAAGTTTAATTGTGTTCTTGATGATTTTACTTGTATTCCCCCCTTAAAACTTAAGAAAAACATGTAAATGTAGGGGTATGAACTCACCTTATGTGGTTTCAGTAGATGAAAGTGAGAGAGAGGAAGTGTTCAACCCAAGAACACTAAGAAGATGTCTTGATGATTCGAGAATCTAACACCGAATAAGATGGAACTTGTGTAAGATATCAATGATTTGAGTAGAATGGAGTTTAATAATTATGTGAATGATGAAGATACTTACTAATTGAAGAAAGAAATCCCTGGAGAAAGCCTTGAAGTTCTTGAAGTTGAGAGAAAAGATGAGAGAATTTTGGAGAGTGTTCTTGGTTGCTAAGTGTAGAATGAAAGAGTTTTATGGAGAATGAGGAGAGAGGATCAATCCTCCAGCTCTTAGAACGTGGGAAGAGCTGGAGATTGGGTGTAAAGGTCCACTAAGGAGACAAGGGGTAGTGGGAAAGAGTGGCTAATCATAGAGTGAGGTGGTGGTGGTTTGCTTTTGCCATAAATTAAGGAAAAGCAAATATTCCCTCAATAATTAGTTCAACCACTAATTCTTTTAATATATTTTATAAAAACCCTGGAGATTTATATATTTTGGGGCCTTAGTTTATAAAATAAAGTTTTGGGTGAAAATCTCACGTTAAAATAATGAAAAACGAAGTCGTAGTCGAAAAACCGGTAAAAAGGGGCTGTCTGCGAGACCTCTCGCATGGGGGCCGAAGATGCGAGGCTTCGGACCCTCGCATGCGAGCCTTCGGCCTGCTGGCTTCGGTCTGCGTCTCGTGCGAAGCCTCAGCTTCGGATCAGAGGCCTCGGATGCGAGGCTTCGGTCCTGAAGCTTCGGTTTCGGATCCTTAAAGCTATTTTACTCGTTTTTACCCCGTTTCAAGCGATTTTTGACCCGGTTAAGGGTCGAGATGACCCAAATGATTATAAAAAGTTAAAGTAACTTTTGAGAGAGATTTGGGAGAGATTTCAAATAGAAAGAGATAGAGTGAAAACGATTTAGAGAGGTTTCGTTTGTGATTAATTTGAGTGTCCGGCTTCACAACGCAAGGTTCGTAAACCCCATTAAACCGTGTTTTAGAGTCGTACACAATCCCGATGATTGTGCAATAGTGTTTTATCGCTTTGGTTCGTTGTTTAGCACTGTTAAGGCTAAGGAAAATCAAACACATGAACTTTCCAAATGATGATTTCTCATTAAAATAGTGAATTGTATAGTGATTACATAACGTAAACCCTAACATACAAGGGTTATTGGAGTTGACCGGTTTGACTTGTTGACTTTGTTTGACTTTGAATTGACCGAAATTTGACGGTTGTCACATAGTAAGATAATAATCATTGTGCTAGTGGGAGTATGCTTATTATGGTTAGTGTTGCAAGTTAGCAATATTAATTATAGAAAACAAAAGGTTCAATTCGCTTTGAAAAGTTGTTTTGCTATAATTAAGGGAGAGGATTTATACTTCATTCCAATTCTAAAAGCTTAGATTGAGATTTTGATCAACTTTAGTCAAGGATATATATGAATGTTATGTTGGAATGGTTCAACATAAGGAAATTCTATATATGTTGCATTCTCAAATTTCGATTATGATTACGACATCCTTCTTCATAGTTCGAATTTTGAGAACATGGCAAATAAAAAAAAATTATAGCATGAATCGGGTCCCATATGCTTCGGGTATAGGATCGATTACATGTGCTATAATATTTATCAATTCTAAATTTTCCAAATGCCTAGGACGTTAAGAGGGAAAAAGGAATAGAACTGGATTTGACTAAAATGATTAAGCAATTGTCGAGGACAATCTGAGGTTTACCAAAGATTGGTAGCTCATGGACAGTTGGAAGTATAGAGATAGGACCATATTGACATATTATGAAAGGGGGCAACTCTTGTTCAGAAGTGATAGTCAAAATGGGAATATGGAATTGTCTCCATAGGTGGAAGTTATTTCTTAAATCTGTGTAAGATTAGAGAACTTAATGCAAGAAGGATGTTCAAAGGAATATACTTTGAATGTGAGACTTCGTTTCCATGGAATTGATCTCCATTGGAATACTTTGTAATGTCTGTTGCCAAGTTTTTGTGACTTGGGTGCATATTCATTGCAAGGGGATCATTGCATTTAAGTTTAAAATCTAACAGATTACGGTAAATGGCAAGAATTTGGTATTCTTGCATTTACAAAGTAAGGATTGGGATTGTGAAATGAGGATCATTGAAATATTGTCAATCGATCTGTTTCACAAAGTAAGGATCATAGACAAACATAGTGTGCATACTTGGAGTATGGAATAGCTAGTGTTTGGACAAACATAGTGTGCATGCTTGGAGCATGGCATGACTATTGTTTTAATTCAAGTATTAAGTTGATGAATAGAAACATTGAATAATGAGTAATCAATATGGTGCTTAGATAAAGTTGTTTTATTTACTCTCAAATAGTTTTGGGGCCATATAGGATTAGTATTATTCTTGTGTTTCACTTTGCATGTTTTGAATTCCAGAATAACTAGGTCATTCTTCCAGAATGACTAAGTTATTCAAACCATCCACAGTCGGTCATATGTTGGAAGTAGATATGAATCAAGACTGTCATGAAGTTGGTTTGTAGATGTCCAAGGTAGTGGACATAGCAAGAGTTGTTGCAACATTCATGAGTGCTCATAAGTTCTGAGTATTGGATTAAACCCACGCTCATTTGAATCACTTTATGGATTTTATCACGAGTGAATCATGAGACGATAATATCTTATATTCTTCAAACCTAGAGATATGAGTTGTTGACTATGAGTTGGTTATACATTGATTGCACGAAAACGCATTGGTAACTCGATGTTATAAAACGTGCCTTTGTGTATGATTCAACAAGTAGTTAGTAAAAGCATATGAGTCAAAGTTTATCCATTCCTTTTATCCTTAAAGGGATAAAAGCGATATATGTGGGCCCCTCGATGATTTAGTGATGACACCCCTAAGTGCTTGGCCAAGCCTGGACAGATTTGATTTGTTCAATTAGTCGGTCTTCATAAATCAGAAATCAGGAAACAAAAAATGGACAGAGAGAATGATTATAATCCATGTCTCAGTCCATATGATATCTAGAATTGAGGAATATATGATCACTTATCTAATGGACGCGTCATTGATTTGTTCAGAGTTCGACAACGGCTTTTAAGAGCTACGATTGCTAGTCGGGTTATGAAGTAGTACTTGTAATAATAGTTATTAGACTTATCCAAGTGGGAGACTGTTGCATTAGTGTCTAAGTCCATAACTATAATTGGTATATCTTGACCCGACCCGGCATGGTCCATTTGGGTTGCATGGCATCGGGACATTTGGATAGACCTTTTGTGAGAAAAAGATACTTGTGACATATTAATATATTATAAGTTCTAATATATTAATATGAAATCATATTATTTATTTAGTATTGATCAATAATTAATTTGGAATTAATTTAGTGATCAAAAGAGATTAATTGAATATATGGGGATTGATTGTTTAAATCATTGATTCTTATATATGTGGGCTTATGATCCATGATTCCTTATGTTGGGCTAAACCCATGGAGTGATCCATGGATGCTCCATGGAGGTTAAAACCCATGGAGCATAAGGAATGGATAAAGTCATGGGTTACATGGTGTAACCCTAATGTGCACACTATATAAAGACCCCATTGGTTGGTGAAATTGGCACTAGTGTATACACAAGAGGGCAAGCCAATTTCTATGAGTCAAGTATCCTTTCTCATGGTTATTCCAAATGTTCATGGTGTTGTGTGAACCATTTGAGGTGTCACATTTGGGGCACTAGGCTCTTGAGCTCCATGGAATCAAGCTACAACAAAAGGTATGTCTTCTATCTAGTTTTGTTATCCTAGTACATATGATTGTATGCTAGTTGGGATAATACCTTGGAAATTGATATTTGCATGTATAATAGAGAAAACATAGATCCAAAGTATTTAGGGTTGCATGTACACTTAGGAGTGTTAGAATGCTCAAAACCCAACAATAAGGACTTGGAATAGTTATACTGATTGATCTAATTCGGGCTAGGCTGTTTTGGCAAACCATTGATCGATCTAAAATTTGATTTTTGTGTCCGCACTGTTGCGTTGAAACTTCAAAAAATCATAGCTTCCTCATATGAAGTCATATTTACGCGTTCTCCATAAGCACGCTCTCGGTTTTATGACTACTACGACTCTGTGAATCTATCAATAAAGTGATTCCAAGTTATTATAATGATTGATCTATTTATGGGGATGATGTCTAGGCTGGATTTAGTGAGGTGTTTAAAGTGGGATTTCCAAACAGTATACTCTGTATACCAAACATACCCTACCTGGTTGTTCCTTACTTGATAGATCTTGATGTAGACATTAGGATTAGTAAGAAATGTAGACTATCATTAGTCGCTGGGAATATAAGACTAAAACTTAGTAATATGAACCTAGGTCACATCAGAGGGAAAGCTAAAGTACCAAGGAGAAGTTCTACCCAAATTCTGAGGGTAAAGATAAGATAATGTATTTAGATAATTGAATGTTATATGTTCTTATGTGCAAAGATGTTATGTGTTAGATGAAATATTATAAATATCTTTTTATATGATATATATCGTAGATGTATTTTATAAATATAATACATAGGGTAACAAACGGTAAAGATAAGATGCCATAGTATGATGAAATATAAGATGTCATAGTATGATGAAAGTTGTAGGAAATGATAGGATGCCATGATTTTTGAAATGGTACTAGTGTACTAACAATGTAGGAATGGTACAAGTATACCAATGATGTAGTTACGTAATAGAGTATAGGTGACGACCACCAGACTATTTAATGACAGTCTCCTGGAACATAAGCAAGTTTATAACCTGTAGGTGATAGACTTTGTGCCCATTTGATGTACTCTACTTCCTACTGACACATATTGCAGATAAATCTGTGTAACTGTATTGTCAGCAATAATGATTAAGATGATCCTTAGGACAGATCCTCATGAATGAAAATAGAAAGAAACCTATTTAAATGTAGTACAGAGAAATCCCTGTAACAGTACTGTCAACAACAATGAATATGATGACCCTTAGGATAGATCCTTAGGGAAGAATAATGAAGAAAATGGGGATGGGTGATCGGGTTATTTTTTTGATAATTAAACATATTAACTATATTATTATTGGTTGAAAATCTTATGTACTCACCAAGTTTCCTAACCTGACGCACTCAACTTCTTTGTATCACAGGTAGCAGTATAAAGATACACGAATGATGAGATATTCAAGGAGATGTAGATTGATAGTCTATGATATTATAATGCCTGTTTATGCTTATGTTTTGTATCAGTTATAGCATCCCAAACTTTTATTAATCAATGAAAAAAACATTTTTTCGGAAAAATACTTTTACGGGACCAAATTCCGCATTTATATATAACTCTGTTTTAAATAAACGTAAATAAAAAGTTTTAAAATGACCGTAAAAATGGGGATGTCACAGTTGGTATTAGAGCATTAGTTTAAGCGAACTAGGAATATTTGAGGATTTTTAGACTTAAACTTAGAATGTAAGAGATGACCGTGAGGTGTATGTCTTGTATACTTTTGGTAGTACCTGAATTAACACAAGCACTAACTTACTTTAGGAAAGATGCCTAAATTGATTTAATGTGCTAAATGAATTGTATTATAGAATGCTTGAGATTGCCTACTTAGGATGTTATTATTTGAATAAATCGATGGTCTGATTCCGACCTAAACGATAATTTCATGATTATAAATGTTTTATTACGGTATTAGAACTGACTTAATATGATAATTTCACTGTTTAATACACAAAAAACCATATTGTCAACTTATAACTTATATTTATACTTTTAGATCTATAAGCTAGTGATTCTTTCAAAGTTTATTTGCATAAATATTCACTGTTCAAATTTTACCTACTTTATTCAAAATTAGATAAAATAGACATGTGTATAACGCTTCTTTCATCTCATATTTCAGAAGCGAAACAAAATCATAAAAATTTACAGCTTAATATAGTCAATTCATGAATTAATATATTCAATTCGAAGTTTAATACAATCAATTTACAATATAATATAGTTAATTCATAGTTTTATACACAAAATTCACAAATTAATATACAAAATTCACAGTTTAATGCTCAAAATTCTACATTCAAAAACAATTTTCAAGAATTTCTTTCATAGTTTAATAAAACAGTTTTGGACTCTCATTCAAAGTATTCGCAGCTTAAAAACATACTTGTTATGTAGAAGCATTTCATCAAAGGCCTTGTGTGTACCACATAAATTCGCAGTTTAATAGAGCCTTTCAAGACTCTCATTCACAGTTTAATCAAGCACCTTGCATGCTTTATAAAAATATATTCATATATATTTAAAAAAACTTAAAACTTATAGAAAAATCATGTATTCCCATATTAAAGTTAATAAAAAATCATGTATTCACAACATAAAACTTATATTTTCTTATTAATAATAGTTAAAACTAACAGTAACATAAGTAAAAAAATTTGTGAAACATTAAAACATCACATTCACAACTTAAAAAACCAAGATTCATATTATTTATGAAAACACTAATATAATAGCACATTCTAAATACAATTCACAGCATAACAACCAAAAAATCTAAACTGTGAACAATATTTCTATGAAAAAATTATAACAAATAAGAAAAGAAACTTGAATTCACAACTTAAAACGTATAAAAAGTTATGCATTCACAACTTAAAAGTTATAAATTTGTTATTAATAACAGTTAAAACTACTATTAATGGAATTAAACAACAACTGAAACATTAAAACATCACAATTTACAGTTTAAAAAAAAACTAAATACACATTATTTGAGAAAACACTAACATAATAACACACATTCTAAGTTCAATTTACAACATAATAACATTAAAACATAAACTGTGAATAACAATTTTATGAAAATATTATAACAAATATAAAAACAAACTTGGATCACAACTTAGTAGTAGTTAAAACCAATATTAAAAAAACAAATAAGATATTAAAACATTACATTCACAACTTAACTAGAGCAAAACCAATCAATAAAAAAATTGATATACCTGATGCACAGATCTAGTGGTGTTTCATCGAAGATCAAAGATAAAGAGATGGAGACGAGGTTACGATGTTTCATAGGAGCGACAAGGCAACAACAGTGGTTGAGGTTGACAAATATTTTATATCTGGTCACTTAATCTCACTGAAAGTTGTAGATATAAAGGAGTAAATAGTAGATCAAGAGGCAAAAACCCTAGATTTGTCACCGGAGATCGTAGCTCTATCACCGGAGATCGTAGATTTGGACTGGAACACGTCATATCTAAAAGCCTCATTGTCAATAAAGTAGTTGCGTTTGATGATGCTCGTCAGATGAGGATGACGGCAATAAGAAGCAGAGAAGGATGATGTAGATCTAAACTGAAACACATCAGGTTTACATCAGATTCAGTGGTGTTTTGCCGGATATCAGAGAGGAAGAGATAGGTGTGATAGAAAGTACAGAGGCAGCAGATCTGGTGGTTTCATTTGGGATCGGAGAAAAACATATGAAAATATGGTTTTAGGCGGAATCAGAGGTGGTTTTTCATATCAGATATGATGCAAACGACTTCTAGTGGTCGGCGACAAACATGAGTAGTAGTAGAACACATCGGTGAGAGTCACAATCACAGTGGCAGTGTCGCCGATGGTGGTGGGATGTGGCTTTCGGTGGTAGGAGGGAGATAAGAGAGAGTTTCATCTTTGCACTTTATGAAAAAATGAGAAGTGTGTGTTAGATCTAGTTTTCTAGATCTGATATATTTATTTATCTCTTATAAAGGAGGCCGTTCAAATTAATGTGGTTCAAGATAAGCTATCTATCTTGAACTTAATTGACTAGAAACAACCAAACATTTAACCTTATGCTACTTAAATGAGTATTTAATTGAAATAGGGTAAATTACACCAATCGTCCCTCGTGTAGGTGCCAGAAAGCACGTTTGGTCTCTATTTTTAAAAATTAACTCGGACAGTCCCTGTATATGTTTTATCTTGCACGCTTAGTCCCTCCACGCATAAAAAGACTATTTTGCCCTTATTTATTTATTTTTTGACTTATTTTCCATTTATTTGTTATTTATTAATTATTTATGGATTTGTTTATAATTAATCTATTAGTTCTTTATTAATTATAATTTTTAGAAAAGGTAACACCCCCTTAAATTAACTCTAACCTCTTTAGCCATTAACCACCGACAACTACAGCACTACCAATCACCTCCAGCCACCATACACCTCTAGCCACCAGCCACCTCCGGCCACCATCCATCAACACCGAAAACCATCAGAAACTACGGCTTATCTTCATCTCTTTTTCCGTCTCTCTCTCTTTCACACACACACACATACCTCTCTCTCTCTCTCTTACATATCCCCTCTTTAAAATCTGGTACCTCATGAACTACTGGAAGACCATCCACCGCCAGTTAACCAAACCAAACCCAAAACATATGCGACATTCGAAACCCTAGGCGGCGGAGTTACAGAATCCTCAGATCAGAACCCTAAGACGATGAAGGCGACGACGTTCCAACACTGAGATGATGAAGGTTCGAAACAACTCACCTCTACGACAAAAATGGTGCAAATCGTCCACCAGATCTATAAGCTTTGATGAACTACCACCCTCGTCTCCTGATTTGTGATTCCATCGATGATGTTTTCAGGAGAACAGATAGTGACGATGAAGGTGTAGATCTGAGATGTTGTAGAGCTGAAATGACGAAGGTTTTCACGAAGATGAAGACGATGGCAATAAAGATAACGATGGTTATGATCTGACGAAGAGGTCACCTTCTCCGGCGAGGTAGCAGTCACGACCACGTGACAATTCCAAAGAAGGTGAGGCGTTTATAAATAGTGAAGTTTTTTTAGGGCGATGGAGATGGAGATTTAGGTGGTTTTTTTAGGGTTTTCGACAAAGATATGAGATGGTGGTAGGTGACGGCGGTACACCGGAGGAAATGGAGATGTTTCCGGTGGTTGTTTAGATATATGGTGGTGGTGGTGAACGTTTCCGATGATGCTATATAGAGTTTGAGAGAGAAAAACATAAATTAGATTAACAATCTTGAAAAGGTGGGGTAGGTGGGGCCACATTTCTTTTTTTAATTAAAAATAATAATAATAACATTAAATTAATAGGAAAAGAAATACACAAGGGGCATTATGGTCATTTTATATCTGTCATGGACTACATATGCAACAAAAACGCATATCAGGGACGAAGCACGCAAGTTTTAAGCAAGCAAGGGACTGTCCGAGTTAATTTTTAAAAATAGGGACTAAACGTGCTTTCTGGCACCTACACGAGGGACGATTGGTGTAATTTACCCATTGAAATATTTTGTCTATTTATGAAACACTTGCTTCTCTTCTCTTTTCATTTTTCATTATCTTGAGTGCATGAGACAACCCAAAAGTTTTTGGTATTTAGAGATAAATAAGAATTTTCTTTTGATGTCTTTGTCATGGCTTTTGTAGATGAACAAGAAGTGTCTTTTAATGGTTTCTGTTGAAATTGCTCTATAGTTGTTATGGTCATCGGAACAAACTCGCAGTTCCAAATAAGAAGCTTCTATTCATGAATCGATTGCTCTAAGGAATTGAGATTTCAAAATAAAAAGTGTGCACTTAGAGGTAGACTGATTTAAAGGGTATTTGGGATTTGAGTTTGTTAATTAAATAAAACGTATCAGATAGTATAAATAAGAAATGTTCAAAATCTTTCAATTACTTTCAAATTTTCATAAATGGAATTTTCATTTTTTTTCATCTCATACTTGGCTTAACCAATGTGAAGCACCTTTTTTTTGACCATTTTTGTTTATTTTTTAATTATCGTTTTATAATTTGAACAACCTAACTCGTTTTTTAATCATAGGTTTTAAAGTTTAGTATATCATAATATACCGTTGAGACCGTTTATTTTTTTATCAACCTTCAAATATAACATTCTATTGCAAGCTAACATAAACAAACGACATATTCAACAATTTTTGTCTTATAACGTAATTTTTTTTACTTCATTATAAAGTAACTTTTGGGTATATATTCTCGATAAAAGATTTCAATTTTATGATCTTCACCATAATATTAATAGAGCACATCCGTTGTCATTTTCGATCGGACACATTACATAAAATATCGTATCTCCAAAAATTAATTAAACTATTATTTAGTCAGTTTCATTGACGATCACACGTTTATAAAAGTCTCTAATAACGATATGAAAAATGACAAAAAAAGAGGTAAGTCGCAAATTCTAATATAATTTAACAACATAGTAGTAAACTCACATATTCCAATACAAAAGTCATCATTAACGTATGGATGCATCATATGCATCCATTTTTAAAGAATCCTTAGAACATAACATAAAACATAAAATAATAAGGATGATTCTATAACTGAAATCTATTTTCATTTATTTACGTTTTCTTTATTAAATTCGAATTGAATACCTCATCATGCTGGCAAAAAATTCCAAACATTTATATTCGAGTGAAATATTGATGAATAATTATATTTTTATGATTATACATACCTGATGGCAAAACCTAATCAAGCAAAAACTATAGGGTATCACAAAATTAAGAGCATATACCATCAACTAATTATAACAAATAAGTTTAAATAGATTCATCTTTTTTTCTTTTATCTCCAAATTGAGAATCATGAACATTTTCTTTAAATATGAATAAAGTAGGATGAAAAAGATGCGAATATAAATTGAAATTGAAAAAACCACATAAATAGCTTTTAGGATTTCAAACCTTGATTATCATGGCTTTCAAATCTTCATTATCAAAATTCACATTTAGTTTTCCCCAATATATTTAATCATTCACCATTTTCTTTAATTATGACTAATCAATCATGAAATAATCTTCTTATATAGGGACACATTTCAATTAATCAAGCAATTAATTAGCATAAATTGAAAAGTTAAGAGTTTCAAATGAATATGGTTCAAGGTAATTGATTTATCTTGAACCATATTGATTTGGATGGGCTCCTTATATATATATATATATATATATATATATATATATATATATATATATATATATATATATATATATATATATATGCAAGATCCATGAAAAACTAAATTGAGGGAGTGGTACATCAAAATTTTTATTTACATGCATTTTTGACACCAAATTTTACATATGTATGTGCATATGCATATCGAAGAGATTTGCTAAAAACAACATGAAAAAAAAAACTGTGTTCACGAGCATATGTACTTTTCTTTTTAAATATGCATATGCAAAAACAAATATAAATATGCATCAAAAAAGCATTTTCTTGATTTTTTTTAAATATTAGTTTCGAATTATTTAAAATCTTTTATTCGAATTGAAAAAAAAATTGAATTCTTTATATTTTTATTTTAAAAAAAATAAAAAATTGTTCTTTTTTTCATTTATATATATATATATATATATATATATATATATATATATATATATATATATATATATATATATATATATATATCTGTAACGCCCGTGTTTCTAGGCTAGGCATTAATATTGATATAATGGTCTAGGTTAACCTTTGTAACTCATTTTGAAGAAATGAAAAGGAATTATGTGAATTTTATGTGAATTATGTGTTTATGCTTAATTATTAGGGTTTAATTAATTAACAATAAAAATGAGCGTCAAAATTAAATATTAGATAAAGCCGATATTTATTAATAAACTTGAAGTGGGCATGACAAGGATTACGGATATATAAAGAATACCGAAATCCGAGTTATAACGAAGAAGTTATGACTTGTCGAAGTTTCGCGACAAAACCGGCACGGGGCCGAATGTCGTAAAAAGTGAGTTTTTGATAAACTACTTTTTAGCCTTAGTGATTTAAACGAAACTCGTAGTGTTCGTTAAACCGAGTAGTTCGATAAAAAGAACGCCAAAATCTGACTTCGTATGAGGAAGTTATGATTTTTCGAAGTTTCAACTTAGCAGTAGACAACTAAAAACTCGAATTTTAGATCGAGTGATTTTTAGCTGACACAACCTAAACGAGAATCGAAGGTCTCGTCATTAGTAGCACAACGGTAAAAAGTCTGACGAAAACGGACGTCGGATGAAGAAGTTATGAATTTTTAACGGATTTCTTGTCCCGGTCTGTTAAAAATAAAAATTTAAAAATTAAAGTCAAAATTAGCCGACGAAGTCTAAACGAAAGTTGTAGAGCGTAATTTTACCTACGCGTGCATATAAAGAACGTCAAAAACGGAGCTCGTATGCGAAAGTTATGAATTTTAGAAGATTTTGGCACAAAATTCGAGAAATTTCGCATGGATGAGCTTCACCCGGAAATGTCACGTCACCTTCGCTAGTAGCGTGCCACGTGTCCAAAATCGGTGAGTCATGCGAGCCACGTGTCCGAGCCGAAGACTCAGCCGAGGACGCGTCGCCTTCTGATTCGTCCGAGCACCGGTCCAATGCGCGTCCGACGCGCCTCGCTTTTGACTCAGCATCCTCGCTTCGCAGGTCCAATCCGAGGGCGCCCCGTGTCCGACGCGTGTCTTCCTCCGGATCCGAGCATGTGGCCTTCGCTGCTGCTGCCACCTGCCTCGCTGACTCGCCCTTCTGATCAACCGACTTCGGACCTCGCAGCCTATAAATAGAAGGCATGCGAGCCTTCCCGGGTAATTTTGGGAAATTGCCCATTTTTACCCCTTTTTCAATATTTTGGTTATTTTGACCTCCCCTGATGCCCCGAGATCATTTCCAACGCCCGGAACACGTCCCGGAGTGCCCGAGAAGCCCGCGAAATTTATTTTTTCGGTTTCGAAGCCCGACCCTCGCAGAGCCCGGTTTCTCAATAAAACTCCCGGTTTTATTAGAAACGATCGTTTTAGAAAACGAATTGCTGCCCGATTTTCATTAAATCAGGTGAGTGTATAGTCACTTTCACCTTACACATAAATATGAAGTATTTACCTTAAAATACGTGTTATGTGTAAATATATTAATTGTTTATTTGAGGTGACTGTTGAATTGATGTTTTATACAAGTTTTAAACTGTATATATATTTTTCTCTACAAATATGTTGGGTAAAACATGGGTAGATGAATTAGATGATGTGTGATGAAATAAAAGTGATGAGAGGTATCGATGTTTAAGATGATCTAGTCATCTAGCAGAGTATAGACAACGGCCACAGACTATTTTAGATAGCCCATTGGAACGTTAGTAGACTTGTAATCGGTACGTATGTTTGAACTATATGTTCATTAGGTATTTTTGAACTATGTGTTCATCCATTAGTTCTTCCTTTTGACACTATTACGTGTCGGGGTACGGGAGCGTACGAGAGTACTTTATCAGTATTTTCCCATACTTTTATTTGGAAGAGCTTTGGAGTCTTTGTTCTTTTATGAAGTGATCAGACTAGCTTCATGAGTTAGTGATATAGATCATGAGTTAAATAGTGGGTGTGTGATGAAAGGTGAGTTGGATAGATGAGATGATCAGTGATATAAATCATGAGTTGAGAGTGAGTGGTGAAATATGGGAAAAGCTTTTACCCAAACATTGGCGTGAGTGGTGCCATATGAGAAAAGCCCTTACCCAAACGTTGACCCCCGTCATTCAGCAGAGTAGGGATGACAACCATGGACTGTTCTAGACAGTCCAGTGGGAAACATTAGCAAGCCCGCAACTTGTAGGTGTTAATGAACTTGAGTGTTCATTCGTTGTACTCTATTCCCCTCATGATTGCCTTTAGTGCATGTGTGGCTGGGGAAACCCCTTAGTATGTTCATCAGCTGTATGGAAAACCCATTGACATGTATTGCAGGGGAAACACCCGTGGGAAATACCGTCGATGAATAAGAGCTATGGACTTAGCATATGGAAAACCCACTGACATGTATTGCGGGGGGGGGGGGGGGGGGACTCCCGTGGGAAATACTGTCGATAAATAAGAGCTATGTGCTTAGCACATGGTAACGATGTGACTTCATGTCTTATTTGACATAAATTGCAGAGGGAAGCAATGTTGTCACTATATAGGTTGTTTTATGTTAGGATGTCTTGTTTGAGATAACTTGCTGAGGGAAAGCAATGTTGTCACCCCGATGTTTGTTTTATTTGACATAACTTGCTGAGGAACCCCCAAAGCAATGTTGTCACCCCTAGTGATAATCCTTAGGCTAGGTCCCTTGTGATAGTTGTTTTAGGGACGTAAAGTGAGGATAATGGGAATGGGTAATTAGGGTTATTTTGGTTGATGAAATTAATAAATTTATTGTTGATTGAGAACTTAATAAGTTTATTATTTATTGTGGGTTGAAAACCCTATATGCTCACCAGGCTCCCAAGCCTCACCCACTCAGTTTAATTGTATCACAGGTATCGATACGAAGTTGCTTTACACTGAGAGATTAAAAGAGAAGTAGATCACTAGTGTAAATGAATGTAAGTTTTGTTTATTCTTATGTTTTTGTATTGACAATGACATCCCAATGGTTTAAGTGAATAAAATACATTTCTTCGGAAATGATTTGATAACATACTTATCATGTTTTTTTTTTCTGGGAACAAATTCCGCAACACTTTTAATCAAATGATTACTCTGAAATTATTTTAAAAGCATAAATTAAATCGGTCTTTTCTGGCCGTGAAATTGGGGATGTCACAATATCTCTGATAAAATCCCAATATTTTATGTTAGTTTACAGTTTAAACCTCATATTTATTTTTATATTAAAAAAACCTCAATTATCTAATTTTATACGACAATCTGTTATATATATATATATATATATATATATATATATATATATATATATATATATATATATATATATATATATATATATATATATATCAAGTAAATTGAGGTAGTGAACCAATAAACTTTTTAACTATATGAATTTTTCCACCACATTTCACATATGCATGTATATATACATATCTAAGAGATTTGCCAAAAAAAATTGAGAAAAAACTATGCGCATGTGTGTATGTAATTTTTTTTTTAATATGCACGTACAAATACAAATAGAAATATACGTCAATGATGCATTTTTTTTAACTCAAATATTAATTTCGAAATATCTAATTCTTTTTCGCTAAATTATAAAAAATATGAATTGTTTTTACCTTACTTTCCACACATATCTTACTTTCCAAATAGTTCCATAATCATTTCCTTATCTCTTATTATGTAAAATTGCTCTCTTTCAAACCTCTACTATTGTAGTTATGTATAAATGGTATATTTTAAAAGAGAAATTAAATATCCTCATATTTATCTTGTTATCCATTTGAAATGATGATAAATGTATTAAAATATTATTAATATTATCTAAATATGATATTTATCATCATTTCATACAGATAAAAAGATAAATATGAATAGAAGATAGGATGATATTTAATTTCTTATTTTAAAATCTATAGAGAATACCTATTTATAGTAAAACTTTGAAAGAACACAATAGTCTTTAAAATCGACATCTGTTTCCTAAAATTGACACGAATAAGTTCCGTAAAATTGACATGAACAATTTCCGTACATTAAATACGTATGTATGTATATTTAGATAATACTCATCTCTTTCTCTCTCTCTCTCTCTCTCTGTATATATATATATATATATATATATATATATATATATATATATATATATATATATATATATATATATATATATATATATGGGGATAGGGAATATACATTACAGCCCCACCTAAACTTAGGTACTAAACCTCTAAAATATGTCGTTTTAACTTGCTAAATATACCCGGTTTGGTTTCACTTGGTAAATATATCATCCTCCATAACATTTCTTTCTTTCATTATCGTTTTACCATCTCTGTTTTCTTTCCTCCATTATCGTTTATTACTTCACCCAAGTGAACATTACTAAACCCTAAACCTAAACCTAAACCTAAACCCTAAACCCTAAACCCTAAACCCTAACCCTAAACCCTAAACCCTAAACCCTAAACCCTAAAACCTATTATGTCGATCTTGAATTTACATCTTGATATATTAATCGTGAATCTATTAACCGTAATCTTTATATAGTAAAACAATGTATTTTCAAGAGGTTTAGTATCTAAGCTTAGGTGGGGCTGTAATGTATATTCCCTTTTCCCTATATATATATATATATATATATATATATATATATATATATATATATATATATATATATATATATATATATAAGCTTAGGTATAAAACCTTTTAAATTGTATAGTTTTAAACAAAACAAATACATTTTTATTTTTTCTTACTTTTGTTTTAATAGAATACCATTGAATTGAGTTAAATTATGGAATGAAAAAGATCAATTATATATGTTTTATTGCAAAACATCATTGAACTTTTTAGGGAATGTAAAAAATCAATATTTTTTAACGAATATAACTCAAAACATTTTGTCCTTCAATTGAAAAACTATATCTAATAATTTGTAAAAAGCTTGATTGAGTTATTGAATGTTCTTCTTTTAACTTTTATTCTATTAGTTTTTATTTAAAATTTAGTATGGCTGATTAAATGGTCATGACTTTTAATGTTTTAAGTTATTAGATACAATAAAGAAAAAAAACATAAATTAGATCGGTTTAGTAAGTCACTTGATTAAGGAAGAATAGTAAACGAGATACCATGATTAGTTTGGATATATATGGATCAAAACTACATCGTTTTAAGGGTTCTATATATAAGTTTAGGTACATAACAGCCATATATTCCTAAGTCATATATATATATATATATATATATATATATATATATATATATATATATATATATATATATATATATATGGGGATAGTGAATATACATTACAGCCCCACCTAAGCTTAGGTACTAAACCTCTAAAATATATCGTTTTAGCTAAGTAATTATACTCGATTTGGTTTTCACTTGGTAAATATATCGTCCCCAATAACAATTTTTCCCTCCATTATCGTTTTACCATCTTTGTTTTCTTTCCTCCATTATCGTTTATTACTTCACCCTAGTGAACATTATTATTTTCCATCGTCACGAAGGAGGAAGATAATCAATGTTCTTGCTTCCTTATCAAAACTATTGTGTACATCATGAAACCACATCTTCAAGTGTTAATCGTGAATCCCCTAATCGTAATCTTTATATAGTAAAACAATGTATTTTCATGAGGTTTAGTACCTAAGCTTAGGTGGGGCTGTAATGTATATTCACTTTTCCCTATATATATATATATATATATATATATATATATATATATATATATATATATATATATATATATATATATATATGGGAAAAGTGAATATACCCTTAAGGGTATATAAGCTTAGGTACCCAAACTCATCATAATACGTCGTTTTGTTTGATATATTCATTATAATATTCTTAAACTTCAACCCCTGACTTGATTTGCTTTCAAGATTTTCAAAATTTCACTATTATCTTCCTTTTACATCACATCTTTATGCCGAACACCTATTAGGCTATATATATTATAGTTAAAAATGAAAATTATGTAAAAGGAAGATAAATGTAAAATTTATAAATATCTTGGAATTAAATTAAGTTAGAAGTTGAATTAGAAGAACATTGGACAATTACAATGTGTATATGTGATACAAAACGACGTAATATGGTGAGTTTGGGTACCTAAACTTATATACCCTTAAGGGTATATTCACTTTTCCATATATATATATATATATATATATATATATATATATATATATATATATATATATATATATATATATATATATATAGGATGATTCTCACCCGAACACATGTACATATATGTATATATAACATATATAGATTGACATGAGTAATATTACGTATGTGAATGCACCCTAAATTTAGGATGATGCTCACCCCAGACACATGTATATATTAATATATAGAGATAGAGATTGACATGAGTAACATAGAGATAGAGATTGACATGAGTAACATTACGTATATAAATGTTGATTTTGGAATAACTAAATTGATTAATTTTCAATTTTTTAATAGATAAAGATAGTTTATAATTTGCATCTATTTATACATCGTTCGACAAAGAGTTAAATAAGCCGTAATATACGTTGAAAATCTTGAATAGGAATAATATGTTAACACGAATTATTACCAAATATAGACATTATTTTTTGATCTATCAAAACTTATAATCAATAAGTAACATCGTAAACTATATCTTGGAAATTATTGTCGAAAATACAAAGGATAGATAAATAAAATATAATATAAATATAAGATTAATAATATAATTATAGTTTTTAAAAAAAGTTTAAATTAAAAAATTAAAAGTTTTATAATAAAATAATGAAAACATTTCAACCGTCCCAGTTGAAAAAACATAAACCTAAAATAATAATAAATATTATAAATACCTAGTGTTTGTCGTCATCAGATAGTCTGTTTGTATAAATATGTTCTACAAATCTTGTTACGTGTTTCTTGATTACATATTTCATGAACATTACGGTGATATTGTTAGGTATTTTAGCTTATTTTTATTCTTAAGACAATTGAATTTGGGTTTCATCAAACTTATAAATCGCATGACCTTCGTATTCTAAATCATATTATGTAATATGATGCACGGTTACATTATGTTTATTATATATTTTTTGGCAAACGATGCCAGTGCCAATTTTTTTTGCTATATGTCAATGTTGCTTAAGGACATCAAATGCTTGTTTCACATCATTCCTTGTAGCTTTTTCGTTTCCATGAACATTCTTCATATTTTTATCTTTATGGACATATGAACGATTTGGAAACTATAACATATTCAGTATATTTATGCCATTAGTAAGATAATATGCGTGCGTGTGTGTGTGTATATATATATATATATATATATATATATATATATATATATATATATATATATATATATCCCATTAGCAAGATAATACGTGTGCATGTATTATACTCCATTAACTTCTAACTGGAAACCTGTATGCTATTCCATTTACGATTCTGTTGAATATCATAGATTGATCAAATACATTTATGTCAATCAGTATTATAAAACTCGTGGAGTTGGCCGATTAGTCAACCGAGTACTCCCAACTCGGCCTCTTATCGAGGCGAGTTACAGAATCCGAGCACTCCCCGATCGGCCCCTTACTGAAGCACGCAGTGTTGTAAAACTCGACCAACTCGGTGATTAATATGTATAATATACTTAATGATGTATTATTTAACACACATATGATTATTACAACATATATATCTTATATTTTCAGTGATTATTCACGAAGTGAGACCATTGTATGTTTTTCAGTTTTTATGTATTCGCATGTATTTAATTTTGTTATATATTTCAATCAACTTATGATTTGAACTTATGATTTTAACATATATAATTTCAGTAAAAATACTTCTATATGAATTACCAAATCCGAGTACTCCCGAGTACTCGCTACTCAGTAGTCGGCCGAACAGGTACCGGTTAGCGAGTTCTACTTGGGTCACATACAGATCCGGTGCTTTCAGTAGTACAGGCCCAATACTACCTTCCACACCAACCCATAGTCTCCCCAAGTCCTCCTCCTAGGATCCTAATTCACAAGTACTCTATCCCTCACGGATATCAAACTACTCTCTCAGTAGATTTCTCAATGCACATCTAGATATCTCTCGTAGATTACTCCTCGACTCAAAGCTCTCTCTAAAAGACTCTTGATAGGTACTCCTACTAAGGACATACATAGAGCAAATAGCAGATAATATCAATCAATAGCATCCCCTATGCTAAGGCATCATGAATTAGGAAACTCTAGCTCTAAATTCCTGAAATACCTAGCCTATCCTCTAGCATACAGCTCTAATATCTCATAAGTATCTCATAATATAAACAAGTAATGGTATTTTGGGAAATCACCGTTCGGGCTCTGGCTGATTGTACACACTGCTTCATCTCGTTTTCTCTTAAAAGCTCTTACTCGTTTTAGAAAAATCATTTTTTTTTAGAAATTTTTTCTCAAATCCTCAGTTTGAGTCCAGACATACTCAAGAGTACATCTGAATCCCTCAAACCGAGGCTCTGTGTAACGCCTGGTTCTCGGTACGTATTTTTAATATTAGTTTTGCACGTAAAAGAGGCTCACGCCGTGAGCCATAGTGGTCACGTCGTGAGTAGGGGCCGTTGACTCTTAGACCCGCGTCCTCGAACCTCACGACGTGAGGTATTATTTCTCACGGCGTGATCTAGGCCTGATGCTCCCAAACCCTAAAAATTGGGTATAAAACAGAATAAGGAGGCTAGGGTCGCCCATCCTCAGCCTCTTTCACTCTCAAGTCACTAAAAACCCTAAATTTGATCCTTTTGAGCCCTTGAGCCATTGTTAGAGGTTTTGGTGTTAATGGTGTTTTGTTTTCTTTGAATAAGAAGAAGAAGAAGCTCTTGTAGTGACTCATTTTGGCAAGATAAGCTCATCTTTATGGACTAGCTAAACTTGTGAGCTCCAGTAAGGTATAAAGATCCTACCTTTTTCACTTAAGGTTGCTAGATCTAGGTTATGGCCACCTTCTTGCATGAGATCTTGGTTTACCAAGCATGAGGTTCATAAGGTTAGCAACTCTCTGAACCATTGAGTCATTTGTTGTATTCTGGAAATTCCCAATGCTCATTTTAAAGGATTAAGAGCTTAATGCTCACAGAACAGTTCTCACGACGTGAGGGGTATAGCCTCACGACGTGAGCACGACGATTACCCTAATCTGAGACCCTGGACGAGTGAACCGGGTTGACTTGCCGTGTCGACCCGAGTCGGGTCGACTCTCACGACGTGAGGCAAGGAAGCTCACGACGTGAGCACAGAAGGACAAGGAATATGGGGCCATTTCCTTGGACTGTGCCACTATGGACTATTGGATTATTCTTTGGGGCTAGTAATGGACTAAATCACTTGTTGGGCTTGAGGAAGGGTCTATTCAAGGAGTTGGGCCCAATTTAGAAAATTGGGCCATTAGTAGGCCTTTAGTGGGCCATTAGTGGGCTGGGAAGGACAAGATGGAATTGGGCCTTGGGTATGGTCCAAATTAGACCAATGGGTAAAATGGTCATTTTACCCTAAGAAGTATTATGGATTTTGACTAAGTGTTGTTATGATAATGATAGCCGGGGAATCATCGGAGCAGCTGTTAGGAATTTCTTTTCGTGTTATTCGACACTCAGCTTTACGAGGTGAGTTACCTTCTAGTAGCGGTGGGTCTACGGCCACAATGCCGGCCCACTAGTAGGATTTGTTTGATTAGATGATTGTCTTTGTGATAATTATCTAGGTTTGCTACTACTTGATATGTTTTATATGTTAGCATGATATGATGAAATGTGATAGTAGCGAATTGGGGAATAGTCCCCGTGAAATGGTCGTAAGGACCTGACGGTAGGTCGGGCACCCCAGAATTGCCTGACAGGGTAGGTCAAGCACCCCAGAACAGCTTGACATGGGTAGGTCAGGCACCCCAGAAATGCCTGGCACGGTAGGTCGGGCACCCTAGAATTGCCCGGCAGTATGTATGTTGTATGGTATGTGGTGTGATGGGGGAACTCACTAAGCTTCGTGCTTACAGTTTTCAGTTTTGTTTTAGGTACCTCTTCAGCGCAAAGGAAGGAGTCGTGTAACATCCGGATTTTCAGGTATGTTATTTTGGATTATTTATTTTGAGGATCATTGATCTACTCGACGAGTTGGTGCTATAACTCGTCGAGTAGAAGCGGGGTAGCCACGTGAGTTTAATGAACTACTCGACGAGTCCAAGAGTAGACTCGCCGAGTAGGCGCTGTAAGTGGAAACCCTAAATCTTCGGGCCTGAGCCCTATTTAAAGGCACTTATGGCCTTCATTTGCGGCTACCATCCCAGAGAGAGAACCCCCGTCGATCTTGAGTGTGTAGAGTGAGAGAGAGAAGGCCATTTGAGCTTTTGGTGTGATTTTGCAAGAAAGGTGAGGAGCTCCAGCAAGAAGGATCAAAGGAGATTGCTATTCTGAGTTAGCCAAGCAAGGAGTTCACCTTGAGGTACCAAATCGGACCCCTCTCCCTCTCTTTTGTATGGGTTTCATTATTTGGGGTTAGGGCTTGAATCATTCCTTTTTGGGGGTCTTGGATGCCTCAAACCCCCCTTCTTCGAGTTGTGTTAGAGATCTGGACCCTTTTGGGTCCAGGAAGTCCCAAGCATCCAGCTTTATGCATTTCCAATGGAGTTTTGAATCTATGTTGCCATTTTAGTAGTTATTTCACCAAAAGAAGCCTTGGGTGCGTTGCATGTGAGTCAAGATTCGACCTTTACGTGGTTATTGGTCGTGGGGAAGTCAGATCTATAGGTTAGAGAAGCAGATTTGACCTCAAAAGGTCATTTGAGTGTTGTCATGGGAGCAACTCGCCGAGTTCATAAGTGGACTCGACGAGTCGAGTCGGGGTTGCCCCGCGATTCGTTGCAGAGAAACCCGGCGAATGGAGGAGGGACTCGACGTGCCAAGTGAGGCTTAGAAGGATTCAGAGGACCCGCGTGGACTCGCCGAGTCGCCCGGATGCACTCGACGAGTCTTGTCAAAGTTTGACCGTTGACTAGAGTTGACTTCGTTGACTTTTAGGGTTGAGTCAATGTTTGGACTTGTGAGCCATTAGAGGGGTAGAATGGTCTTTTACCCTTCTTAGAGAACTTAGAGAGGGATTAGCCTAGTCTTTGAAAATCATATTAATTAGAGTAATTATTTATGTGATTAGGCGAAGGCTAGATCAGTATTTCCGAGTTCGAGGTTTACCGAGCTATCCGAGGTGAGTCTTCTCACTATACTTTACCTTGAGTGGTAAGTAGAGTATGTGACAGAGTATCTTGTATGCTATGTATGTGATGTGTTGCACTGCATTATTTTTATGTGATTTATGCTGTGTGTATTCCAGAGTTTACAAAGTTAGGACCGGAAGGTCCGCATAGTTAGGACCAGAGGGTCCACAGAGTTAGGGCCAGTGGGCCCACAGAGTTATAGCCTCGAGTGGCTAATATGTGTTATATGTGGTATTTTGGGGAACTCACTAAGCATTTATGCTTACAGTGTTTTGTGTTATGTGTTTCAGGTACCAGTGAGGATCGCGGGAAGGCGTCGGCATGATCAGTACATACTTGTGGAGTTTTTATGTATTCTGATCTTGGGATGAATTTTATGGATTTGATATGTGATACATGGAGATTGATAATATTTATGAATGAAATTATATTTTGAAAAGTGAAAAATTGTTTTGGAATTTACGATGTTACAAGTCGGCACGGTAGCAGCGCATCGCACACATATGACTTCCGTATTTTGAGATCCATGGGATTGTACTCTGACATTATTACTATTTTGATGATATAGTTTGAGACACGTGACTATGTTTTATGAAATGATATGAATCACTGACGTTTTTCCGTAAATTGTTTTACAAGTCACCTAATTAAAACAAAATTTTTGGTCTAGAAATGTGGGATGTTACACTCTGATACCAACTTGTAACACTCTAAACTTTCAAACAATTTTTTTTCATTTTTAAAACCTCATAAAACACAATCTCATTTTCTCAAAAACCCAAATGTATAAGTTGTTCAAAACACAATACAAAAAAGTGTTTGACAATATCCCAGAATCCTCAAAACATATTATCAAGCTGGTGTGTACAATCAAGCCAACGCCTTCCCGTGATTCTGAGAGGTACCTGAAACACATTTCACACAACACTGTAAGCACGAAGCTTAGTGTGTTCCCCAAAATACCACACACAAATAATTAGCCTCTCATGGCTATATCTCAATAAGGACCCTCCGGTCATGTGTCTCATTAAAGACCCTCCGGTCTCACAGCTCGGGTCGGACCCTCCAGTCTGGTATCTCAGTGAAGACCCTCCAGTCTCACAACCCGGTTTGAATCCTCCGGTCCTAACTCAATAAGGCATAGAATAATATACAACATAAATCACAAAGACAAAATGCATGATATCAAATAACTCAGAATAAGCACATAAGACCCTCCGGTCAGTAACTCAAATAAGACCCTACAGTCTATAACTCAAATAAGACCCTCCGGTCACACAGTATTACCACTCAGGTAAGTATAGTGAGAAGACTCACCTCGTATGTAAGCAAGTAGGTCTCGTACTCAACGACTAGTCTAGACTCCGCCTACATATCATAATCATCTCTAATTAACACTTTATAACAACAACTCTAAAGATGTTAAGCTAACCCCTTTTCGAACTCTCGAAAAGGGTGAAAGACTATTTTACCCCTCCATGGTCTCCATAATCCATAACTTGACCAAACCCTAAAAGTCAACGAAAGTCAACACTCGAGTCAACAGTCCATGTTGACCCAACTCAACGAGTGCATCTATGCGACTCATCGAGTTCCTTCGTTTCTTCTGAAAAATCGGGAAAATCCATCTCAACTCGCCGAGTTCGCAACGCGTCCAAACTATCAGGGGAAAACCCTAACCAACTTGTCGAGTTGGCTCACCAACTCGTCGAGTCCCTTCAGTCCATTTTCTCATTCAGACGTTTTTAAGTAGAACTAAGGCTCCATACTCTAGATCTAGCCTTCTATGGCTGAAATACCACGTAAAGCTGCAAGCTTTACGTTCATACATGACATATAGGGCTACGTTTGCCAACCCAAAGCTCAATAGAGGGTTTAAGGCATGAAAGTTGGCCAAAGCTTGATAAAGCTTGAATCTTTTAGCCAAAGGGACCTCATACTGTCCAGATCTGAAGTCTCATCTTGAAGGCATGCTGAAACAACTAAAGGACTCAAAGAGGAGATGGAAATGGCCATAAACTCCCTAGTGAAGAGATCTAACAAACAAATGGTCAAGGTGATAGCTTTTTACCTCCAAATGGCAGCTAACACTAAAAGAATATTGGATCCAAGGGCTCCTTCTCGTTCCAAGCCTTTTGCTCCTCAAACTCCTTCCAAGAATGCACTAAAACACACACTTTTAGCCTCTCTCTCTCACAGATGATAATAACTCGATTACGGTTTCTCTCATCCTGTTAAGGTGGTGAGGGAGGCGGAGTAAAGGACTTAAGGTTCTTTAAATAGGGTGCAAACCCTGAAAATTAGGGTTTCCACACTCAGCTCCTACTCGTCGATTCGGGTCCCCCCCCCCCCCAACTCGTCAAGTAGACGCTAAAAATCACGCGGCCATCTTAATCTCTACTCTGCGAGTTGGGGCCTCCAACTCGTCGATTTGCCCTGACAAAATGAATACAATTTAATTAAATATTATACCTGGGAGTCAGGATGTTACTGTAACACCCATAAAAATCAGGTCAAATTTAAACTTTTTAAAACATTTAGAAACCAACAGTTATTACCAATTTGTTTTTAAAACAGTTCTATAGCAGAGTATCCCAGAAACATAGTCATAAAAAGTGAGGAGTTGTATGATCACGCATTTGCCTTGCCACGATCCCCTGATGTACCTGAAACAATAAACTGAAACTGTAACCTCGAAAGCTTAGTGAGTTCCCCCAAAATACCCATACACACAACAATACACATATAATCACAAACAGCACACTATGAGTCCAGTCAACCATCGGGTTGGAATACCCCAGGCCTCAACCATCCAGTTGGAATGTCAACATACTATGGGTCCAATCATCCTCAGGATGGAATACCCCAAGCCCACAACCAACAGGTTGGAATGCCCACATACTACAAGTCCAATCATCCTCGAGATGGAATACTCACGGCCCACAACCATCGGGTTGGAATACCCACATACTGCGAGTCCAATCATCCTCGGGATGGAATACTCACGGCCCACAACCAACAGGTTGGAATGCCCAGGTCTATTGGCTTTTGCACAAAGCAGATAAGCCTCAACCACCAATCAAACATGTGCACATATAACAAATAATCACGTAACAGTCTATAGACAGATAAACCGATCTAACTGATCATAGTAGCATAATGACATCCTATCTACCAGGATACTGATCTAACAGATCATAATAGCATATACCATCCTATCTACCAGGACACCGATCTAACAGATCATAATAGCATATACCATCCTATCTACCAGGACACCGATCTAACAGATCATATGAGCATAACATATCAGGATAACAATCCAAAAGAGGTTGGCCTTGGTGTCACACCCCAAAACCGGAACGGCGGAATCGTTCAGGGGTGGAGGACGTCATGTTTAGTATCACGAGATATGTATATGGTAAGCAAGTAATGAACAACCATTTCATTTCGAAAGAAAGTGTTTACAATGTGTGTGTTCACAAAACATAGAATTCATACACAAATAACAAAACAAGACTTGAAGCTATAATGCTCCATCTTCTGAATCCCCAGCACGAGCACCTGTCTAATAGTCTCATGAGAATACAAGTTATTTGAAAGAGTTGATCAGCAATTAAGCTGGTGAGTTCATAAGAGTTTAGTGATGTAAGTAAGTTGTAAAGTGTTGTTGAAAATGTAGATGTAAAATGGTGTTGAAAATGTAGTTGTAACATGTAATTGTAAAATGTTGTAAGTTGTAAGTTCTGTTTTGAAAAGTTCGTCTGTTCCTCTAGAAAATCCTATATTTCCTACTTTGATGGAAGTTTAAGTAAAATGACACTACAACCCTTTCTATGGGTACTAAGCGGATACGAGCTATATAAGACTCAGAGTAAACAAACAATCGATTGTGCGCATCTGCCCCAAGCTCACAACCAAACGAGGAACAGAAATTAAGGCGGATTGCACACATCCCATTGGTTGTTAGATCATCGTCGTATATAACCCTAGTGTAAACACTTGTTACTCATGGAGTTAATTGTAATGGTTCCTTTATATCTAATGAAAAGTTCTTTAAGAAAACCCATATTTCTTATAATAAAATGGTGACCACAGTGACTACTTTTATAATAGCTTAGTTTATACTGCTATATATAATCTAATATCGGATACAAAGTTAATTGAGTGAATCTGCCCTAAGGCCACAACCAAACGAGGAACAGGGAGTAAGGCGGAAATCACACATCCAACTACCTATTGGGTATTAGTTTTATATATAAACATGGTGTATAAACTAAGGTATTATGGAGTTACTCACCTAAGGTCCTTTAAATTGTATTGGTTTAATAAAATGGATTAAACCCTTTACTGGGAAGTTTCTAGTTTTTTATACCAAAAGTACTGATTTTGGAAAGTATGTTTTGTACTAGAAAAACTGTGCTTTGACTCTGTGTCCTATAATCTGACCCATACCTGGTACCCTTATGATGACTTAATGTATACTAAGCATACATATATATAGAATCTGGTAGAAAATAGATTGGGTGAATTCGTTCCAAGCCCACAACCAAACAAGGAACAGGAAATGAAGCGGAGAGCACACATCCTATTACCTGTCGGACCCTATTGGTATATATATATCCTGTGATGTATACATTAAGGAATCATAAGACTAGCATTATGGTCCTTTCTTTTAAACGTAGCCTTCTACCAAGGCATCTTCTGTTATGTGCTAGACTCGACTGTTCTGTTTGTCGATTGTAAAAATGTATATTTTCCCTAGTTTATAACTATCTTGTCTCGAAAATAGTTTGAGTTTGACTTTCAAGTGGTACTGTCACTTTATGAAAGTAATGGGAAATGTAAGTACACAGTTGTCGTTTATAATGACATGCGGATGTACTAATAACCTAAAAACATATTTGTTTTATTACGGTTATAATGTGAAGGCTAGAACCCCTACTAAACGCTCTCCCTGTCAAGAGATTAAGGGAACCAAACGCGACCTCTGCAAATTCTTGCAAGCCGTGTAATTCACATTAAAGTATATGATCATGTATACCCAATATAACTATCACCTTTTGTTTAAAACAATGAGTTAGTGATTCATTGGTATAATTAGATCCTGTATGTGTTCTCATGCTATAGCAACCTAACTTGTTTGTTTTGTACTGTATATTGTACGTTCTGTTTGTTTCTCGTAATTGTGTGTTCTCTCTGTATGGTATTGTTTGATTCTCTTCACTATATGTTATGTATGGTATTGTTTGTTTCTCTTCACTATGTGTTTGACTCATGTATGAACTGACTCTTTGTGTGCTTCATTGTAGTAGAAGTAATGAATAGCATTCTCCTAAACTATACATATTATAGTTTACTAATGTTCTACTTGGATTGTTATTGAAAAGACTCATTTATCTACTAAGTTATGATTGTACTTTAAAAACGGAGTTTTGTATAACTATAAAGTAACATAACTTTAAAAGAGTTTTTGAAAAGTTTTGACAACTTATAAATGACATAAGTAACATTTTGAAAGATGTTTAATAACAAACATTTACACAATTATCATTGTGTTCAACTTGTATTCCCCCCTTAAAACAGTTAAAAACAGTTAAAAGATTCATTACGGGGTATGAACTCACCTGATGTGGGTGATTCAAACGGGTATGCGTGTAAGGATGAGAAGTTCCACGAATGAAGTCCCGAGACACATTAAGTCCTAAATGACATATAAGGACACATATTGACGTGAATATAGTGTTTATAAACAACTATATGAAAGGAAACACCTTCCGGGACTACGAAACACCTTGACCAAGTGTTGGAATCACATGTGATTCAACAAAGGAAGGTAGAATGACACTCACATGAGTTTACGGTCATGGGTTTACGGCCCAAGGGAGTTTACGGCCATAAACTCATGGTCAAACATGGCTAAGTGCAAATTTGAAGGCTAGGGATGCTTTAAGGACTTTTGCTCTATACTTGCATGAGAAAGGCCAACCCCTTGAAGGCTTTTGATGAGTTTACGGCCCAAAGGAGTTTACGGCCGTAAACTCATAATCATCTATGTGTTTGAGTGAATTTTAAGGTCCTTCAATCATCAAGGAAGAGTTCTGGGTCACTTGCCTTGCATCTTATAGGATTTATGGCCCATGCATGCTTCAACATTGAGTTTACGGTCCTGGAAGATCTTGGACCGTAAACTCATGATCTTCATGGGAAAAGGCATGTTTCAAGTCTCTAAGCATGGATACTAACTAGATATGAAGTATAGGGAAGTGTACTTACGATCTAGAAGCTTGAAATGGTTGATATTGGCCAAGAACACTAGTGTGTGTTCTTGGTGTTCTTGGTGAAACTTGAAGATCTAAGAAAATAGTGATTTCTATGGATGAAATCATGGAAGGATACTAGATTAAGAGATGTATCATCAAATCAAGGAAGAATACTTACCACTTATGAAGATCTAGGATGAAAATCTTGATGATACTTGAGAGGATTTGAAGAAATCGGCCAAGGAATGAGAGAAATGACTAGAAATGACCAAATGCCTTATATATGCACTTGAGTTTACGGCCACATGAGTTTATGACCATAAACTCATGGTCTTGTGGCCGTGAACTTATTTAGATGAGGTTTAGGTTTGCTTTGCTACACTGTGGTTCTAGCAGGTACTTTCTGACACTTAATCCTTAAGTGTATTAGGCTCAAAACTCATTAGAATGACCTTTAACCGGGCTAGAACTCAGTACTAATGAGTTTGACACTCATTTAAGTTGATTGACTGGGCTTTAAAATCAAAAAAAATTTCCGGGTTGTCACATCATCCCCCCGTGAGATGGAATTTCGTCCCGAAATTGGCTTTCTTAGCATTACTACTGGGGTTGCGCTCCTCTAATTAGCAGAATACCCACTCGTAGACTTGGCAACTTTGCCCTTCTGTTCATGATAGGATTCGTACTTGGTCCATCTATCATTACCTCGTGTATACAAGTCGTGTATAATTAGGGTTAGTAAGACGGTCGGATGTGCGACTCTGCCCCAGGTCCACAACCAAAGAAGGAACAGGAGATAGGGCAGAAACACACGTACTAAATCTGCGTAATCATAATCATATACCACCCTCGCGTATACACTGAATAGTGATAGGTGGGCGGTATTCGTCCATCGCCTCTGTGCTCGAACTTGGTCTGCTGGACGAGTGGTATTTCATGACGGTCTGCGGATATTTGACGATAAGGCTTAGGAGGACAAAGTACTCTTCGCACGAGTACTTCGGGGTTTTTAGAATACGAAAGATAAAATCGAGGTTTAGGTCGGACTTTCGATACGAATGATGAAAGTTTCGAGAACTTGTCGATCGAGGCGATAGAAACATATGAACTCAGTATGGTGAGGACCACGCCAACTCATGATGAATGAAAGCAACAGACTCTTTACTGAACGAAGTTTTGGTCAAATGAAAGAAACGTCTGATATACGACGATGTATCCCTTGTATGATCGATATTGTACTCCTAGTATGCTCGAAAATGTACTCTTTGTAAATGTTCCCGTGTTTCCTGTTTTCTCTTGAAGTTAACACTCCTACGTATCGTATCGCTATGTGCACATACATACAAACGAAAGTGCTCTAATAACTGGTGGGGATACTTTATATCATGATCCTCCTTGGTACCACTACCATCGCCTGTCATATACAAGTTATGCATATTCAAGATGAACCAGGCAGTCGACTGAGTAACTCTGCCTCAAATCCTCAACCAATTAAGGAATGGGGACCTAAGCGGAGTCACTCACTCTAAGTCTGCAACATCTTAGTTGTGCACAACCCTGATGTATATGGTAAGCCATAATAGCTTCTCTAAACGGATCTTTTAGTTCTCTTGAATACTGTGACCTATTTCAACTTGTGAGTTATTATAATTACTTTTAGGTGTGATCCCCAAATTTTAATCTTATATGAATATAAATTAATTTTAAAAGTAATTACTATTTCGAAAATGTACCGCTACTCGTCGACGACTCCGGGGTAGATTCTCATGCGGTGATCATCAGAATGCGTCCATCCGCACCTGAGTTCCTTACTATCGGGCAGTCCCTCTGAAAATGTCCAGCCTCACCACAGCCATAGCAGGCTTGGTTTTCGTCAGCTCCAGGGACTTGGGAGATCGGTTGAGCCGGTGCCCTGCAGAAACGGACTGTGTGTCCCTTTCTGTGGTAGTTCAGACACTGCATTTCCCGGCATACTCTGGTGTGGTGAAAGTTGCACTTTCCACACTTCGAAAGGTTTCCAGCATATCGACTGGCTGGTGCTGAAGCAGTAGGCGTCGTAGCGGCGTACATAGTACTCGCTCGTTGCTCTTGTGGGGTGTCTTGTGTTGTTTGCTTCTTCTTCCTCTTGTTCCCCGACTTCTGATTATTGTCCTCTTCCCTTGATGGCTCGGGAATAGTGACTTTTTCACCATGGCGGACTCCATGTTCGATGAGTCGCTGAGCCAGGCGTTTAGCACTTTCAAACGTGGCTGGGTTAGAAGACAACACATTTCCTTGGGTCGGAGCAGTCAGACCCCAAATGTATCTTTCTATCTTCTTGCTCTCCGGGGTACCCATCCCGGGGCATAGAGCTACTAGCTCGCTGAACCGGTCAGTGTAGGTCACTATGTCTGAGCCAACCATAGTGAGATCCCATAGCTCTCGTTCCAGCTTTTGAATTTCGCCTAACGGGCAGTATTCCTCCCGTATTAACTCTTTTAGGTTTTCCCAACCTATTGAGTTAGCCACTGATAGGGTCAGTGACTTAACATGGCTGTTCCACCATGTTAGGGCCATGCCAGAGAAGGTGCAGGCAGCAAACTTCACTTTGCTTCCTTTTGGGCATAAACAGATTTCGAAGATCGACTCTGTTTTCTCGAACCATTGCATGAGGGCAATGACTCCTTCGGTCCCATTAAAGGACAATGGATGGCAATTGGTGAAGTCCTTGTAGGAGAACTCTCTCAAGCGCATGAGGACCTCACCTCGAGTAGAATCAGTAGGCGTTCCACCTCCGCTGGTACTGATGGAGTGATATTGAGCCATGGCTGTTGCCACAGCCACGGCCACTGTAGCGTTTATAGCTGCCATATCGATTTGTGAAGGAGGTGGTATTGGAGTTATCGGAGTAGTGCGTCTACTAGATCTGCGAGGAGGCATCTTTGCTAAAAGAATACAAAGATGAGACGAAATAAGTCTAAAGCAATGGACACAAGCCGAAAGCTGAAAAGACAAGGTTATCCTAGTTCTGGATGTATCGGGTCCTGACTTCCACAGGGTTCTAGAAACAATTCATAAAATAGTCTATACCTAATAAACTCTATGAATTTGAAATAACTATCCTCGAATGAATATATGTTTCCTGAATAGCTGTTACCAGCTGCATGTAAGAAAATAATATTAACATATAATGTGAGCAGTGTTACTACTCGCTCATTAAATTAACCAGATTATTATTTATTAGTGTGACGTGTAAGACGTTTTGGTTACTTCGGCTGATCCCTCTTTGAAAACTTCTCATGAATTTGTTCTTGTTCCTCCTGGACTCTTATGTTGTCTACTATGAGGATGTGGTTACATCTATCTGGGCTTGTCGTGCGAGAATGAAAGTGACTAAAGAATCTATGAGCTTTTAGGTAACTTTTATAGGGTGATCCTTATGGAGTCCTCCTATAATTGTACAAGGTACACAAGTTTGTATATAATTAAAGATTAAATAGACCTTCGAATAAGTGATCCTACTCCAAAACTACACCCTTAAGAGGAATGGATAGCGAAGCGTAGACCACAGATTCTAAGTCTATAAGATCTATATTATATATAAAACTTTAGGAATATGTCTTGCAAGATTATAGACTTATCCGTAAGGGTCTTTTAGGTTATCACATAAGTTATTTATATGGACTAAAATACTCCTATAGTATTTTAACGTAATGTACTTGGTATGTTCTAAACTCGTTATCGCGCTATCGAATCATAGAATACTCCTATAGTATTCTAACTCTAAGTGTACTTGTTCTGGTGCTCTCTTGACTGGTGTTCAGGTAAGTTTTAACACTGTTGCAACACCACATCATTCCCAAACACATGTCGGTCACATCTCGAATGAATATAGTTGATCATGCTATATTGATCCTAGCTATGATTACATAACTGTTCAGGTTGACGACAGTGCCCAACCTTTAAATACTTTAGTTATGTTCTCCTCGTGACACTAGTTCTATTATGTACATGTATAAGCAAGTAGGTATATTTTTATAACCTATTGTTATATTCTAAAAATATATCATTATCCAGAGCACTTAAGCCCCATTGCATTTATAGTTGTATATCTTTTATCTGTTGATATACTTAGTTCACTATAAACAATGCTCTGATACCAATCTGTCACACCCCAAAACCGGAACGGCGGAATCGTTCAGGGGTGGAGGACGTCATGTTTAGTATCACGAGATATGTATATGGTAAGCAAGTAATGAACAACCATTTCATTTCGAAAGAAAGTGTTTACAATGTGTGTGTTCACAAAACATAGAATTCATACACAAATAACAAAACAAGACTTGAAGCTATAATGCTCCATCTTTTGAATCCCCGGCACGAACACCTATCTAATAGTCTCCTGAGAATACAAGTTATTTGAAAGAGTTGATCAGCAATTAAGCTGGTGAGTTCATAAGAGTTTAGTGATGTAAGTAAGTTGTAAAGTGTTGTTGAAAATGTAGATGTAAAATGGTGTTGAAAATGTAGTTGTAAAATTGTAAGTTGTAAGTTCTGTTTTGAAAAGTTCGTCTGTTCCTCTAGAAAATCCTATATTTCCTACTTTGATGGAAGTTTAAGTAAAATGACACTACAACCCTTTCTATGGGTACTAAGCGGATACGAGCTATATAAGACTCAGAGTAAACAAACAATCGATTGTGCGCATCTGCCCCAAGCTCACAACCAAACGAGGAACAGAAATTAAGGCGGATTGCACACATCCCATTGGTTGTTAGATCATCGTCGTATATAACCCTAGTGTAAACACTTGTTACTCATGGAGTTAATTGTAATGGTTCCTTTATATCTAATGAAAAGTTCTTTAAGAAAACCCATATTTCTTATAATAAAATGGTGACCACAGTGACTACTTTTATAATAGCTTAGTTTATACTGCTATATATAATCTAATATCGGATACAAAGTTAATTGAGTGAATCTGCCCTAAGGCCACAACCAAACGAGGAACAGGGAGTAAGGCGGAAATCACACATCCAACTACCTATTGGGTATTAGTTTTATATATAAACATGGTGTATAAACTAAGGTATTATGGAGTTACTCACCTAAGGTCCTTTAAATTGTATTGGTTTAATAAAATGGATTAAACCCTTTACTGGGAAGTTTCTAGTTTTTTATACCAAAAGTACTGATTTTGGAAAGTATGTTTTGTACTAGAAAAACTGTGCTTTGACTCTGTGTCCTATAATCTGACCCATACCTGGTACCCTTATGATGACTTAATGTATACTAAGCATACATATATATAGAATCGGGTAGAAAATAGATTTGATGAATTCGTTCCAAGCCCACAACCAAACAAGGAACAGGAAATGAAGCGAAGAGCACACATCCTATTACCTGTCGGACCCTATTGGTATATATATATCCTGTGATGTATACATTAAGGAATCATAAGACTAGCATTATGGTCCTTTCTTTTAAACGTAGCCTTCTACCAAGGCATCTTCTGTTATGTGCTAGACTCGACTGTTCTGTTTGTCGATTGTAAAAATGTATATTTTCCCTAGTTTATAACTATCTTGTCTCGAAAATAGTTTGAGTTTGACTTTCAAGTGGTACTGTCACTTTATGAAAGTAATGGGAAATGTAAGTACACAGTTGTCGTTTATAATGACATGCGGATGTACTAATAACCTAAAAACATATTTGTTTTATTACGGTTATATAGTGAAGGCTAGAACCCCTACTAAACGCTCTCCCTGTCAAGAGATTAAGGGAACCAAACGCGACCTCTGCAAATTCTTGCAAGCCGTGTAATTCACATTAAAGTATATGATCATGTATACCCAATATAACTATCACCTTTTGTTTAAAACAATGAGTTAGTGATTCATTGGTATAATTAGATCCTGTATGTGTTCTCATGCTATAGCAACCTAACTTGTTTGTTTTGTACTGTATATTGTACGTTCTGTTTGTTTCTCGTAATTGTGTGTTCTCTCTGTATGGTATTGTTTGATTCTCTTCACTATATGTTATGTATGGTATTGTTTGTTTCTCTTCACTATGTGTTTGACTCATGTATGAACTGACTCTTTGTGTGCTTCATTGTAGTAGAAGTAATGAATAGCATTCTCCTAAACTATACCTATTATAGTTTACTAATGTTCTACTTGGATTGTTATTGAAAAGACTCATTTATCTACTAAGTTATGATTGTACTTTAAAAACGGAGTTTTGTATAACTATAAAGTAACATAACTTTAAAAGAGTTTTTGAAAAGTTTTGACAACTTATAAATGACATAAGTAACATTTTGAAAGATGTTTAATAACAAACATTTACACAATTATCATTGTGTTCAACTTGTATTCCCCCCTTAAAACAGTTAAAAACAGTTAAAAGATTCATTACGGGGTATGAACTCACCTGATGTGGGTGATTCAAACGGGTATGCGTGTAAGGATGAGAAGTTCCACGAATGAAGTCCCGAGACACATTAAGTCCTAAATGACATATAAGGACACATATTGACATGAATATAGTGTTTATAAACAACTATATGAAAGGAAACACCTTCCGGGACTAGGAAACACCTTGACCAAGTGTTGGAATCACATGTGATTCAACAAAGGAAGGTAGAATGACACTCACATGAGTTTACGGTCATGGGTTTACGGCCCAAGGGATTTTACGGCCATAAATTCATGGTCAAACATGGCTAAGTGCAAATTTGAAGGCTAGGGATGCTTTAAGGACTTTTGCTCTATACTTGCATGAGAAAGGCCAACCCCTTGAAGGCTTTTGATGAGTTTACGGCCCAAAGGAGTTTACGGCAGTAAACTCATAATCATCTTTGTGTTTGAGTGAAGTTTAAGGTCCTTCAATCATCAAGGAAGAGTTCTGGGTCACTTGCCTTGCATCTTATAGGGTTTATGTCCCATGCATGCTTCAACATTGAGTTTACGGTCCTGGAAGATCTTGGACCGTAAACTCATGATCTTCATGGGAAAAGGCATGTTTCAAGTCTCTAAGCATGGATACTAACTAGATATGAAGTATAGGGAAGTGTACTTACGATCTAGAAGCTTGAAATGGTTGATATTGGCCAAGAACACTAGTGTGTGTTCTTGGTGTTCTTGGTGAAACTTGAAGATCTAAGAAAATAGTGATTTCTATGGATGAAATCATGGAAGGATACTAGATTAAGAGATGTATCATCAAATCAAGGAAGAATACTTACCACTTATGAAGATATAGGATGAAAATCTTGATGATACTTGAGAGGATTTGAAGAAATCGGCCAAGGAATGAGTGAAATGACTAGAAATAACCAAATGCCTTATATATGCACTTGAGTTTACGGCCACATGAGTTTACGGCTGTAAACTCAAAGTCTTGTGGCTGTGAACTCATTTAGATGAGGTTTAGGTTTGCTTTGCTACACTGTGGTTCTAGCAGGTACTTTCTGACACTTAATCCTTAAGTGTATTAGGCTCAAAACTCATTAGAATGACCTTTAACCGGGCTAGAACTCAGTACTAATGAGTTTGACACTCATTTGAGTTGCTTGACTGGGCTTTAAAATCAAAAAAAATTCCCGGGTTGTCACACTTGGTGCCTTAGACCCTTGAGTATAGTGAGGATAACTCACCTGGCACTGCTGAAGTCCCGCAGATAAAACTCCAGCTGTTGGTTGACAGATTCCCGAACTGTCAACATCAAACAATACCGAATTAATAATTGGGTTCCAAGCCCAAGGTCCAACTCACACTCCAAAGACCCAAAAGTCAAGTAATGGGCCAAAGCCCAACATATGGCCCAATTTTCCAAATTGGGCCCAGACCTCTGGCCCAATTTTCCAAATTGGGCCCAAGACTCTCACACGGGCCTTATCCTATAATCCATACAATTATTTAGTCCATTTACTTATTCTTGGAAAGCCCATTAATAGTCCAATCACCAAAGCCCAAAAGAAAGGCCCAACTCAAGGCCCAAGTGAAATTAGGGTTTCCACATGAAATGACGATTAGGGTTAAGTGTTTCTTACTTAACCCATTAAGGACTTAATCCATTAAGACCAATATTGCCTTAGGTTAATTTGCCAATGATTATTAATTATAATTTTATTTTATTAAATAATTCCCGATCAATTCTCAAAATTAGGGTTTTATGCCATTAGGGTTTTCCAACCCAATACTAGTCCATTGGTCAATTGGTTGGGCTTTTAGGTCACTTAGGGCTTCATTGGGCTCATTAGGGTTTCATTGGGCCCATTAGTGTTTCATTAGGCCCATCTTGTCTAAGCATCCCAAACGACTCAACACGCAAACTAAGCACACCGCCGCCCAACGCGGCGACTGGTGGCGGCAGGAGGCGGCAGCCACCACCTCACGGTGGTGGTTATGGATTTTTCAATTATTATTCTTATACCGATTACAATCTACAGCCCAATCCGAATAACAAACTCACACACTAATCTAATAAAAAACACACACACAGCCACGTTGTGGCGGCAGGTGGTGGTAGATGGTGGCAGCCACCATGGCTGGCGGCAATGGTGGGTTTCTCCTCCGTTTTCCGGCCATCAAACAACACCTACAACACACACACACACACGAAATTCTAATTTATACAAAGGATTCCAGCCACCCACCTAGCGGCGGTGGCGGCACGGGAAAGCAGGCAGCAACGCTAGCGGCAATAACATTGCTAACAGCGACGGCCACCATGGTGGTTCTTCTTGACTACACATGACGTTCGTCTACAACATCTTCTTCAGACACTCAGAGTGGTGGCGGTGACTCAAGGAGGCGGGCAGCAGCGGCGTTATTTGCGACAGCCACCATGGCCGGCAGCCATGGTGGTTTCCTCGGGTTTTTTTGGCCGAACGAACATGTATACTCGCCAAGACAGCCTCCTTAGGGTGGCGGATGATGATCGGAGAAGTGGAGGAAGAACCAAACGACGGCGGCGGCAGCGGTTGAGAAAACAACGACATCCGCCATGATGTCGAACTTCGATCCCATCATCAGAGTTGTGATGGCAGTCGATCGTTGGCTCACTGGAGTGTTACGGAGGCGACGCCAGAGGTGGGTGAGGGAGGCATAAGGTGGCGGCTACTCATCCGCTTAGGTTTAGGGTTACCAGGTGCGACGGGAGGAATAGCACGGGTTATATACCCGGTTCTCAAACAAAATTCCATAACAACATAAATAGTCCCTCCTTACCCCATTTCTTTCAACATAAATCCTTAATTTACCATTTAAACCCCTCCTTCTGAAAATCCTTACAAATCAAGTCCCGAAATTACCAATTAGCCCCGTAAACCTTCAAATCCTTTCAATTTAAGTCCATTAATTAACAAACACACCATGACTTCTAAAATCCATTTCAAATTAAATCCAGAACTTCCACTTTAACCCCCGGAGATTCAAATCTCGACATTTAGCTTCCCAAAACCAACACCCCACTAATTATTATTTGATTTTGGACTATAATGATATATAATAATAATAAAACTTGCTTCTCGGGGTTCCGGGTTTATTATTTAATTATTATATTTTAAATGGGATGTTACAACTCTCCCCCACTTAAATTTGATTTCGTCCTCGAAATCGTTTCTTATCATCCCTTACACGCCACACAACTTGAACTGCATGGCCACAACTACAAGCATACCCCAGCCTTTCCAAGACACCCGTAACCAACCCTTACAGGGTTCTGAAGCCTGAAGATAAACGAATTCCTTTCAATATGATCATATTTACTCAATTCGAAATCTGAAGTCTCGAGATGGTCTGGCTCCCTGACAGACCGTCCACACTGAATCATTATTGTTGAGCCCAGTCCGCTTGTCTCTTATCTAACTATTCAACTTGTGATATCTGGGGGGGGGGGGGGCGGGGGTTCCAACATCTAGATACTTCTCATATACCTGAAGTGTAACGACGTAAATTTTCAAAATAATTTTTCATTTTCCAAACAACAGATTATCATTTAAACATTCTCAAATCTCATGTTCAACAATTGTCATCAAATAAAACATATCCCAAGATCACAAATAAAATCCTCGGTCTGTGTGTACGGATCATGTCGGCGCCTTCCCGTGATCGTCACTAGTACCTGAAACACATAACACATAACACTGTAAGCATAAATGCTTAGTGAGTTCCCCAAAATACCACATACAACACATATTAGCCACTCGAGGCTATAACTCTGTATGACCCTCTGGTCAAAGTGTCTCAGTGGGACCCTCCAGTCCCATAACTCTGTGGACCTTCCGGTCCTAACTCTATAAACTCTGAATCATACATAGCACATAATCACATAGATATCACATCATATAATAGCAACAACATACTCTGTCACATACTCTAATTACCACTCTAGGTAAAGTATATTGAGAAGACTCACCTCAGGTAGCTCGGTAAATCTCGAACTCGGAAATACTGATCTAGCCTCCGCCTAATCACATAAAATAATTACTCTAATCAATACGACTCTCAAAGGCTAGGCTATTCCCTCTCTAAGTTCTCTCAGGAGGGTAAAAGACCATTTTACCCCTCCAATGGCTCAAAAGTCCAAACATTGACTGGACCCTAAAAGTCAACGAAAGTTAACGGTCAACTTTGACCAGACTCGTCGAGTTCACATAGGTGACTCGGCGAGTCCAAGCGTGTCCTCTGGGTCTATCTAAACCTCACTCGACTCGCCGAGCGAACCTTCCACCCGACGAGTCACCACTGGTCGTGACTCGCGGGTCAACCCGACTCGACTCGTCGAGTCCCCCTATGGACTTGGCGAGTTCCTTCCATGGCAACACTCAAACGACCTTCTGAGGTCAGATCTGCTTCACCAACTAGTAGATCTGACCTTCTAGCACTCAAAAGTCACGTAAAGGTTCGAACTTTAGGCCCATGCATCACACTATCATCTCTATATGCCAAAATAACCCTTAATATAATAACCTAGGCCCCAAAACTCATAAAGGATTGCATAAAGCTGAAGAATAGGGACTCTCTGGACCTCTCAAGGTCCAGATCTGATAATATTGTCACAAGGGGACGTCACACATACTAGATCTCTTACCAAAGTGAAGAGATGAAACCCTAGATTCATGAAATCTATTACTCAAATGAAGATAGACATGAATCCTTACCTCCCACAGCAGCTCTGAACGAAATGATGGAAGATTTGAGTCCCACGAGTCAGCCTAGCTCGAAATCCTTCCTTCTCTTTGCTAAAACACACCAAAGAATGATGAATTAGCCCTCCTCTTGCACTACAAGCTTTCTCTCTGCTCTCTAGGGTTTCTCAGGGGTGCAGTGGCCGCAAATGAAGGCCATAAAGGCCTTTAAATAGGGCACAGACCCCAAGACTTAGGGTTTCTGCCGCCAGCACAGACTCGTCGAGTCACCTAGCCGACTCGTCGAGTTCATTCATTAATTCAATCAGCGAATCGCGATCCTACTCGACGAGTCTAGGCGCCAACTCGTCGAGTCCCTCTCTATAACTCAAAATAAAAGGTTAAAATAAAATACCTGGGAATCCGGATGTTACATGAAGACCCAATTTGTCAATACCACCCTAAAAATGGAAACTGTCTGAACACTGATCTGCCTGAAGCAGTATGTTGCCACATGGCCGCTTTACAAAATCTACCGAAACCTCCCTGGTCTCAATTCGTTCACCAATCATCTGAAATATTGGGTTCCGGCCCGGTCGCAGAGCTAAAGGGCTCCCACATAGTTTCCTCACACGACTTCCGAACGAAATCCTTACCTGGAACTAGTTGCCACTAGTTATCATGCCACTGTGACTTTAACATCCTCCTGATCCAACCGATCGGATCCATGCGTTGAATCCCTTCGTTACCAAATCCACGGCTAAAAGCGATTGCTACATGACCAATGGTAGCCTTACATCATAAGAAAACTTAATCAATCCATTGCTTCCTTGATCTCATAACTGTAGTGACATTCCTACAGTCTTATCACTGGCTTAACCAGGTCTAATCCCTCTAGGGGAAACCCATAAACCAATCTGTGGATTTCCATATCCTCACTGCTACACCCGAACTGGTGGGTACTACTGTCCCTTCCGCGTCCTAACAACGCGCTCATGCTATCTACCAGCCTAGTGAATGTTGCGGCTACACCCACAGACTTACATCACTTTAGCACTATCTACTAACCTTGTGAATGCTATGGCTACACCCGCAGACTTACAACACTTCTCACACTATCTACCAACCTGGTGAATGCTACGGCTACACCCCCAGACTTACAACACTTCCCATACTAACTGATCGCTAGTGAGTGCTACGGCTACCCCCGCAGTCTTACAACACTTCCCATACTAACTGATCGCTAGTGAATGCTACGGATACCCCCGCAGTCTTACAACACTTCCCATACTAACTGATCGCTAGTGAATGCTACGGCTACCCCCGCAGTCTTACAACACTTTCCATACCGGTCGAAAACGCACTCGACCTAACACACAACTGAACTCAATTCATGGCTAGAATCCCAACCTGATTTCCCAAAGTTCTGCTATCAAGCACCGAGAAGACGCGATTCACATGCTGGGGAGTTTTACCGAACTCCCAACTCACACAACAATCAAACCAAGCAGCCACTAGGGTTGTCTTCCTTCCTGAAAACGATGCGAAACCTATCCCAGTTTCAAAACCGATACTGCTTCAGCATTCCGGGACGATTCTCCCCCACTTAGATTCAACTAAGTCTTCACAATACATGAAAATTTGAGAATTCCCAATCCTTCTCACTTTCCAACGATCGATCTGATTGTGACAACCATCAAATTTCGGTCAAGTCAAAGTCAAACAAAGTCAACTAGTCAAACCGGTCAACTCCATTAACCCTTGTCTGATAGGGTTTACGTTATGTAATCACTGTATAATTCGCTATTTTAATGAGAAAACATCATTTGGAAAGTTCATGTGTTTGATTTTCCTTAGCCTTAACAGTGCTAAACAATGAACCAAAGCGATAAAACACTATTGCACAATCATCGGGATTGTGTAGGACACTAAATCATGGCTTAACGGGGTCTATGGACCTTGCGTTGCGAAGCCGGACACTCAAAAAGATCACAAACGAAACCTCTCGCAATCTCATTCAAACCCTACTCAAGATTACTTGACGCTAATAGGATCGAAACTCATACACTACGATATAAATTGACGTTAATAGCAACATAGTATAGTACAACGTTATAACTATAATCAAATTAAATTATGATACCATATTAAAATCAAATCAAAGTATAATGCTCTAATTAAATTTAAAAGAATCAAACTTGAATGCTATAATTAAACTTCAAATCAAAGTAGATTGTTATAATAAAATAATAACTCATCTTTTATAAAACTCCATTTTTATAAACTTTACATTAAATTTTATAAAACTCTATTTTTATAAACTTTACATTAAATTTTATAAAACTCTTATATTAATTATGTAAAAGATGCTTGTGTTAGTGAGAAATTATGAAGACCACCAAAAGCAAAAAGATTATTCCCATGGTCTCCCACTCACACCTCCCATCCACTTTCCTTTCCTTTTTCTCCCAACACATTATTCTCTTCACCACTTAAACCTTCTCTATTCTTTCTCTCACTCTCAATCTCGAAATTTCCTCCAAGAATACTCATATTCCATCCAAGAACAATCTATTATACTCAAATCTTCATCCCTCTTGAAGCATTCATCAAGGTATGTTGTTAAAAGTTTCATATTCATAAAAGAAACAAATTAAATCCACCAAAATATCTAAAACTCATTTTATGCATAAACCTGATTTTTCTCAGAATCCCATCAATAAAATAAGAAGTTCTGAAAATTTTCAGAAAATAATTTATTTTTATTGAATTACTATAATTATTGCAATAAAGTAGGGCAATAATTCACATAAAATACTTTTTGCATTCAATAAACTCTGAGAAAATTCTGGGATGACCTGTATACTGATTAAACATGATATATGAAGTTTCATGCATTTATATTACTTTTTACTATTATTTATGATTTTATTGATTAATTAATAATGAAATATATAAAAAATACTTCCCATAGTCACAAATATCTGAAACTTATACACTGAGCTCTACATCATGTTATAAAACTATGGTTAATTTTACAGATTTTTTGAGAATCATTTACTATTTTTCCCGAATTTTGTGTTATTTAATCATTAAAATATTAAATAAATACTAAAACAGTTCAGAAAAATATACAAATTTTACAGTAATTCATATTGTATGCAATAATGATTTCCTAATAATTTCATAATTTTTCAATACTGTTTACTATTTAAAACTATTTTCCTAAGTATTTAAGCATGTAAAAATGCATTTTAATGATTATTTCATATAAATAATTGTTAAAATCTGTAAATAATTATAATTGGGCAAGTTATTATTTTAATAAGAAATTATTAAAATCTGGCCTAAATTGAAAATATAAATTAATTATGCAAAGTAAGTAATTCAATTTAAAATTCATTTAACAAATAAATACCTTAATATTATAATCAAAATGAATTATTGTTAATTCATCTAATATAAGAATATGTGTCTAATTATTTGTATTAATACTCCATTCTCGTTTAGCAGTTCCTAAACCAAAACTATTAATTATATTAGGTTCTACGCCATTTTGACCCGAATCGTCTATCGTACGACACACGCATTTCGTTTTGGGACTAATGTGAGTAATCTACCCCATATTTTATAATTTTCAATACTTTTGGGGTGTATCATGTGGTTCTAATATGTTCCAACTTCATTTTATTGTTTTATCACAATTGAGACATTGTTGGGACATTTATACGTGAGTCATTAATTGTATAACTATTGTTTGTTTACGCTACATGTACTTGTAGTGTATTATCATTTTTAGTCTAATCTCCATGACTATGCCCGTATTCTTGAGGTACGTTATGGACAATAATAGCGCTATTGGGTTGACCACCCCGTCTTGGGACGCTAAGGTGATTGATCGCACGTGGTTGAGTATGTATGATGATTAGATGCTCCATCCTATATATATTTATATATATATATATATATATACATATGTATATATAGGGTGAGGACTTATTGTTGTTGTTATCATTTGTTAATCAATTTTTGATTTATAAACCGTTATCTCAAATACAATTGTTTGCCGACTTCAAAAGAAAACAAATTTCCAATTATAAAGGTTTCAACTTCACAATTTTCTCTACTAAAATTAGATTACTCACCAACTCTCGTAGTTGACCTGTTTTTACCCATGATGCAGATTTGAAGAATGAAGTTGATGGAAAATAGGTTGTGCCTTAGAAATCCACAAGACTATTTAAATTTGATGTAATAAATGTTGTTCGTATTTGGATTTGTATTTGTATGTTGTGGATCTTGTTTGCATACTTAGTACTTAATTGAATCTAATCATATTATAACATAGTTGTCATGAGACTTTGAACAATATATCACGCCTCGATCGATTCCGACAAGGATCGGGGTGTGACAGATTGGTATCAGAGCCCTTGACTATAGGGAATTAGGTTAATTGCCTTGACCTAGTCTATAGCCTCTAGGGTCCTCTCATATGCTAGTTTATAAAATGCACACACAACTGCATGCAATTCGCACTTAGAAAATCCTAGGAATACCTTTGTGTGTTAATTGCTCCCTTATGTGCATACGTATTACTCCTGACACTTATATGTGTGCATACACTTGTGAATATTCTCCACTTTCTCTGAAAATCGCACACATACTCAAGTTGTTTAACAAAATGTATATACATATATGTATTCCTTAGAGCTCATAGGAAATTCAAAGTCATCCACTCTAGTTGGGTAGGATCATAGTAATGGACGCGTAGTAACTGGAAGGGGGAGGTGCCGGTAACCCGAAAGTCCTGACTAGGTAAGCATTCGTATACATCCCAATCAACCGAGGGACCAGTTTGCTTATCTGGGGACCAAAGGCGAGAGTTCCCAAACCTATAGGCCAAAGCGCGTCATTCACATTACTTTTGAGCCATCAAAATACCCGACCTTATCAAACGTATCCGAAAGGATACACTCCAAAATGGCCAACTCATTGGACTATTAAGTTCCCTAATGGGCCTAGAAGTGGGAAAGAAATGTGAAAACTTAGTTTTGTGGGGGCCCACGCAAGTGCTACATGTTTCACATTTAGTAACCATGGAAAGCCCAAAAGGTGCCCAACACTCCTAACCATGGCCCAACAAGTGTTTTACAATTATTTTACCCAACAATGTCTAAAAAAAAACTTTATTTCCCTAATCAATTTACAAATAACTCACAAGTCCATATGCGTGTTTCTCATAGTTGACATGTTCCTTGTTTGGTTGTGGACTTAGGGTAGACTCATTAGGATCAACAGTCTAATAAAATTTTAATTACACATAACTGGGGGCATGTCGAGTGAATCTTAGGAGTGGATCAGACATGGAACAAATCACAAGATTATAATCAAGTTATTCCTACTAAATTCATAAGTCTATTTATATAGACCTCTGGTATAGAGTCGTCAGCGTAGTCATGTCGGCAATCTAGAATATAGCTAAATACATAATACAAACTATAATACCCAAATTATACAAAATTTTCTGCATAAAAAATCAATAGACAAACACAATGAAACTAAAAAGGGTATCAATCTATCAAGAGAAAAACACATACAATGTAGATTAAAATCCACTAATTATAACAAAATGGCTAAAAGAAAAGGTAAGGACTAAGGATTATTAACTCCTCTCTTCTTATAAATAGCTTTGAAGCAAGCTTGCCTAAGCTTCTTTGTTCTTTCTGTCAATTCCATACCTGGCAATTTCTCCATCATCTTCTTGTGCCCTGCTAACGTCTCTACCTCCTCCTTTAATCCCAACTCCTAGTTTTTTTAGGTAGATGCAATATATTTTTCGTGTGAGTTCATAAAATTTACAATGAGTTAAGTTTATGTAAATATAAATCAGAAATCGTAGTAAAACAATTGATTCGATGTGGCATATGCCTAGGGCCTATGTTTATGTTATAAAGAAACTAATAATTAAAATTTTAGAAAATACCAAAACAACTTTGGTTACCAAGTGCATGCATACATGCATGAGTAATGTATAGAAGGTTATTATCGTAGTTTACCTTGGCATTTTGAATGAGGGATTGAAGGCTCTTAAGTTTTCTATGAGGCCATCTGTTTATGTTTAGCTCTCTGCATCTTTTCTTCAACAATGTTAACCCTATCCCTAGTTCCTTTGCTGCCATGATTATCGGCATCTCAAAGTACTTCGCTATCTCTTCAAACTCCAATGGTCTCAATCTATTTGCCACCTTCCGGCCACCGTGATCAGTGGTGGCAGCACTAGAACTACCTGTAGCCTCACCACCGGATTTACAGTCTTCATTGAAACTAACCAATGGTAAATTACCATCCTCCCAACAATCCCATAAGCTTATGTCTTTAAGGGGATCCAAATCGTGAAACTCATTTCTAGAAATGATGTTTTGATCTTTGTTAAGTACTGTGGAAACGTTCTGATCGAGCACTTCATGCAATTTTTCTGACAACTCGTAATCATGATGGTCGAGCATGTCACCACTGCAAAAATCCAAAAAAAAAAAAAAAACTCAAGATAATCAAATCCAACACGATGAAAGATTCTTTTTTATCACTACAAATCCAAACCATGTTTTGATCAATATAGACAAAATCACTTTTCTGTGCGAAAGATGGGGTAATGAGTGACGTTTATATATACCTGAAAAGATCTTGATGATCAAAGTACTGAAACCAATCGAGGTCATCTATGGGGTTTTGATGATCTGCAGGTGGATCCATTTGTGAGGGAGAAGTTAAAAGTTGCGGTAAGAATGTGATGATTTATATAAGTGAAGTGGGAGAAGTAATTAATAACAAATAAAGAGGAAATGAATATATATGGTCTTTGAACTGTAACCTTCTTCTTCAATTCACACACATATACATTTATGTTGCCGCAAATTATGACTTATGTGCCTCATGCATTTAATACATCACATGCCTACCGCATATTCTTGACTTTGAAGCTACGTACCAGTTTCAAATTTCCCCAGTAGCACACTTTTCATTAGAAAGTACTCCAAGTCTTCACACATGAACCAGTTAGAAAGTACTCCAAGTCTTCACACACGAACCAATTAGAAAGTACTCCAAGTCTTCACACATGCAAATTATGACTTGTGTGTCGCTATAGGTAACTAATAAAATTTTATTTTTTAACCCCTTAAATATCAGTACAAGCTTCTAACCTCGACGTTTAAATTCAAAATTTCTTTTTATTACTAAAACTAGCATCGATTCAAGTATATAAACCATGAATCTTGAGAACACGGCAAAACCCAAATAAGTCTTATCATCTATGTAAAAAAAAAACTCAGGGTTTTTACTAGTAAATCTATCAGTGGCGGAGCTTGAACAATTAACTTGGGGGGGGGGGGGGGGGGGCGAAAATATTATAAACTGAAATTAAAATTAAAAAAAACAGATTGTTTTCTACAAATAAACACCAAAAACACCTAGAAAAAGAATTACAACTCAGCCCGACAGCCTTTAATGTCTTTAAAAACAGATTATGAATGATATATTAGTAAGCAGACAACAATTTCTCTTTCAATGTTTTCATCTTTCCCATGATTATATCTAGAAAAATCAAAATGAAGGAACAATTGATCCAATCAAAACAAAATCAAATTCAAAATTAGAACAATAACCAATAAGTCATTTAACAATAACCAAATCAATCTTTGTTGTCACTTTTCAGTTTTGTTTGAAGCTGACAAGCTGTTAAGCATAACCAAATCAATAACCAAATCTATAAGTTCATAACTTATAAATCAAATTGGCAAATCGCCAAATCGCAAATGACAGCCAAATTAAAAGGAAACTCAGTAAGACAGTAGTAACGCATAAATAGGCAACAAATTGACAGAAAACAGCAGCAGCAGTGCAATACGCCAACACCAACAATCAACAATCTTACAATCAGAAAAGAAAGAACATCTGAACAGGATTTGGGTCTCGGGATTACATACCTGATTTCTGTGAAGTGAGAATGGGGACTTGGGCACTTGGCGATGGCGATTGGCGAGAGTGAGACCAGGCGACTGACTTGGCGAGACAGCGACAAACGAACAGCAGGGGAGATAGGCAGCGAATTGGGAAAATGGGGATGAATCGATTTTGATTTCTTGATACCGCTTGGTCGCTTGGAGAATTGGGAGTATTGGACCATTCTGATTAGGAATCGGGAGGGGCCAAAGCCCAAGTTTGAAGATAGCAGGCCTATAACTATTTTATTTTGAACTACAATTCCTACTTCTAGCCCAATAATACTACGCCCCAGGAATCTATGAGGGCTAGTGTAAACATTATGGTTATATATCATTAAGATTCTATGGACTTAGAATGTGTGATTCCGCCTCATTCCCTGTTCCTTGTTTGGTTGTGGGCTTAAGGAGGGGTCACCCATCCAAAATGCCCTTGCAATCTTAATGATATACGACTAGTTTACGTCAATCGACTATAAAAGAACTTGTAGGACTTATAATGCAAATTTCGTCAAAATTTGTTGAAACATTCGTAATGATGGAACTCGCTAACTACGTTATAAAATATTCATACTGGTAATACCAAGGATAAAACAGGGAGTATAAAAGCACACATAGAATACTCTATCATCCCAAAACAATAAACTCCTTTTAAATTGACTCAGTTCAAGTTACAATAAGAAATTTCCAAGGTCATCATGTGACATCAGGAGGGTTGTTCCTCACCATAATCAATTTCTTGTACTACGAAAAGTTTTCCACATCTTTTTCCAAACTCTTGAAGTCCCAATCAAAATGCAAATTTCGGGACGAAATTCCCTCTAACGGGGGGATGATGTGACAACCATCAAATTTCGGTCAAGTCAAAGTCAAACAAAGTCAACTAGTCAAACCGGTCAACTCCATTAACCCTTGTATGATAGGGTTTACGTTATGTAATCACTGTATAATTCGCTATTTTAATGAGAAAACATCATTTGGAAAGTTCATGTGTTTGATTTTCCTTAGCCTTAACAGTGCTAAACAATGAACCAAAGCGATAAAACACTATTGCACAATCATCGGGATTGTGTAGGACACTAAATCATGGCTTAACGGGGTCTATGGACCTTGCGTTGCGAAGCCGGACACTCAAAAAGATCACAAACGAAACCTCTCGCAATCTCATTCAAACCCTACTCAAGATTACTTGACGCTAATAGGATCGAAACTCATACACTACGATATAAATTGACGTTAATAGCAACATAGTATAGTACAACGTTATAACTATAATCAAATTAAATTATGATACCATATTAAAATCAAATCAAAGTATAATGCTCTAATTAAATTTAAAAGAATCAAACTTGAATGCTATAATTAAACTTCAAATCAAAGTAGATTGTTATAATAAAATAATAACTCATCTTTTATAAAACTCCATTTTTATAAACTTTACATTAAATTTTATAAAACTCTATTTTTATAAACTTTACATTAAATTTTATAAAACTCTTATATTAATTATGTAAAAGATGCTTGTGTTAGTGGGAAATTATGAAGACCACCAAAAGCAAAAAGATTATTCCCATGGTCTCCCACTCACACCTCCCATCCACTTTCCTTTCCTTTTTCTCCCAACACATTATTCTCTTCACCACTTAAACCTTCTCTATTCTTTCTCTCACTCTCAATCTCGAAATTTCCTCCAAGAATACTCATATTCCATCCAAGAACAATCTATTATACTCAAATCTTCATCCCTCTTGAAGCATTCATCAAGGTATGTTGTTAAAAGTTTCATATTCATAAAAGAAACAAATTAAATCCACCAAAATATCTAAAACTCATTTTATGCATAAACCTGATTTTTCTCAGAATCCCATCAATAAAATAAGAAGTTCTGAAAATTTTCAGAAAATAATTTATTTTTATTGAATTGCTATAATTATTGCAATAAAGTAGGGCAATAATTCACATAAAATACTTTTTGCATTCAATAAACTCTGAGAAAATTCTGGGATGACCTGTATACTGATTAAACATGATATATGAAGTTTCATGCATTTATATTACTTTTTACTATTATTTATGATTTTATTGATTAATTAATAATGAAATATATAAAAAATACTTCCCATAGTCACAAATATCTGAAACTTATACACTGAGCTCTACATCATGTTATAAAACTATGGTTAATTTTACAGATTTTTTGAGAATCATTTACTATTTTTCCCGAATTTTGTGTTATTTAGTCATTAAAATATTAAATAAATACTAAAACAGTTCAGAAAAATATACAAATTTTACAGTAATTCATATTGTATGCAATAATGATTTCCTAATAATTTCATAATTTTTCAATACTGTTTACTATTTAAAACTATTTTCCTAAGTATTTAAGCATGTAAAAATGCATTTTAATGATTATTTCATATAAATAATTGTTAAAATCTGTAAATAATTATAATTGGGCAAGTTATTATTTTAATAAGAAATTATTAAAATCTGGCCTAAATTGAAAATATAAATTAATTATGCAAAGTAAGTAATTCAATTTAAAATTCATTTAACAAATAAATACCTTAATATTATAATCAAAATGAATTATTGTTAATTCATCTAATATAAGAATATGTGTCTAATTATTTGTATTAATACTCCATTCTCGTTTAGCAGTTCCTAAACCAAAACTATTAATTATATTAGGTTCTACGCCATTTTGACCCGAATCGTCTATCGTACGACACACGCATTTCGTTTTGGGACTAATGTGAGTAATCTACCCCATATTTTATAATTTTCAATACTTTTGGGGTGTATCATGTGGTTCTAATATGTTCCAACTTCATTTTATTGTTTTATCACAATTGAGACATTGTTGGGACATTTATACGTGAGTCATTAATTGTATAACTATTGTTTGTTTACGCTACATGTACTTGTAGTGCATTATCATTTTTAGTCTAATCTCCATGACTATGCCCGTATTCTTGAGGTACGTTATGGACAATAATAGCGCTATTGGGTTGACCACCCCGCCTTGGGACGCTAAGGTGATTGATCGCACGTGGTTGAGTGTGTATGATGATTAGATGCTCCATCCTATATATATTTATATATATATACATATGTATATATAGGGTGAGGACTTATTGTTGTTGTTATCATTTGTTAATCAATTTTTGATTTATAAATCGTTATCTCAAATACAATTGTTTGCCGACTTCAAAAGAAAACAAATTTCCAATTATAAAGGTTTCAACTTCACAATTTTCTCTACTAAAATTAGATTACTCACCAACTCTCGTAGTTGACCTGTTTTTACCCATGATGCAGATTTGAAGAATGAAGTTGATGGAAAATAGGTTGTGCCTTAGAAATCCACAAGACTATTTAAATTTGATGTAATAAATGTTGTTCGTATTTGGATTTGTATTTGTATGTTGTGGATCTTGTTTGCATACTTAGTACTTAATTGAATCTAATCATATTATAACATAGTTGTCATGAGACTTTGAACAATATATCACGCCTCGATCGATTCCGACAAGGATCGGGGTGTGACACTGATGACAACCAGACCTTTCCAACTAGTACTCCTTTACTAGCCAACCCCAAATGATCACACACTTCTAATAACTAGATGAACACTTCCTGAATCCCCGGGAAACCAACAGTCCCTAATGCTCGAATGATCCCACACCCAAATCTTGAAGTCCAAAGATAGATGCTCCAACTAACGTCTCAACAATGAGCTGCTTCCCTTGGCGCTTTCCTCCGCCAATCAATAATGGTTACTAAAACCACTAAATCCTGACAATGCTGAGTAACCATCCTGTGGGACCCTATCCGCAGACCTCCCATATAATACCCTTCCTCCCAAAGTGCTCCAACAAATCTCCCGCTCTCGGCTCTAGAAATCATATCATTCAGGGTCTCGCACCCTGACTCACTCACCAGCTCGATCATCCACAGCTGAACTGCAGTAGCTGAAACAACCTCTGCCCTAAACCGGATAGAAACTACTCCTAAGACATAGCCTCCAATCCCAAAAGTGCAATGAATCGCACAATCAATCCTTACCGTCCGATGCAAGAGATCCAAGTCGAATCGGATCTCACAAGATACTTATGCCACATCGACCCACCCGCACTCACCAGCGTTGAACTATTATCGCCAACCCCTGCGACTAGCTCACCCCGAGCTAGAATACAACCTGATCCTGGGGTCACAAGCCTGCTCAATCCTTCGAGCTCGTAAACTGAAAGGGCACAATCCTTGCCCTAGAAAACGACATTCCTATCCTATCATTTAATCATTCTACCTCTAGCTGCAACAACCCAACTGAACATAATCATCATTCCTTTCCGGAGTCCCCACGACTCACACTCCGGCCTCGAACAAAATCCCCGAAGCCTAAAATCCAGAAAATCATGTGCTAGCCTCTCCCGCTCAACCGCAGAATGTAACGAGTACAGAACATTCCCTGATCCCAAGTAACTGCAGCCCTCTGATCATCAGAATATGTCCCAGTAACAAGTCCCGGTACTGGAAAGCTCGACCATCTCCTCCCCTGTCGTCGTTACAGCTACTAAAGCTGTTGCGGAAGCCGTCTCAGCAATGGCTGCATATCGCTCATCAAAGTACTCAACCATGGTGGTCTTGATAGACCCAAACATCTCCGGAATCTGACCCCGGACAATCTCAATCACCTCCTCCCAGTTGATCTCACTGAAACGATCCATTGACAATGTTGGCCTATCCTGGCTGCCAGCTCCCGATCCTAACCCGGATCCGGTCGCAAGACGTCTCGTAACCACCATTCTGGTAATACACCAGAAAGATCTATGATAACCCATATAATGACAGGGAACCAACTCCCAACCAAACCCTAGGGGTTGTGACTTCCTTGCTACGCGTATGGGTCCTGTGCTTTCAGTAGTACGGGCCCACAGTACCTTCCACACCTACCCATATTTGTCTCAAGTATCACCACAACACCCTAACAATATACATAAACATAGCGAGCGCTCACTCCTCACTCCTAGAGGAATGCTAGATATCTCATAACTGGCCTCCCGGCCTCTCACAACTCACCCGTCCATGAAACTTCCACCAACCATGCAGCACTCGTGTATGCTAGCCATTTATAACGCTGGACCCTATAGACTTTCAAATACTTGATCCTACCCTAAGCCCTTCATCAAACAAGAACATGAAATAAGGCCAAACCAAACATTTTCAAGCTATAAGATCTTAGTTATGTACGACTGTGATGCATACACTAAGCAACCACAGTAATGATGTCAATTTCGTGTAAAGGAAACCCTAGGCTAGCAGGCATCATGCAATCAGACAATTCTATAATGCAATTCCGGAAGATCCCTAGCCTAGCACTAGCATGTTGTTCTAACATATCACATAATCAAATAACTGTATGGTATTTTGGGGTCTACTTACTGGCTCCGGTTGATTGTATACTCTGCATCCTACTTTTCTTATTCTGAAAACATTTAAAAATCATTTTAAAATCTTTTCCTTGATTTGACACTGGATTCACATGAGTGTTCCTCCAATTCACTCAACCCAAGGCTCTGATACCAACTTGTAACACCCATAAAAATCAGGTCAAATTTAAACTTTTTAAAACATTTAGAAACCAATAGTTATTACCAATTTGTTTTCAAAACAGTTCTATATCAGAGTACCAGAAACATAGTCATAAAAAGTGAGGAGTTGTACGATCACGCCTTTGCCTTGCTACGATCCCCTGATGTACCTGAAACAATAAACTGAAACTGTAAGTCCGAAAGCTTAGTGAGTTCCCCCAAAATACCCATACACACAACAATACACATATAATCACAAACAACATACTATGGGTCCAGTCAACCATCGGGTTGGAATACCCCAGGCCCTCAACCATCTAGTTGGAATGCCAACATACTATGGGTCCAATCATCCTTAGGATGGAATACCCCAGGCCCACAACCAACAGGTTGGAATGCCCACATACTACGAGTCTAATCATCCTCGGGATGGAATACTCACGGCCCACAACCATCGGGTTGGAATGCCCACATACTACGAGTCCAATCATCCTCGGGATGGAATACTCACGGCCCACAACCAACAGGTTGGAATGCCCAAGTCTATTGGCTTTTGCACAAAGCAGATAAGCCTCAACCACCAATCAAACATGTGCACATACAACAAATAATCACGTAACAGTCTATAGACAGATAAACCGATCTAACTGATCATAGTAGCATAATGACATCCTATCTACCAGGATACTGATTTAACAAATCATAATAACATATACCATCCTATCTACCAGGACACCGATCTAACAGATCATAATAGCATATACCATCCTATCTACCAGGACACCGATCTAACAGATCATACTAGCATAACATATCAGGATAACAATCCAAAAAGGGCCGGCCTTGGTGCCTTAGACCCTTGAGTATAGTGAGGATAACTCACCTGGCACTGCTGAAGTCCCGCAGATAAAACTCCAGCTGTTGGTTGGCAGATTCCCGAACTGTCAACATCAAACAATACCGAATTAATAATTGGGTTCCAAGCCCAAGGTCCAACTCACACTCCAAAGACCCAAAAGTCAAGTAATGGGCCAAAGCCCAACATATGGCCCAATTTTCCAAATTGGGCCCAGACCTCTACATGTCTTTCTTTAAGGCCCAATATCACATAATCATAAAGGCCCGATTATGGCCCAATTTTCTAAATTGGGCCCAGGACTCTCACATGGGCCTTATCCTAAAGCCCATACAATTATTTAGTCCATTTACTTATTCTTGGAAAGCCCATTAATAATCCAATCACCAAAGCCCAAAAGAAAGGCCGAACTCAAGGCCCAAGTGAAATTAGGGTTTCCACCTGAAATGACGATTAGGGTTAAGTGTTTCTTACTTAACCCATTAAGGACTTAATCCATTAAGCCCAATATTGCCTTAGGTTAATTTGCCAATGATTATTAATTATAATTTAGGTTTATTAAATAATTCCCGATCAATTCTCAAAATTAGGGTTTTCCAACCCAATACTAGTCCATTAGTCAATTGGTTGGGCTTTTAGGTCACTTAGGGCTTCATTGGGCCCATTAGGGTTTAATCAGGCCCATCTTGTCCAAGCATCTCAAATGAGTCAACACGCAAACTAAGCACACCACCGCCCAACGCGGCGGCTGGTGGCGGCAGGAGGCGGCAGCCACCACCTTATGGTGGTGGTTATGGATTTTTCTATTATTATTCTTATACCTATTACAATTTATATCCCAGTCCGAATAACACACTCACACACTAATTTAATAAAAAACAGACACACACAGCCGCGCTGTGGCGGCATGTGGTGGTAGATGGTGGCAGCCACCCTGGCTGGCGGCCATGGTGGGTTTCTCCTCTGTTTTCCGGCTATCAAACAACACCTACAACACACACACACGAAATTCTTATTTATGCAAAGGATTCCAGCCACCCACCTAGCGGCGGTGGCGGCACGGGAAAGCAGGCAGCAGCGCTAGCGGCAACAACATTGCTAACAACGACGGCCACCATGGTCAGCCGCCATGGTGGTTCTTCTTGACTACTCACGACGTCCGGCTACAACATCTTCTTCAGACGCTTAGAGTGGCGGCGATGACTCAAGGAGATGGGCAGCAGCGACGTTATTTGCGATATCCACCATGGCCGGCAGCCATGGTGGTTTCCTCGGGTTTTTCTGGCCGAACGAACACATATACTCGCCAAGACAGCCTCCTCGGGGTGGCGTATGATGATCGGAGCAGTGGAGGAAGAACCAAACGACGGCGGCAGTGGATTCCGACTTCGTCGTCATCGGCGACGGTTGAGAAAACGACATTAGCCACTATGCCGAACTTCGATCCCATCGTTGGAGTCGTGATGGCAGTTGATCGTTGGCTCACTGGAGTGTTACGGAGGCGGCGCCGGAGGTAGGTGAGGGAGGTATAAGGTGGCGGCTACTCATCCGCTTAGGTTTAGGGTTACCAGGTGCGATGGGAGGAATAGCACGGATTATATACCCGGTTCTCAAACATAATTCCATAACAACATAAATAGTCCCTCCTTCCCCCATTTCTTTCAAAATAAATCCTTAATTTACCATTTAAACCCCTCCTTCTGAAAATCCTTACAAATCAAGTCCCGAAATTACCAATCAGCCCCCTAAGCCTTCAAATCCTTTCAATTTAAGTCCATTAATTCCAAACACACCATGACTTCTAAAATCCTTTTCAAATTAAATCCAGAACTTCCACTTTAACCCCCGGAGATTCAAATCTCGAAATTTGGCTTCCCAAAACCAACACCCCACTAATCATTATTTGATTTTGGACTATAATAATATATAATAACAATAAAACTTGCTTCTCGGGGTTCCGGGTTTATTATATAATTATTATATTTTAAATGGGATGTTATAGTTACAGTGACTGGTGGAGTTGATCTCAGAGCGGCATGCTATTCAGTTTGCTTATATGTCTGTAAGGTGAGTTTTCTCATTGTACCCGTGGGTCGAAGGCACTAATGTTATCCCATTACTCTGTTATGTACAATGCTAGTTGTCTCTTTGATACTTGCATGAAAGACCAAGATCTGGCCCCTGACAATTGAATGAAAGACTAGGATCTGTCCCTTGGCACTTGTATGTAAGATCGGGATTTAGCCCTCGGCATTGCAAGGAAAGACCATGGGGGTAGCTCATGTCACTTGTATGTAAGACCGGGATTTGGCCCTCGGAATTGCAAGGAATGACCATAGGGGTAGCCAATAACACTTGTATGTTTTGGTATGTGGTACTTTGGGGAAGTCACTATGCTTTGTGCTTACAGTTTATAATTATGATTTTAGGTACTTCTGGTTCGAAAGGGAATGGTTTGACGTGATGACACAACATCCACCCCTCGTGATTTCCGCATTCTGAATAATTATACTCTGATGTTTTGAATATTATAACTGGGTGTTGGATTTTGAACAATTTGTGTATGATTTGATAAAATTCCAAATGAAAAATTTTATCACTGTTTTGGGGACGTTACATTCACAGTGGTTTGACCGACGACTTTGACTTATTTTTACCAATTGTCACATACACTTTAGTAACCGACGACCTCCATATTACTAACTATATGTTAGAACTTAAGCAAAAATCAATGGAATGACACGGACGTGTCATACAGCTGGGAACTTATACCCACACATTTAACATTGACATGTTAAACTAAGGCATAATGGAACAACCCTAGGATGAGGACATCCTAAAAATGCAACATTTTCATGTTGCCTTATGGTTTGAACATAATCGTGTTCGCGAAGCTAAGAAATATAAAACACATGTATATCTCTAAACCAAGATATTAAATTAAACTAAATATTTAAAACGGTGGAGACATCCCAATATATCATTCAAGGCGGCTTTCCCTCAAGAGGTCGTCCATGATAAGCCTCATTCGAATTGTCACAAAAGGTACACAATTCTTCCATTATCCTTAGATTCGTTTTCAAAAAAGTTGTTTTCTTTTGAAAGATACTCATTATTTCATTTAGCTTTCTTACAACCAAGAGATTATTCTAACATTTGATCCTTGTTTTTAGGAAATTTTCTCTAACAACTTTTTATTTCTTAAAAGCCTAGAACCCCACTTTTCAAATCTTAACCACCTATCAATGATTTACCTCCTATTACTTATTTGGAATTTGTAGATCAGTATTTTTATCAAATTATAAACAAACAAAATTATAGGGTAAAAATTTAAATATATGCCATTCATTATCATCAAAAGCCATTACATTGGTAAACTCTTGCAAAACAGCAACATGATATAAACATAAAACTACCTAAGCCTTCTTTTTATTATGAAACATCCCAAAAATACGACCCAAAAATTTCCTTTTTAATTTAGTAAAACAAGTATTCCAAAAACATCATCAATACAATCCCAGTAAAATAAGTGTATCAAACATCATCTCGAATCAGAGTAAAAGACAAAAAGCGGAACTAGGGGGTGTGTGCGCTGCAATCATACCGAGCCCTTTCCTTTGGATCTGGAAGTACCTGAAACATAAACTGAAAACCGTAAGCACAAAACTTAGTGAGTTCCCAAACTACCCAGTGTCATACATAATAAATCACATACTGGGCCCCCGCCCTCCATCAGGCCCCGCCCGATGTCGAGTTTCACTCAGCTTTGGGCCTTGCCTGACATCGGGCCCCACCCACTATACACATAGATATATATCACATAATTAGACTAACACATACAATGATCATAAACAATATGATACAATACAATCATCGGTCCTCGCTCGACATCGAGCCCCGCCTCGTATACATAGCGACACATATTACATGAAAGGGTCATGCGAACTCCTAGCATCCTAACATAAATAACAAGGGCCGACATTGGTGCATTAGACCCGGTAAACCCTGTGAGGAAACTCACCTCGACTGTTGAATCGAACGACTGAATCTTTGGCTACTGTCTGGCGAATCCCCGAGCTATCAAAACCAAATAACATCCAATTAACAATTGGATACCAATCTATGACCATCAATCCATACTTTGGGTAAAAAGACCATTTTACCCCTTACCTAGTTTGGTCCAAGACTAAGGCCCAAACTCACAATCTAAAAGGTCCACCAATTAACTCATCATTCAAGGCCCAAACATGTCCCAATCTTCCAAATAGGGCCCAAACCCTTACATGGGCCTTACCCTAAGGCCCACTAGTTTTTCCTAGTCCAACAAGACCCCAAGCATCCAAGCCGAAAGAATGGACCAAAATCAAAGCCTAAAATGCAAAACCCAAATAGACTGAGTACGCGGGGCATACTCAGCTGTACATTAAGCCTATATGCCTTAGGGCTTGTACGTTGCGCGTACTGGCTTGTACGCCCAACTTACTCCTCCTGTTCATCCACCTTTCACATTCAACCCTTAATCCCTTAAGACATTTCTCCAAAGCATAGATTCGACTTCCTTGAGTTGGATTATCACGTAAAGTTGCTAACTTTACATTCATGCATGGCTAAATGAAGCTCTTAAAGCTCAAGAGGACTTAATAAGTGACTTAATGCATGCATGTGACCAAAAATCCCATAAAGCTTGCACCTTTATGCCATAGGAGTCCATAACAAGCTCATATCAGAAAGAATAAGTCCTTAAAACGACCCAACTCCTCAAACCAACCCAAAAAGGGACCAAAAGCATAAAAACAAAGAAATGAAGAGATCTAATCATGGAGAAGACAAGGTTCGAACTTGATACCTTAATAAGCTTGCAACAAGGGTGATGATTCTGGATCTGTAACCTTCACACAAATTAAAGCACCTTCCAACTTCTATACTTCCTTCACAAGGAGCAAAACAACCACCAAAATCTTCTTAAGAACTCAAATGCACAACAATAGAGGCTAAGGGACGATTTCTAGGGTTTTGGAGGCTTAGAGGCTGGTAAAGACGCTAGCCCTAATGACTTAAGGTGTTTATATAGGGTGCAACGCCCTAAATTAAGGTTTTATTAAGTCTCACGTACGCCCCGCATACGTGTCTGGAGTCTCGATCCCACCTCGCATCAGTACGCCAAGCGTACCATGTGATATGCCCCACGTACTCACTTCATAGCTTATACGCTAAGCGTACCATGTGGTATGCCCCGCGTACTACATAAGGACAAAAATGAAACTTTTAAAATAACAAAGGGCAATAATGAAACATACCAAGATTCAAGTGTTACATATTAACACCTACTCTTTCAGCAACTTTCGATTTTTTTAATCGACTTCCTCCTCGCCAATCAGTTTCTTTAACGATTCTTTCCGTATTTCTTCATCTCAGGATGCCACATTTCTTTCTTGGACACTTCATTGTACATCTTAAATATTTCCTCCAAAATAGCTTTGGCAGTAAGTATCTTAGCCTCCTTGGTCATCTCCTCAATCTTCTCCTCCAATTCCCCACACATCTCAACCATCTTCTTCAATTCCTCATCCTTTTTTTCAAGATCCTCGTTCTTTTGCTTTAATTCTCGCTCCTCCGCCTACAATGTAGAATCCATTTGTTGCTTCAAAGCCTAATTTTTTTTAAGTGGTAGGCTAAAATGAAAAAAAGTAAGGTTTTGTGGCAAACAATGGAATTTATCGAATAAGGAACCACTCACATTTTGAGTTAGATTTATTAGGTTTTGTCTAATCTCCGTTGTGACAACCGTCAATTTTTGGCCAAGTCAAAGTCAACTAAAGTCAACGAGTCAAACCAGTCAACTCATCTAACCCTTGTACATTAGGGTTTCCGTTATGTTTCTTATTGAACAACTCACAATCTTAATACAAAGTATCACTTAGAGTTTTCACGTGTTCGGAAATTCTAAACCCTAATCAAGGTAAGTGATGAATCTACTCGATAAAACATTATTCCATACCCCTCGAGAGTGTATAACATTCATAACAAGGCTTAACAGAGTGTAAGAACCTTGCGTTGCGAAACCAAACACTCAAAAAGGTCACAAAAGAAGTCTCTCCCAATCTCTTTCACTCTAACTCTCCCAAAACTCTCTAAGTAGGAGAAATCGCTCCAAGAATGTGAAATCTCTCCCAAAATCTCTCTCTGTATGAGAAATCTCTCCAAGTGTGTGAAATCTCTCCCAAATCTCTCCAAGTATGTGAAATCTCTCCCAAATCTCTCTCTGTATGAGAAATCTCTCCAAGAATATGAAATCTCTCCCAAAACTCTTTATGTATGAGAAATCTCTCCAAGAATGTGAAATCTCTCCCAAAATCTCTCTATGTATGAGAAATCTCTCCAAGAATGTGAAATCTCTCCCAAATCTCTCTCTGTATGAGAAATCTCTCCAAGAATGTGAAATCTCTCCCAAATCTCTCTCTGTATGAGAAATCTCTCCAAGTATGTCAAATCTCTCCCAAATCTCTCTCAAAACCTCTTTTGAGTTTTATAATCATTTGGGGCATCCCGACACTTGACTTGGTGAAAAACCACTCGAAACGGGATGATACCTTGGAAAATAGCCTTTTAGGGCCGAAGCCCCTCTATAGGAACCAAACCCTCCTTGAGCCGAAGCCCCAAGAACCAAGACCGAAGTCCCTTTGAGTAGTCGCAGCCATCGAACCGCAGCCATCGCACCGGACCGGATCTGCTGAGGACCGAGGCTGATGAAGACCCGCAGCGCCAAACCGAACCCGGAACTGGAGCACCGCATCCGACCTTCGCCTGCGGTCCCTCCTGACGAATCCGCCTGCGGTACCTGCTCGGACCGCAGTCCCTCCCACTTCGGATCCAATTCACCAGCCAAACCTTCCCTGCGGACCTAAGGGTGCTAAGACCGGAACCACACCCTGACTTCGGATTTTCCGTTTTTCACCCGGTTTTCAACCACTACTCCGTTTTAAGCCCGTTTTCACTATTTTTGCGTGGGATTTTCACCCAAAATCATGTTTTAACATATAAAACCCCATACTTTATGAATAATCACGTTTTTGAGTGTAAATCTTATCCAAGAAGAGTGGGTGAAGTACTTGAGGTGGAGTGTTGACTTTACTTTAGTTTATGACACAAGCAACCACCCACACCCACTCCATGACCAACCCACACCCCCCCCCCACCATACCTGGTCATTCATCGTCCTTTTCCCATCATTTCCCAACCCCATTCCTTGTCTAAGGCTGAAATCTATCCTCTCTCCTAACACTGTCTCTCATTTTCTCATTCTTCCACCAAAGATTAAACACATTTTCTCTCTCAATTCTCTCACTAAAATTCGAGATTCAAGGGCCTTCTTCCAAGCTTTTCTTCCACTTTTGGTAAGTATAGTCATCCTCCATATAATTATTTCACTTCCTTCTACTCAAATCATAGATATTTTACACAAACATCATCACATTCATGTTAGATCTTCGAACCTTCAAGGCATCTTCTTAGTGTTCTTGAGTTGAACACTACCTTTCTCCATCATCTATCTACTGAAATCACTCAAGGTGAGTTCATACCCCTATCTTTTCATTTTTTCATAAGTTTTAAGTGTTGGGTTATGAGCATTCTAACACTCCTAAGTGTACATGCAACCCTAAATACCTTGGATCTATGTTTTCTCTATTATACATACAATTATGAACATCCAAGGTATTATCCTAATCTAGCATACAAAATAATAAATATAACAAGATAGAATACATACCTCTTTGATGTAGAATGTCTTCATGAAGCTTGAGTGCCTAGTGCCCCAAGTGTGACACCTCAAATGGTTCACACAACACCAAATACACTTGGAATAACTTGAGAGAAACTTGAACACTCCTTGAAATCGTCTAGCCCTCACACTCACACATTAGTGCACGATTTCTTGAGCCATGGGATTCTTTTATATGGTGGCTATTAGGGTTACACCATGTAACTCATAACTTTACCCATTCCTTATGCTCCATGGATTTTAACCTCCATGGAGTATCCATGGGTCACCCCATGGACTTAGTCCAACATAAGGAATTTTGGATCACAAGCCCACATATATAAGAATGAATGATTTACACAATCAACCCATATATTTAATTAGTCTCCTTTTGATCACTTAATTAATTCCAAATTAATTCTTGATCAATACTAATTAAATAACCTTATTAATATATTAGAACTTATAATATATTAACCAACCTTAAGTGTTATTTCTCTCATTATAGTCTATCCAAATGCATGATGCCATGCAACCCAAATGGACCATGCCGGGTCGGGTCAAGTATTACCAATTATAGTTATGGACTTAGACATTAATCCAACAGTCTCCCACTTGGATAAGTCTAAAACTATTATTGCGTATGACTTCAGGAACCGATCAGCAATCGTAGCTCTCAAAAGCTTCTGTCGAACTCTGACCTTGTCGATGAACTCTGACCTTTGTCAATGACTTGTCCATTAGATAAGGGATCATATATTCCTCCATTCTAGATATCATATGGACTGAGACATGGATTATCAATCATTCTCTCTGTCCATTTGTTGTTTCCCGATTTCCGATTCATGATGACTGACTGATTGAACAAATCAAATCAGTCCTGGCTTGGCCAAGCACTCACATGTATCATCTTTAAACCATCGAGGGGCCCACAGATATCGCTTTTATCCCGAAGGTAAAAGGAATGGATAAACTTCGACTCATATGGCTTGTTCTACTACTTGTTGAATCATACACAAAGGCACGTTTTATAACATCGAGTTACCAATGCGTTTTCGTGCAATCAATGTATAACCAACTCATAGTAACAACTCATATCTCTAGGTTTGAAGAATATAAGATATTATCGTCTCATGATCACTCTTGATAAAATCCATGAAGTGATTCAAATGAGCGCGGGTTGAATCCAATACTCAGAACTTATAAGCACTCATGAGTGTTGTAGCACCACTTTGTCCACCAACTTGGACCTCTACAAACCAACCCATGACAGTCTTGATTCATATCTACTTCCAACATATGACCGACTGTGGATGGTTTGAATAACTTAATCATTCAGGAAGAGCGACTTAGTTATTCTGGAAGTCAAAACATGCAAAGTGAAACACAAGAATAAATGAATCAAATATGGTATCAAACCCTATGAATATAAATAAACACTTTTATTTATCACCATACTGATTACTCATTATTCATTGTTTCGGTTTTATCAACTTTATACTTGAATTTAAAACAATAGTTGTCCCATGCTCCAAGCATGTACACTATGTTTTCTAAACACTAGTCATGCCATACACCAAGTATGCATACTATGTTTGTCTATGATCTTTACTTTGTAAAATAGATCAATTGAACATCACTCCAATGATCCTCTTTTCACAGTCCCAAATCCTTACTACAAATGCAAGAATTCCAAATTCATGCCATTTACTGAAATCTGTTAGATTCTAAACTTATATGCATTGATCCTCTTAATGATTATGCACGAAGTCAGAAAGACTTGACAACAATCATTACAGAGCATTCCAAAGGAGATCAGCTCCTTGGAAACATCCTTCTTTCATTAAGTTTCCTAATCTTACACAGATTGAATAATTTCTAACTTTGAAACATTTCCATATTCCATTTTGACTATCACTTCTGAACAAGAGTTGCCTCCTTACAGATTATGTCAATATGGTCCTTCCAGAATTAACATTATACTTCCAACTGTCCTTGAGCAACCAATCTTTGGTAAACCTTAGATTGTCCTCGACAATTGCTTAATCATTTTAGTCATATCCAATTCTAGACCTTTTCCCTTCATAATGCCCTAGGCATTTGGAAAATTTTAGAAAGGATGAATATAGCACATGTAATCGATCCTATATCCGAAGCATATGAGACACGATTCATGATGTCTCACATAAAGACTAAACCAGTCTTTTGCTATAATATTTCCATTTCAATTTGCCAAGTTCTCAAAATTCAGATTATGAAAAGGGATGCCGTAATCATAATCGAATTTTAGAACGCAAATAATGGACCCATATATTGAATTTCCTTATGTTGAGCCATTCCAACATGAAATTCATATATATATCCTTGATTAAATACGATTAAAATCTCAATCTAAGCTTTTAGAATTGAAATGAAGTATAATTTCCTCTCCCTTAATTATAGCAAAACAACTTTTTCAACCCCTGCAACCTCACGAATTGAAACTTTTGTTTTCTATAATTAACATTGCTAACTTGCAACCTTTGTCATAATTATCATGCTCCCACTAACATGATGATTATTAGCATAACACTTATGCTCTCACTAGCTTTGACATGTACTCAGAAATCAGCTGACTTTCTTACCAAAGTTCATATTTCTGATACTAGATTGTTTTGATAAAACTTTATCAAAATCATACACCTCTCTTAGATAGCTCACAAGTGTGTCTAAACAATTTTAGAACTATGAAAAGTGATGCCGTAATCATAGTCTCAATTGTTTAGACCTTTGTCACTTCTCACAAGTCCATGTTAGTGTGCCGGTAAACCACACACGCTCCACTAACGACTTTGAGAATGCAAATATCACAATTGCTATCTAGCTAAAATCTACTTAGTGAAAGTGTTTCCTCGCCATCATTTTCATGAATCGGAGAGAAACCTTATGACACTTAGATTTAATAGTGTATGTGTTCTTATCCATGTGAATTTCTCAAAACATAATCACAAGACAAGGTTAGTGACAAATCCAAACTCATATTGATTAAACTTGTGCAATCTTAAATTCTTGCCATTTGGCAGCTCAGGTGCCTGCCATTGCTTCCAAGTAGTTGTGCAACCAATTGAGATCTCTCAGAACTCCTATGCAAAGCCAACTTGAATAGGCACAAAAATTGCAACACGATAGGTTATAAACCTCAAGTCGTGTGCTAGTGAAGGACTTTAGGTTTTATTCTTGATTAAGTCTTGAAACTTTCAAGAGCTTTAAGACTCCCACTGTCCTCTTGACATATAAGACTCCCTTGTCAAATATTCAAGAGATAGTGCGGATTCTTTATCAAGACTAACACTTTACACAATTGGCCTAAGTTGGTCTCTGTTTTATCCAAAACATCACAACTTACCAATTTCAAATGTACAAGAGTATATAACCTTTTACTCTTACATTTGACTAGTGTTAACAAACCCTTTTTAAGATATGTCACTCAAGTTACAATCTTGGAGTATGACTCTAAGAATTGTTTTGGAACGAAGTATGACTCATCTTTTTGATTTAACCATTTCAAAAATTCATGACTCCTCTTCTTAGTCATAAGAATGCACCAAGATGACTTTAGAGGACCAATTGTGATATGGTATCTTAATCATTAAGATGATCATAAACATGATACTAAAGTACTCTCCCATCTTTTCAGATTTGAGAAACTTTTATCTTTCTGCCATACTTTGATTCTTCTTATTCGTTCTGTCTCACATTGAAACTTCTCCAATGCTACAGACTTATACTTAAACTTATAAGTATAACCATATTTACTGAACTTAAGTACATCATGACGAATAGTCTTCTTGATCTTTTATGGTGGACTTGACCAGTGCACAAGAATGTGTACTCGATCCCTTAGTCCTTTCCTTATTCACATAAGGAATTAGTCTTAATTTTCCAAGCTGAAAGTTCTCATTCATCATACTATACAACTTGCATGATTCCAAGTTTCGGTCCAATTGAACCTTGGGTGATGAGAATCTTTCCTTATTTGGTAATATTAGACACTACCACAACCGAAAGAATCAAATCCATTTTTCCAATATTGCTATCAATGGAATCTTATAAGCAACAACTTTTCACAAATGCCATTGTAAGGATACTTAAAATAAATAAAATCAAAACCTTTTTCTTTTATTTTAAAACTTTGCGGAAAAACTTATCCTTACAATCCATATGAAAACCTTGTTGTTATCTATTCCTAAGCAATATAAATATCATAACTCTTAAGTAATAGCCCAAAATTCTGATCACCGAACCATGCGATTGAAATCCATCTTCGCGATCAGAATCAACATGTACTTAATAGAGTTAGACAATGGACTTTACCTGAAGTAGAGCCAAACTTATTGACTTTAACATCCTTAGGTAAATTTGGCAGCTTCGTAACCAATGCCCCTTCCTTTGGCAATAGTTACCTATGGACCCTTGATAATGGGACTATCTCAGACTTCGCCTCTCTCTTTACCATTGGGTCAACCGAGTTGACTATGGCCGATCCCTTTCCATTGGGAAGAGAGAGCTTTACTGGATATCCAATGTCATCATTGTCAATGTCCATGGCGTTTTAGGAAGTTGATCTTAGCAAAGAGATAAGATCATTAAGGGTCTTGTCTTAGTCTGTTTCATAGGATTCCCAAAATAACTCACTATGTGACTTAGAAAGTAGTTGAGCCACCAACTTTCTCAAGACTTTGACAACCAACTCTCCCGGCTTGTCAATATGTGACTACATCTCCAAGATGTGATCACACCTAGACCTTGCCTTGCCAATAGGGCTTGATTGACCTTAAACTTTTTAGGAACTTGTGGGTTAGGGAGAATAATTGGAGGAGGTGAAAGAAGTATGATATCCATGGGACATCATCTTCATTTAGGAAAGCTTGTTTCAAGAGATTTGGGAAGATCATAAATGTCTAGACCAGACATCTTTTTGGGAGATATTCAAGATAGTTGATTTAAAGTCCTTAATATGACACCCAATATGAAATATTAAGGCTAGGACCCAACAAACTATTTTATAACTTAGAAGAGGGATGCCGTAATCCAAGCTATAAAATATTTGAAGGTAGGTGAATGACGATTCACCAATTTCCACCATGAAAAACGAAATAATTTATTAGGTTTTAATTGGATTTGAAAGTCCTAGATCTTTGAGATTCATTGAACTGTTCAAAGGCATGTTTCAATCTCGAGTGTGCCCTTCAAGTTTTGTGACTGGGATGCCGAGGATCACAAAACAAGGTGTAAATAACCATGCAAATATACTTGGTACCCTTAATATTTACCCCTTAATCAGTGTGCCGGTTAACCACACACGCTCCACCGATACTATGATAAATATTAAGTTACCCTTTGCCTACCTTGTTAAGTCCAGGTTAGTGTGCCGGTTAACCACACACGCTCCACTAACGACTTAAGCAAAGTGCAAAGTGTAATTTCATGGGTTAGCACCAAATTCACATTTTCCTAAGTAACTAAGATTGGGTATTAATAAGAGTTTAGTTACTTAGTATTTATCATTAATACTTTTAATGAAAGGAGAAGTATAGTCCTTGTCCTACCCGTTCGGCTAACGACCCTCCACCAGTCAAGGAAGCGGTAGTGGACACCCATTAAACTGCCATTTTATAGGCAGTAACCTTATACCCCCCTTATAGATCGGCTCGTGAATGAGGCCTACTAACGGTAAGACTGACTTTACTCTTATACATATATATAAATATTATTAACTTATAATATTATAAAGTATAAGGGTTGAATTTTAACTTTTAAAATTCTAAGGGCTAACTTGGAATTAAAGTATTCATAAGTGAAAACTTTTCAAATTCCAAAACTTGAGGGCAAGTTTTGAAACTATTCAAAACTAATTAATTCCATAACTTATGAGTTTAAAGTAGTTTTAATTAAAAAAAAAACTCTTCAAGTTCCATAACTTGAAGACAAGTTATGGAAGACTTTAAACTAATTAATAAAAAAAAAATAACTTTTTTTTATTGTAACTTATGGAACTAATTAAGGTTACACTTTTTTTTTAATTTAATGAAGAGACTCTTGAACCTCCATAACTTGAGGACAAGTTATGGAGTCATAAAACCATTTAATTAGAACTAGACTCTTCATTTTGTAACCTTTGCCAACTTTTATGAGTTTTATGATTCTTAAATGTGACTTTTCATATAACTTGAGGACAAGTTACAAAAACACACTTTGGAATCAACTCTTAGATTAAAATGGATTGAAAACAACTATTTCACACAACTTTTCTATTAATCTAAGAACCTCATAAGAACAAGATAATTCAAATCATCAATCTTCAAGAAATTAGCATGAACATACAAACTAATACAAATCTTGAAATTATGACAATTATCTTAGAAATTGGATTAGCATGAACATTACCACATCAAAAACAAGTTTATAAGTCCAAAAACATCTTAGGGTAATGTTCCTAGTCCAATTCCAGCCAAAACAATCGAATATATGCATCCAACTCGATTTTTCAGCTGCTTTTGCAAGTATAACAAGAAAACAAGCCTAGGCTCTGATACCACTGTTGGGTTTTAGTATACTACAACATCCTATGGTGCACATACAACCCTAAATACCTTGGATCTATGTTTTCTCTATTATACATACAATTATGAACATCCAAGGTATTATCCTAATCTAGCATACAAAATAATAAATATAACAAGATAGAATACATACCTCTTTGATGTAGAATGTCTTCATGAAGCTTGAGTGCCTAGTGCCCCAAGTGTGACACCTCAAATGGTTCACACAACACCAAATACACTTGGAATAACTTGAGAGAAACTTGAACACTCCTTGAAATCGTCTAGCCCTCACACTCACACATTAGTGCACGATTTCTTGAGCCATGGGATTCTTTTATATGGTGGCTATTAGGGTTACACCATGTAACTCATAACTTTACCCATTCCTTATGCTCCATGGATTTTAACCTCCATGGAGTATCCATGGGTCACCCCATGGACTTAGTCCAACATAAGGAATCTTGGATCACAAGCCCACATATATAAGAATGAATGATTTACACAATCAACACGTATATTTAATTAGTCTCCTTTTGATCACTTAATTAATTCCAAATTAATTCTTGATCAATACTAATTAAATAACCTTATTAATATATTAGAACTTATAATATATTAACCAACCTTAAGTATTATTTCTCTCATTATAGTCTATCCAAATGCATGATGCCATGCAACCCAAATGGACCATGCCGGGTCGGGTCAAGTCTTACCAATTATAGTTATGGACTTAGACATTAATCCAACATTAAGGGGAGGAATACAAGTTAAACACCAAGAACACAACTAAACTCAATCAACAGCTTTCATTAGAAACGTTTAACTCCATTCACGGACTCTTTTGGTCAACTTAAACATTTTGTTTTTTCAAAACTGTATTAGGTGCAAATAGTTCAGATTCATACCTTTAAAATTACTACTTGCACATCACCATACGATTTTTCTATGATTTATGGTGATTTTTACAAAACTGCATATCATTTCAAAAACGAATTCGGACCAGTCTGTGAATATGAACATTTTAACACAAGTTAAAGACCTCCAAAAACCATAATAAAAATTATGAACAAACTAGACACATTTTATGAACTCTCAGAATTTACGGACTCAGTTTTCGACTTCGTATGCTTTTTCTATGATTTTTCTAAAAGAGTGCAGAACGGTTAAAAACTAGTTAACAGCTTATAACTTTCATAACACTTTGTAATATGTTGAGCAAAGTGTATAACCATAAGTTCTAAATATTGAATGTATTATCTTGTTAGTTTATCATCTTAAACTGAAATTTAGTCATTCATGATAAGGTTTACTCATTCATTTCGAACACATATATTAAACTTCAATAAGCATAGTTTATGGATTTTACTACATGAAATAGGTTTTACTCTCAAAACAAATGGGTTTTTCATATCCCACGTGATAAACTATAATAGTATTAGTTTAAGGATTTCATATCACTAATTTATCCAGAAAAGGTGATTTTACTTCCTCCACGGAAGAGGTTTTAATATCAAACTATGTGTAAACTAGTTAACTTAGGTTGTGAGGCAATTCTCTCCCCGTACGTTCGAGTACGGGATCCCAATTCCTGTAAGTTATAACCAGGGTCTCTTGTAGGGAGAGCGTGATAATTGTGTATAGATCTATATTGGGTTTGACACCCCACACCTTGCTGCTAGCTACAGCGGGACCTGCAGGTCTACGGGTGATAAGAGTCATAGTATCTTAACGTCTAAAAAACGTTGTGCAGGTTATTTCTCGTCATAGTATGGTTATAGCGACTCACATAGGTAGTTAACTATCTTTCAAGTTTACATGGAAAATTCTACTTTGAAAAGGGGTTTTACTTCCAAACTAAACGAGTTTATGTCGATTTAAACTTGCATTAATTACTTTAAGTATGGTAAAATACTTGTTTACTTTCGGTCCTAGATTTAGGACTACATAACTTTTATAAGGAAAATATTGGATTTTCTTTGGAAACATATTTCTGTGAAAATTACATTTCATCTAGAATTGTTAGATTTCAGCTATAATTGCTAAGTGTATATGCTAGAGTTATATAAGAATCTAGTCACAATCGACTTAGAATTGGTGGGCCCGCCTTATCTCCTGTTCCTTGTTTGGTTGTGGACCTAGGGCAGACCCATTACATTCAACGGTTTATTTAACTTGAATTTTATATAACTTATATACGTTGGGCGATTATAGGAGGAATCTACGGGTCGTTCTAGGGTTCAGTATCGCATAACATAGGAGCATTCATTTCACACTTAACTAAGAAAATATTGGATTTTCTGGAAATCATACTCTATCGCTTTTACAAGGAAAACGGTTTCTTCCTCAAACAAAACTCTTATGAACTCACCAACTTAATTGTTGACACTTTTCAAAACTACTTGTATTCTCAGGAAATCAGTGAAACAGGAAAACATCAGCACTTTGAGGATGGGACGTTAAATCGTCAAACAGTTCATTTTGTCATCATAATGTAATTGATTTTGAAACATGTAAACATATACTATGGTGTAACCTTTTCAATTATATTTATGATGGTTGTATTTACTTTGAGCACTATTATACTCGTTGTTGTGATACTTACATGAAGTCCTCCACCCCCAGACGTTTCCGCCATCCTTGGTTTGGGGGTGTGACATCCGTCAAGGTTAGTCCAAGAAAAACATCATGGGAAGAGCTGGGAATGAGCTTTCTCTTCTTAGATTCAGGTCTGTGAGGCTTCATCGTCATTGGTTTCTTAGAAGATGGAGGAGGTAGCTTGTTATTCTTTACTGGAGAACCAAAGGCCAAGAACTCATTAACACTGAAGCAAGAAAAAGTAGACCCACGACGAGTAACCTCAGAACCTACTAGGAAAACTTTAACGGTTAGGATTCCAAAACAATATAAAGAAAACTTCATAGATCCTACCAGTTGACATCTTGGAAGATGCAAGCTCTTGGATGGAAAATGGATAAATAGCATCCCCTCAAGAAATTTGTTCCCTAAGACAATTTCAGAAAATTACGGACTCTTTCCTTCCTATCTTCACAAAGTGGGAATAAATCCTCAAACTCTGGCACTATATTGAAACAAAGAAAGAGAGTTAGTAGGCACACACTAAAAAACCTTTAATATTAAATGAAAACCAAATTCCTACCCTCAATAACCCAGTCAACATGCAAAGTGTGTTCATCAACTAGAAATTGCCTATTAAGAAAGAAATACTTCTTTTACCACCCAACACTAGGACACAACGTATTGAGAAATAGATGTTGTTTCCCAAGTTTTATTTTTAAAAATGACACGAGAAGAACCAAAGTTTTGAAGGTCACAGACACTGGCCATAGTAGGGAGACCAAGAATTAGATTCTCATATTCGTTAAGATGATTAAAATCCAATACAGTGGGGCAAAACCATTGGCATGATCTGGGCATATGGAAATCTACTCATCTCAAAAAATTCTGAGATTAAAGGGGGGTAAAGGAAAAGAAAGACCAATATCAAAAGGAAGATAATAAAAATAAACCTAAGAGATTGATACAAAATCAGGTTTTAGCTTTGCATTAAATGGTTTGAATACTGTTTGTGAAGGGAATATTCCTTCAGAATTAAGGGACTCTATTTTCTCATTTGAAAAACTAAAAGTTTCCTTCCTACCACGACAAATAATTCTCGAATCTTTAAAATCTTCATGGATAAACCCTGGGTATCAGACTTCCCTATACTTAGATCTTAATCCATGATCTAAATAAAGAAAAGGGAAGAAGAAGATATACCTAAACATGATTCATCGATGGTGAAAGAATAGCAAGACCGCAAAGTCAATTGATAAATGGAACACTCCTAGCTGAACAGGTGAAAACAAAGTCAAAGTTCTTGGGAATTTGAAAAGACATCCCGACTCTTCGGCGTCTAACACCTAATAATTCCAAGCATAGAAATCTCCAATCCCCTAGGATCTTCGATTGAAGATTTTTTATGGCAATTTTATGAGAAAAATTTTCATCTTACCATTTTATATATCATGAACTTGTACTAAAATATCTGGCAAGCCCAAGATCTTGAATTAAAAAATATCTTGGACTGCCATCGTGTTTTCTGTAAAATGTTATGCAAGAACTATAAACTTGACTAGAAATGAGCATACCCAGTCAAAAGCATGTGGTCAAAAGCCTTGTGAATGTTGGATCACGCATGGATCAAGGGAGATCCCTAGAATGTCAGAATATTTGTTATTATCACTATGTATAAAAGCCTAGCTGGTCATCAATCGCACACACTCTGACTTCTACTCTTAATCTCATTCTCTCGACACTTTGCACTTTTACATTCAAATAAAGTTCTAAGGCAAATGATTTTATCACATCCCGATATTTTATATCAGAGATCCAAAATGATTAAGGGTTTTCCTCGTATATCATTGTGTTATTGCACTTATTTTCACTAATTTACTGTTGTTTGATCGATAACAACATTTTCTATTATTTACTTTCTTGTTAATCTGATTTCATTGTCAAAACTACTAAGATGTTTTGTTTTGTGGTATTTTGGTATCTTTTTGAATATTTTGGGATATTTTATACAAAATTACTTGTTAACTTCCTTTTAACACTATTTTGGTTCCAATACGCTTATTTAAATAACAAAATAAAACACTTCTAATAATTTCCTAAATACCACTATTTTCTTCCCTAGGTATAACCAAGATCTTAGGCGCATTTAAAGATCTTAATTAAGCACGTCAATTTTACATATCTTATTTTAAACATCAAACTACACTTACTAATTTAGTTACGAAATTAGTTTAATGAATTTCGACCAATACCATATATATATATATATATATATATATATATATATATATATATATATATATATATATATATATATATATATATATATATATATATAGACACACACACACACACATATATATATATATATATATATATATATATATATATATATAGGGCTAGGTTATAATGTGGATGGACAACTATTGTGTCGACGTGTGGATAATGTTATTTTATGAAAATTACTAAGAGAATATGTTGTTTAGTAATGTGAATACGTTCAATCTCACAGAACTATTGTTATTTTAATGGATTCTCACCAATTCTAATTCATTTTTGTTCTCATTCATCGTTTTTTATTTATTTTAATTCTTACAGAATAAGACTCAATAAACATCCCGATAACATTCTGACAGAATGAGAATAATTAAAAAAAGTGTATAATAACCTTATAGACGATTTAATTAGTGAAAATGCTTAATAATTAAAATAATTATATAAGATTGAACGTACTCATATTATCAAACAACATATTTTCTTTGTAATTATCACAGAATAGCATTATCCACACGTCCACACAATAGATGTCAATCCACATTTGAACCTAGCTCTATATATATATATATATATATATATATATATATATATATATATATATATATATATATATATATATATATATATATATATATATATAGGTGTTCAAGGTTCGGTCTGAAACCATGAAACCGGCCAAATTTTTCAATGCCGTAATGAACGGTTTGGCTTACGGTTTCAAAATTTTCAAGGTTACGGTTTTGCTTCCGGCTTCAAACTTTTGAAGCTGTAATGAACGGTTTGATTTACGGTTTCAAAATTTTCAAGTTGTATAAACGAAAATAGCAGCCCAAGCTTCGTGTTGTGAGTGAAGCCCATCCCTCGTTTGACTCGTTTCCCTCCAGGCCTCCAAAGTCCACCGGTTTGCAATCTAATGGGCTCGACCCAAATGGGCCTAAAAAAACCAAATGATGAAAAAGCCGGAGCCAAACCGTTAGTAACACATCGGTTTGGTTCGGTTTTAATTTTCAATGGTTTGGTTTCGATTTTTGATTGACACAAACAATTACTAACGACTTGGCTTCGGTTTGTTATAAAAACCGAATATAACCGTATCGTGAACATATATATATATATATATATATATATATATATATATATATATATATATATATATATATATATATACACACACACACTAGAATTTAACATTGAAAAACATAAATTTATATAACAATTAACTATATTATAAAGCCATAGACATAACAATTGAGTAGTAAAAGGTTTCCAAGTTGAGAAGATAGCTAGGCGTTAGAATGGAGATTGGTGTCTGGTGTGCGTCAAAATCATGTCTAGTAGTCGTGTGCGTTGTTGCCTTTCGAGTTGTATACACTTCGAATAACCTAATCGATCGTGCTCCTCAACCTTGTTTTTGAAGAAACGACCGAATTTGATCCGTTCTATAAATTGGTATACAACCGGTTGTGGTCGTTGTTGAACTGGTCTGGTTTCCAATCCAACGGATTCAACCGTCTGGTTTACACCCATGGTTGCAAAAATCGTTAATCAGTGGACTAGCGATTAAGGATTAATCGGCTAGACGGAGATTAATCGGGGACCATTAATTATTAAGAAAATGATTCAAAATTTTATAAATATAATTTTATTCCTACAAAAAAAGCGATTAATCGGCGATTAGGTCCGATTAGGTCCGACTTTGACTGCGTTGACAAAACCGGATTAGGTACGATTAAGTCCGATTAGGTCCGATTAGGCCCGATTAGGTCCGATTAATTCCGACTTTGACCTGTATTGATCAAACCCGATTAGCAATAAATCTCATCGGTGGAGGTCCGATTAGCGATTAATCGCCGATTAGGTCGATTTCTGCGTTTACACCTGGTTTTAAAACATTACTGCAGAACCTGGATGACCATAACATTATTTTTATATTGGTACATTTTTCATGGTTTTTAAACTAATAAAAGAAAAAAAAATGTTTTTTTTTTTAAAAAACCAAGGTGGTTTACCAGAGAGTAAAAACAGGGACTTTAATTAACGGGAACACTACTTAATTTATCTTGGACATGAAAATTACCTACAGAGTGAAAAAAAAACCTGGAATTCATCATTTATGAACTCTTATCTATATATACTGCTTTAGCTTACCCTCGTAAAACACCCAACTCAAAGACAACTCAACAAGTTCAATAATGGATATCTTCTATGCTTCTCTTCTATCTCTGTTTGTGGTCGTCATCTCATGCTCCCTTCGTTTTGGTTTCTTTATATCTAAGTTGGTTGTAGATACAAAACTCCCACCTGGCGGCAGAGGTTGGCCGGTGATCGGTGAAACAATAGAGTTTGTCACCGCCGGTAGGAAGGGCCACCCTGAAAAGTTCATCGTCGATCGCATGACTAAATTCTCGCGTCATGTCTTCAGGACCTCTCTGATGCTAGAGGATGCTGCAGTGTTCTGTGGGCCCGAAGGTAACAAGTTCTTGTTCTCAAATGATAACAAACTTGTTCAGTTTTGGGTGCCTGCTTCGGTAAAGAAGATTATCCCTTCTGTGAAAGGACTGCAAAACGAAAAGACAGTACCCAAGATGATTCGTAACCTTTTCAAGCCTGAAACTCTACGGGAATATGTTCCAATTATGGACATGGTGGCACAGAAACACTTTGAAACCAAATGGGAAGGCAACGACCAGATTTTGACCCATAAACTCACCAAAAACTTCACTTTTCTTGTTGCATGCAAAATCTTCTTCAGTATCGATGAACCCGAATGGGTCAACAAACTATCAGTCCCGTTCGAAAGACTTGCTCCAGGGCTTTTCTCCATCCCCATAAACCTCCCGGGAACACTGTTCCGGAGAGCAATAAATGCAGGCACCTTCATCAGAAAAGAACTCACTGCAATAGTAAACAAAAGGAAGAGTGATTTGGTCGATGGGAAAGGTTCGCCTACACAAGATATTTTGTCGTTAATGCTTTGTGATGACTATGGAAGATTAATGACAGACAGTGAAGTCGCTGACGTTATCATGGGGATGATAATCGGTGGCTATGACAGTACAAGCTCAACATGTACTTTCATTGTTAAGTATCTCGCCGAGTTGCCTGAGATTTACGAGGGAGTCTACAAAGGTATTGAAATTAGTAACAGAAAAGAATCACTTTATTTTTCATCAAAACATGAGCATTTCTTGCTTAGTTTATTTATGTTCTTTATTCAATAGTTTTTTCCTAAAAGCTTTTTCAAATTCAAATGAGCTAGCATATAATATAACAAGTTAACATCTTTTAATGAATTTCTCTAAGCGTTTTTTGGCTGGTAGTGAGTAGTGAGGATTCAAATATCTTCAAATTCTTAGGACATTCCCTAAAATAAATATATATATATATATATATATATATATATATATATATATATATATATATAGACAGAGAGAGAGAGGCGTAGCCACTTTATCAACATACTAATAATCAATTTTTTTTTCAATAAACCGTATAGTTTTTTAATTATATTTTAGTCATTTAAAAAAAAAAAAAAATGTGGTGCCTAATCGGTTTTAACCGGTTGATCTAGGTTTTTCAAGGTACATGACCTGACCCCCCCCCCCCCCCGAGTTTTGTTGATTTTTTTATCGGATTTACTTAATTTAGGAACCACGTGATTTTTTGCTCTACATTCGCCACTATATATATATATATATATATATATATATATATATATATATATATATATATATTGAGTTTTGAACCTATAAATATAAAGACTGCATGATTTAAAAACTAATAAGATGAGGAAATCGTTAGTGAGAGTTAGCTTTAGAATATGACTCCAAAGTTTGTCATTGAAAACTCAAAATTCTATATTAACTTTTATCATTATCCGATAGAAACATATATAAATTTTAGTTAATGACACACTTATTGTTTTTAATAAAAGTTTTTGTCTCACCACAACTATTAAGTTGTTTTTGATAGTTTACGACTACATAAAAGGAACTTGACCACTAAAATAATCGGAATAAGAATTTTTAATTGTTTATTACTTTTTGGTAAATGCAGAACAAACAGAAATAGCAAAATCTAAAAAATCAACAGAATTGTTAAATTGGGAGGATTTGTCAAAGATGAAATACTCTTGGAATGTGGCATGTGAAGTTCTTAGATTAGTTCCACCAACCCAAGGTACGTTTAGAGAAGCGATTTCTGATTTCACATACAAGGGCTATTCAATTCCAAAGGGTTGGAAGGTAAGTTACAAAGATTCATTACTTAACACGAATTAACTCCTTGGTGAATAGGTTTCTAACTCTTCAATAAATGGTTCTTTAATATATATTGCAGTTGTATTGGAGTACAAACTCGACACATAAAAACCCTGATTTCTTTCATGAACCTAAAAAGTTTGATCCTTCAAGATTCGATAGTAAAGTGCCAATTACACCATATACATACGTACCATTTGGAGGAGGGGCTCATTTGTGTCCTGGAAAAGAATTTGCCCGACTAGAAATACTTGTGTTTATACATCATCTTGTGAGGAGATTCAAGTTGCAGAAAGTAATTCCGAACGAGGATGTTATTTTCAATCAAGTTCAGCCTAAGCTTGCCAAAGGACTTCCGATTCACCTGCATCCTCATAAACCTTGAAATTGAAATTCTTCATTATAGAAAAATGGAGATGGTGCAAAAATAATGCCTTAAATAAAATTAATACCACAAGTAATGTTTAATTCAAAAGTAAGTTTTCCTGAATCTCATAGTGTGTAATGTTTAATTTTTTTTCTTTTCATGTAATTCCTCTTGGGGTTGAGTATATAAACGAAGTCGTTTCCAAACCATCAAATTATGTCGTTTTTCCCATCTAGTTATAACATATGGTTGTAGTAATTTATATTATTCAACTTAAAATTGTTGATGTATTGCCCTTTATGACCCCTTTATTTTATGCAGAAAAATGAAAGGAATATGGAGTATCTTCTATTTTCATGTGTGTGCAGGAAAACATTCAAAACTTATTCATTTAAAACTAGACAATACTCTGTGACTTTTACAACTACTACATTAAACACACATAAATGGAAAATGGCTTGGCAGCCTTGATTAAAACAAAACAAGGTCAAACACTGAAAGTAGAGTAGGAATGATAAATGGACAGCTCCCAAACCTGATTATATCCTGCCTCCTTTTTTTATATTAAAAACTAATAGATTATTCCAATAAAAATGATCTAGAACACTGAGATACATAAGATTTTCTAACACTCTGATTTCAATAAAACTTTCAAAAATTGTCTAAACTCCCATTAATTTATATACTGTTCAATATTTTATCTAACATCTCATTAATTCACAAAAAACTTTCGATAAGACTTTATATTTTATTTTTTTAAATCTTTATATCTCGTCCGGTCTGCTTGTTTAGAGAAACATGTACAAAAACTAACAAACGGGCTTCTAAGTATATATTTTTATATATAATAAAAATTCATTAATAGTACAATAAATTGATAATTATTATAAAAATAATCAAAACAAAAAAACTTCAGCTTAATCAAGTGTGAACTTGATATACGAATTGGCCGAAAAAGAGATTAGAGAATAGTCGGAACAATGATGTGCACTTAATTCCTGGCAAAGAAAGCTATTGGGTTTAATCGAATTAATGAACTCAAATGTCAATCCCTTAACGCATGGGTGGGCACGAGTATTACACTTAAGGGGTGTAACATCCCAAAATTTAAGGCCACAAATTTCATTTTAATTAAGTTATTATATAAAACCAACGGTATAAAAACATTCATAATAATATCTCATGTCAAACCAAAGTGTCAACAATCAAAACATATTATCACAAAACCATATAGAGTGTAATCCCAAAGATCTCATGTGCGGAAAACATAGTGTGATGCGCTGCGATCAAGCCGGCTACTTTCCTTTAAAAACGTGTACCTGAAAACAAAACTAATTAAACTGTAAGCACGAAGCTTAGTGAGTTCCCCCATCATACCACATATCATACAATCACATGACATACATACTGTCAGACATATCTGGGTGCCCGACCTACCCCTTCGGTCCTCTCGACCGGTGACCTTGCCTAGCATATCTGGGTGCTGGCCTACCCCTTCGTTCCTCTTGACCGGTCTCGGGGGATTATCTCACCCCCTACTACTACCACATAATATCATATCACATATATCATAATCTATCTAGCATAGTTGGGTACTAAACTACCCCTTCGGCCCTATTAGCCGGTAACCGGGGAGTTTTCCCCCTACTACCACTATCACATAACATCATATCATGTTAACACATAAAACATATCAAATAGGCACAAACCAGACAATTATCACAAAGAAAATCATCTCATACATAATCACCTACTGGTGGGCCAGCATTGGTGCCTTAGACCCACCTCTACTGGAAGGAAACTCACCTCACACTGCTGAAGTCCCGAAGACACAATCCCAGCTGCTGGATGACAGATTCCCGAACTGTCAGTATTAAAACATCACCCAATTAATAATTGGGTCCCAACACATAACCATAAGTCCATGCTTGGGGTAAAAGACTGCTTTACCCCAATCTTAGCTTGATCCAAGCCCAAGGCCCAATCCAAAGGCCCAACAGTCAACTATGAGTCAAAGCCCAACATATGGCCCAATTTTCCAAATTAGGCCCAAACCTTTACGTGGTCTCACCCTAAGGCCCAACCATTTATTCCAGTCCAACATTTGACATTCTAATGACCCAATATCATATAATCATTAAGGCCCAAACTATGGCCCATCTATGGCCCAACTTTCCAAATTGGGCCCAAACCCTCATATGGGCCTTACCCTAAGCCCATCAACATATTCTAGTCCATGTGATTATTCTTGGATGGCCCATTAATAATCAAATCATCAAGGCCCAAGTGAAATTAGGGTTTCACATAAAATGATGATTAGGGTTAAGTTTCCTACTTAACCCATTAAGGACTTAATCCACTAAGGACTTAATCCATTAAGTCCAATATTGCTTAGATTAACTTTTTTTCCAATAATTATTATTTAATATTTCAAGTTATCAAATAATTCTCGTGTGTCCCGATTAATTCCCCAAATTAGGGTTTCACTGCATTAGGGTTTTCCAAACCCTAATTAGGGTTTCCAACCCATATTAGCCCAATAGCTGGGTCCTTAAGCCCATTAGGGTTTTCCTTAGGTCAATTAGGGTCCATTAGACCCATTAGGGTTTTCACTAGGCCCATCAGTCTCATGTTTGGGCTTTTAGGTCTAATAGGGCTTCATTGGGCCTATTAGGGTTTCACTAGGTCCATTAGGGTTTCAAGCACCCCAAGCGATTCAAACTCCACAAGGCAAGCACACCACCACCCGAAACGGCGGCCGGTGGCGGCAGGAGGCGGCAGCGACCACCCTACGGTGGTGGTTTGATTTTCCTTTCATTATTCCAATTTTTACAATTTACAATGAAATCACGAAATAAACACGCATTATACTAAATAAACACACACCCGCAACCACCCTTGTGGTGGCCGACGGTGGCAAGTGGCGGCAGCCACCATCCTATGGTGGCGGTGAGGCCATTTCCGAGAACTTCAGCCATACACACACACACTCACCAACTGAAACACGCACATCTTCACTTCTTTATTCGTGAAAGGGATCCAACCACCCATTGACGGCATATGGCGTCGGTAGTGGTGATTTTACAATGGCAGCCACCACCTCACGGTGGTGGCGGTTGTTTTTGTTAGTCCCCAGTCATACAGCCATACACACACGAGTCTTAAAACAGAATCACACCCATACGAACTCACGGTCACCTCCCATGGTGGCCGATGGTGGCGGCGATGACACGAAGTAGAAAGAAATGGAGGCAGGAGGCGGCATAAGCCGTCGAACCCATAAGAAGTAACATGAAAGAGGCGTTGTTGACATTCCGAGAGCCTTCTCGTCGCTCATAGCACGCGCGACGATGTACCTAGCTCCGATCTCCGGTCTTCAGTGGCACCTCCGGTTGCACAAACGTCATTGGGGGCAGGAGGTCACGAGTCGGCGACTCCCACGATGCTATATCCTTCTCCAATCTTCGACTGATGCAGCGCCTGGTCCTGATTCCCATCGGTATCCGCTATTGCCGGCGACAGGGGCCATTTGACGGTGCTAGGTGGTCGGAGGTTGCAGCGCCGCCGGAGATGGGTGAGGTGAGAGTGGCGACTGAATATGATATTAGGTTTAGGGTTTTAGGAGGTCGATGCATGGTGACGGGTTAAATACCCGTATCCCATACAAACTCTATTCCATTTTGTACAAAATCAGTCCCTGCCCCACAAATTCTTTTCACACCCACTCTATAAATTACTATTTATCCCCCAGCAATCCAAAACCTTTTCAATTTAAGTCCGAATTTTACCCTTTGTCCCTTGCTTCCATAAATTCATTTCAAATTCGATCCCTAATTTACCATGCAACCCCTAAGCCTCCAAAATCCCTTCTAATGAATTCCCAAAAATTAACATTTAGTCCCTGCCTCCAATAATATTTATGAAACCAATCTGGAACTTACACTTTTAACTCCCCGAATTCTACGATTGTGACAGTTAGCTCTTCGAGACCATCTTTTGATATATAATTATTTATTTTAGGGCTACTAAATTAGATTTCGTCCTCGAAATCATTCCTTACCATTTCTTATACGCCAAGCCACTCAAGTAACATAGTCATCATCCCGGGCACACCCTAGCCTTCCCAAGGTAGCCGTGACCAATCTTTGCAAAGCCCTAACATCTGCAGGTGAACGAATTCCTCGCAACAAGATCACATTTCTCCGTCTGAAATCTGCCGTCTTGAGATGGTCTGATTCCCTGACAGACCACTCATACTGAATCATTATCGTTGAAACCAGTCCGCTTATCCCTCAACTGACTACTCAACTTCTGATAGCCTGAGCTCCCACTAGAAAACTGAAATCACACACCCAATCATTATTTGTGTTTTGGCCTCAGTGACCCAATTACATGCTAAATGGTACTAATTTAGCATTTACATGTTATTGGGCCTTAGTGGCCCATTTACATGCTAATTTAGCCTGGAAATAACTTACACGTCTAATGGGCCATAGTTGCATTTTCTTCATGTTTGTAGGGCCTTATCTTGTCATTTTATACATTATATAGTGTTCGAACTTCTAAATACATATAACATTATACAAATTCATGTGGGGACAAATGGGATCTAGTGAGACGTGTCGGTTGACACCACTGAGTGTATGGCCGTAGCTTATAGTTATAATCAGAGTCTCCTGGAGAGAGAGCGAGAGTTTGTGTATAGATCTATACAGGGGTGACTCCCCCACACCTGAGATGTTCGCTACAGTTAGACTAGGCCAGTCTAGGGTGACAAAAGCTTGAACGAAAATCCGACATTTGGAAACTGCCAAGACAGGCAAATCAATCACTATCATGTATGGTTATAACGACTCATATATAGATCCATTCCCATTAAGACATTACGGAAAATTAAAAACTCGTAAGTCATAATGATACAAAACATTTCTATAGTGCAAAGATCGTGACATTTTTATAAATCAGAAAATATCGGATTTTCTGGGGAAAATACTATTATTCAATTACCACTTACTTACAACAGAAAGAATACGAAGAAATTTAAACTTCATTCCTATATGTTACTACTATGAAATTCACACATGCATTCATACTCGATTTTCACATCATTTTTCAGACATTTTACAGAAAATATTGGATTTTCTGGGTTTACAAAAGATACAAAGACTTTTATTCAAACATGCTTATGAACTCGCCAACATTATATATGTTAACCGTTTTCAAAATAACTTTTAATCTCAGGTAATCGTTAATGTGAACAATGTACTTAATGTGAACAATACCAGTTGTAATATGTAATGTTTGGTGATGAATGTGTTATGTTTCATGTATATTCATTGTAATGATATTTCAATTTATAGTCACACGAGCCCTCGGACATTTCCGTTGTCTAGTTCGGGGGTGTGACACAACTTCTGAACGAAATCCTTCTCTGGACTAGCTGCCACTAGTTATCATGCCACTGTGGCTCTACCAACCTTCTGATCTAACCGATCGGGTCCATGCGTCGAATCCTGTCGTTATCAAATCCAAGACTAAAAGTGATTGCTACCTGACCAATGGTAGCCTTATCTCACAAGTCCTTAAGCAGTCTATTGCTTCCCCAATCTCATAACTATAGTGATGTTCCTACAGTCTTATCACTGGCTTACCCAGATCTAATCCCTCTGGGGAAATCCATAAACCAATCCATGGATTTCCACATCCTCACTGCTACACTCGAACTGGTGGGTACTACTGTTCCTTCTGCGTCCTCACAACACGCTCATACTATCTACCCACCTAGTGAATGTTGCGGCTACACCCACAGACTTACATCACTCTAGCACTATCGGCTAACCTTGTGAATGCTACGGCTACACCTGCAGACTTATAACAATTCTCACACTATCTTCCAACCTGGTGAATGCTACGGCTACAACCGTAGACTTACAACACTTCCAACACTATCTGCTGCTAGTGAATGCTACGGTTACCCCCGTAGTCTTACAACACTTTCCATATTGGGTCGAACACGCACTCGACCTAACCCTCAACTGAACTTAAGTCCTAACTGGAGCTCTACCCTGGTTCCCGAAATCTGCTATCTGAGAGTCTCGAAGGTTTCCTACTGCTCAGGCCCTCAACGAAAGGCCACCGACTTCTTGGTCAGTCGGGTCAAAGGAACTGCAATCTCGGAGAAGTCTCGTATAAATCTCCGGTAATAACCCGCTAGACCCAGGAAACTCCGAATCTCGGTTGGAGACCTCAGAATCTCCCACTGCATCACGGCCTCTATCTTGGTCGGATCGACCAGAATACCCTTCTGGTTGACAAGGTGCCCTAGAGATTGCACCTCTTGCAACCAGAACTCACATTTGGACAACTTTACAAAAAGTCACTCCCCCACTTAAATTCGACTAAGTCTTCACGGCACGCGAGAATTGAAGGATTCCCAATCCTTCTCGCTTTCTAATATCCCACTGATGACAACCTGTGCTTACCAATGCTAGCGATTAATCACCGGTTAAACCTTGAGATCGCCCATTCTCGGAAATCTTGATGAGTACTCTTGAAATATGGTCCAGTTTGACACCTCAGTCCACTTCCGATGCTAACAACTAGAGGCCTTAATCTTCACTCTGGCTGACGAGTCCTCGTTCCCACTTCCAATCTTGTAGCACCACTAAACACCAACCGAACACAGCCCATGTGAAAATACAATTCTCTTGAACATCCAATGACCAACCACTTGTGCATCTGATGCCTGCATCTGACACTATCATCTTCCTGCTACCAATACCTTCCTGGCAGCGATGGTTCCTTGAACTCCCAAGTTCTTCCGTAGACAGCCTTCGACCATACCTGAACCATGATAGAACCACTGAACGCTGACTTCACTGAAGAACTATCGCTCTAACTGTCACACCCCCAAACCAAGGATCGCGGAAACGTCTGAGGGTGGATGACTTCATGTATAGTATCACAACAACGAGTATAATAGTGCTCAAAGTAAATACAACCATCATAAATATAATAGAAAAGTTATACCATAGTATGTGTTTACATATTTCCAATCAATTACACTTATGATGACAAAAATAAAATGTTTGACAATTTAACGTCCCATCCTCAAAAGCGGTTGATTTCCTGTTTCACTTAATTCCTGAGAATACAAGTAGTTTGAAAAAGTGTCAACAATTAAGTTGGTGAGTTCATAAGAGTTTTATTTGAGAAAGAAGCCGTTTCCCTTGTAAAAAGCGATAGAGTATGATTCCAGAAAATTCAATATTTTCTTTATTAAACGCGAAATGAACTCTCCTATGTTATGCAATAATGTACCCTAGAAAGACCTGTAGATTCCTTCTATAATCACCCCATGTATATAAGTTATATAAAATTTAAGTTAAATAAACTGTCGAATATAATGGGTCTGCCCTAGGTCCACAACCAAACAAGGAACATGAAGTAAGGCGGGCCCACCAATTCTAGGTCGATTGCGACTAAATTCATATATAACTCTAACATGCACACTTAGCAAATTATAGCTAAAGTCTAACAATTCTAGATGAAACGTAGTTTTAATATCATGAAAGCCATTTAGTAATAAATCTGGTACTTTGTCATGTATACTTCAAGAAAATCGCTTATTTTCCTTATAAAAGTTATGTAGCCTTAAATCCCAAGACCGAGAATATGAGTGTGTGTTTTTGTACTTATGATGTTTATAATCGTAATGCGTTTCCAAAGAAAATCCAATATTTTCCTTATAAAAAGTTATGTAGCCTTAAATCCCAAGGCCGAGAATGTGAGTGTGTGTGTTATACTATTAATATTCAAGTCGTTTTAAATAGATAAAACCCCTTTTCAAGTAGAATTTTCCCTATAAACTTGAAAGATTGTTAACTCCCTATGTGAGTCGCTATAACCAGACTATGACGAGAAATAACCTGCAACAACGTTTTTCAGACGTCAGGATCTTATGACTCTTGTCACCCGCAGACCTGCCGGTCCGGCTGTAGCTAGCAGCGAGGTGTGGGGTGTCAATCCCAATATAGATCTATACACAATTGTCACGCTCTCCCTACAAGAGACTCTGGTTATAACTTACAGGATTTTTGAACCCGTACCCTAAGAGTACGATAGAGAATGTCTCACAACTTACGTTAACTAGTTTACATATAGTTTTGAGTATAAAACCTCTTCCGTGGTGGAAGTGAAATCACCTTTTATGAAATAATTAGTGATATGAAATCCATAAAGTATCACTATTATAGTTTATCATGTAGTATATGAAAAACTCATTTGTTTTGAGAGTAAAACATTTTCCATGTAGTATACTCTTATCGAAAATTCATAAACTATACTAAATGTAGTTTATTATATGTGTTCGAAATAAATGGAGGAAAAACCTTAACATGAATGACTAATTTCTGTTTATGATGGTAAAGTAACAACAATGCATCCAAACATTTAGAAACTTATTGTTATGCACTTTGCTCAACATACTACAAAGTGTTGTTAATATGGTAAGCTATGTAACTAGTTTTTACTCTTTCTGCACTGTTTTGAAATCATTATAGAAAAATCATACGAAGTCGAAAACTAACTCCGTAAACTCTGAGAGCTTAGAAATTAGGTCTAGTTTATTCATAATTTTATTATGATTTTTAGAATTCTCTAACTTATGTGAAAGTGTTCATAATCTCAGACTGGTCCGAATTTGTTTCTGAAATGATAGTCAGTTTTGTAAAAATCACCATAAATCGTAGAAAAATCATATGGAGATGTGCAAGTAGTAATTTTAAAGGTATAAACCTGAACTACATGCATATTAAACAGTTTTGAAACATATTAAGTTTAAGTTGGGTAAAACAGTTCGTGAACAGGTCACAATTTTTCTGTTGTAAGCTGTCAAGTTAAGTTTTGAATATGTTTTGGTGTTTTAACTTGTATTCCCCCCCTTGAAAACTGAATAAAACTAGAAAATGTAGGGGTATGAACTCACCTCGAGTGATTTCTTGAAGAGTGGAAGGTTGAAGTCAAGGAGTATCAAGTCAAGAACACTTGATGAACACGTGACGACTTGGGTGATCCTAAGAACGATTTTTGGTGTTAAGATATGAGTCGATGATCCAAGAGTGTTATGAAATTATGGAATAACACTTGAGTTTAGATGGAATACTTACCAAAAAGTGCAGTAGCAACTCAAGAACACTTGCACAAAGTGGTGGGAAGTAGAGAGAAAATGAGGCTCTCTTGAAGTGGTATGAGAAGTGTATAAGTGTTTGATGGTGAAGCAAATGATCAAGGAAATCCCAGGCATTTCCTTATATGGAGGGTTGCTGGAGCAAGTGGATAGGGTGAAGGGATGTTTGCCTTGGTTTGTGTGATGTGGATAAGGTTGGATCAATGAGAAAGTGACACATAGGAGGCAAGTGGGCACACTTGACCCACTTGTGGGGTAGAATACTCTTCTTATAATAAAATAATGATTTTTAATTAAAAATCCTTGAAAAATAATTAAAATATGAGTTCTAGGGGTTAAAAATGATAAAAATATGAATTTGGTGAAAAAATCTCGTCAAAAACGTCAAAAACGGGCTTAGGAAGCGAAAGTAGTCGAAAACCGGGCAATATAGACCGAACCTGCGAGGTTCGGCTCTAAGAGAGTGAGAACCGAGAGAAGGGAAAGAAGGAACCGAGAGGAGGAGAAGGGACCGAAGGTGCGAGGGGGAGGGACCGAAGGTCCGAGGGTCTCGGTTCGGTCTGCTGAGCTTCGGTCCGAGAAGGTGCTTCTGACAAGTTCGGTTCTGACAGGAGGGTTCAGTCCCATTAGAAGGGTTCGGCTCCTAAGAGGTTCGGTTCCTAAGAGGGGTTTCGGTCCTATATGGCCATTTTTCGAGAAATCTTTCCGTTTTGCGTGATTTTTGACCAAGTTAAGGGTCGGGATGACCCGGATGACCATAAAGAGTTTGAGAGAGATTTTGGGAGAGATTTCACATACTTGGAGAGATTTGGGAGAGATTTCACATACTTGGAGAGATTTCACATACTTGGAGAGATTTGGGAGAGATTTCACATACTTGGAGAGATTTCACATACTTGGAGAGATTTGGGAGAGATTTCACATACTTGGAGAGATTTGGGAGAGATTTCACATCCTTGGAGAGATTTGGGAGAGATTTCACATACTTGGAGAGATTTGGAAGAGATTTCACATACTTGGAGAGATTTCACATACTTGGAGAGATTTGGGAGAGATTTCACATACTTTGAGAGATTTCACATACTTGGAGAGATTTGGGAGAGATTTCACATACTTAGAGAGATTTGGGAGAGATTTCACATACTTGGAGAGATTTGGGAGAGATTTGATCTTAGCCATTATTATCGCATAATCTCGTAATGCAAGGTTCGCGAGTCCCGTTATGCTTCGTTTATGATTGTTTTAAGTCCCCACAAGGGTCCTTAGTCGCGTTTTGATGCGTTTAACTCCCTTTTTAGGGTTTTTACATTGTTAACATATAGATTATTCAAGACACTTGAATTCTTGACATACAAATGTACATATTTATACATAGAATAACTTTTAGCATACAAGTAGTAATTAAGTTTGACCGGTTTGACTTGTTGACCTTGGCTTTTTGACTTTGACTTGAATTTGACGGTTGTCACACTAACCCTGACCGAGTATCCTCTAAATAATACTCCTTCAGAGATCCCGACAAAGATCCGGATTGATAACGGTCCACGCGGAACCCATTCCGCAAGATGCGTCCCTCTGTGGGTTCATCAAGGACCTTTCGGCATGCAGGATGGTATATATGATCCTTGATAACCAAAACACTAGAAGGAAAACTGACCCGAGGTCTGACTTATCCAAACTCACTCACAATTCCAAAGAGATACGTATTCCCAACATCCATCTAGCAGCAGTAGAAGACGACATACCCGCAACATCTGGAGGAATACTGATCACCCTCAACTGTCATGACCAACCCTGCCACACCTGTAGCAGCCTAAAATATAGTGACAAAAGAACATGGTTTGGCATGCGGAATTAAAGTTTGCACAATGAACATGGTGATTTGGGTGTTCAAGAGATGTATTGAATATGTATGGTGTTACAAAAAGGGACATAGATGTACATCTAAATAAATAACACACACTTACACACTCACTTTTACACCTCTCAAGCACACCTCTTGGTATGAACCCACTATTTATAGAGGTGTTTACATGTCTCTCTCTCACTCTCTATCTCTCATGGGTCAAAAGGCTAATGCACCACATGCAAGTGGGTCTACAAGAGTCAAACCATTACAAAGTCATACATGAAGAACTTTGCACCCCAACATTCTCCCCCTCAATGTTAGGAATGGTTGACCCACTTCAAATCTTCCAAAATCGAGCAACTACGCGGTTCGAGCCTCAAAGGTGACACATGTCGAAACGAACTTCAATCTTCAATTCTTCCATGATTCTTCAATTTGGGCTCTAGGATGTGAAACCATACAAACCGAGCAGCAACGAATGATTAACTCCAAACAATCACCCAAAAGTTGCGCATAAAAACACATCCCAAAAATCTTCAATAAAACCAAACCCATTTCAAAAATAAATCATTTCCGAACTTCCAATTGCATCATTTCGTAAGCTTCAAAACTTCAAGATCACTTCGGTCTTCAAATCCGCGTAATATGGAAAATTCAAGTTCAAATTTCTATATAAAACTTCTCCCCCTTTTTATAATCAAAATTTGATTATAAAACTCCTAAGGAAAAAGAACGTGCTCTATTCGGAATTTTTCGTGTCAAAACTCCCCCTTAACATGTGGCATAAACTTTGTGCTTTAATCCGTAAAATCCAAAAAATATTGAATTTTTAGCTTCGTTCACGGATCGCCTTTGACAAAATTTCTCAAAAATGGGTAGAAATTGTCAATTTCAAAATTCTGCAGTGACCCGGTGCGCCTAAAACAACAATATATGCAAAACACTCCCCCTTTTCCAAAGTTGGGTAGAAAGCGTCAATTTGCACAAACTGCAGGGGCCTGAAATGCATTTTCTTCAATTTTCAGCAAAAACAGTCCTTTTTCGAATTTGGGTATGAACCGCCAAACATTCGAAGCCTCAGGGACTATTTTCGAAAATTCTGCCATTTGTGTTCCAAACATACGAAGAGTTGTCCAAACATTCAAAATTTCAGAAAATTTTCGAATTTGGGTGAAAAGTGTCAAACATTCGAAACTTCAATTAATTGTGGAGTTTGCCAAACATTCGAAATTTCAGGGGCTGAATTCGAAAAATCTGCTTTTTGAGCAAAACATACGAAGACTTGATCAATCATACGAAGGGTTGAACCATTTATGCCACTTCGTTAAAAGAGCAGGGACCAAAATTGTAACTGTTTGTTTTCTTCTTCCATTCATACGAAATTACAGCACTCTTCGTATGAAATTAACCAACACTCTTCGTATGAAATTAAACCATTTTCTCTCTCCTCTTCGCATGTTCATCTTCCCCAAAATTTTCTCTCCTCTTCATACGAAAATTTTCCCAAACACACGAATTCGAAGCATTCGAAGCCTATCCAATGAACAGTAATGAACAGTAACTTCTTAGCCATTCATCCAGCCTCTGAATCGACCCATCGTATCTTCAAAATCCTTCGTTCTTAAAGTCACAGATTCGTTATCAAGCATCGATCAATCATTCGAAATTCTCAAAATCAACGATTCTTGTTTTAAACCCAATCAATAAAATCATCGACTCCAACATACCCAGATCGTCGACTCTTGACAACCCTTCGTTTTTCATCAACATCAAACTTCATTAGCCAACATCGATTCCCAAATCTTCGTTAATTCAAGTTCTTCTTCCCCAAAATTGTTCCTGTTCATCCATCTGTTCGTTCATCGATATATCACCAAATCATTCGACCCATATGCTTCTTTGCTCATCGATTCTTTTATCAAGCCTTCATTCCTAAACAATCGACTCCAACAAAAGCTTCGTCAACATCAGACTAAACATCGACCATCTGTTCGTCAATCGACCCCAAGTGAAATACTCGACATCAAATTCCAGTGACTCCAAACGTATCACATCGATGCTTCCAGTCGATGATTCCAAATCAAGACATTCGAAATCAAAATAATCAATCATCGACATTAAAACCATCGTCATTAGACTTTAGATACAATTTTGACTTTCGAATTTTGACTCTTCAACCCATCAATTGACAAACACAGATCGTCTTCTTCAACACACTTTTCAGATCAAACATCGAATTTCAAACAATTTTCATATGTTCTTCATACGTTCGTCAATTGTTCTTGATCATTCAATTTCAAACCATCGCTCACAGTTCTTCATTCACGTTTTTGTTCTCAATCCAAAACAGATCCATATCAACACCAAAAACTATCAAAATCAAATTCAGACACATCAAAAACTCGTCATCAAAACTCAAAATGAACCCATCTTCATCTGAATCTTTTTCGATTTTGAATCTTGGAACCATAAGAACCGAGCTTTGACTTTGAAATTGACTCTTCAATTGAATCAACAATTGATATCTTGATCATAATCGATTATTGTGATTGAACACAACAAACTTAATCGATTCACAAGACAAAGAAAAACACATCGAGTGTTAAAACAACAAGATGAAATCTCATTCGCTATCAAAATCAATCGAGAATACAATAACTGGAAACGAGTGAAGAACAAGAATGAACGAAGTGTTTCCGATTATGATTAAATGATATTTTAGGCTTCATGAACAGTAGATAATTCTGAATTTGGGCTCAAAGAAATCAGACATGAACAGTAACAACTCAAATGTTGGGTTCAAATTGTGATCATGAACAGTAAGTTGAATTTTAATTGGGCTTGGACATTTGAAGAATGAATAGCAAACAATCACAATTTTAGGCTTAAAATACAATCTGATGAACATTTAAGCAATGGAAATTGTTTTGGGATTCGAATATCGGGTTTAATGAACAGTGACGAAAATTTGATTTTGTTTTTGGTTGGACTTGATCTTAAAAAAAATTATTGGATCATCAATGGGGTTTTCAAGAAAAATTTGATCCAACGAATCAAACGATCAAAAATCAAAAACACAACGCACGATTCAACAAAATTAAGAGAGATCATAGAGAGAGACTCACCAAACTTGCTTCAAATTGTGACAAAATCTGCCAAACCGACAATCGTTCTTCAAAAATCACGTTGATCTTGAAGACCCGCTCTGATACCAATTGTAGTGACAAAAGAACATGGTTTGGCATGCGGAATTAAAGTTTGCACAATGAACATGGCGATTTGGGTGTTCAAGAGATGTATTGAATATGTATGGTGTTACAAAAAGGGACATAGATCTACATCTAAATAAATAACACACACTTACACACTCACTTTTACACCTCTCAAGCACACCTCTACAAGTGGTATGAACCTACTATTTATAGAGGTGTTTACATGTCTCTCTCTCACTTTCTATCTCTCATGGGTCAAAAGGCTAATGCACCACATGCAAGTGGGTCTACAAGAGTCAAACCATTACAAAGTCATACATGAAGAACTTTGCACCCCAACATAAAACCTTAGAGTGAAAACTCCCTCGTGCACTTTCTCGTACCCGTTGCACTAACTCCGGCCTTGTTGGACTTTCACCCGATGATCAGAAGTCATGGGTCTCTTCCCGGGACCCTCTACTATACGCACCTGGCACGAACCTCTCTTTCCAAAGTACTCCAAATCGATCTCGCATCTACAACTTCTTGGAAATCATATCCTTCAGGGTCTGACACCCTGCCACGCTCACTAGCTCACTTGCCAATGGCTAAGCTGCAACAACTAGAACATCCTCTGTCCCCAAACTAGGTCACAAACTTCTCCCCGAAGCTTCTCAGATTCTCTAAGACTCTCACCGATTCGAGTATGGATCCTGTGCTTTCAGTAGTACGGGCCCAATACTACCTTCCACACCTATCCATACTTTCCTCAGCAATCCTCCCGAATCCTCCAAGTCACTTCCTCAAACTGGTACACCCAAGTCTCACTGAACCTTACTACTGACCCACTGAACATATCCTAGGCTTTCCTAGGTTCCCGTACCCACCCAGTCCTCAGCTGCTGAAAGATTCCCAGTAATGTCAACTAGCTACCTCATGAATATAGCCACATGCAATAGAAATTAGATAATCCTTCGAGTAAAAGACTCATCCCTAGAACGGTTGGACTCAAACAAGAGTTGCGCAATAGAATCAAATCTATCACTTTGAGATTATCCAGCCTGTGCCACATGTGACTTAGCATATTCACTTAATAGTTAGCTCACATTACTAAAAGTACCACAAAGCACAAAGCAAGCAACATTCAGACAATGGAAAATCTAACCATCATAATCCAATCAAACCGTTCTATCCTCTAATCAGGAATTTGTACATGCAATTCAAAGGCTCATACAATCAGGCATAACCTAAACAGGCTATCCTATCACTGACGGATCAGTACTAGCATGCAAGTCTACAAGCACATACAATAGGCATATAAGGCATCCTCTTAGATCCTCAGCCCTAATCTAGCATGCAGTTCTCATAATCATATCATAACATAACATATTATAACATGTATGGGTATCTTGGGGAAAACTTACTTAAGCTCGGCTGATTGCACGCATCACACACTTTGTTCTTTTCAAAGTTCTGTTCTCTTTTCAAACTTCTTTTTATAAAAGGGTTTTTACTTTTGAAAATTTTCATACCAAGTCCTTAGTTTGAGTTCAGACACACCCGAGAGTGTGTCCGAATCCCTCAAACTAAGGCTCTGATACCAACTTGTAACATCCCAAATTTAAGGCCAAAAATTTCATTTTAATTAAGTTATTATATAAAACCAACGGTATAAAAACATTCATAATAATATCTCATGTCAAACCAAAGTGTCAACAATCAAAACATATTATCACAAAACCATATCAGAGTGTAATCCCAAAGATCTCATGTACGGAAAACATAGTGTGATGCTTTGCGATCAAGCCGACTCCTTTCCTTTAAAAACGAGTACCTGAAAACAAAACTGTAAACTGTAAGCACGAAGCTTAATGAGTTCCCCCATCATACCATATACCATACCATCACATGACATACATACTGCCAGGCATATCTGGGTGGCCGACCTACCCCTTCGGTCCTCTCGACCGGTGACCTTGCCTAGCATATCTGGGTGCTGGCCTACCCCTTCGGTCATCTCGACCGGTGACCTTGCCTAGCATATTTGGGTGCTGGCCTACCCCTGCGGTCCTCTCGACCGGTCTCGGGGGATTATCTCACCCCCTACTACTACCACATAATATCATATCACATATATCATAATCTATCTAGCATAGTTGGGTACTAAACTACCCCTTCGGCCCTATCGACTGGTAACCGAGGACTTTTCCCCTACTACCACTATCACATAACATCATATCATGTTAACACATAAAACATATTAAATAGGCACAAACCAGACAATTATCACAAAGACAATCATCTCATACATAATCACCTACTGGTGGGCCAACATGGGTGCCTTACACCCACCTCTACTGGAAGGAAATTCACCTCACACTGTTGAAGTCCCGAAGACACAATCCCAGTTGCTGGATGACAGATTCCAGAACTGTCAATATCAAAACATCACCCAATTAATAATTGGGGCCCAACACATAACCATAAGTCCATGCTTGGGGTAAAAGACTGCTTTACCCCAATCTTAGCTTGATCCAAGCCCAAGGCCCAATCCAAAGGCCCAACAGTCAACTATGAGTTAAAGCCCAACATATGGCCCAATTTTCCAAATTAGGCCCAAACCTTTACGTGGTCTCACCCTAAGGCCCAACCATTTATTCCAGTCCAACATTTGACATTCTAATGACCCAATATCATATAATCATTAAGGCCCAAACTATGGCCCATCTATGGCCCAACTTTCCAAATTGGGCCCAAACCCTCATATGGGCCTTACCCTAAGCTCATCAACATATTCTAGTCCATATGATTATTCTTGGATGGCCCATTAATAATCAAATCATCAAGGCCCAAGTGAAATTAGGGTTTCACATAAAATGATGATTAGGGTTAAGTTTCCTACTTAACCCATTAAGGACTTAATCTACTAAGGACTTAATCCATTAAGTCCAATATTGCTTAGATTAATTTTTTTTCCAATGATTATTATTTAATATTTCAAGTTATCAAATAATTCCCGTGTGTCCCGATTCATTCCCCAAATTAGGGTTTCATTGCATTAGGGTTTTCCAAACCCTAATTAGGATTTTCAACCCATATTAGCCCAATAGGCCCAATAGCTAGGTCGTTAAGCCCATTAGGGTTTTCCTTAGGTCAATTAGGTTCCATTAGACCCATTAGGGTTTTCACTTGGCCCATCAGTCTCATGTTTGGGGTTTTAGGTCTAATAAGGCTTCATTGGGCCCATTAGGGTTTCACTGGGCCCATTAGGGTTTCAAGCACCCCAAGCGATTCAAACTCAACAAGGCAAGCACACCACTACCCGACACGGCGGCCGGTGGCGGCGGGAGGCGGCAGCCACCACCCTACGGTGGTGGTTTGATTTTCCTTTCATTATTCCAATTTTTACAATTTACAATGAACTCACGAAATAAACACACACACTATACCAAATAAACACACACCCGCAACCACCCTTGTGGTGGCCGGCGGTGGCACGTGGCCGCAGCCACCATCCTATGGTGGCGGTGATGCCATTTCCGAGAACTTCAGCCATACACACACACACACTCACAAACTGAAACACGCACATCTTCACTTCTTTATTTGGGAAGGGGAGCCAACCACCCATTGACGGCGTATGGCGGTGGCAGTGGTGATTTTACAATGGCAGCCACCACCTCACGGTGGTGGTGGTGGTTTTTGTTAGTCCCCAGTCATACAGCCACACCCACACGAGTCTTGAAACAGAATCACACCCATACGAACTCACGGTGACCTCCCATGGTGGCCGATGGTGGCGACGATGACAGGAAGTAGAAACAAATGGCGGCAGGAGGCGGCATAAGACGTCGAACCCATAAGAAGGAACAAGAGAGAGGCGTTGTTGACATTCCGAGAGTCTTCTGGTCGCTCATAGCCCGCGCGACGACGTCCCTAGCTCCGATCTCCGGTCTTCAGTGGCACCTCCGGTTGCACAAACGTCATTGGGGGCAGGAGGTCACGAGTCGGCGACTCCCAAGACGCCATATCCTTCTCCAATCTTCGACTGATGCAGCGCCCGATCCCGATTCCCATCGGTCTCCGCTATTGTCGGCGACAGGGGCCATTTGACGGTGCTAGGTGGTCGGAGGTAGCAGTTGCGCCGGAGATGGGTGAGGTGAGAGTGGCGGCTGCATATGATATTAGGTTTAGGGTTTTAGGAGGCCGATGCATGGTGACGGGTTAAATACCCGTATCCCATACAAACTTTATTCCATTTTGTACAAAATCAGTCCCTGCCCCACAAATTCTTTTCACACCCACTCTATAAACTACCATTTAGCCCCCAACAATCCAAAACCTTTTCAATTTAAGTCCGAATTTTACCCTTTGGCCCTTGCTTCCATAAATTCATTTCAAATTCGATCCCTAATTTACCATACAGCCCCTAAGCCTCCAAACTCCCTTCAAATGAAGGCCCATAAATTACCATTTAGTCCCTGCCTCCAATAATATTTATGAAACCAATCCAGAACTTACAGTTTTAACCCCCGAATTCTAAGATTGTGACAGTTAGCTCTTCGAGATCATCTTTTGATATATAATTATTTATTTTAGGGCTGCTAATCGTTCATTAATTTATTTATTTATTTAATAAATAAACAGGGTGTTACAAGGGGACATTATGGAAATGGAAAAACCAAATCACATAAAAAAAACATATAAACAATATATATATGTATATATATATATATATATATATATATATATATATATATATATATATATATATAGAGAGAGAGAGAGAGAGAGAGAAAGAAAGTTAGGTTCAAATGTTTCTATTATCTATTGTGTGCATGTAGAATTGATTATGGACCAATGATTTTAGTTATTTTAAGAAAGTAATTAATGCACATTAAATGTTGAAGATTTAATTAATACTCATTATATCTACAACATGTATTAGGCATTAATTACTTTCTTAAAACAACTCAAATGATTGGTCCAGAATCAATCGTACATGCACATAATATATAGTTAGAACACAATAACATAACCCTATATATATATATATATATATATATATATATATATATATATATATATATATATGACAAAATTGCAAATTTGGTCTCTATGATTTGTCAAAAATTGGGACTTTGGTCCAAAATGTTTTGGAGTGGCACCACTGGTCCAAAAAGTGAAGTCTACTGCACGTTCGTCAAAAATTGGGACTTTGCTCCAAAAAGTGAATTCTGACATTTTTTTAAGAGCAGTAAAATTAACATGGCCTATTCGTTCATGTCAAAGCCATGTTTGTTCACAAGTATCTCCAAGCAGACATCTGGACCCGACTTCATTCAAGATGATTTTATATAGACGGTTTGGAGATTGTTTTACCTTCATGAGTAGTCTCCCTTTTACATCATATGTATCAGGATCCGGTCACCATTATCTGCTATTTGACCCAAACTTATGATATTATTACATAAGCTTGGGATGTAGTATACATCTTGCAGCTTCTGTTGCTCTCCATTCTTGCACTAGATTATGATAGAACCTTTCCCTTCTATGAACACCTTGGACCCATCTCCAAACTTTACATAACCTTGAGTTGTTTGGTTAAGATCATAAAGCTTATCTTTCTGACCGATCATGTGGTTATTTGTTCCATTGTCTATGTAACACCGTAAATTTTCAAACGAATTTTTCATTTTAAAAACACATACTTTTCATAACATTTTGTATAAAAACCTTGTTTATTCAAATTACAAAACACAACTCCATTAATAATCCAGGATCCTCAAACATAACTCTTTCTCTGATGTGTACAATCAAGCCGGTGCCGTCCCGCGATCCTGAGAACCTGAAACACATAGCACATAACACGGTAAGCACAAAGCTTAGTGAGTTCCCCAAAATACCACATACAACACATAGCCACTCGAGGCTATAACTCGGTATGACCCTCCGGTCAATGTGTCTCAGCGGGACCCTCCAGTCCCGTAGCTGGTTGGACCCTCCAGTCCGGTCTAGCTCGTTGGACCCTCCGGTCCGGTCTAAATCGTTGGACCCTCCGGTCCGGTCTACTCAAGGACCCTCTGGCCTCGTAAGTCGTTGAACCCTCCGGTCCGGTCTATATAACACATCGCATATATATATCACAATGCACATAAACTCAAACATACACATAACACATAAGACCCTCCGGTCTGCACATAGTTACCACTCTAGGTAATGTATAGTGAGAAGACTCACCTCGGCTAGCAGGTGAGCAAATAACCTCGCGCTCGGATCTCGAACTAGCCTCCTCCTAACACAAAGGATGAATATCTCTTATTAATACTCTTTTCACGACTCAGATAATCGAGGGCGGTTCTTTCTCTTTCTAACTCTTTCAAGTGGGTAAAAGACCATTTTACCCCTCCAAGGTCTCTATCACATATGTTGACCAAAACCCCAAAGTCAACAGAAGTCAAACTCGAGTCAACAATCCAAGTTTGACCCGATTCGTCGAGTGCACCCCCGCGACTCGTCGAGTCCCCTAGTATCCTCAGAAGTCTTAAAAGTCCAGCTCAACTCGTCGAGTTGACCCCCAACTCGCCGAGTTATCGCACAGTCAATCCATCGGGACAAACCCTCGCCGACTCGTCGAGTCAGTTCATGGACTCGGCGAGTCCCTTTGATCTAATTTCTCATTCAGACGATTCCAACCAGATCTATCACTCTAGACTATAGATCTATCGTCCCAAGGCTCAATAATTACGTAAAGCTTTGATCTTTACGTTCATACATGATGCTATTGCTTCAAAATGCCAATACATGCTCTTCATGATGGTTTTTGCTCATCAACCCTCATTTGGACCACTAAAGCTGAGACATCTAGACTCTAAGGACCTTAGGAGGTCCAGATCTGAGGTTTCCAACCACAACCAGGTCTCATTCGACTCATAGATTCAAAAGAATGGAAGCAAAGCCCTAAAACTCACAAAATGAGATCTAGTACAAGGAATGAACAAAATGAGGACTTTGTACCTTCTCTTAGCAGCTGAAACACTCAATACCACAGATCCACTGCCTTCCTTTATTCCCCATCATGAAGCTCTTCATCCTTCTTCATAGAAATGTACCAAGAACCACAATATGAGCTTCTCTCTCACTCTCTAGCTCCAATAGAAATTAGGGTTTGCTCTCAGGGGAAGGTAGCCGCAAATGAGGCTATAAATGCCTTTTAATAGGTCCCAAACCCGGGAAATTAGGGTTTCTCTGCCCAGCACCTACTCGGCGAGTCCCTCCTCTGACTCGTCGAGTCCATTCATTAAATCCACACTAGCAACTCGACTCGACTCAGCGAGTTGGTCCCTCAACTCGTCGAGTCCCTCCTTAAATCTCAAGATTTACATGCACAATAATGTCCCTGAAAATCCGGATGTTACAGTTTAGATACCACATATTTGACTGAGTTGTTTCATCACTTGCTACCTTCAGTCTTGGTGTCGCTTTTTCTTTATTCAGGAACACCTCCTCTATTTCTTCATTATTGTCAAAAGAAGCCAATAATAATGTCGATTCAGCATGCTCTTGGGTTTGATTTGCTTCATGGTTCCTTTCACGTCTTGGGTTTCTACACTCTAAGGCATAATGCCCATATTCTTGACAGTTATAACATTGGAGTTTGCTCTTGTCGTGACTGTTAGGTGACCCTCGATTTCCTTCTTGTTGTTGGAAAGCCTCTTCCACGGTTGCTATAATTACTCCATCTGCCATGACTTCTTCCACGACCTCGTTGATTGCTTGGACTGGTATGGTAGTATCTGTGAGAGGATTTTGAATCCTCTTCACTTTGCTTCTTGTTTCTTTCAGACCACTATTGGTGAGTCAACAAAAGCTTCTTTTCTTCAATTTCACTGTGCCCTCGGATTCTCTCCTCGTGAGGTTTCAACCTACCAACAACTTCTTCAACAGTCATCTTATCAAGGTCTGCGGATTTCTCAATGGTTGATGCAATTTGCAAGAACTTTGATGACACTGCTCATAGTAGCTTCTTCACTACATACGCTTCCTCAACTTTGTCTCCTAAGGACCGAATATTGCTTACAACATAGTTTATCTTCACAACAAACTCATCCACTGTCTCCATCTCCTTCACGTTTCGAACTTCAAATTCTGCTTTTAACGTATGCACCCTTGTTATCTTTACTCTATCATCCCCCCCATGTACATAATTTTTAGAGTCTCACATGCTTCCATTGTTGTTTGTTTCTCTGTCAATGGCAGCAACATATTTTCTAGGATTCCTTGATAGATGGTTTCAAGTGTCATCTTATCTTTTCTAACTTCAACTACATCTTTTGGTTTACTGGGCTCTATAGCATCTCAAACACCTTGTGCTTACATGAACACTTTCATTTTAATGGCTCATGCAACATAGTTGTTTATTGACATCACAGGATAGTGCAGTGTAATTTGCCCATCCTTCTTGTTCCTTGACGAATCTCCCATAGATGCAGATCGAGGTTGATATTTTGGCATAAACTTAGAGCTCTCATATACGAAATGTTGGTTTATTGCCCTTTATGACCCCTTTACTTTAATGCAGAAAAATGAAAAGAAGATGAAGTATCTTCTATTTTCGTGTGTGTAGGAAAGAGAGAAAACAATTGACAAAAAGGTTTACAGAAAGTTGCAGTCATATTTTCTTACATTCAAAACTTACTTAATACAAAAAAACACATTCATTTAAAACTAGACAACTATTACTTTAGACTTTTAGAGCTACTACATTAAACACACATAAATGGAAAATGGCTTGGCAGCCTTGATTATAACAAAACAAGGTCAAACACACAAACTAGAGTAGGAATGATAAATGGACAGCTCCCAAAGTGATTATATCATGCCTCTTTTTTATATTAAAAAACTAATGGATTATTCCAATAAAAATCATCTCGAACACTGAGATACAAAAGATTATTCTAACATTCTCTGATTTAAATAAAACTTTCAAAAATTATCTAAACTCCCATTAATTTATATATTATTCAACATTTTATCGAACCACTCATTAGTTTACATAAAATTTTCGATAAGACTTTATAATTTATTTTTTAAAATCTTTATATCTCGACCAGTCCGTTGGTTTTGAGAATCATGTACGAAAACTAAAAAATGGGCTTCTAAATATATATTTTTATATATAAGAAAAATTCATTAATAGTACAATAAGTTGATAATTATTATAAAAATAGTCAAAACAAAAAAACTTTAGCTTAATCACGTTTGAACTTGATACATGAATTGGCCGAAAAAGAGATTAGAGGGTACTCCGAACAATGATGTGCACTGAATTCCTGAAAAAGAAAGCTATTGGGTTTAATAGAATTAATGAACTTAAATATCAATCCCTTAATGCATGGGCAGGGATGAGTATTACTCTTAATGGGACATTGTGGAAATTGAAAAACCAAATCATATAAAAAAAAACATATAAACAATTTTATACTAAATAATATATATATATATATATATATATATATATATATATATATATATATATATATATATATATATATATATATATATAGACAAATTACAAATTTGGTCTCTATCTTTTGTCAAAAATTGGACTTTGGTCCAAAATGTTTTGGAGTTGCACTACTCATCCAAAAAATGAATTCTACTGCAGGTTTAGTCGAAATTTTTTTGAAAAAACTTAAAATGACTAATTTACCCTTTATATTTTGTTTTCTCATTTTTCTTTTATAGCATAATTTAAAACAAAAGACAAAAAGAAAATACCACCCACCTTCTTCTTTTCTCTCTCTCTCTCTCTCTCTCTCTATATATATATATATATATATATATATATATATATATATATATATATATATATATATATATAACTCAAACACTACTAGATTTGAAGAACTCCCTACTCTCCTTACTTTCCGTCTCTTTCACCGAAGCCGCCAACCTCTCACCAGAGTTGCCACCCTCTCGTTGGAGCCAACACTCTGTCACAAGAGTCTCCACCCTCTCGCCTTTCTCGCTCCTCCACTTTAGTTTGTCATTAGGAATAAACTCAACTCCGATTCTTCGTTTGTAGATCATTGGACCACCGCCGACACCACCTTTATCGTCGGACAACTGATAATAGAACTTGATTCGTCTTCTCCAGTAGTGGTGACGACGAAAAAAACCCTAGATGCTCAGATTTCGCCGCCAAAAAACTATAAATCTTTAGATCTTGGTTGTTTTCTTTTGTAACGGTGACAGTAGCTTTCATATGAGAGGGTTTTTCAAACCGGTATTGATGAAGATGGAGCTGCCATAAAATTCATTTTTTTGGACCAGTGTTATAACTCCAAAACATTTTGGACTAAAGTCCCGATCCCTTTTGCAATTTTGTCAAATTTAGGGTCCTCGACATTATCATTAATTACATGAGACTCTTCCAAATCAATGATGATGGCTAAACTTCCCACCTCCTGCTCCGGCTGTTCCGGCGAATAAATGTCGGTGAAATTGAACTTTGACGAATCAAAGTGAATATTTGCAAATTCGTCAATGTCTCCTTCCTCCAACTCACTATCTGATTTTGAAGAGTCGTGGGAGGATTCCATACACCATCCTCCTAAATCATCACTTTAAACAACGAGTTTCTCCAACCTACATCCACCCATATGTGTCACACCCCCGAACCAGACTGCGGAAACGTCCGGGGGCTTGTGCGTGACTTCATCTTGAAATATCATTACAGTGAATATAAATGAAACATAACATCATCATTACCATGCATAATATAATACAACTGCCATTGTTTACATCAAGTACAATCTTTTAAATAACATGACCAAAACATTCAATGTATGATGTTTGACAGTACACAAAACAAAATCCCCTATTCTTGTTGATTCTTCTGCTTAACGAGTCCCTGAGAATACAAGTTATTTTGAAAACGTCAACATATATAATGTTGGTGAGTTCATAAGTATATTTGAGAAAATGATTTGTATAACTTTGTAATCACAAGAAAATCCTGTATTTTCTTAAAATAGTTTGGTATGTTTATGTCTGATCTTGTATTAATGCATGTGTGTTATTGTTTAATAGAATGTCAAAAGTGATAGAAGAAAACATAAATAGAATGTCCCCGGACAACCCGATGTTGCCCGTAAAAGAAGAATAGTTAATGCTGCCGTACCAACACCGAGGTGGGGTACCAGTGTAAGTGAGTTACCGAGTAATCCAATCATAAAAGAAAATAGATAATGCTCTCGTACCAACACCGTGATGGGGTACCAGTGTGAGTAAGTTACCGAGTGTTCCAATCATAACAGAAAATAGATGATGCTGCCGTACCAACACTGAGGTGGGGTACCAGTGTGAGTAAGTTTCCTAGTAATCTAACATAAAAGAAAATAGTCGTCCGCAAACTTCATAACGTTAATTCCTCTAAGTGAGCCGTCATAACCATACTAAATAATGACAATTTCGCCTGTCTTGGCGTAGTGAACGCCGACTGAAAAATAGAATAAAGTTATAGTCACCCTAGATCGACGTAGTCTAACTGTAGCGAACAGCTCAGGTGTGGGGTGTCATCCCCGTATAGATCTATACACAAAACCCCGCTCTCCCTCCAAGAGACTCTGATTATAACTACAGGCTACAATCGAACACTTAATAGGTGTCAACCGACAAAAACTCACTAGATCCTTAATCGAATTTACGCAAAGATAAACGTATAAAACTCATTCCAGGCCCAACGAACCATGTAAGTGAGCCACTAGGGCATCGCTAAACATGTGAGTGAGCCACTAGGGCATCGTTAATTCCTTTAGTCCCCATTTTGTTAAAAACTTGTGTTTATGACTAGTTTGTGGTAAAAATAACATTTTAAACCCACTTTTGTCGAAAATGTCATTTTTGGCTTGATTTTTGTGAAAACACACATTTTTCTGGTTTTTGGCTTTTCTGACCTAGTTGTTGGAAAATTTGTAGAAAAATCATCGTAAGTCGAAATTTGGATTCGTAAATTCTGGAAGTTTGTAAATTTTGTCTACTTTGTTCACAATTTTTCTCATAATTTTTAATGGCCTCTAACAAGTGTGAAATTTCTCACCTTCACAAGCTGGTCCGAAATTATTTCAAATCTGATAGACAGTTTTGTAAAATTCGCCAAAAATTATAGAAAAATCGTATGAAAACGTGAGAGTAGTCATTTTAAAGGTATAAACTTGAACTCTTTGCATGTAAAACAGTTTTGAAAAATACTATCATTAAGATGGTCAAAACAGTTCGAGATTGGACCAAAACGTTTCTGTCAAGGGCTGGATTTTGAGTTTAGTTTATAGATCTTTGAACACAACACTCATTTTTACTATTTTAAGTGTATAAATCCCACATCTACTAGTTTACATGTATTATATGTGATAACACATACTTTTCTCAAGGTTTTCATGTGGATCCAAGTGATAAACTTAGTATTCTTAACATATTTTTAGATTTATGAAGTAAAGCACATAATCATCAAAAAAGTCATGAAAAACACACATATTCATGCATATACACATAGATCTACATAAATCAACTTGTATTCTCCCCCAAAACCAAGTAAAAATCAAAAATAGGGGGTATGAACTCACCTTGGGGTGATGGATCGGTTTTGATGAAGAAGTGGAAGAAGATTTTTGATCCTAGCAAGCTTTCTTGAGTAGATCTTGAACTTAGATGGTTCTAAGAACATGATCCACAAATATATGGGTGTAAGAGGAGATTTTTGAAGAGATCAAGAAGTTAAATCATAGATCTAAGCAAATACTTACCAAGGATGATGATGTTGGTGAAAAATCCTCTTGAGAGCACCCAAAATCTCGAAATTTTGGTGGAAGAAGGAGGTTTTTCTAGAGAGAATTCTTGAGTTGGAAATGAAGAATAATGGTGGTGGTGAAGGCTCTTAGCGCCGAGAGTGAGAATAGAAGAGAGAGAAGGACTAGACTTTGTTGTTTGTGGGATAATCTCCTCCTAGAAACATGAGATTTATCATTGATACATGAGGGTTAAACATGTGTTGTCAAGCATATTTTTAATCCTTATCCATATCTCTTTTGTTTTTTTTATAGATGGGCCGAGGGTAAGGGAGAAGAAAAAAAAAGAAGAAATGGTTTGGGCGTTACTTGCTTGTTTTCGATATTATGAGGCCCAAGTTGATGGATTTTCGGCCCATTGGGCCCTTATGAAAATTCACGGCCCAATAAGATGAAAGAGTTTGAGTTTATGGCCCATTCGGGCAAATAATATTAGTTATGGCCCAACATGGGGGATTATATGAACTATTCTAGGCCCACATGGCCCAAAATGCTAAAAAGTTATGAATGTGGGTCAATTTGGAGCCCAATAAGAGAATCCTAGTCCATAATAATCTTGAACCGGGATTTTTAGGGTTTCCAACCCTTATTTGAACTTATGAGATGTATTTGAACGAGCATAGAGTATAGTATTCACTTAGAGTACAAGTTTTCACAATGGATGATGTTTACGTGAGAATAGAATTTTCCTAGAAAAATGCCAGTTGTGACAATATGCCACTGCAATTTTCTTGACGTAGTAAGAGTACACACTCTACCAGAGGCAATATTAATAGCATCAGGAGAGCATGCAAAAGGAATAAGCACATGTCCAAATCTACCAAAAGTCATAGAGAAAACATTTGAATCCTAAAGATGAACTAAAATTGGACTTATCTTCAGCCAGACAATCCTCTGCTTGTAAGAAAAAGTAATATCCCACTTTCTCATCCAACTGAACCACCTGCACCATAGATCTTTCTGGTCTGAGAGGAATGCATCTACCACCAATGAGGACCCAAAATCTAATAAAACCATTAAACCCCCCAGGTACTTTATCGAACATTAAACCAAACCCACCTCCTGCAAAACCTAAAAGAAGTTAGATAGTAACTCAATGTCTTTAACCTCCCCCACCAAACAATTATCCAGCCAGGAGTGAGAAGCAATTTCCAAAGAGTCTGGAATAACAATTTTTCCTTCATTTTTTATTGCATTTTTCCTTCTGATCCTCTCCTTGAATCTTACTACTCACATCTTGCAGGCTGACTACGACCCTCCCCTCCTTTACCGTCCGTAGAGATCTCCCCCAATTTGCTCTTCCAGTCATATTAGGCAACATTCACATACAATCTTTTTCCATTTATTTCCACACTATTCAGAGACGTCTCCAAAGACGAGATATCAGTCACCTTAAGAAATCTAACAAAGGCAAAATCATTGCCTGCCCTATCCTTGTTACCCGCCACATAAGAGTCGACTAAAACTCCAAAATATTGAAGAGCCTTCCAATGCTTGTTGCCATTACATCCATCAGTCAAATTTGAAACATAGAAAGTTATTGCAGCAATTTTCAGATGTACTATATCATCTCTCCGAGCACGATTTTTTTTCTTCCACTTCACTTTTCTCCAACCATTACCATCCACTGTGCCTGATAACCTCCACTCGACTTTACGACTCCTCATAACATAGTGCCAGGTGTAAACAATGGCTTCCTCAAAGGAAATTGATTGAATTTGATATGATAGAGGATAAGAACCTGGGATATTGTTTAGAAATGTTGTTGTTACATGAATTCCATGGGAAATCCGAATAACAACTTGTTTGTATTTTCCAAATTGTGAAAGTGATATTATTTGTGGTTGCTAAACTTTTAAAGTGATATGGTTAGGGATCGTTAAAATTTTAAAGCGGCATGTTTAGTTGTTGAATTTTTAAAGTGGCACATTTACCTTTTTGTTTTATGAATGTTTGGAATTTATTAAATTGTTAAACTAATAAGGTGATGTGTAAGGTGGTGTTTGTTTTTTCATAGGCAAAATGTCTGCAGTCTGTGGACTGTGTCTGTAAACCTCTGCAGTTGAAGAGGTGGAACAAACGTCTGTAGCCTGCAAATAGAAAATTGTTCGTTTTTTAAAGTCTGCAAACAAATAAACTGAAATTTTAATAAACCTGTTTTTTAAACTTAAAAGAGTTTTTCAACATGGAAATTTAAATAATTTTAGTTTTATAACACTGAAATATAAATCTTACAACCATAAAAAATATATTTTTTTAAAAAATATACAACATTGAAATATAAATCAAATCTCTAAAAAAATTAAATAACTCATTTGATATGTATTTCAATAGTGGTATAATAACTAGAGTCGTTCATCAGTTAAAAAATCATACAACATTGAAATATACATAGTTCAAGAATCATCTAGCAACAATAACAACTAATTTCAACAAATTGAACAACATTTCTCATAATTCAGTAAAGTATATACATTTTTAGCAAAGAAATTTGATTTAACATCTAATTTCAACAAAGTAATCGTATCTCAACAAATGTACATATGATTTTATAAGGTATTGCAGCAAAAAATTTGGTCCATTGTTGTTCCCCACCAAAAACACAGACCACCACCATCACAATTCTCAGGTCAAACTCCCGTTTCACTTCAGTTCTTCCATTTCCCCCAACCAAATTTTGGGTTCTTCACTTCTTCAGTTATGTACGGCAATTCTAATTTTGATAATTTTAGAATGGCAAAAGGAGGCGTGTGTTTCCCCAACAAAAACAGAACATCATCGGTAGTTGAATCGGATCCCGATTGTGCTCCAAATCTGGACGATAATGATGATGATGATTCAGTTCCAATTGAAACAGTAAATTCGATTGTGGAAACAAAGAAATTGAGAACTTTCATTGTTTTTTACTTGATGTATGAGTACGTTGAGAGTCTCGCGATGTATATTAAGAAAGGAGTGGATGAAATTGATGGAGTTGAAGGTGTTTTGTTTAGGGTTACCTGAAGTCGACGTCGATGGGGGAGGACCTGGACGACATCGGTTCAAGTCGTCGGCGGAAGGAAGATGTTGGCGGAAATGTAACATACACGTTCAGTTATCGTGTTATGTAATTTTAAAAGTGAATAATATTATGAAATATTATATAATTATGAGTATTGAGTTCTAACGGATAGTTTTTACTAGAAATGAAGTAAAACTATGTTTAGAATCATCCAGAATGTTTTGGAAGTCTTATGAGATTCCAAACATTAGGCAAATATTGAAATTTAACGAAAATATAAAATTTAAAATAAGTAAAATTTTATTATTGAAAGTTGTAAAGAATCTCGTTAGAAACATTTAGGCGAAAATCTCATCGAAATCCGAGTTATAACGAAGAAGTTATGACCAATCGAAGATCCGCGACAAAACCGGCACGGCGCCGAATGACGTAAAAAGTGAGTTTTTGATAAACTACTTTTTTGCCTTGGTGATCTAAACGAAAGTCGTAGTATTTGTTAAACCGAGAATTTTGATAAAAAGAACGCCCAAATCTGACTTCGTATGAGGAAGTTATGATTTTTCTAAGTTTCAGCTTAGCAGTAGACAGCTAAAAACTCGAATTTTAGATCGAGTGATTTTTATCCAACACAAACTAAACGAGAATCGAAGGTCTCGTCATTAGTAGTACAACGGTAAAAAGACTGACGAAAACGGACGTCAGATGAAGAAGTTATGAATTTTTAACGGATTTTCCTGTCCCGGTCTGTTAAAAATAATAATATTAAAAATAAAGTCAAAATTAGCATACGAAGTCTAAATGAAAGTTGCAGAGCATAATTTTCCCTACGCGTGCATATAAAGAACGTAAAAAACGGAGCTCGTATGCGAAAGTTATGGATTTTAGATGTTTTTGGCACAAAAATCGAGAAAATTGCGAAATCCGAGAAAATTCGCATGGCCTGAGTTCGGCCACGTCACCCTCGCTCCTCGCGCGACACGTATCTGATGCGAGCCACCACACCTCGCATGTGAGACGCCTTGTGTCCGCCACGTGCTCGCTGCTGATTCGACCGAAGGCGCGGTCCTCTTCTGATCCGACGCGTGCCCCTTTTCGCATCCGAGCCTCGCTCCTGCTGCCGTTTGTCCGAGCCTCGCGCCACCTGCCCTCCTTCCCTCTTGCTTCGGATCCGAGGCTCGCACCTATATAAAGGGTGCGAGACCTCCCGGGTAAATGTTAGAAATTGCCCCTTTTTCACCCCTAAACTCATATTTCCACTATTTCAACTTCCCCCGAAGCCCTAGGATTATTTCCAACGCCCGAAACACGCCCCGAAGTTCCCGAGAAATTTATCTTTTCGGTTTGAAGCCCAACCCTCGCAGGGCCCGGTTTTCATTGAAGAAAGTCAATTATAGTAACGAAGTGCTGCCCAAATTACTATTTTAACCCCCGGTTATTTCACGGTGAGTTCAATATATAGGAACAATTGAATGTTATGTGTTATATGTGCTATGTGCTTTTCAGTTTTATTATTCCGGGTTATTTTCCCGTGTTACTTTTATTTCTCCTATTTATAATAGCAAAGCTATACCTTTGACCATGTGATCAGTGAAAGGACTTAGATTCACGGTGGTACTGGTACGTAGCCTCTGGCCATGTAGAGCATGTCTCCGTAAGAGAATGACTTCTATTCTATGCCATTGGCAGATGGTTAGACAGGGCTATAAGCCTGAAATCTACCAAAATGTTTAAATCAGAAAGTGTATTTCTTCTATGCCATTCGGGCCGAAGCTTTATTGATGTATATCAAGTATAGAAATTGTCATGTCTCATTGATCGTATATCTTTGAATCAAATAATTGATTGATATGGAAAGTTTGTCACATGATTCACATATGCCTTTGTTGTTTCTTGTTCCTCTTTGCTTCTGCCATATTGAAGTATATATATGGCATAACGTTATATTGTATCTATTATTGAACTCACTAAGCGTCACCGCTTACCCCTCTCAATGTTTAACAATTGCAGGCAATAAGCAACCAGTATAGTTATATACTGATAGAAGATTTTGAATAGTTTGAAACTATTGTAATTAGTAATCATATATGTATAACTTATAGTATCCTGGGAAGTTATGTAACATATAAAAATTTGTAATAGTCGGTTTGTATCCAGTCTTATGTAAACAACTTATCAATGTAAAATATTGTTTTCATGAATATGCAAGTAGCATGTTTTGGAGTAACAAATGTTAAATATGAAAGTGTGGGTCTTTCAGGAAACAAGAGGGTGACAGCGACGACAGGAAGGGGAGGAAGAAGATGATGACTGGTGAATGAGGGAGGTGGTGATAGTTGAGAGAGGGAGGCGTCGATGTTGAGAGGGCGTGTTTTTTTTTTTTTTTTTGGTTTTTAGGTTTTAAGAGTTGTGAAGATGTTGGAAGACACATGGCCAGGTTTGTATCAAGAAGCACGTGCAGACGTTTTTATGTATGTGCGTGGTCTGCGTGACACAGACAGAAACTTCACGCATATCTGCGAGAAAAAAAAACAAACAACCCCTAAGTGAATTTAAGGGAGCTACTTAAGACTGCTACACCATTCCCACAATGAATCTGTCTAGAGCTTTGTTATGAGTTCTGCCATGTAAGTGAAGTAAGGAGTTTTTGACCATAATAAGGTGATTGAAGAAAGTATTTACTATTTTAGTGTACTTTAAAAAATATTTACCATATTAATATTTCTTTTCATTCTTTTTTACTTTTCAACTTTTCTTAATGTTTTTTTTATTTTAAATATCTTATTTTTTTCTTTTCTCTTTTATTTTACCTTTTCAGTGTTTTGTTAATTTTTTTAATAACAATTTGTATTTCAGTTTTTTTTCCTTTTTTTGCTATTTTTTTTAAATAACAATTTTTTTAGCCTTTTTTTATTTCTATTTTTTTATTTTACATATCCATTTTTCGTATACAAACCTTTGACCATCAAATTTTCGACATCATAAATTAAACATACAATATATTTTAAGGTGCAAAAACTCCGACATTACACATAAAATGTTTTTAAGGGAGGAGGGAGTCGTTCCCTCCCAACCCACCGAACCCACTGTCACATCAATTTTTCTCTTTTATTTTTCTTCATCTTTCCGAACCCACAACACACGGAAATCCTATCTTTTTGAACCCACTCAATTAAAAAAAATACAAAACAACTAAGGTACAAGTTTTAAAACACATGGTACAAGAGAAAATAAGAAAGAGAAAGTAGAGAGAGATGATGAAGTGGGTTAGTGAAACCAATCAACCCACTCGTTGAAGCGGGAGTGGTACCGCTGATAACTCTATTGCTAATTAAGATTTTACATTTCATTGTTTTGTATTTTTTTTTAATTGAGTGGGTTTAAAAAGATAGGATTTCCGTGTGTTGTGGGTTCAAAAAGATGAAGAAAAAAAAAATGATGTGACAGTGGGTTCAGTGGGTTGGGAGGGAATGACTCCCTCCTCCCTAAGGTAAAAAAAAACCAACATTCTTTGTTACAAAAAAAACACCACAATTAAAAAGAACTCCAACATTGTTTGTTACAAAAAAAAAACATCACAATTATCTTGAAGAATTTGGCAAACGGTTAAACTTCAAGCTAATTGTATGTTTTTCTTTTTGTAACAAACAATGTTGAAGTTTTTTTTAATTGTGGTGTTTTTTTGTAACAAACGATGTTGAGTTTTTTTTTTACCGTAAAAACATTATATGTGTAATGTTGAAGTTTTTGCACCTTAAAATATATTGTATCTTTAATTTATGATGGTTAAAATTTAATGGTTAAATGTATATATAAGAAAAACGGATATTTACAATAAAATAAAAAAAAAGATAAAAAATTTTGTTATTAAAAAAAAAGGGAAAAAAATTGAAATCGGAGCGCTATGCTAATTGCATAGTCCCACGCGCCAGAGAAACTGCCCTATTATGCAATGAAAATAAATAAATAAAAATCATTAAGAAAAGCTAAAAAGTAAAGAAAAATGAAAAGAAATACTAATATAGTAGCTATTTTTCAAAGTACACTAAAATAATAAATACTTTCTTCGATCATCCTATTATGGTCAAAACTCGTGAAGTAAGACATTCTCTTTTATTTTATTATATTTATTGACTTATTTATTATCACACATAAAAACTTGTATTTTTTTTACTAAACATAGATGGAAAAGTGTTTGCCTGGAATAGGAGGTCCGAGAGTGGAAGCATTAATCATAGCTCCATTGTAGAGTTCGTAGCACGTCAAGCAGCTACGATAAAATGTGCGCAAGAACTATGGATGAAATCCATACAAAGCGATGAGGAAAACAATTTTTATGTTTGTAGTTATTGTATTTAAAACTTTTAGATTTATTTTTATAAATTTGGTTGATATCATAAAATTAATCTTTGTTTTTTATATTAGATCTTTTGGTATTAGATACTGAATTTTTGATAAATTTTAAATGTTTTTTCCCTATAAATATGTCATGTTACCCATAGTGCCACAAAAAACGTCGTGGATAAGTCGTGGGTAACCCGTCTATGGTAAACCGTGGGTAACAATTTGTGGATAATATAGGGTAAATGTTTGGATAAAGTATATGTGGTAAATGCATGGGTAACATGTCCATGGTAGGGTCGTGGGTAACCCCTCTATGGATAATCCATGGTAAAAAATTATGTGGTAAATCCATGGATAATATGTGGGTAATTTCCGAGGGTAATCCGTGGGAAAATATTACCCACGAGCTTTTACCCATCAATTCATGTTTGTAGAAAATTTGTGGATAAAGCCTATTACCCACAAATTACCCACAGATTAGGCTATGGGTGAAAGTCTATTTTATTGTAGTGAACTTTCGGCCAAGCAATCTACTTAATTTTTAAGGTACCATCACCTCAACCTCAAAATAATTTTCTTCTAATCTTTTCTAGTAGCTCAATTGTAAATTAGGAAAAACATAAAGGACCAAATTTGTAAAATGGGAATTTAAAACACCCCATGCGGTTAAGGAAAACGTCGCACCTCTCATCTTCTTCGTTTCCGCTTCCATGCGATCGAATAATCCGTTTGTACTCGTTGGGGGCAGCTACATGAGGATGAAAACGGTGTTGCACTCTGTAACGCCCACAACTTTGGGCTAGTTGATTAAAATATAATAAACGATGAAAACGATTTTTTGATAGAAGATTACTTAGGATAAATAATCTTAACCAACGTTATAGTATATGTGACAATGATTCCATACATATAAATAACTTTGAAATTCGACTTCGTATGAGGAAGTTATGCTTCTTCGAAGTTTCGCGATTAAATTAATACGACATAAAGTGTCATAACTAAATCGGAGATATATTGCTAATTAGCCTAAGTAGTCTAAACAAAAGTCTAGTAAACAACAAAGCGAACTCGTGCATATAAAGAACGACCAAATCTGACTTCGTGAGACGGAGTTATGATTTTTCTAAATTTCAGCGCAATAGTATGCAACAATTGCACATTAGTATGGACTTTTAGATCGGTTAATTGTTAGCCAAAACAATCTAAATGACATTCGAAGATCTCGTTGATAAGAGTTCGTCGATATAAAGAGAGTCGAGAACGGACGTCAGACGAGAGAGTTATGAATTTTTAACGGACTTTAACAGTCTAAGCCTGTTAAAAATATAACTTAAAAAAAATCAAAACTAGCCGAAAGAGTCTAAACGAAAGTTGTAGATCTCGTCGATAGCTACGCATGGATATAAGACTCATCGAGCACGTAGCTCGTACGAAAAAGATATGAATTTTCTAAGAAATGAAAATTTCCCGCACGTTGCCGCGCGCACAGACAAGATGCACGACGTTCATCTGACACTCCACCCAAATTGCGACACATATCACCAGTCATGAATCGCCACGTCACCCGGTCCGACCAAATGCTCGCCGTCGTAATAAAATATTTGCCCTATAAATGGCCTTCCATATATGTTCTTCATATCTCACCCCTACAACCTCTATCTCTCGGTTCTCCCTCCTTTAGCCCATTTTCCTTAAGTTTTCTAACATCCAAACGAAGCCCTGCGATAACTGAAGTACCCGACTAGTAGTAGCTATCTAGTAGAAGCTCCCGGGTCAGAGTTCTGCCCGCATAGTTCCAGGTTTTCATCAAATTACTCAGTAAGTTAAGCTACACTTTTTATCTTTCAATGTAACTTATATTTACAGTCATAAGTCGTTATTATGAACCTATAAATAAAATTTATCAGTGATTCCAAATCATTATACTAATTGATCTACTTACGGGATGATGTCTAGGATGGATTTAGTGAGGTGTTTAAAGTGGGATTTCCAAACAGTATACTATGTATATCAAACTGACCCTACCTTCGATATGATGCTACTTGGTTGTTTATTACTTGATACATCTTGATATAGACATTAGGATTAGTGTGGAATCTATACTATCATTAGTCACATGAATATACGACTAATACTTAGTAATGTGAATCTAGGTCACGTCAAAGGAAAAGATAAAGTACCAAGGCGAAGATCTGCTCAAATTATGAGGCATCTACTCTTATCAGGTGAGTGCATAGTTATTTTCATCTTACACATAGATATGAAATATGTAGATAATTAAATGTTATGTGTGCTATTATTTGAAATATCTGTTGGATGAACTTAGATGATATGATTTTACTTGATTTATTATAGAAATATTTTCGTATGCATATATATATATATATATATATATATATATATATATATATATATATATATATATATATATATATATATATATATATCGACTAGTGATGGGTGATGAGAGATAGAAAATGATTAGGAGATGCCCTGACCCTTACTTGTGATGATTGCAGTGTAGTCATCTACCACAGTATAGTATAGATGACGACCACAAACCAATCTAAACAATCCAGTGGAACACTGACAGGTTTGCAACATGTAGGTGATGAATTTATGAGTCCAGATGATGTAAGAACCGTGCACTCATGCTATGTACTCTACTAATGAGTTACGAGTTCAGAGGATATAAGAATCGTATATTCAATGCGATGATTAGGAGATGAACATCATGAAAAGTCCTTAGCAACGAAAATATAAATTAAGATGATAGGAGACGAATATTATGAGAAGCCTTTAGCGATGAACATATACAATGCAATGATAGGTGATGGCGATGTAGGTGATGACTCTTAGGAAAGGATCTTAGAATAAATATGGAAGAAAACGGGGATGAGTAATTGGGTTAATTGTTCGTAAATTAAACATATTAACTATATTATTATGGGTTGAAAACCCTATGTACTCACCAGGTTTGCCAACCTGACCCACTCAGTTTATTTGAATCGTAGGTAATTAAATAAAGATACTTGGGTAATGATGTATGTATTTGCTGAGAAATTCAAGGAGATGTAGATCGTTAGAATATTGAGACATTATAAGTCTTCGTTTATGTTTATGTTTCTTGTATCAATTATGATATCTCCTGTCACACCCCAAAACCGGAACGGCGGAAACGTTCTGGGGTGGAGGACGTCATGTTTAGTATCACAAGACATGCATCATAGTAATCAAAGTATAAACAACCATTTCATTAGAAAGAAATTGTTTACAAGGTGTGTGTTCACAAAACATAGAATACAATGGCAAATAACAAACAAGGCTTGAAGCTATACTGCTCCATCTTCTGAATCCCAGTGCGAGTACCTGTCTACTAGGCTCCTGAGAATACAAGTTATTTGAAAGAGTTGATCAGCAATTAAGCTGGTGAGTTCATAAGATTTTAGTGATGTATGTAAGTTGTAAAATGTTGTTGTAAAATGTAGTTGAAAATGTAGTAAGTTGTAAGTTCTGTTTAGAAAAGTTCGCCTGTTCCTCTTAGAAAATCCTATATTTTCTACTTTGATGAAAGATACGTAAAAATGATTCTACAATCCTTTCTATGAGTACTAAATGGATACAAGTGATATACAAACTCAGAGTAAACAAACAATCGATTGAGCGCATATGCTCTGAGGCGGAAAACACACATCCCATGGTTTATTTGATCATTGTGGTATATAACCATGGTGTATTCACTTGTTACTCATGGAGTTAATTGTAATAGTTCCTTTATATTTAACAAAAGATTCTTTTAAGAAAATCCTTATTCCTTATAATAAAATGGTAACCACAGTGATTACTCCTATAATCACTTAGTTTATACTGGCTATATATGATCTAATATCGGATAGAGAGTTAACTGGGTGAATCTGCCCTAAGCCCAAAACCAAACAAGGAACAGGAAGTAAGGCGGAAAGCACACATCCAACTACCTATTGGGTATCAATTAACCATGCTGTATAAACTAAAGTATTATAGAGTTAATCACCTAAGGTCCTTTAAGTTTATACTGGTTTAATAAAATGGATTAAACCCTTAACTGGTAAGTTTCTAGTTTTGTATACCCAAAATTCTGATTCGGAAAGTATGATCTGTTCTAGAAAACTGTGCATTGACTCTGTGTCCTATGACTTGACCCATACCTGGTACCCTTATGATGACTCAATGTATACTGGACATATATATCTAGAATCGAATAGATAATAGACTGGGTGAATCTGCTCTAAGCCCACAACCAAACAAGGAACAGGAAATGAAGCGGAGAGCACACATCCTATTACCTGTCGGATCCTATTGATGTATATGTATCCTTTGATGTATACATTAAGGAATCATAAGGTTAGAATTATGGCCCTTTCTACTAAACGTAGCCTTCTACCAAGGCATAAAATGTTATGTGTGTTTGTTTTCTTGTATTAGTGTGGATTTCCCCAAGTGAGACTCTCATTAACTAAATAAAGTATATACATTAATGAATATGTGAGAAGTTCACAAGTAAATATAATAGGGAAAATAATGTTTTACCTCAGCAGTGACACTGCTGGCTATAAAGTAATAAAGTACAGACTCCAGGTAGTATTAAATGTACAATACACCTCGGGGAGTCTAAAATAGCCTTTAGTCCTAAGCCGGTTAATTAAAGGTTTATATTATATCACCTCCTGTCTGTAACCCAGATACGTGTAATCGTACTAAAGTTAACGCAAACTCGGAAAGATATATTATTATATTTTATCACCTCGTGTCTGCTAACCCAGATACGTGTAATCGTACTAAAGTTAACGCAAACCCGGCAAGATATATTAACGTGATTTTTCCCGGTACTTAGTATAGTGTGTTTTTCCCTGGTACTTAGTATACTTTTCCCTGGTACTAGGTGTGCTTTTCCCTGGTACTAGGTGTGCTCTTCCCTGGTACTTAGTATGGTGTGTTTCTCTTTATTCTAGTTATAGTATGTTTCCCTTTGTACTTGTTATAGTATGTTTCTCTATGTATCTGTTATAGTATGAACTGAACCCCTAAACTATACCTATTATAGTTTACTAATAATGTACTTGAACTGTTGTTGAAAATACTCGTTTTACTACTAAGTTATGCTTGTACTTTTAAAACGGAGTTTTGTGAAACTATAAAGTAACATAACTTGAAAGAGCTTTTGAAATGTTTTGATCACTTATAAAAGGCATAAGCAATAATTTGAGAGATGTTTATAACAAACATTTACACAATTATCATTGTGTTCAACTTGTATTCCCCCCTTAAAACATTTAAAACAGTTAAAAGATTCATTACGGGGTATGAACTCACCTGATGTGGGTGATTCAACGAATACGCGTGTAAGGATGAGAAGTTCCACGAATGAAGTCCCGAGACACAAAGAGTCCTAAATGACATACATTGGCATATATTTACATAAATATAGTGCTTGGAAGCAACCAAATGCAAGGAAACACCTCACGGGACTAGGAAACACTTTGACCAAGTGTTGGAATCACATGTGATTCACCTAAAGGGTGTTTAAGGCCATGGCTTGGTGTTTACGGCCATGTGTTTACAGCCAAGGGAGTTTACGGCCGTAAAATCATGGTCAAAGTTACATATGATGGTGTTTGAAGGCTAGGGAAGCGTGAGGGGATTTTACTCTACACAATGGTGAGAAAGACCACTTCATTGGAGGCTTTTGATGAGTTTACGGCCAAGCAAGGAGCTTACGGCCGTAAACTCATGGACATTATGAAGTGAGTGTGGTTTAAGGTATTACAAAGCACCTGGGAGTATTCTAGCCTCAAATCCAAGCCTTAGGAAGAGTTTAAGGCTCAAATGACACACTTATAGGGGTTTACGGGCAAGGGAGATGGCTTGGCCGTAAACTCCTTTTGGTCCTTCATTCTTGATGATTTCAAGGTCTTAAGCACGAACCTTAACTGGATATCAAGTGTAAGGAAGAGTACTTACGATATAGAGGCTTGAAAGGGTCGATTTTGGATAAGAACACTAATGTGTGTTCTTGGTGTTCTTGGTGAAACTTGAAGATTTGAAGATCTAGATGAAAATGAATGTTTTCATGGATGGAATCAAAGAGTGTAGCTAGGAGATGAAGTGCAACAACAAATTAAGGAAAGAACAATTACGTTTTTGATGATCTAAGATGATGAACTCGATGATACTTGAGAGGATTTGGAGTGTTCTTGAGGTTGGAATGCAAGAAATGGCTAGAAATGACCAAGGGTCATATATATACTCTTGAGTTTACGTCCACATGAGTTTACGACCGTAAACTCATTGGAATTGTGGCCGTGAACTCTCTTTGATGAGGTTAAGGCTTGATTCGTTGTACAGTGTCTCTAGCAGATACATTCTAACACTCATTCCTTAAGTGTATAGGCTTAAAACTCCTTAGGATGACCTTTAACCAGGCTAGAACTCATTACCAATGAGTCTGACACTCTGATGAGTTGACTGACTGTGCTTTAGAAGCAAAAAATTTTCGGGTTGTCACATCATCCCCCCGTTAGAGAGAATTTCATCCCGAAATTAACTTTCTTAGTAGTACTATTGGGGTTGCGCTCCTCTGATTAACAGAATACCCACTCGTAGACCTGGCACTTTGCCCTACTGTTCATGATTGGATATATACTCGGTCCATCTATCATTTCCTTATGTATACAAGTCGTATATAATTAGGATTAGTAAGACGGTTAGATATGTGACTCTGGCCCAGGTCCACGACCAAACAAGGAACAGGAGATTGGGCAGAAACACACATACTAAATCTGCGTAATCATAATCATATACCACTCTCGCGTATACACTGAATAGTGATAGGTGGTCTATTTTCGTCCTTAGCCTTTGTGCTTGAACTTGGTCTGCTTGACGAGTGGTATTTCGTGACGGTCTGCGGACATCTGACGATAAGGCTTCGGAGATCAAAGTACCCTTCGCACGAGTACTTCGGGGTTTAGAATACGAAAGATAGAACTGAGGTTTAGGTCGGACTGTCGATACTAATGACGAAGGTTTCGAGAACCTGACGGTCGAGGCGATAGCAACATATGAACTTAGTATGGTGAGGACCACGCCAATTCATGACGGATGATAGCAACGGACTCTTTACTGAACAAAGTTTGGCCGATCGGAAAGAAATGTATGTTATACGATGATGTATCCCTAGCGTGCTCGAAAATGTACCCTTTGTGCGTTCGATTGTGTACTCTTAGTGTGTTCGACGATGTTCCCCTAGTGTGTTCGACGATGTACTCTTTGTAAATGTTCTAGTGCTTTCTGTTTTCCATTAGATGTTAGCACTCTTACGTATCATACTGCGATGAGCGAGTACATACAAATGAGAGTGTTTTGATAACTGGTGATGATACTTTATATCATGATCCTCCTTGGTACCACTACGATCGCCTGTCATATACAAGTTATGAATATTTAAGATGAATAAGACGGTCGACTGAGTAACTCTGCCTCAAATCCACAACCAAACAAGGAACAAGAATTAAGGCGGAATTACTCACTCTAAGTCTGCATCACCTTAGTTATGCACAACCCTGATGTATATGTTCAGCCATCATAGCTTCTCTAAACGGATCCTTTAGTTCTTTTGAATACTGTGACTTGTTCCTATAGGTGAGTTATTATAATTACTTTTAAGTGTTATCCCCAAGTTTTAATCTTATATAAATATAAATTAATTTTCAAAGCAATTACGAAATCGAAACGTACCGCTGCTCGATGGAAACTCCGAGGTCATTTCTCCTGCGGTGATCATTAGAATTCTTCCATCCGCGCCTGAGTTCTTTGTTATCGGGCAGTCCCTCTGGTAGTGTCCAGTCTCGCCACAGCCATAACAGGCCTGGTTTTCTTCAACTCCAGGGACTTGTGAGATTGGTTGAGCCGGTGCCCTGCAGAAAAGGACTGTGTGTCCCTTTCTGTGGCAGTTCAGACACTGCATTTTCCGGCATACTCCGGTGTGGTGATAGTTGCACTTCCCACACTTTGGAAGGGTTCCAGCATATCGACTGGCAGGTGCTGGAGTAGCAGGTGTTGTGGCGGCGTACATAGTACTCGTTCGTTCCTCCTGCGGGGTGTCCTGTGTTGTTTGCTTCTTCCTCCTATTGTTCCCCGACTTCTGATTATAGTCTGCCCCTTTTGATGGCTCGGGAGTCGGGACTTCTATGTCATGGCAGACTTCATGGTCGATGAGTAGCTGGGCCAGGCGTTTGGCACTATCGAATGTGGCTGGGTTAGAAGACAACACATTACCTCGGGTCGGGGCAGTCAGACCCCTGATGTATCTTTCTATCTTCTTGCTCTCCGGGGTAACCATCCCGGGGCACAGTGCTGCCAGGTCGCTAAACCTGTCAGTATAGGCCACTATGTCTGAGCCGACCATTTTTAGCTCCCATAATTCTTTTTCCAGCTTTTGTACTTCGCCCCTTGGGCAGTACTCTCTCATCATCATCTCCTTCAAGTTTCCCAGCCCATAGAGTTTGCCACTATTAGAGTCAGTGACTTAACATGGCTATTCCACCATGTTAGGGCTCTTCCGAAGAAGGTGCAGGCAATAAACTTCACTTTGCTCCCTTCGGGGCACGAACAGATTTCGAAGACCGACTCTGTTCTCTCGAACCATTGCATCAGAACTATGACTCCACCATTTCCATCGAAGGAATTGGGTTTGCATTTCATGAAGTCTTTATACGAACATTCCCTTGGATGTTCGTGGGTATCTCTGTGGTTGGTTAGGTGAGAACCGCTACCAGATCCACTGATACCACTTGCGCGAATTTGGGTTAAGGCGGCTGTCGTTGCTGCTGTTACCGCTGCCTGAAAAGCAGCTAGGTCGAACTGCGGCGGGGGTAGTGACGGTTGGGTTGGAGTTATCGGAATAGTGCGTCTGTTCGATTTGCGAGGAGGCATCTTTGCTAAAAGAATACAAAGATGAGATGGAATAAGTCTATAGCAGTGGACACAAGCCGAAAGCTGAAAAGACAAGGTTATTCCAGTTCTGAGTGTATCGGGTCCTGACTTCCACAGGGTTCTAGAAACAATTCATAAAGGAGTCTATACCTACTAAACTCTATGAATTTGAAATGGTTATCTTCGAATGAATATTTGTTACCTGAATAACTGTTACCAGTTGCATGTAAGAAAATAATCCTAACACATAATGTGAGCAGTGTTTCCACTCGCTCATTTAGTTAACAAGATTATTATTTATTAGTGTGACGTGTAAAAAGTTTTGGTTACTTTGGTTGATCCCTCTTTGAAAACTTCTCATGAACTTACTCTTGTTCCTCCTGGATTCTTCCGTTGTCTACTACGAGGAAGTGGTTACATCTATCTGGGTTTGTCGTGCGAGAATGGAAGTGACTAAAGAATCCATGAGATTTAAGGTAACTTTATGGGGTGATCCTTACAGAGTCCTCCTATAATTGTACAATGTATACAAGTTGTATATAACTTAAGATTAAATAGACCTTCGAATAAGTGATCCTACTCCAAAACCACAACCAAACAAGGAACAGGTAGTGGAGCGTAGATCACAAATTCTAAGTCTATAAAATCTCAATTATATATAACCTTAGGAGTATACATTGTAAGATTATAGACTTATCCGTAGGGGTCTTTTAAGTTATCACATAAGTTGTTTATATAGTGCCTAAAATACTCCTATAGTATTTTAATGTAATGTATTTAGTATGTTTCAAAATTGTTATCGTGTTATAGTATCATAGAATACTCCTATAGTATTCTAACTCAAATGTACTTGTTCTAGTATTCCTTGACTTAGTATTCGGTAAGTTTTAAGACTGTTGCAACACCCCATCACTCCCAAACACATGTGGGTCACATCTCGAATGGATATGGTTGATCAGGCTATATTGATCCTAGCTATGATTACATAATTGTTTAGGTTTGACGACATTGTTCAACCTTTAAATACTTTTAGATCTGTTCTTCTTGTGATACTTGGTCTAGTATGCACATGTATAAGCAAGTAGGTATATTTTTATAACTTATCGTTATACTCTTAAAATATATCATTATCCAGAGCACTTAAGCCCCATTGTATTTATAGTTGTATATCTTTTATCGGTTGATATACTTAGTTCACTATAAACAATGCTCTGATACCAATCTGTCACACCCCAAAACCGGAACGGCGGAAACGTTCTGGGGTGGAGGACGGCATGTTTAGTATCACAAGACATGCATCATAGTAATCAAAGTATAATAAACCATTTCATTAGAAAGAAAGTTTACAAGGTGTGTGTTCACAAAACATAGAATACAATAGCAAATAACAAACAAGGCTTGAAGCTATACTGCTCCATCTTCTGAATCCCAGTGCGAGTAACTGTCTACTACGCTCCTGAGAATACAAGTTATTTGAAAGAGTTGATCAACAATTAAGCTGGTGAGTTCATAAGATTTTAGTGATGTATGTAAGTTGTAAAATGTTGTTGTAAAATGTAGTTGAAAATGTAGTAAGTTGTAAGTTCTGTTTAGAAAAGTTCGCCTGTTCCTCTTAGAAAATCCTATATTTTCTACTTTGATGAACGATACGTAAAAATGATTCTACAATCCTTTCTATGAGTACTAAATGGATACAAGTGATATACAAACTCAGAGTAAACAAACAATCGATTGAGCGCATATGCTCTAAGGCGGAAAGCACACATCCCATGGTTTGTTTGATCATTGTGGTATGTAACCCTGGTGTATTCACTTGTTACTCATGGAGTTAATTGTAATAGTTCCTTTATATTTAACAAAAGATTCTTTTAAGAAAATCCTTATTCCTTATAATAAAATGGTAACCACAGTGATTACTCCTATAATCACTTAGTTTATACTGGCTATATATGATCTAATATCAGATAGAGAGTTAACTGGGTGAATCTGCCCTAAGCCCAAAACCAAACAAGGAACAGGAAGTAAGGCGGAAAGCACACATCCAACTACCTATTGGGTATCAATTAACCATGCTGTATAAACTAAAGTATTATAGAGTTAATCACCTAAGGTCCTTTAAGTTTATACTGGTTTAATAAAATGGATTAAACCCTTAACTGGTAAGTTTCTAGTTTTGTATACCCAAAATTCTGATTCGGAAAGTATGATCTGTTCTAGAAAACTGTGCATTGACTCTGTGTCCTATGACTTGACCCATACCTGGTACCCTTATGATGACTCAATGTATACTGGACATATATATCTAGAATCGAATAGATAATAGACTGGGTGAATCTGCTCTAAGCCCACAACCAAACAAGGAACAGGAAATGAAGCGGAGAGCACACATCCTATTACCTGTCGGATCCTATTGATGTATATGTATCCTTTGATGTATACATTAAGGAATCATAAGGTTAGAATTATGGCCCTTTCTACTAAACGTAGCCTTCTACCAAGGCATAAAATGTTATGTGTGTTTGTTTTCTTGTATTAGTGTGGATTTCCCCAAGTGAGACTCTCATTAACTAAATAAAGTATATACATTAATGAATATGTGAGAAGTTCACAAGTAAATATAATAGGGAAAATAATGTTTTACCTCAGCAGTGACACTGCTGGCTATAAAGTAGTAAAGTACAGACTCCAGGTAGTATTAAATGTACCATACACCTCGGGGAGTCTAAAATAGCCTTTAGTCCTAAGCCGGTTAATTAAAGGTTTATATTATATCACCTCCTGTCTGTAACCCAGATACGTGTAATCGTACTAAAGTTAACGCAAACTCGGAAAGATATATTATTATATTTTATCACCTCGTGTCCGCTAACCCAGATACGTGTAATCGTACTAAAGTTAACGCAAACCCGGCAAGATATATTAACGTGATTTTTCCCGGTACTTAGTATAGTGTGTTTTTCCCTGGTACTTAGTATACTTTTCCCTGGTACTAAGTGTGCTTTTCCCTGGTACTAGGTGTGCTCTTCCCTGGTACTTAGTATGGTGTGTTTCTCTTTATTCTAGTTATAGTATGTTTCCCTTTGTACTTGTTATAGTATGTTTCTCTATGTATCTGTTATAGTATGAACTGAACCCCTAAACTATACCTATTATAGTTTAGTAATAATGTACTTGAACTGTTGTTGAAAATACTCGTTTTACTACTAAGTTATGCTTGTACTTTTAAAACGGAGTTTTGTGAAACTATAAAGTAACATAACTTGAAAGAGCTTTTGAAATGTTTTGATCACTTATAAAAGGCATAAGCAATAATTTGAGAGATGTTTATAACAAACATTTACACAATTATCATTGTGTTCAACTTGTATCCCCCCCTTAAAACATTTAAAACAGTTAAAAGATTCATTACGGGGTATGAACTCACCTGATGTGGGTGATTCAACGAATACGCGTGTAAGGATGAGAAGTTCCACGAATGAAGTCCCGAGACACAAAGAGTCCTAAATGACATACATTGGCATATATTTACATAAATATAGTGCTTGGAAGCAACCAAATGCAAGGAAACACCTCACGGGACTAGGAAACACTTTGACCAAGTGTTGGAATCACAAGTGATTCACCTAAAGGGTGTTTAAGGCCATGGCTTGGTGTTTACGGCCATGTGTTTACGGCCAAGGGAGTTTACGGCCGTAAACTCATGGTCAAAGTTGCATATGATGGTGTTTGAAGGCTAGGGAAGCTTGAGGGGATTTTACTCTACACAATGGTGAGAAAGACCACTTCATTGGAGGCTTTTGATGAGTTTACGGCCAAGCAAGGAGCTTACGGCCGTAAACTCATGGACATTATGACGTGAGTGTGGTTTAAGGTCTTACAAAGCACTTGAGAGTGTTCTAGCCTCAAATCCAAGCCTTAGGAAGAGTTTAAGGCTCAAATGACACACTTATAGGGGTTTACGGCCAAGGGAGATGGCTTGGCCGTAAACTCCTTTTGGTCCTTCATTCTTGATGATTTCAAGGTCTTAAGCACGAACCTTAACTGGATATCAAGTGTAGGGAAGAGTATTTACGATATAGAGGCTTGAAAGGGTCGATTTTGGCCAAGAACACTAGTGTGTGTTCTTGGTGAAACTTGAAGATTTGAAGATCTAGATGAAAATGAATGTTTTCATGGATGGAATCAAAGAGTGTAGCTTGGAGATGAAGTGTAACAACAAATCAAGGAAAGAACACTTACGTTTTTGATGATCTAAGATGATGAACTCGATGATACTTGAGAGGATTTGGAGTGTTCTTGAGGTTGGAATGCAAGAAATGGCTAGAAATGACCAAGGGTCATATATATACTCTTGAGTTTACGGCCACATGAGTTTACGGCCGTAAACTCATTGGCATTGTGGTCGTGAACTCTCTTTGATGAGGTTAAGGCTTGATTCGTTGTACAGTGTCTCTAGCAGATACATTCTAACACTCATTCCTTAAGTGTATAGGCTGAAAACTCCTTAGAATGACCTTTAACCAGGCTAGAACTCATTACCAATGAGTCTGACACTCTGATGAGTTGACTGACTGAGCTTTAAAAGCAAAAGTTTTCGGGTTGTCACATCCCCCGCCTTAATCAATGGAAACATTCCTTCGAAAATACTTTTATGTGACAAAATTCCGCATTAATGAATAAACTCTTTATTAAATAAGCATAAATAAAAAAATTTAAAATGATCGTAAATATGGGAATGTCACAGTTGGTATCAAAGCATTAATGTGAGCGAACTAGGAAGTTTTTAAGATTTATAGACTTAAACTTAGAATGCTAAGAGATGATTGTGAGACGTGTGTGTCTATTATAGGTAGTATACTTGAATTTGTCACACCCCCAAACCAGACGGCGGAAACGTCCGGGGGTGGAGGACTTCATTTGTAGTATCACAACACATGCATTATAGTAATCAAAGTACAAAAAACCACTATATTTAAAAAGTATAAATATTTACACGTGTTTCATCAATGTATACTGAAACTAAATAGTTGTACAAAAGAAGAAGACAAGACATAAATCGCTCCATCTTCTCAAAAGCTCGGGGTGTACCTGTCTATTGGTTCCCTGAGAATACAAGTAATTTGAAAAGAGAGTATCAACATAAAGTTGAGTGAGTGCATAAGTATTTATGTTTGAAAGAATGTTTTCTGTTTCTTGAATATGTAAACTGTTTCTAGAAAATCCTATATTTTCTGCTGTATATGAAAAATAGTTTTAGTTACATAAAATTGTTCTAATTGTAAACCAATGTTCTGTATTTGTAATCCTTTTGTAAACTTGTATCTGAGAGTATGTCTGATTTCATCAACTGTTATTGTAAACTGTAAGGTAATACTGTAAACTGTATCTTGTAAACTAGTACTTTGAAAATGTACATAAGTTTAGTTAATTATACACTAACGTATTTTTAATATCTTTATATGAGTTATTATAACCATACTAACTAGATGGCTTGACCCAACGCTATGAATGCGCTGAAAGCTGTTGATAACAATTTGTCACTCACAGGCGTGTATGCTTGACTGTAGCTAGCAGTCCGAGTGCGGGGTTGTTAATCCCAATATAGATCTATACACACATTGTTTCGATCCCCCGCTGGAGATTCTGGTATAATGTCAGGACTTTAACTATGTTGTTTAAAATGAATTAAACAACCTGAACTACTTGTCTCATAAAAGAATATAAACGTTACATGTATAATAGTTATGAAAACCCAATCATTCTGAAATAAATGATTGATAGTATGTTCTTGAATTAGTATTCTTAACATGTATTTGAAAGAATGTATACCCTTGAATAGTTTTGAATCAAACCTTTGTTCTTGTAAAACAATGTACTCTAGTATACTTGAGTCGTGAATTAATGTTTTGTAAATCATAAATTATACCTATTATAATTTATTTGTACTTTCTGAATTGATACCGAGTATTCATGAATGCAATCCCTTGCTCAACATGTTACAAAGGGTAATTGTACTTAATGAACTAACTTTTATACGTGTATACATATACAAATATATATATATTTGTAATATTTAAATGACACTCAGACAAATAACTGATACCTGTAATCCCACATCCAAACAAGGAAAATGAACCAAAGTGGGTTATCAGTCCTAAGCCTTTTAAATCTTATTTATATATATATATATATATATATATATATATATATATATATATATATATATATATATATATATATATATACTAGTATGATTTTTGGGAGAAATATAAGTTTATAAAAACATTTAAAAGAAGTTTAATATTTTGAAATCCATTTTGATGACTTGATGTCGTTTTGAAACAATCATTGAAAACCATTTGATTTAATGATAACTGAAATTTATTTTGATAATATATTTGAAATTACTTCTTTATAACACGAAATTTTGTGTTAGACTTGTATTTCCTCCCTTAAAACAGTAAAAAGTATGAAAATACGGGGGTATGAACTCACATGTTGTAAGTTATTCAAATGTAAGATTGGCGTAGGATGCTAAGTGTCAAGTGTAGTCTTGAACACAATGGATCCTATTAAGTATATAATGATACATATATGGATATAATTAGTGTTTATAACAACTAATTATGATGGAAAACCACTTTAGGGACTAGGAAACACTTGAATTTAAGTGTTACAATCACATGTGATTGTTCTAAAGGGCTTTATGGCCACACAAGGTGTTCACGGCCATGGAGTTTACGGCCAGTGATGTTCACGGCCTAAGAAGATCTTGAGTTTACGGCCAAGGGAGATGCTCATGGCCGTAAACTCTTATGTTCTTGGGAAATGGTTGTTTTCAAGGGTGTATGTTATGAGCTTCTATAGAATAACTAGTATACGGAAGGATACTTACGTTTTGAAGCTTGAATTGGGTATTCACGGTCTAAAGAACTAGTGTGTGTTCTTGGTGTTCTTGAAGATCTAAGCAAAAGAGATGATTTCATGGATGAAATCATAGGGTTTCACTAGATTAAGCAAGGTATCAACTAATAAAATAGGAGAAACACTTACTTATTTGAAGATCAAGGTATAAATCTTTATGATAGTTGAGAGAGAATTGGATTTCTTGAGGTAAAAGTGTGAGAAATGGTGAAAAATGAAGGAAATATATATATGTGCGAGGGTTTACGGCCGAGGAGTGTACGGTCCGAAGTCGGCTAGTAGTTTACGGCCGAAGCCTCGTTTACGGCTGCGAGAAGTTTACGGTCCGAGGAGTGTACGGCCGTAAACTCTTTGCGGCCCGAAGAGTTTGCGGTCCGAAGCAAATGAATAATATGCGAAGTTCATCGGTTTTAAGCCCTTTCCTTCTAAATTCAACTATGGATATTTTAAGGATTTTTAGCAAATAAAGGTTATTATCATAACCTAAAGAAAAACCCAAACAATAAAAGGGACTTTAGTTGACTTTTGTTTGACTTTGGTTGACTAAAGTTGACTTTACAAACAGAAAATAACGGGATGTTACAGAATTGAACAAGCACTAGCTTACTTTAGGATAAGATGCCTAATTTTCTTTTATGTGCTAAATGATTTGAACTATAGCATGTCTTAGGTTGCCTATCTAAGTTGCTATTATCTAAATAAGTTTAAGGTCTGTTGTTGACCTAGAATTAGGAAATTTTATGTGTTCAGGTTTCCAAATGTTTAATTATGGTATTAGAAGTGGCATGTAACTTTTCGGAGTGATAAGCAGAATTATTCGTCTAAAGCTTCCCTATCTTAATATTCTCGTCTCGGTATACTGAACGCCTTCTTGGGTGTATAGAATGTCATGGTGAGGACACGAATTGCATTGGGAAACAATAACAGAAACTGTCAGCAACTTGAGCCTCCTGTAATCGAGTGTGCACCTGAAGCAGTACGGCAGCTGAAACTGTCATGATGGCGATGATTAGGGCTTTGTTAGCTGAACAGAGGGAAGCAATAAGACAGCTCATTCAAGAAAATAGAAGAGAACCTTCTGCACCTATTGTGCAATATGAGCAAAATGAGGATCGGTCAGAGGAAGGGAACTATAGCAGAACCGTGAGTCAAGATACACCATAAGTATTCAGGAGGAACGACTCGGGTGAAGAGGTTGATAGGAGAAAATGCAAGTGTAACAACTTTATAACTTGCAAGCCATCATATTTTACTGGAGAGGAAGACCCAATCGGAGTTATGAATTGGATTTGGGAAATGGAACTGGCCTTCTTCACATGCGGTTGCACGGGGAAGTTGCAGACCACCTACGCGGTAAGGTAATGATGGGTTTTGAGCAAAACAACAATCCTATGTGCACATGCAAAACCCTAAAGCTTTGGATCTAGGTTTCTCTATTGTACATGCAAGTTATCCAAAGCTTATAAACCGTAGATCTAGCATATCAAAATCAAAATAACATATAAAACAGATTTAGATGATTACCTTTTGATTGTTGCAAGAATCTTCAAGCTTTGAGAGCTTAGTATCACAAATGTAATACCTCTAATCGATCACAAACACCAAGGCAAGAAGGATAATCTTAGAGAGAGGATATGGAGGCACAAAATCGGCTCTAAGGACTCTAGGGTTCTTCTGGTAACCGATTTTGGATACCCTAGGGGTCCTTATATAGCTGAGCTGCTAGGGTTTCAGTCAAAACCCTAATTAGATAACTCAAGCCTTAAGCAGTCCAATGGAACATTCTGGAATGAGGCTTGGATGATTTTAAGGTGGGCTTCCACCCTAATTTCGTCCACCCCCTTAATCCACAAGATATACAGCCCAAAATCCAATTATCTTATAATTGCAATTCCAGTCCCCTAAGTTCAATTAATCTCTTTTGATCACCGAATCAATTTCTTAATTAATTATTGATCAATATTAATTAACTAATATGATTTCTCTTTTAATATATTATTCTTATAATATATTAATAAACCATAATAACCTCTTTCTCCATTAATCATCCAGTCAAGTTGCTTTGGTGAAGGCAACCCAAAAGGACCATGCTACAACCGGGTCAAGTACATACCAAATATAGTTATGGACTTAGACACTAATCCAACAGTCTCCCACTTGGATAAGTCTAATAACTATAAATGCAACTACGACTTCAAAATCCGATTAGCAATCGTAGCTCTCAAAAGCTGTTGTCAAACTCTGACTCGTCCTTTAGATAAGGGATCGTATAGTCCTCCATTCTCAAGATATCGTGCGGACAATTACATGGAACATAGTCATACTTATTGTCCAGCAGTTTGTTTCTCGATCTCTGATTTGTCTGACATAAAACTTAATTGAACACATCAACTTAGTCCTGACCGGGCCCGACACATAAGTCAAACCAAATCATCGAGGGGCCAAGATATTGCTTTTACCCTCTTAGGATAAAAGGAACATATAAACTTCGACTTATATGCATTTATTATTCACTCATCAAATCATGCACAACAATGCGTTTTATAACATCAAGTTACTGATGCGTTTACGCATTATCAATGCACAACCAACTCGCAAACAATAAACCATATATCTAGGTTTAAACACCATATGATATTATCATCTTACAATCACTCGTGATAAATTCCATGAAGTGATAAAAGTAAGCGTGGGTTTAATCCAATAGTCAAACCTTATTTCATAAGCACTCATGAACATTGCAACAAACTTTTGCTATTTAATACACTTTAGACAGTCTACAACCAATTCATGACAGTCTTCATTCATATCTACTTCCAACATATGAACGACTGTGGACTGTTCGAATAATCTTATTATTCAGGAAGTCAAAACATGCAAATTGAAACAATAGGTAAACAATTAACACAAGATTGTAACTTTACTTATAAATAATACTTCTTTATTTAATCATCAAATGTTAATTACAATTTATCTATTACACGTTTCGAAAGTATCTAATCTAAACTAATATCGTCCTTCAGCCTAATGCTCCTAGCGTGCTGCAAGTGCTTTAACCCTACTCAGTCCCTTCGTGAGGGGATCTGCTGGGTTATCTTCTGACGATACCCTCTTCACTACGAGGAGTCCTTCTTCTACCCGATGTCAGATGAAGTGGAATTTCCTGTCGATATGCCTGGATCTGCCATGATCCCTCGGTTCCTTGGTCAAGGCAACCGCACCTTCATTATCACAGAAAATTTCCATAGGATCCTTTATGGCTGGAATAACTCCAAGGTCTCCGATGAAGTTCTTCAACCATATTGCCTCCTTCGACGCTTCACTCGCTGATATGTACTCTGATTCGCACGTTGAATCAGTTGCGGTTTCCTGCTTGGAACTCTTCCAAGTCACTACTCCTCCATTTAGGGTAAAGACCTAGCCTGAATGAGATCGATAATTATCTCGGTCTGTCTGAAAATTGGCGTCACTATACCCTTGCACCCATAAGTCATCAGTCCCACCGAGGATAAGAAACCATTCCTTGGTCCTCCGAAGGTACTTAAGAATATTCTTGACTGCGGTCCAATGGGCTCTACCAGGGTTCCCTTGATATCTGATGACCATGCTCAAAGCGAAGGCCACATCAGGGCAAGTACAAGTAATAGCATACATGATCGAGCCAACTGCGGAAGCATAAGGTACTCGACTCATTTCTGCTATCTCAGCCTCAGTACTCGGGCTCTGAGTCTTACTCAACTTAGTATTGCTTTGGATCGGTAACTCTCATTTCTTGGAATTCTCCGTACTAAAACGTTTTAGTACCTTATCCAAGTAAGTATCTTGACTAAGTCCTATTAGTCTTTTACTCCTATTTCTCACTATCCTTATTCCCAGAATATAGGCAGCCTCTCCGAGGTCCTTCATAGCGAAGCACTTCCCAAGCTAGGACTTAACCTCCTGCAGGGTCGGGATGCCGTTTCCTAGGAGTAGTATGGCATCTACATACAATACAAGGAAGCTAAATATACTCCCAATGGCTTTGACATATACACATGATTCATCCTCGCTTCGCAGGAAGCCAAACTCTTTGACTTTCTCATCGAAACAAAGATTCCATCTGCGGGATGCTTGTTTCAATCCATAAATGGATTTCTCAAGCTTACACACTCTATTAGGATGCTCTGTATTGACAAAACCCTCTGGATGACTCATGTAAACATCTTCAGCCAACTTTCCATTAAGGAAAGTGGTTTTGATATCCATTTTCCGTATTTCATAGTCATGAAATGTAGCAATGGCTAGTTACCCTAATAGACTTTATCTTCGCAACTGGTGAGAAGGTCTCATCATAGTCAACTCCAGGAGTTTGACTAAATCCCTTCGCAACCAATCGCGCCTTATAAGTGTGTACCTTCCCATCCATGTCGGTCTTCTTCTTGAAGATCCATTTGCACCCGACCGTGTTACGACCTGACACATTGTCAACCAAATCCCAAACTTGGTTGTCATACATGGACTGAATCTCGCTATCCATAGCCTCTTTCCATTTTGCAGACTCCGGGCCTGGCATGGATTCCTTTGTAAAGTCCCAAATCTGCTTGTGTATCAATTAGATCTGCTTGATGGTGCGGAATCCCAATCAAGCGGATGATGCAAGATCAATATAGAGGAGAAGGAGAAGAAGAATAAGATGAATCTAATGTATTGATGATATGAATGATGCTCCTTTACATGAGATTCACACATACTCTCTTTCTCTCTCTAGTTTCTCTCTTTATCACACCTTGAGTTTCACACACTTAAGCTCCTCTCCTAGTCGTACACTCCTCACCCACCTAACATCCATTTATATAGAACATGGGCCGTGAACACCACCTGGCCGTGAACACACCCAGCCGCAAACACTACATGGACTTTAAACTATTAAAGCCTAGAAAAGTAAAGTATAAACCATATTTTTGACCCAACATCCTTGTAGCTGTTAGGTTCATCCAAATTTACTAGTGTACTATCACTAATAAAAGTATCACCCTCACTTGTTATATGAAAACCATACAACACATGTGGAACACTAACTCTACTGGAACGTCTAAGAGGTAAGGACTCGTCAATCGGTTCAACAGGAGTTTCATCCTCAAGTTGAGCGCCAGTGTTAGAGGTTCCTTCATCGTTCGATTCTTGAAGCTCTTCAAGATCGATTTGCCTCCCACTGTCTCCTTGGCTTATGAGTTCTCGCTCTCGGAAAACCCCTCTCCTCACAACAAAGACAACATTGTCACTCGGTCTATAGAAGAGATAACCAAAAGACTTCTATGGATAGCCGATGAAAATACACCGCTCACTACGAGGTTCGAGCTTGTCGTGAGTCTCTTGTCTTACGAAAGCCTCACAACCCCAAACCTTGATATGTGCCAACGAGGGATCTTTCCTTGTCCACATCTCATGAGGTGTTTTGGCAACCTTCTTCGAAGGGACTAGGTTAAGGATATGGGCGGTAGTCTCTAAGGAATACCCCCAGAATGAGATAGGTAACGAAGCACGACTCATCATGGAACGAACCTTGTCCAACAAGGTTCGATTACGCCTCCTAGCCACACCATTCAACTGTTGTGTCCTAGGGGGCGTCAATTGCGAAACGATTCTGCATTCCTTGAAGTAGTCGTGGAATTCAAGACTAAGGTACTCACCACCTCGATCGGATCGTAGCATCTTAATTTTCCTGCCCAATTGATTCTCCACTTCCTGCTTAAACTCTTTGAACTTTTCAAAGGTTTCTGACTTGTGCTTGATTAAGTAGATATAACCATATCTGCTATAATCATTAGTGAAAGTCACATAGAAGCGGCTTGCATCCCTTGTGGTGGATCGAAAGGGCCCACACACATCGGTGTGTATGAGATCCAATAAACCCTCACCCCTTTCACAAGTACCAGTGAAAGGTGACTTGGTCATCTTTCCAAGTAAACAATATTTGTACACGTCATCGTCCCTAAGGTCGAATGACTCCAACACTCCATCCTTTTGGAGTTGGGCTATGCGTTTCTTGTTGACATGTCCAAGACGACAATGCCACAAGCATGCTTTATCCAAATCATTGGAAGAATCGATATACAATACATCATTTCCTAAGTTATCTACAACCATCACAGTTTCATATATTCCATTACAAGGCAATGCTTCAAAATAGAAAACACCATTAAAGAAAGCATTAATAGAACCATTTTCATTATCAAATGAAAATCTAAAACATTGTTTATATAAACCATGAAAAGAAATGATGCTTCTTTCCATCTATGGCGAATAGCAACAATTATTCAACTCTAGTCCTAACCCACTACTAAGAACTAAAGAATAAACTCCAATCTTGGTGACATGCGACCCTCTTCTGTTCCCCATGATCAAGTTTATCTTCCCATGCTCCACATCCCTATTTCTTCTTAGGCCCTGCAAATCAGAACAAATGTGAAAACCACATCCTATATCAAGAACCCAACAAATAGCATGTGATGAGTTATTAGATTAAATAGTATAAGTACCTGTGTAGGATGGTTTTATCTTTCCATCCTTGATGTCCTGCAGATACTTTGGGTAGCTTCGTTTCCAATGCTCTTTCTCATGGCAGTAGTAACACTCTGTATTCTTCAGGTTGGAGGATGGTGCAGTGGAAACAACCTTGGTTCCACTAGAAGAGGTGTCATATTGGGACTTTCCCTTGTGGTGGATCTTGGAGGGAGCCTTCCTCTTCTTACCCTTCCCCCGCCCAATAGCCAAGACGGGGGTAGCGACAGTAGGAGTTGATGCAACATATTTATCCTTGAGGTTGCTCTCAGCAGTCCTCAGCAAGCCTTGAAGCTTCCTCAAAGTGACCTCATCCTTGTTCATGTGGTAGGTCATGTGGAACTGATTGTAACAAGGGGGTAAGGAATGAAGAATGATATCAATCGCTAGCTCTTCATCGAAGTTAACATTTAACTTCAGCAAGCGGTCAACATATCTCTGCATTTTCTGCAGGTGAGCAGTGACAGACTCTCCGTCCCTCATCTTGGTAGTGATCATCGAAGTGATGATCTCGTACCTCTCCCGCCTGACACTTTGGTGGTACCTGTCCAGTAAATCCAGATGCATCTCATAGGGGTAGAAGTCCTCATAGGACTTTTGGAGTTCGGCAGTCATAGTCGCGAGCATGATGCAATGGACTTTTGTAGCATCGCGCTCGTGGGCCTCAAAGGCAACGATGTCCTCGGGAGTAGCAGTGTTGGGGTTGACCTCTTTCAGGTTTTCATCGAGAACATACTCCTTGTCCTTGTAGCGAGTGACCATGCGGATGTTGTGGATCCAATCATTGAAATTGGTCCCATCAAAAATCACCCTCCCACACAAGTTCATGAGTGAGAATGAGCTAGAAGTGGTCGAGCCAGAAGCGTTGTTTGAAATAGACATCTGAAATAGAAAAGAGACAAAGTTTGATTGGATAAGAATCCCCAATTAAACACCCAAATGAGAAATTAGGGCTAGGACCCAACAACATTATTCACAAATTAAAAGAGGGATGCCGTAATCTAAATCACAAATAATTTGAAGGTAAGTGAATGACGATTCACTAATTTCCACCATGAAAAACAAAAGAAAAAATTAAGTTTTAAATGTATTGAAACTCCTAGATCTTTTGAGATTCATTGAAATTTTCAATGGCATGTTTAAATCTCGATATGCCCTTCAAGTTTGTGATTGGGATACTGAGGATCACAAACAAGGTGTGAATAACCTTGCAAATGTACTTGGTGCCCTCAATGTTACAGTCACCTAATCAATGTGCAGGTTAGACACACACGCTCCATTGATCTATGACAAACATCGAGTCACCCTTTGTCACCTTTGCTAGACCCAGATTAGTGTGCCGGTTAACCACACACGCTCCACTAACGGCTTGGCAAGGGTACAAAGTGTAAGTTCAAGGAATAACATCATTTTCACATTTTTCCTAAAGTAACTAAGATTGGGAATTTTATATAAAAAAATTTAGTTACTTTGTATAATCATTATACTTATAATGAGGAATTAGTTTCCCATATCCTACCCGTTCGGCTAACGAACCTCTACCAATCAAGGAAGCGGTGGGTGAGAGTGGACACCCATTAAACTGCCATTTTATAGGCAGCAACCTTATACCCCCCTCCCCCCCCCCCTTATAGATCTGCTTCGTGAATGAGGCTAACGAACCTCCACCAATCAAGGAAACGGTAAGACTAGTTTAATCTTATACATATATATATATATATATATATATATATATATATATATATATATATATATATATATATAAAATTATTAATCTTATAATATTATAATAGTATAATTGTTGATTTTTAAACTTGTAAAATTCTAGGGTTTAGAATTTAAATATTTCAAAATTAAACTCTTAATTAAAAAATTTAAATTCCAAAACTTGAGGGAAAGTTTTGAACTTTTCAAAACATACTAGATCAAATTACAAATAATTTAAATTAAACAATTAATTAATGATTATCTAAATTTGACCTAATCCAGTTTCATGCAAGATAATTCAATCAAATAATTCAAATAATTAAAGTTTATCACATAAGGCCATAATTATCTAATTAAATGATAATTATCTTTTATTTTGGTAAGGATAATCACCATATATATAATTCGGATTTTATTATTCAAAAATAATTTTGGTAATTATCCAAACAGAAAATAAGTCAAAAAACCGAATTTTGAGCCATCTGATCCACTGACTCGTCGAGTAGCCTTCTGGACTCGTTGAGTCTATCAGACAGACTGGACTCACGTCGTAAACTCCGTGAGTCACGTTCTGAGTTGGGTTTTTTTTTTTTTTCTAAAAACGATTTTCTTTTCAAGCTATGGATGAACATATGAGCATCAAATACAATTGAAACCAGTCAAGGCTGTGATACCACTGATGGGTTTTGAGCAAAACAACAATCCTATGTGCACATGCAAAACCCTAAAGCTTTGGATCTAGGTTTCTCTATTGTACATGCAAGTTATCCAAAACTTATAAACCCTAGATGTAGCATATCAAAATCGAAATAACATATAAAACAGATTTAGATGATTACCTTTTGATTGTTGCAAGAATCTTCAAGCTTTGAGAGCCTAGTATCACAAATGTAATACCTCTAATCGATCACAAACACCAAGGCAAGAAGGATAATCTTGGAGAGAGGATATGGAGGCACAAAATTGGCTCTAAGGACTCTAGGGTTCTTCTGGTAACCGATTTTGGATGCCCTAGGGGTCCTTATATAGCCGAGCTGCTAGAGTTTCAATCAAAACCCTAATTGGATAACTTAGGCCTTAAGCAGTCCAATGGAACATTCTGGAATGAGGCTTGGACGATTTCAAGGTGGGCTTCCACCCTAATTTCGTCGTCCCCCTTAATCCACAAGATCGACAGCCCAAAATCCAATTATCTTATAATTGCAATTCCAATCCCCTAAGTTCAATTAATCTCTTTTGATCACAAAATTAATTTCTTAATTAATTCTTGATCAATATTAATTAACTAATATGATTTCTCTTTTAATATATTATTCTTATAATATATTAATAAACCATAATTACCTCTTTCTCCATTAATCATCTAGTCAAGTTGCTTTGGTGAAGGCAAACCAAAAGGACCATGCTACAACCGGGTCAAGTACATACCAAATATAGTTATGGAGTTAGACACTAATCCAACATGCAATTCAAGGGATCAGAAGTATGTTGGTGGAACACATTAGGAAAATTGATAATCCCTAATGAACCATTTCAACTGACATGGGCACAGTTCATGGTGCATTTGAAACGGAAGTATTGTTCAGCTCAGAACTTACTGGAACTGGAGAACCAATTCCTAACGCTGAAGAGAGGAAACATGTCCATTGACGAGTATACTAATGCCTTTACGAACAAAATGGAGTTCGCCTTGCACATGGTTCCCAATGAACTATCAAATATCAATTGGTATATCAAAGGATTGCCATGGGAAAACTATGTAACGCCCCGTTCTTGGTACGCATTTAATTTATTTAAAGTATTTTATTTTGTAAGAGCTACTCGACGAGTGGTAGCCCTAACTCGTCGAGTAGATGCCAGCTTGATCGCGGGGTTTAAGTGGTCTACTCGACGAGTCCGAACCTGGACTCGGCGAGTAGGTCCATCAGGAGGAAACCCTATTTTTCAGGGTTTGCACCCTATTTAAGCATCATATTTGGCCTCCACCCTAGCCTCCATCACCTCCAAACCCTATTATTGAAACCCTAATCTGCCATAAGTGATCTTGAGCTAGTTCTTGCCATTTTTGAGTGTTTTTGTGCATTGTGAAGCTTGTAGAAGAAGTAGAAGATTGAAGACTCAAAGGGGAAGAAATAGATCCAGGAGCTACACTTCATTTACTGCATTTTCTGGTAGTCAAGCTTCCAACTTGATCTTTATTCTCTTAGATCTAGTTAACTCCATATTATGAAAGCTTTGGGTCAAGAACCTTGGTCCTTGGGGTTGGGACGTCCCAAGTGACTCATATCTCAGATCTAGGATCTAGGAAGGGTTCCATGGCATAAAGGTGCAAACTTTATGACCATGGAAGCCCCATGCAATCATATGAGCAAGTTTATGGTCTTTTTAGCCCTAAAAGACCATGCATGGAAGGAAACTTCGAAGCTTTATGTGTCCAACAGATGCTAAGACCTTAGATCTGGGTTTCTATACGTGGATTTGAGATTATATGGCCTTTTGGACAAGATTCATGTATTATAAGAATTAGGGATTTGTCTAAACCCTTTTAGAGAAGCTATGAATGGGTAAATTTGGAAACTTTACCCTTAGGAAGGCCTTTCCAGTGGACAAACGAGCTAAGAACCTTGGATCTAGAAAATAGGGGCTTAATATGTTAAGATGGCCAAACAGACAAAAGGACTCGTCGAGTCCATAAAGGAACTCAACGAGTCGTATTGTGTTGTCCTGATTTTTATGACAACAAGAACTCGACGAGTCTGTTAGGGGACTCGACGAGTGTGTTAGGGGACTCGACGAGTTGACTCAGTTGACCATGGGTTTAAGCGTTCAAGAACTTGCCGAGTTGGGAGATAACTCGACGAGTTGGGTTGACTGGGAGTTGACATTCACTTTGACTTTGACTTTGAGCAGGGGTAAAATTGTCATTTTACCCTAAGAGAGGATTAACAGATTCTGATTAAGTGTTATTATGGAACTGATAGTTGGAGAGTCGCCGGAGCAGTAGACAGGGATTCCTCGCTCGAGTTTTCAGCAGTCAGTCTTGCAAGGTGAGTTTCCTTCAGTAGGAACGGGTCTACGACACCAAGGCCGACCCGTATAAGTGATATGTAGTAGCTTAGAGTGGGCGGGGCCCGATGCTTATAGTATTATTCGAGTATAGATATGTGATTGATTGGTAGTTGTACTTGTTGTCTATGTAATACTTGTATGCATGTTAGTAGCGGAGTGTGGGCGGGGCCCGAATCTCCTAGACAGTGGAGTGTGGGCGGGGCCCGAATCTCCTAGACAACGGAGTGTGGGCGGGGCTCGAATCTCCTAGATAGCGGAGTGTGGGCGGGGCCCGAATCTCCTAGACAGTGGAGTGTGGGTGGGGCCCGAATCTCCAGGAGAGTGGGCGGGGCCCGTATCTCCTAGTTGCTTTATATTTGTATGGTATGTGGTAGTTTGGGGAACTCACTAAGCTTCGTGCTTACAGTTTTCAGTTTTGGTTTCAGGTACTTCCACTAGCAAAGGGAAGGGCTCGGGATGATCGCATGACACACACCACATTTTCAGCCTGGGATTGTTTGACTCTGATATTTACATATGATTTGATATAGTATTTTGACACGATGTTTTGAGATACATGATTATGATTTTCTTTATCATGATGGATGACGTATGGTTTATTATAAATGATTTTTAAAACGAAATTTTTCGACCGTATTTTTGGGATGTTTCAAGTTGGTATCAGAGCCTTGATTTGAGGGATTCGAGCACACTCTCGGGTGTGTCTGGACTCAAACCAAGGACTTGGTATGAAAATTATCAAAAGAAAATCATTTTCTTTCATAAAAAGAATTTTAAAATGAGAATAGAATTTTGAAAAAAAAAGAACTTGGAAAAGAGAAAAGGGTGTGGTGCATGCAATCATCCGAGCTCAAGTAAGTACTCCCAAATTACCCATACAAGTTTATGTTATCTTATGTTTATAATCTTATGAGAACATCATGCTAGTTTAGTACTAAGGATCTAGGAAGTATGGCTTATGTGCCTATTATATGTGTACCAGCTCTATGAGGATTGCATGCTAGATTAGGACTAAGGATCTAGGAAGGATGCCTTATGTTCCTGTTATATGTATCTCAGCTTTATGAACTGCATGCTAGTACAGATTAGTCAGGGATAGCCTGAGAGAGATATGCTTTATTATGTGTACTCGATGCTCGAATGCTGCTTGCTTTGTGCTTATGGGAGTTCTAGTTATCTTTTACTAACTAGTAAGTAAATATGTTATGTTACATATTGCGAGGATTAAATAATTTCAGAAGGTTAGGTCTAGCTCTACTGCGTAGCTCTTGTTTGAGTCCAACCGTTGTAGGGTAGGATCTCTCATTCGAAGAATTATCTAGTCTTAGTAATATGTAATAGTATTCACAAGCTAGTTAGGGGAGGTAGCGGGGACTTCTTATGTAGCTGATAGCGGAGAGTGGGGTGACGATTACCCTAGAGCAAGCCTGGGATGAGTTTAGTATGAGATCAGCACTAGTAGTAGTAAAAAGGGACTTGGCGGAGTCGAGGCAGTTCTTGAGGAAAGTACGGATAGATGTGGAAGGTAGTATGGGCCCGTACTACTGAAAGCAGAGGATTCGTACTCGAATCAGGAAAGTCTGAGATAAATCCAGGAAACTTGTAGCATGTTAGATCCCTCGAGATTTGATGAGTATACTGATGTTTATTATGGTGTATTTTCAGTATGGTGGTTCTACGTCCTAGGCCGGCGGGCACTTCAAATGAGGGATCAGGCTAGGGATCTGGATCTGAGAAGATGGATGAGCAGACGAGGGAGTTTCTTTCGTCTGAGGTTACACGTAGCATTCTAGAGCAGACTCATGTGATCTTTGGATCGGTCAAAGAGGGTATTTTAGAGCTTCTAGATGAGAAGCTGAGCGTTTTTCTCACTGAGATAGCGGCCATGATGGGGTCGCGCACACTTACCTTCCGGGAATTCATAGCATGTGGAGCTCCCAACTATCATGGGGATCGGGACCCCATTGGTAGCAGTAGATGGTTGGATGATGTTGTCAACGCGTTCCGCACCAGCAGATGTCCCGAGGGGGACAAGGTTAGGCTTGCGTCCTGTCTTCTGAAGGACAAGGCACGTGACTGGTGGGAGGAGGTTGGGAGAGCTATTGGTGATGATGCAGTATTGGATGCGATGACCTGGAGTGATTTCACGTCTAGGTTCAGGGCCGAGTTCGCACCTGTTATTGAGGTGCAGGAGCTTTCTAGGGAGTTCTAGGACCTCCGACAGACGACTGAGACAGTGGCAGAGATTACCGCCAAGTTTAGGGAGAGGGCCCTTCTCGTTCCGCAGTACGTGGCGGACGAGGAGATAAAAAAGGCTCGATACCATGAGATGCTGAGGAGTGATATCAGACAGTTTGTGAGCCGGTCCAGCTGCAGGATGCTGGAGGATATGATAGTGAGGGCTCGTGAGAGGGAGATTGATTTGGAGATGGAGAGGAAGAGGAAGCCAGAGACAGTGTCTGTCACGGAGGGTTGGGCAAGAGGCCCAAGGTAGATTCCCGCGGGAAGGGCCAGCAGGGCCGAGGCCGCTATGGCAAGTGCGGTAGGGGCATGAGGGGCCGTGTAGGGCGGGTAGTTCGGGCTGCTTCAAGTGCGGCCGAACTGGACATGTCAGCAGGGATTGTACTGCTACTACGACCACCACTACAGCATCTGATCTGATTTGCTTTCATTGCAATCAGAGGGGACACAAGAAGTCCCAGTGTCAGAGTCTGGCGTCAGCAGGACATGTGGTGGCACCCGCTCCTACCACTTTGAGGATTACAGACGGCCGTCAGGGCGGGGCAGAGGCGCCAACGGCGAAGAGCAGAGCCTTCTAGTTGACAACAGAGGAGGCACGTGCAGCTCCTGATGTGGTTACGAGTATGTATCTTCTCCATTATCTCTTTATTATTTCTGATTATTACTCATGTTTGTATGTTTGTGTATAGGATCGTTCTTAGTGAACGGCATATCAGCTATGGTATTGTTTTACTCGGGGGCTACCCGATCTTTTGTGTTGCTCGCACTTAGCAAGCGATTTAGTAGAGCTCTGGGGGAGCTGAATTGCCCACTTGATGTAGAGATAGTCGATGATAGGACCGTCAGGGCTGCGAGGGTTCATAGAGGATGTACGCTACAATTATTCGATCAGCCGTTTTCAGTGGATCTGGTTGCTATTCCCCAGCGTGGGAATAAGGTCATAGTGGGTATGGATTGCTTGAGCTCCAATGGGGCAGTGATTGATTGTGAGCAGCAGCTAGTGAGGGTTCGTACTCCTAGTGGGGAGAGCTAGTGATTCAGGGCGAAAGGCCACAACGCGGACCGATCTTATGTTTAGCAGCGAGGGCGAGGCGCCACCTCCAGCAGGGTTGCGCAGGATACGTCGTATATGTCATGGATACCCAGGATAAGGGTAAGGCAACCGTTGATGATGTACTGGTAGTGCGAGAGTACCCGGACGTATTCCCATAGGATTTACCTGGGGTACCTCCGGAGAGAAAGGTTGAGTTTAGGATTGACCTGGTCCCTGGTGTGGCTCCGATAGCCAAGGTACCATATCGGTTGGCTCCTCCCGAGATGTAGGAGTTGTCTATGCAGCTGCAGGAGCTGCTAGACAAGGGTTTCATCAGGCCGAGCAGTTCACCATGGGGAGCCCTGATCCTATTATATGTGTACCAGCTCTATGAGGATTACATGCTAGATTAGGACTACGGATCTAGGAAGGATGCCTTATGTGCCTGTTATATGTATCTTAGATTTATGAACTGCATGCTAGTACAGATTAGTCAGGGATAGCCTGTGACGCTCATGCGCGATTGTGCGAGGAACCGATTCTCACTATGCCAGAGGGTGTAGATGACTTTGTAGTTTACTGTGATGCTTCGATCACAGGCATGGAAGCAGTGTTGATGCAGCGGGGTCATGTGATAGCTTATGCCTCGAGACAGTTGAAGCCTTATGAGGCTAACTATCCGACGCACGACCTAGAGCTGGGGGCAGTGGTGTTCGCCCTAAAGATTTGGCGGCATTACCTCTATGGGGTCCGATGTACCATTTACACGGATCACAAGAGTTTGAGGAACCTCATGGATCAGCCGAATATGAACACGAGGCAACGTCGGTGGTTAGATGTGGTGAAGGAATATGATTGTGAGATCCTTTACCACCTGGGCAAGGCCAACGTTGTGGCCAATGCCCTGAGCGGCAAGGCAGTAGCAGCCCCGATCCAAGACATCTGTTTAAGGATGACAGTGATTAATCCGTTACTAGAGCAGATTCGAGAGGCGCATGTTGAGGGCCTGAAGGAAGAGCGTCGGAAGTGTGAGCGGATTGTAGGCCTGGTGGCCTCATTTGACTATGACAGCCGAGGGTTGTTGACCCTGCATGGGAGGGTCTGGGTTCCGTACTGGGGCGAAGTACGGCAGGTTCTGATGGATGAGGCCCATAAGTCGAGGTTCTCCATCCATCATGGGGCGACAAAGATGTATAGAGATCTTCGACCCGATTACTGGTGGTCCTGCATGAAGCGGGACGTAGCTTGGTACGTGGAGAGATGCCTGACCTGCAGGAAGGTCAAGGCAGAGAACCAGAGACCGCACGGCAAGATGCAGCCGTTAGACATTCCCATGTGGAAATGGGAGGATATCACCATGGACTTCATTACTAAGCTTCCCAAGACCGCACGCGGGGTCGATTCGATATGGGTCATCGTGGATCGGTTGACCAAGAGCGCCCATTTCATACAGATCCAGGAAAGCATCTCGGGCGAGAAATTAGCTGAGATTTATGATCGAAAGGTAGTGGTACGTCCTGGAGTGCCTGTCTCGGTGGTGTCAGACCGAGATGTCCGTTTTACTTCCATATTTTTGAAGCGGTTTCACGAGGAGATGGGTACTCGTCTCCACTTCAGTACCGCTTTCCATCCCCAGACAGACGAGCAGAGTGAGAGGACGATTCAGACTCTCAAGGACATGCTACGCACATGTGTGTTAGATTTCGGTGGCAGTTGGGATACGTATCTCTATGGGAGGAAGTGTAGGACCCCAATCTATTGGGGTGAGGTTGGTCAGAGAGTTATGGGGAGTACGAAGGTAGTACTCAAGACCACCGAGCGGATCCAGCAGGTCCGGAGCAGGATCCAGACTGCTCAGAGTCGGCAAAAGAGCTACGCCGACAAGCGGCGTTCAGACTTGGAGTTCCAGGTGGGCGACATGGTCCTCCTGAAGGTGTCACCATGGAAGGGTGTTATCAGGTTCTGGAAGCGGGGCAAGCCGGGCCGCAGGTTCGTAGGTCCGTTTAGGGTGTTGGACCGGGTGGGTCGGGTTACTTACCGGTTAGATCTTCCAGTAGAGCTCAGCCAGATCCACAGCACTTTCCATGTTTCCCAGTTGCGGAAGTGCTTAGTGGATGATTCAGCAGTGGTACCCCTTGAGGATATTCAGGTTGATGACAGCTTGAACTACATCGAGAGACCAGTGGCGATTCTAGATCTCAAGACGAAGGAGCGGAGGAACAAGAGGGTGGAGTTAGTGAAGGTGCAGTGGCAGCACCGCAAGGGTTCAGAGAGGACATGGGAGCCCAAGGAGGAGATGAGGGAGCACTACCCGGAGTTGTTTTCAGGCGCAACAGACTTCAAGGATGAAGTCTAAGACAATTGGGGGAGAATTGTAACGCCCCGTTCTTGGTACGCAATTTAATCTATTTAAAGTATTCATTTTGTAAGAGTTACTCGACGAGTGGTAGCCCTAACTCGTCGAGTAGATGCCAGCTTGATCGCGGGGTTTAAGTGGTCTACTCGACGAGTCCGAGCCTGCGAGTAGGTCCATCAGGAGGAAACCCTAATTTTCAGGGTTTGCACCCTATTTAAGCATCATATCTGGCCTCCACCCCAGCCTCCATTACCTCCAAACCCTATTATCGAAACCCTAATCCGCCATAAGAGATATTGAGCTAGTTCTTGCCATTTTTGAGTGCTTTTGTGCATTGTGAAGCTTGTAAAAGAAATAGAAGATTGAAGATTCAAAGGGGAAGAAGTAGATCCAGGAGCTACACTTCATTTACTGCATTTTCTGGTAGTCAAGCTTCCAACTTGATCTTTATTCTCTTAGATCTAGTTAACTCCATATTATGAAAGCTTTGGGTCAAGAACCTTGGTCCTTGGGGTTGGGACGTCCCAAGTGACTCATAAAGGTGCAAACTTTATGACCATGGAAGCCCCATGCAAGCATATGAGCAAGTTTATGGTCTTTTTAGCCCTAAAAGAGCATGCATGGAAGGAAAGTTTGAAGCTTTATGTGTCCAACAGATGCTAAGACCTTAGATATGGGTTTGTATACGTGGATTTGAGATTATATGGCCTTTTCGACAAGATTCATGTATTATAAGAATTAGGGTTTTGTCTAAACCCTTTTAGAGGAGCTATGAATGGGTAAAGTTGGAAACTTTACCCTTAGGAAGGCCTTTCCAGTGGACAAACGAGCTAAGAACCTTGGATCTAGAAAATAGGGGCTTAATCTATTAAGGTGGCCAAACAGACAGAAGGACTTGTCGAGTCCATAACGGAACTCGACGAGTCATATCGTGTTGTCCCTATTTTTATGACAACAAGAACTCGACGAGTCTGTTAGGGGACTCGACGAGTTGACTCAGTTGACCACGAGTTTAAGTGTTCAGGAACTCGCCGAGTTGGGAGATAACTCGACGTGTTGGGTTGACTGGGAGTTGACCTTGACTTTGACTTTGACTTTGACCAGGGGTGAAATGGTCATTTTACCCTAAGAGAGGATTAGCAGATTCTGATTAAGTGTTATTATGGAACTGATCGCCAGAGAGTCGTCAGAGCAGCAGACATGGATTGCTCGCTCGAGTTTTCAGCAGTCAGCCTTGCAAGGTGAGTTTCCTTCAGTAGAAACGGGTCTACGGCACCAAGGCCGACCCGTATAAGTGATATGTAGTAGCTTAGAGTGGGCGGGGCATGCTGCTTATATGTAGTAGCTAAGTGTGGGCGGGGCCCGCAGCTTATAGTAGTTTAGAGTGGACGGGGCCCGATGCTTATAATATTATTTGAGTATAGATATGTGATTGATTGGTAGTTGTACTTGTTGTCTGTGTGGTACTTGTATGCATGTTAGTAGCGGAGTGTGGGCGGGGCCCAAATATCCTAGACAGTGGAGTGTGGGTGAGGCCCGAATCTCCTAGACAGCGGAGTGTGGGCGGGGCCCGAATCTCCTAGAGAGCGGAGTGTGGGCGGGGCCTGAATCTCCTAGACAGTGGAGTGTGGACGGGGCCCGAATCTCCTAGACAGTGGAGTGTGGGCGGGGCCCGAATCTCTATGAGAGTGGGCGAGGCCCGTATCTCCTAGTTTAATGATATTTGTATGGTATGTGGTAGTTTGGGGAACTCACTAAGCTTCGTGCTTACAGTTTTCAGTTTTTGTTTCAGGTACTTCCACTAGCAAGGGGAGGGGCTCGGGATGATCGCATGGGCACACACCACTGTTTCAGCCTGGGATTGTTTTAGACTCTGATATTTACATATGGTTTGATACAGTATTTTGACACGATGTTTTGAGATACATGATTATGGTTTTGTTTATCATGATGGATGACGTATGGTTTATTATAAATGGTTTTTAAAATGAAATTTTTGGACCGTATTTTTTGGATGTTTCATACTCTGTGCCAGTGAATCAGTCATTCACTCTAGAAGCAGCCATCTGGGCTGGAAACTCTGTGGAAAACATAATCAATGGGAGGGATGTCGACAATACTGAAGTTGGCAAAAAGAGGAAGAGTGAAGGACTCCTAAAGTCCCAGAAGAAGCTTAGATTCTCAAAGACTGGCCCTAACGAAAAGAAATATGGGGCAAATGGCAAAGCGAGGTGGTGCGATAAGCGCAAGAAGAAGCACTTTGGGATATGCGATGGGGAGGTGACCTGCTACAAATGCGGAAGAGCTAGGCACTATTCTAAAGATTGTACGTTTGATGAAAGGAAGTGTTACGAATGTGGAGGTAATGAGCATATTTCAAATAATTGACCAATGAAAAACGAAGCAATAAGGTCGAATGTGCCACCAAAGGCAAAGGCAAGAGCGCACTATAAGATACTTGATGAAGAAACAAGAGGGCGGGAATTCAAGGCTGCTTTTCAGGAGTACTTGAAAAACGGAGATAAATGAGTAGTATTAGGTTAAGTGGCCTGATGTAATAGGCATATAGTATAAATAAATCTTGTAATCGTTTTCAATAAGTAATGTAATCCTTGGTTATGTTACGTACCCGATGTATTGAGTTACTATATGAGTTTCTTATGTGGTGACTTGGTGAATTGCGAGACAATACTTGGAACGAGTATGAGTAGGTGTGAAAGGTAGTAAATGCCTATATTACTAGAAGCACATGACTCGCACTTGGATCAGGGAAAGTCACAAGGTTATAAAGTTTCTAAGTAATTGATCTATTTTGTTCATTTCCATCATTACCTTTGTTATGGTGACTGTAAAGATAAATATAATCCCAAACTTAGTGGTCATATCGAATCGAGTCTAACTAATCTACGAAGTAAGAACGACGTAACATCCAACTTTAGATCAGAGGAAAAGATAATCGAAGAAATCAATTAAAGTATCACGATCGCTGTTAAAAATTAAGCATCCCGTAGCTAGAAGTGCTACATGCTAGAATGTGATTGTATAACATTAGAACATGAACGAATGTATCTTCCATTCCGGAGTCTGAATCAAGGAGACCTAAGTCTATCCATTACATCATACGATGAAATGTCATTAGAATGTGAGCCATCGGTCTATTACCGTAGTCGAAGTAAAGACCTTACCCAAAAATCGAGGGTAAAAAATTCATTTTTAATATAGTCAAAACATAGATATCATTTATTCCAACATCCAAAACATCGTTAATTAAAACATTTATCAGAGTTCATCCCAAAATCATTCAATACGGAAGACATGGGTGTGCACTACGATAAATCCAGGCCCTGCCTTTCCAAAACGATGATACCTGAAACAATAAACAAAATTGTAAGCACGAAGCTTAGTGAGTTCCCCAGAGCATACCCCACACAATCCATATAACCACATAACCCATATCAGCTATAATAGCTACATAAACCATATCAAGCACATATCCATATCAATCACATATCCATATCAATCATATAACCATGCATATAAACATATACAGATGTCATGTGCTCGTCCCCAGGGTCTTACTCCAGGATGCCATGGGCTACCCACATGGTCTTACACCTAAGTGCCATGGGCTCTCCCATGGTCTTTAATAGGAAAGTCATGGGCTCTCCACATGGTCTTACATCCGAGTGCCATGGGCTCTCCCATGGTATTTTAGTAGGAAAGCCATGGGCTCTCCACATGGTCTTACATCCAGGTGACATGGGCTCTCCCATGGTCTTCCATGCAAGTATCACAAAGACAACTAGAATACAACATATCACATAGTCAGTAGCATACCACATAATCACTAGCCCACCACATATACATGCATACCAGACATATCAGTAGTGAATCTACAATGAACACTACAACTAACTGAATGGGCCGACCTTGGTGCCTTAGAACCATTGGTATGGTCAGGAGACTCACCTGGCACTGCCGAAGTCCCGCAAATAAAACTCTAGCTGCTGGTTGACAGGTTCCCGAACTGTCAATCATCAAAACGACACCCAATTAATAATTGGGTTCCAATACATAACCATAAATCTACACTTGGGGTAAATGGACCATTTTACCCCTAACCTAGCTTGGTTCAAATCCAAGGCCCAAACTCACACTCTGAAGGCCCAAAAGCCTAATAATCAACTAAGGCCCAACATATGGCCCAATTTTCCAAATTGGGCCCAAACCTCTACATGGGCTTATCTTAAGGCCAAACCATTTATTCCAGTCCAAACAATTGGCATTCTGATGGCCCAATAGCTAATAATCCTCAAGGCCCAATTATGGCCCACTTATGGCCCAATTTTCCAAATTGGGCCCAAACCTCTCCAATGGGCCTTATCCTCAAGCCCAATAACTTCCTTAGTCAATAAATATGTTCCCAATTGGCCCACAAAGGCCCACAGCAGCTTAGTCCAATAAATGGCCCAATAAGAACCCAAACCCAATTACGGTTTTTCACATAAAATGACGATTAGGGTTAAGTGTTCCTACTTAACCCATTATGGACTTAATTCATTAAGTCCAAACATACAATCAAATCGGGCTTGAGTCATATCTTCACTCCAATGGTCCAAAACGCGGGTCCCGATAAGTCAAAACCTCTAATTCCAAAATTAGGGTTTTCTAAACCCTAATTAGGGTTTCCAACCCATTACAATCCAATTAGGCCCAAAAGCTAAGTCCTTAGGCACATTAGGGTTTCATTAGGACAATTAGGGTTTTCCTAAGTCGGGCACCACCCACTAACACCTCGGTTAGTGGTGGTCAACAGCGGCTCACGGCGGTGGCCACCACCTCACGGTGGTGGTTAGGGTTCTAGTCCAATCCAGTTCAAGCATCCCAAGAGTAATCCAACACATGCAAAGCACACCGCCACCCAACACGGCGGCCGGTGGCGGAAACCATCACCCTACGGTGGTGGTTTTGAGTTTTCTTTTCATTATTTTAGTTACAAATTACAATAATACACACAATATGCCAAAAATAAACACCCAATAAATACACACACAACCACCTTTGTGGTGGCCGACGGTGGTAAATGGTGGCAGCCACCACCTCACGGTGGTGGCGGTGGCTGTTCTCATGGATTCCGGCCAAACAAACACCACATACATGATATAACACACAAGACACGTCTTTTTCTTGGAATGAACACGACCACCCACCTCACGGTGGCGTACGGAGTTGACAACAGTAGCACAGTGGTGGTTGTGCGATGTAACAGTGGAGCAAGGCAGCAGTCTCTCGGGAGTTTTGCGGTACCGGTGCTGTGACTGACGACGAAACCGCAGAGGAAGTGAAGAGGGTGGCGTCGGCGACAACAAGCCACAATGACAGCAGCAACGGCAGGAGAAAGATGGAGAGATGGCGGCTATACATCTTTTTAGGGTTAGGGTTTGATACCCAGTGATGCTGGGGTTATATACCCGGTATACCAAACTTCATACCATAATGGCATAAATAGTCCCTCCCTTCAGAAATATTTTTGAAACTAACCCATAATTTACCCTTTCGGCCCTCAGCATTAAAACCCATTACAATTTAGATATAATATTTACCATTTACACCCTTGCTTCCATAATTCCTCTCAAATTCGATCCCTAATTTACCTAACAGCCCCTTAGCCTCCAAAATTTCTTCAAATGAAGTCCTAATAATTTACCAAGTACTCCCTGCCTTCATAATTATTTACGAAACCAATATGAAACTTACACTTTTAGCCCCCGACTTCTAAAATTGTGACAATTAGCTCCTCGAGGCCACCACCTTGCTATATTATTATTGATTTTAAGGCTAGTATACATTCATTAATTAATTTATTTCATTATTAAATAAACAGGGTGTTACAACTCTCCCCCACTTAAATTAGATTTCGTCCTAGAAATCATTCCTTACCATTCCTTTAATGCCAAACCACTCAAGTAACATGGCCACAATCGTAGGTACACCCTAGTCTACCCAGGGTAACCATAACCAACCCTCGCAGGGTTCTAAAATCGCATATGAACGAATTTCTTGCAACATGATACCGTTTACTTCGTATAAGATATGTTGTCTCGAGACGGTCTGATTCCCTGACAGTCCGCTCATACTGAATCATTATCGCTGAATCCAGTCCACTTGTCCCTCAACTGACCACTCAACTTCTGATAACTCGAGGTTCCCACTATAAAACAGGATCATAGACCCAATTATCCCTACAGATCACTTATAGTTGGTCAAGGCTCAGATAATCCCGCTGTGAGTGACTCAGTATAACCCAAGCAATCTGTTACCCATCCATGCCTAAAATTCTAAAACACTTATACAAATACTGCTAAAACACTGAAACTGCCCGAGACAGTATGCTGCCACATAGCTGTTTCCAAAATCTACCGAGACCTTCCTGGTCTCAATTCTTTCATCAGTCAATCGAGATACCGGGTTCCAGCCCGGTCACTGAGCTAAAAGAGCTCCCACACAGTCTCCCCACACGACTTTTGAACGGAATCCTCTTCTGTCAATAATTGCCATTAGTTATCTTATCATTATGGCTCTAACAACCTCCCGATCCAACCGATCGGGTCTATGCGTTGAATCCTGATGTCACCAAATACAAGGCTAAAAGTGATTGCTACATGACCAATGGTAGGCGTTCCTACGATCTAATCACTGGCTCAACCAGGTCTAATGCATCTGGGGAAATTTGTAAACCAATCTGTGGACTTGCCATGTCATCACTGCTACACCCAAACTGGTGGGTACTACTGTTCCTTCCTCGATCTAACAACACACTCATGCTATGTACCAACGTAGTGAATGCTACGACTACACCCGCAGTCTCATGACACTCTATCACCATCTGCTTGTTGGATAAGGTGTCTAAGTCCATAACTATTTCTGGTATGTACTTGACCCGACCTGGCATCGTCCATTTGGGTTGCATGGCATCATGCAATTGGATAGACTAAATGAGAGAAATAACACTTGTGGTTTATTAATATATTATAAGTTCTAATATATTAATAATATTATTTAGTTAGTATTGATCAAGAATTAATCTAGAATTAATTAAGTGATCAAAAGGAGACTAATTAAATATATGGGTTGATTGTGTAAATCATCCATACTTGTATAGTAGGCTAGATGCTCCATGAGTTATCTAGTTGGGCTAAGGTCCATAGGATGCTCCATGGATGCTCCATGGGAGTTACAAACCCATGGGTGATGGAAATGAAGAGCCATGTTACATTAGTGTTTACATGGTGTAACCCTAATGCAACATACTATATAAGCATGGTTCTAGCAACCAAAATCGGCTACGCTAGTGAGACAAGAGGGCAAGGCCGATTTCAAGTGTTAGACAATTCTCTCAAAGTTTATTCCAAGAGCATTTGGTGTTGTGTGAAACATTTGAGGCATCACACTTGGGTTGCTAGGCTCTTAAGGTTTTCAAGGAATCAAAACAACAACAAGGTATGTAATTCTAGCCATCTTTATGTTTAAAGTTCCCCATGTATGCTAGATAGGATTATGAACCTTGGAAAAAGTATTTTGCATGTATTTTAGACAAACATATATCCAAGGTTTTTCTAGGGTTGCATGTACACTTAGGAGTGTTAGAATGCTCAAAACCCATCAGTGGTATCAGAGCCTAGGCTTGTTTGTTTGATACTTGATGCAAAATTGTGAAAAAACTCGTTTTTATGCATTCTGCAGCATGAACTCGCCGAGTCCATGGGGGGACTCGACGAGTCCATGACCAAACTCATCCTACTCGTCGAGTAGGTTCTTGCACTCGACGAGTAGGAGCCCCTGAGTGCAGTTTTTTGAGTTTTGCTGCTGGAAATGGACTAGAAACATTACCCTAATCTGTTTTGGTGTTTTAAAACTTGTTTTCGATGGTGTAATGATTGTTCTAATCCATTTACAATGGCTAATATCAAAATTACATGATTATAGGTGTTCATATGTTCTTGAAATTTTGATATGATTATTCATGTTCTTATGAGTTCTTGATAGATCATAGGAATTACTTGTTTAATGCTGAATTCATGATCTTTATGTGTTTTAATGGAGTCCATAACTTTTCCTCAAGTTATGGATAACCAAAAGTCTCTTTATATTAAAGCCATTAAAAGAACACATCAGTTACAAAAATGAAGAGTCTTCATTTTAATAACTCATAAGTTATGAACTGAAAGGTTTTGTAAAGTTACAAAATTTGCCCTCAAGTTTTGGAACATGTAAAGTCATCTTAATAAACTTTAGTTCCAACCCCTAGAATTTTAAAAGTTAAAATTCAACCCTTATACTTAATAATATTATAAGTTTAATTATATATATATATATATATATATATATATATATATATATATATATATATATATATGTATGTATGTATGTATGTATAAGATCAAGTCGTTTTACCATTAGTAGGCCTCATTCACGAAGCCGGTCTATAAGGGGGGTATAAGGTTGTTGCCTATAAAATGGCAGCTTAATGGGTGTCCACTCTCACCCACCGCTTCCTTGACTGGTGGAGGGTCGTTAGCCGAACGGGTAGGACAATGACTTAAAAATTCTCATTAAAAGTATAATTATTATTATAAAGTAACTAAATGTTTTATAAATTCCCAATCTTAGTTACTTTAGGAAAATGTGAATAAGGTGCTAACCCATGAAATTACACTTTGCACTTTGATTAAGTCGTTAGTGGAGCGTGTGTGGTTAACCGGCACACTAACTTGGACTTAACAAGGTAGGCAAAGGGTGACTTAAGGTTTTTCATAGGTCGGTGGAGCGCGTGTGGTTAACCGGCACATCGATTAAGTGAAAAACATTAAGTGTACCAAGTAATTTGCATGGTTACTTCACACCTTGTTTTGTGATCCTCGGTATCCCAGTCACAAAACATGAAGGGCACACTCGAGATTGAAACATGCCATTGAAAAGTCCAATGAATCTCAAAAAGAATCTAGGAGTTTCTAAAAACCAAATAAAACCTAATAATTTATATATTTCGTTTTCATGGTGGAAATTGGTGAATCGTTATTCACCTAGCTTTCAAATATGTTTCAGTTTAGATTACGGCATCCCTCTTCTAAGTTATAATATATTGTGATTGGATCTTAGCCTCAATATTACATTTGGATGTTTTATTAAGGACTATCTTTATATCTAAACTAAACTTGTCTTTTCTTCTTTTCAGATGTCTTCCAATAATGCTGCTTCTGGCTCAAACCCTAACGACTCCTTCTCTCTCATGAACCTTTGTGGGAGAGTCATCTTTGATGGATCCAACTTTACTGATTGGATCAGGAACATCAGGATGATCACTCGATACGAGAACAAAGAATATGTTCTCGACAAGGAGCTTAAGGTACCCGAGCCGACTGCTACTCCTGAGGAGTTTGCTGAATATGAGGCACATGAAAGAGATGCTACCAAAGTGGCATGCATCATGATGGCCACTATGACAGCCAAGCTCCAAAAGTCCTATGAGGACTACTATCCTTTTGAGATGCACCAGGATTTGATGGACCGCTACCATCAGAGTGCTCGTCAAGAGCGATATGAAATCATCTCCTCCATGATAACAACCCGAATGAAAGATGGTGAACCCATCACGGGCCACATGCATAAAATGCAATGGTATGTGGACCATTTGATGAAGCTGAATGTGAACTTCCTAGAGGAGTTAGTAATAGATATCATTTTACACTCCTTACCATCGTGTTATGATCAATTCCGCATGACATACCACATGAGCAAGGAAGAAGTCACCATCAGCAAACTTCAAGGACTCCTAAAGACCGCAGAATCAGGTGTTAAAGGTAAGTCGGTTGTTACCACTCCTACTCTTTCTCCAAACTCCGCACCTGTCCTGGCAATCGGGAAAGGTAGAGGGAAAAAGAGGAAGAACCCTTCAAAGGGTACCAAGGGTAAGGCCCTTGATGGCTCCTCTTCAAGCGGAACCAAGAAAGGTTTCGTCACTCCTTCTTCTGACCCAAAAGAGGCTGAATGCTTCTATTGCCATGAAAAGGCGCACTAGAAGCGGAACTGCCCAAAGTACCAGCAAGATTTGAAGGATGGGAAAGTGAAACCCAACCATGCAGGTATTTACACTATATTATCTAATAACTCACCCTATTATAACTCTTGGGTCCTAGATACTGGCTATGATATTCATATTTGTTCTGATTTGCAGGGACTAAGAAGTAGTGAGAATGTGGAGAATGGAAAGATAAACTTGATCATGGGGAATAGGAAAGTTTCCCCTGTCACCAAGATTGGAGTTTATACTTTGTTGCTAAGTAGTGGGTTTACTTTAGATTTGAATAAATGTTGTTATTCGCCTGAAATGGCAAGAAATGTTATTTCCTTTCATGCTTTGTACAAACAAGGGTTTACCTTTTCTTTTGATAATGAAGTTGGTGGAATAAATGCTTTCTTTAATAATGTGTTTTATTTTAAAGCATTACCTTGTGATGGTGTGTATGAAGCTGCGTCTGTTGTAGATAATTTAGGAAATAATGTGTTGTGTATTGATTCTTCTAATGATAATAACTTGGATAAAGCATCATTATGGCATTGTCGTCTTGGACATGTAAGCAAGAAATGCATAGGCCAACTCCAAAAGGATGGAGTCTTGGAGTCATTTGACCTAAAGTCAGATGATAGTTGTGAATCATGCTTACTTGGAAAAATGACAAAGTCACCCTTCACAGGTTCTTGTGCTAGGGGTGAAGGTTTGTTGGATCTAGTACACACAGATGTGTGTGGACCCTTCAAAACTGCCACAAGGGATGCTAATCGTTATTATGTGACTTTTACAGATGATTATAGTAGATATGCATATTTCTACTTAATCAAGCATAAGTCAGAGACTTTCGATAGGTTTAAAGAGTTTAAACAGGAAGTAGAGAATCAATTGGGAAGGAACATTAAGATGCTTCGATCCGATCGTGGTGGTGAGTATCTTAGTACAGAGTTCGTCGGCTATCTTAAGGAATGTGGGGTTGTCTCACAATTGACACCTCCCCGGACACCACAGTTGAATGGTGTAGCTAAGAGATGTAATCGAACGTTGTTGGACATGGTTCGTTCCATGATGAGTTGAGCTTCACTACCAATCTCATTCTGGGGGTATGCCTTAGAGACTGCCGCCCATATCCTTAATCTGGTCTCTACAAAGAAGGTTGCCAAAACACCTCACGAGATGTGGACAGGAAAAGTTCCTAGTCTAGCCCACATCAAGATTTGGGGTTGCGAAGCTTTCGTGAGACGCGAGACTCATGATAAGCTTGAACCTCGAAGTGAGAGGTGTATTTTCATCGGCTACCCACATAAATCCTTTGGTTACCTCTTCTACATACCTAGTGAGAATGTGGTCTTTGTAGCAAGGAGAGGTGTCTTTCGAGAGAGAGAGAGTTCACAAGCAAAGGAAACAGTGGGAGGCAAATTGACCTTGAAGAAATTCAAGAGTTAAGTGGTGAAGGAACCTTAAACCCTACAAGTCAACTTGAGGAGGAAACTCCTGTTGATCCAATTGACAAGTCTGTACCTCTGAGGCATTCCACAAGAGTTAGGAATGCACCTGAGCATTACTATGGATTCCATATTACTGCGGAAGGTGAGACACTTATCAGTGATGAGACACTGGTAAGTCTGGATGAACCTAACAACTATGCGGGAGCCATGGCAGGCCCCGAGTCTTCTAAATGGAAGGAGGTAATGGACAGCGAGATACAGTCCATGTATGACAATCAAGTTTGGAACTTGGTTAACAATGTACCAGGTCGTAAGACAGTTGGGTGCAAATGGATCTTCAAGAAGAAGACCGACATGGATGGTAATGTACACACTTATAAGGCGCGACTGGTTGCAAAGGGCTTTTCTCAAACTCCAGGAGTTGATTATGATGAGACCTTTTCACCAGTAGCCAAGATTAAGTCTATTAGGGTATTGTTAGCCATTGCTGCATTTCATGACTATGAAATATGGCAAATGGATGTCAAAACCGCTTTCCTTAATGAAAAGTTGGCTGAGGATGTTTACATGAGTCAGCCTGAGGGTTTTGTCAATACAGAGAACCCTAATAAAGTGTGTAAGCTTGAGAAATCCATCTGTGGATTGAAACAAGCACCTCACATATGGAATCTTTGCTTCGATGAGAGAGTCAAAGAGTTTGGCTTTTCGAGGAGTGAAGATGAATCTTGTGTATATGTCAAGGCTAGTGGGAGTATAGTTAGCTTTTTGGTACTGTATGTGGATGACATACTACTCATAGGAAATGACATCCCAAACTTGCAGGAAGTGAAGTCCTGGCTTGGGAAGTGTTTCGCTATGAAAGACCTTGGAGAAGCTGCCTATATCCTAGGGATAAGGATTCTGAGAGACCGGAGTAAAAGACTAATTGGACTTAGTCAGAGTACATACTTGGATAAAGTGCTGAAGAGGTTCAACATGCAAGATTCCAAGAAAGGAGAGTTACCCATCCAGAGTAACGCTATATTGATTAAGACTCAGAGCCCGAGTACCGAGGTTGAGATAACAGAAATGAGTCGAGTACCTTATGCTTCAGCTGTAGGCTCGATCATGTATGCTATGACGTGTACTCGTCCTGATGTAGCTTTTGCCTTAAGCATGGTTAGCAGGTATCAGGGGAACCCTGGTAAGGCTCACTGGACGGTGGTAAAGAATATCCTCAAGTACCTGCGGAGGACTAAGGACTGGGTCCTTACCCTTGGTGGGAGTGATGACTTGAGAGTTGTAGGGTATAGTGATGCTAGCTTCCAGACTGATAGGGATAATTTCCGCTCTCAGTCGGGCTGGGTCTTTACCTTAAACGGAGGAACAATTTCTTGGAAAAGTTCCAAGCAGGACACAGTGGCTGATTCAACTTGCGAATCAGAGTATATAGCGGCAAGCGAGGCAGCAAAGGAGGCGATATGGCTAAAGAACTTCATTGGAGACCTTGGAGTTGTACCAGCTATAAAGGAGCCCATTGAGATTTTCTGTGATAGTGAAAGTGCAGTTGCCTTAGCAAAGGAACCAACGGATCACGGGAGATCCAGACACATTGACAGAAAATACCATTTCACCAGACATCGAATAGAGGAAGGACTCCTCGTGGCAAAGAGGGTATCATCGGATGAGAACCCGGCAGATCCCTCACGAAGGGACTGGGTAGGGTTAAGCATCTCCAGCATGCAAGGAGCATAGGGATGAAGGATGATATTAGTTTTAGTAGTTAGAGTAATTGACATTTGATGATGAATAAAAGTTGTGTTTATTTATGAGTAAAGTGTTGCTATCTTTTGTCAATCATTTACTATTATTTTTTTTGCATGTTTTGACTTCCAGAATATTTATGTTGTGTTTTACATATTATTCAAATTATCCACAGTCGGTCATATGTTGGAAGTAGATATGACTTAAGATTGTCATGAGTTGGTTGTAGAGGTCTAAGATGTTGGACATGGCCTCAACACTCATGAGTGCTCATAAGTTCTGAGTATTGGATTCAACCCATGCTCGTTGGTATCACTTCATGGAATTTATCTCGAGTGATCGCGAGACGATAATGTCATATAAGTCTTCAGACCTAGAGATATGTCTTGTTGTCTATGAGTTGGTTATACATTGATCGTGCAAAAACGCATTGGTAACTCGATGTTATAAAACGTGCGTTTGTGTGTGATTTAACAAGTAGTAGAACAAGCATATGAGTCGAAGTTTATATGTTCCTTCTTGGATTAGAAGCAATATCTGGGCCCCTCGATGATTTTGTTTTGACCTATGTATCGGGCCCGGTCAGAACTAAATTGATGTGTTCAACTAAGTTCTATGTCAAACAAATCGGAAATCGGGAAACAAACTGCTGGACAAAAGTAAGACATTGTTCCATGTATTTGTCCGGCTGATATCTAGAACAGAGGATTATATGATCACTTATCTTAAATGGTGTATCATCATCTTCTCAGTTCCGAGAGACCTTGAAAGGAGCTACGATTGCTGATCGGTTCCTGAAGTCATACTTGCAGTTATAGTTATTAGACTTATCCAAGTGGGAGACTATTGGATAAGGTGTCTAAGTCCATAACTATTTCTGGTATGTACTTGACCCGACCCGGCATGGTCAATTTGGGTTGCATGGCATCATGAAATTGGATGGACTAAATGAGAGAAATAACACTTGTGGTTTATTAATATATTATAAGTTCTAATATATTAATAATATTATTTAGTTAGTATTGATCAAGAATTAATCTAGAATTAATTAAGTGATCAAAAGGAGACTAATTAAATATATGGATTTGTTGGGGTACAAAGTTTTCCTTGAATGACTTTGTAATGTTTGACTTTTGTAAAACCCACTTGCATGTGGAGTATTAGCCTTGTGACACATGAGAGATAGAGAGTGAGAGAGAGACATGTAAACACCTCTATAAATAGTGGGTTCATACCATTTGTAGAGGTGTGCTTGAGAGATGTAAAAGTGAGTGTGTAAGTGTGTGTTATTTATGTAGTCTAGATCTAGATACTTTTTGTGTAACACCATATACAATCAATACATCTCTTGAACACCCAAATCACCATGTTAATTGTGCAATCTTTAATTCCGCATGCCAAACCATGTTCTTATGTCACAACAATTGGTATCAGAGCGGGTCTTCAAGATCAACGTGATTTTTGTAGAACGATTCTCGGTTTGGCAAAATTTGTCACAATTGGAGCATTTTTGGTGAGTCTCTCTCTATGATCTCGTAATTTCATTGAATCATGTGTTGCGTTTTTGAATTGTGATCGTTTGACTAGTTGGATCAAATTTTTGTTGAAAAACCCCATTGATGATCCAATAACTTTTTTTAAGATCGAGCCCAATATCCAATTCATTTACTGTTCTTCTTGTACTCGAAGTCCAAAACAATTTTTTTTCTTAACTGGTCATCATTTATGATGAGAGTATGTCCAAAAATCCGATCTTACAAATTCATTGTAGATTAGAGCCCAACATTTGAGATATTACTGTTCATGTCCGATTTCTTTGAGCCCAAAGTCAGATCATCTACTGTTCATGAAGCTCAAAATATCTTTTAATCGAAATTTGAAACACTTCGTTCATTCCTCTTAATTCGCTTCCAGTTCTTGTATTCTCGAACAATTTTTGATTTCGATTCAATTCAAAGTTCTTCTGGATGATTTCGATTTTGACTGGTTCTTGAATTTATAGTTTTAATATCTATTTTTGATTATTGGTCGTTCGATGTCGATAGCTGATTTGAAATAGATGTCGAGTTCAATGTTTTGGAATCGATACTCATTGTACATCGAGGTCGATTGGTAATGTTTGAAATCGAAACGTATTGTTGAGTATGCATCGAAAGTTTACTAAATTGAGTTTGGAATCACTGTTATGTTCTTCGTTCATCTATGTCAAGAGAACTGAAGTTTGTTTAAATGAAAGAAGATGCGAATCGATTTTGATTTGGTATTGATTGTTTCTTGTAATTTCAAAGCGAATGGATGGGTATTTGCAAATCAAAACTCGATTTGTGGTTCTTAGTCGAAATCAGATGATCGATTCACAGGGTTTTTGATGTTCATCTTCTGTTAGCGGAGGGGTTAAAATCGATAGCTACAATGATGTTTTGAATGAGCATCAAAAAGCGAATCAATGGGTTTTGATTTTGATAATCAATTTTTGGGAAGTTTCGATTGAATAAGAACGAAGAATTGCTTATTAATTTGTGATCGATGTCAAGGTATTATGGCTGAAGAACAAAGAACTGGGTTAATGTACGAAGGGTCCCTGTGTTTTGATTTTAAAGAATCGATTGTTGGATGGTCAATTGTTGATGTTTGGGTTTGTACTAAGGGTATTTGAGAATTAGACGAAGGGTTGATGATTGATTTATAAGAAACGAAGATTGTGAGAACGAAAATTCGATTTTGGGTTGAATGTACGAAGTAAAGAACTGTGATTCAGAGGTTGGATGAATGGCTAAGAAGTTACTGTTCATTACTGTTCATTGGATTGGCTTCGTATGCTTCGTATGATAGATGATTTTTCGTATGAATTGGAAAGAAGAAAGAAATGTTTCGAAAATGGTCCTTGAAGATTCGCATGTTTGTCACATGACAATTTCGTACGAATGGCAAAATTTCGAATGTAGTCCCTCAAGTTTCGAATGGTTAACAAATGGAAAAAGGCTTTGTATAAATGATCAAAGTTTCGTATGATTTGATCAAAAAGCAAAAAATTTCGAATTCAGCCCCTGTACCTTCGAATATTTGGCATTTCAAAAATTAATTCAAGTTTTGAATGTTTGACACTTTTCACCCAAATTCGAAAATTTTTGAAGCTTCGAATGTTTGGAGTAATTCTTCGTATGTTTGGTGCACAATGACAGAATTTTCGAAAATAGTCCCTGAGGCTTCGAATGTTGGGCGGTTCATACCCAAATTCGAAAAAGGACTGTTTTTGCTGAAATTGAAGAAAATGCATTTCAAGCCCCTGCAGTTTGTGCAAATTGACGCTTTCTACCCAGCATTGGAAAAGGGGGAGAGTTTTGCATATGTGGCTGTTTTAGGCGCACCGGGTCACTGCAGAATTTTGAAATTGACAATTTCTACCCATTTTTGAGAAATTTTGTCAAAGGCGATCCGTGAACGAAGCTAAAAATTGAATATTTTTTGGGTTTTCCAGATTGAAGCACAAAGTTTATGCCACATGTTAAGGGGGAGTTTTGACACAAAAAATTCCGAATAGAGCACGTTCTCTTTCCTTGAAGGTTTTATAATCAAGTTTCGATTATAAAAAGGGGGAGAAATTTATATGGAAATTCGAACTTGAATTTTTCATATTATGCGGATTTGACAACCGAAGTGATCTTGAATTTTTGAAGCTTACGAAATGATGAAATTAGAAGTTCGGAAGTGATGTATTCGAAATGGGTTTGGTTTTATTGAAGATTTTTGGGGTGTGCTTTATGCTCAACTTTTGGTGATCAATTTGGAGTTTGAGAAGCTCGTGATCATTCGTTGATGCTCGGTTTGTATGGTTTCACATCCTGGAGCCCAAATTGAAGAATCATGGAAGAATTGAAGATTGAAGTTCGTTTCGACATGTGTCACCTTTGAGGCTCGGATCGCGTAGTTGCTCGATTTTGGAATATTTGAAGTGGGTCATTCATTCCTAACTTTGAGGGGGAGAATGTTGGGGTACAAAGTTTTCCTTGAATGACTTTGTAATGTTTGACTTTTGTAAAACCCACTTGCATGTGGAGTATTAGCCTTGTGACACATGAGAGATAGAGAGTGAGAGAGAGACATGTAAACACCTCTATAAATAGTGGGTTCATACCACTTGTAGAGGTGTGCTTGAGAGACGTAAAAGTGAGTGTGTAAGTGTGTGTTATTTATGTAGTCTAGATCTAGATCCTTTTTGTGTAACACCATATACAATCAATACATCTCTTGAACACCCAAATCACCATTTTCATTGTGCAATCTTTAATTCCGCATGCCAAACCATGTTCTTATGTCACAACAGGGTTGATTGTGTAAATCATCCGTACTTATATAGTGGGCTAGATGCTCCATGGGTTATCTAGTTGGGCTAAGGTCCATAGGATGCTCCATGGATGATCCATGGGGGTTACAAACCCATGGGTCATGGAAATGAAGAGCCATGTTACATTAGGGTTTACATGGTGTAACCCTAATGCAACATACTATATAAGCATGCTTCTAGCAACCAAAATCGGCTACACTAGTGAGACAAGAGGGCAAGGCCGATTTCAAGTGCTAGACAATTCTCTCAAAGTTTATTCCAAGAGGATTTGGTGTTGTGTGAAACATTTGAGGCATCACACTTGGGGTGCTAGGCTCTCAAGGTTTTCAAGGAATCAAAACAACAACAAGGTATGTAATTCTAGCCATCTTTATGTTTAAAGTTCCCCATGTATGCTAGATAGGATTATGAACCTTGGAAAAAGTATTTTGCATGTATTTTAGACAAACATAGATCCAAGGTTTTTCTAGGGTTGCATGTACACTTAGGAGTGTTAGAATGTTCAAAACCCATCACTGCCAACCTCATGAATGCTACGACTACACCCGCAGACTTACAACATTCTATCACTATCTGACCGCTAGTGATTTCTACGGCTACAACAGTTTCAATACTATCTGACCAATAGTGAATGCTACGGCTCCCCCGTAGTCTTACAACACTTTCATCCTAACTAACCATTAGTGAATGCTACGGCTCCCCCGTAGTCTTACAACACTTTCATCCCAACACAAACGCAACCAAATGCCTTATCCCTAATCTATCAATTCGAAACGCATACAGAGTCGAGCACGCACTAGACCGGACACCCGAACTGAACTCAATTCATGACTGGAGTCCCGACCTGCTTTCCCAAATTCTGTTATCAAGCCCCCAAGAAGACGCAATTCACACGCTGGGAAGTTTTACCGAACTCAAAACTCACACAACCCTCAAACCAAATAGCCACTTGGGCCGCCATTTTCCTCGATGAGGATAAGAAACCCATCTCGGTCTCATACCTGCCCCTGTCCTGAATACTTGCGCGTTTCTCCCCCACTTAGATTCAACTAAGTCTTCGCAATACATGAGATTTGAAGGATGCCCATTCCTTTTTACTCTTTTATACTCGTGCTGTTGACAACATGCTGCTTACCTATGCTAGTGTTTTATTACTGGCCCAAACCCCCAAAAGACCACACAACTCCCAAAGATCCGACGAACACTTCTCGAATCCTAGAGAAACTAGTAATCTCAGACGCCTTGAAATGATGCCACACTTATATCTTGAAGTCCACATAGCCGATGTCCAGACCAAAGCCTCTGCAGTAGACCACTTCCCTTGGCGCTTCCAAAGGACGACTCAAGCATAATGGCTGAGTTACCAATCCTAACCGTAGACCTTCCACACCACGTCCCTGAAACGTTCCGACCATAGACCCGGATAACATTGAACGCTCCAAACCAGCAAAGAAGGAAACGAGTTTTCACTAGCCATCCCGTAACTCACGGTATGCAAATGATATATAATAATGTTTGAAGGTATAATCCAAACACAAGAAGGGAAACAAACCCAGAGATATAATTGCTAAACCTTTGAAACAAAAAACTCGCTCGTGCAGTTTCCCGCAAGTACTGCACTGAATCCGGCCCTGCTGGCCTCTCTAAAGCTGACCCGAACTCTTGGGTCTGTTTCCGGGACCCTCTAATATATGTACCTGATCTGGTCCCCTATTCTCAAGGTGCTCCTAGTCAATCCCTCACTCTCAGCTCCAGAAATCATATCATTCAGTGTCTCGCACCCTGACACACCCACCAACTCAATCGTCAATGGCTGAACTGCAATAGCTGGAGCAACCTCTTCCCTACCCGGGTTACAACTACTCCCAAGTCATAGTCTCCAATCCCGAAAGCGTAACAGAACACAAATAAATCTGTGTCATCCGCTACAAGAGATCCATGGAAAACTCAAAACCCTAGCAGTCCTTCCACTAACTGGCTCACCTCCGGAGTCGGGACCTAACCCTGGTCGTTCCTCATGTGTGCTCATCCTCATCTGGCAAAGGAGTTATCCTCACTATCAGAGCATAACCAAGAATCCTCCTTCCCATGAGCTTCTTAGATTCTCCAAGACTCTCACCGATTCGAGTATGGATCATGTGCTTTCAATAGTACGGGCCCATACTACCTTCCACACTTATCCATACTTTCCTCAGAAATCCTCCCGAATCCTCTAAGTAACCTAACCCACTGGTGCACCAATTATCCACTAAACAGCAACACGATACCCACCAAAGTAACTCCTAGGCTCCCCCTAGGTTCCCAACCTCACTGAACTGCCCCACTAACTCACTGGAGCATATCCTAGGCTTCCCTAGGTTCCCAACCTCATACTGCCATCAGCTGCTGAAGAACTCCCCATGATGCCAGCCATCCACCTCCTGGATATCGTCATATCCACTTAGTAGCTGACTCCCATCACTCAAGAGTTCCACAAAGCACAAAGAGAGCAGCATTCGTGCAGTAGCACTCCGATCCATAGGACTGTCATAGGACATTCAGCCCACATACCACAACTCGTGCTATCCCCATCCATCCATCCTCGCTGTCGGCTGCCTTATGCATGCAAATTATACATAGAACATGATCTAATAGACTCTACCGTAGGACCACAACCAGACAAGGAACAAGAAATAAGGCCAAATCAATTATTCGAAGGCTATAAGATCCTAACTGTATACAATTTTAAAGGCATACACTTAGCAAGTACTAATACCAATAATCATTCTCATTCTAGCATGGCATACAATATCTCCAAAGCTACATGCATCACATATCAGGCCAATCTATCGTTGACTACTCAGCAATAGCATGTAAGTCTACCAGCTCATACAACATATAAATGCATCTTTCCTAGCCCTTACTAGCATGCGATTCTCAAATCAAAAAATCAGGTCATAACAGATAACATATATGGGTATTCTGGGAAACTTACTTGAGCTCGGAAGATTGCATGCACCACACCATTTCTTTTCTTAAAAAACTTTTCCTTGAAAACATTTTTCTTTTTGAAAACTTTACAGATCCTCAGTTTGAGTTCAGACACACCCGAAAGTATGTCTGAATCCCTCAAACCAAGGCTCTGATACCAACTTGTAACGACCCAAAAATGGAGGGTAAAAATTTCATTTTTAATATAGTCAAAACATAGATATCATTTATTCCAACATCCAAAACATCGTTAATTAAAACATTTATCAGAGTTCATCCCAAAATCATTCAATGCGGAAAACATGGGTGTGTGCACTGCGATCAATCCGGGCCCTTCCTTTCCAAACCGATGATACCTGAAACAATAAACAAAACTGTATGGACGAAGCTTAGTGAGTTCCCCAAAGCATACCCTACACAATCCACATAACCACATAACCCATATCAGCTATAATAGCTACATAAACCATATCAATCACATATCCATATCAATCACATAACCATGCATATTAACATATACGGATGCCATGGGCTCGTCCCCAGGGTCTTACTCCAGGTTGCCATGGGCTCCCCACATGGTCTTACACCTAAGTGCCATGGGCTCTCCAATGGTCTTTAATAGGAAAGCCATGGGCTCTCCACATGGTCTTACATCCGAGTGCCATGGGCTCTCCCATGGTCTTTTAGTAGGAAAGCCATGGGCTCTCCACATGGTCTTACGTCCAGGTGCCATGGGCTCTCCCATGGTCTTCCATGCAAGTATCACAAAGACAACTAGCATACCGCATACCACATAGTCAGTAGCATACCACATAATCACTAGCCTACCACATATACATGCATACCAAATATATAAAGAGTGAATCTAAAATGAACACTATAACTAACTGAATGGGTCGGCCTTGGTGCCTTAGACCCATTGGTATGGTGAGGAGACTCACCTGGCACTGCTAAAGTCCCGCGGATAAAACTCTAGTTGATGGTTGACAGGTTCCCGAACTGTCAATCATCAAAACAACACCCAATTAATAATTGGGTTCCAATACATAACCATAAATCTACACTTGGGGTAAAATGGACCATTTTACCCCTAACCTAGCTTGGTTCAAATCCAACGCTAAAACTCACACTCTGAAGGCCCAAAAGCCAATTAATCAACTAAGGCCCAACATCTGGCCCAATTTTGCAAATTGGGCCCAAACCTCTACATGGGCTTATCTTACGGCCCAACTATTTATTCCAGTCCAAACAATTGGCATTATGATAGCCCAATAGCTAATAATCCTCAAGGCCCAATTATGGCCCACTTATGGCCCAATTTTCCAAATTGGGCCCAAGCCTCTCCAATGGGCCTTATACTAAAGCCCAATAACTTCCTTAGTCCTTAAATATGTTCCCAATTGGCCCACAAAGGCCCACAACAGCTTAGTCCAATAAATGGCCCAATAAGAACCCAAACCCAATTAAGGTTTTTCACATAAAATGACGATTAGGGTTAAGTGTTCCTACTTAACCCATTAAGGACTTATCCATTAAGTCCAAACATACAATGAAATCAGGCTTGAGTCATATCTACACTCCAATGGTCCAAAATGCGGGTCCCGATAAGTCCAAACCTCTAATTCCAAAATTAGGGTTTTCTAAACCCTAATTAGGGTTTCCAACCCATTACAATCCAATTAGGCCCAAAAGCTAAGTCCTTAGGCCCATTAGGGTTTCATTAGGACAATTAGGGATTTCCTAAGTCGGGCACCACCGATTACCACCTCGGGTACTGGTGGTCAACGGCGACACACAGTGGTGGTTAGGGTTCTAGTCCAATCGAGTCCAAGCATCCTAAAAGTAATCCAACACATGCAAAGCACACCGCCACCCAACACGGCGGCCGGTGGCGGCAGGAGGCAGTAGCCCCCACCCTACATGGTGGTTTTAAGTTTTATTTTCATTATTTCAGTTACAAATTACAATAATACACACAATATCCCAAAAATAAACACCCAATAAATACACACACAACCACCTTTGTGGTGGCCGGCGGTGGTAAATAGTGGCAGCCACCACCTCACGGTGGTGGTGGTGGATGTTCTCGGGGATTCCGGCCAAAAAAACACCACATACATGAAATAACACACAAGACACGTCTTTTGCTCGGAATGAACACGACCACTCACCTCACGGTGGCGTACGGAGGCGACAACAGCGGCACAGTGGTGGTTGTGCGATGTAACAATGGAGCAAGGCGGTAGTCTCTCGGGAGTTTGGCGGTACCGGTGGTGTGGCTGACGACGGAACTGCAGAGGAAGTGAAGAGGGTGGCGTCGCTGACAACAAGCCACGGCGACAGCAGCAGCGGCAGAAGAAGGAGGCGCCTGCTCGTGTCCTCGTTGGCGACTGGATAATGACGACGGTTCTTGGTGGTCTCCGACTTCAACAACGGCGGCGCATGGCAGCAGCAACCTCCGACTGCCTTGCTTGCTTTGCGACGTAGAAGGGTTGGCTCCGGCGGCTAGAAGGGAGCGGGAGGCATAAGGGTGGAGAGATGGCGGCTGTACATCTTTTTAGTGTTAGGGTTTGATACCCGGTGATGTTGGGGTTATATACCCGGTATACCAAACTTCATACCATAATGACATAAATAGTCCCTCCCTTTAGAAATATTTTCGAAACTAACCCATAATTTACCCTTTCAGCCCTCAGCATTAAAACCCATTACAATTTTGGTACAATATTTACCATTTACACCCCTGCTTCCATAATTCCTCTCAAATTTGATCCCTAATTTACCAAACATCCCCTTAGCCTCCAAATTTTCTTCAAATGAAGTCCGGATAATTTACCAAGTAGTCACTGCCTTCATAATTATTTACGAAACCAATCCGAAACTTACACTTTTAGCCCCTAACTTCTAAAATTGTGACAATTAGCTCCTCGAGGCCAACACCTTGCTTTATTATTATTGATTTTAAGGCTACTATACATTCATTAATTTATTTATTTCATTATTAAATAAACAGTGTGTTACACATATATTATGCCTACTCAATAAGGAGAAAGAGTCTCCAATACATATCGAATCTAGAACGGAGAGCGGTTACAAGTTAAAGCACCGCTAACAGTGAATAAGTCCAAGACTTAGAAACTCATTTAGAAAGAATTAGGAATTACGATTAATACCTAGAATGAAAAGGTAACGTGCAGAGTTATTCTACGAGCCTTGTTTTGCTGATGAGGGGAGATAATTGTAACGCCCGCAACTTCGGGCTAATCGATTAAAATATATTAAACAATGAAAACAACTTTTTGATGGAATATTATTTAGGATAAATAATCTTAACCGCAGTTATAGTATAAGTGACAAAGATTCCGCACATATAAAACACTTTGAAATCCAACTTCATATAAAGAAGTTATGCTTGTTCGAAGTTTCGCGATTAAATCAATACGACATCGAGTGTCGTAAATAGTATTCGGAGATAGATTGCTTTTTACCCTAAGTAATCTAAAAAAAGGCGTACTAAACGGGAAAGAAAACTCATGCATATAAAGAACGCCCAAATCTGACTTCGTGAGAGGAAGTTATGATTTTTCTAAGTTTCAGCGCAACAGTTTGCAACACTGGTATCGACTTTCAGATCAGTTGATTGGTAAACGAAACAATCTAAACGAGAATCGAATATCTCATTAATAGGAGTCCATTGATATAAATACAGTCAAGAACGGATGTCAGACGAGAGAGTTATGAATTTTTAACGGACTTTAACAGTCTAAGCCTATTAAAAATATAACTTTAAAAATAAATTCAAAATTAGCCAACGACGTCTAAATGAAAGTTGTAGATCTCATCGATAGCTACGCGTGGATATAAGACTCGACAAAAACGGAGATCATACGAAAAAAGATAAGAATTTTCTAAGAAATAAGAATTTACCACGACCATGCGCGCGCACAGACAAGATGCACGACGTACATCTGACTCCCCACCCAAATCGCGACACGTACCACCACTCAAAAAACGCCACATCACTCGGTCCGACCAAATGCTCAGCGTGCAAATAAATTTTTTACCCTATAAACAACCCTTTGTATATGCTCCATAGATCTCACCCAAACAACCTTTATCTCTCAGTTCTCCCTCATGTAGCCCATTTTCCTTAGGTTTTCTAGCATCCTGGCCAAGCCCTTCGATACCTAAAGTACCCGAATAGTACTAGCTATCTAGTAGAAGCTTCGGCTCAGAGTATTACCTATATAGTTCCCAGTTTTCATCAAATTACTCGGTAAGTTAAGCTACACTCTTTCTCTTTTAATGTAACTTATATTTATAATCATAAGTCGTTATTATGAACCTATAAATAAGATTTATCAGTGATTCCAATTCATTATACTGATTGATCTACTTACGGGGATGATGTCTAGGCTGAATTTAGTGAGGTGTTAAAAGTGGGATTTCCAAACAATATACTATGTATACCAAACGGATCCTACCTCCGATATGATCCTACACGGTTGTTCCTTACTTGATAGATCTTGATGTAGACATTGGCATTAGTGAGGAATCTAGACTATCATTAGTCGCCAGGAATATAAGACTAAGACTTAGTAATGTGAATCTAGGTCACGTCATAGGAAAAAATAAAGTACCATGGCGAAGTTCTGCTCAAATTCCAAGACATCCACTTTTATCAAGTGTGTGCATAGTTACTTTCATCTTACACATAGATATGAAATATTTAGATAATTAAAATCTATGTGTTCCTATTGTCTGCAATATGCGTTGGATGAACGTATATGATATGATTTTACTCGATTTATAATAAAAGTATTTTCGTATACAAATATATATATATATATATATATATATATATATATATATATATATATATATATATATATATATATATATATATGTGTGTGTGTGTGTGTGTGTGTGTGTAGGGTAATGATGGGTGATGAGAGATGGAAAATGATTAGGAGATGCCCTGACCCTTACTTGCAATGATTGCGAGGTAGTTATCTACCTAAGTATAGATGACGACCACGTACTAATCTAAATAATCCAGTGGAACACCGGAAGGTTTGAAACATGTAGGTAATGAATTTACGAGTTCAGGAGATGTAAGAACCTTGTACTCATGCTATGTACTCTACCAATGAATTACGAGTTCAGGCGATGTAAGAACCGTATATTCAATGCGATGATTAGGCGATGGACATTAGGAAAAGTACTTAGCAACGGAAATATAAATTGCGATGATATAATACGAATATTAGGAGAATCCTTTACCGATGAAAATATTCAATAACGCTTAGGAGAGGATCTTAGAATACATATAGAAGAAAAAGGAGATGGGTAATTGGGTTAAGTGTTCAAAAACTAAACATATTAACTATATAATTTTGGTTTGATAACCCTATGTACTCACCATGTTTCCCAACCTGACCAACTTAGTTTATTTGAATCGCTGGTAATTAAATAAAGATACTTGGGTAATGATGTATGTAGACAAATTCAAGAAGATATAGATCGTTAGTTTGTTGAGGCATTGTAAGTCTCCATTTATGCTTATGTTTCTTGTATAAGTTGTGGCATCCCTCGACTTAATAAATTAATGGAAACATTCCTTCGGAAATACTTTTCCAGTACCAAATTCTGCATTAATGAATAAAGTCGGTATTAAATAAGCATAAATAGTAAGTTTTAAAATGACCGTAAATATGGGGATGTCAGACACTCCTCTCATTGGGGTTGCTTCATTGTCGGAAGAGAGAGAGAGAGAGAGAGAGAGAGAGAGAGAGAGATAGGTGGTTGTGTGTGTTTTTCCAACGATGTTGAGTTTTTTATGGCAACTAGCACTAGTCAGATCACCAGCACCCTTGTGACATGTCTTTCTGAATCAATAACGGGAAGTGGTTGACCGAAGAAGTAGGGAGGGGGCGCAGAGTTGCGTGTGTGAAGGAATTTTTCTGGCGAAGATTCTGACGAGCGGTTAGGGTTCTGACGGAAGCCTCTTAAGGATGTTGTTTGAGGTGTTCCGGCCAAACATCATAGTGCTAAGTTTCAAGTCTCTTCTTGTTTTTTTGTTCAATTCTCATCATCACCACCACCGGCAGCCATGGCTTCTAGATTCCACCAGACACCACCACCGTACAAAGGGTGGTTCCGATCGTGTTAAGCCTCTACATAACGATAATGGTGATTACCCATGCACAAAAATAATGAAAAAATATTGCTATATCCAAGAGCATCTCGTTGATTTTAAGGGTCTTGTACGAAAATACTAGGACCCGTAAATATAACTTTTTTCATATAAATAAGCAAAATTCATTAATACTACGATAAATTGATAAATGTTATAAAAACAATAAAAAAAATTAACGATAATATCTTACTACTTTATAATACATACATAATGTGGGGTCTACTAAATTTTAAGACCAAAATCTTAAAACAAGGAGGTTAATCTTGACCATCTATTTTAATTTTAATGGCTATGGATTGTGATCCTTGTGAATCAAAATACAAATTTTACTTATACCACTTTGCAAACATAATGTACCATTAATTAAACACAAACTAACACAAATAGCATATACACGACTCTACAAACTAACACAAGGAGGTTAAATCTCTTTTCTATAAAACCCTATTCTTTTCCTCTCCCTTGGAAAACCAAGCCGCCACCATTTTCTGCATGTTTCACCTTCATGACCACGATGTGAGCGCCTTTGGGTGTCATCTTCATCTCGAGCCCAACCCGACCTTCCTTTCTCCCACACGTCAACACCATGAAACCATTAACCATGTTGAACATCCACAACTACCATCTCACTGCCATTTACAATTATGTCCATAGAATCGCTCCACGCCCCTCTGATCCATATCTATTTCCCTTCCTTCACTGCCATCGTACCTGAAAAAAATCTGGATCTACGACAATTAACAAAAACACACTCACCAACACCGTTGTGATCAGGTCCGGCCCAACGGTAGGGCGACATGGCAATGGCCTAGGGCATCGTATAACATGGGGGAATCAATCTTTGAATAGTTGTAAGGATGTATTATTAATTTTGGCCCTAAGTTTGATCCAGTTTTGGAATGAAAAAATGAAGAAGCGGCAGTGAGACAAAAAAACACAGCCGCACACAAAGAAGAGGAAGAGACTGCAGGGAGAAAACGAGGAGACGTGATACCGAGAGACATCACAACAAGTAGCGACGATAATAGTTTTATATACTTGATTATGTCTCCTACTCCCAGCAACCGAACATCATTCTTATGAGTTTATTTCTGTTGATTTATTTCTTTATGAAGCTTTTTGATTCTTCTGTTATTTTTTATTTCTTATCTTCTTTATTGCATATTGCTGGATGTATAATGATACTCTTGAAACTCAATGTTGCCTTTTTATTTATTTAACTAGGTGTAAAACCCGTGTAATACACGGATTTATTAAACAAAATATTACATATTAAAATGTAAACATTATGTATTTTTTTAAATAAAATTTTGAAATAAAGAATAAAGAAACTTATTAATTACAATTATTATCATATTTATTACATTTAATACTTTACATATATATAAGTATTATATGACTTTTTAATTTCAAAATTGAAAAAACCCAAAAATTGACATGTGGATATTATTTATTTCAAAAATATAATAAAATGACAAGTGTCAAAACTCATGAGAGATTGACATGTGACAAAATGAATCTTCATTTATTATAGTTGATTTGAGGTCTACTTGTTTTTTTTTAACCGGCAAATGAAATATATATTGAGAAAAATAAAAAACTCCAGCAAAGTGCTAGGAGCAGAGTACAAAATAAGCAGAGTAAAAAAAAAAAAAAAAAAAAAATTACAATCCAGTAAAAAGGTTTGAACACCAGTCTGTCCAACTAATCTTCTCTGCTTTTCCCCTGTATTTCACCCAAGTAAACACCGTAGATATAATAATATCCGCCACTGCAAACGGTTGTATCCTTTTATTGTTGAACAACCTCTCGTTTCGTGATTTCCATATACTCCATACAGCCCCGTAGCAAATACTTGTCAACCTCCTTTTTTTTTTCGGGCAGTTACCCCAGTTTGATACCAGTTCGACTACATCAAGAACCGAGGAGAGGTTTGTGAGTTGAATATTGCACAATTTTAGTATCCACTCCATTACTGATTTTGCAAAAGAACATTGTATCAGTACGTGGTTCGTTGTTTCCTCCTCATCCCCACATTGACAACAAGTTGTTGATTGTACATTGACTCCGCGTTTCGATAGATTGACTGATGTTGGAATACGATCCTGTTTTGCCCGCCAAATGAACGTGTTGACCTTGATCGGAGTCTCTTTCACCCATTCGAACCTTCCGTTGCCAACCAAGTAACAGCTGTCGAGTTTCATTCTTAAGGCTTTGACCTGATAATCCCCATTACGAGTGAGAGGACAGAACCATCCCGCTTCATCATTTGACGATTGTTTCGCCAATATCATCTCAGTTGTTAATCCATGCTTCGCCAAATCTTTTTGTGAGCATGCAATGTTGTTCCACACACCTGTAAGGGTTTTTAGTGAGAAAACATGGTATGGTTTACCCGCGAGGTTGTGTATATAAGAGATGGCTTTTGCCCATATAGATTCCGGCTCCAGTATGAATCGCCACCACCACTTAACGATTAGAGCTGTGTTAAATGCTTTTATTGTAGTTATCACTTTAATTGTACCTATACTTTTGTTGAGCCGCTAGCGAGACATTTTTGTTATTTATTGTCATTGGAAAAAAACTTCTTTCATATAAAAGATCTTTATGTTTATTATTTAACTATTTATTAAGTTTTGATTTTTGAACGCAAGAGTCTTCAGTTTTTAATTTATGTTTTCAATAAAGCATTTCTCCTATAGATAACGACCACGACCGTATTGTCTAAAATGCCGATGATGTTCCATCCGTGGTTGCTGTTTTGCCCAAGTTTTTTTTTTGTCGTGGGTTACTTTATTGAAAGTCTGAAGTTAAGGATGATTTGGTGTTTCTAATAGCCTTTGTTTGTGGTCTCATAATTGCTGGAGTGCCTTAATATAATTTTGTTGCTGGTGGAATTTTTATGCAAAGTGCATTGCCTTAATGTGTTAGCCCCCTAAAGTACATTTCCTTTTTCAAAACAGATGTGTGATTTTGTTGTTGCTTCCATGCTACTGCCACTGTTGAGTTCATTGTTTTATACATTTATGGTGTGTATGAGTTTGTTGTTTTAGTTGATTTTTACAAGATTTTGATTGTTATTTTAAATATTATAAAAAAAATATTGCACTTTTGTTTTATACGTTTATGATGTATATAAGTTTGGTGTATTGTACCTTACAAATGTAAGGGCATTAACTTTTTCACCTTGTCCCGGGCATGAAATACCAATGGATCGGCCTGGTTGTGATTTATAAGATCTTGTTGTATAACATTATTTCCCTTTTCATCTATGTATTATGTTTTTTCCCCAAAAATTATTTTTTGTAGGTCTAGATCCCATACGGTTGCTTTGCCTTTTCTTTGATCAGGTTATGGAGAGGTGACTGGATATGGTTCTTGTGTATAACTTTATTTGTTTAATTTGGTTTTTATTTGTGATATAGATGGACAAAACGTAAAACATAGACTTTTTATTTAACTTCTAATTTTTTGCATGTATATGATGAGGTGACTAGATCTGGTTATTGTGAATAAGTTATTTGATTGAGTTCTTTTAATATAATCTATTAGACAAGTAGTTTCAAATACAAATTTTTGGTTTTTTTTAGCATTTGTAAACAACGGGATAAAAGAGGATTCATTTACTAAAGAGTAATCTTACTTTTGTATTCCATATTGACAATATATCTCTATTCTTAATCCAAAATAAAACATTTTTATTTTTAACCATTATCTCGGTTAAGCAATAAGCTTATATTTGAAATCAAAAGAAACACCATTAAATTTAAAAGTTCAATTAATATTATTTCATTTAAGAAAATAAATATTAAATGAAAATAAAGATTGTCCACTAAAAGTCACAAATAGATGATATTTGATGAAAATTAATGGGAAATTTTTAATTGTTAAAGGTGGTTATTTTTGACAGTATATTTTTATTCTTAATCCAAAATAAAAAGAGTTTATGTTTAACCGATATCAATTCAATACATATACTTTTAACCAAATACATGAACATATATACTAAAGGGCTTTTATCTCAGCGGTATCATATGTTGTCCTCCCTCCTTGAAGTTGAAGGTTCAAGTCTCATCGTGTAAGAAATAGTTTAAGAGTAGAATAGTTTGTCGTTCAAAAAACATGAACATATATTTTCAAATTACAATATTCATTGAAATGAAAAAAAAACAAATATAAGTAATAAGAACAAAATGATTAAATACAATTGACTTGAAATTTTTTAGTATGAAAAATATTGTAGCTAATAAAGATTAATTTGCTCGATTAAACCGATATTACATTATGTTTGAATTACGTGAAATACAACTTCATAATATCTTCTAAAAATGGATGAAAAACGAAGATAAAATATCGGAAGGTTAAAACAAATTAATTATGTGAAAACCAAAATTACTTAGAAACCAAGACGATTATTTAAATTTAGTAAATACAAGTTAAATTCTATTTCATCCGGTTTGTTTTGCATGGTGAAACAAGGATCATGATTCATTTTTTTTTTCAATATATAACATAAATAGTTACTACTTTTATTTTAATCACCACAAGAATTAAACCGTACATAAAAAAGAAACAATTTAACAAACGTCAAAATAAAACTAATAATCGGTTGGAAACCAATCTTCGGGATGAAACAATTTGTCGTCGTCGCCTAGCGCTGACACCCCACAAGTATATATATATATATATATATATATATATATATATATATATATATATATATATATATATATATGTTCAAACGATAACATATATGAAATCGAGAACTCAAAAAAGAATATGGACCATACTTTTTGGAATGCTATTTTTATCGTATTGTTTTTTTGAAAATATCAAAAAATTTAATTTTAATTCTCTATAAATGAACATTAATATCGATATAATAGTTTTTTATAATAATATGATTTTTTTTATTTTTTATATATATTTTTTATTATATGTATTAATCATATGTGATTAAGCTATTCATATGTGATTAAACCTTGTTATTCAAAAGTGATTAACCAATTCATTTCTGATTAAACGTTGTTATTTACCTGTGAATAAGTTATTCATATGTGATTAAACCATATTCTTCTGTTCTCAATTTCCTAATTGTTTTTGTTTGAACACACACACACAAACATATATATATATATATATATATATATATATATATATATATATATATATATATATATATATATATATATATATATATATATATAGAGTGAGAGAGAGAGAGATGCAAGTTCTTTTGAGAACAAAAAAGTTTGTGCGAACTTGAGAACTACTAATTCAAACATCATTTTTCAAAATCAAAACCACAAATATTAACAAAAAGCAACATCTAAATCATATCTAGGCTAAAAAAAAGATTTGACGATTTTTTTTGTTGTTGATTCTTTTGTTTTAGACTGTTGATTTATATATATATATATATATATATATATATATATATATATATATATATATATATATATATATATATATATATATATATATATATATATATATGAATCAGCAGTCATATGGACTGCGGATGCATGTATGACTGTTGATTCATATATATGCATGCATGCATATATATGAATCAACAGTCATATTGACTGCAGACTATCACGGGATGACTCTTGCAACTAGTCTATCTTGTGTGCCACTTAGTTTTTTTCGACTAAGTCAGACTACTTCGACGATCTTAGATGTACTAACGAAATTGGAAAACAAGAGACTAAAACTTTGAGACGACAAAGAGTGTTAGTATTAAGAGATCTCAAGAGATTACAACAACTTCCCGATATTTCTTGACTAATCAATCTAGACTCTTCTAACTGTATACATGATATTTACAAGACTCTAGAATATGTCATACTAGTGTATGATGTCCTAATGATTTCTAGGACGTTCCCGTATTATCTAAGTCATCCTTGTATGATCTATCATGTTCTAGATTGTTCCAAAGTCTTCCAAGTTGTTCTAGCTTCGTCTAGCGTCTTCTTGATTATTTTGGGTCGTTCCATCTTGTTCCACGGTCTTCTAGAATATTACAGCATCTTCTAGGGTATCGTAGAGTTTTCTTTATCACTCCGAAGACTCGTCATGTACTCTTTGTTGGGAAGTTTAGGGTTTGTAGTGGAGATTTGGATACCGACTTGGATCGTGATATCACTTTCCGAACTGATATTTCTACCCTATTCCTGGGTTACAAGAAATTCAGCCTAGGATAATCCAAGTGGACACTTACGATTCTAGGCACAAAAATCGTAATCCAATATGCTAGAGGATTCTGTGAAAGTATGATGAAACGAGAGCTTAAGATCGTAACCTTCTTCTGAAAAGAAGAGTCGTTTATATAATAATATATTAGGGTTTTATTAGGGTTAGGCCGTCATTAGTTCCTTCGGAAGCAAGTAATGTCAATCCGGATTTAATGAGGATTTAGGGTTACCAAAACTAACGAGTTTCGTTAGTTTTACCATAATCACCCTCAAGAAATTGAACTTACCGAACTGACCTGGCAGCGGGACCCCAGCCAGGTGCTCTGCCCCTTGGACCCCGCTAAGGGCGCTGCCCGTACACCCCGCCAAAGGGGCGCTCCCCCTTTGGAAACCTTGGACCCGAGGGCGCTGCCCCCGGACCCCCGACTAGTCGTCGAACCGACTTCTAATTCGATCGTATACATGTGTGCACTCTGCACAACCCTGTACATATATTAGAGTACAAACCAAGAAGCCCCTTAGCTCACATGTTAGTTCCAGTTACATAAAATGACATGGTGACACTAAAATCACCAACAATCCTCCCCTATTTTAGTGTAACCCTTGAACAAACATACCCTTATCAAACAAACCAAACTAGTACATAATGAAAATATCGAAACGATTGAATTTCCACTTAGTATCATACATTTGCGAATACTCGAGAATCAGGGTGTTCTAAGAATTGAACCCATCAACCCATTTGAATACCAGAAAGTAAAATACATACCAGTTTATTGAATTTCTAGCAAATTACAACTTGGCACTATTATAAAGTCGTGTGTCCCAATCCTCTCATGATAGTATCAAGGTCAAGTCCACAACCTCTTGAAATGCGGCTACACTTCACAATCACGTAGTTAACTCCTTTCCATGTATCTGCACATACATTTATCAAAGGAATTATTAAGAAGTTAAACTTCAACTTAGCTAACTTTCAAAACAGAACACATACCTGGGATGAATACTTCATGTGTTCCAATCTATAAGTATGAGCTTTCCACATTGAATTCATCTCCTAACATTATATTAGGAGGGAATTGGGTGTCTCATCATTATAGAATTAAATGGACATTAATCTCATCCCGATTACAGACTTGTGCACTAAGTCTCTTGTCAGACCTTTAGTCAAGTGATCTGCCAAATTTTGTTGCGATTTCACAAACTCAACCGAAATCACACCATTCATGATTAGTTCTCTAATCATACCATGTCTAACACCTATGTGTCTAGACTTGCCATTATAAACCTGACTATATGCCTTAGCCAAAGCGGCTGCACTATTACAAAGGATAGAAATAGGTGCTATCGGTTTATACCACAAAGGAATCTCATAGACAAATTCCTTAGCCCCTCTGCTTCTTTACCAGCAGCTGCTAAAGCAACAAACTCAGATTCCATTGTCGAGTTTGTAATGCAAGATTGCTTCTTGGAAGCCCAAGAGATGGCACCTCCCACAAGCAAGAATACCCAACCAGAAGTTGAGGAATGCTCCTCCATGTTGGTTATCCAACTTGCATCCGAATGACCTTCTAAAACCGAAGGACTCCCCAAGTAACTCAAACCATAATTCATGGTTCCCTTGAGATACTTAAACACTCTATTCACTGCTTGCCAATGTTGAGCACTAGGATTATTAGTGTACCTGCTCAACTTACCCACAACAAAAGCAATATCAGGTTCGGTACTTGTCATGACATACATAAAGCTACCAATAGCCTTATAATATTCCAATTGTGAAATAGGAACACCATTATTTGGCATTAATTTCAAACTTGGGTCTATAGGAGTACTCACAGGAGAACAGTCGGTAAAATTAAACCGCTTGAGAATTTTCTCAATATAATGACTTTGAGTCATTACCAAACCTTTGTTCATCCTTTTAATTCTAATTCCAAGAATTACATCAGCCTCTCGTAAATCTTTCATAGAAAACTTAGATGATAACAATTTCTTTGTTTCATCTACTTGATTTTGGTCGGTACCAAAAATCAACATGTCATCTACATATATGCAAATGATCACCCCACTTTAGTAGCATCATCAAATCTACTATAAACACATTTGTCACATTGGTTTGTCTTGAAATCAGAGGACAAAATAACTTCATCAAATTTTTGATGCCATTGTTTAGGCGCTTGTTTCAGCCCATACAAAGATTTGACAAGTTTACAAACCATATGCTCTTTACCGGGCATAATAAACCTTCAGGTTGTTTCATGTAAACTTCCTCGTCAAGATCACCATTTAAAAATGCTGTTTTCACATCCATTTGATGAATAACCAGATTGTGGATACTTGCCAAAGCAATCAACAATCTAATAGTTGCAATACGTGCAACCGGAGCATACGTATCAAAGTAGTTAATACCGGGTTTTTGTCTAAAACCTTGAATGACTAACCGGGCTTTGAATTTGTCAATAGTCCCATTAATATTCGTTTTCTTTTTGAAAATCCATTTGCAACCGAGTAGTTTAGAACCTGGCGGCAAATCAGACAACACCCATGAGTTGTTCTCAAGAATTGATGACATTTCATCATTAATTGCTTCCTTCCAAAAGGCACTATCACGAGACTCTATGGCCTCTTGATAAGTATTAGGATCATCTTCAATACTATAGCAATAAGGGTATTCAAGATTAATTTCATCCCTTGAACCTTCCACCAAATACAGTTGGAAGTCGGATCCGAATTTTTTTTGCAATATTGCCTCTTTTGATTTTACGAAGCTCTTGTGGTTCTTGCACATTACCACCATCTTAACGTTCTGAATTTTGCTCTTTAAGAGCACGAAAAGTCAGATCCTTAGGCCTTTGAATCGATGAAAACTGCATCTCATCAAAAATTGCATCTCGTGATTTGATAACAGTGTTAACCGAAACCGAATCATTACGTTCTATTACATAAAACCTATATGCCTTGGAATGTTCAGCATATCCAATGAATATACAATCAATTCCACGTTCTCCCAAATTATTCTTTTTGGGCTCGGTGAGTTTTACAACTGCCCGGCATCCCCAAACCCGAAAATAACTTAGATTCGGCTTTTTCGTGAACCAAAGTTCATATGGGACTGTTTTGTTCCTTTTATTTGGAACCCTGTTTAATAAATAGCAGGCCGTTAATATGGCCTCTCCCCAGCATCCTTCACTCAATCCCGAGCAAGACAACATCGAGTTTACCATTTCCTTTAAAACTTGATTTTTGCGTTCATCAATACCATTCTGTTGGGGTGTGTAAGGTGTCGTGGTCTCATGAATGATACCCACTGATTGGAAGTATATGGGATCCATATATTCACCTCCCCTATCAGTCCTGACACATTTAACCGGAATGCCCAATTGCAATTCCACCTCAGTTTTTGTATATTTTGAATTTATCTAAGGCTTCATCCTTAGAATGCAACAAATACACATAGCAAAACCGAGTGCAGTCATCAATAAAAGTGACCACATATTTTTTATTTCCCAAAGAAGGAGTGGAGTGGAAATCACACAGGTCACTGTGTACAAGTTCCAAAACAACTGAATTTCTAGTGACACTAGGAAAGGGCTGTTTTGTCACTTTTGTAAGCATGCATGTTTTACATTTATCAAATGTCATATCAAAGGCTGGAATTAATCCATCTTTTGACATCTCATGCATCCTTCTAAAGTTGACACCTAATCTTACATGCCAAAGCATAGATTTATCAACATTAGAAGCAGAAGATACTAATGCAGAATTTTGAACAGGTAATAATTTGTCAACAATATTCAAACGAAACATTCTATTATTTAAATATCCAAAGCCAATAAACATTCCACCCTTAGACAAAACAACTTATCCGACTCAATAACTTGTTTATAACCATCATAATTCAAACAACTAGAGCTAACAAGATTCTTGCGAATCTTGGGAACAAACAAAGCATCAAATAACCTAATTGTCTTTCCATAAGTAAATTCAAGACACACGACACCTAAGCCACAAATAGGAATAAAATAATCGTCTCCCATTTTCAGCACCGATCAATCTTCACGCGGAGTTAATGTTTCAAACATCCGTTTATCCTTGCATACATCGTTCGCTGATCCAGAGTCGATCCACCACAGCAACATCATCATCCTGCATATAGAATGATTCAGGGATAAATGAAACATAATAAACATAATTCTGATTAGAATTATCAAAATTAATAAAAAACTGACCTCCTTTAACTTGGGCCGAAGACCCGTTCACTTTCCCATTGGCTCCACTGTTTCCAGCACCATTGTTGCCCAAATTCACACGACAATCACGCTTGCAATGCCCAACTTGATTGCACCTCCAACAAACCAGATCCTTTCTCTTTTTGTTGGAGTTGCTTGGGACATGTTCCTGCTTATGTTTTCCATGTCCTTTGTGGTTCTGGTTCCTTGGTTTGTTTTCAACCATATGAACCGAGGGCTGTCCAGGTTCAACTTTTCCTTTGGGTTTTTCAGATTTGTCACATTCCTTCGCACGAAGAGATTCTTCAATACAAATGTGACTAGCAAGTTGAACCAATGACAGTTCTTCCTTTTGATGTTTCAAGTTATGTTTGAAGTCTTTCCAGGATGGAGGCAGTTTGTCAATGATAGTGGACACAATAATGGATTCATCCATATTCATACGGTGCAGTTTAAACTGACCGTATATGCCAAGGAGTTCATTGTACTGTTCAGTGACAGACATGGAATCTTCCATCTTATAATTATTAAAGTCACTGACCAGAAACTTCTTGCTAGAAGCATCCTCAGTAATGTATTTCAGTTCAAGGGTGTCCCACAACTCCTTGGCACATAAGGCTTCACTATGGATATCAAATAGAGCATCAGACATACCGTTCAGAATGTGACCTTTGCAGATGTAGTCATCATTGTCCCAACTTCTGTCTCCTTCTTGTCTCTTCAATAGTCTCAACAACACCTTCCTCTAGCTCTCCTGGTCTTGGAGTAATCAGTACGTATGCAGCTTTCAGAGTAGTCAGCATGAAGTGCATCTTCTTCTTCCAAAGCCTGAAGTCGACACCTTCGAACTTCTCCAGTTTGGCAAACTTGGTAGTCATCTCGCGGATTAAGTCACCCATCTCCAGGAACAGAGAATATCAGTTCGATTGTTGGGAAGTTTAGGGTTTGTAGTGTAGATCTGGATACCGACTTGGATCGTGATATCACTTTCCGAACTGATATTTCTACCCTATGCCTGGGTTACAAGAAATTCAGCCTAGGATAATCCAAGTGGACACTTACGATTCTAGGCACAGAAATCGTAAGCCAATATGCTAGAGGATTCAGTGAAAGTATGATGAAACAAGAGCTTAAGATCGTAACCTTCTTCTGAAAAGAAGAGCCATTTATATAATAAACGATATTAGGGTTTTATTAGGGTTAGGTCGTCATTAGTTCCTTTGGAAGCAAGTAATGTTAATCCGGATTTAATGAGGTTTTAGGGTTACCAAAACTAATGAGTTTCGTTAGTTTTACCATAATCACCCTCAAGAAATTGAACTTTCCGAACTGACCTGGCAGCGGGACCCCATACAGGGGCTCTGACCCTTGGAACCCGCTAGGGGCGCTGCCCCTTTGGAAATCCCGGACTCGGGGGCACTGCCCCCGGACCCCCGACTAGTCGTCGAACCGGCTTCTAATTCGATCTTATACATGCGTGCACTCCGCACAACCCCGTACATATATTAGAGTACAAACCAAGAAGCCCCTTAGGTCACATGTTAGTTCCAGTTACTTAAAATGACATGGTGATAATAAAATTACCAACACTCTTTGTCATTCCAACATTTTCTACACGGTCCCAGAGACTTCCAGAAACTTGGTCCGTGATACCCTCCCCCACTTAAACTCTTGACATCCTCGTCAAGTCTTCTGTACATATATCTCGATCCTGCTACGGGGCTACTTCATATCTTTTCTTTTTCTCCGAAGTATCTCTTCGAGTAAGGCGTGCTTTTCTTTCTCAACGCACCTTGAATCGTACTTCTTTTCTTAACCTCATAAAATCTTGAATAAATCTTCAAGTGGGATATGGATCCTTGCTTGTTTGAATGTGTCTTGTTCACTCAAGCTTCCTTTTTAGGCTTGATATTCTCCTTAATCTTATAGCCATATGATACGTGTATACTTCTTTCTATCTCGGGGCCTTTGTCAAGCTTCATAGTTGAAAGAGTACGATCCTTTGTCTCGCTTGTTTCTAAGGGAATGATATGGATCATTGATCCCTTATTTAAGAGCATAGTGTTGTATCTCTTAAACAACCAAGGTCATACCTTATCTAGGAAGTCCATTCCTAGTATCATGTGACAGTCGTCCATCAGAACCACTATCAAGTCGATGGTCCATTCCCATTCTGCAATCTTCATAAGTATTCCATGAGAAACTCAAAGAATCGGATTAGATGCAGATTTGACAACCTTTAACTGTCCCGGCTCCTTTGTATAATGAATACCTAACTTCTTGGCTTCCTCTTCTGCTATGAAACTATGTGTTTCTCCAGAGTCTACTATCACCTTAGTGTTCTGTCCATTCACCTTAGCTTCGACGAACATAAGAGACCCTCCTTTGGTTTCGTTCCCTTTAGGTGCTTTCCTCTCATCTTTTCTTATGGGCGATGATCCGTACACAACAGTTTTTAGCCATACACAACAATTTATGTTTTATATGTTTGTATTGTACAACTCAATAAAGCATAAATTGTTGTGTATGACCAAAAACTGTTGTGTACGGATCACTAACCTTTGCTTATTTAGATGCTTATTAGCATATTACGGTTTGATACCGTTAATAAATAATTTTTAGTGTTTGGATAGATTAAAAATACAAGTGTTTTTTTGACAAAAAATAATAAGTTTTTGATAAGTTAATGTGTTCTAACTTACTTAAAATAGCTTATGACGTATTTAAACAAATTTACCATGTTAAACCTATTGCAACTATATGTCAATATATATCCAACCCTTATTGGTCATATCTATAAACATAAACTGTCAGACGCTAAAAACAACTTATGAACTTATTACGTTTTAATACCAGATAAGCTAATCCAAATACTTTTTCGTTTTTAACACCGGAAAAACTAATAAGCACTTTACAAATAAACATAAAGTGTTTTAAATAGGGATAATGACTTAAAAGGATAATATATTTTTCGATTTGTATATATTTGGTCACTAATTTTTTTTGTCCACATTTACCCCTTCAACTTGTTAAACTGTACACATTTAGTCATTATGACCGGCAACTCCAGGTTAGCCGGTAAAAATGAATTGATAGGGTAATATATTTATCACTTTGTACACAATTAGTCCTTAAGATTTTTGTACACATTTAGTCCTTAATATTTTTTTGTTGCAAAATAAGTCATTTTTGTTTTTGTACTCATTCGGTACTTATGAATGATTTCTTTAGGTTTTTCTCACGACATCTTACATGTGACAATCATTAATGAGATGTTTCGGGATTTTGATGCTTATGTCCATCACGATCTCGACTACTTGGTTGCTTAGGTCATGTGTTCTGAACATCATAACTTCTTCATACGATCTTGAATTTTAACGATATTTAAATCCATGCATTCATATTTTAGTCTACTACAACTTTTGTTTAGATTAATCCTGTTAAAAAGTAATATATTTTTACTTACTATCTTAAATTTGATTACTTATGGTTACACATTCCTTGGATTGTTGGTTATTGATATTGCTATATTTATACGTATTTTTAGGCAATATTTAAGTACATTTTTATATATATTTTGGTTATTTGCATAGAATAATGGTACTTATAAGGTTAGATTATATTTTGCAGCCAAAAAGAAGACATTTTGAAGAAAAGGGACTAAAAGCGTTAAAGAATGGAACTTTGGAGGTTAAAGGCTTGAAGGACAAGAAAATCAGAAAAATACGTACTCACAAGGTGAGAATTAGAAGATTCACGAGGTGAGTATGGACTTCTAGAAGATAAACATCGCGGATCAGGAATCTGTGTTGTATACGGATATTTACGGATTCATGAGGTGAACTTCGAATATTCACAAGGTGAATCGGGAAAAATTCAATAATATATATATCCTTGATCCATACGATTTTGAAGAGGTTGGCTGGCTTAGAAAGGTTCCAGAAGTCGAAAGTCAGAGAGAAAGAAGGCCTGGAAGTTGGTTTTAACACCAAGGAAGAAGAAGTTCATAAATTGATTCATAGTTTGGTACCTTTAAACATGCTTTTAATTATGGATTGTGTTTGCTTATTTGCTAGGATGTCCAGCTAAATCTAGCTGCTTCTGTTAGCTAGATGAAGCTGGAACTCATGGTTTTATTTAATTAAACTAGACTTTGCTTGTTGGTTATGTCTTGTGTTTGATTGGTTTACCTAGCATGCTTGACTTGTTAATTTAATTGCTTAAACTTCTTATTCTGTGTAGTTAATGACCATTATTCTACATGAATTTGAACACCAAGTAATTTAGTGAACATTAGATTATTAGAGCTAAGATCGAACCAATCTTAGTTGAGAACTTGAATTAATGAATTAGGTTGTGCTAGAGAACTGATATTATGACCATAATTGTGTTTATCAAATCAATCTTACCTAGCTCCAATCCATTAAATAATTGATTCTGTGTTAGCTATTGTATGACTATACATAGATCTACATGAATTAGTTAATATTAGTAAATTTAGACCTAAATTGCTAATCCTATTTTAATTGGTAACCAACAGTAATTGTCATGACTAATTTATAAACCATTGAGTGAAAGTGTATTCGAACTAACAGAAGTGTTTTGTTTATTTATTGAATTGTGTTAAGAATTAAGTTTATCTAAACTTGCAAAATTAGATAAAACCCCTTCCTTTGTTAATAATTATGTTAATTTAGTAGTAGATAAATTAATTAGACAATCCTGTTCCTTGTGATCGACACCCGAATTACCCAACTATTCTATAATTTTGACTAGGTACATTGCCTAGGTGCAATTTAGTTAGTTAAGGTAGTTAGGTTATAAATATTAAAATTAGGTGTAGCTAATTGCAGGCATCAAGTTTTTGGCGCCGTTGCCGGGGAGCGGCTTATTTGATAGTTTATTTATTTACTTTAGATTAATCGATCCTTTTTGTGGGGTAAAACCTGCAAAAAGTTATTTTTATTTAGCTTATTTTTTTTCAGTACCTAACTCACGACGTGAGCCTTAAGTTCACGACGTGAGTTCAGTATTTTCTCAGTTTTTTTTCGTTTTTCTTTTCATCTTGTTTATCTGCAACAACACGACGTGGTAGACTTTACCACGCCGTGGTGGACAGTAAGTAGGCAATTTTTGTTTAGTTTTACGTTTTTATTTTGTTCATTTTGCAGGAGTTCATGACCAGAGGTTCCAACACACCTTTGGTGCCACCACTTGAAGATCCAGAGTCAGCTCTTCATAAAAAGAAGGATAAGAACGCGAAAGACGATCAAACACCAAAGAAGACACCCTTACAAGAGTTCAAGTCAGTGTTCTCAAAGAGGTCGGGGAAGAAAACAGGATAATCAAGTTCATCTTCAAAGGACAAGAGCAAGATTGAAAGCATAGACCAAATACCTATCCCAAACGAGTCGAAATACGAGTCCGAGAACGAATTTGGACTATATACGAGCGAACCCGAAGACGAGCCAAGCAACGAAATGGAAAATATTGATGAGATGTCAATGGGAGCTTACAAGAAGCGTATCAGAGATGATGTTGGTCCGGGTTTGGTACAACCCGCAATTCCTGCCACTGCCATATTCGAGCTGAAGGGACACATCCTTAATGCACTTAATGATATACCATTCTATGGAAAAGATCATGAGGATGCTTTTAAGCATCTAGATGAAGTGAATGACATTGCAGATTATTTCAATCTCCCAAATGTCAATAGAGATACTGTCTTGTTAAGGATGCTACCAATCACTTTCAAAGGAGCTGCAAAAGATTGGTTAAAAGCACTTCCTCCTGGTATAATCACTACTTGGACTCAAATGCGTGAGCAATTTCTAGATCAATTTTGCCCACCATCCAAGATTGCTAAACTCAAGAAGGCAATAGCCAACTTTGAGCAACAACCGCGGGAGTCATTATACGAAGCTTGGGAGCGCTACAAAGGGTTGTTAAGGAATTGTCCTCAACATGATCTAAATATTCAACAAGAGATGTCTATATTCTATGATGGGGTCAATGTTATGACAAGACAACTCCTTGATTCTCAAGGGTCATTGACAAAGAAAAATCCAAGGGAGGTCAAGGAGTTAGTTGAAGAATTCGCAAGACACTCTCGTGAGTACCATAACCCAAGACAAGATGGAGCAAAAGGCAGTGGGGGTGCACATTATGAAGAGATGGCTGCCATGATGGCGATGCTCAATACTATGGACCGGAGATTGACCTAAATGGACCAATCAATTCATGCAATAAGAGTTGGATGTGAGAAATGTAGTGGGTCACACTTGACTAAGGATTGCCATTTGGATGATTATGGGAACAAGAAGGCTCAAGTTTGCTACTCAAGTGGGGACAAGTATAATGACGATTGGAGGAAGCCAAAGAAGGAGTGGCTGCCTTATGATGAGTACAAGAAACAGAAGGAGGTAAAGTACAGACAAACTGGCCGACGCTTTTACCAAAAAGAGCAACCACCAGTTGAGAAGAAAGCTGATTTGGAGACTATGTTGGTTCGTTTCATGGAAGCTTCAGAGAAAAGACATGATGATACTGAAGCAGCATTGAAGGATCAAAGAACAATGATGAAAGAATAGCAGACCTTGATGAAAAATCATCAAGCCATGATGATTGACCAGCAAAACTCACTACGAAATCAGCAAGCCTCTATCAATAACCTTGAAGCTCAACTTGGCCAATTTACAACTTTGGTGAATGAGAAGCTATTTCCTCAAATTCCTGAAAAGAAGACTCAATCCCATGTTATGGCAATTGATACTGAAGGAGAGGCAATCTCTGAGTTTTTAGAAGCCCTAGAAGTAGAGCCAAAGCCATCCGGACCAAAGCCAAAGAAGACGAAGCTCGAAAACGAAAATGTTGCTAAATTACCAGACTCACGTCGTGAGCCCGCCATGCTCACGTCGTGGGCTCGGTCTGAACAGAAAAATTCAGATTCCGTCCCGTCTTACCAACCTCCTTTGCCGTTTCCATCTCGAGCACATCTCAGTCCACTGGAAAGGGAACATCTGGAATTTATTCAGCAAATAAAGGGTATTCCTATTAATACCCCTTTTATCGATTCACTTTCAAATATTCAAGAATACGCGAAGTTCCTACAAGATCTTATGGAAACTCGTCAACTATTAAAGAAGAACTCTAAAGTAATTCTTAGTGAGCAAAGTTCTAGAGTGGTATTAGGAGACATACCTAAGAGGATGGGAGATCCTGGACGCCTCACTCTTCCATGTGCGTTTGGTAACAACTTGAAGACTTATGCTTTAGCCGATTCTGGGGCTAGCATAAATTTGATGCCATATTCATTTTATCAAAAGCTGAAGATTCATAAAATGAAGGGTACAAAGATGAACATCCACATGGCTAATCGTTCAGTGACTCACCCAAGGGGAATTGTAGAAGACATCCTTGTTAAAATTGGGAAATTTGTTTTCCCAGTTGACTTTGTGATTATGGATATAAAGGAGGATGTGAATCTCCCAATTATTCTTGGTCGCCCTCTACTTAATACTGCTAGAGCTTTAGTTGATGTTCGTGAATCGAAGCTTACATTGAGGGCTGGTGATGATGAGGAGACATTTGGAATACAAGATGGTTTTCAAGGAGAAGATGTAAAAGGTGAGGTGCTCAATATGGATGAAGATAATGATCTTGAAGAATTGGAAAAGCTAATGGAAGAAGAAATCAAAACAATTCATCAAGTCAAACGCACCAAACCGAGAGCATCCATCCCGTTCTTCGTTGAAGTCATTACCTACACAAAACCAACAACTTTGATGAGTGAGGAAGGCGATGAATTGTCGAGTGATGAAGACGAGACTACTTCCAAGGAGACAAGTCCAATTGTAAAGGAGGAAAAGATTCCTATGGAGCTTAATAAAAGTGAAAAAAAATTAGAGACTAAAGGGATAAAACGCAAGCTCGATGGAGACGAGATCAAAGCTAAAAATGAGAATTCAAAGAAGGTGTACATTCGACGTGTTCAAGCGTACAAGAGGCGATGGAAAGAGAAAAAGATTCAGGTGGTGATGGAATTTTTAGACGATTCAACGTAAGGAGGCACGGAGTCCGGCTCATGACTCCAAGAAAAAGAAGCGCTTCTCGGGAGGTAACTCGAGCTCGGTTTGAATTTTCTTTTCATTTATGTCTTTACTTTAGTTTTTGCATATTTAGTTTTTTTAGATATTCAATCATCTAATCATTCAAATTAAGTGGTAAAAGTTAAGTGCGGGCTTCCTAAACTAAGTGGTAAATAAGAAGAATTGTTAATTAAGTTTATATTTTTCGATCAGACATAACTCACGAGGTGAGTTCGTTAATATTCACCTCGTGAGCTCATAATACATACGGGATGGGACATTTTAACCAAATGAAACTATTAGCCCATTATTGTGTAATTAAATGGCCCAACCACGTTAGCCCACAAAAACTCACAACGTGAGTTAGAAAGAATTCACGAGGTGAATCCAAAAGTAACACGTGACCACAACTTAAATAATTCAGAATCCTTTTGACCAAACCACTTTCTCAACCTCACGAAGTGAAGATTGTTCTTTGGTCCCCCTCCCACCCGATTTCGGCCTAGATTGACTGAATTCAATACTTTTGCTTACGTAATCTTCACACAAAGGTAAACATCTCATATTTATTTTGGTTAATTTTCACTAATTTGTTGATTTAGGGGTTAGGGTTTGCATTTCATTTCAATATCAAAATCAATACCCTTAATGTGTGAAGATTTTGCTGCGTGCGCCTGGAATGAGTTTGAAATTGTTCTAGCATAAAACCCTAAACATTAGATTCCCACGATTCGCACACAGAATGGACCGATTCTGACTCTTGATTACGAACTCACGACGTGAATCCTTTGGGATTCACGAGGTGAATCCTGGCACCATCAAAACAGTTTTCTGTTTATTAAATAATTTCTTGGATTTTTTTGTGGTTGTTTGTTGTTTTGTTTTGCAGAAATGGGTCCAAGAAGAGAGGTTCCAGTTGGGGTGGCTAGTTTGCACCCATTTTACGTCTTCCCAGCAACTTTGCCTCGTGATATTTTGACACTGTGCAACAACCAGTTGGGATGGTTACACAACAGAGAGTTTGCTATTGCCCCAACAGTTAATTGGCAAAGGCTTTAGGAGGTTGGACTCGTTGAAAGACTAAACCCGTTTCTTACCAAAACTTTTATGGGAAACGGGTATTCGTTTACATGCAAGGGATGGAGTAATTTGTTCGCCATCCAAGAAAGAGTTTACAAGGAATTATGTGTTGAATTCTTTTCTACCGTGGTGTTCCATGAAAATGTCCAAGACCCTAACTATTCACAAGCATTGGTCTTTCGTTTGGGTGGGGAATATAGGGAGTGCAGTTTGGTAGAATTCTCATGGAGGATGGGTTTATACGAGGCCCACGAGACCGTGACCCCCGAGTTTTCTATGTTCTTACGGGAGGCTACCCGTACTTATTCCCGGGGAATGTCGGGGTATGAATTTTGGAGCCATATTGCTTTTGGTGTTTTCAACTCCGGTGTGTCACCAGAAAGCATCATCAAATCACCCATTCATCGTTTGCTTCACAGGCTGATCACATTCTCCATCCACCATAAAATATTTGGAGATAAGGTCACCAAGATTAATTTATTTTTCTTGTGGTCTATTTTACAACCGGGGTTTTGTTGTAATCTTCCCTAATTCTTGGCTCGTTACTTGGCAGAATATGCAGTGAGTTCCCGACCCGGGAGCCCAATCTGTGGTGGCCATTTTGTCACCCGCTTAGCCAAGTCTTATGGCGTGCTCATTCCTGCGATTACATGAACACTTACGTGTATACAAGGGAACGAATTTTCTATGGGATACCTTGAGACAATACGGGTTGTGGTCAATTATGGGACGCATTGGGGGATACCGCACAACGATAACGAGGGTGAGGACAAACTGACCGAAGAGCCTGAGCAACAACCACAGCCAATGCCTCGGAGGAGGAATGTGCGAGGACGAGGAGAGAGAGGACAACTGGTGCATCAACCCGCACCTTTTGGAGAAGCGCATTTTGAAGGAGATATGGCGGGTTATTTTGATCAGCTGTCTTTGAGCACTAATTGGATTGGGGGTACAATGGAAAACATGGTCCGACATTTCCAGATTGAGCAACCACCACAGTTGGGTCACTACCCCATTTTCCCAACGTGGAGCTCTTATCAACATTCAAGAGGAGACGGAGCCAGGACCAGTGGAGAAAATGAGGATGATGAGGATGATTGATCGTTTATTTTTAGTTTTATTTCGTTTATTTTAGTCTTGTTTGGTTTGGTTTTATGTTGTTTTTAAATTTGTTGGATTGTAAGACTATTAAGATATTATGTTACTTTTTGCTTCCTTTGGTTATTAATTTCCAGATTTGCTAGGAGCTGCATGAAAAGGATGTCGAGATATGAGTGCGTATATGTTTAGCCGGGAGTGTTTAAAGTCGAGAGTCGAGACCCACAATTTAAAATAAGTGTGGGGTGAGTCAAGAGCGAAGGTAGAGTTAGAGAGAAGAGTCCAAGATAATAGGGTTAGAAGAGTCTTAATCCATTAAGACATGGGGTTGAATACAAGAATTGAAAGAAGAGTAGGGGGCAAATTATTTCTGGGATTCCAGTTTTCACCTCGTGAATATTCAAATATTCACCTCGTGAGTCAGTATATGATGACTTCCCAGAACCCGCTTCACACCGACTTCACCTCGTGAATATTCAAATATTCACCTCGTGAATTTAGTAGCCCCACGACGTGAATTTATATTTCACAAAAAAATGAATGTTATTGTTCCATATTCATTATGTGGTTCACCACCATTCTTTTTTAGGATTATCATGAGGATAAGAATGGCTCATTTTCTTTACCATGAAATGTGGCGTATGCTTTCCCACATTGTTCTTTCTGTTTTGGAGTTTTACACCACATTTGTTGAAGATTGAAGTTTCGATACCATACTTTGCCGGTACATTACATATCTCGCATGTTCAAGATCCAAGTTCCTATTTCACGAAGTCCGTATTCAAGATGCACACTTTATCCACACTTTTGGAGTTCGATCTCACCACTTCTATCCCAGGGGAGACTGTTCCTTTTTCTCCCTCTTTGTAATTATATGTTTTGCATAGCATACAATGAGGGCATTGTATGTAATAAGTGTGGGGTAGGAGGTCAAAAAAGTAATTGCTTGGGTTGAAAAAAAAGTAAATTGCTAGAAAAGTAGTAAATTAAAATTTTTTAATAAATTTTCAATAATAATCTAATAATTTAATCTAGTAATAATAATTTGAACTTAAGTTGCTAGTGTTGTGTGGGATGATCCGATGAGAGCTCAAATGTTTAGTTGAGCCAATATACGTTATAGTGCATTTGTGGCCTCCTTTATTATAGTGAAATCATGGGACTAAAACACAACCTCGCTTAGTTTGAGGGATGCAATATGTTTAGCATCGTGTACCAAAAATGTATCCAGGAAAACTAATACCTTAACCAATAAAGGTTGAAGTTAAGCGCCCCTGCTTAAGCATGTAGGTTTTTGAGTGAAAAAAAAAGTGAGATACATGTGAAAAAAAAAGAAGAGAGAGAAATTACCAAAAAGTGAAAAGTTGAAGAATTTTTGGAGCTATAGAAGTATTAAAGTTTGAAGATCAAAATCAAAAATTCTGAAGAAAAATCAAAAGTTGAAGATACCAAAAATCACACAAAAAGGTGATGAATTCAAAGTACAAATTGAAGATCAAATGTCAAAGAAAGAATAATTCAAGAGATCCATTATGGTATCTTAAAGTTGTAATTCTCTAATTATGTATGCTTGGGTAGCTTTACAAAAATACCTTGAGGTTAGGAAGTTTTATGCGGATGGATTCAGAGGGATGCATAAAATGAGCATTGTTCAAAAGAAGCGGGCGCGTGTTTATGAGGATTGTGAGTATTTAGAGTATGGGGGGTCCTTTAGGAAAAATTTTAGACACAAATGCATGCGTTGAGGTGTTGTCATAATGGCTAAGCTGGAATTGGATTGTTCTATGTGATGCTAGTGATGAAGGTTTAAGTTAAAATAAGTAGATTTGCTTGAGGGCAAGTAAAGCATAAGTGTGGGGTTTTTTGATATTGCTATATTTATACGTATTTTTAGGCAATATTTAAGTACATTTTTATATATATTTTGGTTATTTGCATAGAATAATGGTATATATAAGGTTAAATTATATTTTGCAGCAAAAAAGAAGACATTTTGAAGAAAAGGGACTAAAAGCGTTAAAGAATGAACTTTGGAGGTTAAAGTCTTGAAGGACAAGAAAATCAAAAAAATACGTACTCACGAGGTGAGAATTAGAAGATTCACGAGGTGAGTATGGCCTTCTAGAAGATAAACATCACGGATCAGGAATCCGTGTTGTATACGAATATTTACGGATTTACGAGGTGAACTTCGAATACTCACGAGGTGAATCAGGAAAAATTCAATAAAATATATATATATATATATATATATATATATATATATATATATATATATATATATATATATATCCTTGATCCATATGATTTTGAAGAGGTTAGCTGGCTTAGAAAGGTTCCAGAAGTCGAAAATCAGAGAGAAAGAAGGCCTGGAAGTTGGTTTTAACACCAAGGAAGAAGAAGTTCATAAATTGATTGATAGTTTGGTACCTTTAGACATGCTTTTAATTATGGATTGTGTTTGCTTATTTGCTAGGATGTCCAGCTAAATCTAGCTGCTTCTGTTAGCTAGATGAAGCTAGAAGTCATGGTTTTATTTAATGAAACTAGACTTTTCTTGTTGGTTATGTATTGTGTTTGATTGGTTTACCTAGCATGCTTGACTTGTTAATTTAATTGCTTAAACTTCTTATTCTGTGTAGTTAATGACCATTATTCTACATGAATTTGAACACCTAGTAATTTAGTGAACATTAGATTATTAGAGCTAAGATCGAACCAATCTTAGTTGAGAACTTGAATTAATGAATTAGGTTGTGCTAGAGAACTCATATTATGACCATAATTGTGTTTATCAAATCAATCTTACATAGCTCCAATCCATTAAATAATTGATTATGTGTTAGCTATTGTATGACTATACATAGATCTACATGAATTAGTTAATATTAGTAAATTTAGACCTAAATTGCTAATCCTATTTTAATGGGTAACCAACAATAATTGTAACATCCTATTTTTCAAGTCCAAAAATTTCGATTTTGATATAACAACATAGAAAAACATTCATAAGAAAATATCATGAAGTCATATCATTTCGTAAAAACCATAATCTCATGTCCGAAAATCATATCATAAAAGTAGTGACAATGTCAGAGTACAATCCCAAGAAATCTCATAATGCGGAATCCGATGTGTGTATGATGTGCAACTACCGCGCCGACTCCTTCCCCTTTTCTGAAGAGGTACCTGAAACAAAACTGAAAACTGTAAGCACGAAGCTTAGTGAGTTCCCCCATCGTACCACATACCATACAATCACATAGCATACATACTGCCGACAATTCTGGGGTGCCCGACCTACCCGGTACGGCTACTCTGGGGTGCCGACCTACCCGTGTCAAGCCATTCTGGGGTGCTTACCTACCCTTCGGTCCTAACAACTGAACCTCAGGGAGTATTCCACCCCCTACTACTACTATCGCATATATCATAGCATAACCTACTGTCAGACATATCTGGGGTGCCTGACCTACCCTTCGGTCCTAACAACCGAACTTGGGGACTATTCCCCTCCTACTACCGCTATCACTTATATCATATCATGCCAGCATATAAACATATCATCACATACTGTCAGTCATAGTTGGGGTGCCTGACCTACTCTTCGGTCCTAACAACCGAACTCTACTACTATCACATATAACATATCATGCCAGCATATAACATATCAGGTAATAGCAACCTAGATGATATCACAAAGACAATCATCCAACATTCAACTCTTACTGGTGGGCCGGCATTATGGCCGTAGACCCACCGCTACTAGAAGGTAACTCACCTCGTAAGGCTGATTGCTGAAATGCTGATCAGGAAATGTCTGACTGCTGCTCCGGAAACTCCCCGGCTACAATTCCCATAAAGACACTTAGTCAAACACTACTAACTAATCTTTGGGTAAAGTGACTAATTTACCACTGGTCAAAGTCAACTTCCAGTTGATCTGACTCGCCGAGTTGGGCCGCCAACTCGTCGAGTCCCTTTCCTATCTTTTGACCCCTTCCCAACTCTACTCGTCGAGCTTAGCAACGACTCGACGAGTTCTCCTTCTATAATATCATCGAATGAACCTTCATCCGACTCGCCGGGTTGTATGAACAACTCGTCAAGTTCACCTTCATCCTATGAACATGTCCAGTCTGTGACTCGCCAAGTTGTATGAACAACTAGTCGAGTTCATCTTCAAAAGTTGGGAGATTGCCTTGGACTCGCCGAGTCTGTTCATACACTCGCCGAGTCCTATGATTTCCAGATCATGGCTCTTTCTCAAAATGTCACAACACTCCTTGGGACTTTTCTAATCTTCTGCTAACACTCAACTGGGTTCCTTTGGACCCATAACAGAATGGGGACACAAGCCTCAGACTCGCCGAGTTCCAAGAACACTCGTCGAGTCGATGTTCTCCAAGTCTTGTTTTCTCGATTTCTGATAGACAACACTCATCCAAAAGATAGATATGGGCTTCTAAGATCGATGTAGCACGTAATGTTACGAACTTTACGTGCATGCATGGGAGTATAAGCTTAATGGACCCAAAATGAGGTCTAAAGGTGTATGGGGCTCTCTATAACTACAAAATTGGCCACTTTACGCCATGTAGTCCCTTAAGGACCTTGGATCTGGAGTCCTAGCCCCCAACTATGCTTGCACTTATGATAGTCACCAAAGATGGTTCCTAAAGGCCCTAATTCACTCCAAAAAGGGATCTAGAACATGAATGAGCAAGGTATCAGCTTTTTACCTCTAAGGAACTGAAGATGCTGCACAAACTCGAAATCTTCTGGTTTCTTCTTGGCTCCTCAAGCTTTTCCTTCTTTCTTGTGATTACAACCCACCAAAAATCACCAAAAAAGGCCTTAGATCTCACAAAACGATTAGGGTTTCAGTATGAGGTGTTCTGGGAGCATAAGGGACGATGGAGGCTGCATTAAGACGTTTAAATAGGGTGCCATCCCTCAGATTTAGGGTTTTGTCCACACAACGCCTACTCGCCGAGTCAGTCTCCGACTCGTCGAGTAGGTCACTTAAACTTCCCGCGGATCCCGTCTCTACTCGATGAGTTGGGCCATCAACTCGTCGAGTCCCAGAGAAAATACATAAAATTCTTAAATAAAATACATACCAGGAATCTGTGGTACAGTAATTGTCATGACTAATTTATAAACCATTGAGTGAAAGCAGATTCGAACTAACAGAAGTGTTTTGTTTATTGATTGAATTGTGTTAAGAATTAAGTTTATCTAAACTTGCAAAATTAGATAAAACCCCTTCCTTTGTTAACAATTAGGTTAATTTAGTAGTAGATAAATTAATTAGACAATACCGTTCCCTGTGATCGACACCCGACTTACCCTACTATTCTATAATTTTGACTAGGTACACTGCCTAGGTGCAATTTAGTTAGTTAAGGTAGTTAGGTTGTAAATATTAAAATTAGGTGTAGCTAATTGCACGCATCAGTTATGTATCCTTGTGTATAGGATGTTGTTGTGTCGTAGCGATATGCTAGATTTATGTATATACTAGGCGAATGCCCGCACGTTGCGCAAAAGGTCCTATATAGTTGAAGTCTTTACAAATATATGTTTTTTTTAAATATAAAAATAACGTTGTTGTTAAATTTGATATAATAATTATATACTAAATTGATATAATATATTGATTATTTTGAATTATATGATAATATATACATATATTATAACTACATAATCTCAATCGTTTGAATGACTTCTACCAGCGAGTTACACATGAATAAAATTAAATATAATATATGGTTTAATGTTATTTATAGTTGTTGTTATTGTTAACTAATTTTTTAAAATTTATTTACTTAATGTTTTAATTTCTATCATTATAATTATTTAAAACATCAAACATTGTTTTTTTATTTTAAAGGTAACAATATAATCATTTATATAGAGTTATTTTTAACTAATGTTATTGTAAATCATTTTAAGCTACTTTTGAAAACTTTCAACGATTATAAAAATATCTTTAGGAAATATTTTAGTTAAATTGAGATTACAATTTAATTTTTGCATTTATCACTACAATTTATAACTTTTAACTATTTACAAAATATTCTTTGGTTTTTTAAGCGGAACTGAAATTTATATTTAAGTTGACACTGTAATGTTATATTTAAATTAACAATTGAAGTATTTTGTCCAAACTGTTCAAAAGTTGTAGCTTTAAACTAATAATGGTTTACATACAACAACATTTTAAATATAATAAATTAAGTACAATATGTTAAAAGTTACAGACATTACTTTATAAGTAGATGAAAATATATTATTTTAAAATTCAAATTCAGTTTATTTATGATTACACTTTAGGTTTGATATTTATTTAACTTTATTAACCAACTTATAGTCATTCTTAGAAAGACACTACAGTTTATCACTTTTAACTATTTACAAAATATTTTTTGGGTTGTTTAAGTTAAAGTAAAATTTATATTTAAGTTGTCCCTGTAATGTTATATTTAAAATAATAATTTAAGTATTTTATACAAATTGTTCCAAAATTATATTTTTAAAATGATAATGGTTCGCATCCAAAAATATATTAAAACTAATAAATTAAGTATAATATGTTAAAAGTTAAAAAACATAACTTTATAAGTAGAAGTAAACATATTATTTTAATATTGAAATTTAGTTTATATATGATTACACTTTAAGTTTGATATTTATTTAACCTTATTAAACAACTTATAATTATTATTAGAAAGAAATTGAAAAGTCATGGAAGTTTCAAATGAATGTGGTGAAAGGAAAAATGCATGGGAGTTTCAAATAAATGTGGTGAAAGGAAAAATGCTTTCTTTATAAGTATATATATATATAGATATAGATATAGATCCTTGTATGATAGGATGCAACAATAGTAGTATGCTGGTTAGAGTACCAGTAGTTTGGTTATCGTCTAGTGGAGTGACATAGGGGCTGTATGTAGTCATGTAGGATAGGCTCAGAACTTTTGATCTAGGCTTTCTTGCAAGTTCCTTGTTTGGTTGTGGCTCTAGAGTAGGATAATCTATCCGGGTGGCTATCTCACCTCTGGTTACGTATGGTTACGCAATTCATAGAGGTTAGCTTGTAGCAGAGCAATGTGCTATGAGAGGACTAGTAGGTGATAGTGAGATGTATGATTAATACTTGTCTGTATTATGTGCCTACTTGACTGTTGATTATTTATATGTCGACATATGATGGTGGGACAGGTTGAGGCGATCCTAGTATGTGTTGTAGGCCAAGACACCTAGTGTGGGTCGGGTATAAGCCGTAGGCATGGAGGCTCGAGAAGAGCGGTTAGGTTGAGGCGGCATGCAAACAAACCCTGGGTATTCCAGTACGATGAGTGATTGGACCCGTTTCATGTTGGCATTCCAGTCTGATGACTGATTGTACCAGGGTATTCCAATCTGATGATTGTGGGCCCGTTATGCATGATAGTATCGTTTGTTGTATGGGGTATTTTGGGGGAAACTCACTAAGCTTTGTGCTTACCCAGTTGTTTATGTTTTTAGGTTCTATCGTTGATCGTGGAGAGGTGAAGGCAGTACTTTACATACTAATCAGCAGTATTGAGTAATGGATTTATTACTCTGATTTTCGATAAATGTTACTCTGATTTACTCTGATTTTCGATAAATGTATTTTGGAATAAACGTTTTTTTCTTAGTAATGGATTTATAATTAGGGTGTTTTTGCCTAATTTAAAAATGAAATCTTTTTGTTGTGAAAATGGGACGTTACACATAAGCATCAATAGCCCCACACCTCGCATCAATGATTGTCCCACGTAAGATGTCGTGAGAAAAACCTAAAGAAATCATTCATAAGTACTGAATGAGTACAAAAATAAAAAAAAGAGCTTATTTTGAAACAAAAAATATTAAGGACTAAATGTGTACAAACATATTAAGGACTAAATATGTACAAAATTAGAAATATATTACCCTATTAAGTCATTTTTCCTTGCTAACCTGGAGTAACCGGTCATAAGGGTTGAATGTGTACGGTTTATGTAACGTCTGGTTTCCGGTATGAATTTATTTTTCCAACTATTTATATTTTTCTTGGAGAACTTGGCGAGTTGGAAGCCTTAACTCGGCATGTTGAGTTGTTTTTGGCCGCAAAGTTTAATGATTCAAGTCGAAGAGTCGAGGTGCCTCAACTCCGTGAGTTGGCAGGTGGGAAGGAAACCCTAATTTTTAGGGTGTTGAACCCTATATAAAGGCCTTAAGTCCCTTGGTTGGCCTCCTTACCAGCCTCATCTGTCTAGAAACCCTAAAATCGAGCATTACCTTCCATTCTTGAGTGTGTGAGCTTGGGGAGAGCCTTAAGTGCTCATTTGTAGTGCATGTTGAAGGAGCTAAGGAATTAGGAGTTACTTGGCTTGAAGAAGGAGTCTTGGATCATGAATCACTAGCTTATTTGCCATGTTTTTGAGGTATCAAGTTGTCACCTTGCTTAATAGTTGCTTAGATCTCTTCTTGGGTTAGATTGTATGCTTTTAGCCATGGTTGGGTGGTTGATGGGGGGGGGGGGTAGGACGTCCCAAATGTTTATTCTTTCAGAACTAAGATCTATATGAGCTCTTTTGGAATAAAGGTGCCAACTTTATGGTCTTAAGGGCTTCATGCACTCATTAAGTCCTTCTTTTGGCCTCTTTTGAGCATTTGAGCATCTCCTAGTCATGCATGAGCGTAAAATTGGAAACTTTACGTGGCCATTCAACTTTAAGGGCCAGATCTGCTATTTGGGGCTATGCCTTTGGTGATTAAGTGCTTAATGATTAAGCCCTTGCCCTTTTAAGCCTAGGGTTTGGGTTTTGAACCCATTTTGGTGGTTCTTAGGGGTAAAGTTGGAAACTTTACCCTTCTAGATACCATTTCAGTTGAGATATGAGTTGTGAAGCTCTTAGTTTCGATATTGGCGGCTTAATGAATTAAGATGATGGATTTCTGGCGAACTCGGTGAGTTTATCAATAAACTCGGCGAGTTGGATCAGTTTCTTCCCGACTTTGCTGACTAATGGTGAAACACGGCGAGTTGAAGGACAACTCGGGCCGTTGACTTTGACATTTGACTTTAGTGTTTGACCAAGTTTGACCTATAAGGGGCTTTTTGGGCATATTGAGTTGTATTTAAGGAAATCGTTTCTGTTTAGGGGTTGAGTAAAGTTGATATTCGGAGTCGTTATCTGTTCAACTATCATTTTTTATTCGAGGTGAGTTTCCTTACCGGGTTTAGTAGGTCGAAGGCACCAATGCCAGCCCATGTTTATCTTATGATGTTAGTATGCAAGCTGTCTTTGTGACTCTTGCATGTGCCTGTGTTTATATGTCTTCTGGACTAAGGCCCGATGCCGAGTGGGGCTCGATGAATATTTGTATGCTATGTATCTATGTGATTATTGCATACGTATGTGGTTATTTGATATATGTTAGTGTATGTTGGGCGGGGCCCGTTTACCGAGCTCAGCTCGATGTCGGGCGGGGCCCGATGCCAGACGGGGTCCAATGTCGGGCGGGGCCCGCTATATGTTTATTGTATGGTTGCTATGAGGTATTTTGGAGGAACACACTAAGCTTTGTGCTTACCATTTTTCAGTTTATGTTTTTGGTACTTCCGGTTGTAAAGGGAAGAGCTCTGGATGACTGCATCGCACAGACCATTGAGATTCCGCTTATGATGTTTTACACTGATTTTATGGCAATTGATACATGGGTTTTTATTTGAATGTATGGATAATATTGGAAAATACTATTTTATCTATTATTAAAATGAAATTTTTGGGACCATATATTTGGATGTTACAAGTTGGTATCAGAGCCTTGGTTTGAGGGATTCGGGCACACTCTCGGGTGTGTCTGAACTCAAACTAAGGATTTAATGGAAATTTTCAAAAGAAAAACATTTTTATAAAAAGGATTTCTAAAATAAAAAAGGGTGTATGCAATCAGCCAAGCTTAAGTAAGTTATCCCAAAATACCCATACATGTTTATGATATGTTTTGAATTGTGAATCTGTGAATTGCATGCTAGATTAGGGCTAAGGATCTAGGAGCGATGCCTTTGTATGCCTGCTTTTGAACTTATACATTTGCATGCTAGTGCTGATCAGTTAGTAATAGGATGGCCTGATTAGGTTATGCTCTGTTCTGATTGCTTGATGCTCGAATGCTGCTTGCTTTGTGCTTTTAAGAATTCTTGCTAATTTCTGCTAGCTAGTAAGCGAATATGCTAAGTTACACGTTATGAAAACTAAATAATTTCATAAGGTTAGGTTTAACTATATTGTGCAGCTCTTGTTTGAGTTCAACCGTTGTAGTGAGAGGCCTCTTATTCGAAGAATTAGTTAGTTTTTGTAATATGTAATTGTATTCGTGAGCTAGTTGGAGGAGGTTAGCGTGAGTTCCTTCTGCAGCTGATGGCGGATAGTGGTGTGGAGTTTGCCCTAGAAAAACCTAGGATGAGATTTAGTGCTGGGAGCCTTAGCTGTGAGGGATCTGTTGGTTATAGAGTAATTTGGCTGAGTTAAGGCACTTCTTGAGGAAAGTACGGATAGATGTAGAAGGTAATATGGGCCCGTACTACTGGAAGCAGAGGATCCGTACTCGATTCAAGGATGGTTGCAATGAAGCCAGGGAGCTTGTGTAGTTATGATTTTCCCTATATGTACATTGATGCTTATTTTGATAGTTTTATGGTCTATTTTCCGTATGGTGGTATTGCGAGGCAGGCCAGTGGGCAGTTCCGGTGTCAGGGAGGGTTCAGGCTCAGGTTCTGGAGTGGAGCAGCTTGATGACCAAACGAGGGAGTTCATCTCATCTGAGATTATGCCTAGTATCCTTGATCAGACTCCTGTGATCTTTGGCACGGTCAAGGAGGGTATTATAGAGATTCTTGATGAGAGATTGAACGCCTTTCGCGCTGAGATTGTGGCTTTGATTGGGACGCACTCTCTGACCTTCATGGATTTTCGGGCATGTGGAGCGCCAGACTATCATGGGGCTAGGGACCCCATTGCGAGAAGTAGGTGGTTGGCAGATGTTGCCAACGCCTTTCGTACCAGCCGTTGTCCCGAGGGGGACAAGGTCAGACTAGCTTCCTGCCTCCTGAAGGACAGGGCACGTGATTGGTGGGAGGAGGTAGGTCATGCTATAGGAGATGATGTTATTGAATCGTGACATGGAGTGATTTCTCGACCAGGTTTTGAGCCGAGTTTGCACCAGTGATTGAGGTGCAACAGCTGGCGCGAGAGTTCCAGGATCTCCGTCATACTACTGAGATGGTAACTAAGATCACCACTATGTTCAGGGAGAGGGCACTTCTAGTTTCGCTGTATGTGGCGGACGAGGAGATGAAGAAGACCCGGTACCATGACATGTTGAGGAGTAATATTCAACAGTTTGTTAACCAATCCAGCTGCAAGACACTGGAAGGCATGATACTGAGGGCTAGGGAGAGGGAGATTGACTTAGAGATGGAGAGGAAGAGGAAGCCAGATTCTGCGACGAGTGTTGAAGGTTCAAGCAAGAGGCCCAAGGTATCTGATTCTAGACCGAGAGACCAGCATGGCCGTAGCCGCTATGGAAAGTTTGGAAAGATGCACGAGGGGACGTGCAGAGGGGTGGATTATGGCTGCTCAAGTACGGCCGGACTAGTCATATAAGCGGAGATTGTATTGCTACCACCCCATCACTCCTGTATCTTATCTGATTTGCTTTCAGTGCGATCAGAAGGGCCACAAGAAGGCCCATTGTCCGAGTTTGGCTGCGGCAGGACCAATGTCAGCACCCGTTCCTACGACATTGAGGATTACTGACCGCCGTCATGGTCGGTAGAGGCGCCAACGGCGAAGAGCAGGGCTTTCCAGCTGACGACGGAGGAGGCACGTGCAGCTCCTGACGTTGTGACGGGTATGTATCTTCTCCTTATCTATTTATCTGTATTAAATTGTTGCTTATGTTTATGTGTTTTAATTTAGGATCTTTCCTCGTGAATGGAATCTCTGCCTTGGTATTATTTGCTTCGGGGGCTACCCAATCTTTTGTATCTCTTGCGCTTAGCAAGAGATTTGCTGAAGCTCCAAGGGAGCTAGATCGTCCTCTTGATGTGGAGATGCTGATGATAGGGCGGTCAGGGTTGCAAGGATTCATCGGGATTGTACTCTTCAGTTGTTCAGTGAGCGGTATCCGGTTGATCTGGTTCCAATTCCTCTGCGTGGAAACAAGGTAATCGTGGGCATGGATTGGTTGATCGCTAATGAGGCAGTGATCGACTGTGAGCAGTAGTTAGTGCGGATTCAGACCCCGAGTGGGGGAGAGTTGGTGATTCAGGGTGATAGACCGCAGCGTGGGCCGATTATGTGTTCAACAGCGAGAGCCACGCACTATCTTCATCAGGGTTGTTCGAGTTTTGTCACTTATGTCATGGATACTCTGGATTTGGGTAAGGCAACCTTGGACGATGTGCCGATTGAGTGGGAGTATCCGGACATGTTTCCGGAGGATTTGTCTGGGGTACCTCCTGAGAGGCATGTGGAGTTCAAGATTGATTTAATTCCGGGTGCGGCTCCGATAGCCAAAGCACCATATCGATTGGCTCCTCCCGAGATGTAGGAGTTGTCTACACAGCTAAAGGAGTTGTTAGACAAGGGATTTATCAGGCTGAGCAATTCACCTTGGTCTTGGATTAGGTGTCTAAGTTCATAACTATTTCTGGAATGTAGTTGACCCAATTAGCATGGTCCATTTGGGTTGCATGGCATCATGCATTTGGATAGACTAAAATGAGAGAAATAACACTTAAGATTTATTAATATATTATAAGTTATAATATATTAATAGTATTATTTAGTTAGTATTGATCAAGAATTAATTTGGAATTAATTAAGTAATCAAAAGAAGACTAATTAAATATATCGGTTGATTGTGTAAATCATCCATACTTATATAGTGGGTTAATGATCCATGGATTATCAAGTTGGGCTAAAACCCATAGGATGCTCCATGGTGGTTATAGAACCTATGGGTCATGGAAATGAAAAGTCATGACAATTAGGGTTTACATGGTGTAACCCTAATTGTAACACACTATATAAGCTTCACTTTGTTCACCAAAATCGGCCACTAAGCATACAAGTGAGGGCTAGCCGATTTCTAAGTGTTCTTCATTTCTATCTAAGTTATTCCAAGTGCATTTGGTGTTGTGTGAGACATTTGAGGCATCACACTTGAGGTGCTAGGCTTACAAGGTTTTCAAGGAATCCAAACAACTACAAGGTGTGTATTTCCTACTAACTTTTATGTATTAAAAGTTCCCCATGTATGCTAGATAGGTTATGAACCTTGGAAAATTAATTTTGCATGTATCATAGATAAAACATAGATCCAAGGTTTCTAGGGTTGCATGTACACCATAGGAGTGTTAGAATGCTCAAAACCCTTAAGTGGTATCAGATTCTAGGCTTGTTTGTTTGATACTTGATGCAAAATTGTGAAAAAACTCAGTTTTTATGCACTCTGAAGCATGAACTCGCCGAGTCCATGACCAATTTCATCCTACTCGATGAGTAGGCACTTGCACTCGACGAGTAGGAGCCCCTAAATGCAGATTTTCGAGTTTTGCTACTGGAAATGGACTAGAAACATTACCCTAAACTGTTTTGGTGTTTTAAAACTTGTTTTAGATGGTGTAATATTTGTGCTAATCCATTTACAATGGCTAATATCAAAATTCCATGTTTATATGTGTTCATATGTTCTTGAAATTTTGATATGAATATGCATGTTCTTATGAGTTCTTGATAGATCATAGGAATTACTTGTTAAATTGTTTAATGTTTAATTCATGATCATTATGTGTTTTAATGGAATCCATAATTTTTCCTCAAGTTATGGATTACCAAAAGTCATTCTTTTAAAGTCCATTATTAAACACATAGGTTACATAAAATGAAAAGTCACTCATTTTATTACATCATTAACTCATAAGTTATGAAAGATGAAAAGTTTTGAAAGCTACAAAACTTGCCCTCAAGTTTTGGAACATGTAAAGTCACTTTAAAAAAACTTTAGTTCCAACCCCTAGAATTTTAAAAGTTAAAATTCAACCCTTATACTTTATAATATTATAAGTTTAATAATTATTATATATGTATAAGAACAAGTCGTTTTACTGTTACTAGGCCTCATTCACGAAGCCGGTCTATAAGGGGGGTATATGGTTGTTGCCTATAAAATGGCAGCTTAATGGGTGTCCACTCTCACCCACCGCTTCCTTGACTGGTGGAGGGTCGTTAGCCGAACGGGTAGGACAAGGACTTTTAATCTTCATTAAAACTATGATGAATATAAAGTAACTAAATGATTTTTATAAATTCCCAATTTTAGTTACTTTAGGAAAAATGTGAAAAAGGTGCTAACCCATGAAATTACACTTTGCACTTTGATTAAGACGTTAGTGGAGCATGTGTGGTTAACCGGCACACTAACCTAGACTTAACAAGGTAGGCAAAGGGTAACTTAATATTTATCATAGTATCGGTGGAGCGTGTGTGGTTAACCGGTACATCGATTGAGGGGTGAATATTAAGGATACCAAGTAATTTGCATGGTTACTTCACACCTTGTTTTGTGATCCTCGGCATCCCAGTCACAAAACCTGAAGGGCACACTCGAGATTGAAACATGCCATTGAAAAGTTCAATGAATCTCAAAGAATCTAGGAGTTTCAAAAACCAATTAAAACCTAATAATTTATTTCGTTTTTCATGGTGGAAATTGGTGAATCGTCATTCACCTACCTTCAAATATTTTATAGCTTGGATTACGGCATCCCTCTTCTAAGTTATAAAATATTGTGTTGGGTCCTAGCCTTAATATTACATTTGGGTGTTTTATTAAGGACTATCTTTATATCTAATCTAAACTTGTCTTTCTTCTTTTCAGATGTCTTCCAACAATGTTGCTTCTGGCTCAAACCCTACCGACTCCTTCTCTCTCATGAACCTTTGTGGGAGAGTCATCTTTGATGGTTCCAACTTTATGGATTGGATCCGGAACATGAGGATGGTCACTCGGTATGAGGACAAGGAATATGTCCTCAACAAGGAGCTTAAAGAACTCGAGCCGAATGTTACTCCTGAGGAGGTCGCTGAATATCAGGCCCATGAAAGAGATGCTACCAAAGTGGCATGCATCATGTTGGCCACTATGACAGCCGAGCTCCAAAAGTCCTATGAGGACTACTATCCTTTTGAGATACACTAGGAGTTGATGGACCGCTACCATCAGATTGCTCGTCAAGAGCGATATGAAATCATCTCCTCCATGATAACAACCAGGATGAAGGATGGTGAACCCAGCACGGACCACATGCAAAAAATGCAAAGGTATGTGGACCGTTTGTTGAAACTGAATGTAAACTTCCCAGAGGAGTTGGCAATAGATATCATTTTGTACTCCTTACCTTCGTGTTATGATCAATTTCGCATGACATACCACATGAAAAAGGAGGAAGTTACACTCAGCAAACTTCAAGGACTTTTGAAGACCGCGGAAAGTGGTCTTAAAGGTAAGTCGGTTGTTACTACTCCTACTCCTACCGCGGCCCCTGTCTTGGCAATCAGGCAAGGCAAAGGAAAGAAGACGAAGAGCCCTTCAAAGGGTACCAAGGGAAAGTCCCTTGATGACTCCTCTTCAAGTGGAACCAAGAAATGTTTCGTCACTCCTTCTGCTAAACCTAAAGAGGCTGAATGCTTCTATTGTCATGAAAAGTCACACTGGAAGCGAAACTGCCCAAAGTACCAGCAAGATGTTAAGGATGGGAAAGTAAAACCCGACCATGCAGGTATTTACATTATATTGTCTAATAAATCACCCTATTCTAACTCTTGGGTCCTTGATACCAGTTGTGGTATTCATATTTGTTCTGATTTGCAGGGGCTAAGAAGAAGTGAGAATGTGGAGCATGGAAAGATAAACTTGATCATGGGAAATAGGAAAGCTTCACCTGTCACCAAGATTGGAGTTTATTCTTTGTTGCTAAGTAGTGGGTTTACATTATATTTGAATAAATGCTGTTAATCGCCTGAAATGGCAAGAAATATTATTTCCTTTCATGATTTGTACAAACAAGGGTTTACCTTTTCGTTTGATAATGAATGTGGTGGAATTTATGCTTTCTTTAATAATGTTCTTTATTTTAAAGCATTACCTTGTGATGGTGTGTATGAAGTTGTGTCGGTTGTAGACAATCTAGGAAATAATGTGTTGTGTATTGATTCTTCTAATAATAACTTGGATAAAGCATCATTATGGCATTGTCGTCTTGGAAATGTAAACAAGAAACGCATAGGCTAACTCCAAAAGGATGAAGTCTTGGAGTTATTTGATCTAAAGTTAGATGATAGTTGTGAATCATGCTTACTTGGGAAAATGACAAAGTCACCCTTCACTGGTACATGTGCTAGGGGTGAAGGTTTGTTGGATCTTGTACACACTGATGTGTGTGGACCCTTCAAAACTGCCACAAGGGATGCTAATCGTTATTATGTGACTTTTACTGATGATTATAGTAGATATGGTTATGTCTACTTAATCAAGCATAAGTCAGAGACTTTTGAAAGGTTTAAAGAGTTTAAACAGGAAGTAGAGAATCAATTGGGCAGGAACATTAAGATGCTTCGATCCGATCGAGGTGGTGAGTATCTTAGTACAGAGTTCCTTGACTATCTTAAGGAATGTGGGATTATCTCACAATTGACACCTCCCAGGACACCGTAGTTGAATGGTGTGGCTGAGAGGCGCAATCGAACCTTGTTGGATATGGTTCGTTCCATGATGAGTCGAGCTTCGCTACCAATTTCATTCTGGGGGTATGCCATAGAGATTGCCATCCATATTCTTAATCTAGTCCCTACCAAGAAGGTTGCCAAAACACCTCATGAGATGTGGACCGGGAAAGTTCCCAATCTGGACCACATCAATATTTGGGGTTACGAGGCTTTTGTGAGGTGTGAGTCTCACGATAAGCTCGAACCTCGAAGTGAGAGGTGTATTTTCATCGGCTACCCACAAAGATCCTTTGGTTACATTTTCTACAGACCCAGTGATAATGTGGTATTTGTAGCAAGGAGAGGAGTCTTTCGCGAGAGAGAATTCATAAGCCAAGGAAACAGTGGGAGGCAAATTGACCTTGAAGAAATTCAAGAGTCAAGTGGTGAAGGAACCTCAAACCCTAGCAATCAACCGGAGGAGGAAACTCCTCTTGATCCGACAGAAGAGTTTGTACCTCTGAGGCGTTCCACGAGAGTTAGGAATGCACCTGAGCATTACTATGGTTTCCATATTACTGCGGAAGGTGATACACTTATCAGTGATAACACACTGGTAAGCTTGGATGAACCTAACAGCTACACGGAAGCCATGGCAGGCCCTGAGGCTTCTAAATGGAAAAAGGCTATGGACAGCGAGATACAATCCATGTATGACAATCAAGTTTGGAACTTGGTTGACAATGTACCAGGTCGCAAGACAGTCGAGTGCAAATGGATCTTCAAGAAGAAGACCGACATGGATGGTAATGTACAAACTTATAACGCGCGACTGGTTGCAAAGGGCTTTTCTCAAACTTTGGGAGTTGATTATGATGAGACCTTTTCACCAGTAACAAAGATTAAGTCTATTAGGGTTATGCTAGCCATTGCTGCATTTCATGACTATGAAATATGGCAAATGGATGTCAAAACCGCTTTCCTTAATGGAAATTTGGCGGAGGATGTTTACATGAGTCAGCCAGAGGGTTTTGTCAGTGCAGAGTACCCTAATAGAGTGTGTAAGCTTGAGAAATCCATCTATGGATTGACACAAGCACCTCGTAGATGGAATCTTTGTTTCGATGAGAAAGTCAAAGAGTTTGGCTTTTCGAGGAGTGAAGATGAGTCCTGTGTATATGTCAAGGCTAGTGGGAGTATAGTTAGCTTTTTGGTATTGTATGTGGATGATATACTACTCATAGGAAATGACATCCCAACTCTGCAGGAAGTAAAGTCCTGGCTTGGGAAGTGTTTCGCTATGAAGGATCTTGGTGAAGCTGCCTATATCCTAGGGATAAGGATTTTAAGAGACAAGACTAAAAGACTAATTGGACTTAGTCAGAGTACCTACTTGGATAAGGTGCCGAATAGGTTCAGCATGCAGAACTCCAAGAAAGGAGAATTACCGATCCAGAGTAACGCCAGATTGAGTAAGAATCAGAGCCCAAGTACAAAGTCTGAGATAGCTGAGATGAGTCGAGTACCTTATGCTTCCGCTATAGGCTCGATCATGTATGCTATGACTTGTACTCGTCCTGATGTGGCCTTTGCATTGAGCATGGTCAGCAGATATAAGGGGAATCCTGGCAAGGATCACTGGACTGCGGTAAAGAACATTCTCAAGTACCTACGGAGGACTAAGGACTGGGTCCTTATCCTCGGTGGGAGTGATGACTTGAGAGTAGAAGGGTATAGTGATGCTAGCTTTCAAACTGATAGAGATAATTTCCGCTCTCAGTCAGGTTGGGTCTTTACCTTAAACGCAGGAGCAATTTCTTGGAAAAGCTCCAAGCAGGAGACAGTGGCTGATTCAACTTGCGAATCAGTGTATATAGCGGCAAGCGAGACAACAAAGGAGGCTATATGGCTAAAGAACTTCATTGGAGACCTTGGGCTTTTACCAGCTATAAAGGAGCCTATAGAGATTTTTTGTGATAGTGAAAGTGCAGTTGCCTTAGCCAAGGAACCAAGGGATCACGGGAGATCCAGACACATCGACAAAAAATATCATTTCATCAGACATCGAATAGAAGAAGGACTCCTCGTGGAAAAGAGGGTATCATCGGATGAGAACCCAGCAGATCCCCTCACGAAGGGACTGGGTAGGGTTAAGCATCTCCAGCATGCAAGTCGCATAGGGCTGAAGAATGATATTAGTTTTAGTAGTTAGATAGCTTTGAAATGTGTAAAGTGTAATTGACATTTGATGATGAATAAAAGTTGTATTTATTTATGAGTAAAGTGTTGCTATCTTTTGTCAATCGTTTACTATCGTTTCATTTTGCATGTTTTGACTTCCAGAATAATTATGTTTGGTATATCATATTATTCGAATTCTCCACAGTCGGTCATATGTTGGAAATAGGTATGAATCAAGACTGTCATGAGTTGGTTGTAGAGGTCTAAGATGTTGGACATGGCTACAACACTCATGAGTGCTCATAAGTTTTGAGTATTGGATTCAACCCACGCTCGCTGGTATCACTTCATGGAATTTATATGGAGTGATCGCGAGACGGTAATATCATATAAGTCTTCAAACCTAGAGATATGACTTGTTGCCTATGACTTGGTTATGCATTGATTGTACGAAAACGCATTGGTAACTCGATGTTATAAAACGTGCCTTTGTGTATGATTCAACAAGTAGTAGAACAAGCATATGAGTCGAAGTTTGTCTGTTCCTTCTTGGATTAGAAGCGATATCTGGGCCCCTCGATGATTTTGTGTTGACCCATGTACCGGGCCCGGTCAGAACTAAGTTGATGTGTTCAATTAAGTTCTATGTCAAACAAATCGGAAATCGGGAAACAAACTACTGGACAATAAGTAAGACATTGTTCCATGTATTTTTCCGGTTGATATCTAGAACAGAGGATTATATATTAACTTATCTTAAATGATGTATCATCATCATCTCAGTTCCGAGAGACCTTGAAAGAGCTACGATTGCTGATCGGTTCCTGAAGTCATTCTTGCAGTTATAGTTATTAGACTTATCCAAGTGGGTCACTGTTGGATTAGGTGTCTAAGTTTATAACTATTTCTGGAATGTACTTGACCCGATTAGCATGGTACATTTGGGTTGCATGGAATCATGCATTTGGATAGACTAAAATGAGAGAAATAACACTTAAGGTTTATTAATATATTATAATTTCAAATATATTAATAGTATTATTTAGTTAGTATTGATCAAGAATTAATTTGGAATTAATTAAGTAATCAAAAGAAGACTAATTAAATATATGGGTTGATTGTGTAAATCATCCATACTTATATAGTGGGCTAATGATCCATGGATTATCAAGTTGGGCTAAACCCATAGGATGCTCCATGGTGGTTATAGAATCCATGGGTCATGGAAATGAAAAGTCATGACAATTAGGGTTTACATGGTGTAACCCTAATTGTAACACACTATATAAGCTTCACTTTGTTCACCAAAATCAGCCACTAAGCATACAAGTGAGGGCTAGCCGATTTCTAAGTGTTCTTCATTTCTCTCTAAGTTATTCCAAGTGCATTTGGTGGTGTGAGACATTTGAGGCATCACACTTGAGGTGCTAGGCTCACAAGGTTTTCAAGGAATCCAAACTACTACAAGGTATGTATTTCCTACTAACTTTTATGTATTAAAAGTTCCCCATGTATCCTAGATAGGTTTATGAACCTTGGAAAAACAATTTTGCATGTATCATAGATAAAACATAGATCCAAGGTTTCTAGGGTTGCATGTACACCATAGGAGTGTTAGAATGCTCAAAACCCTTAAGTGGTATCTGAGCCTAGGCTTGTTTGTTTGATACTTGATGCAAAATTGTGAAAAAACTCAATTTTTCTACACTCTGAAGCATGAACTCGCCGAGTCCATGGGGGGGGCTCGACGAGTCCATGACCAAATTCATCCTACTCGACGAGTAGGCTCTTGCACTCGATGAGTAGGAGCCACTGAATGCAGATTTTCGAGTTTTGTTGCTGGAAATGGACTAGAAACATTACCCTAAACTATTTTGGTGTTTTAAAACTTGTTTTAGATGGTGTAATGTTTGTGCTAATCCATTTACAATGGCTAATATCAAATTTCCATGTTTATATGTGTTCATATGTTCTTGAAATTTTTATATGAATATGCATGTTCTTATGAGTTCTTGATAGATCATAGGAATTACTTGTTAAATTGTTTAATGTTTAATTCATGATCATTATGTGTTTTAATGGAATCCATAATTTGTCCTCAAGTTATGGATTTCCAAAAGTCATTCTTTTTAAAGTCCATTATTAAACACATAGGTTACAGAAAATGAAAAGTCACTCATTTTATTACATCATTAACTCATAAGTTATGAAAGATGAAAAGTTTTGAAAGTTACAAAACTTGCCCTCAAGTTTTGGAACATGTAAAGTCACTTTAAAAAAACTTTTGCTCCAACCCCTAGAATTTTAAAAGTTAAAATTCAACCCCTATACTTTATTATCGAAGATTCATCCAGGATTTCTCCAAGATTGTTGTTCCATTGACCCGACTGACCAAGAAATCGGTGACATTTCGCTGGGGCAGAGCAGCAGGCAACTTTCGAGACTCTTAGACAATGACTATGTGAGGCACCGATTGTGACCTTGCCGGAGGGTGTCGATGATTTTGTGGTCTATTTTGATGCCTCAATAATGGGTTTGGGTGCAATATTGATGCAGCGGGATCGCGTGATCGCTTACGCTTCGCGGCAGCTGAAGCCTCATGAGGCGAATTATCCGACGCATGATTTCGAGCTGGGGGCTGCGGTTTTCGCCCTCAAGATTTGGCGGCATTACCTCTACGGGGTTCATTGTACTTTTTACATGGACCACAAGAGCCTGAGGTATTCGATGGATCAGCTGAACCTGAACATGAGGCAGCGTCGTTGGTTGGTGTGGTGAAGTATTATGATTGTGAGATCCTGTACCACCCAGGGAAGGTCATTGTGGTGGCCAATGATCTCAGCCTCAAGGCGGTCACGACTCTGATCCGAGATCTATGCTTGAGGATGATCGTGGTTACTCCATTGTTGGAACGAATTAGTGAGGCACAGGTTGAGGCTATGAAGGAAGAGCACCGTAAGTGTGAGCGGATTGTGGGTCAGGTGACTTCTTTTGATTATGATAGCCACGGCCTGTTGACTTTGCATTGGAGGGTCTGGGTTCCGTATTGGGGCGGTGTGCGCCATGTTCTAATGGAGGAGGTTCACAAGTTGAGATTCTCCATTCATCCCGGGCCTACGAAGATGTATATGGATCTTCGCCCTGATTACTGGTGGCCTACATGAAGTGGGATATAGCATGGTTTGTGGAGCGGTGCTTGACTTGCATGAAAGTCAAGGTCGAGCATCAGCGACCTCACGACAAGATGCAGTTGTTGGAGATTCCCGTATGGAAATGGGAAGACATCACGATGGATTTTATCACGAAGCTTCTCTTGACTACGCTTGGAGTGGATTCTATTTGGGTCATCGTGGATCGATTGACCAAGAGCGTGCACTTCATCCCGATCCAAGAGAGTATTTCTGCAGAGAAGCGAGCCGAGATTTATGTTTGTGAGGCGGTGGCACGTCATGGGGTGCCGGTGTCGGTAGTTTCAGACCGGGATGTTCCTTTTACATCCAGATTTTGGAAGCGGTTTCATGAAGAGATGGGCACTCGTCTCTACTTCAGTACAACTTTTCATCCACAAACCGATGGGCAGAGTGAGCGGACGATTCAAACTCTTGAGGATATGTTGTGTGCGTGTGTATTGGATTTTTGTGGGAGTTGGGATACGTATCTTCCGTTAGCGGAATTTTCGTATAACAATAGTTATCACACTAGCATTGATCGACCTCCTTTTGAGATGCTCTATGGGAGGAAATGCAGGACCCCAATTTGTTGGGGCGAGGTTGGTCAGCGAGTCATGGGGAGTCCCGAGGTGGTACTCAAGACTACTGAGCTGATTCATCAGGCTCCAGATAGCTCAGAGTCGGCAGAAGAGTTATGCCTACAAGCGCCGGTCAGACTTGGAATTCCAGGTGGGAGATATGGTTCTCCTGAAGGTGTCCCCTTGGAAAGGTGTCATCAAGTTCATGAAGTGGGGAAAGCTGGGCCCCAAGTATATCGGCCCCTTCAGGGTTTTGGTTCGGGTGGGCCGGGTTGCGTACCGTCTAGATCTTCCAGCCGAGCTCAACCAGATTCATAGCACATTTCATGTCTCTCAGCTACGGAAGTGTTTGGTGGATGATTCCGCAGTTATACCCTAGGAGGATATATTTGGATTAGGTGTCTAAGCCCATAACTATAATTGGTATGTACTTGACCCGATAGTAGCATGGTCCATTTTTGATTGCATTCACCAGAACAATTTGATAGGATGGATATTTGAGAAAGGGGTTATTTGTGATTTATTAATATATTATAAGTATAATATATTAATTGAGAAATGATATTATTTAATTGGTATTGATCAAGAATTAATTTGGAATTAATTTAGTGATCAAAAGAGACTGATTAAATTAACAGGGGCTGATTATGTAAATCGGTGATACATATGGTTTGGGCTAATGATTCATGATTGATTTATGATGGACTAAGCTTATGAGATAGTCCATGAAGTGTTAGTCCAAATCAATTGTTGGACCATAAACCTAAGTGTAAGAATTAGGGTTTACAAGTGACTCTTGGAATTCTACTCTATATATGTAACCACTAAGCCCCTAAAATCGGGATCAAGAGTATTCTAAGAGGATATAGCCGATTTTTGGTGCTCCAAGCTCTCTCTTATTATCATCCAATTTTTGGTGGTGTTTTGTGAAACATTTGAGGCATCACACTTGAGGTGCTAAGCTCTTGAAAGGCCAACTTCTACAAGCTACAACAAGAGGTAATCATATGGTGCTAAGCTCTTGTCATCAAATATGTCTGCTAGTTAGGCTTCACGCTTTGGAAAAAGAATATTGCATGTATAACTAGAGAAAACTTAGATCCAAAGCATTAGGGTTATATGTGCACCATAGGGATGTTATAGTGCTCAAAACCCAACAGTGGTATAAGAGACTAGGGTGTTTTCTGTTATATTGATGCAACTGTTTATATTTCAAAGATGAAAAAAATGTGATTTTTGGCCACTGACTGTTGGACTCGTCGAGTCCCATAAGGGAACTCGACGAATTGGATCATATGGTGATAAACTCGACGAGTCCACAGCCTGGCTCGACGAGTTGGATCATCAGATGACAGATTTTCGGGTTTCTTGGCCAGAATTGGATTAGGAACATTGCCATAGACTGTTTTGTATCATAAAATTCATTTTTTTTTGATATGGTGATGATTATCCTCATCCAATTAAAAGACAATTATCAAATTTTAAGATAATAAGTTGATTATTTGTATTATTTGATTTGAATTGTCTTGCTTTATGAGTTAAATTAGGTCAATTTGGTAAATAATAAATTATATGATAATTTTATTAGTTAAATTTGATCTAAATGTTTCTTGAAGAGTTTCATAACTTGTCCTCAAGTTATAGAATATGAAAAGTCTCATTCATGAAACATTAACTCCTTAAGTTATGGAATTCAAGAGGTTTTGAAGTGTTTTAAAATTTGCCCTCAAGTTTTGGAATTTGAAAAGTCTCATTTATGAAACAGTAAAATTCCACACCCTAGAATTTTAAAAGTTTAAAATTCAACCCTTATACTATTATAATATTAAAATATTAATACTTATATATATGTATAAGACAAGTCAGTCTTACCGTTAGTAGGCCTCATTCACGAAGCTGGTCCTTAAGGGGGTATAAGGAAATTGCCTATAAAATGGTGATTGAATGGGTGTCCACTCTCACCCACCGCTTCCTTGACTGGTGGAGGGTCGTTAGCCGAACGGGTAGGATAGGACATTAATTCTCAGTAATAAGTATAATGTTATTATAGAGTAACTAAACTTTTATAAATTCTCAATCTTAGTTACTTTAGGAAAAATGTGAAATTGGTGCTATTCCATGAAATTGCACTTTGCACCTTTCCATGTCGTTAGTGGAGCGTGTGTGGTTAACCGGTGTGATAACCTGGAATTTTTTATTCTTGTAAGGTCAAACACATCAACCGAAGGTCAAAATTATATGTTTCTATACCTAGTATACGTAAGGGTTGTGTGTTAGGAAGTGAACCACGTAAGAACCGAGAACCAAGAATTACATTCGAGCCATAAACCTCAACAAGTGAGGTTCATGGCCGCAAACTAGGTTCACGGCCGTGAACCCTCCCTTGGCCGTGAACTAGATCCTATATATAAGAAGTGGTTCGATTTTTTCCTCATTCTTTAACCCTTGGCTGCAAACCATCCCTTTCTCTCTCAAGTATCATATACCAAGAACACCATTTTCACTCTTTTCATCCCATTTCCTTTTACATCTCCTTAGTATACCACTTACGCCCTTCAAACACTCTCCAATCATCAAGATGTTCAAGTGTTCTCCGTGTTTTGGCCCGTGAACCCTTCTTAGGGTCGTGAACCCATCAAGTCTAACTGTGAACCCATCAAGTCTGACCGTTAACTCCTTTTTAGCCTTCCATTTTCGATTCTAACACTTCTTTGTAAGTATTTCCTACTTCATAGGTTGTTTCCTTTGCACCTTAGATGTCAAATGCACTAACTGTATACATATATATGTCTTAATATGCTAAATAGGACTCGTTTGTGCTTCGGGACTTCACTCGTGAAACTTATCATCCTATATCGAATCGTCAGTTGAATCACCCACATAAGGTGAGTTCATACCCCTATAATCTACATTTTTAAATGGTTTTAAATGCTTTTAAGGGGGGGGGGGGGGCATACAAGTTGAACACAATTAAATTGTGTTAATATTTACCTGTGATAACAATCACACAATAGAAATTCTTGTGCTTTTATAAGTACCAAAAATCAATTCAAAAACTCTTTTAAATGACTTTAGGTTGTTGTTTATTAGCAAAATCATATTCATTCATATATTTATGTATAAGTATGCTTTAACGGACTTAGGACTAATGCTAGATACCTTGACTCATGTTCCTTGCTTGGTTGTAGGCTTAGGGTAGAATCACTAGTCCGACAGTCGGCTAAATCATAGTTATATTTGCTAAATATATTCATGAATATTAAACCCCATTTTTAAAGTAGATGCTTAACTCAGTTTACATACTGTTAAACTCTTTTAAATGTCTTATAAACTCTTTAAACTTATATTTGTCCAAAATCATTTTATATATGTATAGGTATATAAATAAGACTTAAAGGACTTAGGACTAATGAATTGCCTTATTTACTTTTCCTTGTTTGGATGTGGGCTTAAGGTGGAGTTATTTGTCCGAAGGTCGTTTTCATCTTAATTATATATGTATTATACATATAGGAATATAAAAGGTTACTTCATTCAATATGTGACAACCCAAAATTTCTATTCTGTACAACCATTCAATTCAATAAGAGTCAAAACAGTTTCTGCTGACTTTCAAGCTTTTTGGAATAAGTTTGAGTGTTTTAAAGTTATTACTTCGGGAGATATCAGGAGAGAGGATGCCCTAGGGTTTATTGTGTAACAATATTATTCCAAAACTCCAAGAGTTTGGAGTTTACGGCCTAAACAAAGGAGTTTACGGCTGTAAACCCTAAAAGGGGGTATAAATATGACACTTAGTCATATTTTACCACTTTTCACATTTTCAAGATCCAAATCTCAATTCTCTCTCAAGTATCATCCATCATTTTTTCAAGATCTTCAACTTGTAAGTTTTTCTAGCCCTAATAAGTTGATATATTACTTAATCTAGTGATCTAACATGAGTCCATCCATGAAATCATTCCAAAAGTGTAGATCTTTAAGTTTCACCAAGAACACCAAGAACACACACTAGTGTTCTTGGACTTTTAGCACCTTTTCAAGCTTCTACCTAGTAAGTACATCTATCCTAGTATATTATAAGACTTGTTACACTTCTAATCATCAAGAAAACACCCAAGAATCAAAGGATCAAAGGTGTTTACGGTCCAAGAACACCTTGGACCGTAAACCCTAAAAAGGGTGCCAAAGTGTGCCCTAGCCCCTACCAAGCCTTGTAAACTAGTTTAGATCTCATCCTTGATGTGCTTAGGACTTAAAACATCAAAAAGACCATAAACCATTTGGGTTTACGGCCGTAAACCCAAAGAGAAATGGTCCAAGGACCGTAAACTCCTAAAAAGAGTGAAATAGTGCCATAATCTCTTCCTAAGGCTTAAACATGAAGTAGGAATGCTTCTTGTGATCTTTAAGGCTTCAAAACACAATAAGGTAAAAGAAACATGAGTTTACGGCCGTAAACTCATGGGTTTACGACCGTAAACTTAATGAGTTATGGTCACAAAACCGTAAACTCAAATAAAGGGTTCCCTTGAACCCTAAACTCAATAGCAATGTCCTACAACACTTAGATGCAATCCTTAGGACTTATAGCACTTAAATAAGGTTTTTACATGCCCTAGGATGTCTTAACTTTGTTAATTAGTTGTTTAAAGACTAATTGGATACATATATGTGATATTATATGTTAACTAGGATCATCGTGTGTATACAAGTCTTCACTTGACACCTAGCATCCTATACATTCCGTTCATCCAAACCACTCACTAAAGGTGAGTTCATACCCCTTAATTAACCTTTTAAATGTTTTTATATGTTTTTATGGGGGGGAATACAAGTTAAATTCTTATAGTCATTATATCAATCACATGTGATTAATGACTACCAAACTAGTGGATTTCTTCCTTTTTAAAACTGTGTTTTCAACAAACTACTTTTCAAATGGTTTTATCAAACTCTTTTACATATCAAATACTTTACTTAAACCCTTTTACATATCAAATACTTTACTTAAACTCTTTTACATGTCAAATACTTTTACTTCAAATCTTTTACACTTATATTTTGTTAAATGTATATCTTTATAGATATAGTTATATAAGTAGGATTGAAAGGACTTAGAACTGATAACTCACCCTACCTCCTGTTCCTCGTTTGGTTGTGGACTTAGGGTATCGGTTATTTGTCCGAAGGTCGTTTGAATCCTAGTTATATATTATGTATATGTATATAGATATAAAAGTTCCTTCTTTCCATTCAAAACCTTTGGGTAACAAAGGCATACAAACATGTTCATATACACAAACAACATTACTAGTAAACTATAATAGATATAGTTTAGGAAGATACTATTACTAGAACAATGAAACATACAATGAGTCAGTTCATTCATGAGTTATACATAGTGATGAGAAACAAACATAATACATAGTGATGAGAAACAAACATAATACATAGTGATGAGAAACAAACATAATACATAGTGATGAGAAACAAACATAATACACAGTTATGAGAAACAAAACATACAGGCTAGACAGAGAAAGAACACACAATACTGCTAGCACATACATATACATATACATATACATTACTTACAGTTATGTGAGCCACTTAACGGGGGCATGGCACTACCTGTCATGTCCCGTTTTGTATCCAGAATCTCCTTAAGTGGAGAGCGTATGAGTTTGTGTATAGATCTATACTGGATTGACTATCCTACACCTTGTTGCTCGCTACAGTGGGACTTGCAAGTCTACGGGTGCCAAACGTCATTTCTTACGACGTCTTACATCGTCGTTTTTCTATGAGTCGGTAGCAGAGTACAGGCCGATCACATGGTACTTTAAATAATAATTGGTTTAAGGTAGTTAGTACATCAGTATTTACTTAATACAACACTACAGTACTATTTCATTTTCCCATTACATTCACTTTGTGAACATTCACACAATGCACTGTAATGTAAAAACTATATTTTTGGTTAATGATAGTCAGATTTGGGAAAATACATGCTCTTACAAGAGACACACACACAGACACTAGATGCCTTGGTAGAAGGCTACTTTTAGTAGGAAACATAGGGTTTTCTAGGAGAGTTCAAAACATCTTACAAAACATCTTACAAAACATCTTACAAATACTTTCGTACAAAATACATACATTAATATACTTATGATCTCACCAAGTTTAAAGCTGATAAACTCTTTCAAAATAACTTGTGTTCTCAGGTCACTAGTAGACAGGTACCGGAGCCAGGTTTTGAGAAGATGGAGCTCGTTCAAGACTCATCTTTCATTTTGAATTATATTTTGGTGTCTATTAAATTTGGCAAGACATACTTGTATTAAAATTATATTATTAATGCAATGGATGATGTTGTTGCTTGTTTACTACTATTCATTGTTGTGATACTGTACATGACGTCCTCCGCCCCAGAACGTTTCCGCTGTTCTTGGTATTGGGGTGTGACAGATTGGTATCAGAGCATTGTTTATAGTGAATCGAGTATATCAACCCATAAAAGATATACAGACTATAAATACAATAGGGATTAAAATACTCTGATAAAGAGTTTATTATTTTAAATAATAAAATATTTAATTAAGTATACATGCCTGCATTCATACTAAAATCAGTGTCACTAGGACAGAACAAAAGTATTACGATTGTTGGGCAGCACAAGTAGGCTTAGAGACATATAGTCAAAACTGGGAAGATATAGCCTGATCAACTATATTATCCGAGGGTTGACTAGCATGTGCCTAAGTGTGCTTGTGAGGTTGCAACAAGTCTAAAAACTTACCCACAATACCACAATGAGAACAATAGAACATAAACCTAAAATACTATAGGAGTATTTTGTGTGTTACTATAAACTGCTTATGTGCTAGATTCTTATATCCCTTTTCTCGCGTAGATAACATGGATGGATTCCATCCCCACGGCAACTTGTACTTCCCTAAACAAGGTAATGATGGAGGGTTTGAAGCAGAGCCAGAAAATGATCACCCAATCCCTATGGATGGTCACCAGGCTGAAGGCTTTGTAGATGGTTCTGACTCCGAGCCTGAAGTTGAGAACCTACCCCCGATGGCTCTTGTCCCAAATCCTAACCCTCGTCCAGCTTTTCAAGGCCCGACGCCTCTGTGGGTGGAAAGCTTGGAAACATGGAGCCAAGGGCAAGATCAGCCCATGCCATTTAATGAAGACCGAAGCTTTTATGACTTGAGCGAAGGGGGCTCAGCAGACAGAATCTTGCCAATCCTGGTCCGCAGAGTGGCCCGAAATGAGATTCAAGGCAGGACAGCTCTCCATCAAATCACAGAAGTTGTCACCAATGCGAGAATGCATACCCTCCGCACCATTCGTCTGGAAGATGCTCATGACAGATCTAGAGTAGACCATGAGACCCTGCAGCAAGAGCTAGCTGAAACTCGAGCTGAAGTCATAGAGCTCCGAGTACGCCAAGGGGTGTACGAAAGATACTTACTTGATATGGAGCATCAGCTGGCTGAACTGAGGGTTCACCCAAGGGATAATCATCCCCAGTAGGGGATATTCTACCTTCTCTCCCGGGTAGAAAGAATAGCCTTCCTATCTATGCTCCAAGTAGCACTTTTCTATGTAACTAACTTTGTACTGTAAGGGCTTTCTAGTTAGGCCAGTATGCCGTCAAAACTTTTGCTACTTCGGATATGATGTAAGACCTACTCCAAGGACATTTTTCCTAAATATATTACATTTTAAATATCAATGATATTGTCAGTTGGCTAAATTCTGTGCCAATCCCTGTTCAGATACTTTCGTTTTGCTATCGTTAGAATCCTATCTAAACCCTCACTTCGTCGAATTAATGAGCTATGGTGAATTAGCTCAAGGATTCCTTCCAATCCTTGTCAAAGGTTGGATAGCGATCGTCTTATAACCATTCTAGGAACTTACTTCCACTCGTTACTAGGACTGCATCATAGGGATGTAGGTCAAAACCCCCGAGAACTTACTCCTACTCTTTATATGAATAGTCGAAATGCATCTAGGTTCAACCATAATCACTCACGAACTCATTTTCCTTTCCATAACAGAATCATGTCGTCACCCAGAAATAACAAGCCGAGCAACGAAACCTCTATCCTTCACATCGACACCGCTACTTTCCAAGCCGCAGTATCAGCTGTCGTGGCAGCTGTCCTTGCAAACTTCATCGCTAACAACGCAAGCAAGGCTGACAAAGGGGTGGACGAATCCAATCGTAGTATCAATCCGGGAAACCAATAAATGATAACGGTCACAGGCTTGCAAAGCAGTAAAACCGAGAAAAGAAAACGAAAGCGCCAAGCCCAAAAGGAGCACAAGCGATCCCAAAGAATTGCCATACAACAACAACAAGTGGCAACCCCTGCCATCCCAGTACCAATCAGACCATACGAGGGAAAGCTTCCAAAGTGTGACAAGTGTAGCTTTCATCATAATGGGGCTTGCCATGAAATACAATGCTGCAATTGCCACAAAATAGGGCACCATGCTCGTAACTGTGGAGCACCAGCACGATCCATCACTCCAGTCCCTGACATCGGAGTAAGCCAGGCTTGCTATGGTGCCGGTGAAATCGGACACCTTAAGAGGAATTGTTCGAAAAGGAGGAGCAACAAAAGCGACCGTGTCTACATAACCCTGACCCGACACATCATTTCCACCACCGATGCGGGTGCTAGACAGATGTGTCAATTATGTGGTGAGATAGGACATCTCAAGAAGGATTGTCCAATAACAAAGAACTCTGGTGCAGACGGGAAGATACTAACGATCACAGCCTCAGGAGAGACTACTCCGGGCCCACGTTGAAATACTAGGGCGTTTCGTAATAGTAGACTTATAAACTGTTAAAAACTAGTGCAACTCGAGTCTTATCTTTTTGGCGAGACCCCGTCAGTCAAGGGACTCTCGTGCTGCGTATACTTGCTTTCGTAGTATACCCTGTTCGCAGCAGTAGTCTTATAGATAAATCTAAAATACTCAAACTCTGTAGAAGTTGCACTGTGATGTTTTGAAACACTTTTGTTATCCAGTCTAACGCCTTTTATTCCGAGTAGTCCGACATTAACGTTTAACTTGAGTAAAATTCGATCCTCGCAATGCTAGTTTCATGCATATATTCTTTTCTCCGAAATCGCCTTTCTAGCGAAGCCATCATTCCAGAACTCCGAGGTACTCATGCAGAGAGTACCTTATGTCTCGTATCCTTCCCAAAGACACTTCAGCAAAACTGTTGGGTTTTGAGCATTCTAACACTCCTATGGTGTACATGCAACCCTATAAACCTTGGATATATGTTTTCTCTATTATACATGCAAATATTAACTATTCCAAGGTTTCATCCTAACTAGCATATTATGAAGCACCTATACTACAAAGTTCTAGTTAGATGACATACCTTTTGATGTAGCTTGATGTCTTCAAGCTGTAAGAGCTTAGCCCCAATAGTGTGGAAGCCTCAAATGGAATCACAAATCACCAAAACACCTTGGAAGAACTTGAGAGAATATGTATGCACACTAAAATCCGCCCACTCTTATTTTCACACACTTGTGCCAATTTTGTGAGCCAAGGACCCCTTTATATATTATGGAGGATTAGGGTTACATCCATGTAAACCCTAATACCCATGACCTTTCATTTACATAGGATCCATGGGTTAAAAGCTCCATGGACCATCCATGAAAGCTTAGCCCAACCTAAATGAACTTGGGCCATTCCATATATATAAGAGTTCATATTTAATTAGTTCTTTTTGATCACTTAATTAATTCTAAATTAATTCTTGATCAATACTAATTAAATAATATGATTCCATATTAATATATTACAACTTATAATATATTAATATAAATCATAAATATACTATTCTCAAAAGACTATCCATATAAATTGTGCCGGTGAAGTGCAACCCAAATGGACCATGCCGGGTCGGGTCAAGTACATACCAAATATAGTTATGGACTTAGACATTAATCCAATAGTCTCCCACTTGGATAAGTCTAAAACTATTATTGAGTATGACTTCAAAACCTAACTGGCAATCGTAGCTCTTAAAGCCGCTGTCGAACTCTGACCTTGTCAATGACTTGTGAATTAGATAGGGGATCATATATTCCTTCATTCTAGATATCATATGGACTGAGACATGGATTATAATTATTCTCTCTGTCCATTTGTTGTTTCCCGATTTTCGATTTATGATGACTGACTGATTGAACAAATCAAATCAGTCATGGCTTGGCCAAGCACTCACATGTGTCATCGCTAAATCATCGAGGGGCCCACAAATATCGCTTTTATCCCGAAGGTAAAAGGAATGGATAAACTTCGACTCATATGGCTTGTTCTACTACTTGTTGAATCATACACAAAGGCACGTTTTATAACATCGAGTTACCAAATGCGTTTTCGTGCAATCAATGTATATGCAACTCATAGTAACAACTCATATCTCTAGGTTTTAAGAATATAAGATATTATCATCTCATGATCACTCGTGATAAAATTCATGAAGTGATTCAAATGAGCGCGGGTTGAATCCAATACTAAGAACTTATGAGCACTCATGAGTGTTGTAGCACCACTTTGTCCACCAACTTGGACCTCTACAAACCAACCCATGACAGTCTTGATTCATATCTACTTCCAACATATGACCGACTGTGGATGGTTTGAATAACTTAATCATTCAGGAAGAGCGACTTAGTTATTCTGGAAGTCAAAACATGCAAAGTGAAACACAAGAATAAATGAATCAAATATGGTATCAAACCCTATGAATATAAATAAACACTTTTATTTATCACCATACTGATTACTCATTATTCATTGTTTCGGTTTTATCAACTTTATACTTGAATTAAAAACACTAGTTGTCCCATGCTCCAAGCATGTACACTATGTTTTTCTTAAACAATAGCTTTGCCATACACCAAGTATGCACTCTATGTTTGTCTATGATCCTTACTTTGTGAAATAAACCAATTGAACATAATTTCAATGATTCTAATTTCACACTCCCAAATCCTTATCGAAAAATGTGAGAATTTCAAATTCCTATCATTTATCGAAATTTGTTTAGATTTTAAACTTATATGCATTGACCCTCCTGTAATGAATATGTACAAAGTCACAAAGACTTGTCAACAATCATTATAAGGTATTCCAATGGAGATCAACTCCATGGAAACTAAGTCTCATATTCAAAGTACATTGCTTTCGACATGATTCTTGCATTAAGTTTTCTAATCTTACACAGATAACTTCCACCTATGGAGACAACTCCATATTCTCATTTTGACTATCACTTCTGAATAAGAGATGCCTCTTTTCAGAATATGTCAATATGGTCCTTCCAAAATTAGCACTATACTTCCAACTGTCCCTGAGCAACCAATCTTTGGTAAACCTCAGATTGTCCTCGACAATTGCTTAATCATTTTAGTCATATGCAATTCTAGACCTTTTCCCTTCTTAATGCCTCTGGGCATTTGGAAAAATTTAGAAATGACAAATATTATAGCACATGCAATCGATCCTGTACCCAAAGCAAATGGTACACGATTCATGATGTCTCACATAAAGAGATGATTCTAGACCAGTCTTTTGCTACAATATTTTTATTTGCCATGTTTTCAAAATTTGACTATGAAGAGGGATGTCGTAATCATAATCGAATTTTGAGAACGCAATATATAGAATTTCCTTAAGTTGAACCAATCCAACATGAAATTCATATATATATATATATATATATTCTTGACTAAAGATGATTAAGGTCTCAATCTAAGCCTTTAGAACTGAAATGAAGTATATCCTCTCCCTTAATTATAGCAAAACAACTTTTTCAATCCCTGCAGCCTCACGAATTGAAACTTTTGTTTTCTATAATTAACATTGCTAACTTGCAACACTAACAATAATTATCATGCTCCCACTAACATGATGATTATTCGCGTAACACTTATGCTCCCACTAGCTTTGACATGTACTCAGAAATCAGCTGGACTTCTAGAAATCAATACTTTATTGACTTTCTTACCAAAGTTCAGATTTCTGATACGAGATGCTTTGATAAAACTTTATCAAAATCATACACCTTTCCTTAGATAGCATGCATGTGTGTCTAAACAATTTCAGAACTATGAAATGGGATGCCGTAATCATAGTCTCAATTGTTTAGACCTTTTGTCATCTGCTTCAAATCTACTTGGTGGAAGTGTTTCCTCACCATCATTTTCATGAATCGGAGAGAAACCTTATGACCCTTAGATTTTATGGTGTATGTGTTCTTATCCATGTGAATCATCAAAACCATAGTCACAAGACAAGGATAATGACAAATCCAAACTCATATGGACTGAACTTATGCAATCTTAACTTCTTGCCACCTGGCAGTACAGGGCCTGCCATTGCTTCCAAGTTGTTATGCAACCAATTGAGAACTTTCAGAACTCCTATGCAAAGCCAACTTTAACTGGAATGGGCACAGAATATGTCAACACGATAGGTTATAAACCTCAAGTCGTGTGCTAGTGAAGAACCTCAGGTTTTATTCTTGATTAGTTCTTGAAATTCTTTTTAGGATCTTTAAGACTCCCACTATCCTCTTGACATATAAGACTATCTTGCCAAATATTCAAGAGATAGTGTGGATTCTTTATCAAGACAAACACTTCACACAATTGGCCTTAGTTGGTCTTTGTTTTATCCAAAACATCACAACTTACCAATTTCAAATGTACAAGAGTAGGACACTTTTACTCTTACATTTGACAAGTGTTTTAAACCTTTCTTTAAGATATGTCACTCAAGTTACAATCTTGGAGTATGACTCTAAGAATTGTTTTGGAACGAAGTATGACTCATCTTCCTGATCTAACCATTTCAACAATTCATGACTCCTCTTCTTAGTCATAAGAATGCACTAAGATAACCTTTAGAGGACTAATTGTGATATGATTTCTAAATCATTAAGATGATCACGAATATGATACTAAAGTACTCTCCCATCTTTTCAGATTTGAGAAACTTTTAGCTTTCTGCCTAATTTGATTCTTCCCATTCGTTCTGCCATACATTGAGACTTTTCCAATGTTTCAGAATTATACTTAAACTTGTAAGTATAACCATATTTACTAAACTTTAGTAAATCAAATAGTCTTAACGAGCTTTGTGGTGGACATGACCAGTGCACAAGAATGTGTACTCGATCCCTTTAGTCCTTCACTTGACCCACACATCCATGTGAACAAGTAATTAGTCTTGATTTTCCAATGCTTGAAAGTTCTCATTCATCATACTATTCAACTTGCATGATTCCAAGTTTCGGTCCAATTGAAACTTGGGCGATGAAGAACTTTCCTGATTTAGTAAATTTAGACACTACCACAAATGAAAGAATCAAATCCATTTTCCAATATTGCTGTCAGCGGAATCATATAAGCAACAATTTTCCACAAATGCTATTGTAAGGATACTTCAAATAAATAAAATTAAACAATTTTCTTTTATTTTAAAACTTTGCGGAAAAACTTATCCTTACAATCCACATGGAAAATTGTTGTTATCTATTCCTTAGCAATATATCATAACTTCTTAAGCAACTGCTCAAAATTATGATGCGATCGAAATCCACCTTCGCGATCAGAATCAGCATATACTTCCTTTAAGATTTCTCTCTATTCTTTGGTTCTTAAAACATCAACATGTGACCCAATCACATCATGTAATGAGGATCTCAGAATAGAACTTAATAGAGTTAGATAATGGGCTCTACCTGATGTAGAGTCAAACTTATTGACTTTAACATCCTTAGGTAAATTTGGCAGCTTTGCAATCAACGCCCCTTCCTTTGGCAAAATAAACATATGGACCCTTTGGTAATGGGACTATCTCAGACTTAGTCTTTCTCTTTACCATTTGGTCAACCGGGTTGACTATGGCCAATCCCTTTCCATTGGGAAGAGAATGCTTTTTATGGATTTCCAGTGTCACCATTGTCACTGTCCATAAAGTTTTTGGGAAGTTAATATTCTAATCAAATTTGCTTTACTATCGTTCCAAATCATTGCTGATTCAACAGCACCAAGCAAATAGATATGATCATTAAGGTTCATGTCATAGTCTGTTTCATAGTAGTCCCAAAGGAACTCTCTATGTGACTTAGAAAGTGATTGAACATCCAACTTTTTGAAGACTTTGACACCCAACTCTCTCGGCTTGTCAATATGTGACTTCATCTCTAAGATGTGATCACACATAGACCTTGCTTGCCATTAGGGCTTGAGTGACCTTGAACTTGTGGGTTAGGGAGAATAATTGGAGGAGGTGGAGGAAGAGAAGTATGACTTCCATGAGCCAAACTCGGGAAGTCATATTCATTAGGAAAGCTTGGTTTGGGAAGATCATTGTTGTCTAAACCAGACATCAACAATGGGAGAAATTCACGTAAAGTTGATTTAAGTCCTTAATATAACACCCAATATGATATATTAAGGCTAGGACCCAACAAACTATTTTATAACTTGGAAGAGGGATGTCGTAATCCAAGCTATAAAATATTTGAAGGTAGGTGAATGACGATTCACCAATTTCCACCAAGATAAACGAAATGTATTATTAGGTTTTAATTGGTTTTGAAACTCCTAGATTCTTTTGAGATTCATTGAACTTTTCAATGACATGTTTCAATCTCGAGTGTGCCCTTCAGGTTTTGTGACTGGGATGCCGAGGATCACAAAACAAGGTGTGAAGTAACCATGCAAATATACTTGGTACCCTTAATATTTACCCCTCAATCGATGTGCCGGTTAACCACACACGCTCCAACGATACTATGATAAACATTAAGTTACCCTTTGCCTACCTTGTTAAGTCCAGGTTAGTGTGCCGGTTAACCACACACCCTCCACTAACAGCTTAAACAAAGTGCAAAGTGTAATTTCATGGATTAGCACCTTATTCACATTTTCCTAAGTAACTAAGATTGGGAATTTATAAGTGTTTAGTTACTTAGTATTTATCATTATACTTATAATGAAGGGAGAATTATAGTCCTTGTCCTACCTGTTCGGCTAACGACCCTCCACCGGTCAAGGAAGCGATGAGTGAGAGTGGACACCCATTAAACTGCCATTTTATAGGCAGTAACCTTATACCCCCTTATAGACCGGCTTCGTGAATGAGGCCTACTAATGGTAAGACGACTTGCTCTTATACATATAATATATTAAACTTTTAATATTATAATAGTATAAGGGTGTATTTTAGACATTTAAAATACTTTGTGGTTTAATCTATTAATTAAACTAGAATTTTAATTTAAATAAACTCAAACCATATATTTATGGATTAATAATACTCTTTTAATTAAACGCTTTAATTAACTATTAATAAAGTCCATAAGAGTTAATTTGAACTATTCAACAAAACATCATAATTCCAATTATTAAACTCAAAATTAAAACCATTTAATTAATTGTTTAAGTTATGAACCCAAGAGTTTTAGAATTCAATTCTTTTTTTTTATCATAAAAAACTTTTTCCAAATTCCAAAACTTGAGGGCAAGTTTTGTAACTCTTGAAAACTTTTGGATTACATAACTTATGAAGTTAAATACTTGTTTTATGATGAAACTTTTCATGTTCCATAACTTAAGAACAAGTTATGGAATTCTTTAAAACATTAAGACCAAGTTTTGTAACTCCATAAAAAACTTTGAATCAATTTTTTAAAAACCTTTTCATATCCATAACTTATGGAGGTTTCAAAAAACTCTTTAGATCAAACTTTTAAAACTAATAAAATAATCATATCATTTTATTTTTTACTAAATTTGACCTAATTCAACTCATATAGCAAATGATTCAAATTTTACAAATAATTAGTTTTTCACAAAAACAAGTAATTATTTTAAAATTTGACAAACGTCATGTTTTTTTTTCCTTTTTTTTTCAACTTGAAAAATAAAACATTTGCATCAATATAACAGAAAACAACCTGGCTCTGATACCACTGTTGGGTTTTGAGCATTCTAACACTCCTATGGTGTACATACAACCCTATAAACCTTGGATCTATGTTTTCTCTATTATACATCCAAATATTAACTATTCCAAGGTTTCATCCGAACTAGCATATTATGAAGCACCTATACTACAAAGTTCTAGTTAGATGACATACCTTTTGATGTAGCTTGATGTCTTCAAGCTATAAGAGCTTAGCCCCAATAGTGTGGAAGCCTCAAATGGAATCACAAATCACCAAAACACCTTGGAAGAACTTGAGAGAATATGTATGCACACTAAAATCGGCCCACTCTTATTTTCACACACTTGTGCCAATTTTGTGAGCCAAGGACCCCTTTATATATTATGGAGGATTAGGGTTACATCCATATAAACCCTAATACCCATGACCTTTCATTTACATAGGATCCATGGGTTAAAAGCTCCATGGACCATCCATGAAAGCTTAGCCCAACCTAAATGAACTTGGGCCATTCCATATATATAAGAGTTCATATTTAATTAGTTCTTTTTGATCACTTAATTAATTCTAAATTAATTCTTGATCAATACTAATTAAATAATATGATTCCATATTAATATATTACAACTTATAATATATTAATATAAAGCATAAATATACTATTCTCAAAAGACTATCCATATAAATTGTGTCGGTGAAGTGCAACCCAAATGGACCATGCCGGGTCGGGTCAAGTACATACCAAATATAGTTATAGACTTAGACATTAATCCAACAGTCTCCCACTTGGATAAGTCTAAAACTATTATTGAGTATGACTTCAAAACCTAACTGGCAATCGTAGCTCTTAAAGCCGCTGTCGAACTCTGACCTTGTCAATGACTTGTGAATTAGATAAGGGATCATATATTCCTTCATTCTAGATATCATATGGACTGAGACATGGATTATAATTATTCTCTCTGTCCATTTGTTGTTTCCCGATTTTCGATTTATGATGACTGACTGATTGAACAAATCAAATCAGTCATGGCTTGGCCAAGCACTCACATGTGTCATCGCTAAATCATCGAGGGGCCCACAAATATCGCTTTTATCCCGAAGGTAAAAGGAATGGATAAACTTCGACTCATATGGCTTGTTCTACTACTTGTTGAATCATACACAAAGGCACGTTTTATAACATCGAGTTACCAAATGCGTTTTCGTGCAATCAATGTATAAGCAACTCATAGTAACAACTCATATCTCTAGGTTTTAAGAATATAAGATATTATCGTCTCATGATCACTCGTGATAAAATCCATGAAGTGATTCAAATGAGCGCGGGTTGAATCCAATACTAAGAACTTATGAGCACTCATGAGTGTTGTAGCACCACTTTGTCCACCAACTTGGACCTCTACAAACCAACCCATGACAGTCTTGATTCATATCTACTTCCAACATATGACCGACTGTGGATGGTTTGAATAACTTAATCATTCAGGAAGAGCGACTTAGTTATTCTGGAAGTCAAAACATGCAAAGTGAAACACAAGAATAAATGAATCAAATATGGTATCAAACCCTATGAATATAAATAAACACTTTTATTTATCACCATACTGATTACTCATTATTCATTGTTTCGGTTTTATCAACTTTATACTTGAATTAAAAACACTAGTTGTCCCATGCTCCAAGCATGTACACTATGTTTTTCTTAAACAATAGCTTTGCCATACACCAAGTATGCACTCTATGTTTGTCTATGATCCTATGGTGTACATGCAACCCTATAAACCTTGGATCTATGTTTTCTCTATTATACATGCAAATATTAACTATTCCAAGGTTTCATCCTAACTAGCATATTATGAAGCACCTATACTACAAAGTTCTAGTTAGATGACATACCTTTTGATGTAGCTTGATGTCTTCAAGCTATAAGAGCTTAGCCCCAATAGTGTGGACGCCTCAAATGGAATCACAAATCACCAAAACACCTTGGAAGAACTTGAGAGAATATGTATGCACACTAAAATCGGCCCACTCTTATTTTCACACACTTGTGCCAATTTTGTGAGCCAAGGACCCCTTTATATATTATGGAGGATTAGGGTTACATCCATGTAAACCCTAATACCCATGACCTTTCATTTACAAAGGATCCATGGGTTAAAAGCTCCATGGACCATCCATGAAAGCTTAGCCCAACCTAAATGAACTTGGCCCATTCCATATATATAAGAGTCCATATTTAATTAGTTCTTTTTGATCACTTAATTAATTCTAAATTAATTCTTGATCAATACTAATTAAATAATATGATTCCATATTAATATATTACAACTTATAATATATTAATATAAATCATAAATATACTATTCTCAAAAGACTATCCATATAAATTGTGCCGGTGAAGTGCAACCCAAATGGACCATGCCGGGTCGGGTCAAGTACATACCAAATATAGTTATGGAATTAGACATTAATCCAACAATTACTCCCCGGAGTACCACTCGTACAGTACGTCAAGTTCAACCCGAAGACCCATACGGTTGATCTATCGCTGAAGAAGGTATACGGAAGGGTGATATATAATCAAGGTTCTACAGGCTTAGAATTGGTAATTCCGCTTCAGCTTCTTTTCCTTGTTTGGATGTGGGCTTGAAGAAGAATTATTTATTCGACTGCCTTTTCAGTCTTAATTATATACGACTCGTATACACGAAACTGTGATTGATGAACCAAATATGACTTTTGATATGAACTTTAGGATGGAGACTGCCCAAGACTACGAGTGATGGTACTGCCATGCTGATAAACTTAGAATCCAATCAAATGCCCTTCTCACCGACCGAGTTAATAGATCTAGATAGAACAGAAAACCCCCAGGATTACCTCCGCAACGTCAAGTCGAGTTCAGAATCGACTTAGTTCCAGGGTCAGTAGCCAAATCGCCCTATCGCCTAAAACTTGCAGAGATGCAAGGACTGTCCTGTAAACTTAACGAACCGCTCAGCAAGGGCTTTATAAGACCAAGCTTCTCACCCTGGGGAGCTCCAGTCTTATTCGTCAAGAGGACAGCCTTTCGAACTCGTTACGGACGCAACGGGTTTTTAGTAGTACCATTCAGATTGACTAACGTGCCCGAAGTATTCATGAAGTTAATGAATAGGGTATGCCATCCTTACTTGGATCAGTAGTCATCGTCTTCTTAGATGACAAACTTATCTACTCTCGTAGTAAGGAAGAGCATAGTAAGCATCTACGTCAGGATCAGATAAGATATATATAGGTCTTAAAAAGCTATACTAGTGGCCTATCAAAAAAGCAGAGATACTACCTTCGTGAGTAAATGACCTACTTGCGTCAAGGTCGAGGTCGAATACCAGAAACCCTCAGGACCACTACAACAGCCGGAGATACGGGAATAGAAGTGGGAGCGGATCACTATGTATTTCTTAACCAAGTTGCCCAAGACAACGGGTGGACTTGATACCATATGGGTCATCGTCGATAGATTGACCAAGTCCGCACACTTCCTGCCTACTAAAGAAATAGACAAGATGGACAAGCTTACAAGAACTTAACTTACCGCGCGAGCTCAGTAACGTACATTCTACTTTCCACGTCTCGAACTTGAAAAAGTGTCTATCCGATGAGACTCTTGTAATCCCACTCGACGAGATCGAAATCAACGAGAGCCTCAACTCCGTGGAAGAACTTGTAGAGATCATGGACCAGGAGGTCAAGCAAACGAAACAAAGTCGTATCCTGATAGTGAAGGTTCGCTGGAACGCCAAGCGAGGACCTGAATTCACTTGGGAGCGAGAGGATCAGATGAAACTGAAATATCCTCGTCTTTTTACTTAGTTATTTGTAACTACTTATTTGCTTAAACTCTAATTTCGGGACAAAATTCCTTCTAACGGGGGGATGATGTGACAACCCGAAATTTCTGTTCTGTACAATCATTCAATACAATAGAAGTCAGAACAGTTTCTGCTGACTCTCAAGCTTTTTGGAATAAGTTTGAGTGTTTTAAAGTTATTACTTCGGGAGTTATCAGGAGAGAGGATGCCCTAGGGTTTATTGTGCAACAATATTATACCAAAACTCCAAGAGTTTGGAGTTTACGGCCTAAACAAAGGAGTTTACGGCCGTAAACCCTAAAAGGGGGTATAAATATGACACTTAGTCATATTTTACCACTTTTCACATTTTCAAGATCCAAATCTCAATTCTCTCTCAAGTATCATCCATCATTTTTTCAAGATCTTCAACTTGTAAGTGTTTCTAGCCCTAATAAGTTGATATATTACTTAATCTAGTGATCTAACATGATTCCATCCGTGAAATCATTCCAAAAGTGTAGATCTTCAAGTTTCACCAAGAACACCAAGAACACACACTAGTGTTCTTGGACTTTTAGCACCTTTTCAAGCTTCTACCTAGTAAGTACTTCTATCCTAGTTTATTATAAGACTTGTTACACTTCTAATCATGAAGAAAGCACCCAAGAATCAAAGGATCAAAGGTGTTTACGGTCCAAGAACACCTTGGACCGTAAACCCTAAAAAGGGTGCCAAAGTGTGCCCTAGCCCTTACCAAGCCTTGTAAACTAGTTTAGATCTCATCCTTGATGTGCTTAGGACTTAAAACATCAAAAAGACCATAAATCATTTGGGTTTACGGCCGTAAACCCAAAGAGAAATGGTCCAAGGACCGTAAACTCCTAAAAAGAGTGAAATGGTGCCATAATCTCTTCCTACGACTTAAACATGAAGTAGGAATGCTTCTTGTGATCTTTAAGGCTTCAAAACACAAGAAGGTAAAAGAAACATGAGTTTACGGCCGTAAACTCATGGGTTTATGACCGTAAACTCAATGAGTTATGGTCAAAAAACCGTAAACTCAAATAAAGGGTTCCCTTGAACCCTAAACTCAATAGCAATGTCCTACAACACTTAGATGCAATCCTTAGGACTTATAGCACTTAAATAAGGTGTTTTACATGCCCTAGGATGTCTTAACTTTGTTAATTAGTTGTTTAAAGACTAATTGGATACATATATGTGATATTATATGTTAACTAGGATCATCGTGTGTGTACAAGTCTTCACTTGACACCTAGCATCCTATACATTCCGTTCATCCAAACCACTCACTATAGGTGAGTTCATACCCCTTAATTAACCTTTTAAATGTTTTTATATGTTTTTATGGGGGGGAATACAAGTTAAATTCTTATAGTCATTATATCAATCACATGTGATTAATGACTACCAAACTAGTGGATTTCTTCCTTTTCAAACTGTGTTTTCAACAAACTACTTTTCAAATGGTTTTATCAAACTCTTTTACATATCAAATACTATACTTAAACCCTTTTACATATCAAATACTTTACTTAAACTCTTTTACATGTCAAATACTTTTACTTCAAATCTTTTACACTTATATTTTGTTAAATGTATATCTTTATAGATATAGTTATATAAGTAGGATTGAAAGGACTTAGAACTGATAACTCACCCTACCTCCTGTTCCTCGTTTGGTTGTGGACTTAGGGTATCGGTTATTTGTCCGAAGGTCGTTTGAATCCTAGTTATATATTATGTATATGTATATAGATATAAAAGTTCCTTCTTTCCATTCAAAACCTTTGGGTAAGAAAGGCATACAAACATGTTCATATACACAAACAACATTACTAGTAAACTATAATAGGTATAGTTTAGGAAGATACTATTACTAGAACAATGAAACATACAATGAGTCAGTTCATTCATGAGTAATACATAGTGATGAGAAACAAACATAATACATAGTGATGAGAAACAAACATAATACATAGTGATGAGAAACAAACATAATACATAGTGATGAGAAACAAACATAATACATAGTGATGAGAAACAAACATAATACACATCTATGAGAAACAAAACATACAGGCTAGACAGAGAAAGAACACACAATACAGCTAGCACATACATATACATATACATATACATTACTTACAGTTATGTGAGCCACTTAACGGGGGCATGGCACTACCTGTCATGACCCGTTTTGTATCCAGAATCTCCTTAAGTGGAGAGCGTATGAGTTTGTGTATAGATCTATACTGGATTGACTATCCTACACCTTGTTGCTCGCTACAGTGGGACTTGCAAGTCTACGGGTGCCAAACGTCATTTCTTACGACGTCTTACATCGTTGTTTTTCTATGAGTCGGTAGCAGGGTACAGGCCGATCACATGGTACTTTAAATAATAATTTGTTTAAGGTAGTTAGTACAGCAGTAGTTACTTAATACAACACTACAATACTATTTCATTTTCCCATTACATTCACTTTGTGAACATTCACACAATGCACTGTAATGTAAAAACTATATTTTCGGATAATGATAGTCAGATTTGGGAAAATACATGCTCTTACAAGAGACACACACACAGACACTAGATGCCTTGGTAGAAGGCTACTTTTAGTAGGAAACATAGGGTTTTCTAGGAGAGTTCAAAACATCTTACAAAACATCTTACAAATACTTTCGTACAAATACAGACATTAATATACTTATGATCTCACCAGCTTTAAAGCTGATAAACTCTTTCAAAATAACTTGTGTTCTCAGGTCACAAGTAGACAGGTACCGGAGCCAGGTTTTGAGAAGATGGAGCTCGTTCAAGACTCATCTTTCATTTTGAATTATATTTTGGTGTCTATTAAATTTGGCAAGATATACTTGTATTAAAATTATATTATTAATGCAATGGATGATGTTGTTGCTTGTTTACTACTATTCATTGTTGTGATACTGTACATGACATCCTCTGTTGGGCTAGTGAAGCCATAAATGACAAAGTTCAAGGGCCAATATTGTAACTTTACAATTAATTGGTTCATGTGTGAAGACTTGGAGTACTTTCTAATGAAAAGTGTGCTACTGGGGAAATTGGAAACTGGTACGTAGCTTCAAAGTCAAGAATATTCAGTAGGCATGTGATGCATTAAATGCATGAGACACACAAGTCATAATTTGCAGCAACATATACGTATATGTGTGTGAATTGAAGAAGAAGGTTACGGCTCAAAGACTATAAATATTCATTTTCTCTTCATTTGTTAGATACACAATACCCATAACATCATAGAGAGTAGATACACAGATAAATTAGTGAGTTATTAATTTTTTGTGCAGAGCCTTAATTTTTGGCAGCCAAAAATTACGAGTGATATCTTACAGTTAGTGATCAGATTACAAGTGCAGATTTTAGCATTGTATGATGGTAATTTCATTGGTGTTAATAAAATCTCCTCTCTCTCGTTCGCCCGTGGATGTAGGTCAGATTAGACCGAACCACGTTAAATATCGTGTTCAGTTTCGTTTGCAAATTTTCAGTAGTTTTTATTCTTCGAGTGTTACCGAAATCGTTAATCATTTTGTTCGAAGTTCTTAACTTGTTTGGTATATTCCCAACAAACTGGTATCAGAGCTATGGCTGAAGATGGGAAAGTTAAGATCGAAAAATTTGATGGTCAAGATTTCGGTTTCTGGAAAATGCAAATCGAAGATTATCTCTACCAGAAGAAGTTACACCAACCTTTGTCCAAAGACAAACCAGAAGCAATGACGCCGGAGGAGTGGGACTTATTAGATCGGCAGGCACTCGGAGTGATAAGGTTGTCATTGGCAAAGAATGTAGCTTAAAATATTGTCAATGTGAAGACAACCTACAATCTGATAAATGCGCTGTTTAATATGTACGAAAAACCTTCGACGACAAATAAGGTTTTCTTGATTCGGCAGCTTGTAAATCTGAAGATGAAGGAGGGTAGCTCAGTGACAGACCACGTGAACAAATTCAACTCAATAATATCAAGATTGATATCTGTTGATATTGGATTTGAAGATGAAGTCATGGTGTTGCTACTATTATCATCGTTACCCGATAGTTGGTCCGGCACACTGACGGCCGTTAGCAGTTCAGCCGGAGGTGCCAAGCTATCATTCGAAGGTATTCGCGATTTAATCCTTGGTGAGGATGTGCGCAGAAGGAGTGCCGGAGAAGCTTCCAGTAGTCTTCTAACTACTGAAGGCAGAGGAAGAAAGACCAACAGAGGAGGTGGTGGTAGAGGAAGATCGAAGTCAAGAAAGAGAGGTCAATCGAAGAACAGGAAAGATATTACCTGTTGGAACTGTAATGAGAAAGGCCATTTCAGAAATTAGTGCCCAAAGCCTTCGGCAGATAAAGGTAAGAAGGCAGTAAATATGGCAGCAGATTTTGAGGATGATGCGCTCATTTGTTGTGTCGAAAACTCAACTGAATCTTGGATCATGGATTCTGGTGCGTCGTTTCATGCTATTCATTCCAAAGAAGTAATGCATAATTTCAAGCAGTATAAAGGGAAAGTTAGATTAGCAGATAACAAGAGCCTGGATATTACTGGAGTTGGGGATGTGGTCCTCAAGACAACTTTGGGTACGAAGTGGATTTTGAAGAATGTCAAGTTCATTCCAAACTTGAAGAGGATGTTAATATCTGTGGGGCGGCTTGATGATGAAGGTCACCATGTTACATTTGGTAATCATCAGTGGAAAGTGACAAAGGGAAACTTAGTTGTTGCTAGAGGTCAGAAGCGTGGTACACTATATATGGTGGAAGTTTCTGATGCTGAAGTACATGCTATTGACGAAGTTGGGATATCCACTATATGGCACCAAAGACTTGGCCATATGAGTGAGAAAGGAATGAAGATGCTAGCCTCCAAAGGAAGAATACCAGATCTGAAGACTGTGACAGTTAACTTCTGTGAGCCGTGTATTTTAGGTAAACAGAAGAAAGTTACTTTCACAAAGATAGGTCATCCGCCCAAGTCCAGAAAGTTGGAGTTAGTTCATTCAGATGTTTATGGTCCCACTTCAGTTTCTTCAGTGGGAGGGTCTCGATATTACGTTACTTTCATTGATGACTGCACAAGGAAAGTTTGGGTTTATTTCTTGAAGCATAAGTCTGAAGTTTTCAGCACATTCAAGAAATGGAAAGCTATTGTAGAGAATGAAACAAACTTGAAAATCAAGTGTTTCAGATCAGACAATGGAGGCAAATACAGTAGCAAAGAATTTGTTGATTATTGTGCTGACCAAGGAATCAGAATGCAGAAGACGGTTCCGGAGACACCTCAACAAAATGGAGTAGCAGAAAGGATGAACCGAACATTGAACGAGAGGGCTAAAAGCATGAGACTGCATGCAGGTTTACCCAAGATGTGATGAGTTTTGAGCATTCTAACACTTTCTAAGTGTACATACAACCCTAATAACCTTGGATCTATGTTTGTCTAATAATCATGCAAAGTTGAATTCCAAGGTTATATTCCTATCTAGCATACATGGGGAACATTTTTAACTTGAATGAAAGATAGAATAACTTACCTTGTTGTTGATTATGATCCTTGAAACCTTGTGAGCCTAGCACCCCAAGTGTGATGCCTCAAATGCTTCACACAACACCAAATGCAAAGGAGTAAACTTTGAGAGAATCTTACACTTGCAAAATCGGCTCTAGCCCTGTTGTTTCTTATGTGTCGCAATTTTGGTGGAGAATGGGTTTCTTATATAGTGTTGAAACATCTAGGGTTACACCATGTAAACCCTAATGTGTCATGACTCTTCATTTCCATGACCCATAGGTTTGTAACTCCCATGGAGCATCCATGGAGCATCCTATGGGTGGAACCCAACTTGATAATCCATGGAGCCTCTTAGCCCACTATATAAGATATGGAAGATTTACATAATCTACCCATATATTTAATTAGTTATCTTTTGATCACTTAATTAATTTTAAATTAATTCTTGATCAAACTAATTAAATAATATTATTAATATATTAGAACTTATAATATATTAATAAACCATAAGTGTTATTTCTCTCATTTTAGTTTATCCAATTGCGTGGTGCCATGCAACCCAAATGGACCATGCCGGGTCGGGTCAAGTACATACCAGAAATAGTTATGGACTTAGACACCTTATCCAACAGTCTCCCACTTGGATAAGTCTAATAACTATAACTGCAATACTTCAGGAACCGATCGGCAATCGTAGCTCTTTCAAGGTCTCTCGGAACTGAGAAGATGATGATACGCCATTTAAGATAAGTGATCATATAATCCTCTGTTCTAGATATCAGCCGGACAAATGCATGGAACAATGTCTTACTTATTGTCCAGCAGTTTGTTTCCCGATTTCCGATTTGTTTGACAAAGAACTTAATTGAACACATCAACTTAGTTCTGACCGGGCCCGGTACATAGGTCAAAACAAAATCATCGAGGGGCCCAGATATCAGCTTCTAATCCAAGAAGGAACAGATAAACTTCGACTCATATGTTTGTTCTACCACTCATTGAATTATACACAAAAGCACGTTTTATAACATCGAGTTACCAATGCGTTAACGTACAATCAATGCATAACCAACTCATAAGTAACAAATCATATCTCTAGGTTTGAAGACTTATATGATATTACCGTCTCACGATCACTCGAGATAAATTCCATGAAGTGATTCCAGTGAGCGTGGGTTGAGTCCAATGCTCAGAACTTATGAGCACTCATGAGTGTTGTAGCCATGTCCAACAACTTAGACCTCTGCAACCAATCATGACAGTCTTGATTCATACCTACTTCCGACATATGACCGACTGTGGAGGTTCGAATAATATGATATACCAAACATAATTATTCTGGAAGTCAAAACATGCAAAAGAAATATAGTAAACGATCGACAAGAGATAGCAACACTTTACTCATAAATAAAACACCTTTTATTCATCATCTAATGTCAATTACACTTTACAAATTTCAAGGTTATCTAACTACTAAATCTAATATCATCCTTTAGCCCTATGCTCCGAGCATGCTGGAGATGCTTAACCCGAGTCAAACCCTTCGTGAGGGGATCTGCTGGATTCTCATCCGATGATACCCTCTTTGCCACGAGGAGTCCTTCTTCTATTCGATGTCTGATGAAATGGTATTTTCTGTCGATGTGTCTGGATCTCCCGTGATCCCTTGGTTCGTTGGATAAGGCAACTGCACTTTCACTATCACAGAAAATTTCCATTGGCTCTTTAATAGCTGGTACAACTCCAAGGTCTCCAATGAAGTTCTTCAGCCATATCGCCTCCTTTGCTGCCTCGCTAGCTGCTATATACTCTGATTCGCAAGTTGAATCAGCCATTGTCTCTTTCTTGGAACTCTTCCATTTAAGGTAAAGACCCAGCCTGACTGAGAGCGGAAATTATCCCTATCAGTCTGAAAGCTAGCATCACTATACCCTACAACTCTCAAGTCTTCACTCCCACCGAGGGTAAGGACCCAGTCCTTAGTCCTCCGTAGGTACTTGAGGATATTCTTTACCGCAGTCCAGTGTGCCTTGCCAGGGTTCCCCGGATACCTACTAACCATGCTCAAAGAAAAGGCTACATCAGGTCGAGTACACGTCATAGCATACATGATCGATCCTACAGCCGAAGCATTAGGTATTCGACTCATTTCTGCTATCTCAGCCTCAGTACTAGGGCTTTGTGTCTTACTCAATCTGGCGTTACTCTGGATGGGTAACTCTCCTTTCTTGGAGTCCTGCATGCCGAATCTCTTCAGCACCTTATCCAAGTAGGTACTCTGACTAAGTCCAATTAGTCTTTTACTCCGGTCTCTCAAGATCCTTATCCCTAGAATATAGGCAGCTTCTCCTAGCTCCTTCATAGAGAAACACTTCCCAAGCCAGGAATTAACTTCCTGCAGAGTTGGGATATCATTTCATATGAGTAGTATGTCATCCACATACAATACCAAAAAGCTAACTATACTCCCACTAGCCTTGACATATACACAAGATTCATCTTCACTCCTAGAAAAGCCAAATTCTTTGACTTTCTCATCAAAGCAAAGATTCCATCTGCGAGGTGCTTGCTTTAACCCATAAATGGATTTCTCAAGCTTACACACTTTATTAGGGTACTTTGTATTGACAAAACCCTCTGGCTGACTCATGTAAACATCCTCAGCCAACTTTCCATTAAGGAAAACGGTTTTGACATCCATTTGCCATATTTCATAGTCATGAAATGCAGCTATGGCTAACAGAACCCTAATAGACTTAATCTTGGCCACTGGAGAAAAGGTCTCATCATAATCAACTCCCGGAGTTTATGAGAAACCCTTTGCAACCAGTCGTGCCTTAGAAGTGTGTACATTACCATCCATGTCGGTCTTCTTCTTGAAGATCCATTTGCACCCTATAGTCTTACGACCTGGTACATTCTCAACCAAGTTCCAAACTTGATTGTCATACATGGACTGTATCTCGCTGTCCATTGCCTCTTTCCACTTGGCTGACTCAGGGCCTGCCATGGCTTCCGCGTAACTGTTAGGTTCATCTAGACCTATCAGTGTCCCATCACTGATAAGTGTATCACCTTCCGCAGTAATATGGAATCCATAGTAATGCTCAGGTGCATTCCTAACCCTTGTGGAACGCCTCAGAGTTACAGACTTGTCAATTGGCTCAACAGAAGTTTCCTCCTCAAGTTGAGTGCTAGGGTTTGAAGTTCCTTCACCACTTGACTCTTGAATTTCTTCAAGGTCAACTTGCCTTCCACTGTCTCATTGGCTTATGAACTCTCTCTCTCTCTCTCGAAAGAACACCCTCCTAGCTACAAAGACCACATTCTCACTAGGTCTGTAGAAGAGGTAACCAAAGGATTTATGTGGGTAGCCGATGAAAATACACCTCTCACTTCGAGGTTCGAGCTTATCATGAGTCTCGCGTCTCACGAAAGCCTCGCAACCCCAAATCTTAATGTGGTCTAGTTTGGGTACTTTACCAGTCCACATCTCATGAGGAGTTTTGGCAACTTTCTTTGTGGGAACTAGATTAAGGATATGGGTGGCAGTCTCTAAGGCATACCCCCAAAATGAGATTGGTAGTGAAGCTTGACTCATCATGGAACGAACCATATCCAACAAGGTTCGATTACGCCTCTCAGCTACACCATTCAACTGCGGTGTCCTGGGAGGTGTCAATTGTGAGACACTCCCACATTCCCTAAGATAGTCGAGGAACTCTGAACTAAGATACTCACAACCTCGATCGGATCGAAGCATCTTAATGTTCCTGCCCAATTGATTCTCGACTTCCTGTTTAAACTCTTTAAACCTCTCAAAACTCTCTGACTTATGCTTTATTAAGTAGACATATCCATATCTACTGTAATCATCAGTAAAAGTCAAATAATAACGATTAGCATCCCTTGTGGCATGTTTGAAGGGCCCACACACATCCGTGTGTATAAGATCCAACAAACCTTCACCCCTCTCATAAGAACCTGTGAAGGGTGACTTTGTCATTTTTCCAAGTAAGCATGATTCGCAACTATCATCTGACTTTAGGTCAAATGACTCCAATACTCCATCCTTTTGGAGTTGGCCTATGCGTTTCTTGCTTATATGTCCAAGACGACAATGCCATAATGATGCTTTATCCAAGTTATTATCATTAACAGAATCAATACACAATACATTATTTCCTAAGTTATCAACCACAGATACAGTTTCATACACACCATCACAAGGTAATGCTTTAAAATAAAGAACATTATTAAAGAAAGCATTAATCGAACCAACTTCATTATCAAATGAAAAGGTGAAACCTTGTTTATACAATGCATGAAAGGAAATAATATTTCTTGCCATTTCTGGCGAATAACAACATTTATTCAAATCTAAACTAAACCTACTACTTAGCAATAAAGTATAAACTCCAATCTTGGTGACAGGTAAAGCTTTCCTATTCCCCATGATTAAGTTTATTCTTCCATGCTCCACATTCTCACTTCTTCTTAGTCCCTGCAAATTAGAACAAATATGAATACCACAACCGGTATCAAGGACCCAAGAGTTAGAATGGGGTGAGTTATTAGATAAGATAGTGTAAATACCTGCATGGTTGGGTTTAACTTTCCCATCCTTCACATCTTGCTGGTACTTTGGGCAGTTCCGCTTCCAATGTGACTTTTCATGGAAATAGAAGCATTCAGCCTCTTTAGGGTCAGAAGAAGGAGTGACAAAACCTTTCTTGGTTCCACTTGAAGAAGAGCCATCAAGGGTCCTAGCCTTGGTACCCTTCGAAGAGCTCTTCCTCTTCTTCCCTCTACCTTTCCCGATTGCCAAAACTGGGGCGGAGTTTGGAGTAGGAGTGTTAACAACCGACTTACCCTTAAGACCTGTTTCTGCAGTCTTGAGGAGTCCCTGAAGTTTGCTGAGTGTGACCTCTTCCTTATTCATGTGATATGTCATGCGGAATTGATCATAACACGATGGTAAGGAGTGCAAAATGATATCTATTGCAAGCTCCTCAGGGAAGTTCACATTAAGCTTCAGCAACCGATCCACATACCTTTGCATTTTCTGCATGTGGCTCGTGACGGATTCCCTGTCCTTCATCATGGTTGTTATGATAGAGCATATGATTTCATACCTCTCTTGTCGTGCACTTTGATGGTATCTTTCCATCAGATCTTGGTGCATTTCAAAAGGGTAGAAGTCCTCATAGGACTTTTGGAGTTCCGATGTCATGGTGGCCAACATGATGCATGCCACTTTTGTAGCATCCCTTTCATGTGCCTGGAAGTCAGCGATCTCCTGGGGAGTTGCAGTGGTCTCATCAATCTCCTTAAGCTCCTTGTCAAGGACATATTCTTTGTCCTCGTAGCGGGTAATCATCCTGATGTTTCTGATCCGTTCATTGAAGTTGGATCCATCAAAAATGACTTTCCCACACAAGTTCATAAGGGTAAAGGAGCCATTAGGATTAGAGCCAGAAGCAGCATTGTTTGAAGACATCTGAAAGAAGAGAACAAGATTAGTTTAGATATTAAGAGAGTCCTTAATAAAACACCCAAATGTAATATTAAGGCTAGGATCCAATCACAATATATTATAACTTAGAAGAGGTATGCCGTAATCTAAGCTATAACATATTTGAAAGGTAGGTGAATGACGATTCACCAATTTCCACCATGAAAAACGAAATATAGATATTAGGTTTTTAATTGGTTCTTAGAAATTCCTAGATTCTTTTGAGATTCAATGAACTTTTCAAAGGCATGTTTCAATCTCGAGTGTGCCCTCCAAGTTTTGTGACTGGGATACCGAGGATCACAAAACGAGGTGTGAAGTAACCATGCAAATCACTTGGTACCCTCAAGGTTTATCACTCAATCGATGTGCCGGTAAACCACACACGCTCCACCGATGCTATGGTAAACCTTAAGTCACCCTTTACCTACCTTGTTAAGTCCAAGTTAGTGTGCCGGTTAACCACACACGCTCCACCAACGACTTAAACAAAGTGTAAAGTGTAATTTCATGGATTAGCACCTTATTCACATTTTCCTAAAGTAACTAAGATTGGGAATTTAATAAAAGCATTTAGTTACTTTATAATATTCATCATACTTTTAATGAGAATTTATAAGTCCTTGTCTTACCCGTTTGGCTAACGACCCTCCACCGATCAAGGAAGCGGTGGGTGAGAGTGGACACCCGTTAAGTTGCCATTTTGTAGGCAACAACCTTATACCCCCTTATAGACCGGCTTCGTGAATGAGGCGTACTAGCGGTAAGACGACTTGACGTTATACATATATATATTAGTAACTTATAATATTATAAAGTATAAGGGTTGAATTTTAACTTTTAAAATTATAAGGGTTGGAACTAAAGTTTTAATCAAGACTTTACATGTTCCAAAACTTGAGGGCAAGTTTTGTAAACTTCCAAAACTTTTCATTTCTTATAACTTATGAATTAATTGAGTAATAAAAATGAAGACTCTTCATTTTTATAACTCTTGTGTTCTTTTAATGGCTTTAATAAAAGTGAGACTTTTGGTTTTCCATAACTTGAGGACAAGTTATGGACTCCATTAAAACACATTATGATCATGAATTAAACTACCATGAAGGTTACAAACAATTCCTATGATCATCTAATCTTCATAAGTTCAAGAACATGAATATGAACACTTTCAAGAATAAAAAATTACACTTAAAAAAAAACTTGTAATTTTAATAATTGCCATTGTAAATGGATTAGCATAAACATTACACCATCTAAAACAAGCTTTAAAACATCAAAACAGTTTAGGGTAATGTTTCTAGTCCATTTCCAGCAACAAATGTGCAAACTTTCATACGAGCAGAAAACAGAAAAACGATTTTTTTTCAAGCTGTTTGCACACAAAAAAAAAACAACAACAACAAACAAACCTATGCTCTGATACCACTGATGAGTTTTGAGCATTCTAACACTTCCTAAGTGTACATACAACCCTAATAACCTTGGATCTATGTTTGTCTAATAATCATGCAAAGTTGAATTCCAAGGTTATATTCCTATCTAGCATACATGGGGAACATTTTTAACTTGAATGAAAGATAGAATAACTTACCTTGTTGTTGATTATGATCCTTGAAACCTTGTGAGCCTAGCACTCCAAGTGTGATGCCTCAAATGCTTCACACAACACCAAATGTAAAGGAGTAAACTTTGAGAGAATCTTACACTTGCAAAATCAGCTCTAGCCCTCTTGTTTCTTATGTGTCGCAATTTTGGTGGAGAATGGGTTTCTTATATAGTGTTGACACATCTAGGGTTACACCATGTAAACCCTAATGTGTCATGACTCTTCATTTCCATGACCCATGGGTTTGTAACTCCCATGGAGCATCCTATGGGTGGAACCCAACTTGATAATCCATGGAGCCTCTTAGCCCACTATATAAGATATGGAAGATTTACATAATCTACCCATATATTTAATTAGTTATCTTTTGATCACTTAATTAATTCTAAATTAATTCTTGATCAAACTAATTAAATAATATTATTAATATATTAGAACTTATAATATATTAATAAACCATAAGTGTTATTTCTCTCATTTTAGTTTATCCAATTTCATGGTGCCATGCAACCCAAATGGACCATGTCGGGTCGGGTCAAGTACATACCAGAAATAGTTATGGACTTAGACACCTTATCCAACAAGATGTTATGGGCAGATTCGGTCAACACAGCTGCATATTTAATCAACAGAGGACCCTCAGTCCCTATAGGGTTCAAGATTCTAGAAGAGGAATGGCAAGGTCGGGAGATTTTGCTCAAACACTTGAAGGTATTTGGTTGTGTCTCGTATGTCAAAGTTAAAGACTCAGAGAGAGACAAGCTAGAGGCAAAGGCAAGGAAGTGCACCTTTATAGGTTACGGGTTGGATGACATGGGGTACCGCTTCTGGGATAATGAGAATAAGAAGGTTATCAGAAGTCGGGATGTGGTGTTTAACGAGAATGCTCTATATAAGGATGAACTTGCAAAGAGCTCCAATAGCGACAAGCAACCAGAAAAGAAGGATCAAGTTGAGTTAGAAGAAATATCAGATGATGACGTTGTAAAACCTGTTAGTACTCCAGAGATAGGTGAAAGTTCAGGAAGCAGTGGGAGCTCCGATGTATCTAAAGATAGTGGGAGCACAGTGGATAGTAGTTCAGAGGATGAGGTTGCAGATGATGTAGAAACCGAAACTCCTATTATCCGTAGATCCACTAGAGTACGAAGACCTCCAGTTAGGTATTCTCCTTCAGCTAATTACTTGCTGTTGACAGAGAATGGTGAACCTGAGTCTTATCCAGAGGCCTTGAGGATGAAAGATTCCATACAGTGGAAGAAGGCCATGGAAGACGAGTTGAGCTCACTTGACCAGAACCACACTTAGTCCTTGGTCAAGCTCCCAGAAGGGAAGAAAGCACTGTAGAATAGATGGGTGTTTCGGGTCAAAGATGAGATTGATGGCACCAAACGATACAAAACAAGGTTGGTAGTAAAAGGGTTTCAACAAAAGAGAGGAGTTGATTACAATGAGATCTTCTCTCCAGTTGTAAAGATGACTACAATCAGAATGGTCTTAGGTATTGTAGCCTCTGAAGATCTCCATCTAGAGCAGCTAGATGTGAAGACAGCTTTTCTCCATGGTGACCTGAAAGAAGACATCTACATGACACAACCAGAGGGTTTTCCCACAATTGGTAAGGAAAATCTCGTGTGTAAACTGAAGAAAAGTCTGTATGGATTAAAGCAAGCTCCAAGACAGTGGTACTTGAAGTTTGATAGCTTCATGCAAAGGAGTGGGTACAACAGATGTGAGAGGGATCACTGTTGTTACTTGAAGAAATTCAACTCCTCATACATCATCTTGTTATTATACGTTGATGACATGTTGATCGATGGGTCCGACATGCAGGAGATCAACAAGCTTAAGAAGTAGTTGTCCAGAGATTTTGAGATGAAGGACCTAGGGGCTGCTAAGCAGATATTGGGCATGAGCATAGCCAGAAACAGAGTTATCGGTACACTAAAACTTTCACAAGCTAAGTACATCAAGAAAGTTTTAGAAAAGTTCAGCATGGCAAATGCTAAAGCCAGAAGTACACCTTTGGGAAGTCAGTTGAGGCTCTCAAAGAAGCAATCCCCAAATACGGAAGAAGACAGGGAACATATGACTAAAGTTCCCTACGCATCTGCAGTTGGTAGCTTGATGTATGTTATGGTATGCACCAGACCAAACATTGCTCATGCAGTGGGAGTTCTGAGCAGGTTCATGTCAAATCCAGGAAAAGAGCATTGGGAGGGAGTAAAGTGGTTGTTACGCTACTTGAAAGGAACATCTGAGGTTGCCTTATGTTTCAGAAGAAAGTGTGTGATCTTAGAAGGGTTCGCCGATGCTGATTTGGGTGGATGTGTGGATTAAGGAAAGAGCACAACAGGTTATGTGTTCATGATTGGAGGTACATCAATCAGTTGGATGTCCAGGTTACAAAAGAGTGTTGCTCTCTCAACCACAGAAGCAGAGTATATGGCCATTGCAGAAGCAGCCAAAGAGCTTATATGGTTGAAGAACTTTCTATCAGAACTTGGAATGCATCAGGAGGATTGTGTATTGCATTGTGACAACCAGAGTGCAGTTTACTTGGCAAAGAATCCAGTGTTTCATAGTATAACGAAACACATTCAGATGAGGTACCATTTTATTCGAGAATTAATTAATGATGGAACTCTAAATCTGAAGAAAATCCTTGGAACGAAGAATCCAACATATATGTTCACCAAGGTGGTTACCACTGAAAAGTTAAAGCTTTGTATGGCTTCAACTGGCCTTTCAGAAGTTTGAGAAAAGGCATGGAAGAAAACGAGAGAGAGAGAGATATATATATATATATATATATATATATATATAGAGAGAGAGAGAGAGAGAGAGATGGAGAGAGATTAAGGAATGTTGCAAAGTTTTTTGAATGGCAGAGAAATAATAAGTCATTTAAGTCTCCAAGTGGGAGATTGTTGGGCTAGTGAAGCCATAAATGACAAAGTTCAAGGGCCAATATTGTAACTTTATAATTAATTGGTTCATGTGTGAAGACTTGGAGTACTTTCTAATGAAAAGTGTGCTACTGGGGAAATTGGAAACTGGTACGTAGCTCAAAGTCAAGAATATGCAGTAGGCATGTGATGCATTAAATGCATGAGACACACAAGTCATAATTTGCAGCAACATATACGTATATGTGTGTAAATTGAAGAAGAAGGTTACGGCTCAAAGACTATAAATATTCATTTTCTCTTCATTATGATCAGTTTCCTGAGGAAATGGCGATTGACATCATTCTCCATTCCTTACCTCCAAGTTATGATCAGTTTCGTATGACTTATCATATGAACAAGGAGGAATTCACACTTAGCAAACTTCAAGGACTCTTAAGGACAGCTGAAAATGGCCTTAAGGGTAAAGCGGTTGCTACTTCTACTCCTTCAACAGCCCCTGTTCTGGCTATTGGGCAGGGAAAGGGTAAGAAGAGGAAAAGCCCTTCGAAGGGTACCAAGGGTAAGACTCTTGATGGTTCCTCTTCAAGTGGGACAAAGAAAGGTCCCATTACTCCTTCTTCAAACCCAAAGGAAGCACAGTGCTTCTATTGCCAGGATAAGGGACACTTCAAGCGAAGCTGCCCTAATATCTGCAAGATGTAAAGGATGGGAAGGTTAAACCCACCCATGCAGGTATTTACACAATATTGTCTAATAACTCATCTAATGCTAATTCTTGGGTGCTTGATACAGGTTGTGGTATTCACATACGTACTGATTTGCAGGCACTAAGAAGAAAGTGAGCAAGTGGAGCACGGGAAGATAAACTTAGTCATGGGCAACAGGAAAGCATCACCTGTTACGAAGATAGGAGTTTATTCTTTATTGCTTAATAATGGGTTAATGTTAGATTTGAATAAGTGTTGTTACTCGCCCGAAATAGCGAGAAATATTATTTCTTTTCATGGCTTGTACAAACAAGGTTTTTCTTTTTCATTTGTAATAAAAATGGTGCTATTAATGTTTATTACATTGATGTATTTTACTTTAAAGCATTACCTTGTGATGGTGTATATGAAGCCGTGAATGTTGTAGACAATCTAGGAAATAATGTGTTGTATATTGATTCTTCAGATAGCTTGGATAAAGCATCCTTGTGGCACTGTCGTCTTGGACATGTTAACAAGAAGCGCATAGGCCAACTCCAAAAGGCTGGAGTCTTGGAATCATTTGACCTCAAGTCAGGTGATAGTTGCGAGTCTTGTTTACTTGGAAAAATGACAAAGTCACCCTTCACAGGTACTTGTGATAGGGGTGAAGGTTTGTTGGACCTTGTACACACGGATGTGTGTGGGCCCTTCAGAGTTGCTACAAGGGATGCTAATCGCTATTATGTGACTTTCACTGATGATTACAGTAGATATGGATATATTACTTAATCAAGCATAAGTCAGAAACCTTTGAAAAGTTCAAAGAGTTTAAGCAGGAAGTGGAGAATCAATTGGGCAGGAACATCAAGATGCTCTGATCCGATCGGGGAGGAGAGTATCTTAGCATTGAGTTCCTTGACTATCTTAAGGAATGTGGGATTGTCTCACAAGTGACACCTCCCAGAACACCACAGTTGAATGGTGTAGCAGAGAGGCGCAATCGAACCTTGCTGGATATGGTTCGTTCCATGATGAGTCGAGCTTCGTTACCAATCTCTTTCTGGGGGTATGCCTTAGAGACTGCCGCCCATATCCTTAATCTAGTCCCTCCTAAAAAGGTTGCCAAAACACCTCACGAGATGTGGACTGGGAAAGTTCCCAATTTGGACCACATCAAGATTTGGGGTTGTGAAGCTTTCGTGAGGCGTGAGACTCATGATAAGCTTGAACCTCGAAGTGAGAGGTGTATTTTCATCGGCTACCCACAGAGATCCTTTGGTTACCTCTTCTACAGACCCAGTGATAATGTGGTCTTTGTAGCAAGAAGAGGAGTCTTTCGTGAGAGAGAATTCATAAGCCAAGGGGACAGTGGGAGGCAAATTGACCTTGAAGAGCTTCAAGAGTCAAGTGGTGAAGGAACCTCAAATGCTATCGAACAACCTGAGGAGGAAACTCCTGTTGATCCGATAGATGAGTCTGTACCTCCAAGACGTTCCACTAGGGTGAGGAACACACCTGATTTTTATTATGGTTATCACATCACCACTGAAGGTGATACATTTATTAGTGATAGTACACTAATAGATTTGGATGAACCTAATAATTACAGCGAAGCCATGGCAGGCCCTGAGTCTGCTAAATGGAAGGAGGCTATGGACAGCGAGATTCAGTCCAGGTATGACAATCAAGTTTGGAACTTGGTTGACAATGTACCAGGTCGTAAGACAATTGGGTGCAAATGGATCTTCAAGAAGAAGACCGACATGGATGGGAAGGTACATACTTACAAAGCGCGACTGGTTGCAAAGGGCTTTACTCAAACTCCGGGAGTTGACTATGATGAGACCTTCTCACCAGTAGCTAAGATTAAGTCTATTAGAGTATTGTTAGCCATAGCTGCATTTCATGATTATGAAATATGGCAAATGGATGTCAAAACCGCTTTCCTTAATGGAAAGTTGGTTGAGGATGTTTACATGGCTCAACCAGAGGGTTTTATCGATACAAGATACCCTAATAGAGTGTGTAAGCTTGATAAATCCATTTATGGATTGAAACAAGCATCTCGCAGATGGAATCTTTTCTTTGATGAGAAAGTCAAAGAGTTTGGCTTTTCTAGGAGTGAGGATGAGTCTTGTGTGTATGTCAGGGCTAGTGGGAGCATAGTTAGCTTCTTGGTGTTGTATGTGGATGACATACTTCTCGTAGGAAACGACGTCCCAACCTTGCAGGAGGTTAAGACCTGGCTTGGGAAGTGTTTCGCTATGAAGGACCTTGGAGAAGCTTCCTATATCCTAGGGATAAGGATATTGAGAGATAGGAGTAAGAGATTAATTGGACTTAGTTAAAGTACTTACTTGGATAAGGTGCTGAAAAGGTTCAGCATGCAAGAATCCAAGAAAGGAGAATTACCAATCCAGAGTAATGCCAAGCTGAGTAAGACTCAGAGTCCGAGTACAGAGGCTGAGATAGCTGAAATGAGTCATATAACATATGCTTCCGCTGTGGGCTCGATCATGTATGCTATGACTTGTACTCGCCCTGATGTGGCTTTTGCTTTGAGCATGGTCAGTAGATATCAAGGGAACCCTGGCAAGGCACACTAGACAGCGGTAAAGAACATTCTCAAGTATCTGCGGAGGACTAAGGATTGGGTCCTTACCCTCGGAGGCAGTGATGACTTGAGAGTGGAAGGATATAGCGATGCTAGCTTCCAGACTGATAGGGATAATTTCCGCTCTCAGTCAGGCTGGGTCTTTATCCTAAATGGAGGGGCAATTACTTGGAAAAGTTCCAAGCAGGAGACAGTAGCTGATTCTACTTGTGAATCAGAGTACATAGCAGCAAGTGAAGCAGCTAAGGAGGCGATATGGCTAAAGAACTTCATCGGAGACCTTGGAGTTGTACCAGCTATAAAAGAGCCAATGGAAATTTTCTGTGACAGCGAAAGTGCGGTTGCTTTGGCTAAGGAACCGAGAGATCATGGGAGATCTAGGCACATTGACAGAAAATACCATTTCATCAGACATCGAATAGAAGAAGGACTCCTCGTAGCTAAGAGGGTATCATCAGATGAGAACCCGGCAAATCCCCTCACGAAGGGACTGAGCAGGGTTAAGCATTTACAGCATGCGAGGCGCATTGGGCTGAAGGATGATATTAGTTTCAATAATTAGATTCCTGAAACTTGTAAAATGTAATTGACATTTGATGATAAATAAAAGTTGTTATTTATTTATGAGTAAGGTGTTACTATCTTGTGTTGATTGTTTACTATGTTTCAATTTTGCATGTTTTTACTTCCAGAATAATTATGTTATTATTCAAAGCATCCACAGTCAGTCAAACTTTGGAAGTAAGTATTGATTTAAGACAGTCATGAATTTGGCTTGTATGATTTGTCTAAAAGTGCTTTGGACAATGCAATGGTTGCTACAACATTCATGAGTACTCATAAGGGCTGAGTATTGGATCCAACCCACGCTCACTTGCATCACTTCATGGAATTTATCTCGAGTGATCGTGAGACGGTAATATCATATAAATCTTCAAACCTAGAGATATGAGTTGTTGACTATGTGTTCGTTATTCATTGATTGCACGAAAACGCATTGGTAACTCGATGTCATAAAACGTGCCTTTGTGAATCATTCAACAAGTAGTTAGTACAAGCATATCAGTCGAAGTTTATCTGTTCCTTCTAGAAATAGAAGCGATATCTGGGCCCCTCGATGATTTGGTTTTGACCTATGTACCGGGCCCGGTCAGAACCTAATTGATGTGTTCAATTTAGTTCTATGTCGAAACAAATCAGAGATCGAGAAACAAATGTTGGACAATAAGTAAGACCATGTTCCATGTGTTTGTCCGGCTGATATCATGAGAACAGAGGATTATATGATCACTTATCTTAAATGGCGTATCATCATCATCTCAGTTCCGAGAGACTTTGAAAGAGCTACGATTGCTCGTCGGATTTTGAAGTCATATTTTCAAATATAGTTATTAGACTTATCCAAGTGGGAGACTGTTGGATATAGTGTCTAAGTCCATAACTTTATTTGGTATGTACTTGACCCGACCCGGCATGGTCCATTTGGGTTGCATGGCATTGCAATACTTGGATAGACTAAATGAGAGAATAAGGCACTTATGATTATTAATATATTATAAGTCCTAATATATTAATAATAGTATTATTTAATTATTATTGATCAAGTATTAATCTAGTATTAATTTGGTGATCAAAGTGAGACTAATTAAATATATAGGGTTGATTATGACAATCATCAATTCTTTTATGGTGGATTAATGATCCATGGTTTATGGGTTTGGTTATAACCATATGGAGCTCCATGGATAGTTCATGGGAGTTACAAACCCATGGGTCATGGGAAATCAAGAGTCATGACAATTAAGGGCATTCATGTGTAAACCCTAATTGTGACAACACTATAAAAGGAACCCTATGGCTAGCAAAATCGTGACCTAGTGTTACTAGAGAGGGCATAACCGATTTTGAGTGCTAAAAGTATTATCTCAAGTTATTCCAAGTCTTGTGGTGTTGTGTGAAGCATTTGAGGCACAACATTTGGGGTGCTAGGCTCACAAAGTCTTGAAGGAATCCAAGCAACAACAAGGTATGTATTTCTACTAGTTTTTATGTTTTATGTAATCCCCATGCCATGCTAGTTAGGAAATAACCTTGAAAAAGAAATTTGCATGTATATAGAGAAAACATAGATTCAAGGTTATTAGGGTTGCATGTACACTTAGGAAGTGTTAGAATGCTCAAAAACCCATCCAGAAACCCTAATCTAACTGAGCTCACAACGTGAGCACAGAACTCACGACGTGAGGAGTCATTTATCCACATCTCCGAATCTAGAAGGTGTGTGATGAGGCTGAGAGTGTATAAGATCCAAACTCACGATGTGAGCAAGGATATCTCACGACGTGATGAGTCACACGGCCACCTTCCGAAGCTAGGGATGCAAATGGCAAGTCTACGGGGATAAGATCCAAACTCACGACGTGAGCCTTATAAAACTCAGGACGTAAGGGTCCAAAATCCTTACTATAAATAGCAGGTCCGACTTCAGCCATTCTCACACCTAAACTTCTTTCTCCTCTCTCCTTTGCTGAGGCCATCTTGCATCCCGAGCCCCGACGACCTCGTACGCTGACTGTTTCTGCTTAGATTACATAAAATCACGCTACTAGGGTGAGTTTCACGGCCCCACTTTCTAATATTTCGGGGGAAAACGCATGCTAAATATTATATATACGTTATTATTATGTCTATATGATAGTATATAGTTATAATAGCCGGGGTATAGTTGTTCTAAATATAATATTTTGAATATATACAACTATTATCAACTTGTCAGTATGTTATTTTACTAATGTAGATCTTGAGTTATACTTAGGATTCTATATATATGTTGTGTGCGATATAGTTCCGAAATTATATTCGGAAGTTCTATATGTTAAGTTATAAAGTATGTTGTTATTATTGGTTTTATGTCAAGATAAAACTTGGTATGTTATATGTTGTTATTGTTAGTTTTATGTCAAGATAAAACTTAGAATGTTATATATTGTTATTGATAGTTTTATGTCAAAATAAAACTAGGAACGTTATATGTTGTTATTATTGGTTTTATGTCAAGATAAAACCTGGTTTTACTTCAAGATATAGCTGTTATACTGCCTAAATGTTATGAAGTTAGGAGTACTGTTTAAAAGCATAGTCTAGTAACTTAGGGTTTTAGACATGAAAATGCTTTTGTTGTTAGAGCTATAGGAAGCCGGCGAAGTCTACATGAGTAATTGTATTCATCAACTAAGATCGGGGATCTTAGCGGAAATCCTCTGAACTGTAACCGTTAATCCCGTGTGAGCGAGGAAGTCGTGTATAATTAGTATACGGGTTGACCACCCCGCTTGTGACTGTTAGTTACAGTCAACCAAAAGCGAGTGATGAACTATCCTTTTATTTGTTATTTTTCCGGCGTCGATGAAGCGTACGGAGTTGTTTCTCATGGTAAATCATGAGTGTGTTTGTTTCTCATGGTAAATCATGAGTGTGTTTTATCAGAGGTATTATGTCACAACTGCGGTTACAGGCTCATGGTAGCAAATTGTTAGAAACATTATACTTTGTCGTATACACGTATTAATGTTAAGTATAAGTTTCCCCTACTTATACCTTAGGTTTAAGGAATGTTTAGGTATAACACTTAATTGATACTTTCAAAACTATACTTTTGAACGTGGAATAATGTATTATTTTATGGAGTCAAAACTTGTGGACTCACCAACTTTATGTTGACGTATTTTAAAATGCATGTGTTTTCAGGAACTTGAAAAGCGGGTATGTATTCGAACAGAAGAAGTTTTACTATTATCTTTCTGTTCATTAAGAAGTATGCCATAGTCGGATATTATGTAATAGGTTCTAGAAAAACAGTTATGTAACTTTCAATTATCAATAAAGGTATGTATTTTCTTATTACTGTTCAATGTATGTTATATAACTGTGATACGAAGAATGACATTACACTACCCGGTGTTTCCGTCGATGGCTGGGGGTGTGACACCTACCGGTCTTCGGGTGACAAATGTCACATTAGTTTCGACGCCAGCAGGCCGTCATGTTAAACAGTAGTCAATCAGTATGGTTATAACCTTATCACATTTTAACCCTAATTAACCAGTTTAATAATAGGGTAATTATTACACAAGTAGTTTAGTTTTAAGAAATACTACTGTATTATTCATTTTCCACAAACAAAATAGAACGGTTTTATGAGATTAAAACTACTTTACAGAACGATTTTACGGGATTAAAACTACTTTTCACAAACAAAACGGAAAACATTCTTCTTATAATTTTATGGATAGTTTAAAATTATGTTAAACTTTATTATATGTACAATAATACTTAAACAGAACGGTTTTATGGGATTAAAACTACCTTTTAGTTGTAAAGCAGAAAATATAGGATTTTATGGAACTTAATCAATCACTTTATTAAAACTAAAGCAACCATAACTAATACTTATGAACTCACCAGCTTAAATGCTGATACTCTCTTTCAAAATAACTTGTATTCTCAGGAATCCAGTAGTTAGGTACACTCCTGGAGCTTTTGAGAAGACAGCCTAGTATCGTGTTGCATCTTTTGTCTTTTACTATATCTACTTTTGTTGTTAAATATCTAATGTCTGAACACTCATGTAAAAACTTATACATTATTAATGCAATGACTGTTTGTACTTTGATTACTATAATTCATGTGTTGTGATACTTGACATGACGTCCTCCGCCCCCGAATGTTTCCGCCGTTCCGGTTTGGGGGTGTGACAGATTGATATCAGAGCATTGTTTATAGTGAACTCAGTATATCAGTCATAAAAGATATACAACTATAAACACATTGGGATAAAAAAACTCTCACCAAGAGTTATACTTTAAAATATAACAATATTTTATAAAAGTATACGTACATACAAAATATATATATATATATACTAGAATGAGTATCACAAGAAGAACAAAACAAAAGTATTTGGAGGTGAACATTATAGTAAAACCTGGACAGTTATGTAGTCATATCTAAGATAAATATAGCTTGATCAACTATATTTATTTGAGATACGACCAACATGTGTTTGGGAGTGATATTGGTGTTGCAACGAGTCCAAAACTTACCAACCGTATACATAAAGGAATACTAGAACCAAACATAAAGTTTAAAATACTATAGGAGTATTTTATGATGCTATAGCAACAAAACTGAAAACTTATCAACTTCTTATATCAAAAAGTTCTAGAATCAAAAATATAATTAAAATACTATAGGAGTATTTTAGGTACCATAAATAACTTATGTGAAAATTTAAAAGACCCTTTCTGTTAGGTCTATAATTACTAAGGGTATGCGTTAAAGTTGTATATAGTTGAGATTTTATAGACCTAGAATAGGTTATTTTCGCACTACTCCCTTTTCCTTGTTTGGATGTGGTTTTAGAGTAGGGTCACTTATTCGAAGGTCTATTTGATCTGGATTATATATAATCGGTACACACTATGTGATTATAGAAAGACCAGAATGGATTGTCGTCGTAAAAATGTATTTGTAACGAAAATGTTTTATTAATCTCGTAGACTCTTTAGACATTCCCATTCTCGCATAAACCACTTAGATAGATGTAACCACTCCACCACAACAACCAATGGAGGAATCAACGAAGATCCAGAAGGGATTCATTAGGAGGATTCCAAGAAAGAAACTATAGAAACCACCAAGTGCCTTTACCTTATTAAGGGCACTGATGAGAAGTTCGCATGAACTTTCGGGACTCGAACTCTCCATTATGAAGTAATGAGGATCAGTGTCAGAATCGGAAGTAAGACGGCATAGGAATTCAATATACCTATGGAGGAGAAGGACATCATTTAAATACCAGGAGAGAACAAATCATTACCGTCTAGAGTAGAAGGGAGAACAGAGGAAAACCACACGTGATACATGTGAAGTGTTTGAGTGCCTTTTTGTCACATTAATAACTAATAAATTAATGCAACCTAGTGAGTTAGTGATTATACTACTCACGTTAGGTATTAAGTTTATCGTCTTTTTCCGTCACAACTAATAACAGTAAATCGGATCACGAAATCTCAATTGAGAGTAATTATTTATAAAATTCATGAGTCTGCTTTATGTAGACTCCGTTAGGAATTGTTTACAAATCTTTTCGAAAGTTGTAACATGATATCCCAAATCAAAGATAACTTAGTTCGGACGACATTCACTTTATAACCCTTTCTAAAAACTTACTTCTGCCCTTTACCAAGAATGCATCATAGGGATGTAGTTCGAAACATTGAGAACCGTATAACAAAACGAAAAATGTATTCGTATATATGAATAATTAGAATACATCTAGAGACAACCATCGTTGCTCACGAGCTCGTTTTCTCATCGTGTAACAGGATCATGCCTCCGAAGAAACGTAACCAACCCACCGGCAAAACACCAATCATTCAGATAGATCCAGCTACGTTCCAAGCTGTAGTCACAGCAGCTGTAGCAGCTGTCATGGCTCACCTTAATGCTAACAACGCAAATGTTAGTGGAAATGTTATCAACAATCCCGATCGCGGTGATAACCAAGTTCAGCAACGAGTGCCTACTTGTAAAGACACTCCGGATCTCCAACCTAATATCCTGAAACAAAAGTTCGAGAATGAGAAAGGGAGTTGTTCAACTCTAGGACCAACCGAAGGGAAACAAACTGGTACAGTCAATATCCCCATCAGCCCTGCTATCCTAGCACCGACCACACCGTACCTAGGAACCCTACCACACTGCAGCAAGTGCAACTTCCATCATTATGGAGTCTGCCGAGCGCCGCATTGCATTAGATGCAACATGAAGGGGCACACCGCCCGCTCCTGTAGGATTCCGACTGAGTACCTTACTTCAAAAACCAATGTTGGAATCAATCCAATTGTAACAACCCAAATTTTGAGACTAAAAATTTCATTTTTAATATAAGAAAAGCACTTAATAACTTTGTTGCAGACTTTGAAAACATCCCATTTAAACAAATATCAGAGTTCTAATCCCAAAGATCATATAATGTGGAAATCATAGTGTGATGCGCTGCGATCGTCCCGAGCTCCTTCCTTTGAAAACATGATCCATACATTCCATACATACTGTGAGCCATACATATCAATCATATATCAAATAAGGTGCTATGTGTCGCACATAGTCTTACTGTTATGCCACGGGCCGCCACGTGGTCTTCTTGCCAAGCCAGGGGCCACCCCCTGGGTCTTACAGACAAGTGCCAAGAGCCGCCTCCTGGTCTTCCATGCAAGTATCATAAAGACAACTAGCATACATACTACTATACTTAGCTAATGAGCATACAGTGTGCCAGGAGCCACCTCCTGGTCTTTCATGCATATTGCCTAGGGCTAACCCCTAGATCTTCCTGTCATACATAATATCATACTGGGTGCCAGGAGCTACCTCTTGGTCTTTCATACATAGTGCCTAGGGCTAACCCTCGGGTCTTCCTACCATACATAAACTAAATGGCCCGGCATTGTGGCCGTAGACCCATACAACAATAAGGAGACTCACCTCGCACTGCTGAACCCTGTTGATACTCTTCTGGCTACTGACTGGCAATTCCTGAACTGCTGACCCTTCGGCTTCCCGAACTACCAATACCAAAATATCACTTAGTCCAATTCATTAACCCTTCATAGGGTAGAATGACCATTCTACCCCTAGGCCAAGTTGGTGCATAACTAAGGCCCAAACCATAATGAAAAAGGCCCAACACTAGGTGAGCTTCCCACGCCCACTAGCGGCCCACTAATGGCCGAATTTGCTAAATTGGGACCAATCCCTCAAATGGGCCTTACCCTAAGCCCAAACATTTCCTTGACCCATATTATCTGACTTCTGATGGCCCACTAAGGCCCAAAAATCCAAGGCATGGACCAAACCGAGTCCCAATAATGCAAAGCCCAAACTGACAGAGTACGCGGGGCGTACATTCACGTACGCTAAGTGTACTAGCTAAGGGGTGCGTACGCTGGGCGTACCTGCATGTACGCTCAGCGTAAACCTCTTGCTAAGTCCTTTTTTCCATTAAGTGCTTAATACTCCACTTCAGAAGTTACAATCACAGATCCTGGTCCTTTTCTACATCCTAATCCATAAAGTCACTGACTGGGTGACTTTACTTAGCCCAAACAAGCTCAAACTCCAAAAATGATGTATTACTTCGACGAAGATGTTCTTATCTCTTGCATGAATCCATTACGACCATCAAGGTGTCAACTTTCTGACCTAGAGAATCATTTAGCACCAAGGGTGGCAACCCTTGGTCTGGAAATCGGATTTAGGTTATAAAGCTTCCACCTTTTGGACCAAAATTACTTCAACACTAAACCTCACTAGATCTAAGCACACTTAAGTAAAGTTATGAACTTTATACCTCAAAGGAGTTCCAAATGATGATGTTATTCTAGATCTAAGAGCTCCAACTTCCCAAGTTCTTCCTTGCCAACTTCCTCTTTTCTTCTTCCAAGCTTACACCACCAAAATGAGCTTCTTGAAGTCAAAATCACCCAAAGATGAAGAGATGAGACGTTCTAGGGTTTCTCTGGGGTTTGAAGCTGATAAGGAGGCTAGGGTTTGAGCCATTATGTTCTTTATATAGTGGCTCACCCTAAAAGTTAGGGTTTGGGAACTCTGAGCGTACGCTGGGCGTACGCCCCTCTGCACCCGTGATCATTTTCATGTATACGTTGGGCGTACCCCAACCTACGTTGGGCGTCTCGAGCGCTTACCACCTTGCATGCATGGTGCCTCCTTGCCATTTATTTCCATTACGGGCCATTTCTGCCAATAACTTCAAAGTGTCATAACTCCTTCATTCCAAGTCCGTTTCCGACGAATTTTATATCCACGAAAAGGTGGCGAGAAGCCCTACGCTTCTAACGATACACCCCAGCCCAAACCCTCCCGAATAAAAAACTCAAGACCCATAAAAGACCAAAACGCCCCTAGCCTTGGCCTCTGCAATCCATAAACAAACATTTTCAGAACATGGTGTTACAACTCTCCCCCACTTAAACTAGACTTCGTCCTCGAAGTCCGCTACAACCAACTATCCTGCAATCTGCTCACAACATCCATGTCTGATGCATACATGTGACAACGCAAAATTTTTTGCCTTGTAAAGTCCAGCCATTCAATTCAACCGAGTGTCAGACCCATTTCTGCTATCAGTTAGCATTGTTTAGAGTTTGTTTAAGGGTTCTAAGCTCAGTACAATCAAGCTATGGGTTTAGTTAAGTGTCATCTAAAGTTCTTCGCATTGAAATCAAGCCGAACACTCCATCAAAAGGAGTGTACGACCGTACACATGAGTGTACGGCCGTACACATGAGAGTACGGCCGTACACATGAGTGTACGGCCATACACCCATGTTGACCGTACAATCTCCCCCATATGTAGAGGATCCCTTCATTTTTCAGTCATTTCTCACTTTTCCAAGTCTAGAAATCGGATTCTCTCTCAAGTATCATCGAGTTCTTCATCCTAGATCTTCAAAAACGTAAGTGTTTCTTCCATCTTTGAGTTGTTATCCTTCTTAATCATGTATCACCCTTTGATTTCATCCATGGAAATCATCTTTTTGGGTAGATCTTCAAGATCTTCATCTTTCATCAAGAACACACACTTGTTCTTAGTGGCCGTGAACACCCTTTTGAGCCTCCAAATTGTAAGTATCCTTTCCTTATGCTTAGAATACGTTAGGAACTCTTGCTAAACACCTTAGAAATGACCATTTAGCTGGAAAAAAAGGAGTGTACGGCCGTACACCCTTGCATGGCCGTAGACCCCTCAAAACACCCCAAAAGGGCCTCCAAAATGCCAACTTAGTTCATATTCTTGTTGAGCATGAGACCCAATAGTTTCCCCATTGTTGAATCACCCTTTTCTGCATAATTTACCATGAGTGTACCGCCGTACACTCCATGACCATACACCCATGGCCGTACACAACTTGTTGTGGCCTTAAACAACCCTTTGATGAATCACATGTGATTCTAACACTTAGTCCAAGTGTTTCCTAGTCCCTAAGGGTATTTCCTTGCATGTTAGTTGCTTGTAAACACTAAATTTATGCCAATATATACCGTATATGTCATTTAGGACTCGTTGTGTCTCGGGACTTCATTCGTGGAACTTCTCATCCTTACGCGCATATTCGATTAAATCACCCACATAAGGTGAGTTCATACCCCTATAATCAATCTTTTAACTGTTTTAAATGCTTTTAAGGGGGGGGGGAATACAAGTTGAACACGCTGATAATTGTGTAAATGTTTTGTTATAAACATCTTTTAAAGGATTGCTTATGTATTCATGAGTGATCAAAACTTTTCAAAAACTTTTTTAAAGTTATGTTACTTTACAGTTTACAAAACTCCGTTTTTAAAGTAGAATCATAACTTAGTAGATAAATGAGTCTTTTCTTCGAGTCAATAACAGTTCAAAGTAATCATACTAGTAAACTATAATGGGTATAGTTTAGGGGTTCAGTTTACACTAGAACAGAGAGAGCATACTAGACACTAGAACATAGAGAACGTACTATAAAGAGAAACAGGGAGGAAGATACAACACATGATAACAGAAAGAACATACTATATACTATAATAGAAGAACATACTAAATTATACCAATGATCACTAACGCATTGTTCTAAACAAAAGGTGATAATAAATTGGGTATACAAGATCAAGATAACTTTAATGTGAGATTATTACACGGCTTAGCAATTCGTTTGCTGAAGTTGCGTTTTGTAACCAGAATCTCTTGCATGGAGAAAGTATAGAATGGGTACAACCACATCACATCATAACCTTAATAAAACAAACTAGTTTTAAAGGTAGTCAGTACATTCAGTAGAAAGGGGCCCATAATGCTAACTTTATGATTCCTTAGTTTATACATCATGGAAATATATTAATCGGATCTGACAGGTAGTAGGATGTGTGTTTTCCACTTCATTTCTTGTTCCTTGTTTGGTTGTGGGCTTAGAGCAAATTCACACAATTAACTATCCGTTCGATTTTAGGTTATATATAGCTTGTATAAACTAAGTGATTATAGAAGGAACTATTGTGGTTACTATTTTTACTAAAGGAAATAAAGGTTTAATCCATTTTATTAAACCAGTATAACTTAAAGGACCGTAGGTGGTTAATTATATAATACCTTAGTTTATACATCAGGGTTATATATAATTAATACCCGACAGGTAGTTAGATGTGTGCTTTCCGCCTCATTTCCTGTTCCTTGTTTGGTTGTGGGCTTAGGGAAGATTCACACAATTAACTACCTGCTCGATATTAGATTATATATAGCTAGTATAAACTAAGTGATTATAGAAGGAACTATTGTGGTTACCATTTTTACTAAAAGAAATAAGGGTTTTCTTAAAGAATCTTTTCATCAAATATAAAGGAACTATTACAGTTAACTATGTGAGTACCAAGTAAATACGCCAGGGTTATATACAACGATGATCTAACAAACAATGGGATGTGTGCCTTCCGCCTCATTTCCTGTTCCTTGTTTGGTTGTGGGCTTAGGGCAGATACACACAATCGATTGTTTGTTTACTCTGGGTTTCATATAACTTGTATCCATTTAGTACTCATAGAAAGGATTGTAGAGTCATTTTTACTTATCTTTCATCAAAGCAGGAAGTATAGGATTTTCTGGAGACCAGTAGACAGTTATGCTCACTGGGATTCAGAAGATGGAGCATAATAGCTTCATGTCTTGTTTTGTTATTTACTTTGTAGTCTATGTTATGTGAACCACATACTTTGTAAACACTTTCTTTCTAATGAAATGGTTGTTTGTTACTTTGACTATAATGATGCATGACTTGTGATACTAAACATGACGTCCTCCATCCCCGAACGTTTCTGCCATTCCGGTTTTGGGGTGTGACAGATTGGTATCAAAGCATTGTTTATAGTAAACTAAGTATATCAACCGATAAAAGATATACAACTATAAATACAATGGGGCCAAAGTGCTCTGGATAATAACATATTTTAAAAAATATAACAATACCTTATAAAAGTATACATACATGCTTATACATATATACATACTAGGACAAGTATCACAAGAAGAACAGAACATAAGTATTTAAAAGTTGAACACTGTGGTCGAACCTGGACAGTTATGTATTCATAGCTAGGATGGATATAGCCTGATCAACTATATTCATTCGAGATGTGACCGACATGTGTTTGGGAGTGATGTGGTGTTGCAACAGTCTTAAAACTTACCTAACGCTAGTCAAGGGATTTCTAGATCAGTACATAAAGTTAAAATACTATGGGAATATTTTATGATACTATAACACGACAACAAGTTTAAAACATATCAAGTACATTACATTAAAATACTATATGAGTATTTTAGGCACTATATAAATAACTTATGTGATAACTTAAAAGACCCTTACGGATAGGTCTATAATCTTGCAATGTATACTTCCAAGGTTATATATAATTGAGATTTTATAGACTTAGAATTTGTGATCTACGCTTCACTACCTGTTCCTTGTTTGGCTGTGGTTTTGGAATAGGATCACTTATTCGAAGGTCTATTTAATCTTAAATTATATACAACTTGTATACATTGTGCAATTATAGGAGGACTCTGTAAGGATCACCCCACAATGTTTCACTTAAATCTCATAGATACTTTAGACACTTCCATTCTCGCACGACGAACCTAGATAGATGTAACCACTTCCTCATAGCAGTCAGCAGAAGAGTCAAGGAGGAACAAGGGCAAGTTCATGAGAAGTTTTCAAAGAAGGATCAGCCGAAGTAACCAAAACGTCCTATGCGTCACACTAATAAATAATAATCTTGTTTAAACTTAATGAGCTAGTGGAGACACTGCTCACATTATGTGTTAGGATTATTTTCTTTCGTACAACTGGTAACAGTTATTCAAGTCATAGATATTCATCCGAGGATAGTCATTTCTAATTCATAAAGTTTATTTTGTATAGACTCTTTTATGAATTGTTTCCAGAACCCTATGAAAGTTACAACCAGATACACTCAGAACTAGGATGACCTTGTCTTTTAGCTTTCGGCTTATAATCCACTGTTATAGACTTATTCCATCTCATCTTTGTATTCTTTTAGCAAAGATGCCTCCTCGCAGATCAAACAGACGCACTACTCCGATAACTCCAACTCAACCGCCACTACCTCCTCCACAATTCGATCCTGCTGCTCTCCAAGCAGCGATATCAGTCGCAGTGGCAACTGCTATAACTCACATCGGCGAAAGTGGTACCTTCGGATCTGGTAGCGATACCCATTTAACCAACCCCAGAGTTACTCACGGACACCCAAGGGAGTGTTCGTACAAGGACTTCATGAACTGCAACCCAAATCCTTTAATGGAAATGGTGGAGTCATCGCTCTGATGCGATGGTTCGAGAAAACAAATTTGGTCTTCGCAATCTGTTCGTGCCCAGAAGGGAGCAAAGTGAAGTTTGCTGCCTGCACCTTCTCCGACAGAGCCCTGATATGGTGGAATAGCCATGTTAAGTCACTGACCCTATCAGTGGCTAACTCAATAGGTTGGGAGAACCTAAAAGAGATGATGCTGGAGGAATACTGCCCGATGGGCAAAGTTCAAAAGCTGGAACAAGAACTATCGGAGCTCACTATGGTTGGCTCAGACATAGTGGCTTACACTGACAGGTTTAGCGACCTGGCAACACTATGCCCCAGGATGGTTACTGTAACAAATTGTTATTTCAAACCTATGTAATAGTATAGGTCAATGTGTAGTTCTTTTTATAATAATAAAGAGAACTTTTAGTATAATGTGCATATTTACATAATTGACCCTCAAAAATAAATTATTTAGCAATCTCGATTGGGATGAACCAAGTGATAGATATTGTAACAAGGTTTCCAAAAACATAAAGAGCACTAAAATCCGAGTTATAACGAAGAAGTTATGACCAATCGAAAATCCGCGACAAAACCAGCAAAACACTATTCAGTGTAAAAACTGAATTTTCGATAAAAGGCTTTTTAGCTTTAACAATCTAAATGAAAGTTGTAGTTTATGTTAAAACGAGAACTTTCATAAAAAGAACGGAAAAATCTGACTTCGTATGAGGAAGTTATGATTTTTCTAAGTTTCAATATAGCAGTGTACAGCTAAAAACTCGAAATAAAGATCGAGCGATTTTTAGCCGAGACAACCTAAACGAGAATTGAAGGTCTCGTCGGTAGTAGTACAACGGTAAAAAGACAGACGAAAACGGACATCGGATGAAGAAGTTATGAATTTTTAACGGATTCCCGTCCCGGTCAGTTTAAATTAATAATATTAAAAATAAACTCAAAGTTAGCCGACGAAGTCTAAACAAAAGTCGTAGAGTATGATTTTACCTACGCGTGCGTATAAAGAACGCCAAAAACGGAGCTCGTATGCGAAAGTGATGATTTTCGCAAGTTTGGCACAAAAATAAAGAAAAAATGGGAAAAACCGGGCAATTTCGCATGCCACGTCACCCTCGCACGTGGCAGCTGCTGAGTGGACCGAACCCATGCGTGGCACCTCCTGATTGGACCGCAGTCGAGGTCCACTAAGAAGCAGACAACCTAGCAGGAGACACACCGGACCTCACCCTCGCACACCCCTCGGACACCCTCCTTCGCACGTGGCCTCTTCCCATTGGACCGAGGTTTGGTCCAATCCGAGCCAGCCAGCAGCGAGCCTCCGGTCCGAAGAAGCCCCATCCCTTCGCCACCTGTCCGACGCTAGTCACCTTTGCACAGCTTCGGGTCCGAACCTTCGGACTATATATAGCATGCGAGGGCTTCCGAAATTTTACACTTTTTCACCCTAGTTTTCATTCTCTTTCACTTTTTCCACTTTCATAAACTTATACACAAACCCTAAAGCCCCGGTATCAAGTCTCGAACCCTAAGCAAGCCTCGAAGCCCCGAGATTCCCTAGAAGTAACCTCTCTCCTGTCGAAACTCTGCCCAATTTGAGCCGGTTTCTCGACAAATAAACTCCTTTTCGTGAAACGAAACTCTGTCTGGTTCACCATCTATCAAGTGAGTACATACCCCCGTATTTTCATAATTTCCACTGTTTTAAGGGGGGAATACAAGCATAACACAAGAACTTTGTGTTATAAAATCATGATTCAAATCATGATAAAATAACATTAAATTATCTAAAAATACTCAATACATCAAACTCTTTTATAATCTTATATTTTTCCCCAAAATTCATATTTGTATATATATATATATGTATATAAATAAGATTTAAAAGGCTTAGGACTGATAACTCATTCTGGGTCCTTTTCCTTGTTTGGATGTGGGCTTATAGTTCCGGTTATTTGTCTGAGTGTCGTTTAAATTTTACTTGTATATGAAATTGTGTATGTATGTAAATATAAAAGTTATTTCATCAATTCAAACACCTTTGTAACACGTTGAGCAAGGGGTTACATGCTAAATACAGTTATATACACATTCAGAAAGTACATATAAATTATAATAGGTATAATTTATACATAGAACAAGAATTCATAATACAAGAATACACAGTCTTACAAGAAAAATAGGGTTTTGATACAGAACAAATCAAGGTTTACACTTATCATATACATGTTTGAAATACTAAATCAAGAACATACTGTCAATCATTTATTTCAGAATGATTGGGTTTTCTTAAACTAATATACATGTAACGTTTATATGCTTTTTATGAGACATTCAGGTTGTTTAATTCATTTTAGACAACCAAGGTAAAGCCCTGACATTATAACCAGAATCTCCAGCCTTGGGGATCGAAACAAGTTGTGTGTAGATCTATATCGGGATTGACAACCCCGCACTCAGGCTGCTAGCTACAGTCAGGCATACACGCCGATAAGTGGCAATTGTTATCAACAGTTTAAACTCCCACAAAGCGTTTGTTTCAGGCCATCCGTCATAGTATGATTATAAGAACCCATTAAAAAGATATTAACAATACGTTAGTGTATAAACAAGTAAACGAATGTACACCTTCAAAGTACTAGTTTTCAGAATACAAACTACAATGGTTCAATACAGTTTTCAATAACAGCTGGCGGAGCCAGGCACACTCTCAGTTACAAGTTTTCATAAAGGAATACAAATACAAAAGATTGATACAAAGAGAACGGTTTTATGGGAATAAAACTAGTTTTCATATACAACAGAAAATATAGGATTTTCTGGAACAGTTTACATATACAAGATACGGAGATACTCTTTCAAAGATAAACATTTATGCACTCACTCAACTTTATTTTCATACTCTCTTTTCAAATTACTTGTATTCTCAGGGAAATAATACACAGGTACTCCCCGAGCGTTTGAGAAGATGGAGCTTTGTTGACTCATATCTTCTTTTGTATAACTATATTTTGGTTCAATATACAATGATTGAACACATGTAAATATTTATACTTTTTAAATACAATGGTTGTTTGTACTTTGATTACTATGATGCATGTGTTGTGATACTACAATTCAAGTCCTCCACCCCCAGACGTTTTCGCCGTCTGGTTTGGGGGTGTGACAGATTGGTATCAGAGCATTGTTTATAGTGAACTCAGTATATCAATCAATAAAAGATATACAAACTATAAATACATCGGGGCAAGGAGCTCTGACTACAAGTATACTTTTAAAGATTTAAGTATTTTTATAAGAAGTATACTAACACTCACAAGTAAAGTATCACAGTCATAAGAGCACACTCATACTTACAAGTACAATATCACAATCATAAGAACTTAAAAGTATTTGGATGTTGAGCACTATAGTCAAACCTGAGCAGTTATGTAACCATATCTGGAATTAATATAGCCTGATCAACTATATTGATTTGAGATATGACCAACATGTGTTTGGGAGTGATAGTAGTGTTGAGACATGTCTAAAACTTACCATACATATTCAGAAGAACTATAGAACAGAATACAAAGATTAAAATACTATGGAGAGTATTTTACTAATCTTATTTCTAATACAGAACCTATGGCTGCACCCAATTTACCGGGAGACCCCTACAATCCACATAATGCAGGCTGGATCACAGACTCAGACGAAGAACCCTTTGAGGACAGCGAGTCAAGTGGTACGGATACAGAGCCACAAGTCTGCAACCCTGGGGAGCGTCCCTAGAGGCAAGAGGACGCAGAACCAATACCTGAGTGGGGCCAATACATAAACCATTGGAGTCGACAAGACGGCCAACGCCCTCCATATGGAATGGCACGAGGTTTCTATAACGTATCTAGAGGAGGAACTGCTGACAGAGCTCTTCCAGTTATAGTAAACCGGATAGCCCGGCAGTTTGATCAATCAAGGATGTCGATCAATCGAATCCTAGAGGTGAATGCGGTTGCACAGGCTAACACTGCAGATATCCTTCGTCTTGACGAGATGCAAGATGACACCCAACACCATACTGAAGCCCTTCAAAGGCAACTTAATGCTGCTGAATCAGAGATCAGAGAACTAAGGGAGCATCAAGTTGCCCAAGAAAGGCGCTTGAAAGCGCAAGACGAAGTGGAACCTAGCAATCGTCGTAGAAACCGTTGCAAGTAGTGTTCGCACTACTTCTACTTTCTACTTTCTATATCGAATGTGTATACTACTTTCTACGTTATGTACAAATCAAGTATCAATAAAACAATAAGCACTTTGCTTCAATAAGAGTTATTACAGTTTTCATAATCATCTTATTCCAAAGTTTTGGATCGCAGAAATGTTCCAGTGTTATTTTTCATACTTTCGATACAACCGCGGAAATTTTATTTTTCCGGTAGGTTGGTTTGATGTCGACACTTTCTCAGTATTGGGGTATATTATAATCCTGCTTTAAGGTCAAGTTTTCTGGACCTTATATACTTAATATACCAATACAGTTGACATGTACATTCATACTTTTTGAAAAATAACCATTCAATTTCATATTATCCTGTTGCAAGTTGTACTTGCAGTGGATTTCAATTTCTAATTCTTTGTAAGATTCATGTTGAATTAAGTGTTTAGTTCAGAGATATCAAATTCATATTCCTTCTTGATATCTCACTATCTTTTTATCTATTTGACTTTTATAGCAAGAGATGCCTCCTCGTAGAAATCCAAGACGTATCAACACCAATGAAGCACCGACGCCACCCCCACCACCACCTCATCAATTCGATCCCGCTATGTTTCAAGCGGCGGTCACGGCGGCTGTAGCGGCTGCCATGTCTCACGTTCATACTCCTAGTGTTAGTGGGTCGGGAGCCCGTCAAAACTCTGCGGAATGGCCACATTAAGTCACTTACTCTAGTTGTGGCTAACTCCATCATCTGGGAGAGCCTAAAAGCCATGTTAATGCGGGACAACTGCCCGCGAGGGGAAATACAGAAACTGGAGCAAGAACTATGGGCTCTTACAATGGTTGGTTCTGATATATCGACCTATACCAATAGGTTCTGTGATCTGGCAATTCTTTCCCGGATATGGTTCCTATCGAGAACAAAAAGATTGAGAGATATATTTGGGGTATGTCGCCCCAAATTCAGTCAAGTGTTTTAGCTTCAAAGCCTATTACTTTTGACAGTGCCAAAGAACTGGCATAATCTCTCATCAACCACGGAGCCCGTCAAAACTCTGTGGTCTCTTCTCCAGAACAACCCAAGGAGAACAACAACAACAGCAAGAAGAGGGTTTGGAACAAGGGGAAGGGCAAATCTCCTCTGGAACCAGCAAAGAAGCAACAAGTAGTGGCAGTCCATGCTACTACTGTACCTGCTACCATACCCGCTACTGTACCTGCTGTTGTCTCCAATAACTTTGCACTAACAAAGCCCTATGCTGGTACCCTCCCTAAATGCAACAAGTGCAATTTTCACCACAACGGAAATTGCCAAGAAATCCAGTGCCGAAACTGCAACAGGAAAGGGCATACTTCCCGATTCTGTAGAATACCACCCCAACCCCTTAACCAAGTACCTGCCGCTGGAGTAGGCCGAGCATGCTACCAATGCGGTGATGTGGGGCATTTCAAGAAAGATTGTCCAAAGGCTGGAAATGCCGGTGGAGTTGGGAGGATTTTAGCACTGGGTCATGAAGAAGCGGTGGTAGACTCTGCTGTGGTCACTAGTACGTTCCTTCTCAATAATACTTATGCATGCATTCTATTTGATTGTGGTGCTGAGAGGAGCTTCGTGAGCCATAATTTTAAACATCTACTAAATCAAAACTCCCAACCACTAAACGAAACTTTTACAGTAGAAATGGCTAACGGGAAATCCGAATCCACCAATGATATATACATAGGATGTATCCTTTCCTTGAATGACTTGTCTTTTCCAATAGACCTTATGTCGGTCTCTATCAAAAGTTTTGACATCATAATAGGTATGGATTGGTTGTGCCCCAACCATGCCGACATCCTATGTTATGAAAGAGCTGTTCGTTTGAACTTACCAACTAACGAAACTCTTATTATCTATGGCGACAAACCCGGAGCAAACCTTCAGATCATTTCTTGCATCAAAGCACATAAATATCTTCACAAGGAGTATTGTGCTTTCTTAGCTCATGTGGTAGACAAAAAGCAAGAAGTGAAAGATATCGCGAGCATTCCAGCGGTCTGCAACTTTCCCGATATTTTTCCCGATGATCTTCCACGAGTACCTCCCGAACGACAAGTAGAATTTCGAATCGACTTAATCCCTGGAGCTACCTCCGTAGCCAAATCCCCCTATCGTCTTGCACCTTCTGAAATGCAAGAATTGTCCAGCCAGCTTAACGAACTCCTTAACAAAGGTTTCATAAGACCAAGCTTCTCACCTTGGGGAGCACCGGTTTTGTTCGTAAAGAAGAAGGATGGATCATTCCGCATGTGCATAGACTACCGCGAGCTGAATAAACTTACCATAAAAAACCGATACCCTTTAACTCGCATTGATGATCTGTTCGACCAACTTCAAGGTGCGAACTACTTCTCGAAAATAGACTTAAGATCCGGGTATCACCAATTACGGATTTTGGAGGAAGACGTTCCCAAGACCGCATTTAGAACTCGTTATGGTCATTACGAGTTTATTGTGATGCTATTCGGATTGACGAATGCACCTGCTGTGTTCATGGATCTAATGAACAGAGTGTGTCGTCTATTCCTGGACAAATTCGTCATAGTCTTCATCGACGACATCCTTGTCTATTCAAGAAGCAAAGAAGAACATGGCCAACATCTTCGTCAAATATTACAAACCCTTACGACCGAAAAACTTTATGCGATGTTTTCAAAGTGCGAGTTTTGGATTAGGAAGGTTGAATTCCTAGGTCACGTGGTCAGTTCAGAAGGAATACAAGTGGACCCTTCCAAAATCAAAGCAATTGAAAACTGGCCAGCACCCACAACTCCTACAGAAATCCGACAATTCTTAGGTCTTGCTGGCTACTATCGCAGGTTCATTCAAAATTTCTCCCGAATCGTTAAACCTCTTACCACCCTGACGCAAAAGGGTGTAACCTATAACTCGGGAGAGAAGCAAGAAACCGCATTCCAAACGCTCAAACAAGCCTTGTGCAGTGCACCGATCCTGTCCCTACCCGAAGGGACAGAGGACTTTGTAGTGTACTGTGATGCTTCAAATCAAGGGCTTGGGTGTGTACTTATGCAAAAAGGAAAGGTTATCTCCTACGCCTCCAGACAACTTAAGACGCATGAAGTCAACTACACAACACACGACCTTGAGCTAGGAGCGGTAGTGTTTGCTCTGAAGATCTGGAGACATTACCTATATGGCACGAAATGCACAATATTCACGGACCATAAAATTCTCCAGCATATCTTCAATCAGAAAGAGTTGAACATGAGACAACGACGATGGGTGGAGCTACTGAACGACTACGAATGTGAAATTCTTTATCACCCTGGTAAAGCAAACGTAGTAGCTGATGCTATTAGCAGAAAAGAATACTCGGGACGCCGAGTAAAGTCGTTGACCATGACAATCCATTCACATCTGTCCACACAAATAAAAGAAGCTCAACTAGAAGCCTTGAAACCCGAAAACGTGGCAGGTGAAACCCTGAGAGGAATGGATAAAAACTTCGAAGTCAGGGATAATGGAGTCTATTATTTCATGAACCGGATCTGGACACCAAAGTTCGGTGGTTACAGAGACATGGTTATGAATGAAGCACACAAAACCCGATACTCCATTCATCCAGGTTCAGACAAGATGTATCTAGACCTTAAGAAACTATACTGGTGGCCTAATATGAAGGCCGAAATCGCTACCTTTGTGGCCAAGTGCCTTACTTGTGCCAAAGTCAAGGTAGAATACCAGAAACCTGCAGGTTTATTACAACAACCTGAAATCCCTGAATGGAAGTGGGAGCGGATTACAATGGATTTCATAACCAAATTACCCAAGACTTCGGGTGGTTATGATACTATTTGGGTAATCGTCGACAGATTAACCAAATCTGCACACTTCTTGCCAATAAAAGAAACCGACAAGATGGAGAAACTAACCCGAACTTACCTCAAGGATATTGTTAGACTGCATGGTGTACCAATATCTATTATTTCGGACAGAGATAGTAGATTCACCTCTCGTTTCTGGCAGTCTTTACAAAACTCTTTGGGAACTAGGTTGGACATGAGTACAGCCTACCATCCACAAACCGACGGACAAAGTGAGAGGACGATTCAAACACTAGAAGACATGTTGCGAGCTTGCGTGATAGACTTTGGAAAAGCATGGGATATTCACTTACCGATTGTTGAATTCTCTTATAACAACAGTTATCACACTAGCATTAAGGCTGCTCCATTCGAAGCCCTCTATGGCCGCAAGTGCAGATCCCCTCTGTGCTGGGCTAAAGTGGGTGACACGCAGCTAGCTAGAGGTCAAACTCCTGACAGTGCTCTCACTGGTCCGGAAATCATTCGAGAAACCACCGAGAAAATCATACAAATTCGGGAGCGACTTAAAGCTTCCAGAGATAGACAGAAAAGCTACGCTGACAAACGAAGAAAACCCTTGGAATTCCAGGTTGGTGACCGCGTCTTGTTAAAAGTCTCTCCCTGGAAGGGCATGATACGCTATGGAAAGCGTGACAAATTGAGTCCAAGGTACATAGGACCCTTCGAAATTCTTGCTAGAATTGGTCCTATAGCTTACAAACTTCGATTACCCCAAGAACTAAATAACATTCATCCTACCTTCCACGTTTCAAACTTGAAAAAGTGTTTATCTGATGAGACTCTTGTGATACCACTCGAGGATATCGAGTTAAACGAGAGCCTCAACTTTGTGGAAGAACCCGTAGAGATTCTAGACATGGAAGTTAAGAAAACCAAACAAAGCCGTATCGCGATAGTGAAGGTTCGCTGGAATGCAAAACGGGGACCTGAATTCACTTGGGAGCGGGAGGATCAAATGAAACAGAAGTATCCACATCTTTTTCCCTAGTCTACCTGAAATACTAATTTCGGGACGAAATTCTCTCTAACGGGGGGATAATGTAACAAATCATTATTTCAAACCTATGCAATAGTATAGGTCAATGTGTAGTTCTTTTTATAATAATAAAGAGAAATTTTAGCATAATGTGCATATTTACATAATTGACCCTCAAAAATAAATTATTTAGCAATCTCGATTGGGATGAACCAAGTGATAGAGATTGTAACAAGGTTTCGAAAAACATAAAGAGCACTAGAATCCGAGTTATAACGAAGAAGTTATAACCAATCGAAAATCCGCGACAAAACCGGCAAAACACTATTCAGTGTAAAAACTGAATTTTCGATAAAAGGCTATTTAGCTTTAACAATCTAAATGAAAGTTGTAGTTTATGTTAAACCGAGAACTTTCATAAAAAGAACGGAAAAATCTGACTTTGTATGAGGAAGTTATGATTTTTCTAAGTTTCAGTATAGCAGTGTACAACTAAAAACTCAAAATAAAGATCGAGCGATTTTTAGCCGACACAACCTAAACGAGAATTGAAGGTCTCGTCGGTAGTAGTACAACGGTAAAAAGACAGACGAAAACGGACGTCGGATGAAGAAGTTATGAATTTTTAACGGATTCCCGTCCCGGTCTGTTTAAAATAATAATAATAAAAATAAACTCAAAATTAGCCAACTAAGTCTAAATGAAAGTCGTAGAGTATGATTTTACCTACGCGTGCATATAAAGAACGCCAAAAACGGAGCTCGTATGCGAAAGTTATGATTTTCGCAAGTTTGGCACAAAAATAAAGAAAAAATGGAAAAACCGGGCAATTTCGCATGCCACGTCACCTCGCACGTGGCAGCTGTTGAGTGGACCGAACCCATGCGTGGCACCTCCTGATTGGACCGCAGTCGAGGTCCACTAAGAAGCGGACAACCTCGCAGGAGACACACCGGACCTCACCCTCGCACACCCCTCAGACACCCTCCTTCGCACGTGGCCTCTTCCAATTGGACCGAGGTTTGGTCCAATCCGAGCCAGCCAGCAGCGAGCCTCCGGTCCGAAGAAGCCTCATCCCTTCGCCACCTGTCCGACGCGTGTCACCTTCGCACAGCTTTGGGTCCGAACCTTCGGACTATATATAGCATGCGAGGGCTTCCGAAATTTTACACTTTTTCACCCTAGTTTTCATTCTTTTTCACTTTTTCCACTTTCATAAACTTATACACAAACCCTAAATCCCCGGTATCAAGTCTCGAACCCTAAGCAAGCCTCGAAGCCCCGAGATTCCCTAGAAGTAACCTCTCTCCTGTCGAAACTCTACCCAATTTGAGCCGGTTTCTCGACAAATAAACTCCTTTTCGTGAAACGAAACTCTGTCATGTTCACCATCTATCAAGTGAGTACATACCCCCTTATTTTCATAATTTCTACTGTTTTAAGGGGGGGAATACAAGCATAACACAAGAACTTTGTGTTATAAAATCATGATTCAAATCATGATAAAATAACATTAAATTATCTAAAAATACTCAAAACATCAAACTCTTTTATAATCTTATATTTTTCCCCAAAATTCATATTTGTATATATATATATATATATATATATATATATATATATATATATATATATGTATATAAATAAGATTTAAAAGGCTTAGGACTGATAACTCATTATGGGTTCTTTTCCTTGTTTGGATGTGGGCTTATAGTTCCGGTTATTTGTCCGAGTGTCGTTTAAATTTTACTTGTATATGAAATTGTGTATGTATGTAAATATAAAAGTTATTTCATCAATTCAAACACCTTTGTAACACGTTGAGCAAGGGGTTACATGCTAAATATAGTTATATACACATTCAGAAAGTACATATAATTATAATAGGTATAATTTATACATAGAACAAGAATTCATAATACAAGAATACACAGTCTTACAAGAAAACTAGGGTTTTGATACACAACAAATCAAGGTTTACACTTATCAAATACATGTTTGAAATACTAAATCAAGAACATACTGTCAATCATTTATTTCAGAATGATTGGGTTTTCTTAAACTAATATACATGTAACGTTTATATGCTTTTTATGAGACATTCAGGTTGTTTAATTCATTTTAGACAACCAAGGTAAAGCCCTGACATTATAACTAGAATCTCCAGCCTCGGGGATCGAAACAAGTTGTGTGTAGATCTATATCGGGATTGACAACCCCGCACTCAGGCTGCTAGCTACAGTCAGGCATACACGCCGATAAGTGGCAATTGTTATCAACAGTTTAAACTCCCACAAAGCGTTTGTTTCAGGCCATCCGTCATAGTATGGTTATAAGAACTCATTAAAAAGATATTAACAATACGTTAGTGTATAAACAAGTAAACGAAAGTACACCTTCAAAGTACTAGTTTTCAGAATACAAACTACAATGGTTCAATATAGTTTTCAATAACAGCTGGCGGAGCCAGGCACACTCTCAGTTACAAGTTTTCATAAAGGAATACAAATACAAAACATTGATACAAAGAGAACGGTTTTATGGGAATAAAACTACTTTTCATATAAAACAGAAAATATAGGATTTTCTGGAACAGTTTACATATACAAGATACAGAGATACTCTTTCAAACATAAACATTTATGCACTCACTCAACTTTATGTTGATACTCTCTTTTCAAATTACTTGTATTCTCAGGGAAATAATACATAGGTACTCCCCGAGCTTTTGAGAAGATGGAGCTTTGTTGAGTCATATCTTCTTTTGTATAACTATACTTTGGTTCAATATACAATGATTGAACACATGTAAATATTTATACTTTTTAAATACAATGGTTGTTTGTACTTTGATTACTATGATGCATGTGTTGTGATACTACAATTCAAGTCCTCCACCCCCAGACTCTTCCGCCGTCTGGTTTGGGGGTGTGACAATTACCCCGAAGAGCAAGAACATAGAAAGATACATCTGGGGTTTATATGCCCCGATTCAAGGAGATGTACTGTCTTCTAACCCAACCACATTCGATAGTGCCAAACGCCTGGCCCAACGACTCATTGACCATGGAGTCCGCCATGGCGTGGTAGTCCCCGTTCCCGAGCAATCAAGGGGAGAGGACTATATGTGACAACCCGAAATTTCTATTATGTACAACCATTCACTTCAATAGAAGTCAGAACAGTTTCTGCTAACTTTTGAGCTGTCTAGATTCAGTTTGAGTGTTCTAAAGCCTAGTACTTCAGGAGATAACAGGAGAGAGGATGCCCTAGGGTTTATTGTGCAAAAATAATGTCCTAAAACTCCAAGAGTTTGGAGTTTACGGCCTAAACAAGGTGTTTACGGCCGTAAACCCTAAGGGGGTATAAATATGACACTTAGTCATATTTACCACTTTTTCACATTTTCAAGATCCAAAACTCAAATCCTCTCAAGTATCATCCGATTTTCCTTCTTGATCTTCAACCTTGTAAGTGTTTCTTGCCCTAATAAGTTGATATCTTACTTAATCTAGTGATGTTACATGATTCCATCCGTGAAATCATTCCATATGTGTAGATCTTCAAGTTTCACCAAGAACACCAAGAACACACACTAGTGTTCATGGACTTTTAACACCCTTTCAAGCTTCTACATAGTAAGTACTCTTACCTTGGCTTGTTATAAGACTTGTTACACTTCTAAATCATCTAGGAAACACAAGTAAACACAAAATCAAAGGTGTTTACGGTCCAAGATGTTCTTGGACCGTAAACCCTAATGAAGGGGCCAAAGTGTGCCCTAGTCCCTTACCAAGCCTTGGATACTAGTCTAGATACCATCCTTGATGTGCTTAGGACTTAAAACCTCAAAAGACCTTAAACCATTTGGGTTTACGGCCGTAAACCAAAGGAGAAATGCTCCAAGGACCGTAAACTCCACAAAGGAGTGAAATGGTACCCTAATCACTTCCAAAGGCTTAGACTTGAAGTAGGAATGCTTCTTATGACCTTACAAGATTCAAATCACAAAATGGTAAAAATACCATAAGTTTACGGCCGTAAACTCATGGGTTTACGACCGTAAACTCCAATGGAGTTGGTCCCAAAACCGTAAACTCATAAAGAGTTTACCCTTGGACCCCAAACTCAATAGCCAAGTCCTACAACCCTTAGATGCAATCCTTAGTACTTATAACACTTAAATCAAGTGTTTTACATGTCTTAGGATGTCTTAACTTGGTTAATTAGTTGTTTTATGACTAATTGGATACATATATGTGTTATTATATGTTAACTAGGATCCTTGTGTGTCTTCAAGTCTTCACTTGACACTTAGCATCCTATACTATCCGTTCATCCAAACCACTCACTACAGGTGAGTTCATACCCCCTTAATCAATCTTTTAAATGATTTTAAATGCTTTTATGGGGGGGATACAAGTTCATCTTTTATAGTTATTATATCAATCACATGTGGATTTCTTACTTTCAAACTGTGTTATCAAACAAACTACTTTTCAAACTGTTTTGTCAAACTCTTTTACATGTCCAATACTTTTATCAAACTCTTTTACATGTCAAATACTTTTATTTAATTTCCTTTACACTTATATTCTGTTAAATGCATATCTTTATAGATATAGTTATATAAGTAGGATTGAAAGGACTTAGGACTGATAACTCACCTTACCTCCTGTTCCTCGTTTGGTTGTGGACTTAGGGTATCGGTTATTTGTCCGAAGGTCGTTTGAATCCTAGTTATATATTATGTATATGTATATAGATATAAAAGTTCCTTCTTTGTATTCAATACCTTTGGGTAGCAAAGGTATACAGATATGTTCATACATACAAATCACATTACTAGTAAGCTACAATAGGCGTAGTTTAGGAAGTTACTAATACCATTACTAGAACAATGGATCATACAATGAGTCAGTTCATACATGAGTCTATACATTACAATACAGCTAGTACATACTATACGTTTTACAAGGAAACATACATGCTAGACAGAGAGAGAACATACAATACCATACAGAGAGAACATACATACATACTAGACAGAGAGAGAACACACAATACATCTAGTACATTCAAAACATATACAAGAATACTATTACAGTTATGTGACCCACGTAACGGGACAGAGCACTACCTGTCATGACCGTTTTATATCTAGAATCTCCTTAAGTGGGGAGCGTATGAGTTTGTGTATAGATCTATACTGGATTGACTATCCTACACCTTGTTGCTCGCTACAGTGGGACTTGCAAGTCTACGGGTGCCAAACGTCATTTCTTCCGACATCTTACATTGTCGCGTTCTATAGTCGGTAGCAGGGTATAGGCCGATCACATGGTACTTTAAATTACAATTGGTTTAAGGTAGTTAGTACAGCAGTAGTTACTTAATACAATACTACAGTACTATTTCATTTTCCCATTGCATTCACTTTGTGATATTCACACAATAAACAGTAATGTAAAAACTATATTTTTGGTAAATAATAGTTAGATTGGGAAAATACATACTCTTACAAGAGACACACACACAGATACTAGATGCCTTGGTAGAAGGCTACTTTTAGTAGGAAACATAGGGTTTTCTAGGAGATTCAAACCTTTTTACAAATTCACACATCACTTACTTACAAATACTTTCATACAAATACAGACACTAATATACTTATGATCTCACCAGCTTTAAAGCTGATACTCTCTTTCAAAATAACTTGTATCCTCAGGTCGCCAGTAGACAGGTACCGATGCCAGGTTTTGAGAAGATGGAGCTCGTTCAAGACTCATCTTTTATTTTGATTCATATTTTGCTGTCTATTTAACTTGACAGAACACACTTGTATTAAAATTATATTATTAACGCAATGGATGATGTTGTTGCTTTTTTACTACTTTGCATTGTTGTGATACTGTACATGACGTCCTCCACCCCCGAACGATTCCGCCATTCCGGTTTTGGGGTGCTACACTATAAACGGAAGTCGGGGAACAAGAGGAAGAAGAAGCGAACAACACAGGAAACCCGCAGGAGCAACAAACGAGTACTATATACGCCGCCACGACACCTGGTACTCCAACATCTGCTAGTCGATATGCTGGAACTCTCCCAAAGTGTGGAAAGTGCAACTATCACCACACCGGAGTATGTCGGGAAATGCAATGCCTGAACTGCCACAGAAAGGGACACACAGTTCGTTTCTGCAGGGCACCGGCTCAACCAATCTCCCAAGTCCCCGGAGTTGAAGAAAACCAAGCCTGCTATGGCTGTGGCGAGAATGGACACTATAGGAAGGACTGCCCAATAACAAAGAACTCAGGAGTGGATGGACGAATTCTGATGATCACCGTAGGAGAATCAACCCCGGAGTCGCCAGCGAGCAGCAGTACGTTTTCAAAATAAACTAATTACTTTAAAAATTAATTTATATTTATATAAGATTAAAACTTGGGGAAAACATTTAAAAGTAATTATAATAACTCACTTATCGGAACAAGTCACAGTATTCAAGAGAACTAAAAAGATCCGTTCAGAGAAGCTATGATGGCTTAGTATGTACATCAGGGTTGTGCATAGCTAAGATTTTGCAAACTTAGAGTGAGTGATTCCGCCTTAATTCATGTTCCTTGTTTGGTTGTGGATTTGAGGCAGAGTTACTCATTCGACTGTCTAATTCATCTTAATTATTCATAACTTGTATATTCCAGGCGATCGTAGTGGTACCAAGGAGGATCGTAGTATAAAGTATCGACACTAGTTATCAAAGCAATTTCACAGTATGTACTCGCTCATCAGGGTACGATACGTAGAAGTGTTAACATCAAGAAGAAACATAAAGCACTAGAAAGTATACACAAAGTACATTGTCGAGCACACTAGAGATACATCATCATATATCAGACGTTTCTTTCAAATCGGCCAAACTTTTGTTCAGTAAAGAGTCTGTTTCTATCATTTGTCATGAGTTGGCGTGGTCCTCACCATACTAAGTTCATATGTTTCCATAGCCTTGATCGTCAAATTCACGAAACCTTCGTCATTTGTAACGACAGTCCAACCTAGACCTCAGTTTTGTCCCTCGTATTCTAAACCCCGAAGTACTCATGCGAAGAGTACTTTGCCCTCCGAATCCTTGCCGCTGTATGTTCAGCAAACCTTCCCGAAATACCACTCGTTCAGCAGACCAAGTTCAAGCACAGAGGCTACAGACGAATACAACCCACCTATCACTATTAAGTGCATACACGAGGGTGGTATATAATTATGATTACGCAGATTTAGTATGTGTGCTTCCGCCCTATCTCCTGTTCCTTGTTTGGTTGCGGACCTGGGGCAGAGTCGCACATCCGACCGTCTAACTAATCTTAATTATATACGACTTGTATACTCGAGGTAATGATAGATGGACCAGGTATTAATCCTATCATGGACATTAGGGCAAAGTTGCCAGGTCTACGAGTGTGTATTCCACCAATCAGAGGAGCACAACCCCAGTATTACTGCTAAGAAAGCTAATTTCGGGACGAAATTCCATCTAACGGGGGGATGATGTGACAACCCGAAATTTTTTGCCTTGTAAAGTCCAGCCATTCAATTCAACCGAGTGTTAAACCCCTTTCTGCTATAAGTTAGCATTGTTTAGAGTCTGTTTAAGGGTTCTAAGCTCAGTACAATCAGGCTATGGGTTTAGGGAAGTGTCAGCTAAAGTTCTTCGCGTTGAAATCGAGCCGAACACTCCATCAAAGGGAGTGTACGACTGTACACATGAGTGTACGGCCGTACACATGAGTGTACGGTCGTACACCCATGTTGACCGTACACTCTCCCCCATATGTAGAGGATCCCTTCATTTTTCAGTCATTTCTCACTTTTCCAAGTCTAGAAATCGGATTCTCTCTCAAGTATCATCGAGTTCTTTATCCTAGATCTTCAAAAACGTAAGTGTTTCTTCCATCTTTGAGTTGTTATCCTTCTTAATCATGTATCACCCTTTGATTTCATCCATGGAAATCATCTTTTTGGGTAGATCTTCAAGATCTTCATCTTTCACCAAGAACACCAAGAACACACACTTGTTCTTAGTGGCCGTGAACACCCTTTTGAGCCTCTAAATTGTAAGTATCCTTTCCTTATGCTTAGAATACGTTAGGAACTCTTGCTAAACACCTTAGATATGACCATTTAGCTGGAACAAAAGGAGTGTACGTCCGTACACCCTAGCATGGCCGTACACCCCTCAAAACACCCCAAAAGGGCCTCCAAAATGCCAACTTAGTTCATATTCTTGTTGAGCATGAGACCCACTAGTTTCCCCATTGTTAAATCACCCTTTTGTGCATAATCTACCATGAGTGTACGGCCATACACTCCATGGCCGTACACCCATGGCCGTACACACCTTGTTGTGGCCTTAACCACCCCTTTGATGAATCACATGTGATTCTAACACTTAGTCCAAGTGTTTCCTAGTCCCTAAGGGTATTTCCTTGCATGTTAGTTGCTTGTAAACACTAAATTCATGCCAATATATGACGTATATGTCATTTAGGACTCGTTGTGTCTCGGGACTTCATTCATGGAACTTATCATCCTTACGCGCATATTCGATTGAATCACCCACATAAGGTGAGTTCATACCCCTATAATCAAAATTTTAACTGTTGTAAATGCTTTTAAGGGGGGGGGGGAATACAAGTTGAACACAATGATAATTGAGTAAATGTTTTGTTATAAACATCTTTTAAAGGATTGCTTATGTGCTCATGAGTGATCAAAACTTTTCAAAAACTCTTTTAAAGTTATGTTACTTTACAGTTTACAAAACTCCATTTTTAAAGTACAGTCATAACTTAGTAGATAAATGAGTCTTTTCTTCAAGTCAATAACAGTTCAAAGTAAACATACTAGTAAACTATAATGGGTATAGTTTAAAGGTTCAGTTTAAACTAGAACAGAGAGAGCATACTAGACACTAGAACATAGAGAACGTACTATAAAGAGAAACAGGGAGGAAGATACAATACACGATAACAGAAAGAACATACTATATACTATAACAGAAGAACATACTAAATTATACCAATGATCACTAACGCATTGTTCTAAACAAAAGGTGATAATAAATTGGGTATACAAGATCAAGATAACGTTAATGTGAGATTATTACACGGCTTAGCAATTCGTTTGCTGAAGTTGCATTTTGTAACCAAAATCGCTTGCAGGGAGAACGTATAGTATGGGTACAACCACATCACATTATGACCTTAATAAAACAAACTAGTTTTAAAGGTAGTCAGTACATTCAGTAGAAAGGGGCCGATAATGCTAACTTTATGATTCCTTAGTTTATACATCAGGGATATATATTAATCGGATCCGACAGGTAGTAGGATGTGTGTTTTCCGCTTCATTTCCTATTCCTTGTTTGGTTGTGGGGTTAGAGCAGATTCACCCTGCTTACTATCTATTCGATCTTAGCTATATATATATATTCCGTATACACCAAGTAATCATAAGGAGTACTAGGTATGGGTCAGGTCATAGTACACTAATTCAATACACCGTTTTCTAGTACAAAACATACGTTTCAAGTAGAACATTTGGTAGATAAAACTAGAAACTTACCATTAAAAGGGTTTAATCCATTTTATTAAACCAATATAACTTAAAGGACCTTAGGTGGTTAATTCTATAATACCTTAGTTTATACAACAGGGTTATATATAATTAATACCCGACAGGTAGTTGGATGTGTGCTTTCTGCCTTACTTCCTATTCCTTGTTTGGTTGTAGGCTTAGGGCAGATTCACACAATTAACTATCCGTTTGATATTAGGTTATATATAGCTTGTATAAACTAAGTGATTATAGAAGGAACTATTGTGGTTATTAAATTTACTAAAGGAAATAAAGGTTTAATCCTTTTTATTAAACCAATATAACTTAAAGGACCGTAGGTGGTTAATTCTATAATACCTTAGTTTATACATCAAGGTTATATATAATTAATACCCAACAGGTAGTTGGATGTGTGCTTTCCGCCTCATTTCCTGTTCCTTGTTTGGTTGTGGGCTTAGGGCAGATTCACACAATTAACTATATGTTCGATATTAGATTATGTATATAGCTAGTATAAACTAAGTGATTATAAAAGGAACTATTGTGGTTACCATTTTTACTAAAAGAAATAAGGGTTTTCTTAAAGAATCTTTTCATCAAATATAAAGGAACTATTACAGTTAACTCCGTGAGTACCAAGTGAATACGCCAGTGTTATATAGAACGATGATCTAACAAACAATGGGATGTGTGCCTTCCGCCTCATTTCCTGTTCCTTTTTTGGTTGTGGGATTAGGGCAGATACACACAATCGATTGTTTGTTTACTCTAGGTTTCTTATAACTTGTATCCATTTAGTACTCATAAAAAGGATTGTAGAGTCGTTTTTACTCATCTTTCATCAAAGCAGGAAATATAGGATTTTCTGGAAGAACAGGCGAACTTTTCTAAATAGAACTTACAACTTACTTACATCACTAAAATCTTATGAACTCACCAGCTTAAATGTTGATCTACTCTTTCAAAATAACTTGTATTCTCAGGAGACCAGTAGACAAGTACGCGCACTGGGATTCAGAAGATGGAGCATAATAGCTTCATGTCTTGTTTTGTTATTTACTTTGTAGTCTATGTTATGTGAACCACATACTTTGTAAACACTTTCTTTCTAATGAAATGGTTGTTTGTTACTTTGATTACTATGATGCATGACTTGTGATACTAGACAATACGTCCTCCGCCCCCGAACATTTCCGCCGTTCCAGTTTTGGGGTGTGACAATGCATCACCTGTTGGGTCTGATCCCCGAAGAACCACTTCCATTGACCTTCCGTCCGGTCTTTCCGTAAAATAATCCCTGAAGATAAAAACCTCGAGAGCACTTATAGTCACCAACAATCCTGAGAGCACGACTCTTACCCAACCGACAATCCTTTTGGTACTCCCTGAATACTTATGCTGGACATCCTAGGGGTTCACGCCTTTCTCCTGCGCGTTCACTGGCCTTCCGCAGGCAACTTTCCAAAACAATAACATTTCCTTTCTCTATGAAGGACATACCTTCGCTGTATCTACATCTCCAGCGACTCCCAGTGCTGGTCATTTCGCTGATACCCACTGAATGCTTCCTCTTACTATATCCAGATGTTGAACACTCAACTTAGCGTGAAAATCAGATAATCCTTCAAGTAGAAGATTCATCCCTGCAACGGTTAGACTCATACGAGAGCTGCGCAACATAGTCAAATCCTTTACTCGGAGATTATTTAATCCAGATGTGAGTGATTTAGCACCTCTCGGTTAACTAGCTCCTCCACTCCAGAATTTTCTTATCATTACCTGTCCGAATATCCTGCTGTCTCTTATCCACGTTCCGGATGAACCGGGACCAGCCTGGTCCCAACTGGTCTGCCATCATATGGGTTACCGGACTCCCACCGGTTATCGAACCCAAGCTCAATCTCTCAGTCGCTCCCAGCGACTTCCGAAGAAACTCCGGCTATCAAAATCTGCTCTATCCACCAAGCCACTCCTGGCTCCATTATTTCGGCCGATCCTCCCGATCGCACTGTCTGACCATTCCTTTCCAGCATAATCTACTACAAGGGTGAATGCTACCCGAACTGTTGTAGCCTTACATCACTCCTGGTCTCCAACAACCCGCCGCTTCTCAAATCCAATCATACTGTGCGGTCTGTCCTGCCCTAGTCTACCCTACCTGAAGAAACCTACAAGCAAGTCACGCAGCTGATACCTTCTTACTGCTGACTAAAGGCCGATGAATGCTACGGGCCACCCTGTAGTCTGACGTTCCCATACCATCTGACCACTAATGCATGCTACAGGCCACCCCATAGTCTTACTATGCCAATATACTAACGACTAACTGACGAGTGCTACGGGCCACCCCGCAGTCTTATTATACCAATATACGAATGCTATGAGCCACCCTGCAGTCTTACAACGTTCCTACTCTATTTGCCAACTAGTGAGCGCTACGGTCCACCCCATAGTCTTACAACACTTCTACACCATCTTCTAACTAATGCTACGGGCCACCCCGCAGTCTTGTCACACTTCTCATGCTATCTGGCCACTGGTGAATGCTACGGCTAACCCGCAGTCTTACAACACTTTCCACACTGACTGGCTACTAGTGAATGCTACGGCTAACCCACAGTCTTACAACACTTTCCACGCTACTGAACCGCTGACCATGATCTTTCGCTCACTGCTATTCCAAACATACCCATAACCGAGCATACATGCATGATCTAATATGCCAAGCTGAACTCATGTCATACCTGAAATCCCCATTCTGATTTCTTAAAACCTGCTATCAATCATCACAGGAACACGAACTCAATGTTGGCAAGTTTTTCGAACTCCCAACTTACACTACCCTCACGTCACACCGCCGGTTGGGCCACCTTTCTTCCTAACCCGAAAGCAAAACTTACCCCAGTTCCAAAACCGCTCCTGCTCCCGAAATATGATTGGTTCTCCCCCACTTACATTCGACTAAGTCTTCACGTCACGCGAGCGTTGGAGGATTCTCATTCCTTCCTTCTTCATCCGATAGATACAATGACTACCAACGCTCAGTCTTGCTAGTGATCCATTACTAGCCCACTCTAAAGATCGCACAATTACTGAAGACTAGATGAACGCCTTCTGAAATCCCAATACTAATGACCCCATAAGCTTAACCTAATGTCCCTCGCAACCTTAAAGTCCAATTAGCCGATGCTCAGAGCAACTTCTTTAGCGATAGACTGCTTCTCTTGATGCTCCCAAAAGCTATCCCTAGCACAAAGACTGAACTTCACCGAATCTCAGCAATGGTTGACAACTGTCTTGCTGAACCCTGACCGCAGATTTTCTCATAATGCTCATGAACTGATCGCGGTCGTAACCGAGATAACACCGAACACTTCAAACCAGAAAAAGGGCATAACCTTACACTAGCTACTAAAAAATATCGGTATGCAATTGGCATATGACATTTTCACAAATATAATCCGAATACAAGCAGGGAGATAACTCATACATATTCTTACCCGAACTGAGACAAAAACAACCATAATACAGATAGAATCAAAAAGAAACAATTGGTACATACCTGAAACATTCCATGCTGTAATCCGGATCTCCCTCGTCTGTCACTGCAAGGCCCTACCCTCTCGCTCATCCGTAATCCTCAAAGTAGTCGGGGCAGACACACTCCCTTCTCCTCCTCACATCGTCGGGCATTCGGCTTTCTTGTGGCCCACCTGATTGCAGTGAAAACATAATGGGCTTGCCCCCTGTGGGCAGTCCCTGTTGACGTGAGGATCACTGCCACATTTGTAGCATCCTGAACCCCTGGAACGACAAACTCGCTCGTGCAGTTTCCCGCACATGCTGCACTGACTTCGGCCCTGTCGACCTACCAATCGCTGATCTAAAGTCTTGGGTCTCTTCCCGGGACCCTCCAAAGTATACATCTGATCTGACCTCCTCTTAGCAATATGCTCTAAATAAATTTCCCTCTCCTGCGCCCTGGCAATCATAGAGTCTAGGGTCGGGCATGCTGAGAAGCTGACATGCTCCCGAATATCATCTCTCAACATGTCATGATAGTGGGTCCTCTGCATCTCCTCATCCCCTACATACTGAGGCACCAATAAGACCCACTCCCGGAACTTGGCGGTAATCTCCGCCACCGACTCTGTCATCTGTCTCATGTCTAGGAACTCCCTGTCCAGCTGCTGAAGCTCCACAGCCGGCGCAAAGTCCGCCCTAAACCTGGTCACAAATTCAGACCAGGTCATGGCCTCAATGGCTGAGGCTCCCAAGGAATCACCAACTGACTCCCACCAGTCTCTAGCCCTGTCCCTCAAATACCCTGCAGCATATCGAAACTTCGACCCCTCAGGGCAGAAGCTAGTCAACTGAGCAGACTCCATGTCTGCAATCCATCTCCTAGCAACAATGGGGTCCTTCACCCGATGGAAGTCTGGTGCGCAGCATCCTCTGAAGTTCTTAAAAGACAGTGTGTGCGCCCCTGACTGGCTAGCCGCCCAGTCACTCCTAAACGCCCTGAGGCGATCCTCTATCAGCTCAATAATCCCCTCCTTGATCGACCCAAAAATCACCGGGGTCGACTCAAGGATGCCTCTAGTGATCTCAGAAGCAATGAACTCACGTAACCTCTCATCAACTGGCTCGGCACCTGATCCCGAACCCAATCCTGATCCTGATCCCGATCCTGAACCTCTTCCTCCATGATGCGTAATCATCACCATTCTTAAACAAAACACATAGCCGCCAAGGTCATACATAACTTTAGGAGGTCTCACATACTACAAGTTTCCTGGTTTTATCTTGGCCCTCCTTGATTCGAGTACCGATACTCTGCTTTCAGTAGTATGGGCCCCTACTACCTTCCACATCTATCCATACTTTCCTCAAGAATTTCCTCGACTCCACCAAGTCCCTTTCATTATTACCTCTGCTCCCAACACTAATCTCATCCTAGGCTTGCCCTAGGGTATCCTCCAACTCACGCTCTGCCATCAGCTGCATAAGAAGTTCCTTCTATCTCCCCCTAACTAGCTCGCGAATACCATTACATATCACTAAGACTAGATAATTCTTCGAATGAGAGGTTCTACCCTACAAAGGTTGGACTCATACAAGAGCTGTGAAATAGGGCTAAACCTAAACTTCTGAAATTATTTAGTCCTCATAATATGTAACTTACATATTCGTTTACTAGTTAGTTAAAGTTAACTAGAACCTCCAATAGCACAAAGCAAGCAACATTCGGGCATTGGGAAAACTAATCACATAATCCAATCAAACTGTTCTATCCTCTAATCAGGAATTTGTACTAACATATAATTCAAGGCTCATATAATCAGGCATAACCTAAACAGGCTATCCTACCACTGGCTGATCAGTTCTAGCACGCAATTCTACAAACTCATATAAACATACAAAGGCATCTTTCCTAGATCCTTATCTCTAATATAGCATGTGAATCAGATAATCATATCATATCACATAATAAACATGTATTGGTATTTTGGGAACCACTTACTTGAGCTCGGTCGATTGCACGCATCACACCCCTTTCTTTTCAAAGTTCTTTTCTCTTTTCAAATTCCTTTCAAAATTCTTTTTATAAAAAAATGATTTTCTTTTAAAAAATTTCATACCAAGTCCTCGGTTTAAGTCCAGAGACACCCAAGAGTGTGCCCGGATCCCTCAAACCAAGGCTTTCATACCAACTTGTAACATCCGAAATTTCGAGACTAAAAATTTCATTTTAATATAAGAAAAGCATTTAATAACTTTGTTCCAGACATCGAAAACATCCCATTTAAACAAATATCAGAGTTCTAATCCCAAAGATCATATAATGCAGAAATCATAGTGTGATGCGCTCCAATCGTCCCGAGCTCCTTCCTTTGAAAACATGAGTACCTGAAACAAAAGCTGAAAACCGTAAGCACGAAGCTTAGTAAGTTCCCCAAATACCACATACCATACATATCAACTGGGCCATACATGCCATACATACTGTGAGCCCTACATATCAGTCATATATCAAATAAGGTACTATGTACCGCACATAGTCTTACTATTATGCCACCGGTCGCCACGTGGTCTTCTTGGCAAGCCGGGGGCCACCCCCTGGGTCTTACAGGCATGTGCCAAGAGCTGCCTCCTGGTCTTCCATGCAAGTATCACAAAGACAACTAGCATACATATTACTATACTTAGCTAATGAGCATACAGTGTGCCAGGAGCCACCTCCTGGTCTTTTATGCATATTGCCTAGGGCTAACCCCTGGGTCTTCCTTTCATACATAATATCATATTGGGTGCCAGGAGCTACTTCCTGGTCTTTCATACATAGTGCCTAGGGCTAACCATCGGGTCTTCCTACCATACATAAACTAAATGGCCCGGCATTGTGGCCGTAGACCCATACAACAATGAGGAGACTCACCTCGCACTGCTGAACCTTGTTGATACTCCTCTGGCTGTTGACTGGCAATTCCCGAACTGCTGACCCTTCGGCTTCCCGAACTACCAATACCAAAATATCACTTAGTCTAATTCATTAACCCTTCATAGGGTAGAATGACCATTCTATCCCGAGGCCAACTTGGTCCATAATTAAGGCCCAAACCATAATGAAAAAGGCCCAACACTAGGTGAGCTTCCCAAGCCCACTAGCGGCCCACTAATGGTCTAATTTGCTAAATTAGGCCTAATCCCTCTAATGGGCCTTACCCTAAGCCCAAACGTTTCCTTGACCCATAATATCTGACTTCTGATGGCCCACTAAGGCCCAAAACTCCAAGGCATGGACCAAACTGAGACCCAATAATGCAAAGCCCAAACTCACAGAGTACGCGGGGCGTACATTCACGTACGCTAAGCGTACTAGTTAAGGGGCGCGTACGCTGGGCGTACCTACATGTACGCTCAGCTTAAACCTCCTGATAAGTCCTTTTCCCATTAACTACTTAATAATCCACTTCAGAAGTAACAATCACAGATCCTGGTCCTTTTCCACGTCCTAATCCATAAAGTCACTGACTTGGTGACTTTACTTGGTCCAAACAAGCTCAAACTCCAAAAATGATGTATTAATTCCATGAAGATGGTCTTATCTCTTGCATGAATCCATTAAGACCATCATGGTGTCAACTTTCTGACCTAGAGAATCATTTAGCACCAAGGGTGGCAACCCTTGGCCTGGAAATCGGCTTTAGGCTATAAAGCTTCCACCTTTTGGACCAAAGTTACTTCAACACTAAAGGAGTTCCAAATGATGATGTTATTCTAGATCTAAGAGCTCCAACTTCCCAAGTTCTTCCTTTCCACTTCCTATTTTCTTCTTCCAAGCTTACACCACCAAAATGAGCTTCTTGAAGTCAAAATCACCCAAAGATGAAGAGATGAGACGTTCTTGGGTTTCTCTGGGGTTGGGAGGCTGATAAAGAGGCTAGGGTTTGAGCCATTATGTTCTTTATATAGTGGCTCACCCTAAAAGTTAGGGTTTGGGAACTCTGAGCGTACGCTAGGCGTGCTTCTCGTAAGCTGGGCGTACGCCCCTCCGCACCCGCGATCATTTTCCTTTATACGTTGGGCGTACTCGAGCGCTTAACACCTTGAATGCAAGGTCCCTCCTTGCCATTTATTTCCATTAGGGCCATTTCTGACAATAACTTCAAATTGTCATAACTCCTTCATTCCAAGTCTGTTTCCGACAAACGTTATATCCACGAAAAGGTGGAGAGAAGCCCTACGCTTCTAACGACACACCCTGGCCCAAAACCTCCCGAATAAAAAACTCAAGACCCATAAAAGAACAAAATGCCCCTAGCCTTGGCCTCTGAAATCCATAAACAAACATTTTCAGAATAGGGTTTTACACCAATATGCCACCTTTGTGGCGAAATAGGACATTTCAAGAGGGACTGTCCAACAGAGAAGAATAACGGGGGAACAGGAGGAGTTTGACCCCAGAGCATGGGAAGGCATCAAAGAAGCCTACTATATTTTTGGTACGCTACCAAACCCCAATAATTATACTTACTCTCTCGTTTGAACCAAAACATCACTCATATAAAAATAGGAACCCTAACAGGTAAGCTATGATGGCTTAGTGTATACATTAGAGTGAGTTATTTCAACTCATTTCCTGTTCCTTGTTTGGTTGTGGATTTAGGGCAAGGTCACTCAGTCAACTGTCTTTCCAATCTTAATTATACATGACTTGTGTACACCAAGTGGTTATAGAGAGACCTAGTAGGGATCATTTATTGAAAGTTCATTATTTCAAATTATCAGAACCCTTGTATTGTTAGTGCTCGTTAATTTCGGAGCAAAAAAGTTCGCGGTAATAATACCAAGGACAAAACCGAAAGCATTGAAAACTTATGTGCATAATTTAGCACATCGTCCTGATAATCTTTTCTTCCAAATCGACTTAATATCTACTACATCAAGAAAATCCGACATCGTCATCCGACATGGTTTGGCTTGGTCCTCACCATGCAAAATTTCCTAAGCTGTGTAAAAGAACTTTTTGTTGGATATAGTGTCTAAGTCCATAACTATATCTGGTATGTACTTGATCCGACCCGGCATGATCCATTTGGGTTGCATGGCATTGCAATACTTGGATAGACCAAATTGAGAGAAAGGACACTTAAGGTTTATTAATATATTATTAGTTCTAATATATTAATAATATTATTTAATTAGTATTGATCAAAGAATTAATTTGGAATTAATTAAGTGATCAAAAAGAGACTAATTAAATATATGGGGTTGATTGTGTAAATCATCTATTCTTGTATAGTGGGCTAATGATCCATGGTTTGTATGGATTGGGTTAAAACCCATAAGGTGCTCCATGGAGGTTACAAACCCATGGATCATGGAACATGGAAAGCCATGACAATTAGGGTTTACATGGTGTAACCCTACTTGTGCCACAACTATATAAGGACCCCTAGTCTAGCAAAATCGGGACTACTACTTGTACAAGAAATAGGGAAATCCGATTTTGAGGTTTAATGAAACTTCTCTCAAGGTTATTCCAAGTGTTTTAGTGTTGTGTGAGACATTTGAGGAATCACACTTGAGGTGCTAGGTTTACAAGGTTCTCGAGGAATCCAAACTACAAAAGGTATGTTCTTCTTCTAGCATTTATGTTTAAAAGTTCCCCATGCTATGTTAGATAGGTTAAGAACCTTGGAAAATCAATTTTGCATGTATCATAGAAAAAACATAGATCCAAGGTTTCTAGGGTTGCATGTACACCATAGGAGTGTTAGAATGCTCAAAAGCCTTCAGTGGTATCAGAGCCTAGGCTTGTTTGTTTGATTCTTGATGCAAACTTGTTGAAAAACTCAGTTTTCTGCATTCTGCAGCATGAACTCGCCGAGTCCATGGGGGGACTCGACTAGTCCATGAGTAAATTCATCCTACTCGTCGAGTAGGTTCGTGCACTCGACGAGTAGGAGCCCCTGAATGCAGATTTTCGAGTTTTGCTGCTGGAAATGGACTAGAAACATTACCCTATACTGTTTTGGTGTTATAAAACTTGTTTTAGATGGTGTAATGGTTATGCTAATCCATTTTCAATGGCTATTATCAAAATTTCAAGTTTTATATGGTTAATTTATGATTCTTGAAATTGTTGATATGAACGTTCATGAACTTGTGAGTTTAGAAGATCATAGGAATTATTTGTAACTTGCTTCTTAGTTTAATTCTTGATCTTGATGTGTTTTAATGGAATCCATAATTTGTCCTCAAGTTATGGATTACCAAAAGTCCATTATTAAACACATAGGTTACAAAAAATGAAAAGTCTCTCATTTTATTAATCCATTAACTCATAAGTTATGAAAGATGAAAAGTTTTGAAAGTTACAAAACTTGCCCTCAGGTTTTGGAACATGTAAAGTCACTTTAGAAACTTTAGTTCCAACCCCTAGAATATTAAAAGTTAAAATTCAACCCTTATAATTTATAATATTATAAGTTAATAATATTTATATATATGTATAAGAACAAGTCATTTTACCGTTAGTAGGCATCATTCACGAAGCCGGTCTATAAGGGGAGTATAAGGTTGTTGCCTATAAAATGGCAGCTTAATGGGTGTCCACTCTCACCCACCGCTTCCTTGACTGGTGGAGGGTCTAGGACAAGGACTTTAAATCTTCATTAAAAGTATGATGAAAAATAAAGTAACTAAATGTTTTATAAATTCCCAATCTTAGTTACTTTAGGAAAATGTGAATAAGGTGCTAACCCATGAAATTACACTTTGCACTTTGATTAAGTCGTTAGTGGAGCGTGTTTGGTTAACCGACACACTAACCTGGACTTAACAAGGTATGCAAATGGTAACTTAATGTTTATCATAGTATCGATGGAGCGTGTGTGGTTAACCGACACATCGATTGAGGGGTAAATATTAAGGGTACCAAGTAATTTGCATGGTTACTTCACACCTTGTTTTGTGATCCTCGGCATCCCAGTCATAAAACCTGAAGGGCACACTCGAGATTGAAACATGCCATTGAAAAGTTCAATGAATCTCAAAGAATCTAGGAGTTTCAAAAACCAATTAAAACCTAATAATTTTGTTTTTCATGGTGGAAATTGGTGAATCGTCATTCACCTACCTTCAAATATTTTATAGCTTGGATTACGGCATCCCTCTTCTAAGTTATAAAATATTGTGTTGGGTCCTAGCCTTAATATTACATTTGGGTGTGTTATTAAGGACTATCTTTATATCTAATCTAAACTTGTCTTTCTTCTTTTCAGATGTCTTCCAACAATGTTGCTTCTGGCTCAAACCCTACTAGCTCCTTCTCTCTTATGAATCTTTGTGAGAGAGTCATCTTTGATGGATCCAACTTTATGGATTGGATCTGGAACATCAGGATGGTCACTCGTTATGAGGACAAGGAATATGTCCTTGACAAGGAGCTTAAGGAACTCGATGAGTCATCTGCTACTCCTGAGGAGATCGCTGAATACCAGGCACATGAAAGAGATGCTACCAAAGTGGCATGTATCATGTTGGCCACTATGACAGCCGAGCTCCAAAAGTCCTATGAGGACTACTATCCTTTTGAGATGCAGCAGGATTTGATGGAACGCTACCATCAGAGTGCTCATCAAGAGCGATATGAAATCATCTCCTCCATGATAACAACCAGGATGAAAGGATGGTGAACCCATCACGGGCCACATGCAGAAAATGCAAAGGTATGTGGACCGTTTGCTGAAACTGAATGTCAACTTCCCAGAGGAGTTGGCAATTGATATCATTCTGCACTCCTTACCTTCGTGTTATGATCAATTCCGCATGACATACCACATGAACAAGGAGGAAGTTACACTCAGCAAACTTCAAGGACTTTTGAAGACCGTAAAAAGTGGTCTTAAAGGTAAGTCGGTTGTTACTACTCCTACTCCTACCGCGGCCCCTGTCTTGGCAATCGGGCAAGGCAAAGGAAAGAAGAGGAAGAGCCCTTCGAAGGGTACCAAGGGAAATTCCCTTGATGGCTCCTCTTCAAGTGGAACCAATAAAGGTTTCGTCACTCCTTCTGCTAACCCTAAAGAGGCTGAATGCTTCTGTTGTCATGAAAAGTCGCACTGGAAGCGAAACTTCCCAAAGTACCATCAAGATGTTAAGGATGGGAAAGTAAAACCAACCATGCAGGTATTTACACTATATTGTCTAATAACTCACCCTATTCTAATTCTTGGGTCCTTGATACAAGTTGTGGTATTCACATATGTTGTGATTTGCAGGGACTAAGAAGAAGTGAGAATGTGGAGCCTGGGAAGATAAACTTGATCATGGGAAATAGAAAACTTACACCTGTCACCAAGATTGGAGTTTATTCCTTATTTCTAAGTACTGGGTTAACATTAGATTTGAATAAATGTTGTTATTCGCCTGAAATGGCAAGAAATATTATTTCCTTTCATGGTTTGTACAAAGAAGGTTTTACCTTTTCATTTGATAATGATAGTGGTGGTATTAATGCTTTCTTTAATAATGTTCTTTATTTTAAAGCATTACCTTGTGATGGTGTGTATGAAACTGTGTCAGTTGTAGACAACCTAGGAAATAATGTGTTGTGTATCGATTCTTCCACTAGCTTGGATAAAACATCATTATGGCATTGTCGTCTTGGACATGTAAGCAAGAAACTCATAGGCCAACTCCAAAAGCATGGATTCTTGGAGTCATTTGACCTAAAATCAGATGATAGTTGTGAATCTTGTTTACTTGGGAAAATGACAAAGTCACCCTTCAATGGTACCTGTGCTAGGGGTGAAGGTTTGTTAGATCTTGTACACATTGATGTGTGTGGACCCTTCAGAGCCGCCACAAGGGATGCTAACTGCTTCTATGTGACTTTTAATGATGATTTTAGTAGATATGGATATGTCTACTTAATCAAGCATAAGTCAGAAACCTTTGAAAAGTTCAAAAAGTTTAAACAGGAAGTGGAGAATCAGTTGGGCAGGAACATTAAGATGCTTCGATCCGATCGAGGTGGTGAGTATCTTAGTACAGAGTTCCTTGACTATCTTAAGAAATGTGGGATTATCTCACAATTGACACCTCCCAGGACACCACAGTTGACTGGTGTGGCTGAGAGGCGCAATCGAACCTTGTTGGATATGGTTCGTTCCATGATGAGTCGAGCTTCTCTACCAATCTCATTCTGGGGGTATGCCTTAGAGACTGCCGCCCATATCCTTAATCTAGTCCCTACCGAAAAGGTTTCCAAAACACCTCACGAGATGTGGACTGGAAAAGTTCCTAATCTAGACCACATCAAGATTTGGGGTTGTGAGGATTTTGTGAGGCGTGAGTGTCACGATAAGCTCGAACCTCGAAGTGAGAGGTATATTTTCATCGGCTACCCACAGAGATCCTTTGGTTACCTCTTCTACAGACCCAGTGATAATTTGGGCTTTGTAGCAAAGAGAGGAGTCTTTCGAGAGACAGAGAGAGAGAGAGAGAGAGAGAGAGAGAGAGAGAGAGTTTATAAGCCAAGGAAACAGTGGGAGGAAAATTGACCTTGAAGAAATTCAAGATTCAAGTGGTCAAGGAACCTCAAACTCTAGCAATCAACCTGAGGAGGAAACTCATGTTGATCTGACAGAAGAGTCTGTTCCTCTGAGGCGTTCCACGAGAGTTAGGAATGCACCTGAGCATTACTATGGTTTCCATATTACTGCAGAAGGTGATACACTTATCAGTGATAGTACACTGGTAAGTCTGGATGAACCTAACTGCTACACGGAAGCCATGGCAGGCCCTGAGGCTTCTAAATGGAAAAAGGCTATGGACAGCGAGATACAATCCATGTATGACAATCAAGTTTGGAACTTGGTTGACAATGTACCAGGTCGCAAGACAGTCGCGTGCAAATGGATCTTCAAGAAGAAGACCGACATGGATGGTAATGTACAAACTTATAAGGCGCGACTGGTTGCAAAGGGCTTTTCTCAAACTTCGGGAGTTGATTATGATGAGACCTTTTCACCAGTAACAAAGATTAAGTCTATTAGAGTTATGCTAGCCATTGCTGCATTTCATGACTATGAAATATGGCAAATGGATGTCAAAACCGCTTTCCTTAATGGAAAGTTGGCGGAGGATGTTTAGATGAGTCAGCCAGAGGGTTTTGTCAGTGCAGAGTACCCTAATAGAGTGTGTAAGCTTGAGAATTCCATCTATGGATTGAAACAAGCACCTCGCAGATGGAATCTTTGTTTCGATGAGAAAGTCAAAGAGTTTGGCTTTTCGAGGAGTGAAGATGAGTCCTGTGTATATGTGAAGGCTAGTGGGAGTATATTTAGCTTTTTGGTATTGTATGTGGATGACATACTACTCATAGGAAATGACATCCCAACTCTGCAGGAAGTAAAGTCCTGGCTTGGGAAGTGTTTCGCTATGAAGGATCTTGGTGAAGCTGCCTATATCCTAGGGATAAGGATTTTGAGAGACAAGAGTAAAAGACTAATTGGACTTAGTCAGAGTACCTACTTGGATAAGGTGCTGAATAGGTTCAGCATGCAGAATTCCAAGAAAGGAGAATTATTGATCCAGAGTAACACCAGATTGAGTAAGACTCAGAGCCCAAGTACAGAGGCTGAGATAGCTGAGATGAGTCGAGTACCTTATGCTTCCGCTATAGGCTCGATCATGTATGCTATGACTTTTACTCGTCCTAATGTGGCCTTTGCATTGAGCATGGTCAGCAGATATCAGGGGAACCCTGGCAAGGCTCACTGGACTGCGGTAAAGAACATTCTCAAGTACATACGGAGGACTAAGGACTGGGTCCTTACCCTCAGTGGGAGTGATGACTTGAGAGTATTAGGGTATAGTGATGCTAGCTTCCAGACTGATAGGGATAATTTCCGCTCTCAGTCAGGCTGGGTCTTTACCTTAAACGGAGGAGCAATTTCTTGGAAAAGTTCCAAGTAGGAGACAGTGGCTGATTCAACTTGCGAATCAGAGTATATAGCGGCAAGCGAGGCAGCAAAGGAGGCTATATGGTTAAATAACTTCATTGGAGACCTTGGAGTTGTACCAGCTACAAAGGAGCCTATGGAGTTTTTTTGTGATAGTGAAAGTGCAGTTGCCTTAGCCAAGGAACCAAGGGATCACGGGAGATCCAGACACATCGACATAAAATATCATTTCATCAGACATCGAATAGAAGAACGACTCCTCGTGGCAAAAAGGGTATCATCGGATGAGAACCCGGCAGATCCCCTCACGAAGGGACTGAGCAGGTTAAGCATCTCCAACATGCGAGGCACATAGGGCTGAAGGATGATATTAGTTTTAGTAGTTAGATAGATTTGAAATGTGTAAAGTGTAATTGACATTTGATGATGAATAAAAGTTGTGTTTATTTATGAGTAAAGTGTTGTTATCTTTTGTCAATCGTTTACTATCGTTTCATTTTGCATGTTTTGACTTCCAGAATAATTATGTTATTGTATTTCATATTATTCAAATTCTCCACAGTCAGTCATATGTTGGAAGTAGATATGAATCAAGACTATCTTGAGTTGGCTTGTAGATGCCCAAGGTACTGGACATAGCAAAGTGTTGCTACAACACTCATGAGTGCTCATAAGTTCTGAGTATTGGATTCAACCGACGCTCGCTGGTATAACTTCATGGAATTTATCTCGAGTGATCGCGAGACAGTAATATCATATAAGTCTTCAAACCTAGAGATATGACTTGTTGCCTATGAGTTGGTTATACATTGATTGTACGAAAACACATTGGTAACTTGATGTTATAAAACGTGCCTTTGTGTATGATTCAACAAGTAGTAGAACAAGCATATAAGTTGAAGTTTATCTGTTCCTTCTTGGATTAAAAGCGATATCCGGGCACCTCGATGATTTTTTGTTGACCCATGTACCGGGCCCGGTCAGAACTAAGTTGATGTGTTCAATTAAGTTCTATGTCAAACAAATCAGAAACCGGGAAACAAACTGCTAGACAATAAGTAAGACATTGTTCCATGTATTTCTCCGGCTGATATCTAGAACAGAGGATTATATGATCACTTATCTTAAATGGCGTATCCTCATCATCTCAGTTCCGCGAGACCTTGAAATAGTTACGATTGTTGATCGGTTCCTAAAGTCATACTTCCAATTATAGTTATTAGACTTATCCAAGTGGGAGACTGTTGGATATAGTGTCTAAGTCCATAACTATATCTGGTATGTACTTGACCCGACCCGGCATGGTCCATTTGGGTTTCATGGCATTGCAATACTTGGATAGACCAAATTGAGAGAAAGGACACAATATATTATTAATATTATTTAATTAGTATTGATCAAAGAATTAATTTGGAATTAATTAAGTGATCAAAAAGAGACTAATTAAATATATGGGGTTGATTGTGTAAATCATCTATTCTTGTATAGTGGGCTAATGATCCATGGTTTGTATGGATTGGGTTAAAACTCATAAGGTGCTCCATGGATAGTCCATGGAGGTTACAAACCCATGGATCATGGAATATGGAAAGCCATGACAATTAGGGTTTACATGGTGTAACCCTACTTGTGCCACAACTATATAAGGACCCCTAGTCTAGCAAAATCGGGACTACTACTTGTACAAGAAAGTGGGCAATCCGATTTTGAGGTTTAGAGAAACTTTTATCAAGGTTATTCCAAGTGTTGTAGTGTTGTGTGAGAAATTTGAGGCATCACACTTGAGGTGCTAGGCTCACAAGGTTCTCGAGGAATCCAAACTACAAAAGGTATGTTCTTCTTCTAACATTTATGTTTAAAAGTTCCCCATGCTATTCTAGATAGGTTAAGAACCTTGGAAAATCAATTTTTCATGTATCATAGAAAAAAGATAGATCCAAGGTTTCTAGGGTTTTATGTACACCATAGGAGTGTTAGAATGCTCAAACCCCTTCAATTTTCCCTTACTCAACCGACAAATGAAATTCTTTCAATCTATAACGGCAAACCTAATACGAACCCTTATGTCGTCTCTCGCTTCAAAACTTCAGAAGTACCCATGCGAGGGGTATCGCTCCCTTCTAGCCTACTCAATAGATAGGAAACTTGAAAGCAAAAAACACCAAAGATGTTTCAGAATCCCGTAACCACCCGAAGTATACCCAATAGATCTCATAGGGAGATCACTTGTGCCGCAAGTCAAGTTCGAGAATAGAGATTAAGAACTCGTTAGGTTAACCTATCACTACTAAGTGTATACGCGAGAATGGTATATAATTTAGACTCAACAAGATTTAGAATGTGTGATTCCGCCCTATCTCATGTTGCTTGTTTGGTTGTGGACTTGGGGAAGAGCCACCCATCCGAACGTTTTGTCAATCTAAATTATATACGACTTGTATACACGAGGTGATGGTGGATAAGTCAGGTATGAGTCTTATCATGAACTTCAGAGCAAAAGCCTGCAGGTTTTCTATAACAACCGGAGATACCTGAGTGGAAGTGGTAGCGGATTGCAATGGGCTTCATAATCAAGTTACCCAAGGCAACATGTGGACTTGATACCATTTTTGGTGATCGTCGACAAATTAACCAAGTCCGCAAACTTCCAGCAAATTGAAAGGAAACGGGAAAGATTGAGGAGCTAACTAGAACGTGTGTCCGAGAGATTAGTTAGACTGCACAGTGTTCCAATATCTGTTATCTCCGTTCGAGATAGTAGAATCATCTCCCAGTTCAGTCAGTCACTTCAGAAATCTCTGGGAACTAGGCTAGTCATGAGCATAGCCTACCATCCTTAAACAGACAGACAGAATAAGAGAACGATTCAAGCATTATAAGTCATACTGAGAGCATATGTGATCGACTTTGGTAAAGCATGGGATACCTATTTACCAACTATTCGAGTCCTTTACCATTCTAGCATTAAAGTTGCTCCATTTGAAACCCTTTATGGTCACAAGTACATATCCCCTCTGCGTTGGACTAAAGTTGTAACGACCCAAATTTTACAAAGAAATTTTTCATTTTTAATTAATAAAACATATTTGCATAATCCATGAAATCCCAACATAACTATTTTAAAATCGGTATTCATTACAACTTATTTAATTCATCAGAGTGTCCCCAAAAACATATCAGTAAAAGAGAGATGGAGTGCACGCCGCGCCATCACGCGTTGCCCTTGCCCTTGGGCTCAGATGTAACTGAAACGAATCAACAACCTGTAAGCGACATGCTTAGTGAGTCCCCCAGAGCATACCACACACAATACACATACACATATCTTATTAGCTAATTAAAGCTACACGCATATCACATAAGCCATGCATACATAAAACCTGTAAGAATGCCACGGGCTACCCCACATGGTCTTCACCTAGGACTGCCATGGGCCACCCCACATGGTCTTATATCCAATGCCATAGGCTCCCCCACGTGGTCTTTACCTAGGAATGCCATAGGCTACCCCACATGGTCTTATATCCAATGCCACGGGCTCCCCCCAGGGTCTTCCATGCAAAACACACAATCACATATCATAATGAATCACATTCCATATCAAATCACATAATGACCATCACATATAACCTAATCACATAATGGGTCGGCCTTGGTGCCTTAGACCCATTGGTATGGTGAGAAGACTCACCTTTCAAAGGCTGAACTGGCAAGCTGTAATCGGATATATCCCATGCTGCTCCTCCCAAACTGTCTATCATCAATGAGTAAAAACTCAGCATAACCCCATAAATACCCCCCCCCCCAGGGTCAACCCTAGTCAAAGTCAAGGTCTATAGTCAAGGTCAACAGTCCATATTGACCTTGACTCGTCGAGTACAAAGAGTCACTCGTCGGGTTCCCTGCTTACTCATCGACTCGTCGAGTCACCCGAGGGACTCGTCGAGTTCCTTGATGTTTACGGCCGTAAACTACCGACCGTACACCCCTGACCGTGAACCCATGGCCGTGAACCCTTGGCCGTGAACCCTTGGCTGTAAATGAGAAAACCCTCTCGACTCGCAGAGTCTTTTGCACGACTCGCCGAGTCCCCCTTAGTCCACTATGTTTACGGCCCTTTTCAGTGGGACTCAAGGTCCCAAACTTCAGATCTATCCTCTACTAGTGTGGATAACACGTAAAGTTGCAAACTTTACGTGCATGCAAGGCCTCACATGGCCATAACACCCAAAACTAACCTTCAACAAGGTTTTCATGCATGGAGAGGGAATGAGCTTAATAAAAGGTGCAACTTTATGATATTTGGGACCTAAGAAGGTCCAGATCTGGAACCATATCCTTGTGATAGGTCCATATCTAAGCTTGCTTCCATTTCCTCAAAGTTGGTCATAACCCTCAAATAGAATCTAAGCTTAAGGTAACAGATTCATACCTTAATTTAATGCCCAAGACGAACTAGATGCTAGATCTAGTGTTTTCCCCTTGATACTTCTTCTTCAAACTTGGAATTCCTTCCACAATCCCAAGGTTTAAGCTCCCAAAGCTCTTACTGCACACACCCAAGTGTTTTCGGCCGTAAATGCTTTCTTATGATGCTAAGGGAGGCTACAAAGGCGTATAATGACGTTTATATAGGGGGCAAACCCCAAAATTAGGGTTTTCTTTAAACAGCTCGGACTCGCCGAGTCGACCCTACCGACTCGCCGAGTCACCTCCGTCCCGCGTTCCAGATACCCGACTCTACTCGACAAGTTGGTCCTCCAACTCACCGAGTCTATGCATGAACCTCTCCAAATTGTCAACATTCAGCCAATCCGTGAATCAGGTGTTACAAAAGTAGATGACACGCAACTAGCTAGAGGTCCAATTTCCAAACAACACCTTCATTGGTCCGGAAATCATCCGAGAAACTACCGAGAAGAGAGTACCAATCTGGGAGGGACGTAAAGCTTCCAGAGTCAGACAGAAAAGCTACGACTTCAATAGGAGAAAACCCTTGGAGTTCCTGGTTGGTGACCACGTCATGTGAAGGTCTCACCCTGGAAGGGCATGATACGCTTCGGAAAGCGTGGATTACTGAATCCAAGGTACATAAGACCATTCAAGATTCTTACTAGATTTCATCCAGTAGCTTATAGACCCCGGCTAGCTCAAGAATTCAATAACATACACCCTACCTTCCACATCTTCAACTTGAAAAAGTGTTTGTCCGACGAGACTCTTGTTATCCCACTCGATTAGATCGAGGTAAACGAGAGCTTCAATGTTATGGAATAATCCGTAGAAATCCTAGACAGTGAAGTCATTAGGACTACTCAAATCCTATCCCGGTGGTAAGGGTCCGCTTAAGTGCATAGCGAGGACCCAAATTTAGTTGGGAGGATCATTAGAAACACAAGTATCCACCTCTTTTTCTTTAGGCCATTTGTATACCTTAGACATAATTTCGGGACGAAATTCCCATTAACGGGGGGATGATGTGACAACCTGAAATTTTTTTATTCTTGTAAGGTCAAACACATCAACCGAAGGTCAAAATTATAGGTTTCTAGACCTAGTATACATAAGGGTTGTTTGTTAGGAAGTGAACCACGTAAGAACCGAGAACCAAGAATTACATTCGAGCCATAAACCTCAACAAGTGAGGTTCACGGCTGCAAACTAGGTTCATGGTCGTGAACCCTCCCTTAGCCGTGAACTAGATCCTATATATAAGAAGTGGTTCGATTTTGTCCTCATTCTTTAACCCTTGGCTGCAAACCATCCCTTTCTCTCTCAAGTATCATATACCAAGAACACCATTTTCACTCTTTTCATCCCATTTCCTTTTACATCTCCTTAGTATACCACTTAGGCCCTTAAAACACTCTCCAGTCATCAAGATGTTCAAGTGTTCTCCGTGTTTTGGGCCGTGAACCCTTCTTAGGGTCGTGAACCCATCAAGTCTAACTGTGAACCCATCAAGTCTGACCGTTAACTCCTTTTTAGCCTTCCATTTTCGATTCTAACACTTCTTTGTAAGTATTTCCTACTTCATAGGTTGTTTCCTTTGCACCTTAGATGACAATGACTATGTGAGGCACCGATTGTGACCTTTCCGGAGGGTGTCGATGATTTTGTGGTCTATTGTGATGCCTCAATAATGGGTTTGGGTGCAATATTGATGCAGCGGGATCGCGTGATCACTTACGCTTCGCGGCAGCTGAAGCCTCATGAGGCGAATTATCCGACACATGATTTCGAGCTGGGGGCTGCAGTTTTCGCCCTCAAGATTTGGCGGCATTACCTCTACGGGGTTCATTGTACTTTTTACACGGACCACAAGAGCCTGAGGTATTCGATGGATCAGTTGAACCTGAACATGAGGCAGCGTAGTTGGTTGGTGTGGTGAAGTATTATGATTGTGAGATCCTGTACCACCCAGGGAAGGTCATTGTGGTGGCCAATGATCTCAGCCTCAAGGCGGTCACGGCTCCGATCCGAGATATATGCTTGAGGATGATCGTGGTTACTCCATTGTTGGAACGGATTAGTGAGGCACAGGTTAAGGCTATGAAGGAAGAGCGCCGTAAGTGTGAGCGGATTGTGGGTCAGGTGCCTTCTTTTGATTATGATAGCCGCGGCCTGTTGACTTTGAATTGGAGGGTCTGGGTTCCGTATTGGGGCGGTGTGCGCCATGTTCTAATGGAGGAGGTTCACAAGTTGAGATACTCCATTCATCCCGGGGCTACGAAGATGTATATGGATCTTCGCCCTGATTACTGGTGGCCCTACATGAAGTGGGATATAGCATGGTTTGTGGAGCGGTGCTTGACTTGCATGAAAGTCAAGGCCGAGCATCAGCGACCTCACGACAAGATGCATTTGTTGGAGATTCCCGTATGGAAGTGGGAAGACATCACGATGGATTTTATCACGAAGCTTCTCATGACTACGCTTGGAGTGGATTCTATTTGGGTCATCGTGGATCGATTGACCAAGAGCGTGCACTTCATCCCGATCCAAGAGAGTATTTCTGCAGAGAAGCGAGCCGAGATTTATGTTTGTGAGGCGGTGGCACGTCATGGGGTGCCGGTGTCGGTAGTTTCAGACCGGGATATTCCTTTTACATCCAGATTTTGGAAGCAGTTTCATGAAGAGATGGGCACTTGTCTCTACTTCAGTACAACTTTTCATCCACAAACCGATGGGCAGAGTGAGCGGACGATTCAAACTCTTGAGGATATGTTGCGTGCGTGTGTATTGGATTTTTGTGGGAGTTGGGATACGTATCTTCCGTTAGCGGAATTTTCGTATAACAATAGTTATCACACTAGCATTGATCGACCTCCTTTTGAGATGCTCTATGGGAGGAAATGCAGGACCCCAATTTGTTGGGGCGAGGTCGGTCAGCGAGTCATGGGGAGTCCCGAGGTGGTACTCAAGACTACTGAGCTGATTCATCAGGCTCCAGATAGCTCAGAGTCTGCAGAAGAGTTATTCCTACAAGCGCCGGTCAGACTTGGAATTCCAGGTGGGAGATATGGTTCTCCTGAAGGTGTCCCCTTGGAAAGGTGTCATCCAGTTCATGAAGCGGGGAAACTTGGGCCCCAAGTATATCGGCCCCTTCAGGGTTTTGGCTCGGGTGGGCCGGGTTGCGTACCGTCTAGATCTTCCAGCCGAGCTCAACCAGATTCATAGCACATTTCATGTCTCTCAGCTGCGGAAGTGTTTGGTGGATGATTCCGCAATTATACCCTTGGAGGATATATTTGGATTAGGTGTCTAAGCCCATAACTATAATTGGTATGTACTTGACCCGATAGTAGCATGGTCCATTTTTGATTGCATTCACCAGAACAATTTGATAGAATGGATATTTGAGAAAGGGGTTATTTGTGATTTATTAATATATTATATGTATAATATATTAATTGAGAAATCATATTATTTAATTGGTATTGATCAAGAATTAATTTAGAATTAATTTAGTGATCAAAAGAGACTGATTAAATTAATAGGGGCTGATTATGTAAATCGGTGATACATATGGTTTGGGCTAATGATTCATGATTGATTTGTGATGGACTAAGCTTATGAGATAGTCCATGAAGTGTTAGTCCAAATCAATTGTTGGACCATAAACCTAAGTGTAAGAATTAGGGTTTACAAGTGACTCTTGGAATTCTACACTATATATGTAACCACTAAGCCCCTAAAATCGGGATCAAGAGTATTCTAAGAGGATATAGCCGATTTTTGGTGCTCCAAGCTCTCTCTTATTTTCATCCAATTTTTGGTGGTGTTTTGTGAAACATTTGAGGCATCACACTTGAGGTGCTAAGCTCTTGAAAGGCCAACTTCTACAAGCTACAACAAGAGGTAATCATATGGTGCTAAGCTCTTGTCATCAAATATGTCTGCTAGTTAGGCTTCACGCTTTGGAAAAAGAATATTGCATGTATAACTAGATAAAACTTAGATCCAAAGCATTGGGGTTATATGTGCACCATAGGGATGTTATAGTGCTCAAAACTCAACAGTGGTATAAGAGACTAGGGTGTTTTCTGTTATATTGATGCAACTGTTTATATTTCAAAGATGAAAAAATGTGATTTTTGGCCACTGACTGTTGGACTCGTCGAGTCCCATAAGGGAACTCGACGAGTTGGATCATATGGTGATAAACTCGACGAGTCCACAGCCTGGCTCGACGAGTTGGATCATCAGATGGCAGATTTTCGGGTTTCTTGGCCAGAATTGGATTAGGAACATTGCCATAGACTGTTGTATCATAAAATTCATTTTTTTGATATGGTGATGATTATCCTCATCCAATTAAAAGACAATTATCAAATTTTAAGATAATAAGTTGATTATTTGTATTATTTGATTTGAATTGTCTTGCTTTATGAGTTAAATTAGGTCAATTTGGTAAATAATAAATTATATGATAATTTTATTAGTTAAGTTTGATCTAAATGTTTCTTGAAGAGTTTCATAACTTGTCCTCAAGTTATAGAATATTAAAAGTCTCATTCATTAAACATTAACTCCTTAAGTTATGGAATTCAAGAGGTTTTGAAGTGTTTTAAGATTTGCCCTCAAGTTTTGGAATTTAAAAAGTCTCATTTATGAAACAGTAAAATTCCACACCCTAGAATTTTAAAAGTTTAAAATTCAACCGTTATACTATTATAATATTAAAATATTAATACTTATATATATGTATAAGACAAGTCAGTCTTACCGTTAGTAGGCCTCATTCACGAAGCTGGTCTTTAAGGGGGTACAAGGAAATTGCCTATAAAATGGTGATTGAATGGGTGTCCACTCTCACCCACCGCTTCCTTGACTGGTGGAGGGTCGTTAGCCGAACGGGTAGAATAGGACATTAGTTCTCAGTAATAAGTATAATGTTATTATAAAGTAACTAAACTTTTATAAATTCTCAATCTTAGTTACTTTAGGAAAAATGTGAAATTGGTGCTATTCCATGAAATTGCACTTTGCACCTTTCCAAGTCGTTAGTGGAGCGTGTGTGGTTAAACGGTGTGACAACCTGAAATTTTTTATTCTTGTAAGGTCAAACACATCAACCGAAGGTCAAAATTATATGTTTCTAGACCTAGTATACGTAAGGGTTGTGTGTTAGAAGTGAACCACGTAAGAACCGAGAACCAAGAATTACATTCGAGCCATAAACCTCAACAAGTGATGTTCACGGCCGCAAACTAGGTTCACGGCCGTGAACCCTCCCTTGGCCGTGAACTAGATCCTATATATAAGAAGTGGTTCGATTTTTTCCTCATTCTTTAACCCTTGGCTGCAAACCATCCCTTTCTCTCTCAAGTATCATATACCAAGAACACCATTTTCACTCTTTTCATCCCATTTCCTTTTACATCTCCTTAGTATACCACTTAGGCCCTTCAAACACTCTCCAATCATCAAGATGTTCAAGTGTTCTCCATGTTTTGGGCCGTGAACCCTTCTTAGGGTCGTGAACCCATCAAGTCTAACTGTGAACCCATCAAGTCTGACCGTTAACTCCTTTTTAGCCTTCCATTTTCGATTCTAACACTTCTTTGTAAGTATTTCCTACTTCATAGGTTGTTTCCTTTGCACCTTAGATGTCAAATGCACTAACTGTATACATATATATGTCTTAATATGGTAAATAGGACTCGTTTGTGCTTCGGGACTTCACTCGTGAAACTTATCATCCTATATCGAATCGTCAGTTGAATCACCCACATAAGGTGAGTTCATACCCCTATAATCTACATTTTTAAATGCTTTTAAATGCTTTTAAGGGGGGGGGGGAATACAAGTTGAACACGATTAAATTGTGTTAATATTTACCTGTGATAACAATCACACAAAAGAAATTCTTGTGCTTTTATAAGTACCAAAAATCAATTCAAAAACTCTTTTAAAAGACTTTAGGTTGTTGTTTATTATCAAAATCATATTAATTCATATATTTATGTATAAGTATGCTTTAACGGACTTAGGACTAATGCTAGATACCTTGACTCCTGTTCCTTGTTTGGTTGTGGGCTTAGGGTAGAATCACTAGTCCGACAGTCGGCTAAATCATAGATATACTTGCTAAATATATTCATGAATATTAAACCTCATTTTTAAAGTACATGCTTAACTCAGTTTACATACTTTTAATCTCTTTTAAATGTCTTATAAACTCTTTAAACTTATATTTGTCCAAAATCATGTTTATATATATATATATATATATATATATATATATATATATATATATATATATATATATATATATATATATATATATAAGACTTAAAGGACTTAGGACTAATGAATTGCCTTATTTCCTTTTCCTTGTTTGGATGTGGGCTTAAGGTGGAGTTATTTGTCCGAAGGTCGTTTTCTTTTTAATTATATATGTATTATATATATAGGAATATAAAAAGGTTACTTTAGTCAATATCATTACCTTTGTATCATGTTGAGCAAAGGGGTACATTCATGAGAGATCATGCTAATCAGATAGAACATATAAATTATAATAGGTATAATTTAGGAAAAAAACGAGAAATCTATTTTTACTAGATAAGTATACCAGGTTTAAACTACTTTGTTAACAAAAGGATATATTTTGATCTTTACTTAAACTAGATAAACCAAAAATGTAAGCCACTACTTCACGGCATAGCAATATACTTGTTATGTCGCGTTTTGTAACCAGAGTCTCCTGGAGGGAGAGCGGGCATTGTGTGTATAGATCTATACGGGAATGACAATCCCACACCTCGCTGCTAGCTACAGTGGGACCTAGTGGTCTTCGAGTGACAAATGTCACATTAGTTTCGACGCCAGCAGGTCGTCGTGTTAAACGGTAGTCAATCAATATGGTTATAACCTTATCACATTTTAACCCTAATTAACCAGTTTAATACTAGGGTAGTTATTACACCAATAGTTTATTTTTAAGAAATACTACTGTATTAATCATTTCCCACAAACAAAACAGAACGATTTTATGGGATTAAAACTACTTTACAGAACGGTTTTACGGGATTAAAACTACATTCACAAACAAAACGGAAAACATTCTTCTTATAATTTTATGGATAGTTTAAAATTATGTTAAACTTTATTATAAGTACAATAATACTTAAATAGAACGGTTTTATGGGATTAAAACTACCTTTCAGTTGTAAAGCAGAAAATATAGTATTTTATGGAACTTAATCAATCACTTTCTTAAAACTAAAGCAACCGTAACTAATACTTATGAACTCACCAGCTTAAATGTTGATACCCTCTTTCAAAATAACTTGTATTCTCAGGAATCTAGTAGACAGGTACACTCCCAGAGCTTTTGAGAAGACAACCTAATACCGTGCGGTGTCTTTTGTCTTTTACTTAATGTACTTTTGTTGTTGAATATCTAATATTTGAACACTCATGTAAAAACTTATACATTATTAATGAAATGGCTGTTTGTACTTTGATTACTATAATGCATGTGTTGTGATACAAGACATGACGTCCTCCGCCCCCGAACATTTCTGTCGTTCCGGTTTGGGGGTGTGACAACCGGCACACTAATTTGGGACTAGCAAGGGTGGCAAAAGGGTAGCTTGATGTTAATCATAGATCAACGGAGCGTGTGTGGTTAACAGGCACATTGATTAGGTGATTTGTAACATTAAGAGTACCAAGCACATTGGCATGGTTATTCACACCTTGTTTGTGATCCTCGGTATCCCAATCACAAAATTGAAGGGCATAATCGAGATTTAAACATGCCATTGAAAAGTTCAATGAATCTCAAAAGAATCTAGGAATTTCAATTCATTTAAAACTTAATCCTCAATTTCATTTTTCATGGTGGAAATTGGCAAATCGTCATTTACCTACCTTCAAATATTTTGCAATTGGATTACGGCATCCCTCTTCCAAATTGTTAAATATTATGTTGGGTCCTAGCCTAAATATTTCATTTGGGTGTTATATTAAGGATTCTTATCTAATCTAAACTTTGTCTTTCTTTTCAGATGTCTACCCCAAATGTTGCTGGCTCCAACCCTTCCAGCTCTTTCTCCCTCATGAACTTATGTGGGAGGGTGATTTTCGATGGGTCGAATTTCAATGACTAGATTCGGAACATACGGATGGTCACTCGTTACGAGGATGAGGAATATGTCATCGATAAAGAGCTAAATGAGGTTGATGAAGCGACTGCTACTCCTGAAGAAATTGCTGAATATAGGGCTCATGAGAAAGATGTGACAAAGGTGTCGTGTGTCATGCTTGCCACTATGACAGCTGAACTCCAAAAGTCCTATGAGGACTACTATCCTTTCGAGATGCACCAAGACTTGCAGGAAAGGTACCATCAAAGTGCTCGACAGGAAAGGTATGAAATCATTTCCTCCATGATAACAACAAAAATGCAGGATGGAGAGTCCATCACGGCCCACTTGCAGAAGATGCAGAGATATCTGGACCGCTTGCTTAAGTTGAATGTCAATTTCGATGAAGAGTTGGCTATTGACATTATCCTACACTCTTTACCTTCTTGATATGATCAGTTTAGAATGACTTATCATATGAAAAGGGAGAAGGTCAGTCTAAGCAAGCTTCAAGGCCTACTGATAACTATTGAATGTAGCAAATATATTGTTCCTACTGTTGGGTTTTAAGCACTATAACACTCATATGGTGCACATACAACCCTGGATGCTTTGGATCAAAGTTTTCTCTAATTATACATGCAATTTCATTTTTCCAAAGCATACATCCTAACTATCATACAATAGAGGATATATAACTTAAAACCAAAATTAGATGAATACCTCCTGATGTAGATTGTAGTTCTTGGCCTTAGAAAGCTTTAGCACCTCAATTGTGATGCCTCTAATGTGTCACAAACACCGAATGAAAGAGGAGGCTTGAGAGAATAGGCTAGTTAGCTCCAAAAATAATTATCACTCTCTTAGAATGAATGGGCAACCGATTTAGGGGTTAAGGTGTAACATCAATAAAAATCATGCCAAATTTAAACTTTTTAAAACATTTAGGAACCACCAGTTATTACAAATTTGTTTTCAAAATAGTTCTATATTAGAGTATCCCAGAAACATAATCATAAAATGTGAGGAGCGGTACGATCACGCCTTCGCCTTCCTGCGATAGTCAGAAGTACCTAAAACAATAAATGATAAATGTAAGCTTAAAGGCTTAGTGAGTTACCTCCAAAGTACCAATGCCATACAGATATAACCATATCATATAAACATATAAGCCAACAGCATGCATAATGAGCCTTCGGCCTGACTGGACCGCCTTGTAGGCCTTCAACCTATCTGGACTGCTCTCCGCGCCTTCGGCACGTCTGGACCGCCTCACAAGGCCTACAACCTATTCAGACCACTCGTCGGGCCTTTGTTCTGACTAACATGCCCTCCTGGGCTTGTAGTCTATCCGGACCGCCCTGGGTATGTTGGCCTTCAGCACACAGTAGGTCCGTCTCAACCCAAACCCCAATCAAACAAACAGGTGCACATAATATCATACCCTAGCATATATAACAGTCAAACTGATCTAACAGATCATCAATCATAGCAACATCCTATAACCAGTAAACAGACCTAACCGGTCACTAACATAGCATCATCCTGTATACCAGGATACCGACCTAACCAGGTCACTAAGCTTCTTACCATCCGAACTAACAGGATGTAAATCAATAAGCATATCATGCAATAAACCCGGATACCAGTGCCTTAGACCCTGTTGATATAGTGAGGATAACTCACCTCGCAATGTCGATCTCAACTGATGAATCGAACTCCCGAATCGCTGTCTCACCAAAATCCCGAACTATCCAAAATAACGAATATTAAATTAATAAATGGGAATACTAATCTTGACAAAGAATCCACATAGTCCATTTCACCTTTTTCTTTAACTTGGGCCAAGGCCCAATATCAAATTCGTTATCCAAAAGTCCATATACATAAGCCCATTAATGGCCCAATTTTCCCAATTGGGCCCCACTCCCTAATTGGGCCTTATTTTAAAACCCATTACCAAAACTGGCCCAACACATCATTGCTCAGAACGTCCAGCAAGGCCCATGTCAAACTAGCCCAAGAGTGGCCCAACCCCGAAGCCCAAAATGTCAAAAGCCCAACAGAGGGCGTACGCGAGGTGTACTCCTCTGGTACGCTAGGCGTACTTCCATTTGCGTTGACCACCATCGGGGTGGTTGACTTAGTACGTTGGGCATACAGAAATTACACGGGGCGTATCCGAGGTTTTGCGAAAACTCTAATAAGTGCTTAATGGCTTAAGCACTCAAGTCCTAACTTCATATCCATTGACCAAATATGCCTAGGAATCAATAAGTCTCGAACTTTATCACTTTGGACGTCCAGAAAGTTCTTAACACATGGTATTAATCCATTAAGACCTTCCTACTCCATGCATGAGACACATTTAGTTATTAGGACATCATTTTTATCACTTAGGACCTCTTCAAGGTTCTGAAAGGACAGCTCGTCTCATCCAAATCATATCATGCACCAACTTGGGACTTTTGGGACAAGAAATGGTTCCATAAAGCTAGAATGGAAAGATCTATATCATACAAGCATAAAGTTTGAAGCTTTTTACCTTCTTGAGCTTCTAGGGCACAAAACAACTTCAGAACTACAAGCTTGTTCTCCTTCTCTAACTTCTTAATGCAACACCTTCTTCTCCAACTACTTAAAATACATTTTATAAGCTCACACACTTAAGTAAATGATTAGGGTTTGGGGAAAACGGCTCTAAACAGTGGAGGTTGAGGTAAGGCAGGGTTATGAGCTCATAAGGTTGTTTATATAGCACTCAAACCCTAAATATTAGGATTTCAACCTGATGTGAGTACGCCCAGCGTACACAAGTGTACTCCCAGCATACTAGGGTGCGCCTAGTACGCTGAGCGTACCTTATATACACTTAGCGTACTCTCTTGATCCCAAAGTTTCAACTTTAGCCCATAGGCTTCTCATGGGTCGACTCTTCTAACCCCAGGGACTACAAATGACAAAATAATAATAGAAGAGAGGATTCGGAAATACCTACAAAATCTCGGAATGTTACAATTCTCCCCCACTTCACCTAGACTTCGTCCTCGAAGTCTGCGTTGGTAAACAGATCAGGGTAATGCTCCCGCATTTCAGATTCTGGGTCCCATGTCCACTCAGATCTCCTCCGATGTCGCCACTACACCTTTACCAGAGGTACCTCCTTGTTGTGCAGAACCTTTACCTTCCTTTCCAAAATAGCCACTGGCTGCTCCACATTATTCAGGCACTCGTCAACCTGAACATCATCCAGTGACAATACCGCCTCCTCGTCCAATATGCACTTCCACAACTGGGAAACGTGCAAAGTGTTGTGTATCTGACGGAGCTCCTCCGGAAGATCCAGTCTGTATCCAACCTTGCCAACCCTGGCAATAACCCGAAATGGTCCAATGTATCGGGGACCCAACTTTCCCATCTTTCTGAAGCGAATCACACCCTTCCAGGGTGAGACCTTCAGTAATACCATGTCACCTACCTGGAACTCCAACTCAGATTGGCGTCTGTCGGCGTAACTCTTCTGCCGACTCTCAGCGGTCTACAGTCGCTGTCTAATCTGCTGAATCTTCTCGGTAGTTTGGAAGACTACCTCTGTCTATCCCATCACCCTATGACCAACCTCACCCCAACAGACCGGGGTGCGGCATCTCCGCCCGTACAACAGCTCAAAAGGTGGGGCGCCAATGCTAGAATGATAGCTGTTGTTATAGGCGAACTCTGCAAGACGTAGGTGGGAATCCCAGCTCCAACCAAAATCTATGACACAGGCCCTCAGCATGTCCTCGAGGGTCTGTATGGTCCTCTCACTCTGGCCATCGGTATGCGAATGGTAAGCTGTGCTAAAGTGCAGTTGTGTGCCCAGTTCTTCATGGAACTTCTTCCAGAAACGGGAGGTAAACCTAACATCACGGTCGGAAACAATAGAGACCGGAACTCTATGGCGATCAACGATCTCGCAGACATACACGTCGGCCAGCTTCTCAGCCGATGAGCTCTCCCGTATGGCCAGGAAATGGGCACTCTTATTCAATCGATCCACGATGATCCATATAGCATCAAATCCCTTCGCCGTCCTCGGCAATTTGGTAATGAAGTCCATCGTGATCTGTTCCCATTTCCACATGGGAATCTCTAGAGGCTGTAGCTTGCCATGTAGCCTCTGATGCTCGGCCTTGACCATTCTGCAGGTCAAGAACCTCTCAACGTACCAAGCGATTTCTCGCTTCATGCACGGCCACCAGTAGCACAAACTCAAATCCCGGTAAATCGTAGTGGCCCCCGAGTGAATAGAGAAGTGAGACTTATAAGACTCCTCCATAACCATATGTCTGACCCCACCAGACATCGGAACCCACACCCGACCGCATTAGATCAATAATCCCCGGCTATCCTGAACAAACTGTGTGTTCTCACCCCTAATCCTCTCCAGCTTCCAATTCTCCTGACGCATATCCTCTGCTTGGGCTTCCCCGATCAAACCCACAAGTGGAGAATCCACTGATATCCTCATACATATTGCCGGAGTGGAAGATCCAGCTGACTTGCGGCTCAGAGCATCCGCAACCATGTTCGCTTTACCTGGGTAGTAAAGGATCTCACAGTCGTAGTCCTTGACTACATCCAACCACCTACGTTGCTTCATGTTCAGGTTCGATTGATCCATGATGTGTCTCAAACTCTTGTGGTCCGTGTAGATGGTACATCGAACCCAAAAGAGATAATGCCTCCATATCTTGAGATAGAAGACCACCGCTCCCAACTCCAGATCATGAGTAGGGTATCTCGCCTCGTGCGGCTTTAGCTGCCAAGATGCGTAGGCTATCACCCGTCCTCTCTGCATGAGGACCGCTTTCAGACCTGTGATAGATGCATCACACTAAACCACAAAATCCTCCACTCCCTCGGGGACAGTCAAGACTGGAGCTTCGCACAACCGCTGTCTGAGGGTCTCAAACGCCCTCTGCTACTCAGGGTCCCACCAGAAATCCACCCCTTCCTCGTCAGACGAGTGAGGGGTACTGCAATCTTGAAGAAATCTTGTATGAATCTCCGGTAGTACTCTGCCAATCCCAAAAAGCTCCTGATGTCCAAGGGAGATTTCGGAACCTCCCACTGCATATCCGCCTCGATTTTGGCCGGATCGACCAAAATCCCCTCCTGGTTAACGAGGTGTCCTAGGAACTAGACCTCTCGTAACCAAAAACCGCACTTCGAGAACTTGGCATAAATTCGTTCCCGCCTCAGCACTCCCAATAACTCCCGCAGATGCTCCTCATGCTGTTCTCGAGTCTTGGAATACACCAAGATATCGTCGATGAAAACTATGAGCGAATGATCGAGCATTGGTTTGCAGACCCGATTCATCAGGTCCATAAACACTGTTGGCGCGTTGGTGAGCCCAAACGGCATCAACACGAACTCGTAATGTCCATAACGAGTTCGGAACGCGGTCTTCTCCACGTCCTCCTCTCTGACCCTGGCCTGATGATACCCAGACCTCAAGTCTATCTTGGAAAACCAAGATGCACCCTACAACTGATCAAATAAATCATCTATCCTCGGGAGCAGATACCGTCAACTTCTTCAACTCCCGGTAGTCGATGCACATCCGGTGTGAACCATCCTTCTTCCTGACGAAGAGTATCAGCGCTCCCCACGGGGAACTGCTCGGACAAATGAACTGCTTTCCCAGCAGTTCCTGCAGCTGTGATGACAGCTCCTGCATCTCTGGTGGTGCCAACTGGTACGACGCCTTGGCGATAGGGGCCGCACCTGGCACTAGGTCGATCTTAACTCGACCTGACTCTCCGGAGGCACTCCGGGTAACTCCTCCGGGAAAACATCAGCAAACTCCCTAACCACCAGAACCTCTGAAACTGGAATCTGATCTCTGACCCGCATATCTACCACATACGCTAGATAACCCGCACACCCGTGCTGAATGTACTGCCGAGCCCTGGCAGCTGAACAAAACCCTGATCCCAATCTGGTACCCTCACCAAAGACAATCAGTTATCCCCCACTTGGGGTTCGAACCACCACTCGCTGACCCTCGCAATCGATCATAGCTCCAAAGCAACTAAGCGAGTCCATACCCACAATCACACATACATCCCCCATGGGAATCAGAATCAGGTCTATCGGAAAAGATACTCCGAAAATATCCAATACGCAACCCCGATAAACCGAAGAAGCAGAAATCCCGTGTTCGTTGACGATGGAGACTCGCAACGGACACTCTAACTCTCCCACTGGCAACCCGAACTCCCTACTGAAAGTCTGAGAAACAAAAGGCCGACTCACCCCGAGTCAAATAATACCAAAGCATGTAAGGAGTTCACTAAAAATGTACCTAATCACATGTACAAACATATAAGCATAAAACAGATATAATCAGTAAGATAAGGGATAGAAACATACCAGCAACCACATCCGGTGCTGCTCTGGCCTCCTCGGTTGTAAGCTGGAAAGCGCGTCCCTGGGTCCTCGGGGGTGCTGCTTGGCCCTGACTCGCGTCAGTAATCCTCAGTGTAGCCGGCGTTGGAGGCTGCGCCGTCCTGGCTGCGAGCTGTGGACAGTTGGTCTTCATGTAACCAACCTGGTGACAGTAGTAGCAGATCCTCATATCCTGAAACGGGGCTATCTGGCGACAGTCCCGTGCACACGAGTGTTTCCTCCAATTCACTCAAACCAAGGCTCTGATACCAACTTGTAACATCCATAAAAATCATGCCAAATTTAAACTTTTTAAAACATTTAGGAACCAATAGTTATTGCAAATTTGTTTTCAAAATAGTTCTATATCAGAGTATCGCAGAAACATAGTCCTAAAATCTGAGGAGCGGTACGATCACGCCATCGCCTTCCCGCGATCGTCAGAAGTACCTGAAACAATAATCGATAAATGTAAGCTCGAAGGCTTAGTGAGTTACCCCCAAAATACCAACGCCATACAGATATAACCATATCATATAAACATATAAGCAAACAACATGCATGATGAACCTTTAGCCTGACTGGACCACCTCGCAGGCCTTCAGCCTATCTAGACCGCTCTCCGAGCCTTCGACACGTCTGGACCGCCTCCCAGGTCCTACAGCCTATCTGGACCGCTCGCCGGGCCTTCGGTCTGACTGACATGCCCTCCTGGGCTTGTAGTCTATCCGGACCGCCCTGGGTATGTTGGCCTTCAGCACAAAGCAGATCCGCCTCAACCAAAACCCCAATCAAATGAACACGTTCACATAATATCATATGCTAGCATATATAACAGTCAAACCGATCTAACAGATCATCAATCATAGAAACATCCTATGACGAGGATATAGACCTAATCGGTCACTAACATAGCATCATCCTATATACCAGGATACCGACCTAACCAGGTCACTAAGCATCTCACCATCCTAACTACCAGGATGTAAATCAATAAGCATATCATGCAATAAACCCGGATACAAATCCGATAAGGGTCGTCATTGGTTCCTTAGACCCTGTTGATATAGTGAGGATAACTCACCTCGCAATGTCGATCTCAACTGATGAATCAAACTCCCGAATCGTTGTCTCACCAAAATCCCGAACTACCCAAAATAACGAATCTTAAATTAATAAATGGGAATACTAATCTTGAAAAGAGAATCCACATAGTCCATTTCGCCTTTTTCTCTAATTTGGGCCAAGGCCCAATATCAAATTCGTTATCCAAAAGTCCATATACATAAGCCCATTAATGGCCCAATTTTCCCAATTGGGCCCCACTCCCTAATTGGGCCTTATTTTAAAACCCATTACCAAAACTGGCCCAACACATCATTGCTCAGAAAGTCCAGCAAGGCCCATGTCAAACTGGCCAAAGAGTGGCCGAACCCCGAAGACCAAAATGTCAAAAGCCCAACAGAGGGCGTACGCGGCGCGTACTCCTCTGTTACGCTGGGTTTTGCCAAAACTCTAATAAGTGCTTAATGGCTTAAGCAATTAAGCCCAAACTTCATATCCATTGACCAAATATGACTAGGAATCATAAAGTCTCGAACTTTATCACTTTGGACGTCCAGAAAGTTCTTAACGCATGTTCTTAATCCATTAAGACCTTCCTACTCCATGCATGAGACACATTTAGCTATTGGGACATCATTTTTATCACTTAGGACCTCTTCAAGGTTCTGAAAGGACAACTCAACTCTTCCAAATCATATCATGCACCAACTTGGGACTTTTGGGACAAGAAATGGCTCCATAAAGCTAGAATGGCAAGATTTATATCATACAAGCATAAATTTTGAAGCTTTTTACCTTCTGGAGCTTCTAGGGGACAAAAAAAAATTAGATCTACAAGCTTGTTCTCCTTCTCCAACTTCTTGATGCAACACCTTCTTCTCCAACTACTCAAAATAAACTCTATAAGCTCACACACTCAAGGAAACGATTAGGGTTTGGGGAAAACGGCTCTAAACAGTGGAGGCTGAGGTAAGGGAGGGTTATGAGCTCATAAGGTTGTTTACATAGCACTCAAACCCTAAATATTAGGGTTTCCACCTGACTTGAGTACGCCCAGCGTACACAAGTGTACGCCCAGCGTACTAGGGCACACCTAGTACGCTCAGCGTACCTTATGTACGCTTAGTGTACTCTCTTGATCCCAAAGTTTCAACTTTAGCCCATAGGCTTCTCATGGGTCGACTCTTCTAACCCCAGGGACTACAAATGACAAAATAATAATAGAAGAGAGGATTCGGAAATACCTGCAAAATCTCGGGATGTTACATACGGGGTTGTATTTATAGTGTGGCAAAGACTAGGGTTTCATCCATGCAAACCCTAATGCACCATGACCCTTCATATTTATTAGGCTCCATGGGTTAAACCTTTTAGCCCATCCTAATCAACCATGGATCATTAGCCTACATTATAAGAATCATTGATTTACTTAATCAGTCCCCGTATATTTAATCAGTCTCTCTTGATCACTAAATTAATTCCAAATTAATTCTCGACCAATACTAATTAAATAATAAGATTTCTCAATTAATATATTATACTTATAATATATTAATATATCATAAATAACCTTTTTCTCAAAAGTCCATCCTGTCAAATTGCACTGGTAATGGCAACCCAAAATGACCATGCTACTATCGGGTCAAGTACATACCAGTTATAGTTATGGGCTTAGACAACTAATCTAACACCTACTCCTACTGTTGCTGCCCCAGTCCTGGAACTGGACATGGGAAATGGAAGAAGAGGAAGGCTCCTTCTAAGAGCCACAAGGGAAAGTCCCATATGGATCCTCTTCTAGTGGGACCAAAGGTGGTTATGCTACTCCCTCTTCCAACCCAAAATAAGTTGAGTGCTTCTACTGTCATGACAAATGGCACTGGAAGCGAAGCTGCCCCAAACACTTGCAGGTCATCAAGGATAGGAAGATAAAGCCCACCCATGCAGGGTCTAAAAAGAAGTAGGGATGTGGAGCACAGAAAGATGAACCTGATCATGGGGAAGAGGAAAGCAACGCTTGTCACCAAGATTGGAGTTTATTCTTTATTGCTTAGTCGTGGGTTAGAATTAGATTTGAATAAATGTTGCCAATCGTTCGATATGGTGAGAAACATTATTTCCTTTCATGGTTTGTATAAACAAGGTTTTAGATTTTCATTTAATAATGAAATTGGTTCTATTAATTCTTTTTATAATGGTATCTTTTATTTTGAAGCATTACCTTGTAATGGTGTATATGAAACTGTGATGGTTGTAGACAACTTAGGAAATAATGTATTGCATATTGATTCGTCCAAAGGTTTGGACAACGCATGCTTGTGGCATTGTCGTCTTGGACATGTCAACAAGAAGCGAATAACCCAACTCCAAAAGGATGGAGTGTTGGAGTCATTTGACTTAAAGTCAGATGACACATGCGAATCTTGTTTGCTTGGAAAGATGACCAAGTCACCCTTCACTGGTTCTTGTGAAAGAGGTGAGGGTTTGTTGGATCTCATACACACCGATGTGTGTGGACCCTTCATATCTGCCACAAGGGATGCTAACCACTTCTATGTGACTTTTACCGATGATTATAGCAGATATGGGTATATCTAGTTAATCAAGCATAAGTCAGAAACCTTTGAAAAGTTCAAAGAGTTTAAACAAGAAGTGGAGAATCAGCTTGGCAAGAAAATTAAGATGCTCCGGTCCAATATCTTAGTATTGAGTTCTATGACTATCTTAAGGAATGTGGAATCGTTTCACAACTGATGCCACCTAGGGCACCGCAGCTTAATGGTGTGGCTGAGAGGCGTAATCGAACCTTGTGGACATGGTTCATTCCATGATGAGTCGAGCTTCGTTACCTATCTCATTCTGGGGTATACCTTAAAGACTGCCGCCCATATCCTTAATCTAATCCCAACTAAGAAGGTTGCCAAAAGAACTCACGAGATGTGGACAAGGAATGTTCCCTCGTTAGCACATATCAAGGTTTGGGGTTGTGAGGCTTTCGTAAGACGAGAGACTCACGACAAGCTTGAACCTTGTACTGAGCATTGTATTTTCATCGGATATCCACAAAAATCCTTTGGATATCTCTTCTATAGACCGAGTGACAATGTTGTCTTCGTTGCGAGGAGAGGGGTTTTCCGAGAGAGAGAGAGAGAACTCATATGCCAAGAGGACAGTGGGAGGCAAATTGAATTTGAAGTGCTTCAAGAGTTAAGTGATGAAGGAACCTCAAACACTAGCACTCAACCCAAGAAGGAAACTTATGTTGAACCAGTTGACGAGTCCTTACCTCTGACACGTTCTAGTAGAGTTAGAATGGCACCTGAGTTTTATGGTTTCCATATTACTACAGATGGTGATGCATTTATCAGTGAGAGTACACTGGTAAATTTGGATGAGCCTAATAACTACAAGGAAGCCATAGCGGGCCCCGAGGACAATGCTACTATCGGGTTAAGTACATACCAGTTATAGTTATGGGCTTAGACACCTAATCCACCAGTCTCCCACTTGGATAAGTCTAATAACTATAATTGCCAATGCAACTTCAAAATCCGATTAGCAATCGTAGCTCTCAAAAAGCCGCTGTCAAACTCTGACCTAGTCAATGACGCGTCCTTTAGATAAGGGATTATATATTGCTCTTTTCCTCAAGATATCATGCGGAAAAATACAAGGAACATAGTCATACTTATCGTCCTGCAGTTTGTTTCCCGATTTCCGATTTTTCTAACATAGAACATAATTGAACACATCAATTTAGTCCTGACCGGGCCCGTCACATAAGTCAAAACAAAATCATCGAGGGGCCCAAGATATCGCTTTTAATCCTCTTAGGATAAAAGGAACAGATAAACTTCGACTTATATGATGGTACTAACGACTCGTTAAATCATGCACAATGATACATTTTATAACATCAAGTTACTGATGCGTTTTCATATCATCAATGCACAACCAACTCATAGGCAACAACTCATATATCTTGGTTTGAAGACTATATGATATTATCGTCTCACAATCACTCGTGATAAATTCCATGAAGTGATTCATGTGAGTGTGGGTTTAATCCAATACTCAAATCTTATTTCAAGAGCACTCATGAACGTTGTAGCATACTTTTGTTATCGTCCTTCAGCCTGATACTCTTAGCATGCTGCAAGTGCTTAACCCTACTAAGTCCCTTCGTAAGGGGATCTGCTGGGTTATCCTCTGACGATACCCTCTTAACTACGAGAAGTCCTTCTTCTACTCGATGTCTTATGAAGTGGTACTTTCTGTCGATATGACTGGATCTACCATGATCTCTCGGTTCCTTGGTTAAGGAAACCGCCCCTTCATTATCGCAGAAAATCTCCACATGCTCCTTTATGGATGGTACAACTCCAAGATCTCCGATGAACTTCTTCAACCATATCGCCTCTTTCGATGCTTCACTCGCTGCTATGTACTCTGATTCACACGTTGAATCAGCTACAGTGTCCTGCTTGGAACTCTTCCATGTTACTGCTCCTCCATTTAGGGTAAACACCCAGCCCGACTAAGAGCGCAAATTATCTCTGTCGGTCTGAAAACTGGCGTCACAATACCCTGTCACTCTCAAGTCATCACTCCCACCAAGGGTAAGGACCCAGTCCTTAGTCCTCCGCAGGTACTTAAGAATCTTCTTTACTGCAGTCCAGTGAGCTTTACCAGGATTCCCTTGATATCTGTTGACCATGCTCAAAGCAAAAGCCATATCAAGGCGAGTACAAGTCATAGCATACATGATCGAGCCAACTGCGGAAGCATATGGTACTCGACTCATCTGTGCTATCTAAGCCTCTGTACTCGGACTCTGAGTCTTACTCAGTTTGGTATTTCTCTGGATAGGTAAGTCACCTTTCTTGGATTTCTCCATGCTGAAACGCTTCAACACCTTGTCCAAGTAGTTACTTTGATTAAGTCCTATTAGTCTTTTACTCTTGTATCTCAATATCCTTATCCCTAGAATATAGGCAGCTTCTCCAAGGTCCTTCATAGCGAAACACTTCCCAAGCCAGGACTTAACCTCCTGCAAGGTTGGGATGTCATTTCCTATGAAAAGTATGTTATCTATATACAATACCAGAAAGCTAACTATACTCCCACTAGCTTTGACATATACGCAAGACTCGTCTTCGCTTCTCGAAAAACCAAACTCTTTGACTTTCTCATCAAAACAAAGATTCCATCTGCGAGATGCTTGTTTCAATCCATAAATGGATTTCTCAAGCTTACACACTCTATTATGGTACTTTGCATTGACCAAACCCTCTAGCTGACACATGTAAACATCTTCAGCCAACTTTCCATTAAGGAAAGCAGTTTTGACATCCATTTTCCATATTTCATAATCATGAAATGCAGCTATGGCTAACATAACCCTTATATACTTAATCTTTGCTACTGATGAGAAGGTATCATCATAGTCAACTCCCTGAGTTTGAGTAATGCCCTTCGTAACCCGTCGTGACTTATATGTGTGTACTTTCCCATCCATGCCGGTCTTCTTCTTGAAGATCCATTTGCACCCGACTATTTTGCGACCTGGTACATTGTCAACCAAGTTCCAAACTTGATTGTCATACATGGACTGAATCTTGCTGTCCAATGCCTCTTTCCATTTAGCAGACTCGAGGCCTGCCATGGCTTCCTTGTAGTTAGATGGTTCATCCAAATTTACTAGTATGCTATCACTGATAAACGTATCACCTTCAGTAGTTTTATGAAAGCCATAAAACTCTGGTGCCATCCTGACTCTTAAATAGGTTCAACAAGAGTTTCCTCCTCGGGTTGAGTGCTAGTGATTGAGGTTCCTTCATCACTTAACTCTTGAAGCTATTCAAGGTCAATTTGCCTCCCACTGTCCTCTTGGCATATGAGTTCTCTCTCTCGGAAAACCCCTTTCCTCGCAACGAAGACAACATTGTCACTCGGTCTGTAAAAGAGATATCTAAAGGATTTCTATCGGTAGCCGATGAAAATACATCGCTCACTACGAGGTTCGAGCATGTCATGAGTCTCTCGTCTTACGAAAGCCCCGCAACCCCAAACCTTGATGTGATCTAACGAGGGAACCTTCCTTGTCCATATCTCGTGAGGTGTTTTGGCAACCTTCTAGTAGGGACTACATTAAGGATATGGGCGGCAGTCTCTAAAGCATACCCCCAGAATGAGATAGGTAACGAAGCTCGACTAATCATGGAACGAACCATGTCCAACAAGGTCTGATTACGCCTTTCAGCCACACCATTAAGCTGTGGTGTCCTGGGTGGCGTCAATTGTGAAACAATTTCACATTCCTTAAGATAGTTGTGAAACTCGATACTAAGATACTCTCCTCCTCGATCGGATCGCAGCATCTTTATCTTCCTGCCCAATTGATTCTCCACTTCTTGTTTAAACTCTTTGAACTTTTCAAAGGTTTCTGACTTATGCTTGATTAAGTAGATATACCCATATCTACTATAATCATTAGTAAAAGTCACATAGAAGCGGTTAGCATCCCTTGTGGCGGTTCTGAAAGGTCCATACACATTTGTGTGTATGAGATCCAACAAACCCTCACCCCTTTCACAAGTACCAGTGAAGGGTGACTTGGTCATCTTCCCACGCAAACAAGATTCACAAGTGTCATCCGACTTTAAGCCAAATGACTCCAACACTCCATCCTTTTGGATTTGGGCTATGCGCTTCTTGTTAACATGTCCAAGACGACAATGCCATAAGCATGCTTTATCCAAAATATTAGACGAATCAATATGCAACACATTATTTCGTAAGTTATCTACAACCATCACAGTGTCATATATACCATTACAAGGTAATGCTTCAAAATAAAATGCACCATTATAATAAGCATTAATACTACCAATTTCATTATTAAAAGAAAATGTAAACCCTTGTTTATACAAACTATGAAAGGAAATAATATTTCTCGTCATGTCTGACGAGCAACAACAATTATTCAAATCTAAATTTAACCCACTACTAAGCAATAAATAGTAAACTCCAATCTTGGTCATAGGTGACACTTTCCTATTCCCCATGATTAAGTTTATCTTCCCGTGCTCCACATCCCTACTTCCTTTTAGTCCCTGAATATCAGAACAAATGTGAATACCACAACCTGTATCAAGGACCCAAGAATTAGCATGCGATGAGTTATTAGACAGAATAGTGTAAATACCTGCGAAGGTGGGCTTTATCTTCCCATCCTTAATTTCCTGTAAGTATTTAGGGCAGCTTCGTTTCCAGTGCCCTTTTTCATGACAATGGAAGCACTCTGCTTCTTTTTGGATTGGTAGAGGGATTAGCAGAACCAGCTTTGATCCCAATGGAAAAGGATCCATCAAGAGACTTTCCCTTGCGGCTCTTAGAAGGAGCCTTCCTCTTCTTCCCTTTCCCATGTCCAATTTCCAGAACAGGGGCAGCAACACTAGGAATAGGTACAACAGCCTTGCCTTTCAAATTGCTTTCTGCAGTTCTTAGAAGGCCTTGAAGCTTGCTCAGAGTGACTTCCTCTTTGTTCATATGATAAGTCATTCTGAACTGATCATAACAAGGAGGTAAAGAATGTAGGATGATATCAATAGCCAGCTGTTCATCGAAGTTCACATTCAACTTCAGCAAGCGGTCCACAAATCTCTGCATCTTTTGCAAGTGGGTCGTGATGGACTCTCCATCCTTCATTTTGGTTGTGATCATGGAGGCAATGATCTGATACCTTTCCTGCCGAGCACTTTGATGGTACATTTCCATCAAATCTTGGTGCATCTCGTAGGGCCAGAAGTCCTCATAGGACTTTTGAAGCTTAACAGTCATGGTAGCAATCATAATGCACGACACCTTTGTCGCGCCCCTCTCATGAACCCTGTATTCCTCGATTTGTTTGGGAGTAGCAGTTTGTTCATCAATCTCCTTCAGCTCTTTATCGAGGACATATTCCTTGTCCTCATATCGAAGGGCCATACGAATGTTTCTAATCTAATCGTTAAAGTTTAACCCATCGAAGATAGTTCTCCCAACCAAGTTCATGAGGGAGAATGAGCTATAAGGGTTGGAACCTGAAGCATTGTTTGGGATAGACATCTGAAAAGAAAAAGAACAAGTTTAGATTAGATAAGAGTCCTTAATATAACACCCAAATGAAATATTAAGGCTAGGACCCAACACAAATTTTACAATTTGGAAGAGGGATGCCGTAATCCAAGTGCAAAATATTTGAAGGTAGGTAAATGACGATTTACCAATTTCCACCATGAAAAACGAAATTGATTATTAAGTTTTAATTGGATTGAAATTCCTAGATTCTTTTGAGATTCATTGAACTTTTCAATGGCATGTTTAAATCACGATTATGCCCTTCAAGTTATGACTGGGATGCTGAGGATCACAAACAAGGTGTGAATAACCATGCAAATGTGATTGGTACTCTTAATGTTACAAATCACCTAATCAATGTGCTGGTTAACCACATACGCTCCATTGATCTATTATTAACATCTAGCTACCCTTTTGCCACCCTTTCTAGTCCCAAATTAGTGTGTCGGTAAACCACACACGCTCCACTAACGACTTGGCAAGGTGCAAAGTGCAATTTCATGGAATAGCACTATTTTCACATTTTTCCTAAAGTAACTAAGATTGGGAATTTAATAAAACATTTAGTTACTTATATAATCATTATACTTATAATGAGAATTAATGTCTTATCTTACCCGTTTGGCTAATGACCCTCCACCAGTCAAGGAAGCGGTGGGTGAGAGTGGACACCCGTTAAACCACCATTTTATAAGCAGTAACCTTATACCCCCCTTATAGACCAGCTTCGTGAATGAGGCCTAATAACGGTAAGACTGACTTGTCTTATACATACATATATATATATATATATATATATATATATATATATATATATATATACACACACATATATACATATATACACACACACACACACACACACACACACATATATATATATATATATATATATATATATATATATATATATATATATATATATATATATATATATATATATATATGTATATATATATTATTAAACTTATAATATTATAATAGTATAAGGGTTGCATTTTAAACTTTTAAAATTCTAAGGTTTGGAATTAAATGTTTCATAAGTGAGACTTTACAAATTCCAAAACTTGAGGGCAAGTTTTGTAACTCTTCAAAACTTTTGGTTTCCATAACTTATGAAAACTTATGAGTTTTTAATGTTCATGAATGAGACTTTTCATATAACTTGAGGACAAGTTACAAAACTCACTTCAAGAACAATTTAGATCAATTTTAACTAACAACATTATCATATAATTTACCATTGATCTAATCTAACTCATATAGCAAGGCAATTCATATCAAATAATACAAATAATTATCTTATTATCTTAAAATTTGACAATTGTTCTTTAATTGAATGAGGATCATCATTACCAAATCAGAAAATACAATTTTTATGATACAAAACAGTTTGTGGTAATGATCCTAATCCAATTCTGGCCAAAAACTCGAAATTATGCAAACAGCAGCCTCTACTCGACGAGTGCATGAACTGGACTCGTCGAGTTGCCATTTTAGTGAGTGAACTCGTCGAGTCAATCATGGACTCGGCGAGTTCATCAGTCAGTGTAACATCCATAAAAATCATGCCAAATTTAAACTTTTTTAAAACATTTAGAAACCAACAGTTATTACAAATTTGTTTTCAAAATAGTTCTATATCAGAGTATCCCAGAAACATAGTCATAAACTGTTAGGAGTGGTACGATCACGCCTTCACCTTCCCGCGATCGTCAAAAGTACCTGAAACAAAAATCGATAAATGTAAGCTCGAAGGCTTAGTTAGTTACCCCCAAAATACCAACACCATACAGATATAACCATATCATATAAACATATAAGCAAACAATATGCATAATGAGCCTTCAGCCTGACTGGACCGCCTCGCAGGCCTTCAGCCTATCTGGACCGCTCTTCGAGCCTTCGGCACGTCTGGACCACCTTGCAGGGCCTACAGCCTATCCGGACCGCTTGTCGGGCCTTCGTTCTGACTTGCATGCCCTCCTGGGCCTGTAGTCTATCCGGACCGCCCTGAGTATTTTGGCCTACAGCATGAAGCAGGACCTGCCTTAACCCATTCCCCAAACCAACAAACATGTGCACATACATATCATACGCTACCATATATAACAGTCAAACCGCTCTAACAGATCATCAATCATAGCAAGATCGTATAACCAGGATACAAACCTAACCGGTCACTAACAAAGCATCATCCTATATACCAGGATACCGACCTAACCAGGTCACTAAGCATATCACCATCCTAACCACCAGGATGTAAATCAATAAGAATATCATGCAATAAACCCGAATACAAATCCGATAAGGGCCAGCATTGGTACCTTAGCCCTGTTGATATAGTGAGGATCACTCACCTCGCAAGTAGTGCTGAAATGAACTGAAAGTCTCTGATCGATGTCTAAGGTATGAAAGGACAGCTCATCTCGTCCAAATCATATCTTGCACCAACTTGGGACTTTTGGGACAATAAATGGTTCCATAAAGCTAGAATGGCTAGATCTATATCATACAAGCATAAAGTTTGAAGCTTTTTACCTTCTAGAGCTTCTATAGCACAAGGAAACTTCAGATCTACAATCTTGCCTTCCTTCTCCAACTATTTGATGTAATGTCTTCACCTTCAAGAGCTAAAAACACACACCAACTCACACTCACACACAAAACTAGGGTTTGGGACGTTTTCTAAGATATGGAGGCTAAGAATAGTGAGAGAAAATGAGCCATAAGGATGTTTATATAGTCCCCAACCCTTAATATTATGGTTTTCTCCTTACATAAGTACGCCCAGTGTACATAAGTGTACGCCCAGCGGGCGCGCTTTAGTACGCCCAACGTACCCTTATGTACGCTCAACGTATTCCTTCCTGATCCAAGGTTGTAACCTTGGCCCTCAGACTTTTCATGGCTCTACACTTCCAACCTCAAGGACTACAAATGACAATAATGATAGAAGAGGGGATTCAGAAATACCTGCAAAATCTCGGGAAGTTACAGTCAGAGGCCAGAAAATCGATTTGTCTAGGTTTGAAAAATTACCAAGCATCAAATATAATAGAAAACAATCCTAGGCTCTCATACCACTGTTGGGTTTTAAGCACTATAACACTCCTATGGTGAACCTGCAACCCTAGATGTTTTAGATATAAGTTTTCTCTAATTATACATGCAATTTCATTTTTCCAAAACATACATCCTAACTAGCATACAATAGATGATATACTACTTAAAACCAAAGTTAGATGAATACCTCTTGATGTAGATTGTATTTCTTGGCCTTAGAAAGCTTTATCACCTCAAGTGTGATGCCTCTAATGTGTCACAAACACCAAATGCAAGAGGAGGCTTGAGAGAATAGGCTAGTTAGCTCCAAAAACGATTATCACTCTCTTAGAATGAATAGGAAACCGATTTAGGGGTTATGGGGTTGTATTTATAGTGTGGAAAAGACTAGGGTTTCATCCATGCAAACCCTAATGCACCATGACCCTTCATATTTATTAGGCTCCATGGGTTAAACCTTTTAGCCCATCCTAATCAACCATGGATCATTAGCCTACATTATAAGAATCATTGATTTACTTAATCAGTCCCCGTATATTTAATCAGTCTCTCTTGATCACTAAATTAATTCCAAATTAATTCTTGACCAATACTAATTAAATAATAAGATTTCTCAATTAATATATTATACTTATAATATATTAATAAATCATAAATAACCTTTTTCTCAAAAGTCCATCCTGTCAAATTGCACTGGTAATGGCAACCCAAAAGGACCATGCTACTATCGGGTCAAGTACATACCAGTTATAGTTATGGGCTTAGACAACTAATCTAACACCTACTCCTACTGTTGCTGCCCCAGTCCTGGAACTGGACATGGGAAATGGAAGAAGAGGAAGGCTCCTTCTAAGAGCCACAAGGGAAAGTCCCATATGGATCCTCTTCTAGTGGGACCAAAGGTGGTTATGCTACTCCCTCTTCCAACCCAAAATAAGTTGAGTGCTTCTACTGTCATGACAAATGGCACTGGAAGCGAAGCTGCCCCAAATACTTGCAGGACATCAAGGATAGGAAGATAAAGCCCACCCATGCAGGGTCTAAAAAGAAGTAGGGATGTGGAGCACAGAAAGATGAACCTGATCATGGGGAAGAGGAAAGCGCCGCTTGTCACCAAGATTGGAGTTTATTCTTTATTGCTTAGTCGTGGGTTAGAATTAGATTTGAATAAATGTTGTCAATCGTTCGATATGGTGAGAAACATTATTTCCTTTCATGGTTTGTATAAACAAGGTTTTAGATTTTCATTTAATAATGAAATTGGTTCTATTAATGCTTTTTATAATGGTATCTTTTATTTTGAAGCATTACCTTGTAATGGTGTATATGAAACTGTGATGGTTGTAGACAACTTAGGAAATAATGTATTGCATATTGATTCGTCCAAAGGTTTGGACAACGCATGCTTGTGGCATTGTCGTCTTGGACATGTCAACAAGAAGCGAATAACCCAACTCCAAAAGGATGGAGTGTTGGAGTCATTTGACTTAAAGTCGGATGACACATGCGAATCTTGTCTGCTTGGAAAGATAACCAAGTCACCCTTCACTGGTTCTTGTGAAAGAGGTGAGGGTTTGTTGGATCTCATACACACCGATGTGTGTGGACCCTTCATATCTGCCGCAAGGGATGCTAACCACTTCTATGTGACTTTTACCGATGATTATAGCATATATGGGTATATCTAGTTAATCAAGCATAAGTCAGAAACCTTTGAAAAGTTCAAAGAGTTTAAACAAGAAGTGGAGAATCAGCTTGGCAGGAAAATTAAGATGCTCCAGTCCAATATCTTTGTATTGAGTTCTATGACTATCTTAAGGAATGTGGAATCGTTTCACAACTGATGCCACCTAGGGCACCGCAGCTTAATGGTGTGGTTGAGAGGCGTAATCGAACCTTGTTGGACATGGTTCATTCTATGATGAGTCGAGCTTCGTTACCTATCTCATTCTGGGGTATACCTTAAAGACTGCCGCCCATATCCTTAATCTAATCCCAACTAAGAAGGTTGCCAAAAGAACTCACGAGATGTGGACAGGGAATGTTCCCTCGTTAGCACATATCAAGGTTTGGGGTTGCGAGGCTTTCGTAAGACGAGAGACTCACGACAAGCTTGAACCTTGTACTGAGCATTGTATTTTCATCGGATATCCACAAAAATCCTTTGGATATCTCTTCTATAGACCGAGTGACAATGTTGTCTTCGTTGCGAGGAGAGGGGTTTTCCGAGAGAGAGAACTCATATGCCAAGAGGACAGTGGGAGGCAAATTGAATTTGAAGTGCTTCAAGAGTTAAGTGATGAAGGAACCGCAAACACTAGCACTCAACTCGAGAAGGAAACTTATGTTGAACCAGTTGACGAGTCCTTACTTCTGACACGTTCCAGTAGAGTTAGAATGGCACCTGAGTTTTATGGTTTCCATATTACTACAGATGGTGATGCATTTATCAGTGAGAGTACACTGGTAAATTTGGATGAGCCTAATAACTACAAGGAAGCCATAGCGGGCCCCGAGTCCGAGAAATGGAAAGAGGCTACGGACAGCGAGATTCAGTCCATGTATGACAATCAAGTTTGGAACTTGGTTGAAAATGTACCTGGTCATAAGACGGTCGGGTACTAATGTATCTTCAAGAAGAAGAGCGACGTGGATGGGAAAGTACACACATATAAGGCGTGCTTGGTTGCAAAGGGATTTACTCAAACTCTTGGAGTTGACTATGACGAGACCTTCTCACCAGTAGCGAAGATAAAATATATTAGGGTTATGCTAGCCATAGCTGCATTTCATGATTATGAAATATGGAAAATGGATGTCAAAACTGCTTTCCTTAGTGGGAAGTTGGCTGAAGATGTTTATATGAGTCAGCCAGAGGGTTTTGTCGATACGAAGTACCCTAATAGAGTGTGGAAGCTTTAGAAATCCACTTATGGATTGAAACAAGCATCTCGCAGATGGAATCTTTGTTTCGATGAGAAAGTCAAAGAGTTTGGATTTTTGAGAAGCAAGGATGAGTCCTGTGTGTATTTCAAGGCTAGTGGGAGTGTAGTTAGATTTCTGGTGTTGTATATAGAGGACATACTTCTCATAGGAAATGACATTCCAACTTTGCAGGAGGTTAAGTCCTGGCTTGGAAAGTGTTTCGCTATGAAGGACCTTGGGGAAGCTGCTTACATTCTAGGGATAAGGATATTGAGAAATAGGAGTAAAAGACTAATAGGAATTAGTCAAAGTACCTACTTGGACAAGGTGTTGAAACGTTTCAGCATTGAGAATTCCAAGAAAGGTGAATTGCCCATCCTGAGCAATACCAAACTGAGTGAGACTCGGAGTCAGGGAATTCCTGGTAGAGCTCACTGGACTGCGGTGAAGAACATTCTTAAGTACCTACGGAGGACTAAGGACTGGGTCCTTACCCTCGGTGGGAGTGATGACTTGAGAGTGACAGGGTATAGTGACGCCAGCTTTCAGACCGACAGAGATAATTTATGCTCTCAGTCGGGCTGGGTATTTACCCTAAATGGAGGAGCAATAACTTAGAAAAGTTTCAAACAGGAGACTGTAGCTGATTCAACGTGCGAATCAGAGTACATAGCAGCAAGTGAAGCGTCGAAGGAGGCGATATGGCTAAAGAACTTCATCGGAGACTTTGGATTTGTACCAGCTGTAAAGGAGCCTGTGGAGATTTTCTGTGATAACGAGAATGCGGTCGCCTTAACCAAGGAACCAAGGGATCATGGCAAGATCCAGGCACATCGACAGAAAATATCACTTCATAAGACATCGGATAGAAGAAGGACTCCTCGTAGTAAAGAGGGTATCGTCAGAGGAGAACCCAGTAGATCCCCTTACGAAGGGAGTGAGTAGGGTTAAGCACTTGCAGCATGCTAGGAGTATTCGGCTGAAGGTCGATATTAGTTTTAGTGATTAGATAGTTGTTTAGAAACTTGTAATAGATAAAATGTAATTGACATTTTACGATTGAATAAAAGGAGTTTAATTTATGAGTAAAGTTACTATCTTGTGTCAATTGTTTACTATTGTTTCATTTTGCATGTTTTGACTTCCAGAATAATAAGATTATTCAAACCATCCATAGTCGATCATACTTTGGAAGTAGGCTATGAGGTTAGACTCTCATGAATTGGCTTGTAGATTGTCTAAGGTGTTTAGACATAGCAAAAGTTTGCCACAACGTTCATGAGTGCTCCTGAAATAAGAATTTGAGTATTGGAATAAACCCACGCTCACATGAATCACTTCAAGGAATTTTATCACGAGTGATTGTGAGACGATAATATTATATGATCTTCAAACCAAGATATATGAGTTGTTGATTACGAGTTTGTTATGTATTGATAGTACGAAAATGCATTAGTAACTTGATGTTAAAAAACGTGCTATTGTGTATAATTTAATGAATAATTAGTACAAGTATATAAGTCGAACTTTATTTGTTCCTTTTATCCTAAGAGGAATAAAAGCAATATCTTGGGCCCCTCGATGATATTTTTCTTGACTTATGTGTCGGGCCCGGTCAGGACTCAATTGATGTGTTCAATTAAGCTCTATGTCAAACAAATCAGAAATCGGGAAACAAACTGCTGGACAATAAGTATGAATATGTTCCATGTATTTGTCGGCATGATATCTTGAAGAACAGAGGATTATATGATCCCTTATCTAAAGGACGCGTCAGAATTCGACAGCGGCTTTTGAGAGCTACGATTGCTAATCGGATTTTGAAGTTGAATTTGCAGTTATAATTATTAGACTTATCCAAGTGGGAGACTGTTGGATTAGGTGTCTAAGCTCATAACTATAATTTGTATGTACTTGACCCGATAGTAGCATGGTCCATTTTGGGTTGCATTCACCAGAACAATTTGATAGGATGGATATTTGAGAAGGGGTTATTTGTGACTTATTAATATATTATAAGTATAATATATTAATTGAGAAATCATATTATTTAATTGGTATTGATCAAGAATTAATTTGGAATTAATTTAGTGATCAAAAGAGACTGATTAAATTAACAGGGGCTGATTATGTAAATCAGTGATACATATAGTTTGGACTAATGATCCATGATTGATTTGTGATGGACTAAGCTTATGAGATAGTCCATGAAGTGTTAGTACAAATCAATTGTTGGATCATAAGTCTAAGTGTAAGAATTAGGGTTTACAAGTGACTCTTGGAATTCTACACTATATATGTAACCACTAAGCCCCTGAAATCAGGACCAAGAGTATTCTAAGAGGATATAGCCAACTTTTGGTGCTCCAAGCTCTCTCTCATTGTCATCGAATTGTTGGTGGTGTTTTGTGAAACATTTGAGGCATCACACTTAAGGTGCTAAGTTCTTGAAAGGCCAACTTCTACAAGCTACAACAAGAAGTAATCATCTAACTAGTTTTTTATGATTCAAATATCAAATTTGTATGCTAGTTAGGCTTCATGCTTTGGAAAAAGAATATTTCATGTATAACTAGAGAAAACTTAGATCCAAAGCATTAGGGTTGTATGTGCACCATAGGGATGTTATAGTGCTCAAAACCCAACAGATATTCAGGTGGATGACCGCCTGAATTATGTTGAGAAACCAGTGGCAATATTAGATCGGAAGACTTGTGGAGCTAGTGAAGGTGCAGTGGTTGCACCGTAAGGGGTCAGAGTGGACTTGGGAGCCCGAGGAGAAGATGAGGGAGCACTACCCATGATTGTTCGAGGTAACGGACTTCAAGGACGAAGTCTAATTCAAGTGGGAGAGAATTGTAACACCTGCTTTCCGGTATGAATTTATTTTTCCAATTATTTATATTTTTCTTGGAGAACTCAGCAAGTTGGAAGCCTCAACTCGGTGTGTCGAGATGTTTTTGGCCGCGAAGTTTAATGAGTCAACTCGGCGAGACGAGGTGCCTCAACTCGGCGAGTTGGCAGCTGGGAAGGAAAACCTAATTTTTAGGGTGTTGCACCCTATTTAAAGGCCTTAAGTCCCTTAGTTGGCCTCCTTACCAGCCTCCTCTGTCCAGAAACCCTAAAATCGAGCATTACCTTCCATTCTTGAGTGTGTGAGCTTGGGGAGAGCCTTAAGTGTTCTTTTTTGGTGCATGTTAAAGGAGCTAACGACTTGGGAGTTACTTGGCTTGAAGAAGGAGTCTTGGATCCAGAATCACTAGCTTATTTGCCATGTTTTTGAGGTATCAAGTTCTCACCTTGCTTAATAGTTGTTTAGATCTCTTCTTGGGTTAGATTGTATGCTTTTAGCCATGGTTGGGTGGTTGATGGGGGAGTAGGACGTCCCAAATGTTTATTCTTTCAGATCTAAGATCTACATGAGCTCTTTTGGCATAAAGGTGCAACCTTTATGGTCTTAAGGGCTTCATGCATTCATTAAGTCCTTATTTTGGCCTCTTTTGAGCATTTGAGCCTCTCCTAGTCATGCATGAGCGTAAAGTTGGAAACTTTACGTGGCCATTCAGCTTTAAGGGCCAGATCTGTTGTTTGGGGCTATGCCTTTGGTGATTAAGTGCTTAATGATTAAGCCCTCACCCTTTTAAGCCTAGGGTTTGGGTTTTGAACCCATTTTGGTGGTTCTTAGGGGTAAAGTTGGAAACTTTACCCTTCTAGATGCCATTTCAGTTGAGATCTGAGTTGTGAAGCTCTTAGTTTCGATATTGGCAGCTTAATGAATTAAGATGTTGGATTTATGGCGAACTCGGCGAGTTTATTAATAAACTCGGCGAGTTGGATCGGTTTCTTCCCGACTTTGCATACTAATGGAGAAACACGGCGAGTTAAAGGACAACTCGGCGTGTTAGGTCAACTCGGCCCATTGACTTTACTTTTGACTTTAGTCTTTGACCAAGTTTGACCTATAAAGGGCTTTTGGGCATTTTGAGTTGTATTTAAGGAAATTATTTCTGTTTAGGTGTTGAGTAGAGTCGATATTCGGAGTCGGGATCTCTTCATCTATCATGTTGTATTCGAGGTGAGTTTCCTTACCGGGTTTAGCGGGTCGAAGGCACTGATGTCGGTCCATGTTTTATGTTATGTTGTTAGTATGCTAGCTATCTTTGTGACTCTTGCATGTGTCTGTGTTTATATGTCTTCTGGGCTAAGGCCCGATGTCGGGCGGGGCCTGATGAATATTTGTATGTTATGTATCTATGTGATTATTGCATGTGTATGTGGTTATTTGATATATGTTATTGTATGTTGGGCGGGGCCCGTTTACCGAGCTCAGCTCAATGTCGGACGGGGTCCGATGCCGGGCGGGGTCCGATGTCGGGCGGGGCCCACTATATGTTTATTGTATGTTTATTGTATGGTTGCTATGGGGTATTTTGGGGGAACTCACTAAGTTTTGTGATTACCATTTTCAGTTTATGTTTCAGGTACTTCCGATTTTAAGGGAAGAGTTCGGGATGACTGCATCGCACACACCATTGAGATTCCGCTTATGATGTTTTACTCTGATTTTATGACAACTGATACATTGGTTTTTATTTGAATGTTTGGATGATATTGGAAAATACTATTTTTATCTATTATTAAAATGAAATTTTTGGGACCATATTTTTTGATGTTACAGTTTAACAAATTGAATGGATAAATATGAATGAAAATAAAAACTCAGTAACCAAATGTGTATAAATCGAAAAATATATTACCATTTTAAGTCATTATCCCTTTTAAAAAAACAAATCCCAAACTCCCACTTAGATTCTAAACAAACGAGCGAGGAATATTTTGATTTAGTTTTCATAGTTTTTTTCTAACGGATAATAAACTATGTTTTATCACGATATGTAATAACTAATTTTTATTTGTTTTGTTTTGATTTATTTTCAATCTTTAAAATTTAAATTTTACTGTTTGGAATTGTTAATTGTTGAAATTTGTTTATTTATTAGTAAGTTTAACAATATTTAGAATGAGGTATCTAGACCCAGATGCAGAACAAGAATCACACACGCTTCAAAACTTTTAAGAACCGACCGGTACCAATTCTAAATTTTATTTTCACCTCTAGTTTTCTTGATTATATTGATGTTTTTTTATTTCTTTTAATAAAAAAATATCCAATTATTAAGGAAACTGTAAATACGCCTTTAACGAGAAATGATATTGTGCAAACATCATTTATTATGATAGTAAAAACGAGAAAATGATACTGCACAAAATCCATAGTAACAAAATGATTTTTCATTTTATCAACATAATTGGGAAATCCCATTGTATTGTATTCGCTTAAAGTGGCTTTTTGCTAGGTTGAATTGAGATCAAACTCGTTTTATAGAAATATGGATTCTGTATCACCTAACTTGTAATAAAATCAAGAATTAAACTTCATTTGTAATCTATAAATTCCATTATATTAAAAATGACATTGTGATACTAAAATCACCAACATTTTTTTAATATAAAAAGAAATTAAAAGGTTTTCGTGATAAAATCATAGAAAAAATTATTGCAGGTTGAGTCGCATCACGCCATAGTGTTTTCCGACGAACTTAAATCCCAAAGTAAGTCCATAAACTAAAGTCCACACATATGGAATTCTCCATTAAAATCGAATCCAAAAGTCGATGGCGGAGAGAGAGAGAGAGAGAGAGAGAGAGAGAGAGAGAGAGAGAGAGAGAGAGAGAGAGAGAGAGAGAGAGAGAGAGAGAGAGAGAGTTTAAAGGCAGAACTTGCAGTGGCGACGAGTGACTTTAGTGAAATTGTTGTGCGATAAAGGAAGGGAAAGGGGTATGGGTTCATGTAGCTTGATTGTTATAGAATTTTCGGAATAACACAAGGGATATTAAGGCTTCAATTTTAGAAGCTTGAAGTTTTTGATGTTGTGTTCATCGGGAAGACGAATACATGTGGAGAGAGAGAGAGAGAGAGAGAGAGAGAGAGAGAGAGAGAGAGAGAGAGAGAGAGAGAGAGAGACCTCTTATTTTTTAATTATTAAAATAAATAAAATGATTTAATATATATATATATATATATATATATATATATATATATATATATATATATATATATGAAAATAAAGTAATTGGAAAAGGTAAAATCGTCTTTTTATTTGCCAGATGGATTAAGTGGACAATTTTTGGAAACCATGTAAACCCGTAAGAAATGAAATCATAGGGACTAAACGTGGAATGTAATGTTTTTAAAAATCGATTTTTTAAGTTAATCAGTGTTACGACCGGTTCCCGATTCAACCAGTTCAACCACTAATTTACATATGGGTGTTCGTGTTGTGTACGCTTCGTATAAACTGATCGATCGAGTTATTTAATTTTCTTTGGAAATGGACTGTTTTTTTAATGGGCCAAGTGAAATCCAACTACCCAAATCCAATAATCCGGTTCAAACGGTTTTTTACTAGTTCTATCATACCGGTTCAATCCAATTTTTGAAGAAACTGTCTGGTTCGATCCAGCCTAGAAATTGACATAAAACCGATCGTTGTTGAATTGTTCTCATCTCCGATTTTCAGTTCAACTGACATATTCAAACCGATTTTTAAAACATTGGTATAATGACTTTGACGGCCGTACTAAACCTTTCTGATATGATAAACCATAATACTAACCATCCACATATCAAAGGGCTTCTAGCCCAGCAGTATCTTGTGTTGTCCTCCCTCTTTGAGGTTGAGGGTTCAAGTCTCGTTATTGACATAGGTGGATTTAAGGAGTAGTTAGATTTGTTGTTAAAAAAAATAATAATAATAATAAAAACCATCCGCCATAATTTCATTGAATATTTATCATTATTCAATGGTCATTGTCAAGCAATCTTAAGCCATTTTTAAATGTAAATTTCGTGAATGTGGTACCACTGGTCCCATATAATCACTTCCATATTCATATCTACAATATAATTATGTTGCTGTTTGTATGTTCAATATAATTTATTAGAGTAATAACAAAACTATACAATCATACATGTCAATAAAAAATTATTTCCAAGTTACCTGAAATTTCAAATATATGTAATTAAGATTATGATATAAATTATGATAATTATGATTCTGATTCAAATTATGATAATAAATCTTAAGAATTTGAGATATCGGATTATCAAAAAATGCAAACAGTATATCTTTAACTTTTATTTTGTAATTTTCAAATTTGTACATATTAAAAATATTTGGATTTAATATTTGAGACACTTACCAAATGGCCATCGACTAACGGTATTATGAATTGACGGATATGTGCTCATCAACAAAAGGTCGATGGTTCAAGTCTCGTTGCAGACAAAAAATATGGATTTAGGAATAATGTAATGTGCACGTCTAAGGCCTTGTGTGTGTGTGTGTGTGTGTTCTTGGTGTTTTAGCCTCCACCTTCCAGAGAGAGACCCTAACTTGAGTGTGTGTGTGTGTGTGTGTGTGTTCTTGGTGTTTTAGTGTGTGTTTCATGGCATCGGGACAATTGGATAGACAATATGAGGAAAAAAGGATACTAGTGATTTATATTAATATATTATAAGTTGTAATATATTAATATATAATCATATTATTTAATTAGTATTGATCATTAATTAATTTATAATTAATTAAGTGATCCAAAGGAACTAATTAAATATGGACTCTAAGATATATGTGTGTGATGGGCCAAGTTCATTTAGGTTGGGCTAAGCTTTCATGGATAGTCCATGGAGTGTTTAACCCATGGATCATATGAAATGAAAGGTCATGGGTATTAGGGTTTAACCCTAATCTCCACACTATATAAAGATGTCCTTGGTTGGTGAAATGGAACTAGGGTGTGTACACAAAAAGGGCAAGGCCGATTTCACTAGAGAGAACCAAAGTATCCTTATTCTCAAGGTTATTCCAAGTGTTCATGGTGTTGTGTGAACCATTTGAGGTGTCACACTTGGGGCACTAGGCACTCAAGCTTCATGAAGACAAGTTACATCAAAAAAAGGTATGTATTTTATCTATTTTATTACCCAAGTATATGATATTTGTATGCTAGTATAGGGTAATATCTTGGAAACTTCATATTTGCATGTATAATAGAGAAAACATAGATCCAAGGTATTTAGGGTTGTATGTGCACCATAGGATGTTGTAGTATACTAAAACCCAACAGTATGTGCCTGGTAGGGAGGTGAGTCGGGCGAGGTCTCGTATCTCATCACTAACCGAGTATGCATGGGGTTCCGTATCTCATTAGTAGCAGAGCAGGGGCGAGACCCGAGTTAGGAGGGAGGTGAGTGTGGGCGGAGGCCCGTATCTCACTATCAGCAGGAGCGTGGACGGGGTTCCATGACTCACCGGTAGCAGTACAGGGGCGGGGCCCAAGATAGGTGAGGCCTTAGATCAGTAGTATAGTAGAGGATGTTTAGCTTTATGATATGTGTTATGTTATATGCTTGTATTTGTTAGTCGCGGGCGAGGCCCAGAGACAGGCGGGGCCTAAGAAAACAGATTTGTATACCGAGCGGGGCTCGATGCCAGGCGGGGCCTGATGTCGGGCGGGGCCCGATGCATTGGGCGGGGCCCAAGTTAGTCCGGACTTCGGTCCGATGTCGGGCAGGGCCCGATGTAGTGGGCAAGGCCCAGTATGTGGTTATATATGTGGTATGTGGTAGGTTGGGGAACTCACAAAGCTTCGTGCTTACGGTTTTCAGTTTTGGTTTCAGGTACTCAGTTTTCAAAAGAGGAGCTCGGGAGGGTTATAGTGCACACACCATGATAAGTTAGCCTGGGATGTTTACTCTGATAATTGAACAAGTGTTTTGGAAATGAAACTCTGATTTGTACTAATGACTAATGTTTCGGATGGATGAATTATAATTATGACTTGATTAATGATTTGATACTATGATCTAGTAATGTTTTAAAAAAAAAGAAATTTTTGGTCATGATTTTTGGGCTGTTTCAAGTTGGTATCAGAGCCTTGGTTTGAGGGATTCGGGAACACTCCCGGGTGTGTCTGGACTCAAACTGAGGAATTGGTATGAAAATTTTCAAAAGGAAAATCATTTTTAGAAAAAGAGCTTTGAGAAAAGAAAAGAATTTCTAGAAAAAGAAAAGAGTGTTGAAAAGAGAACAGAACTTTGAAAAAGAAGAAAAGGGGTGTGGTGCATGCAATCAGCCGAGCTCAAGTACCCCAAAATACCCATACATGTTGTGTTATGATATGCTTATTAGAGGTGCATGCTAGATTAGGGCTAAGGATCTAGGAGGATGCCTTATGTGCCTGTTATATGTGTATGAGCTTTATGAATTGCATGCTAGAACAGATTCCTGAGTAGAGGATAGAACAGTTTGATTGGATTATGTGGTTAGTTTATTTCCCATTGTCTGAATGATGCTTGCTTTGTGCTTGTGGGACTCTTAGTAATGTGAGCTAGCTATTAAGTGAATATGCTAAGTCACATGTGGCACAGGCTGGATAATCTCAGAGTGATGGATTTGACCCTATTGCGCAGCTCTCGTTTGAGTCTAACCGTTCTAGGGATGAGTATATTACTCGAAAGATTATCTGATCTCTGTTGCATGTGGCTATATTCATGAGGTAGCTAGTTAGCATTAATGGGAAGTCTTTCAGCAGCTGAGGACGGAATGAGTTGGAGGTTACCCTAGGGCAAGCCTAGGATGAGAGTAGTGCTGGGAGCAATAGTAGTAGTAAGGGACTTGGTAGAGTCAAGGCAATTCTTGAGGAAAGTACGGATAGATGTGGAAGGTAGTAGGGGCCCATACTACTGAAAGCAGAGGATTTATACTCGATTCAAGAAGGGCTGAGATGAAACCAGGGAACTGGTAGTGTGTGCGGGATCCCTCGATTGTATTGAGTATTCAGATGGTTGTTATGATATATTGCATCATGGTGACACTACTGGTTGGCGGTTCAAGCACCAGATGGTTGTTATGATATATTGCATCATGGGTAGACCAGTTGGCGGTTCAAGCGCCAGTGAGGGATCGGGCTCAGGTTCAGGAGTCAGTCAGCTCGAGGAGCAGATGAGAGAGTTTGTATCAACCGAGATTACGCGCAGTATTCTGGATCAGACTCCTTTGATCTTCGGTACAGTCAAGGAGGGAATTTTGGAGCTTTTGGATAGCCGCCTCGAGGCCTTCCCGGCCGAGATTGCTGCGGGGAAGTTAGGGGCTCCTCTGGGGCCCGATGTTTATGGATCTCTGGGATCCCTCAGGGGAAGGATCCGGTTATTAGCTCTGGTCGTCAGGGGTCGGAGGTGGGTTATGCACCTTGTTTTCAGAAGAGTTCACTACAGGATTGGATCGCTGTGGAGGTTTCGTGATCCATACGCGAGGAGTTACCCGACATTATCGAGCGTGTTACTGACAGGGTAACCGCCAGGTTTCAAGGTCAGACAGCGACTGTGCAGGCAGTTGATGAAGTAGTCGGGGTAACTCGGGAGCAACGGGAGCAAGAGATTGGTTTAGGTGTGCAGTTAAGGAAGGGGAAGCAGACTTCTAGTCATGCCCAACAATCTAAGCGGTCGGAGGCTGCTATAGTTGCCACAAGAGACTCGAGTGGACGAGAAGGGTGTGCAAGGGATGAAGGGACACATGAGAATGTTCGCATTAGGTCTAAGTGCGGCAGGTGCGGGTGGAAAGGACACAAACGTCGGGAATGCACATTGGAAGTAGAGTTGTGCCATCGTTTTCATCAGCCCAGACATATCAGGGCAAGCTGCCCCCGTATAGGGGTTAAGGCAGCTCACGATTCATCACAGATACTTGACAGAGAGGGGGAGTTCAGGTTCCAATGCCCATGATTCCGCAGGAAGTCAAGATCGAGCTGCAATAGATCGCTGGTATGTTTTCCAAATTCAGCTTCTCTTTATGATTTTATTGTTATGGTATTGCATCAAGGTTAATAAGGGTATCTCAGAATATTATGTTTCCTACTTATGATTGAGTTATATGCCATCTGCATACCATGAGTTTAGAGTAGTAGTCCGCAGTTGTACCCTTTTAGAGCAGGTTACTCAGGATGCGGTCGCTATAGCAAGCGTGAAGTTGGGACTCTAGAAGTATTTCGCCAGCTTTCAAGGACGGTGGCGTCATGGTATTGGTTAGCTTTGGAGCACTGGCAGCGGTAAACATCAGTTTTTAGCAGAACGATTATGGAGTGGTAAGAAGGATTGGGAATCCTTTCCAGACAGTAAGCTGCAAGGAGATAGTTGAGTCAAAGTGGGGGAGAGCACTCCAAGTATACAGGATCAGAAGTAAGTAAGAAGTTGGAATGAGTTTGCAACTCTGTTGAGCAGGGTAATAGTCTGAGTGGCTTTTCGGATGAGAAACGCATGAGTTGGGAGTTTGGGAAACTTCCCAGTGTTGAGTACGTGTAATAGCGATCAATAGTTGATTGGTTTGGGAAACCAGGTTGAAGATTTTCTCGGCAGAACGTGATTTTAGCCAGGATGTAAGACTACGGGATAGCCGTAGCATTCACTAGTAGGTAGACAGTTCGAGAAGTGTAGTGAGGCTACGGGATGACCGTAGTGATCACGTTAGTTGATAGCTGGTTTTGGAAACCATGAGGGAGGATCGCCAGCAGGACTCGAGTGAGTCAAGATACAGATTGAGTGTAACTCCGGCATGGGATGCTTTCGGATTAGTAGTCAGTGTAGAGACGTCATGGGAGTGTGGTAAGACTGTGGGATAGCCGCAACATTTGTTAGTAGCCAGTTAGAGGAGTGTGGGTGAGGGCCTGTATCTCCTAGATAGAGGAGTGTGGGCGAGGGCCCGTATCTCCTAGTTAGCAGAGTGTGGGCGAGGCCCGTAACTCCTAGTTAGTATGATTAGGATCAGGTAGACATAGTTCGTTGAGATTAAGTATGGAGGCAGGCCTGCATAGCCCTAGATAGGTGAGACCTGAGGGAGAGGCCACTCCAGTATATAGATGGATGAGACCCGTGGGCAAGGCCCGTAAGATTTTAGCAATGTAGGTGGGACCTGGTAGAGACCTTAGAATCAAGTTAGGGGATCGAGGATCCCAGGATTTAGAGAGCCAGAGTGGCAAGGTAGACAGAGCAGTTTTAGTTAGCCGAAGTTTCCTTCGGAAGTCGTTGAGAGCGACTGAGAGATGGAGTTTGAGTTCAATAATCGGTAGGAGTCCGGTAGTCAAGGTAATGGCAGATTAGATGGGACCGGGGTGGTCTCGGTTCTTCCGGAGAGCGGATCAGAGACAACAAAATCTTCGGACAGGGACAGCAATAAGGGGATCCGTGAGTGGAAGTAGTTAGTTAACTGAGAGGTTCTAGGCCACTAACAGCAGGATTAAATAATCTCAGAGTGAGTGATTTGACTCTGTTGCGCAGCTCTCGTTTGAGTCTAACCGTTGCAGGGATGAGTCCATTACTCGAAGGATTATCTGGTCCATTCAGTGGGAGGGGTATCCAACATCAGGATATAGTAAGAGGAAGCATTCAGTAGGTATCAGTGAAGTAACCAGCACTGGGAGTGGCTGGAGATATAGATACAGCAAAGGGTATGTCATTCACAGAGATAGGAGAAGGAGTTGATTGTGTACTATTGCCTTGGGAAGGCCGTAGCGGCACAGAGTTAAGGGGTAAGCCCTAAGATGTCCAGTATAAGTACTCGAGGAGTACCGAAAGGATTATCAGTTGGGAAAGAGTCGTGTTCTCAGGATTGTTGGTGAGCAGAGTGCTCTCGAGGTTCTTATCTTCAAGGATTAGTTTTGGCTGAATGATTGGGCGGAAGGTCAATGAAGGTGATCCCTCGAGGATCAGACTCAGTAGGAGATGAATTCACCGGTCATAAATGTTGTGAGCAGAATGTAAGATTGTTGGTCGTAACGGACTTCGAGGACGAAGTATAGTTTAAGTGGGGGAGAGTTGTAACACCCCGAATTCAGAAGATCCTTGAAAAGGAAGAAAACCTCAAAATGAGAAAGCGACTCGTCGAGTAGATGGAGTGACTCGACGAGTAGGAGCGCGTTTTGGGTCGCAGGTTTAGTGACCTACTCGACGAGTCAGTAGACTGACTCGGCGAGTTGGCCAGGTTTGGGGAAAACCCTAAATGCGGGCCTTGTACCCTATTTAAGGAACATTATAGCCTTCATCATCCCCCTTGATACTCTCTCAAGTCCAGAACGAAAACCCTAGAGCCTCCCTTGAGTTGTGAGTCATTTTGAGAGTTTTGGAGCATTCTTGAAGCTTGGAGGAACAAGAAGAAGGTTGAAGGTTCAAGGAGGAAGGAGTAGATCCAGAAGATTCACTCCATTTGCTGCTCATTTTGGTAATCAAGTTCCTTCCTTGACTTCTACTTTTTTATATCTCTTTATGTCCCTTTTTATGAAGTTTATGGACCTAGAATGACTTGTGGGATTAGGACGTCCCAAGCAAAGATCTTTTCAGATCTGGAGTCCCTAAGAATGGTTAAGGCATAAAGGTGAAAGCTTTATGCCATTAGAAACCCTCATGTAAGCTTAAAGGAGTTATTATGGCCTTTTAAGCCTCAAAAGGCCATGCATGGAAGGAAAGGTGGGGACTTTACGTGTTATACCGATCTTAGGAGCCCAGATCTACCTTTGGGAGAAGCTGTTTGGCTTAGATATCGTCTGAATAAAATGAGACATAGAGGGACTCGGCGAGTCACTTATGGGACTCGGCGAGTCACTTATGGGACTCGGCGAGTCAGTCTGCTTTCTTGCCCTAAAACCCTTCTGTTAAAGGGTATGAGTTGAGTTGGTATGGGACTCAGTCAGTCTGGGTCCATAGCAGGCATGAAGATCATCGTACTCGGCGAGTTTATTGAGGAACTCAGCGAGTCTAAGGCAATCTTCTTAGTTTATGAAGATGGACTCGATGAGTTGTTCATATAACTCGGCGAATCATATTCTGGACATTAATAAGAGGGATATGAACTCGATGAGTTCAAGGATGAACTCGGCGAGTCGGTTGAAGATGGTCCCGATTGTAGGACTGAAGGAGAACCCATCGAGTTCTTGCTAGACTCAACGGGTAGGATCGGTGGTTGTAATGAGTCGGAGAAGCATGGACTCGACGAGTTGGTAGACCAACTCGGTGAGTCAAGTCAACTGGAGGTTGACTTTGACCGTTGACTTTGACCAAGTATGACCAGGGTGGACTTTTGGAATATTGTGGTCTAAATGTTACTTTGGGTATTGATAGTTCGGGGAGCCGAAGGATCAGCAGTTCAGAAGTTGTCGGTTGGTAGTCAGAAGTGTTTCAGCTAGTCTTCAGCAGTGTGAGGTGAGTCTCCTCACTGTGTGCATGGGTCTAAATGTCGGCCTATTATGTTTATGCTTATGGTTATGTGTAGCAGGAAGACCTGGGGGTTAGCCCTAGGCACTTATTGTGATTTGTTCGGATTTAGATTCGTTATCGGGGTTAGCCCGATGCAGTGTATATGTTCCAGATTTCGGTCCGATGTCGGGTGGTACCCGAGGCAGTAGTGTAGGTGTAGTTATACTTGTTGTGTTTGTGATACTTGTATGTGCCTGGTAGGGAGGTGAGTCGGGTGAGGTCCCGTATCTCATCACTAGCCGAGTATGGACGGGGTTTCGTATCTCATTAGTAGCAGAGAAGGGGCGAGGCCCGAGTTAGGAGGGAGGTGAGTGTGGGCGGAGGCCCGCATCTCACTATCAGCAGGAGCTTGGACGGGGTTCCATGACTCACCAATAGCAGGACAGGGGCGGGACCCAAGATAGGCGAGGCCTTAGATTAGTAGTATAGTAGAGTATGTTTAGCTTTATGATATGTGTTATGTTATATGCTTGTATTTGTTAGTCGCGGGCGAGGCCCAGATACAGGCGGGGCCTAAGAGAACAGATCTGTATACCGAGCGGGGCTCGATGCCAGGCGGGGTCTGATGCCGGGCGGGGCCCGATGTAGTGGGTGGGGCCCAAGTTAGTCCGGACTTCAGTCCGATGCCAGGAAAGGCCTGATGCAGTGGGCAAGGCCCAGTATGTGGTTATGTATGTGGTATGTGGTAGGTTGGGGAACTCACTAAGCTTCGTGCTTACGGTTTTCAGTTTTGGTTTCAGGTACTCAGTTTTCAAAAGAGGAGCTCGGGAGGGTTGCAGTGCACACACCATGATAAGTTAGCATGCGATGTTTACTCTGATAATTGAACAATTGTTTTGGAAATGAAACTCTGATTTGTACTAATGACTAATGTTTCAGACGGATGAATTATAATTATGACTTGATTAATGATTTGATACTATGATCTAGTAATGTTTTATAAAAAAGAAATTTTTTGTCATGATTTTTGGGTTGTTTCAAATTGGTCTTTTTAGCTGCTAAACATAAATATAAAGCAATTAAGCATTTTTTTTTAGTAAAAATATATATATGAAATGTTCGTTAAAATATGTATAAGATATATATATATATATATATATATATATATATATATATATATATATATATATATATATATATATATATATATATATATATATATATATATATATATAGAGAGAGAGAGAGAGAGTTAGGATAATATATAATTTATAACTATTGTATGAATGTATAATCAAATATAATCCAATCATTTCAAAATGGTATTATAATAATTTCATTAATTAAATTAATTACTATAAAAATTAAGTGTCTATAAATTTGGAAACGTAATTAATATAATTAATATAAATTCAACCATTTTAGAGATTAATCCTTATTGTCACAACTAGCATTTTTAGGTTAGGAAATTATGTCCATGTGTAATTAACCTTTGATATATCTTGTAACCCTAAGTGTGAGGTTATACATGTTATTCATTCAAAAACGACAATTCAAATCAAAACTCATCTGTGCAAGCTCTCAACCTAATTCATTACGCTGCATTCACCCAACCTTGAGCTTGAAACCCTAACTTCCCGGTTCAAACTCTTATTGGACCAGGATCCTCTTATTGGGCCTAATGGACCAATAAACCCTTAACTTGATTCTTTTGGGCTAAGAAACCTCAATTGGGCCCAAGTTGGACCCACATCCCTTAAACAATAGTCTTTTGGGCCATAAGACCCTTCATGGGCCTTATTGGGCCAAAAACCACTCCTTTGTTTTCATGGGCCGAAAACCCATTTCTTTTACTCTTTTGGCCGTAAACTTGTATGTGGCCCAATGGGCCGAAAATTTTCTTATTGGGCCATACATTTTTGGTTGCTATTTAAATTAAGCCTAATGTTTATTCTTTCTTTCCTCCCTTCATCCTTATTCTCGTTTGTATATATGTATGTACACAAAAAAAAGAGAAATTTAATAAATTCAAATTGGTGACACCTCACTAATGTTTAGTGGTAATCCAAGCAACAAATTCTCATGTTTCTAGATACTAAACCATCATGTAAAAACCACTTAATCTCTCTCTCTCTCTTCTTATTCTCGGCCGAAGCCACCTCCCCACCACCATTTTCACTTCAAACTTGAACCATATTCTTCATTTCCTCTCATATCTCCCAAGAACACAAGGAAAATTCTACCATTTCTCCTTCTAAAATTCTTGAGTTAGTGTGTGTTTCAAGAAGTTGTCATCAAAGTTCGTCATACTAGGTAAGCTACCTCACACCTAAGTTAAATAAATCCATACTAGGTAAGCTACCTCACACCATTTCTCCTAGAATCATCTTGTTTTCGAAGATTCTCTCAAAGGAGCTTGCTAGGCCGAAAACTTCTTCAAAATTCTCACCAAAACCGATCCATCACCCAAGGTGAGCTTCATACCCTCTTGTTTTCGGTTTTAATATGTTTTGGGGGAGAATACAAGTTGCTTTTGTGTTAGATCTAAGTATTTATGCATGAATGTGTGTATTTTCGTGTTATATGTTGTGATTATGCTATGAAAACATGTTAAACCTTCACCAAACTCGAAATATATACTAAATCTTTGTGATGTTTGGAAACTAAATCACATTATGTAACTTACTATGAAGTTGAAAGGATTAATCATGTTAAGAAATACTTGAAAACAAAATAAAAACCGTATGAGGGGCCATATTTGACAAATAAGCAAAAAGTTAAGCTTTTATGTTAACCCATGGTTTTGAGAGGACCCAAAGAGTCATATTTAGATAAAAAAAAGGGATCTTTATGATATTCACGGTTTTAAAGGGGCCTAAAATGTTAATTTTCACAAAATAGGCTTCTATTTGGGCCTTCACGGTTTTAATGGGCTAAAATGGTCAATTTTCATAAAAATTGGCTTTAATTAGAAAATCACGGTTTTCATGGGCCTAAAATGTAAATTTTGGCCTTTATGGACTAAAATGTCATTTTTATTAAATTTGGGCCAAAAATGTCATTTCCAATTTATTTGGGCCGGAAATGTTATTTCTAACGAAAGTGGGCTAAAATGTCATTTTATTCAAAATGGGCCCTTAAATGTAAACTTTCGGTCTTAATGGGCCTAAAGTGTAATTTTTATCAAAAATGGACTTATAATGTAAATTCTCGGCTTAACGAGCCAAGAATGTCATTTTTACTAAAAGTGGGTCTTTTATGTCATCTTGGTAAATAATGGAACTAAAACAAGTATTTACAATGACAATCGGGCTAATTACGACATTTCCACTCTAATTAGGCATTGTATACACATTTCATGTTTATTGGGCCTTAAATACCTATTTACATGCTTATTGGGCCTTGTGCTCTCATTACATGTTATTTGAGCCTTGTAGGCCCATTGGTTTTCTTATTGGGCCTCCCGACACATTTATGTTAATCGGGCCAAAAACAAACAATACTTAACAATTTGATAAAAACAAATGGTATTTTTATCACCAATGTTTTGTAATCAAATGCATACTCGAAACATTATTTTAAAACGGTAAACAATGTGATACACTGTTCGCGTAAATTCTGTTAAGGTTCTTGTGAGACGTTCTTTCATTTGTACCTACCTAGTGTACAACCTTAAACCCTGTAGTTATAACCAGAGTCTCTTGGAGGGAGAGCGAGAGTTTATGTATAGATGTATACGGGGTTGACAGCCCCACACCTGAGATGTTCGCTATAGCTAGACTAGGCCAGTCTACGGTGACAAATGTCTTACCTTAAACAAGTCGACGCCTGAAAAATGTCATGACAGGCGGATCAGTCATATCAAGCATGGTTATAACGACTCACATAGAGATTAACAAACACTGTAAAATTTATGGAATACATATACTTTAATGGTGATACAAAACCATACAAACACCATTTTTCGGTCTTAGGGTTTTAAGACTACAACACTTTTACAAGCAGAAAATATCGTATTTTCTGGAAAAATACATTATACATTACATATTACTTACAAGAGAAAATATATGATTTTTCTGGAACTCTCCCTTTATACATTTTCAAAATATGAACACACATGCTATAATACAAGATTTGAAACAAAACTCTCAAACCATTTTTACGGAAAATATTGGATTTTCTGGTGTTTACAAATGATACAAAACTTTTTATACAAACATGCTTATGAACTCACCAACATTATATATGTTGATGTTTTCAAAATAAATTGTATTCTCAGGGATTCGTTAAGCAGGTCGGTCATCAAGAACATGTGGACTTTTGATGTTTTTTTTTATATCATACACTTAATATTTTGGGTTGTAATATGTGATACAATACTTGATGTAAAAAATGATGGTTGTTATATTTTATGTACGATGATGATGTTGTCTTTGATTCATTTATATACACTGTGATGATATTACAAGATGAAGTCACCCAACCCCCGGACGTTTCTGCCGTCTGGTTCAGGGGTGTGACAGATTGGTATCAGAGCAATGTTTATAGTGAACTGACATATCTAATCATACAAGATATGCAACTATAAATACATTGGGACTAAAATATTCTGAACAAAAAAAATGTAACACCCATAAAATTTAAGCCAATTAAAACTTTTTCAAACATTTAAAACTGTTAAGTTATTACAATTTGTTTTCAAAATAGTTCCATATCAGAGTATCCTAGAAACAAAGTCATAAAATGTGAGGAGTGGTACGATCACGCCTTTGCCTTGCCGCGATCCCCTGATGTACCTGAAACAATAAACTGAAACTGTAAGCCCGAGAGCTTAGTGAGTTCCCCCAAAATACCAACCTCATACAACCGTAAACAGAACAGCCATGCATCTCGAGTCTACATTGTGACTGGTCCGCCCGCACCGGGCCTTCAGCCACTTGGTCCACTCTTCGAGTCTACAGTATGACTGGACTGCCCGCACCGGGCCTTCAGTCTATCTGGCCCACTCTCCGAACCTCGGCACTTCTGGATCGCCCTCTCGGGGCCTTCAGCCTATCCGGACCGCTCGTCGGGCCTTCGGCCTGACTATGTGCCCTCCTGGGCCTGCAGTCTATTCGGTTTGCCCTGGGTATGTTGGCCTACAGCACGAAGTAGGACCTGCCTCAACCCAACCCCCTATACCAATCAAACCACCATGTGCACATAAATATCATACGCTAGCATGTATATAACAGATAATCATACCGATCTAACAGATCATTAACACAACAACCATCCTATAACCAGGATACCGACCTAACCGGTCACTAACATAACATCATCCTATATACCAGGATACCGACCTAAACTAGGTCACTAACATAATACCATCCTAACTACCAGGATGCAGATCTAACATATCAAGCAAATACTCGAATACAAATCCGATAAAGGGCCGGCATTGGTTCCTTAGACCCTGTTGATATAGTGAGAATAACTCACCTCGAAATGCCGGTCTGAACTGAAGTATCGACTCCCGAAGTGCTGTCTCACCGAAAATCCCGAACTATCCAAAATAACGAATGTTGAGTCAACATGTGGGCTATCAATCTTGACTAAGAGTCCATATAGTCCATTTTGTCTTTTCTTTAATTTGGGCCAAGGCCCAATACTAATTCCATGATCCAAAAGTCCACATGTGCAAGGCCCAATATTGGCCCAATTTACCAAATTGGGCCCAACTCCCTAATTAGGCCTCATTCCAAGATCCATATTCAAAACTGGCCCAAAACACTATATTCATAAAGTCCAGCAAAGGCCCAAGTCCAACTAGTCCAAAGGTGGCCCAAATCTCGAAGCCCAAATGACAAAAGCCCAACAGAGGAAGTACGCGGGGCGTACTCCTCTGGTACGATGGGCGTACTCTCCTGATGTTGACCACCATCGGGGTGGTTGACCCAGTATGCTGGGCGTACTGGATTTACGCGGGGCGTAACCTTGCAGACCTTAAAACTTCCATAAGTGCTTAATGGATTAAGCACTTAAGCTTAAACTTCAGATCCACTGCTTAAATGTGCTCTAGGACCATAAAGTCTCAAACTTTAAGACTTTGGTCGACTAAAAAGGGCTCAATACATGGTCTTAATCCATTAAGACCTCCTACAAAGAAGTAGGGACCCAACTAGCTCAAAGGACCTCATTTTTATGCCTTAGGACCCATTCTAGGGTCTGAAAGAACAACTCAAATCGTCCAAAACGAACCATACATTATAATAGGACTTTATGGGACAAAAGAGTGCAAATAAGCTACCAAGGATAGATCTAGAAGAAATAGGCATAAAGGTAACAACTTTATACCTTCTGGAGCTCCCAAAACGGATGATGAACCAAGATCTACAAGCCAATCTTCCCTCTTTGTCTCCTTGATGAACATGCTTCTTCTTGAAGGCACAAAAACACACTTATAAGCTCAAGAATGATCACTAGGAGGCTAGGGTTCTCTCAAGATGGCTAAGGGAGGTGTGGAGGCTGAATGATATGAGAGGGAATGGTCCATAAGGTGTTTAAATATTCCACAAACCCTAAAAGTTAGGGTTCCATCCTGGCACTCGTACGCCCAACGTACACATGTGTACGCCCAGCGTACACATGTGTACGCCAAGCGTACTAGGGCGCGCCCTAGTACGCTTAGCATACCAAATGTACGCCCAACGTACTACTTCAATTTCCCAAACTTACCATTTTGCCACTAGGGCCTCCTTTTGCCACTTCCTTCCAAACCAAGGGCGAAAAATGACATAATTAAAATCCGATGGATGAATTTGAAGCTACTTGAAAAATGGGATGTTACAACTCTCCCCCACTTAAATTCGATTTCATCCTCGAAATTATTTATTACCATCCCCGGCAACCCGACATCCTGAGGGGCACCTCCACAACCATGTCATCTGATGACTTTCGAAGGAGACTAAACCGAATGGAAATATTTTCGTTCCAGAGAAGACGAATCAATAAAACCATGCGGCATACAACCTTACTCCACCTAAAACCCACAATCTGGAAACCTGAATTCGGTCTGACTCCTTGACATACCACTCAAACTAACCATCGCTAGTTCCCTTCCCATTACTACTAACAGACTACTCGACCCTGGGATTGTAAGGTTCCTTCCCAAAAATAGGACTGTGGGTCATATTCTGTTGAACCTTTGTGCTTAAGACTTATCGTCGGCCCGCACCGGGTATCTTGGCCTACTGCATAGAGCAGGACCGCCTCAGCCCGATCAAGCACAACATGCCACCTAATAGACCATCAGGATAAGATGTCTACATAATACCGACGATAATCTACCATGTCGCTCCTTGCCGCCCTACCACTTCCATGGAATACCGTCCCGCAAGCGATTACCACCAACAACATACCTACCACTACCGGCCAACCGGTACGACACTCATATCTTGCCCATGTAACCCTCCAGGTTGGAATACCGATATGCCAAGTCCAATTGATCATAGGATCCAGTCATCCTCGAGATGGAATACCCATGATTGGAATACCAACATGTTGAATCAATTCAACCATCGGGTTGAAATTCTTAGGGTTTGTTGGCCTACCGCCTCAACCCTACCGCTCCTCTTGAGCCTACGTGCCTACGACTTTTAGTCGGCCTGCACCGGGTATCTTGGGCTACTATATAGAGCAGGACCGCCTCAACCCTTCCCACATATAATGTGTCACCATAAACGATCAGGAGAAAGATCTAACCTGGTTCCCAGAACCTGAATGACAAGCCATTCTAATCCCAAGCCTTCCTAAGGCTGATGAATACCCATTCGGATCTACTCCCAGTCCCCAACTGGAGTATTACCCGATCCAAGAAGCTTAATCCTCTGAGACACTCCAAACTGATGAGATCACCAAGATCCTCTGTACTCCATCTGATCTCTAATAAAAACTTTCAATCCAACCAAAAATACACCGGAGTGTTCATCCTACTCCATCAACATGTTCAATACTTGGGGCAGACCTACTGATTGCTATAGCATAGCAGCATACTCAATACCCGCACAAAGATCTACAAACACATACAGAGTCTTCAGCATGACTGGACCACTCTCAGAACCTTCAGCATGTCTGGACCGCCTCTCTGGGCTTTCAGCCTGTCTGGACCGTTCTCCGAACCTTTAGCATGTCTGGACCGCCTCTCTGGGCCTTCAGCCTGTCTGGACCGTTCTCCGAGCCTTCGGCCTGACTGGTACGCCCCACCGGCCTTCAGTCTATCTGGACCGCTCTAAACTGTTGAGCATCTCCCTGGACCACCCCTCCTGGTGATCTCTCCCATGCAGACTGTTCTCACCCACTTGGGGTTTCGAACTCCTGATCCATTTCGTGGACTCTAACCCCGGCCTAACCCTAGGCCTCATGTCGATCGTCCACCCTCTCTAAAAACAGTGGTCTGTTTCCTGACCCGCATGTCTACCACATGCGCTAAATAGCCCGCACCCTTGTATTGAATGCACTATCGAACTCTGGAAACTAACAGAACCCTCAATGGCTGATGCTCCATCTGAGAATTTCCAATTCTCCCCCACTTGGGACACTAAATACTACCTACTGGCGGCGAAATCAAAACACAACTCAACCGTCCCTACTAGGTATTATCACCCTTAACTATGGAACGATTAACCATGTAGTGAACAACCTCCGCAGAACAACCCTCCCGGCATGGATCAACCGAACTTCAAAAGAAACCGAGTCCCAGCTGAACACTTTTGTATCTTCGATTCACCGCTACTAGTAATGGAATGGTAATCCTATATCCTAACTCCCCATTCTCCAACACCCCTGGATACTAACCGTCTACAACCCCTCGATACGAAACTCCCCTGACCCTCCTATGTTCTAATGACTCATGCAGAAAGAGGTGGAAAAATTCACAATATAATCATAAACAGTAAGATCAGAGATGGAAACGTAGCCGCTGCCACATCTGGAGTTGTCCTGACCTCCTCTGCCGTAAGCTAGAAGGCACGTCCCTGAGCTCTCGGAGGCTCTGCTCTACCCTGACCCGCGACAGTAGTCCTCAATGTAACAAGCAGTGGACAGTTGGCCTTCACGTGACCAACCTGATGGCAGTGATAAAAAATCCTCACGTCCTGAACCGGGGCCAACTGGCGACAATCCCTTGCATAGCGCCCTTCTTTTCTGCACTTGCGGCACACACCACCAGAATTACAAACTCCGGTATGACCCTTCCCGTACTTCTCACATGTGCGGCCGCTCTGACCTCCAACCCTAGAATTAGCGGTCTTGGATCGCTTTGGCGCCGGCGGTGACTGTACCGGGGCCTGCCTCTTCTCTCGCAACTGTAACTCAATCTCCAGCTCACGCCGCCTAGTGGCCTCCTATAAATCCAGCAACGTATCACATCGTTGGGTAGCAACGAACTGTCTAATGTCAGTCTTGAGCATGCTCTGATATCGTGTCATCTGAGTCTGCTCGGAAGCAAACTCCGGGCAAAACATCGCCCTCTCAGTGAACATACGGGTGATCTCCGTCACCGACTCTGTGTCTTGTTTTCAACTCCAAGAACACCTGATCTAGCCGCTCACGCTCGACCCGTGGAATGTAGCGGGAGCGGAACATCTCCCTAAACTGATCCCACGAAACTGTAGCTCTCCGCTCATCCGAATAAGACCCTATCATCAATCTCCACCAGTCCTTCCCCCCGGACCTTAACATGTTCAGGGCACACCTGACCTTCTGGTCAGTCGGGCAGGAACATGTGAAAAAGCTGTTGGATTAGGTGTCTAAGCCCATAACTATTTTGGTATGTACTTGACCTGATTATGAGCATGGTCCTTTTGGGTTGCCTTCACTCATGCAACTTGATAGGATGACAAGAGGAGAGAGAGTAAAATTTCTTATATGAATAATAAATTGGTACTCGAAAATGGATTTATTAATATATTACAAGTTTAATATATTATTTATAAATCATATTATTTAATTAGTATTGATCAGAAATTAATTTGGTATTAATTTGGTGATCAAAAGAGACTAATTAAATAAAGGGGACTGATATTGTAATTAACTGTTAGTTGCTAGTTGGGCTGATGGACTCCATAGAGTGGAGTGGACGAAATTTATTGGGAAGCCCATAATATTTCGTCCAAGGGCTCTAAGGACGGAGTCCATGGGCTGCTTAGGCCTTAAGCAGGAATTAGGGTTTCCTTCAGAAACCCTAGCAGCCCACATAACTATATAAGAAGCCCTTTACATAGGATTTTCGGCCCCCAATGAGTTCGGTGAGAAACCCTAGCCGAAATTCTTCCCTCTCCAAGTCATCTTGTTGCATTGAGTGTTTGTGATTCCATTAGAGGTGCAACATTTGAGGCACTAACCTTTCAGAAGTCAAGATTAAGAAGGATTGTGATTGTTATTGCTACATAACAATCAAAATAAACTTTCTAACCCTAATCATATGTATTTGTCAGATTTGTATGCTAGTCAATTAGGGTTTATTGCTTTGGTATTCAATGTTGTATGTTTACTTAGAAAAACCTAGATCAAATCAATTAGGGTTGCATGAACACCATAGGAATGATGTTATGCTCATAACCCAACAGTGGTATCAGAGCCTAGGTCGTTTTTCTAGTGAATAGATGCAAAGTGAACCACCAAAGATCTTGAAAATCGATTTTTTTTTGGGTTTCCTACTGGCAGACTCGCCGAGTCCATGAATGGACTCGACGAGTAGGTCCTACTCGATGAGTTCCATTGTGGACTCGACGAGTCCAGGGGTCTGTTGCCGAGATTTTCGATTTTTCTTCCAGATTTTGTTGAGGATAATTGCCAAAACTCGTTTTTCTTGCCAAAATTCAATTTTTTAAGTTTGGAATGGTTATCCTCATCAAAATTGATGGATTTGGTTAGATATGGATAATATAGGATTATTATATGTCAAATATTTGACCTAGTAAGTTTGAATAGTTTCAATTTACACCCTTTAGGTTTTATAGTAAAAATTTGAACTTAAAAGTTTTAGTTTATGAAATTTAAATAGTTAAACCCTAAAATTTTGAAAGGTTTCAAAATTTGTCCTCAAGTTTTGGAATTTAAATTTTAATTAAAAGGTATTAATTTTGAAATATTAAATTCTAAGACCCTAGTATTTTGAAAAGTTAAAATTACACCCTTATGGTTTTATTAATTTAATTAAGAGTTTAATTAAAAGAGATAATTAATAAATCCATAATTATATGGTTTAAGTTAATTAAATTAAAAGTCTAATTTATTAATAGATTAAACCACATAGTATTTTAAAAGTGTAAAATACACCCTTATACTATATAGAATTAAAAGTTTAATATTATATATGTATAAGCAGAGAGTCAGTCTTACCGTTACTAGGCCTCATTCACGAAGTTGGTCTATAAGGGGTGTTTAAGGAAATTGCCTATAAAATGGCAATTGAATGGGTATCCACTCTTACCCACCGCACTCTTGACTAGTGGAGGGTCGTTAGCCGAACGGGTAGGATAGGACACAACCTTCCATTATAAGTATAATGAAGTACAAGGTAACTAAACATTCTTATAAATTCCCAAATCTTAGTTACTTTAGGAAAAATGTGGAGTTGGTGCTAATCCATGAAATTGCACATTGCACCTTGTTGGTCGTTAGTGGAGCATGTGTGGTTAACCGGCACACTAATATGGGACCAATGAAGGATGGCAATGGGTAGCTTGTAGATTATCATAAATCAATTGAGCCTGTGTGGTTAACCGGCACATTGATTAGGTGATATACGTCTTCGAGAGTACCAAGCTAATTTGCATGGTTATCACACCTTTAATTCTATATACGTCTTCGAGAGTACCAAGTTCAATGAATCTCAAAAGGATCTAGGAGTTTCAATTCATTTAAAACCTAATTTTTGATTTTTGTTTTTCATGGTGGAAATTGGTAAATCGTCATTTACCTACCTTTAAATGTTCTGCAACTGGATTACGGCATCCCTCTTCCAAGTTTTAGAATATTGTGTTAGGTCCTAGCCTTAATATCTCATTTGGGTGTTTTATTAAGGACTCAATCAACTAACTTGAATTTCTCCCGTTTTGTAGATGTCAAAGTCAAACAACTATGGTCTTCCTGAATCTGTTGGAAAAAGTTTTCCACTTGAAGATGGTGTTCCACGATTGGATTGTGGAAATGGAAACCATGCTTCACTTCCTCCACCTCCTACAATAATTCTCCCTGGCCCACATGTTCGAAGACTTGAAAAGTTCAAAGTCACTCAACCCCTATTGGCAAAAAGACACAAAGATAGAAAGTTTGTATGTGCTCATGTCTTGGATATGAAGTTGCATATTGATGGATTGGGAATGTTGGGTGTCGATGTCTCAAGGAAGTTGGCTGTTGACTTGGTTCTTCAGTCACTTCCCGAATCATATAGTGAGTTCATTAGATGAGTACTATATGATGGACCACGACGTCACCCTCATTGATTTGACTTATTTGCTTATTGCTGCTGAATCAGCAATGATTTGGCGCACTGGTCGAGCAAATTTGTCTGGTAAATCGATATCCCAACCTTCCATGGGCAATGGCAACATTGGAAGTCCAGAAACGTTTTCTGTACGCAAGAGAAAGGCTGAGTCTGAGATAGTCTCGTGTACCATTCCAGAAGAATCCATATGTTTCTACTGCCAAAAGAGGGGGCATTGGTTACGAAGTTGCCCTGACTACCTAAGAGATCTAAGAGATGGGAGAGTCAAGATGTATGACTCCGCTTCAGATAAAATCCACTATCTAACTCTATTAATTTTTCTATTTTAGATTCTTAATACATTATGTGATAAGATTACATTTTGATGTTTTGTAGGATCGAAGAAAAGAAAGGAATCTTAAAGGAAGAAGTGAGCTGAGTCTGATCGCGAAGAAATGGATTTCGATCGCATAATTCGAAGATCAGATTTTTGAGCTGCTGTTTAAGAGTTAGGATAGTTGTTAGGAATATGTAATAGCATAGCTTTCATTTGAATTTGCATTGTAAGGAAAAGTTTTTCCTGTGACAACCCATTGTTTTGGAATCAATAAAAGTCTAAATTGTTGCTATAAGGCCTTTAAATGCCTAGGGAGCATATTTATTTAAACCTATATATAAGTATTTATATACAAAATAGGTTTAATGCAAACAAATACAAGTCCGAAAGTTAGTTAATACAGATAATGCAAGGTTTAAAAGGTTTGTTTAAAGAGTTAACAAAGAAGCATGGATTGAAAACTAAGCTAATTTAGAGTGTTATAAATAAACATAAGTTAAAAGACTAGGGGTTTAAAACATAAATATGAACAATAAATGAGTTTCACCAAAAATAATTAATGGAATAAATGAGTTCTCGGTCAAGCATTAACTCCCAAATTGGAGTTCACGGTCCAATCTAGAATGAGTGATGTAGTTTACGACCAAAGTGGAAAAGAAACATGTGTTCACGGTTCAATTCAACCGTAAACACCCCCCTTAATGGGCTAACTTTCAATTCAAGTCCAATAAGCCATCCGTAAACACTTGAGGCCCAATCTCTTTTCAACCGTAAACACCTTCTATATATATTGGTTTAAGCTTTGATTAATTCATTTCACTCAATTTCAACCGTAAACACCCTCAAAACTCTCTCAAATTTGCAAGTGTGAACAGTGCCAAATTCTCTCAATCTTCAAGTGTTTACGGTCCCATTCCTTCAAATCTTCAAACAATCCACCAAGAACATTCATATGCACCTTCGAATCTTCATGTGGCCTTCAAATCTTCATAATTCTATATGATCCAACCGTAAACCCCCAAGCATCCAACCGTAAACACCTTTTTCAACCATAAACCCATTTTTCCAATTTTCCAATTTAACCCCCACATATCTCCAAATTTATTTGTAAGTCCTCTCACACTTAATTTAATTATCTAACACATAAATTAAATTAATATGATTATTAATTTAAATACGCCGTCAAATATAATTATTTTAGGGCAACGTTATTAGCACGCACGCATACCCAGGAAACCGTCACTACAACTCGCTAACTCCAATTAACGCGCATTCAAGGTGAGTTCATACCCCTACTTTTTCAGTATTTTCAATGTTTTTAGGGGGGAATACAAATACAACACAATTAAATTTGTGTAAGCATTCAAATGATTTCAAACGTCTTCAACGATTTCAACAGTTACAAACAATTTCAAATGACGATAAACTATTTTAAACAGCTGCAACCATCATTCTTACAATAATATGCTTTTATATATAAATATTGTTATTTATATAAACACGAGTTCAATATTTTAATCCTTTGTAATATGCTGAGCAAAGGAAAACATTTTAGAATAATCACATTTCCAATGGATCATTTTTATAAACTATAATAGGTATAGTTTATGGAACAATTACATTATCAATGTATGAAACATAGATACAATGCGAATAAACATATAAACTATAATTGGTATAGTTTATGGAACATGCGAACAAATAGTCGTTTAAATTCAAAGGATTCATTTTATTCTACACTTAATCGTCGGTATAGCATTTTATGAGTGACCATTCTTCGCGTACTTATCTAAGTACTTATAAAAGTCTTGAGATTATAACCAGAGTCTCCTGGAGGGAGAACGTGAGTTTGTGTATAGATCTATACGGGACTGACAATCCCTCACCTTGACTCTTAGCTACAGTCACCGGGGTGACAAGGTCATCTCGATTCCGACGCCTGAAAAACGTCGTTCAGGCAATTCAATGGTCAATTATGGTTATAACAACTCATAAATTTTGTACTAAATATAACGATTAATGTATGAATGGTAAAAAACTTCACTTAGTTTTATTATAAATAAAACTACAACAATGTAATAAACTACAACAAGGCATTTTTACAAACAACCGGTGTTACCAGGGAATTACAAATTACAGTGTCTTTATCCATATACATATGCATTATACTATCTTGAGATACAAAAACACATTTACAGAAAATATAGGATTTTCTGGGAAAAACACAGGAACATATTTTACAATGGAACATCTTACAGATTTATACCTACAAACATACTTATGAACTCACCAACTTAAATGTTGATACACTTTCAAAATCACGTGTATTCTTAGGGGACCGTTAAGACAGGTACACCCACTGGATTTTGAGAAGACGAAGCTTTCGGAGTCACGTCTTTTTATTTTGCTACTTTTGATGTATATAAATATGAATCAAACAGATGTTTATACCTTTTCTACGTATTCAATGTAATGGTTGTGTTTACTTTGATTCCTATGAAACGATTGTTGTGATACTACACATGACATCATCCACCCCCGAACGTTTCCACCGTTCCGGTTTGGGGGTGTGACAGATTGGTATCAGAGTTATTGTTTATAGTGAACTAAGTATATCGAACTTTACAGGGTATACAACTATAAACACTAAAGGGGCCGAAGTGCTCCGAAACTAAAAGTATACATACGTACAAGAAGCTATAACATAGAAGAACTACATACAAGTATTTAGGGCGAGTCGGACACTACGGTTAAACCTGAATAGTTATGTAATCATATGTGGGTCTAATATAACCTGATCAACTATATTTGTCCGAGATATGACCAACATGTGTTTGGGAGTGACTGTGGTGTCGCGACAAGTCTAAAACTTACCAACTTCAATACTAATGAAACACATAGTTAAAATACTATTGGAGTATTTTATAATTCTAAAACACTATACTGAATTCTTACAAGTAGTACTAACTCTCATAAATGGAAGACTTATGCTTTCTGGTTTATATTAACAGCTATCATTGTAGGTCTTTATTTTCGCAGTAGGGTTTAGATATATCTTGCTAGAAAATATCCAATTCATGATCAGCATAGAAGATTTATCGTCCTTTTCCTTGTATATTTTAGAGAAAGATGCCTCCCAAGAAGAGACCCAACAGAAAGAACAACGATCCTCCACCGCCACCACATCCTCAGTTTGATCCTGCCATGTTCCAGGCAGCAGTTACAGCCGTTGTGGCTGCCATAATTTCGCAGATTAATTCTGGCGGCTCTAGCGGGTCAGGAAGCGGTACCCATCCTCAAAATCTTGACGGCAGTCAGGGACACCCGAAGGAGTGTTCCTATAAGGATTTCATGAATGTGAAGCCGAAGTATTTCGACGGTAATGGAGGGGTTATTGCCCTAACCTGGTGGTTCGAGAAGATCGAATGAATTTTCGAAATTTGTGCTTGTTCTGAGGCCAGCAAAGTGAAGTTTGCCTCCTGCACCTTCACTGATAGAGCATTGACTTGGTGGAATAGTCGGGTCAAATACTTAACCCTACCAGTTGCAAATGAAATGGGTTGGGAGAGTTTAAAGGAACTCATGCTTGCTGAGTACTGCCCAAGGGGCGAGATGCAGAAGTTGGAACACGAGCTTTGGAACCTAAAGATGAAGGGTTCCGACATTGCCACCTATACAGCTAGATTCTGCGATCTGGCTCTTCTCTGTCCCGGGATGGTCACCCCGGAAAGCAAGAAAATTGAGAGATACATTTGGGGATTGACACCCCCAACTCAAGGGAATGTTTTAGCTGCTAAACCTTCCACTTTTGACAGCGCCAAGTGCCTAGCTCAGACCTTGATTGATCACGGGGTCGATCATGAAATAGTAGCAGCCGTTACCGAACCACCAAAGGAGAGTGGTGAGAAGAAAAAGTTCTGGAACAAGCGCAAGGGCAAGTCTTCGCAGGATCCCTCCAATAAACAACAAGTAGTGGCAGTTCATGCTGCTACCACTCCTGTCGTTGTTCCTGCAACTCAAACACCTGCCAGTAGATATGCTGGAAACCGGCCCCTATGCAACAAATGCAACTTCCATCATTTGGGAATTTGTAAAGAGATGCAATGTGACAAGTGTGGCAGAAAGGGGCACACAGCTCGTTTCTGCAGGACACCAGTCCAACCAACCAATCAGGCCTATGCAGCTGGAGTAAGCCAAGCCTGCTATGGCTGTGGAGAAACCGGGCACTTTAAGAGGAATTTTCGCAAAGCAACAACTGCTGGCAACACAGGGAAGTTTCTAGCAATGGGCCAGGAGGAAGCAGTTGCGGATCCCACCGTAGTTTCGGGTACTGTTACAACCCGAAATTTCTATTCTGTACAACCATTCACTTCAATAGAAGTCAGAACAGTTTCTGCTAACTTTTGAGCTGTGTAGAGTCAGTTTGAGTGTTCTAAAGCCTAGTACTTCAGGAGATAACAGGAGAGAGGATGCCCTAGGGTTTATTGTGAAACAATAATGTCCTACAATAATGTCCTAAAACTCCAAGAGTTTGGAGTTTACGGCCTAAACAAGGTGTTTACGGCCGTAAACCCTAAGGGGGTATAAATATGACACTTAGTCATATTTACCACTTTTTCACATTTTCAAGATCCAAAACTCAAATCCTCGCAAGTATCATCCGATTTTCCTTCTTGATCTTCAACCTTGTAAGTGTTTCTTGCCCAAATAAGTTGATATCTTACTTAATTTAGTGATCTTACATGATTCCATCCGTGAAATCATTCCATATGTGTAGATCTTCAAGTTTCACCAAGATCACCAAGAACACACACTAGTGTTCTTGGACTTTTAACACCCTTTCAAGCTTCTACATAGTAAGTACTCTTACCTTGGCTTGTTACAAGACTTGTTACACTTCTAAATTATCTAGGAAACACAAGTAAACACAAGATCAAAGGTGTTTACGGTCCAAGATGTTCTTGGACCGTAAACCCTAATGAAGGGGCCAAAGTGTGCCCTAGTCCCTTACCAAGCCTTGGATACTAGTCTAGATACCATCCTTGATGTGCTTAGGACTTAAAACATCAAAAATACCATAAACCATTTGGGTTTACGGCCGTAAACCCAAGGAGAAATGGTCCAAGGACCGTAAACTCCACAAAGGAGTGAAATGGTGCCCTAATCACTTCCAAAGGCTTAGACTTGAAGTAGGAATGCTTCTTATGACCTTACAAGCTTCAAATCACAAAATGTTAAAAGTACCATGACTTTACGGCCGTAAACTCATGGGTTTATGACCGTAAACTCCAATGGAGTTGGTCCCAAAACCGTAAACTCATAAAGAGTTTACCCTTGGACCCCAAACTCAATAGCCAAGTCCTACAACCCTTAGATGCAATCCTTAGTACTTATAACACTTAAATCAAGTGTTTTACATGTCTTAGGATGTCTTAACTTGGTTAATTAGTTGTTTTATGACTAATTGGATACATATATGTGTTATTATATGTTAACTAGGATCCTTGTGTGTGTTCAAGTCTTCACTTGACACTTAGCATCCTATACTATCCGTTCATCCAAACCACTCACTACAGGTGAGTTCATACCCCCTTAATCAATCTTTTAAATGATTTTAAATGCTTTTATGGGGGGGATACAAGTTGATCTTTTATAGTTATTATATCAAACAAACTACTTTTCAAACTGTTTTGTCAAACTCTTTTACATGTCTAATACTTTTATCAAACTCTTTTACATGTCAAATACTTTTATTTAATTTCCTTTACACTTATATTCTGTTAAATGTATATCTTTATAGATATAGTTATATAAGTAGGATTGAAAGGACTTAGGACTGATAACTCACCTTACCTCCTGTTCCTCGTTTGGTTGTGGACTTAGGGTATCGGTTATTTGTCCGAAGGTCGTTTGAATCCTAGTTATATATTATGTATATGTATATAGATATAAAAGTTCCTTCTTTCTATTCAATACCTTTGGGTAGCAAAGGTATACAGATATGTTCATACATACAAATCACATTACTAGTAAGCTACAATAGGCGTAGTTTAGGAAGTTACTAATACCATTACTAGAATAATGGATCATACAATGAGTCGGTTCATACATGATTCTATACATTACAATACAGCTAGTACATACTATACATTTTACAAGGAAACATACATGCTAGACAGAGAGAGAACATACAATACCATACAGAGAGAACATACATACATACTAGACAGAGAGAGAACACACAATACAGCTAGTACATTCAATACATATACAAGAATACTATTACAGTTATGTGAGCCACGTAACGGGGCATGACACTACCTGTCATGACCGTTTTGTATCCAGAATCTCCTTAAGTGGGGAGCGTATGAGTTTGTGTATAGATCTATACTGGATTGACTATCCTACACCTTGCTGCTCGCTACAGTGGGACTTGCAAGTCTACGGGTGCCAAACGTTATTTCTTCCGACATCTTACATTGTCGCATTCTATAGTCGGTAGCAGGGTACAGGCCGATCACATGGTACTTTAAATTACAATTGGTTTAAGGTAGTTAGTACAGCAGTAGTTACTTAATACAATACTACAGTACTATTTCATTTTCCCATTGCATTCACTTTGTGATCTTCACACAATAAACAGTAATGTAGAAACTATATTTTTGGTAAATAATAGTCAGATTGGGAAAATACATACTCTTACAAGAGACACACACAGATACTAGATGCCTTGGTAGAAGGCTACTTTTAGTAGGAAACATAGGGTTTTCTAGGAGATTCAAACCTTTTTACAAATTCACACATCACTTACTTACAAATACTTTCATACAAATACAGACACTAATATACTTATGATCTCACCAGCTTTAAAGCTGATACTCTCTTTCAAAATAACTTGTATCCTCAGGTCGCCAGTAGACAGGTACCGATGCCAGGTTTTGAGAAGATGGAGCTCGTTCAAGACTCATCTTTTATTTTGATTCATATTTTGGTGTCTATTTAACTTGACAGAACACACTTGTATTAAAATTATATTATTAATGCAATGGATGATGTTGTTGCTTGTTTACTACTTTGTATTATTGTGATACTGTACATGACATCCTCCACCCCCGAACGATTCCGCCGTTCTGGTTTTGGGGTGCGACAGGTACGTTCCACCTCGACAACTCTTATGCATGCATTCTTTTCGATTCTGGTGCAGAGAAAAGTTTTGTTAGTCATGCATTTAAACATCTACTCGAGCATAAATCCCAACCTTTAACCGAAACATTTCCGTCGAGATGGCTAACGGAAAGAAAGAGAGCACTAATGACGTATTCGTAGGTTGTACCCTCACCCTAAACGACCATTCCTTTCCGATCGACCTTATGCCATTTTCCATAAAAAGCTTCGATGTCATCATCGGCATGGATTGGTTGAGCCCCAATCGTGCTGATATCCTTTGTTATGAAAAAGCCATTCGCCTCAATCTGCCGTCAGGCGAAACCCTCATTATCTATCGTGATAAACTCAGCTCAAGCCTTCGCATCATTTCATGCATCAAAGCCCAAAAATATCTGCGAAAGGAGTGTTATGCATTCTTAGCCCATGTCATAAACGCAAAGCAAGAAGTTAAAAACATCGAGAGCATCCCTGAAGTCTGTAACTTTCCTGATGTTTTCCCCGAAGACCTTCGAGGAATTCCTCCCGAGCGCCAAGTCGAGTTCCGAATCGACTTAATCCCCGGAGCTACCCCCGTAGCTAAATCCCCTTACCGTCTAGCGCCGACAGAAATGCAAGAGCTATCCAGCCAGCTCAATGAACTACTCAACAAGGGATTCATCAGACCAAGTTCCTCGCCTTGGGGATCCCCGATCCTATTCATGAAAAAGAAGGATGGATCCTTTCGGGTGTGCATAGATTATCGTGAAATGAACAAGCTTACCATCAAAAACCGTTACCCCTTACCCAAAATCGACGACATATTCGATCAACTTCAAGGAGCCAGCTACTTTTCCAAGATAGATCTAAGATCAGGGTACCATCAGTTACGAGTCCATAAGGGTGATGTTCCCAAGACAGCATTTCAGACTCAGTATGGTCACTATGAGTTTGTAGTGATGCCCTTCGTCTAACCAACGCACCCGCGGTATTCATGGATCTAATGAATCGGGTGTGCCGTCCTTTCCTAGACAAGTTTGTGATAGTATTCATTGATGATATACTTGTCTACTCTCGGAGTGAGGAAGATCATAGACAGCACTTGAGGCTAGTGCTGGAAACCCTAAGGGCGGAGAAACTGTATGAAAAAATTTCTAAGTGTGAATTCTGGATCAGAAAGGTAACTTTCCTTGGTCACGTGGTTAGCAAGGAAGGCATACACGTGGACCCTTCCAAAATCAAGGCGATTGAGAATTGGTCAGCACCGAAGACACCCACAGAAATCTGTCAATTCTTGGGTCTCGTTGGCTACTATCGCAGGTTTATCCAGAATTTCTCCAGGATTGCTAAGCCTTTAACCACCCTGACTCAGAAGGGTGTACCCTTTAGTTGGGGAGAAAAGCAAGACACTGCGTTCCAAACATTGAAGCAGGCCTTATGCAGTGCACCTATATTATCCCTGCCAGAAGGGACGGAGGACTTCGTTGTCTACTGCGATGCGTCCAATCAGGGTCTAGGCTGCGTGCTCATGCAGCGAGGAAAGGTCATTGCCTATGCCTCGAGACAGCTGAAAGCACATGAAGTCAATTACACAACTCACTATCTAGAGTTGGGAGCAGTGGCCTTTGCGTTAAAGATTTGAATACATTATCTCTACGGAACCAAGTGTACTGTCTTCACCGACCATAAGAGCCTACAAGATATCTTTGACCAGAAAGAGTTGAACATGAGACAACGGCAATGGGTAGAACTACTAGTGATTATGAGTGCGAAATACGCTATCATCACGGCAAGGCCAATGTGGTAGCACATGCCCTCAGCCGGAAAGAGTATTCAGGTCGTAGAGTGAAGGCACTAACAATGAACATCCATTCCCATCTGTTCGCCCAAATCAGAGAGGCTCAGCTGGAAGCCTTAAAACCAGAGAACATGTCGAATGAAGCCTTGAGGGGAATGGAAAAGAACCTAGAGATCAATGGAGACGGAATTTACTATCTCATGAACCGAATCTGGACCCCAAAGTTCGGTGGTTACAGGGAGGTTGTCATGAACGAAGCTCACAAGACTAGATACTCCGTTCACCCGGGTTCGGATAAGATGTATCTGGATCTCAAAAAGCTCTATTGGTGGCCAAACATGAAAGCAGATATTGCTACCTTCGTGGGCAAGTGCCTGACTTGCGCCAACGTGAATGTGGAATATCAAAAGCCCTCGGGTCTACTTCAACAGCCAGAAATACCTGAGTGGAAGTGGGAAGGAATTGCGATGGATTTCATTACCAAATTGCCCAAGACCCCGAGTGGCCATGATAGTATCTGGGTAATCATCGACAGATTGACTAAGTCTGCCCACTTCCTGCCAATTAAGGAAACATACAAAATGGAGAGACTGACCTGAATCTACATTCAAAAGAAAGTTCGATTGCATGGTGTGCCTGTGTCCATTATCTCCGATCGGGATAGCAGATTCACCTCAAGATTTTGGCAGTCTTTGCAGAAGGCTCTTGGAACTAAGCTGGATATGAGCACAGCTTACCATCCACAGACGGACGGGCAGAGTGAGAGAACCATTCAAACCCTATAGGACATGCTGAGAGCGTGCGTTATCGACTTTGGTAAGTCATGGGATTTTCATTTGCCCTTGGTCGAGTTCTCCTGCAACAACAGCTATCATTCTAGCATCAAGGTTGCGCCATTTGAAGCCCTCTATGGCCGTAAGTACAGATCCCCTATGTGCTAGGCTAAGGTGGGTGACACGCAGTTAGCTAGAGGTCAAGTCTTAGATAGCTCTCTCACTGGCCCAGAAATCATCCGAGAAACCACAGAAAAGATCGTACAAATCTGAGAACGACTAAAAGCTTCAAGAGATAGACAAAAGAGCTACGCCGATAAGAGGCGAAAACCTTTGGAATTTTAGGTTGATGACCGTGTTCTATTTAAGGTCTCACCCTGGAAAGGCATGATACACTTTAGAAAGCGTGGAAAGCTGAATCCGAGATACATTGGACCATTCGAGATCCTCGCTAGGATCGGTCCTGTAGCATACAAACTTCGTTTACCCCAAGAACTTAGCAACATTCATCCTGTCTTCCATGTGTCAACCCTTAAAAAGTGTTTATCCGACGAAACCCTTGTGATCCCTCTTGATGAGATTGAGATCAACAAGAACCTTAATTTCGTGGAAGAACCAGTCGAAATCATGGATCGGGAAGTCAAACGAAAAAACAAAGTCGCATACCAATAGTGAAGGTCCGCGGAATGCCAGGCGGGGACTTGAATTCACGTGTGAACACGAAGATCAGATGAAATAGAAATATCCGCATCTTTTTCCGAGTTCATGATTTGTATTCTATGTTTGAATTTCGCGACGAAATTCCCTCTAACGGGGGGATGATGTGACAACCCGTTGTTTTGGAATCAATAAAAGTCTAAATTGTTGCTATAAGACCTTTAAATGCCTAGGGAGCATGTTTATTTAAACCTATATATAAGTATTTATATACAAAATAGGTTTAATACAAACAAATACAAGTCCGAAACTTAGTTAATACAGATAATGCAAGGTTTAAAAGCTTTGTTTAAAGAGTTAACAAAGAAGCATGGATTGAGAACTAAGCTAATTTAGAGTGTTATAAATAAACATAAGTTAAAAGACTAGGGGTTTAAAACATAAATATGACCAATAAATGAGTTTCACCCAAAATAATTAATGGAATCAATGAGTTCTCGGTCAAGCATTAACTCCCAAATTGGAGTTAACGGTCCTATATTGAATGAGTGATGTAGTTTACGGCCAAAGTGGAAAAGAAACATGTGTTCACGGTTCAATTCAACCATAAACACCCCCTTAATGGGCTAACTTTCAACTCAAGTCCAATAAGCCATCCGTAAACACTTTAGGCCCAATCTATTTTCAACCGTAAACACCTTTTATATATATATATATATATATATATATATATATATATATATATATATATATATATATATATATGTATTGGTTTACGCTTTGATTAATTCATTTCACCCAATTTCAACCGTAAACACCCTCAAAACTCTCTCAAATTTACAAGTGTGAACAGTGTCAAATTCTCTCAATCTTCAAGTGTTTACGGTCCCATTCCTTCAAATCTTCAAACAATCCACCAAGAACATTCATATGCACCTTCAAATCTTCATGTGGCCTTCAAATCTTCATAATTCTATATGATCCAACCGTAAACCCCCAAGCATCCAACCGTAAACCCCTTTTTCAACCTTAAACCCATTTTTCCAACTTTACAATTTAACCCCACATATCTCCAAATTTATTTGTAAGTCCTCTCACACTTAATTTAATTATCTAACACATCAATTAAATTTATATGATTATTAATTTAAATGCGATGTCAAATATAATTATTTAGGTCAACGTTATTAGCACGTACGCATACCCGGGGAACCGTCGCTACAACTCGCTAACTCCAATTAACGCGCATTCAAGGTGAGTTCATACCCCTACGTTTTTCAATATTTTTCAATGTTTTTAGGGGGGAATACAAGTACAATACAATTAAATTTGTGTAAACATTCAAATGATTTCAAACGTCTTCAACGATTTCAACGGTTACAAACAATTTCAAATGACGATAAACTATTTTAAACAGTTGCAACCATCATTCTTACAATAATATGCTTTTATATATAAATATTGTTATTTATATAAACACGAGTTCAATATTTTAATCCTTTGTAATATGCTGAGCAAAGGAAAACGTTTTAGAATAATCACATTTCCAATTGATCATTTTTATAAACTATAATAGGTATAGTTTATGGAACAATTACATTATCAATGCATGAAACATAGATACAATGCGAATAAACATATAAACTATAATTGATATAGTTTATGGAACATGCGAACAAATAGTCGTTTAAATTCAAAGGATTCATTTTATTCTACACTTAATCGTCGGTATAGCATTTTATGAGTGAGCATTCTTCGCGTACTTATCTAAGTACTTACAAAAGTCCTGAGATTATAACCAGAGTCTCCTGGAGGGAGAACGTGAGTTTGTGTATAGATCTATATGGGACTGACAATCCCGCACCCTGACTCTTAGCTACAGTCACCGGGGTGACAAAGTCATCTCGATTCCGACGCCTGAAGAACGTCGTTCAGGCAATTCAATGGTCAAGTATGGTTATAACAACTCATAAATTTTGTACTAAATATAGCGATTAATGTATGAATGGTAAACAACTTCACTTAGTTTTATTATAAATAAAACTACAACAAGGCATTTTTACAAACAACCGTTGTTACCAGGGAATTACAAATTACAGTGTCTTTATCCATATACATATGCATTATACTATCTTGAGATACAAAAACACATTTACAGAAAATATAGGATTTTCTGGGAAAAACACAGGAACATCTTTTACAATGGAACATCTTACAGATTTATACCTACAAACATACTTATGAACTCACCAACTTAAATGTTGATACACTTTCAAAATCACGTGTATTCTCAGGGGACCGTTAAGACAGGTACACCCACTGGATTTTGAGAAGACGAAGCTTTTGGAGTCACGTCTTTTTATTTTGCTACTTTTGATGTATATAAATATGAATCAAACATATGTATATACCTTTTATACATATTCAATGTAATGGTTGTGTTTACTTTGATTAGTATGACACGATTGTTGTGATATTACACATGACGTCATCCACCCCCGAACATTTCCGCCATTCCGGTTTGGGGGTGTGACATTTCCGCACCTTTATAAATAAAATAAATTTTTAGTTTTGTCTTATTTATATCTCCTTGCAATGTCATTTATGAAAATTGATGCTTGTGTGTTTCTATTATAAGCAATATTAAGTGGATGTGATTCTTAGTTGTGTTATTTATGGTAGTGTCGTAATTTTCTAAGTAAGGGAAGATTCCCATCGCCCAAGTTTCAATTGGACAGAAGCTTGGAATCATATGATTTGAGTCATGTAATGTATGGAAATCTTGGTACTTAGAAAATTAAGATAAATTCCTTGTTCACATAAGTATGTGAGTCAAGTGAAAGACTAGGAGATCTCGTACGCAATGTTGTGCACTGGTCGAGTCCACCACAAATAACAATAACATTATTCGTCATGATTTACAAAAAGTCTAGTAAATGTGGTTATGCTTACAATATTAAGTGTAAGTCTGAATCATTGAAAAGTTTCAATGAATGGTAGAACGGATAAGAAGAATCAATTAGGTAGAAAGATAAAAGTTTCTCCAATCTGAAAAGATGGGAGAGTACTTTAGTATCATGTTTTATGACTGTCTTATTGATTATGGAACTATATCACAATTGATCCTCTAAGGACACCTTAGTGCACTAGTATGGCTAAGAAGAGGAATCAGAAATTGTTGAAATGGTTAAATCAAAACGCGAATCATACTTCGTTCCAAAATCAAGTCTTAGAGTCATAATCCAAGATTATGACTTAAGTGACACATCTTAAGAAGTTTTAACACACTTATCAAATGTGGAGTAGAAAAATGTTTTTCTTACTCTTGCACATTTGAAATTGGTAAGTTGTGATGTCTTGGATAGGACAAAGACCAACTAAGACCAATTGTGTGTAGTGTTTGTCTTGATAAGAATCCTCTCTAACTCCTGAATATTTGTTTGTCAAGAAATGTTTCTTGACAAGAGAAACTTATATGTCAAGAGGTCAGTTGGAGTCTAAATGATCTTGAAAAGATTCAAGAACTAATCAAGAGTAAACCTATTAGACACTAGCACATGACTTGAGGTTTGTAACCTATCGTGTTGACACAATTTTGTTTCTATGTCATTCTAGTAAAGTTACTTATGCATATGAGTTCTACGAGGTCTCAATTGACTGCATAAAGGCTTGCACCTTTTTCAATGAAAGTGCATTGACTAGTATAGGTGAGCTGCTAAATAACTTGGAAGCAATGGTAGGACCCTTGATGTCAAGAAATGAAGAATGAACAAGTTATGTCCATAAGAGTTGGGATTTGTCACAAACATTATTTTATGATTATGGTTATGACAAATTCACGTGGATAAGAGCACATACACCATAAAATCTAAGTGTCATAAGGTTTCTCTCCGTTTCATGAAAATGATTGTGAGGAAACGCTTTCACTAGGAAGATTTTAAGTGTTGCAAGTTAGCAATATTAATTATAGAAAACAAAAGGTTTCACTTTGCAAAATTGCAGGGGTTGAAAATTTGTTTTTCTATAATTAAGGGAGAGAATATTATACTTCGTTTCAAAATCTAAAAGCTTGGATCGACAAATTTTAATCAAATTTAGTCAAAGGACATATATGGATGTTATGTTGAAAAGATTCAACATAAAGGAGTTCTATATATGGCAATATTATAGCAAGAAACTGGTAAAGTATCACATTTTTCATTATGAATTGTGTCCCATACGCTTTGGGTATAAGATCAATTGCATATGCTGTAATATTCGAACGTTCTAAATTTTCCAAATGCCTAGGGCATTAAGAGGGAAAAAGGACTAGAACCGAATTTGACTAAAATAATTAAACAACTGTCAAGGATGATCTAAGGTTCGCCAAGGACTGGTCACTTATGGGCAGTTGGAAGTATAGTAACGAATGGACCATAATGACATTATTATGATTAGATATGATTCTATTAATAATGAGTTGTCGTATGGAAAATATGGAATTGTTTCCGTATTGGGAGTTGGACGTTAAGAATCTATGTCTAGATAAGAAACTTATATGCAAGAAGGATGTTCAAAGGAATGTACTTTGAATGTGAGACTTCATATCTATAAAATTGCCTTGTAACAATCTCCAATGGAGCACTTTGTAATATCATTGGCAAAGTCTTGGTGGCTTTGGTGCTGTGACATTTAGAAAGGATCGTTGCATAAAATGTTATAATCTAACATATTCTAATAGTGGAAAGAATTTGGTATTCTTACACAAATGATAAGGATTAGGAGTTGTGAAATGAGTATCGTTGGAAATGTGTTCAATTGATCTATTTCACAAAGTATGGACCATAGGAAAACAGAGTGTGCATGCTTGGAGCATGGGACAACTGTTGTTATAATTCAAGTAAAAAGTTGATTATCTGAAACATTATACAATGAATAATGAGTAATCAATATGGTGATTAAATAAAGGTGTTTTATTTATACTCAAAAGTTTGGGGCCATATAGGATTAGTATTATTCTTGTGTTTCACTTTGCATGTTTTGACTTCCCAAATAATAAGATTATTCAAACCATCCACAGTCGCTCATACTTTGGAAGTAGGTATGAAAGAAGACTGTCATGAATTGGCTTGTAGATTGTCTAAAGTGTATTAGACATAGCAAAAGTTTGCTGCAACGTTCATGAGTACTCCTGAAATAAGATTTGAGTATTGGAATAAACCCACGCTCACTTGAATCACTTCATGGATTTTATCACGGGTGATTAGTGAGACGATAATATCTTATATTCTTGAAACCGAGACATGTGAGTTGTAATTTACAAGTCGGTTGCACATTGATAATATGTAAACGCACCAGTAACTTGGTGTTATAAAACATATTGTTGTGTGTGATTTGATGAGTAGGTACAAGCGAGAATTTGAGTCGAAGTTTATCCGTTCCTTTTACTCAAAGTGGGATAAAAGCGATATCTGTGGGCCCCTCGATGATTCAGTAATGACACCCCTAAGCGCTTGGCCAAGCCGGGACTAAGTTGATGTGTTCAATTATAGTCTGTTGTCAGTCGTCATAAATCGAAAATCGGGAAACAACACATGAACAGAGAGTATGATTAAAATCCATGTCTCAGTTCATACGATATCTAGAATGGAGGAATATATGATCCCTTCTCTAAAGGACGCGTTTCTGATAAGATCATAGTTGACATCGGCTTTTGAAAGCTACGATTGCTGATCAGGTTCTGAAGTCGTATTTACAAAATAGTTATTAGACTTATCCAAGTGGGAGACTGTTGGATTAGGTGTCTAAGCCCATAACTATTTTGGTATGTACTTGACCTGATTATGAGCATGGTCATTTTGATTTGCCTTCACTCATGCAACTTGATAGGCTGACAAGAGGAGATAGAGTAGAATTTATTATATGAATAATAAATTGATACTTGAAAATGGTTTTATTAATATATTACAAGTTTAATATATTATTTGGAAATCATATTATTTAATTAGTATTGATCAGAAATTAATTTGGTATTAATTTTGTGATCAAAAGAGACTGATTAAATAAAGGGGACTGATATTGCAATTAACTGTTAGTTGCTAGTTGGGCTGATGGACTCCATAGAGTGGAGTGGACAAAATTTATGGAGAAGCCCATAAGATTTCGTCCAAGGGCTCTAAGGAAGGAGTCCATGGGCTGCTTAGGCCTTAAGCAGGAATTAGGGTTTCCTTCAGAAACCCTAGCAGCCCACACAACTATATAAGGAACCCTTTACATAGGATTTTCGGCCCCCAATGAGTTCTGTGAGAAACCCTAGCCAAAATCCTTCCCTCTCCAAGTCATCTTGCTGCATTGAGTGTTTGTGATTCCATTAGAGGTGCAACATTTGATGTACTAGGCTTTCAGAAGTCAAGATCAAGAAGGATTATGATGTTTATTGCTACATAAGAATCAAAGTAAACTTTCTAACCCTAATCATATGTATTTTTCATATTTGTATGCTAGTCAATTAGGGTTTATTTCTTTGGTATTCAATGTTGTATGTTTACTTAGAAAAACCTAGATCAAAGCAATTAGGGTTGCATGAATACCATAGGAATGATGTTATGCTTATAACCCAACAAAAGCATCCCTCGATGTCCGATAACCACCTCATGGCTTCGTGTTGTCGAAGTCCCAGTACTGGAAGCCCCGACCGGCTCCTCCCCCTGCCGTTGTAGCTGCTGCGGCAGCTATCTCAGCTAGGGTTGCGTATCTGTCATCAAAATACTATATCATAGCGGTCTTGATAGATCCAAACAGCTCCGGAATCTGACTCCGGACAATCCCGACCACCTCCTCACGGATGATCTCCCTGACTCGATCCTCTGTCAATGCTGGTCTATCCTGACTGATGACCTCGGGTACTGCCGGGGCACCCTGATCGTCCTGTCCTGATCCTGATCTGGAACCCGTCTCGAAACGCCTCATAACCACCATACTGAAAACATAACAGGAAGATATCAGACAATCCGCACAAACGACGGGGAACGTAACCCCAACCACACCCTAGGGGTTGTGACTTCCTTGCTACGCGTATGGATCCTGTGCTTTCAGTAGTACCGGCCCATACTACCTTCAACACCTACCCATATTTGACTCAAGTATCACCACAACACCCTAACAATATACATACACATGGTGGTCGCTCAACCTCACTCCTAGAGGAAGGCTAACTATCTCACAACCGACCTACCGGCCTCACACAACCCACCCATCAATGAACTGCCACACGACCCTCCATTGGTGCCAGTTAACTATTGCATGAATACAATCACATGCCGCATGGCTTAAACAATCTTAGACTAAAAGATTTAATCCTACAATGGTTGGAATCAGACAAGAGTTGCACAGCAGGGCCAAATCCCTTACCCTAAGACCATTTAACCCATGTAGCATGTGACTTAGAGTATTCACCCAATAGTTAGTTCACACGTGAAAGAGTCATAAACAATCAATAAGGTACTCTACATAAGATAAGGCATCAAAGATCAGGCAATTCTATCATACAATTCCTGAGGATCCCTATCTTAGTACTAGCATGTTGTTCTAACATATCACATAGTCAAGCAATTGCATGGTAATTTGGGGTCTACTTACTGGCTCCGGCTGATCGTACACTCTGCATCCTCCTTTTCTTATTTTGAAAATCATTTAAAAATCATTTGAAAACATTTTCCTTAGTTTGAGACTGGATTCACACGAGTGTTCCTCCAATTCACTCAAACCAAGGCTCTGATACCAACTTGTAACACCCATAAAATTTAAGCCAATTAAAACTTTTTCAAACATTTAAAACTGTTAAGTTGTTACAATTTGTTTTCAAAATAGTTCCATATCAGAGTATCCAAGAAACAAAGTCATAAAATGTGAGGAGCGGTATGATCACGCCTTTGCCTTGCCGCGGTCCCCTGATGTACCTGAAACAATAAACTAAAACTGTAAGCCCGATAGCTTAGTGAGTTCCCCCAAAATACCAACCTCATACAACCATAAACAAAACAGCCATGCATCTCGAGTCTATAGTGTAACTAGTCCACACGCACCGGGACTTCAGTCCACCTGGTCCACTCTCTGAGTCTACAATATGACTGGACCGCCCGCACCGGGCCTTCAGTCTATATGGACCACTCTCCGAGCCTCGACACGTCTGGACCGCCCTCTCGGGGCCTTCAGCCTATCCGGACTGCTCGCCAGGCCTTCGGCCTGACTATGTGCCCTCCTGGGCTTGTAGTCTATTCGGTCCACCCTAGGTATGTTGGCCTACAGCACGAAGCAGGACCCGCCTCAACCCAACCCCCATACCAATCAAACAACTATGTGCACATAAATATCATATGCTAGCATGTATATAACAGATAATCATACTGATCTAACAGATCACTAACACAACAACCATCCTATAACCAGGATACCGACCTAACCGGTCACTAACATAACGTCATCCTATATACCAGGATACCGACCTAAACTAGGTCACTAACATAATACCATCCTAAATACCAGGATGCAGATCTAACATATCAAATAAACATATCAAGCAAATACCCGAATACAAATCCGATAAAGGGTCGGCCTTGGTGCCTTAGACCCTGTTGATATAGTGAGGATAACTCACCTCGAAATGCCGGTCTGAACTGAAGTATCGACTCCCGAAGTGTTGTCTCACCGAAAATCTCGAACTATCCAAAATAACGAATGTTGAGTCAACATGTGGGCTATCAATCTTGACTAAGGGTCCATATAGTCCATTTTATCTTTTCTTTAATTTGGGCCAAGGCCCAATACCAATTTCGTGATCCAAAAGTCCACATGTGCAAGGCCCGATATTGGCCCAATTTACCAAATTGGGCCCAACTCCTTAATTGGACCTCATTCCAAGATCCATATTCCAAAACTGCCCCAAAACACTATATTCATAAAGTCTAGCAAAGGCCCAAGTCCAACTAGTCCAAAGGTGGCCCAAATCTCGAAGCCCAAATGACAAAATCCTAACAGAGGAAGTACGCGGGGCGTACTCCTCTGGTACGCTGGGCGTACTCTCCTGATGTTGACCACCATCGGGGTGGTTGACTTAGTACGCTGGGTGTATTGGATTTACTCGGGGCGTAACCTCGCATACCTTAAAACCTCCATAAGTGCTTAATGGATTAAGCACTTAAGCTTAAACTTCAGATCCACTGCTCAAATGTGCTCTAGGACCATAAAGTCTCAAACTTTAAGACTTTGGTCGACTGAAAAGGGCTCAATACATGGTCTTAATCCATTAAGACCTCCTACAAAGAATTAGGGACCTAACTAGTTCAAGGGACCTCATTTTTATGCCTTAGGACCCATTCTAGGGTCTAAAAGGACAGCTCAAATCGTCCAAAACGAACCATGCATTATAATAGGACTTTATGGGACAAAAGAGTGCAAATAGGCTACCAAGGATAGATCTAGAAGAAATAGGCATAAAGGTAACAACTTTATACCTTCTGGAGCTCCCAAAACAGATGATGAACCAAGATCTACAGGCCAATCTTCCCTCCTTGGCTCCTTGATGCACAAGCTTCTTCTTGAAGGCACAAAAACACACTTATAAGCTCAAGAATGATCATTAGGATGCTAGGGTTCTCTCAAGATGGCTAAGGGAGGTGTGGAGGCTGAATGAGATGAGAGGGAATGGTCCATAAGGTGTTTAAATACTCCACAAACCCTAAAAGTTAGGGTTCCATCCTGGCACTCGTATGCCCAGCGTACACATATGTATGCCCAGCGTACTAGGGCGCGCCATAGTACGCTTAGCATACCAAATGTACACCCAGCGTACTACTTCAATTTCCAAAACTTACCATTTTGCCACTAGGGCCTCCTTTTGCCACTTCCTTCCAAACCAAGGGCCAAAAATGACATAATTAAAATCCGAGGGATAATTTTGAAGCTACTTGAAAAATGGGATGTTACAAAAAATAAAATACTTACCTATGTGTGCATTTTAGGGTACTGTTATGATAAGAAACAATAAAGGTCTTTGGAGGAATTGAACATCGCGGTTAAACCCGGGCAGTTATGTAATCGTATTGGGGGTAAATATAGTCTGATCAACTATATTTATTCAAAATACGACCAACATGTGCTTGGGGTTGATCATGGTGGGCAACGAATCTGAAACTTGTCAACCTAATACCAAAATATTGTGAACCAAACACAAACGATTAAAATCCTATAGGAGTATTTCCCGCGTATCTTTCCTACACATTCTCGCACAGGCACCATGGCTGAAATTCCACAAGGCGACCTCTAATATCAGGCCTTGGTAGCCAACGGAGGGATAGATGAAGAACCTGAAGAGATTCAGGGAGGAAACCCAGAAGTAGGACTGGAAGAATATCAAGAACTATGAGGGTGGAAAATCTGGCAAGGAGTCAGATGAGGAAGAGAGCATCAGAAGAATCCCGAGCAAACCCCACCCTCGGAAGCTATACTAGACCAACACACAGTACGGGAGAGCTCTACCGACCGTCTACGCTCTCTAGAAGAAGAAGTAGCTACCCTCAAGCAACAACCATTTATAGCCAAAGTTAGGGAAATTCAAACGGAACAGAAGGAAGATGAGATCACTCGTGAGATGAGTGAATTGGCCGAAACTCCTTGTGTGTCATTTCGGCATATGAGCGTCGTTACACTACTTACACTAGGTCCTAGGCTTATTATGTATTTCGTTACAACTAATAGTAGTAAATCAAGAGAGGTGGGCCCTCTAAGAATCCTCGTAAATCCGGATCAACTAAGTGTATTGATGTCTATGTACTCTATTGAAAGACGTAGCATTCGTATAATACCTACTACTACTTATCACCATAAATACATCACAGGGATGTAGGTTGAAACATCGAGAATCATACAACAAAATGCGAAATTTATATGTAAATATAAACAGAAATAGTACAACTAGAAATGGCCATCGTTACTTACGAGATTACTTGTCATCATGCAGCAGAAAAATATCATCCCACAAAAATGTCCAGCACACTGGTAAGATGCCAATCCTACTGATAGATTCCACTACATTCCAAGCCGCCATAACAGCTGTCATAACCGCGGTCATGACGCAACTCAACGCAAACAACACCAACAAAAATGGAAACAGTGTTGACGACTCCTACCGAAGTAACAACCATGGAAACCAACGAATAAAAACTTACCAAGGCACTCCAAACCCCAAACCCAAGAGCAGGAAGCGAGAGTTTAGGAGTAAGAAAAAAGGACAGCCAACTCAATGGCCCTCGAAGAAACAACGTACGGTTGCTGTCCATGCTGCCATGACACCTACCACATCAACACCAGCGAGACCATATGTCGGAAACCTTCCAAAATGCAACAAGTGCAGTTTCCATCATAATGGAGCCTGCCGGGAGTTTCATTGCAATAGGTGCAACAAGAAGGGGCACACCGCCCGTACCTGTAGGACTTCGGCCCTGCACACCACTCTAACCTCTGTAGCCGGAATAAAGCCAGTGTGCCACAAATGCGGTGAGATGGGACATTTCAATTGGAATTGTCCAACAGAGAGTAATAACGGGGAAGCAGGAGGAATTTAACAACTGGACATGAAGAAACGAAAAGGAACCCTACCTGGATTTCTGGTATGTCCCCAAACAACTATATTTAAGCATCAAATTTTCACCAAAATCATTGTAAAAAAATCACAAATTGTTACCTCAACCGGATAAAAACGCGTCATTCATATAAAAACTAAGGATCCTTACAGGTGAGCTATGGTGTCTTAGTGTATACATTAGGGTCATACATAGTTATAACTCCACAGGCTTAGAGTGAGTGATTCCGCCTTAATTCCTGTTTATTGTTTGACCGTGGATTTAGGGCAGAATTACTCAATCGACTGTCTTCAAAACCTTAATTGTACATAACCTGTATGCACCAAGCGATTATAGAGGGACCTTGTAATATTTGGATTAGGAAATGTTCGCAATAATAATAACAAAGATAAACCGAAAGCATCAAGGATATATACGTAAAACACGCTATTCGCCTACTTAATATTTGTCACCATAAGAAGTCCAACATCGTCACTCGACACGGACTGGTTTGATCCAAACCATACCAATATCAAGCATTACAAAGAGGCCTTCCGTCCTACCCAATCGATTAACAAAAAAAATCTTTCAACCATAACAGCAAATCCCCGAACCATCTCTAGCAACTAGGCACGCTAGCACTTAGGCGAGAGATACCACACTCCTTCCTATCCCCACAACAATGATGGGAAGCAAGAAACAGAATACATCAAGGGAGTCCAAGAGGTTTATAACCTCCCACGGATGATCACGAAGTCCCTTTGGGAACATTCCCCATGTGATAGGATGAGCTCGGAATCAACTCGACTTATGGAACCCTTCCAGTAACCAAACCCTCGATGTCACTTAGCACCAACGGAAAAGCGGATATTGTCCGATCATTAGGACGGCCTAATAAGTAAGGAAATTATCAAACCAAACCGCTAACCTCATGGTACACCCGTCTAACTCTTAAGGGGGAGAAGCGGATTGCCCATAGAACAATTGAACAATAAGAGTCAAGCAAACCCATCATCGAGGATCGATATCCCCTATTCCGAATCAACATCCCCCTTAGCCAACTCTAAGAATCAAGCGAACTTCTAGAAAAGGAATTTATAAGGCCGAGTTTCTCACCTTGGAAAGCTCTGGTCCTGTTTGTCAAAAAAAGGGGGTTCCTATCAGATGAAACCCTCGTTGTTCCCTTGGATGAAATCGAGGTGAACGAGAATCTCCTATTCATCGAACAACCATTGGAAATTATGGACAGAGAAGTGAAGCATACAAAACAAAGCCGCATGCCGATCGGGAAGGTTCGATGCAATGCTAAGCTCAAACCAGAATTCACATGGGAACGAGAAGATCAAATGATGCAAAAGTACCCTCACCTTTTCTCTAGCTCTTAAGATTAACTCTCAAAAGAATTTTAGGACGAAATTCCCTCTAATGGGGGGATGATGTCACAACTAGCATTTTTGGGTTATTTGACATCCCCATTTTCACGGCCAGAAAAGACCGATTTTGTTTATGCTTTGTTTGAAAATCAGAGTAACATTTTAAATAAAAGTGTTGCGAAATTTGTTCCTAAAATAAAATCTGATAAACATTTATCAAACCATTTCCGAAGAAAAGTATTTCACTAAAAACCCCGGGATGTCATGTTCGATACAGATCAAAAGCATAAACAGTACAATATAATCCTTACAACATTTATTCATATCTATAGGCCTATAATCCGTAATCCCTCATCCAAACATCACATCTATGCTCGAGTGCCACTACCTGTAATACAAGAAACTGAGTGGGTCAGGTTTGGGAGCCTGGTGAGCACATAGGGTCTTCAACCCACAATAAATAAGTGTATTAATTTCATCAACCAACAATAACCCGATTACCCGTTCCCGTTATCCTCACTTTACGTCCCTAAAACACCTATCATAAGGGACCTAGCCTAAGGATCATCATCGGGATGGACACTACTGCTAAGGGGGTTCCTCAGCAATAAATGTCCTAAAGGCAACCATGAGGGCGATGGAGTACACCGATGAACACATCATTCACAAACACCTATAGGTTGCGAGCCTGCTAGCGTTCCACTGGACTGTCTAGAAAAGTCTCTGGTCGTCATCTATACTCCGCTAGATGACTGGAAACATCGTCAACATCGAGGCCTCTCATCATTTTATCGCACATCGTCTATTTCATCTACCCATGTTTTACCCCAACATTTTTGTAGATATAAAATACATATACAGTTTAAATAATTTAAAACTTGTATAAAAATGTTCATCCAACATAGATATCAAGTAAACAGATAATATACACACATAGCACGTAATTAATATAAAATACTTCATATCTATGTGTAAGATGAAAGTGACTATGCACTCACTTGTTACAGTGACGACTCGAAATTTGAGCAGCGCTTTGCTTCTTAACAATATGATTTCCTTCGACGAAACCTAGTATTATTACCATTAGATTTTAGTCTAATATTTATTGCGACTAATTATTAGTCTAGATTCTTCATTAACTCAGAGTCTACTTCAGGATCTATCAAGTAAGGATCAGCCAGGCAGGACAGTTGGAAGGCATGACCATTTCGGCATATAACTTTTCTGAAATCCAACAACCAAACCCAGTGTGACCATTCTAGACACCTCTCACGTAAGTGGTTCAATCAGTATAACGACTTTGAATCACTGATAAATTTTATTTATAGGTTCATAATAACGATATTATAAGGTATTTTTAAAGTAGGGTAGCATAACTTACTTAGCTTGGAGCCGGACTTTGCAGGGGCAGAACTTCGTCGATGAATCTTTCTAAGAAAGATTCTTGCAGCGCTTCAGCGCTCACCTTACTATACTAAAACTACAGAAAGAGAAGTCGAATCAGGAGGGACCGAAATGCTCGGGGGATAAGAAGGGAAAGACTCTTGAATCAAGAGAATGGTGCAAGAAATATGAGAGTTAGAGGCTCTAATTTATAGTGATTGAATTTTCAAAAACTACCCTCCATAGTTACTTAATGACATTATAGTTATATAAACGACTAAACACCCATTTATAAAACTATTTTAAATAGTTTTAATGATATTTGTACTAAACTAATGTCGAAAGTACTCAATACTAGTCTTATAACGACCGCATCATTGATATCTTTCTAATGATATATACATATGTATATATATGTATACGTATATATGATTTATACTTTATTTTAATACGTAAATACGCTATTAAAAATTATAACTCGTTCATACGAACTCCGTTTTTGACGTTCTTCATATCGACGCGTAGCTATCGACGAGATCTATAACTTTCGTTTAGACTCCGTCGGCTAATTTTGAATTTATATTTTTGTCCATATTTTTATAAAATTAAATGATTTTGCTAAAATCATAACTCTCTCGTACGGACTTCGTTTTTGGCATTATTTTTCTCAAAAATCCTATTTTAATGAGTACTACGATTTTCTTTTTGGTCGCATTAGCTAAAAGTCAACCATTCTCTTCGTAGGTTTTTACGTCATACATTCCTTATGCGCGGCTGACTTTTATATTTTATAAAAATCATATCTAATTCATACGGATTCGGATTTCGACGAAATTTATATTTTCGGGATCGGGAAGACATGTACTTTCTAAATATTTAATAATAATTATATATATATATATATATATATATATATATATATATATATATATATATATATATATGTTTTGGCGCACTTATTTTTACGATTTATGGACGATTCGGCTGATTTTTCATATTTTATTATATTATAATAATCATGAAACACATAATATTCACATAATTCTTTTTTTTCCGTCAAATAGGTTACAATGGTTGACCTGACTATTACATCACTTACTAATGCTTAGCCTAGAAACACGGGCCGTAGAATTCTCTCCCCCTTAGGATGATTCCGTCCCGAAATCATGCATTAGCAAACAGATGTGGGTAGCGACTCATCATGTCACTTTCTGTTTCCCAGGTGAGATCCGGCCCATTCGTATGTTTCCAACGGACACGCACTAAGTCAACCATCTTGTGTCGTAACTTCTTAGTCTTACGGTCGACAATTGCCTCGGGCTCTTCGATTAGCCTCTTATTCTCATCCATCCTTAACTATGAGATTGGAATTATGTCGGGAACTTCTCCCGTGAATTTTCTCAAATAACACACATGGAAAGTATTATGAATACCATCTAGTTCTTCGGGTAATTCGAACTTGTAAGCTTGGTTCCCAATCTTCTGAAGAACTTTGAATGGTCCAATAAACCTTGGACTCAACTTTCCTCGTTTCCCGAATCTTATAAGTCCCTTCCATGGTGAGACTTTAAGCAAAACCGAATCTCCAACTTCGAATGTCATCGGTCGTCTTTTCTTGTCAGCATAGCTCTTTTGACGATCCTGAGTGGCTAACATTTTTTCCCTGATCACCTTCATCTTTTCAGCAGTCTGATGGACTATTTCGGGTCCCATAAACTGCTTTTCTCCAGCTTCAAGCCAACAAGACGGTGTACGACACTTCTTTCCATACAAAGCTTGATAAGGTGTCATCTTGATGCTCGAGTGGAAACTATTATTGTAGGAAAACTCTACCAGAGGTAAGTGCTCATCCCAATTTCCTTGGAATTCTAGGGTACATGCTCTCAGCATATATTCAAGTGTTTGAATTGTTCTTTCGCTGTGACCATCAGTCTGCGGATGGTAAGCCGTACTTAAACACAACTTCGTACCCATTTCCTCTTGTAGACTCTTCCAAAACCTTGACGTGAAACGACTATCAAGATCTGATACAATCGTTAGAGGTACACCGTGAAGTCTTACTACTTCCTTCACGTAAGCATTTGCAAGCTTATCCATAGACCATCTCTCATTGGCTGCTATGAAGTTTGCACTCTTAGTGAATCAATCCACGACCACCCAAATCATGTCGTGGCCGTTCTTCGTTCTGGGTAGTTTAGTCACAAAATCCATGGTGATGTCTTCCCATTTACCCATGGGTACAGGTAAAGGTTCTAAACTCCCATACGGTTTCTGATGTTGTGCCTTAACTCTTGCACATGTTACACACTCAGCCACATACTTTGCAACATCGAGCTTCATCGTCAACTACCAGTAGTAGGGTTTCAGATCCCTATACATTTTAGTGCTACCAGGATGAATCGAGTACATGGTCTTGTGAGCTTCTTCCATCAGAAGATCTCTTACTCCTCCCGTCTTAGGTACCCAAATCCTATCTTGGAATACCTTCAATCCTTGATTGTTTGTACCGAACACTAACGTTTTGCCTAAACGTTCTTCCTTTCGGTCATTTTTCTCTGAAGCTTCTTCCTGAGCTTTCTTGATACTTTCCACAATAGTTGAGATAACTTCTATTCTCAACACTCTTGGCCTTTTTCTTTCAAGGTTGACTTTTCGGCTTAGAGCATCAGCGACAACATTTGCTTTATTGGGGTGGTAAAGTATCTCACAGTCGTAGTCCTTGAGTAACTTTAGCCAACGTCGTTGCCTCATATTCAATTATTTCTGATTAAAGAGATACCGGAGACTCTTATGATCAGTGAAAAGTTTGCACTTCGTGCCATAGAGATAATGCCTCCATATCTTTAGGGAAAATACTACCGCTGCCAACTCTAAATCATGAGTGGGGTAGTTATTTTCATGTTCTTTCAATTTTCGAGATGCATATGCTATCACCTTCTCTCTTTGGGTCAGAACACAACCCAACCCGACTCCAGATGCGTTACTATAGACTGCGAAGTCTTCAACTCCATCGGGTAGAGAAAGAATCGGTGATTCACATAATTTCTTCTTTAACTTCTCGAATGCTTCTTCGTGGTTATCACTCCATGTATAAGTAGCTCCCTTATGGGTCAAAGATATTAATGGAGCAGCTATCGAAGAAAAGCCTTGGATAAACCTTCGGTAGTTTCCAGCTAATCCCATAAAGCTTCGAATTTCCATGGGGCTTTTCGGTCGTTCCCACTTCATCACAGCTTCGATCTTTGCTGGGTCAACCATTATTCCTTCTTGGTTAACCACATGACCCAACAATTGGACTTCTCGGATCCAAAAATCGCATTTGGAGAACTTTGCATATAGCTTCTCCCTCTTTAACACTTCCAACACTTCTTGTAGATGCTTGTCATGCTCCTCCTGGCTTTTTGAGTAAATCAGAATGTCATCTATGAACACGATCACGGATTTATCGAGGAATGGTTTACAAACCCTTTTCATAAAATCCATGAACGTTGCTGGAGAATTGGTTAGTCCAAATGACATAACCAAGAACTCGTAGTGTCAATATCTTGTTCTGAATGCAGTCTTCTTAATATCCTGCTCTCTTACCTTCAGCTGATGATATCCTGACCTAAGATCGATCTTTGAGAAATAGCTCGAACCTTGCAGCTGATCGAATAGGTCATCAATCATTAGCAATGGATACTTGTTCTTCACTGTTGCCTTGTTCAGCTCTCGGTAGTCTATACATATTCTCATGCTTCCGTCCTTCTTTTGCACGAATAACACTGGAGCTCCCCAGGGTGATGAACTAGGTCGAATGAAACCGTTGTCCAACAACTCCTGAAGTTGCGTCATAAGCTCCTTCATCTCCGTCGGTGCTAATCGGAACGGTGCTTTTGCTATTGGTGTCGTTCTTGGTAACAAGTATATTCGGAACTCTACTTGTCTATCAGGCGGTAATCCGGGAAGATCTTCGGGAAAGACCTCCGGATAGTCACACACCACTGGTATACTTTGCATCTCCTTTTTCTCCTTCTTAGTATCGATCATGAATGCCAAATATGATGTGCATCCTTTGGACAAACATTTTCTTGCTTTCATTAGGGAAATGATTCCAGAGTTTATTCTGCGTTTGTCCCCGTACACCATAAATGACTCTTTTCCGGGTGGGTTTACCCTTACTATCTTCTTCCTGCAAAGTATCTCGGCATCGTTGGCGCTAAGCCAATCCATTCCCAGAATGATGACGAAACCGTTCAACTCTATGGGTAACAGTTCTTCATGGAATTTGTTTCTATTTAAGTCGATGACGATGTTCTTAATATAATCACTAACAGGTATGAACTTGCTACTGGCAACTTCCACAATTAGGACATTATCAAGTTTTTCTACAGGCAATGCTAGTTTCCCACCAAATTTATGCGATACAAAAGAGTAGTTCGCTCCCGAATCAAATAGTATATTGGCAGGTAATCCACTTACAAGAAAGGTACCTGAAGCGACATTTGTTGCCTCCTTCACAGCTTCAAGCATCATTTGGAAGGCTCTCGCCTTCGGCCTCGGTGGAATGTTGGGTCTTGCTGCCTCCTTCTTCTTAGGGCAGTCCCTAGAGATGTGCCCTTCTTTATTACACCCATAACAGACTTTCTTGGTGAGGGTGCATTCATTGGCATAGTGCCCAGGCTTTCCACACTTAAAACATGTGACCTCCCCGTCATATTTCCCATGGTGCTTCTTCTTGCATTTGTCGCACCATTTGGCTTTACCTCCTCCAGACTTCTTCGTACCAAACTTTGAGAACTTGCTCTTTTTGCTGAATTTCAACGACCCATCAAATTTCCTTTTCTCACCGACCTCCGCTCTCTCCAGACCCTTCTCTCATATTTGGGTCTCCACATTCTTAGCAGCCCAGATGACGGCTTTCAGAGTGGTTGCTTGCTTGACCATCGGACCAAAGTCCGCTGGTAATCTGTGGGCAAACTTGTGAACCTTGGAGAGTTCGGTTGGAACTAGGTACGGAACAAGCTTCATTTTCTTTGTAAAACATGCAGCGTATTCAGTGACGCTCATTCTTCCTTTCTTCAGATTCTGGAACTCATTGTTGATTTCCAGAAGATCCTGCTCCGAGCAGTATTGCATCTTTAGTTGCACCAAAAAATCTTCCCAAGACATCTTGCTCGCTTCACCCTTGGGCATTGAATCAGCTAGTAGCTTTCACCAGCTCAGTACTCCAGATTTTAACAGGGGAACCGCGAGAGCGTTCTTCTGCCTGTTGCTACATTCGCAGCTCTCAAACATTGTCTCCATCTCAGAGATCCAGTCCATAACTTCCGCTGGTGTTGGGCTTCTAGATAGACACGGTGCTTTGGATGCCATGAAATCCTTGTACTTGCATCCACATCCGTCATTTCCTCCATCCTGGTTGTTTCTTCTAACTATCGGTGGGTTGGCTTGACCAACAGTGCCACTGTAGTTCCCTCCTTCTGATTGCCAATCATTCAAATCGGGCTATTCGACAGGCATTGTAGCTTCCTCTCGATTCTGTTGAAGTAAACGCCTGGTCTCCTCCATTTGACGATCCAACATCATTTGGATCATCGATTGTACTCCGGCCATCGCGATTGGCTCAGGAGCGGCTGCTACAACAGGTATTTTCTCAATCACTGGTGGTTGAGGCTGTTGATTTCTGTTTCCATTCGCGTTCCCGACTCCACTTCGGGTTCTTGCCATTTTGATCTATACAGCGAAATAGGTGAATTTAGATCTTTATTTTCGATAGACGTTTAAATCATCTTATCACTCCGAAATGTTTACATGTTAGTTCTAATATCGTAGTCGTATGTTTAGAATCCTAAACACATAAGTTTTTCAGATTCGGTCGGCAACAGACCATAGATCCGAACAAATAATAGCATATAGCACATAAAAGCATTTTAGGCATCTTTCCTAAAATAAACTAGTGCTTGTGTCTAAAATATAGTAGACACTCATCTCACAATCATCGCTTAGCATTCTAAGTTTAAGTCTAGAAATCCTACAAATTTCTAGTTCGCTCAAACTAATGCTCTGATACCAATTATGACATCCCCATTTTCACGGCCAGAAAATACCGATTTTGTTTATGCTTTGTTTGAAAATCAGAGTAACATTTTAAATAAAAGTGTTGCGGAATTTGTTCCCAAAATAAAATACGATAAAGATTTATCAAAGCATTTCTGAAGAAAAGTATTTCATTAAAAACCCCGAGATGTCATGTTCGATACAGATCAAAAGCATAAACAGTACAATATAAGCCTTACAACATTTATTCATATCTATAGGCCTATAATCCGTAATCCCTCATCCAAACATCACATCTATGCTCGAGTGCCACTACCTGTAATACAAGAAACTGAGTGGGTCAAGCTTGGGAGCCTGGTGAGCACATAGGGTTTTCAACCCACAATAAATAAGTTTATTAATTTCATCAACCAACAATAACCCGATTACCCGTTCCCGATATCCTCACTTTACGTCCCTAAAACACCTATCATAAGGGACCTAGCCTAAGGATCATCATCGGGATGGACACTACTGCTAAGGGGGTTCCTCAGCAATAAATGTCCTAAAGGCAACCATGAGGGGGATGGAGTACACCGATGAACACATCATTCACAAACACCTACAGGTTGTGAGCCTGCTAGCGTTCCACTGGACTGTCTAGAAAAGTCTCTGGTTGTCATCTATACTCCGCTAGATGACTGGAAACATCGTCAACATCGAGGCCTCTCATCATTTTATCGCACATCGTCTATTTCATCTACCCATGTTTTACCCCGACATTTTTGTAGATATAAAATACATATACAGTTTAAATAATTTAAAACTTGTATAAAAATGTTCATCCAACATAGATATCAAGTAAACAGATAATATACACACATAGCACGTAATTAATATAAAATACTTTATATATCTATATGTAAGATGAAAGTGACTATGCACTCACTTGTTACAGTGACGACTCGAAATTTGAGCAGCGCTTTGCTTCTTAACAATATGATTTCCTTCGACAAAACCTAGTATTTTTACCACTAGATTTTAGTCTAATAGTTATTGCGACTAATTATTAGTCTAGATTCTTCATTAACTCAGAGTCTACTTCATGATCTATCAAGTAAGGATCAGCCAGGCAGGACAGTTGGGAGGCAGAGCCATTTCGGCATATAGCTTTTCTGAAATCCAACAACCAAACCCAGCGTGACCATTCTAGACACCTCTCCCGTAAGTAGTTCAATCAGTATAACGACTTCGAATTACTGATAAATTTTATTTATAGGTTCATAATAACGATATTATAAGTTATTTTTAAAGTAGGGTAGCATAACTTACTTAGCTAGGAGCCGGACTCTTCAGGGGCAGAACTTCGTCGCTTAATCTTTCTAAGAAAGATTCTTGCAGCGCTTCAGCGCTCACCTTACTATACTAAAACTACAGAAAGAGAAGTCGAATCACGAGGGACCGAAATGCTCGGGGGATAAGAAGGGAAAGACTCTTGAATCAAGAGAATGATGCAAGAAATATGAGAGCTAGAGACTCTTATTTATAGTGATTGAATTTTCAAAAACTACCCTCCATAGTTACTTAATGATCTTATAGTTATATAAACGACTAAACACCCCTTTATAATACTATTTTAAATAGTTTTAATGATATTTGTACTAAACTAATGTCGAAAGTACTCAATACTAGTCTTATAACGATCGCATCGTCGATACCTTTCTAATGATATATACATATGTATATATATGTATACGTATATATGATTTATACTTTATTTTAATACGTAAATACGCTATTAAAAATTATAACTCGTTCATACGAACTCCGTTTTGACGTTCTTCATATCGACGCATAGCTATCGACGAGATCTACAACTTTCGTTTAGACTCCGTCGACTAATTTTGAATTTATATTTTTGTCCATATTTTTATAAAGTTAAATGATTTTGCTAAAATCACAACTCTCTCGTACGAACTCCGTTTTTGGCATTATTTTTCTCTAAATTTCTATTTTAAGGAGTACTACGATTTCCTTTTTGGTCGCATTAGCTAAAAGTCAACCATTCTCTTCGTAGGTTTTTACTTCACACATTCCTTATGCGCGGTTGACTTTTATATTTTATAAAAATCATATCTAATTCATACGGATTCGGATTTCGACGAAATTTATATTTTCGGGATCGGGAAGACATGTACTTTCTAAATATTTAATAATATATATATATATATATATATATATATATATATATATATATATATATATATATATATATATATATATATATATATATTGGCGCACTTATTTTTACGATTTATGGACGATTCGGCTGATTTTTCATATTTTATTATATTATAATAATCATGAAACACAATATATTCACATAATTCTTTTTTTTACGTCAAATAGGTTACAATGGTTGACCTGATTATTACATCACTTACCAATGCTTAGCCTAGAAACACGGGCGTTACAGGTTAGGAAATTATGTCCATGTGTAATTAACCTTTGATATATCGTGTAACCCTAAGTGTGAGGTTATACATGTTATTCATTCAAAAACGACAATTCAAATCAAAACTCATTTGTGCAAGCTCTCAACCTAATTCATTACGCTGCATTCACCCAACCTTGAGCTTGAAACCCTAACTTCCCGGTTCAAACTCTTATTGGACCAGGATCCTTTTATTGGGCCTAATGGACCAATAAACCCTTAACTTGATTCTTTTGGGCTAAGAAATCTCAATTGGGCCCTAGTTGGACCCACATCCCTTAAACAATAGTCTTTTGGGCGATTAAGACCCTTCATGGACCTTATTGGGCCGAAAACTATTCCTTTGTTTTCATGGGTCGAAAACCCATTTCTTTTACTCTTTTGGGCCGTAAACTTGTATGTGGGCCCAATGAGCCGAAAATCTTCTTATTGGACCATACATTTTTGGTTTCTATTTAAATTAAGCCCAATGTTTATTCTTTCTTTCCTCCCTTCATCCTTATTCTCGGTTGGATATATGTATGTACACAAAAAAAATTAATAAATTCAAATTGGTGACACCTCACTAATGTTTAGTGGTAATCCAAGCAACAAATTCTCATGTTTCTAGACACTAAACCATCATGTAAAAACCACTTAATCTCTCTCTCTCTCTCTCTCTCTCTCTCTCTTTCTCTTTCTCTCTTCTTATTCTCGGCCGAAGCCACCTCCCCACCACCATTTTCACTTCAAACTTGAACCACATTCTTCATTTCCTCTCATATCTCCCAAGAACACAAGGAAACTTCTACCATTTCTCCTTCTAAAATTCGTGAGTTAGTGTGTGTTTCAAGAAGTTGTCATCAAAGTTCATCATACTAGGTAAGTTACCTCACACTTAAGTTAAATAAATCCATCTTATGCTAAGATCTTCCCTCAAAACATCACCAATCTCGTGTTTATGCTCCTAGAATCATCTTGTTTTTGAAGATCCTCTCAAAGGAGCTTGCTGGCCGGAAACTTCTTCAAACTTCTCACCAAAACCGATCCATCACCCAAGGTGAGCTTCATACCCCATTGTTTTCGGTTTTAACATGTTTTTGGGGGAGAATACAAGTTGCTTTTGTGTTAGATCTAAGTATTTATGCATGAATGTGTGTATTTTCATGTTATATGTTGTGATCATGCTATGAAAACATGTTAAACCTTCACCAAACTCGAAATATCTACTAAAACTTGGTGATGTTTGGAAACTAAATCACATCATGTAACTTACTATGAAGTTGAAAGGATTAATCATGTTAAGAAATACTTGAAAACTAAATAAAAACTGTATGAGGGGGCATATTTGACAAATAAACAAAAAGTTAAGCTTTTATGTTAACCCACGGTTTTGAGAGGACCAAAAGAGTCATTTTTAGATAAAAATGGATCTTTATGATATTCACGGTTTTAAAGGGGCCTAAAGTGTTAATTTTCACAAAATAGGCTTCTATTTGGGCCTTCACGGTTTTAATGGGCTAAAATGGTCAATTTTCATAAAAATTGGCTTTAATTAGAAAATCACGGTTTTCATGGGCCTAAAATGTAAATTTTGGCCTTTATGGACTAAAATGTCATTTTTATTAAATTTGGGCCAAAAACGTCATTTCCAATTTATTTGGGCCGGAAATGTTATTTCTAACAAAAGTGGGCTAAAAATGTCATTTTATTCAAAATGGGCCCTTAAATGTAAACTTTCGGTCTTAATGGGCCTAAAGTGTCATTTTTATCAAAAATGGACTTATAATGTAAATTCTCGGCTTAACGGGCCAAGAATGTCATTTTTACTAAAAGTGGGTCTTTTATGTCATCTTGGTAAATAATGAAACTAAAACAAGTATTTACAATGACAATCGGGCTAATTATGACATTTCCACTTTAATTGGGTCTTGTATACACATTTCATGTTTATTGGGCCTTAAATACATATTTACATGCTTATTGGGCCATGTGTTCTCGTTACATGTTGTTTGAGCCTTGTAGGCCCATTGGTTTTCTTATTGGGCCTCCCGACATATTTATGTTAATCGGGCCAAAAACAAACAATACTTAACAATTTGATAAAAACAAATGGTATTTTCATCACCAATGTTTTGTAATCAAATGCATACTCGAAACATTATTTTAAAACAGTAAACAATGTGATACACTGTTCGCGTAAATTATGTTAAGGTTCTTGTGAGACGTTCTTTCATTCGTACCTACCTAGTGTACAACCTTAAGCCATGTAGTTATAACCAGAGTCTCCTGGAGAGAGAGCGGGAGTTTGTGTATAGATCTATACGGGGTTGACAGCCCCACACCTGAGCTATTCGTTACAGCTAGACTAGGTCAGTCTAGGGTGACCAATGTATTACCTTAAACAAGTCGACGCCTGAAAAACGTCATGACAGGCAGATCAGTCATATCAAGCATGGTTATAACGACTCACATAGAGATTAACACGCTGTAAAATTTACGGATACTTTAATGTTGATACAAAACCATACAAACACCATTTTTCGGTCTTAGGGTTTTAAGACTACAACACTTTTACAAGCAGAAAATATCGAATTTTCTGGGAAAATACATTATGCATTACATTTTACTTACAAGAGAAAATATAGGATTTTCTGGAACTCTCCTTTTATACATTTTCAAAATATGAACACACATGCTATAATACAAGATTTGAAACAAAACTATCAAACCATTTTTACGGAAAATATCGGATTTTCTGGTGTTTACAAATGATACAAAACTTTTTATACAAACATGCTTATGAACTCACCAACATTATATATGTTGACGTTTTCAAAATAACTTGTATTCTCAGGGATTCGTTAAGCAGGTCGGTCATCAAGAACATGTGGACTTTTGATGTATTTTTTTTATATCATACACTTAATATTTTGGGTTGTAATATGTGATACAATACTTGATGTAAACAATGATGGTTGTTATATTTTATGTACGATGATGATGTTGCCTTTGATTCATTTATATACATTGTGATGATATTAAAAGATGAAGTCACCCAACCCCCGGACGTTTCCGCCGTCTGGTTCGGGGGTGTGACACTTATTAATCTCTTTTTCACGCTAATCCTATATTACGCTCATCAGCCTCCATTTTATTTCCATTGATCACCTCGTTAGTCGTATTTCAATCTAATGTCATTGACGTTTTCTGATATAAAAGAAGTTTTAGCGAAACCATTTAAATCAACAAATATGTGGGGGGAAAGCAAATTGCACAATGTCTCTGTACACCTTCGATTGTTTTCTTTCTCATTCAAGGTTAGCTCATTTAGTTAATCACATTCCATACACTTTAATTGATCTACTAATTATAAAAAATACATAAATTATTATTCATCGAGTTCATATCCAGAATTTAGCTTTCAATTTCAAGTAATTAGAGTTTCATTGTTATTAATTTATTTGGAATATATAATATTTAGTGCATTAAACGAAGAATTGGGTTTCCAATTTGAGAATTGAATTTCTCAATTCACGTAATTCACGTAACTAATTATGTTGTATGGTCGTAATTTTATTATGAATTACCATCAAACTATTTTTCAAATTTTTAATATTATGCGGTTGAACTAAAAAATTTAATGTTATATTATAATCACAAATCTAGTTTATGGTATTTTTAGTTTATATTAAATTTATTTTTTGGCAACAGATTTCATTGTTCGGCTATGGACATAATTTATACGTGGGATGGTTACAAGCAATAGTAAAAAATTATAGTTTTTATTATTTTATGCAATGACATTTAAATCCTCAAATCTATCTTGCACTTGTTTGAAGTTGAACTTGATGATTCTAATCTCATTCTTTGCTACTCGACAACGATAAACAATAACCTATGGTGGTGGCTTGCGATGATGAATTATTCTTCAAGAATTATTATAGTTGTATAAAAAGATTTAGACACTAGTTGATGATTGTGATAAAATAGAAAATTAAACATTGTATTTTTCAAGAATGCTTGAATTTTTCAAAACTATTTAGTTGTATAAAACTTTTTATGATATTACAAAGCTACAAATAAAATTTTTGTTCATCGGTTTGCACTTGAAATTAATGTTTATTCTTCAAGAATATAGTACTGTTCTTCAAGAATGTTTATGTTTTTGCAAAAACATATTTTACTCGTCAAAAATGTCTTACTTACTTTTAACATTTTCATTGTTAAGAATGAAGTTTTAACTAAAAAACCTTATTATTAACCATTTTCATAATATATAAGCAAGTTTAATATATATATTTTTTCTAAAATGGATTCTTAACTTTGTATCATGTTACATGAATATTACATATTCGTCAAAAATAGACTAGATTCTTAAAGAATTTAATGCGTAAATATTATGTATTTGTCAAGAATAGATTAGACCATATCATTGTATTCTTAAAGAATTCAATCCATAAATAATTTTCAATATGCAATATGCAAAAGTTATTATATCATATTCTTAAAGCATGTACTAACAGTAATCAATTTTCTTTTTATAAAAAATATGTAATCATATCAATGGATAATGTAACTAATTTAAAATGTAAAATACATACGTTTTTTTAAAATCTAAATCAAAATGCATTCCTTAAAATTCTCACTTGCCATAAATTATTGTTAATCAATTTGAATTTACTCTTAAATTTAATTAAGTGTAATTATAATGTAAATGATATCCCATGTTAATACAATGCATCTTAAGATCATAATATTTCATTATTTTCATCTAACGGAGATGATTTGGTCATACATTCACACAATAACTATAACTCACATTTGATCCTAACTCATATATATATATATATATATATATATATATATATATATATATATATATATATATATATATATATATACACACCCATGAGAGAGAGAGAGAGTCATTTTGCCAATCATCTACAGTTGATTAAGAGTATTTTTTGTTTGTATCTTGTCTTTCTCTTTTACAATTTAGGTCAATTGGATACATAAATATTGTATCGCTCTCAATACCAATAAAATATGTCATGAAACTTGTCAATTTGTGTAGTGATTATTTAACATAAACAAATGAATCAAAAGCAAAAAGAATCAGATTCATTATTGGCAATTTGGCATCGATAGTACATAGTACTTAATTTACTCTTATTTAATGTACCAAGCCAATTGAGACTTGCATACTACATCTATAAAAGTTGGCAATCCCTTTTATCAACGGATTACCATCGAATGCTCCCACGGCGCCATTGTGCACAAGTCTTTGAAAATGTAAGTGACATGCTACTATAAATTATATATATGTAATAATCGGTTTTTTCATGAGAATTATGTCATATAAAAGAATTTAAGATTTTTGTTGGACCTTATCGTTTTTCGAAATCCATATAAGTTAAATATTTTATTTTTTTGAAAATCATGTATGTTAGGATTAAAATACTTCAAATTTATGGATAAAGTTTTGTTTAATTATGAACAACTAATTAACTAAGCCAAACTGATAAGATAATATATAGTTTGTATAAAGGTTACGTAATAACATAAATTAATGGGGATATTTGAACCAAATTTAATCAGTTTGTCTTAAACGGTTTGCCTCTACTAGAAATCCAAGAGTATAATACAATAGAATCATCGAGGAAATCTTTTCTCACTCGGCTTTCCTCCAAAAGAAAATACTATTCCGATAAACATTTTTTCTTTACTTTGTATAAACATTTTCTTTGTTTTTAAATGGTTAATGAAATAGGTTCCTAATTATTCCGATAAATCCAAATAATCTACAAGGTACTAAGAACCACGAGTCTAGCCACCTCGCATCAACTGATTGTCACCGTTATTGTTAGTTTTTCGTCATCGACCTCCACGTTGCCTTGAGACAGTTTAACGTGGGTTTCTCACATGGTGTGATTTACTATTTTTTTTTTCTTAACATTCGACCTCAATCAAGATGTATGTGCCAAGGTGATCAAAGAAATATATTAATCCCAAACCTAATTCAGTCACATCTTATATCAATATGTGATAAGTTGTTACGATTTACAAGCTTTCTATTCCACTTAACTTCTCATTCACTGTGAGACGAGTTGTTACACTAATCTTTTTCGAAACCATGAGTAGCACAATAACAACTTGTATCTCCAAACATAACCTTCATGGATTCGGATATTCATTCTCACTTGTATTGCAGATCTCTGAGTGATCAGAAAGTGAAGAAAATAATGTGGAAGCTTCAGATGTCAAAAGGCGATGATGACCCAGGAGTCAGAAGCGTAAATCATCATATTGGTAGGCAATTTTGGGAATTTGATCCACATGCAGGAACACCTGAAGAACGATCTCAAATTGAGAGCATGCATGAAGAGTTCACCAGAAACAGGTTAAATGTTAAGCACAGTTCTGATCTTCTGATGAGATTCCAGGTAATTATAGATGATTGGATTATCATAATTATGATTTCAAGCACTCGTGTAACTAATAGAATTCAGTTTGCAAGCAAGAATCGTGGTGAAACAGAAACATCTCATATACTGGAAGAGGGACAGGATGATGATGAAGATGAAGTGATAAAGACGTTGAAGAAAGCGTTGAAGTTCTACGCACGTCTTCAAGGTGAGGACGGGAGTTGGCCTGCTGATTATGGTGGTCCTTTGTTTCTCCTTCCGGGCCTGGTAAGAATTATATTTTCGCCAATCCAAAACTATTTGTTTATTTGTTAGACAGTGACCATCGCAAGCCATCTAGTTCTATATATAATGCCTCCTTTGTTATATATTGTAGAAAAAGTAATACAAAAACCAGTAGTACGTGATTAATTTTTTTGACGATAAAACCATTGCTGCTTTTTTCTAGATCGGGTATGAAAATAGTGAGGTTATGTTAAATTTTTGTTAAGGTGTTAGATATATTATTTCTAAAAATTTGATATGTTTGATATAAATTTATAACTATACGATTTTTTATTTATGTATATATAGATCAAGGTCACCTTAAATCAAGCTTTGAAAACACTGTGACTCGTAAAACTTGATATTTGACATTTACTCAACTTTACGCTTTACGTCCTTTAAAACATTGGTTTTCATCTATAAACATAACAGTGACCATGGAAAGAATTTATTTGGGTTAGTGGTTGAGCTTCTCTTTAAAAAAAATCTTTGCTTGAGGGTTGAGGGCTCAACTCTTTCATGCCATATCTTACTTTCATATTCAACCTTTCACACTATTTTTTTTTAAATATTCACTTTTCCATACGTTTATTATTTTTTAATACAAATAGAATTTTATTATTTTAAAATATTTAAACTAAAAATATAAATAAACCAACCATTATATTCGATTCTAAATAAAATGATGTGCAGAAATATATGACCAACAAAAACATGTATCTCAATGGTTATATATATGATTTATGGATGAAGATAAGAATTTATGTTAATTTATACTTAACTAGTTGTGAGACCTATATATTATATGGGTTAATTTTTTTTAAAAAAAAAGTTAAATATAAAGGTCTAAATATTTAAGAACTTTGAATTCATAAGAAAATAAGAAAAAATAATAAATTATTGTGATAGAAATGTTTTTTATCTTTTAAATTTAAACAAATAATTTAAATAAATAGAAAAAGGTAATGAGCTTTAATTTTGAGAATTTTGAAATTAATTAATAGGTAAGTTAATTAATCAAATTGATATCAATTTATTACTACATTTATTGCAATTATTATTTTAAAATGAAATTTAATAAAATAGAAAATGAAAAAAAAATGATAATTATATTTTAAGCTTATTAACAATAAAGCATTATTACTCCTTTTAACATAAAATGAAAAAAAAATATGATAATTATTTATAGAAAATGACAAGAAGTTAGCAATTGCTTACACATTTAAGATTTTAATCGTACTCTTGACATGTAGAAGGCAATAAAAAAGAAAAAACATTTATATTTTGGCATCAATAACAATAAAGTTAATTATGGCATTATTTTGAACAAAAAATAACATTCGTAACACATGTATTCTCTATGTCTTGCAATGAGTGTTATTTCCCTGTTATATTATTGACATATACTTTTGTCTTGATATATTATCAAAACCTCAATCAGAAAATGACAAAACAAAACAATTGTATTCAAAACGGAGAATATCTTCTCTCAGAAATAGATAATATTTAAAGATTATGGTAAGATAACACTTTCATCGTATATAAAGAGTATAGTAAATAACAATAAGTTAATATCATTTGTTATTAAAAATGTACAGTCAATTATAGTAAGAGAAAACCATATGTTAGACATAGACTACATTAAAAAGAGAATACATTAAAATTACATTTAGATAATACTTTCAAAAATTCAATAAAAAAATATTCTTTATAGATAGAAAGAATACAATAAGATTACAATAAAATAACACAATCTCTCACACATTAGAAGATTCAATATTATTATAATAAGATAATCAGGTTCTAAATTAGATATTAGATATAAATTAACAGATGCAAAAATTTGTACAGAAAATGTTTGTATACCTATTAATTTCACGGTAATTAAAAATATGAGTAATAATACTATGATCTTAGGAAATCCCTTTTTAGAGATGATATTACCCCTAACTATTGACAAAGATAAAATCATAGGATCTTACAAGAATCAACCCGTTATACTAAATTTTGTCTCGGACCCTTATTCTATCTGGGTCAATGAGTTGAATTTAAAAAGAAACCAAATAAATTTTCTGAAAGAAGAAATCAGAAATGTTCAAATAGATGAACAACTAGAACAACCTAAGTTACAGGAAAAAATTAGATTTTTAACAAATCAATTCTCTTTGAAAATATGTAATGATCATCCTAATGCTTTTTGGGAAAGGAAAAAACATATAGTTACACTTCCTTATGAGGAAGACTTTAATGAAAAACAGATTCCTACCAAGGCAAGACCTTATCAAATGAATTTCGAATACTTAAATATATGTAAAAAAGAAATAACTTCCTTATTAAAAATGTACAGTCAATTATAGTAAGAGAAAACCATATGTTAGACATAGACTACATTAAAAAGAGAATACATTAAAATTACATTTAGATAATACTTTCAAAAATTCAATAAAAAAATATTCTTTATAGATAGAAAGAATACAATAAGATTACAATAAAATAACACAATCTCTCACACATTAGAAAATTCAATATTATTATAATAAGATAATACATTTTATGTGTTCTAATATATATATATATATATATATATATATATATATACCCGTGCCAAACGACGGCTGGGCATAGTTTTTTCAGAAATTAATATCTAGTGGCGATTAGTTCCTTTGCGTAAATGATTTACAACATTTAATAAATTATGAATAAGAGTCATGCTAGAAATACAAAATTAGTAAGAATAAAAAATGAAGAGGTTGGATTGTTTAAAAATGTATACAAACGCATGATTGATTTTACATTATTAATCGTGCACCACTTTTTTACACTCCACATTTGATGTATATACTTTATTGTCTTTCAATTGTTTGTCCGGCTTTACTAATACTTTTGTATAGGCACACAATCATTTCCTTTCGATGAATAGTTTTTTTGATCGGTTATTTCTTTCGTCAATTAGTTTTCATTCGGAAACATGCCATAAAACAACGCACACGTTATATAAGTGGGGAATGAGGATAATTTTTCTTTCGTAAACATGTTATATTCCAAATTAATAATGGAAAATGCGGATTTGATCACAAATGGTGACTGTTTTATGGTCGGAAGTTTTCATAAACATGTTACATACCGGTAGGTTGTTTCAGGTTAGAAATACAAGTATGTTGTTAGATTTAAAATACAATAAGTGGGTTATCCATTTTATAACGCCTTTTAATTAATAATAGTTTGTTTATTTGTAATGTATTTTAGCAAAACAATAATGGTTTATTTCATATTAATGTATGATTTTATTATCATAGAATAATAATTCGTTAATTTATAATGTTTGTAACGGTCGAATTTCTTCGAATCATATTGTGTAAGGATGAATAGCTTGTAGACTAATTGTTACTTTATACCTTATCGTAATCAACTTTTAAAACATAATCACCCTAAGAAAATTTTGAAGTATAATGTCTCAAAAAAAAAAATTGCTATAACTTGGAAAATTAATGTCGTGAGTTTCAAATTTGTGGTATTCATTATTGTCATTCCAAAGATGTTCACATAACTTTTTAATGTTGTAAATTATCAAAATAAATTCGCTTTTTTATTTGTAAATTTCATTTTACATCCCCAAGGGTTCAAATTTAACTTTTATATTCGTAATTTTATATTTAATTTACTTATTAACTAATTATATAAATTTTGATTTATAAAGAATGTTAAAAAAATATTATTTTTGGGAAATTGCTTTGTTAAAAATAGTATCTCTTATGTTCAATATTATGTTATGTTCAATATTATTAATATTGAACTCTAAATGACTAAAAATATGTTTGAAGCTACAATTAATTTATGTTATTTTTAAATACCTATAGTTCATTTGTCGTTATATTTTTCTTTTTTGAAGAAAAAGATATAATTATAACTTTCTTACAATATAAATCATTAATTTTAGTTTTTTGATTTGTCAATTTTATTAAGTCAATGAATTAGTTTGAAAATTGATGTTAAAAATGATTAAATATATTCTTGTTTTTTTTAATATCGAATATGTTGCTTTTGTGAGAATCATGGGTGGACTGATTATTTCAGTCCACGTCCACCATCAACAATTGTTTTCATGTAAACCTCACCTGTTGATTTCATTCCATCTTCAAACCCCCACCAAATTAATTCCATTCTTATGATTTAAAAAAAAAAATAGTCTACCAACAGTCTAAAAAGAGTCCACCAATAAAAAGATATTTGAGCAGCATCAAAGCAATAGGGGCAAAACCATCACAAATTTGATCAAAATATGAAAAGACAAAGCTAAGCAACAAAATGAGATCTGAACCACTCCAAGCCAAGGCAACATGGGCAAAACTAAAACTGTCCACATTTTGACAAATTGATAAATAGGCCACCATTTCTTTTATACCCTTTAGGTTATAAATGACACCAAACCATCCCAACATCGCCACGCAAGGACCATCAAGAACAGCTTCCATAAGGGCTAAAATAACACCAGGTAAGCACTTGATAGTTGATACAAATAGAAAACTCCACCTATGTAAGAGCTACTTAAGATAGGTCCATTTGCCTTTATCATCAACTTGGAATCCTCAAGGAGCCACTTTATTCAAATTTTGTTGCACATTTATAGTCACTTATACATAGTCAAATACACATAGTCACATACAGTCACACACATAATTAACACAACCAAATAGAAATAAACATATATTCGCATTAGTAAGACTTACCATATCATCATCACAGACCTTTGTCTTAATGTGCTCTTTATAAATAATAAGACAACCAATAAATAACTCACTTACCCACCCCAAATTAAAAACTACCCCTTGATCAACATCAACTACCCATCCGAAAATAATCCCACAAGGTACTGAAATCAAATTTAAAAGGTACTGATACCATATAATATTGTCAAGTCCGTAATGTGGACGATTTCAAAAGACAATGTAGAAATCAGAATAGCAGGCGAGAGAGGAAGATAAAAAGCAATCGGGGAGGATATACCAATATGTTATATAAAGCGAATTTTTGTGTTAGACCGATTCAATTGGCGAATTGAGTAAAAAAATAAAGGTTGAGAATGAGAAAATCATTATCAGTCAATTATTTATTTGTGCCGCAAAACGATCTATCGTACCGATGCGACGAATGATGGGTAATATTCATATATGAATATAAATGTAAGTATATTCATATAATAATCCACCACCTCCATTCCGCCACCAACCACCACTACCATCGCCACGAACTATCACTTCCACCTCTGCCACCAACCACCGCCGTCATATTCATATATTAATAATCATTTGTTCATATACTTATTCATATCTGAATATACGTATAAATATATGAATATGATATGCTTCATCAGCACGTAACAACGCTTAAGCGACAGATTCGAAATGAATGGTCTAGATTCATTCCCTCATTCTCAACTTTTTTTTCTCAATTCAACTCTCTCTCTCTCTCTCTCTCTCTCTCTCTCTCTCTATATATATATATATATATATATATATATATATATATATATATATATATATATATATATACTCTAATATCTTTTTAAATCGGCAAGGTAACCTCCGCCTAAATATCATCTATTGTCTCCTACTAGACTTGACTCCTGACCTCTCATTTGAGAGAGTGAGTAATTCTAATATGAAAATGAATATTTGGTTACATCTTTTTGTATTTGAAATAACAATTAGTAGTACTTGTATAGATTGAGCTTACCAGAATTAGTAGTATATCAACATAATTGAATCTGTCACTATATTCAAGTTCAAAATATCGTAATGACAATCACAAGCAAATGTGAATTCAAATTTATCGAAAACAAATATTGAATTGTGAGTCACCATTTACATTTCAGTTGTTTATATAGTAAAAATGAATGTTAACCAAGCTTTAAGTTGTATCACAGATCATTGGATTGCATGTCATGGGGATGAAAGACGTGATTTTGTCCATAGAACACCAAAAGGAAATCCGTCGGTATCTTTATAATCATCAGGTAAACATGAAACTTTGTATTTCTTTCGTCTAAAAGAATGCAAAATCTTTTATGTGGGTTGTTCCAAAAAATACATCTTTCTTTAACCCAGTAATCCTACTTTTAAAATCTACACATTTTTTCCACCACGGGGACTTGAACCTTGACCATTTGAGGGAGGGGCACCTTTCCATTACATCTTATTTAGGGCATCCACAATGCATTAAACTCATTAGAGTTTAATGGATTGACACATCATCATTTTATTTTTTATACAACTCTACAGTAATTATTCTACAATGCATTGAACTCTATATATTTTTAATAGTTAAAAAGTTTCATTTTTCCCATTGAAGAGTTCAATGGCCATTGAACTTCATATCCATTGAATGCCAACATGGCATCTCACGATGGTAGAATTTAATCTATTGAATGTCAATTAGACATGCCACCTCATTCAACTCTTCAATTGAACTATGCATTGTGGATGCTCTTAATAGCAATTAAGTCTTCATTCCCAATTTACTATTACCTATATTATTAATTGTTATTTTAAATTATCAACTATTATGCTTAATTAGTTTTTCTTGTTTCCTCTAAGGAGGCACCATATTAACAATAAATTGGCATATACATGTAGACAATGCTACTGAACTGGTTAAGAGTCATTGACTTGTCAAATTATTGGACAGACTTGGACTCATAGACGTGGTCAACTGAAAATGGGAAAACTGACCCAAACATGATTTCTTGTAGAATGTTGATGGGGGATGGGGTCTACACATAGAAGGGCATAGCACCATGTTTTCTACAGCTTTGAACTATGTGAGCCTAAGATTGCTTGGAGAAAAGATGGATGGTGGTGAAAATGGAGCCATGACTAAAGCAAGAACCTGGATTCTTGATCATGGTAGTGCCACACACATACCCTCATGGGGAAAATTATGGCTCTCTGTAAGGCTCAACCCCATCAACCTTCTCGTTCCTAAATACAAATAGTTGTTTGCTTCTGTACAAATATACATATAATTGTTTTATATTCAGTTTCTTGACTCATTGTGGGTTGGAGACTCTTTTTCATATTTTCATGTTGTGATCAGGACTCACCTTTACTATATGCATATGTTAGGTGCTTGGGGTATATGAATGGAGGGGTAATAATCCTTTGCCACCAGAAATCTGGCTTCTCCCTTACTTTCTTCCTTTACACCCAGGTTCATCTAATTTTGATTCTTTTTTGTCATCTCATGCTTAGGTTATGAGTGGTGATTAGCATAGCATTTTTTCAATTTGATAATGTAGGAAGAATGTGGTGCCACACAAGGATGGTATATCTGCCAATGTCATATTTATATGGTAAACGGTTTGTGGGGCCAATCAGTTCGATTGTTTTATCATTAAGAAGAGAGCTGTACAAGACACTTTATTACCAAGTTAATTGGGACTTATCTAGAAATCAATGTGCCAAGGTAATTTAGTTTTGCTTGGTCAAAGATAGTTTGGATTTCTGGATGTTGTCACGAAGTAGAGATTTACGAGTTATCGGTTTTGCTGGTTCAGGAAGATTTGTATTACCCTCATCCCATAATACAAGACCTTTTATGGGGTGGTTTGAACAAGATTGCTGAACCTCTTCTGATGCAATGGCCCTTCGCAAAGCTCAGAAAAAAAGCATTAAACACTGTGATGCAACATATCCATCATGAGGATGAGAACACGCACTATATTTGCGTTGGACCTGTTAATAAGGTACACATGCCTCAATGATCTCTATCGTGTTCTAGCTTGAAATCTTCATGCATAAAAATGGATCGAGTATACAAACATCCTATAAAACTGTTCTGAAACATTGTGATTGGTTTTTCATGGAAAGTACACTTGATTTTGTCCAATTAGCATCCGACCACCTAGCTATGTTATAATGTTAATTACCTAGCCTAAAAGTCTATAAAAACATTATAAAATATCTTGAAAAGTTGTTGGAAGATAGTTATAGAACATTCATAGAAACATCTACAAAGGAATATATATTAGAAGCATATAGAGATAAAGGTTTTTAGAAAATGTCACGTACATATCTAGAGAAGAAGATCGTAGCTTATGTTAGTGTATTCCGATAATTCAAAAGCTTGCACCAATATGGGAATGTACTTACAATTTTGTATCCATAATAACAAAATACCTATATTTTTATTCATAAGAGCAACATACTTTATTTTTATCTATATTAGCAATGTACCTTACATTTTTATCCATAATAGCAACAAGTTTTGAATTTTTGTATGGAATAGCCATATACTTTGTTGTCTATCCATAATACCAACGTACTATACTATTTTTACCAAGATAAACAATATACTTATATTTTATCTGTAATAGCAACATACTTTCTTTTTTCTCCATAGCAACACAATTCATTTATTAAATAAGTAAACATCATACTATGATTGGTTGTCTCCTTGGGGACGGGCCACACTCGTTAAGTGATGTACTCATCACCACGACGTGGTGATCTGAGGATTCTATCCTAAAAATCGAATATGCTTTTGTCTCTTGGAATCGTATCACCCATGGCGAGGGTCTCGTATAATAGAATAAGAGAACGGTTGCTTTTAGGAGTGCTCTTTCTTGATTTCGGAAAGGAAAAGCTTGGTTGCGGTGGACTGACCTCTTTAGGCAAGAGAGGCAGTAGGAAGAGAGCCATTAGAAAAGAAAGAAATTCAAAATGTTCCTGAATTCGTCCTTTCTTTCTTCCACCTTGAGACTGCTCCTATAATTTAGCAGATGTTGAGTGTCGCCATCACCACCTTTTAAAACTGATAAATATGATATAAGAATAATGACAGATAAACAACTTCATGTTATCTTCCAACCAACCATGTCCAAACACTAGCAAACTAAGTACGTTGCTTGATACCTTCACCGAAGGGCTTCCTACATCTCTCTTTCATGAGTTTTAGTCCAATTTGAACATTTTCACTATTCATCCCGATAAAACGTGATGTTAGTGTTGGAACACAAAAACAATCAATATAATATTGAAAATATGTTGTGGAAGGATGAATAACTTTTCAATACTACTTTTATTTCAACAAGCTCCAATATTCATAGAAGAATATGAGCAGGGAACAGAGGATTTTAATGCAAGGAATAACGTTTTCGTGCACACATGCACAATCCGAAGGTTACACCCCTATATATATTTACATGGGAAGACAGATATGACAAATCAACCTATTATGAGATGACATGTGGAGCATAGTAAGTCACCAAATTTTAACAAAAAAAGATTCATGGGGCTTACGACATGATACGCACGTGCATGCTACAACACGTGTAATTTTACGAAGGAGAAACATATCCGAAAGTAAAATACAAAACCTCTCACGGAACAACGAACTCACAAATAGATATTCTTAAAAACAGACACAACAATTTGATCTTCAACAGTTGGTGTATGTATTTTATGATGTATAGTCGGCCCATGTAGGATAGCGGATTACCCATGTACTTATGTATATGTGTTTGATTAATGAGGATATGATCAGTTTCCATGGGAAAATCATTTACTAAATGACTAGTCTTTTGATGGTGTAGAAGCTTTCAGAGAAAAATATCATTTGATATTAGCCGAGAGATTATGTTATCATCACAGCAAGATTATGTTTCCTAGTATTCTGGGATATTAGTTAGTGAAGATATCGTACATATCCTATACACCGAAAATAGTGTATAACAGCCTGTATATATACTTATATTATTAAAGAAATACACACAGATTCAAGATAATTGTTAGCATGGTATCAGAGCCCGTAATCTTCTGAAAACCCTTCTCAACCGCCGATCTTCTTATTCTTTCTTCTTTCTTCTATCTGATCTTCTTCTTCCCGGGATCTGATATTTTATCTTCTTTACAGTCTACTTTAAAATTTAGCTCTAGTTCTAAAACTTTATCTCATGTATGTTCTTCTTGTGTGTTTGGAAAACAATCTAAATTTCTTTTTTATGCTTCAAATTCTATCACAAATTTTCCTTTCGATATAATTTACACGATTTGTGGACATAACATGTGCTAAGTTCTAGTGGTCATCAATGTTATCTCTTATTTTTAGATGACAAAACTAATTTCTTGTGGACATAACCACTTGCACACAAATCTCAAGTTTATTCCACTTTCGTTCAATTTTTCACACTCATCAAAACCCAATTTCCTTTTACAATAAAAACAATACAGTGTGATAATGGTTGCGAGTATAACAATCATAACTTTCATCAATTTTGTTCTCAAAATGTCATCCAGTTTCGATTCTCTTTTCCACACACATCTCCACAAAATGACAAGCAGAAAGAAAAATATGTTCAATCAATAATGTGTTGCTCACTCTTCTTGCTCACTCCACAGTGTCATTACGCTTTTGGCACCACGCCCTTCAACATGCCACTTATCTTCTCAAACATTCTTCCAAGTAATCTCTTACATAAACTCACATACTCACCTTGTATAGAATCTACAACCCACATATTCGCATTTACGCACTTTCGGAAGTCATTGATATCCCCTAACCTCTCCTACTATTATACACAAATTAAACAAACGGTCATCACCCTGTGTTTTCTGGGTTACCCATCCAACCATCGGGGGTATAAATGTTATGACATCCAAACCCGTACCATCATCCTGTCCCGCCACGTTATTTTTGACGAAACAATATTCCCATTCTCAAAATTGTCATCTTCACCATCAACTACTTCCATTCAATCCAATATCGAATTAGATCCTCATCCTTCCTTATGTTCTTCTTCTGACCCATCGCCAACCACTACTCACACGCCATCTCCAACCCCCCCTATCCAATTCACTTATTCATATCGTTCCAACCAGGCTCCACATCCACCTCCTGTCACGCAGCAACCAACGCCCCATCTTCCCCCCATGTCACAACCTACCTCAAATCGAACCATACACACCAGAAGTATGTATGGCATCTCTAAACCAAAACAACCTTTCATTCTTCATGCAACATCGTCTATCTCACATTTACCTAAAACTCCTTTCAAAGCTCTCAAAAATCCAGATTAAAATACAGCCATGAACGATGAATTCCAGGCCCTTATTGACAATAATACGTAGAAGTTAGTCCCAAAAACTCCGAATATGAATGTGGTACGGAGTATGTGGATTTATCGCCACCAAAATAAGTCTGATGGTTCTTTAGAGCGATACAAATCTCGTTTGGTTTGTGATGGCAGGTCTGAAAAGGAAGGAATCGACTGTGGAGACACATTTAGTCCTGTGGTGAAGCCAACAACAATAAGCACAGTTCTTTCCATCGCTCTCTCAAATGCATGGCAAATTCACCAACTTGACGTGAAAAACGCGTTTTTACACGGGCACCTACATGAAACTGTGTACATGCATCAACCCCTAGGGTTTTGAGATCCCTCCTATCCGAACCATGTTTGCTTACTCAATAAATATTTATACGGCCTCAAACAAGCGCCCCGGGTTTGGTACCAACGATTCGTTGATTACGTGTTCACCTTGGGATTCAAACACAGCAAATGTGATCATTCTCTGTTCGTTTACAAGAACGAATCACATACGGCCTTCCTCCTTCTATACGTAGATGACATCTTGCTCGTGACATCATCACCACACTTACGCCAAAAATTCATGCAATTATTAGCTAATTTGCAATGAAAGATCTTGGCCCTCTAAGCTACTTTCTTGGCATTTCAGTTACACGAAGCAACAATTCCTTTCATCTTTCACAGCACAAATATGCCACCGAAATCCTAGAAAGAGCCGACATGAGTTCCTGTCATCCATCATCCACACCAGTTGACACAAAATCCAAGTTAAGTAACAATGATGGCACTCTTCTATCCGATGGAGGCACTCACTACCGTCAGCTAGCCGGTGCACTCCAATACATTACGTTCACTCGTCCGGATATCTTTTATGTCGTTCAGCAAATTTTCATGCACATGCATGCTCCTTAAACAACCCACTTCAACGCTCTTAAAAGGATCTTGCGCTACATAAAGGGCACACTCCATCACAGCTTGCACATCACCAGATCACCCACACACTCCATTATCGCATACACATATGCTGATTGGGCAGGGTGCCCGGACACAAGACAATCGACGTCAGGATATGCTATCTACATGGGAAACAATCTCGTCTCTTGGTCATCAAAGCGACAACCAACTCTTTCCCGATCAAGTGTCGAGGCGGAGTATAGAGGCGTTGCAAATGTAGTATCCGAAACATGTTGGCTACGGAATCTACTATTAGAACTTCATTTGCCTCAAAATAAAGCCACGTTCGTCTACTGTGACAATGTCAGTGCAGTATACCTATCCTGCAATCATGTTCAACATCAAAGAATAAAACACATCGAGCTTGACATCCACTTTGTTCGAGAAAAAGTTGCTCGTGGTCAAATCAGTGTTTTTCACATTCCCTCACGCTATCAGGTCGCGGATATCTTCACTAAAGGTCTACCTCTCGTGCTATTTGATCACTTCAAAAACAGCCTCAACGTCCGTGTTCCTCCCGATTCGACTGCGGGGGTATATTAGCCGAGAGATTATGTTATCATCACAGCAAGATTATGTTTCCTAGTATTCTGGGATATTAGTTAGTGAAGATATCGTACATATCCTATACACCGAAAATAGTGTATCACAGCCTAAATATATACTTGTATTATCAATGAAATACACACTGATTCTAGATAATTGTTAGCATTTGAAATACAATAACTAAATCTATAATTGCATTGGCAAATTCGGCTGTGGATGAAAATGGTTTTGAAAATCTAAATGTTTCTGACTATTAAGTAAATTTATGTAAATTCAGTACTTTCTAGTTTGCTCATGGTTTTCTTGATGTTTATTTGAATTTGAACCCAGTATATAACTCATATGAAACGAGAAAACAGGTGCTCAACATGTTATGCTGTTGGGTGGAGGATCCAAAGTCGCCTGTAAATAAACTGCACCTCTGTAGGATCAAAGACTATCTTTGGATAGCTGAAGATGGAATGAAGATGCAGGTTATTTTTGAGTCACCCCATTTTTTCTTTTTTCTTATCAACTTCAAAGACCATCTTTGTAACCCTTAACTTATGAGACCTCAGGGATACAACGGATCACAATTGTGGGATGCTGTTTTGGCGGCTCAAGCAATATTAGCAACCAATCTCGTAGATGAAAATGGCCCCATGCTTCTGAAAGCACACGACTTCATTAAAAACTCACAAGTATATCAACCTTACCTCACTAAAAATTTTATCTTACACTTGAACACAGATAGGTGGCGATCATTATATTGTTGTTTATGTGAAGGTTAGAAAAAATAGTTCGGGTAATATTCAGTCATGGTATCGTCACATATCACTGGGTGGATGGCCATTTTCTACTCCAGATAATGGTTGGCCTGTATCAGATTGCACTGCTGAAGCTTTAAAGGTATACAGCTTGATCTTGCCATATACAAACCTTCTAGTACTATCAGAATATGGATTTCTCCACGTTTTTGTTGTTTTCTAGAGATAGAGTTCAATCCCACCAATAGAACGCAACCTTCAGTGTATCTTATGAATAGGAAACAAACCTATATATATGTCCGGATGAATGGCTTAATGTACTAAATCCATTAAGTAAATAGGAAACAAGCACTCTAACTTTCATTATATTATTGCATATGGGTGATGGTGATGATAACTAATGAATATGACGATGATGATTAATGGCAGGCGTTGGTGATGCTATCACAAATGCCATATGACATAGTTGGAGAAGCAATAGCACCAGAATGTTTATATGATGCTGTTCATTTGCTACTAACTCTCCAGGTAATATATGTAGGAAAGCCAGTAAATTTTTGGGCCCCTGAATTTATAAATTAACTACATTTTTTCTTCTATGGGTATGTTATTTTTTAACTTATAGTTATATACTAAAATATATAAGCATATTCTTGTTAACTATAAAGAAATTGGAGGAAGCGAGCACCCCTGTTTGTCCCACCCTACATCTATGACTTGAGTTTCAAAACTACCTGTCATCAGAGAATTATAAATTATTTTAATTTTTTCTATGTTTTAGGATAATACACCTTTTTTAAACAACTGAGAGGGAACTGTTGTTTACAATAAATTAGACTACCACACTCATCAATATATGCTTTTTTTTTGTCAATGATCTTCCTGTTCCAGAATGGAAATGGTGGATTTTCCTCATATGAGCTCAAGAGGTCTTATGCATGGTTAGAGGTTAGTATGTGTACAAACCACCAATCTTTTTGGTTGTACAAATCTTCTAATATTGAAGACTGATCATATATGTATACCATAGGTGATTAATCCAGCTGAAACATTTGGAGACATCATGATTGATTACCAGTAAGCCCACCTGCCTACTACACTTTACCTTATAAATCTTGGATGTTCTTTGTGTTCAGTGTTCCTTATCTGAAAGATATTTGTAATTTAGGTATGTGGAGTGTACATCCGCAGTGGTGCAAGGCCTAAGATCCTTTACAAAACTCTATCCAAATCATCGTAGGGATCAAATAGAAGTATGCATTGACAAAGCCATAACATTTATTGAGAGCTCACAACTGCCTGATGGCTCATGGTTATTCTTTTCTCTCTCTCTAGTTTTTTCTTTTTTTAGTTCTAATGGGTTGTACACGATATAGGTACGGATCATGGGCAATTTGCTACACTTATGGAACTTGGTTTGGTATAAAAGGGTTGGTTGCAGGTGGTAAGACATACGAAACTAGTCATTGCATTAGAAAGGCTTGTGCTTTCTTACTCTCCAAACAACTTCATTCTGGGGGTTGGGGAGAAAGCTACACTTCTTGCCAACAAAAGACATACACAAGTCTCGTAGGGAACAAATCCCACATCACAAACACTTCATGGGCTTTGCTAGCTCTCATAGAAGCCAAACAAGTATGTTATAAATTTGGAAATATAAAGTATTCATTGTTGATTACGCATCATAAATGCAGAAAATAGCAACGTTATTTCATCAGTTTGTTTGTTATAGCATTTGTCTTGCAATTATTTCTATTACATCATTGTATTTTCAAGGTTTTTCTTAGTAAGAAATTGTACTTTGAAAAATTTGTCGAGTTAAAACTGTTGTACGTTAAAATTAAAAAATAAATAAATAAAAATTAAAAAAAATAAAAATAAATAAAAAAAAAACTACTAGAAGATTGTACTTTGAAAATCGCCTAGTATATTATAAGTAAAAATTGTTTTGTATTTGGATGGTGTTGCCATAATTGGGTAGATTATTTAAAGTACAATGCTGAAATAGGAGGAAATGAAACTAGAATGTTATAACAAAAAGATAACTGAAAGTATATTGCTATTTCTTACATTTAAATCTTCATTTTCATGGTGATTAGGCCAAAAGAAATCAAATCCCACTCCATCGTGCTGCAAAAGTACTCATTGATCACCAAATGGATAATGGAGATTTTCTACAGCAGGTAATTAACTTCATGCGTGTGTGGATGTAGATGAAGTCAAACAAATTCGATGATTCGAGCTCTTGTTTATTGTGCTTTAACAGAGTTTCTTTTTTTTTTCAGGAAATTATAGGGGTGTTTAACAAAAACTGTATGATAAGTTACTCGTCTTATAGGAACATATTTCCTATTTGGGCTCTTGGAGAATACCTCAATTATGTAATAATCAGGAAGAAATCTCATGCTTGATATGTATCATAATCCTTTTAAACTTCTGTCTTCGTGTATATTGTGTAAATTACTATCTTTTTACATGTAATGTTTTATAGCTTGAAGCTCGTGTTCACTTGCCAAATTACATTTATATTCTTGATATGAGTTTAGTGATTCCAGAAAAAAAGAACTATTATTGTGTGAATTTTTTGATGTTCAGGGCGGATCTTTATAGTGTCCCGAGCCACTACCCGATTTCGTCTCATAAGGGTAAAAAAATTGTATTATTGTGCATCTAGTATTAGGTCCAACAACATAGAAATATGGTGCACCAAATCTTAGCCTAAACTCGTAAAAAAATAGCCCAATGAAATTTAACATATAATAGCCCAAAAAAACCATAACCAATACAAAATCCCACTTCTAGTTTAGTTTTTGTTTTATGCGGATACGAGATACAAGAGACAATAAGCAGAACATGAGAGGGAACAACGAAGTATCGAACAGGAGGAAAAAAAACACTTGATTAACCACTTATTCGGTTCGTCCAATCTACAAGTAGCCAAGCAAAAACATTTTTGAGCATTTGAGCTTCCTCCCATCCGAATTTGAGAGATCTCTAACCCTAGAAACAAGTAAATATTGATATTTTATTAGGTTTATGATTTATGGAATTAGTTGTTTTTTTTGTTGAAATTATTAATTGTTTTGGTGAATTTATTAGTTGTTTTGGTGAACTTAATTGTTGTTTTGCTTGAAATTAATTCTTGACTTCTTGTTGTATAACTTACTTGTTAAAATATTGACATGTTAGGGAAAATTAGGTCTTTTTTTAAGAGACGAAGCTCCGATGAATCAAGTATTGAAGAATCATCCAAAAGACAATGCTCCAATCAATCATTCCCTACGTTTCTAATGTAATCCACAAAGACCACAATCACAAAGTTCACTAGTTTAAAGAGAATTTCCGACCTTTCTCATTTGATGGTGGAAACGGAGAAACATCAATCTTATCCTATGGTTTATACGTTATTAAAGTTGGTTTTGGTTTACTCGTCACGGCCGCAACAATGGAAAGATGTTTTTACACGATGAAGCTCTTGAAGACGGACTTACGTAACAAAATGGGTGATGATTTTTTGAACGATGTCTTGATTTGTCATGTTGAAATAGAATCCCTTATGAAAGTTAAGATCAAAGATGTAATGGATCGATTTCAAAAAATATGTACACGTAGATGTCAAATTAAAAATGTAAGTTCTAGAACTATTAGTTTGTTATTTTTAATGCACTCGTATTTTAAATTTTTTTATGATATTATATTTAATCGGAAAAAAAATCGATGTCACTACTGCTACACATTCTTGTGTCCGCCTCTGGTTCGGAACTTATTGATATGGAACGGGAAGTGGTTACTTTCTAGGCCTGAAACTGTGAACCTCGCCTCTATATATAGATCTTGTGTAACTTGTAAAAAACCATAGAGATCTATCTGGTTTGACGTAATAATAATACCCTATTCGTGTGAACCACATAATTTCTATGTGTGCTTTATTTTCTCATTGCATCTTATAGTGTATATATGCCGATCATATACCTAATAACATATAAACTACTATCATGAGTATTATATGGTGTTCGAACTTATTTATGGAAGTTTGAGTGGTTACTCTTTGTAGCAATGAATGGTGTAAGAACCATGGTGGCTTGTTAATTGGTCGAACCATGACGTGCAAGTCATGGTGACCTAACATAGTCGGACTATGGTGTAAGAACCATGGTGGCTTGTTAATTGGCCGAACCATGATGTGCAAGTCATGGTGAACTAACATAGCCAGACCATTGTGTAAGAACCATGATGGCTTGTTAATTGGTGGAACCATGATGTGAAAGTCATGGTAAGCTAACATAGTCGGACCATGATGTAAGAACCATGGTGGCTTTGGTATGAACCGAGGCATTTCGCCACTAAGAGTTAGATGGATTTGGTGATCAAACCAGACAAAGTTACTCTGCTTGTGCCAAGTATGCAGTGCAATTTGCACCTTGTTCATGTGCCTTTGTATTCACTTACTATTAACAGCGTACTAAATATATGTAAATTGTACCTTACGACCACTATGATGTGATGTATGATTTGAAGTGTGGGGTGCTTTGTTAGAAAGTAGATTAGCTCGACTCACGAAAGGACAAAGAATTTGTTTTCAAGTGAAGAAAATCAAAGAGTTTGTTTCATCAATCTAATGTGAGAAAAATCATGACTCTTTATCGACAAGGTATTGTTTTGTTAATGAGATGCAGTAAGAATCAAAGTCTCTTAGTGGTGCATAACTATTTGGGAGATTTTGGTGGCAATCATAAAAGAAATTATCCCAACTGTATACAACCATAAGATGGTTGCACTCTTATCTCTTTTTTGTCGAGATAAATTTTGAACGCATCATTTTGAACTGTTAAAGTGGGTACAAATTTATTTGAAGATGAGTATCTGAAGATAACCGGATCTTAAAAGAAACAGAATAGAAATTCTCTGAAGCTAAATCAGACGTGTGCATGGAATAAGAGTGGCAAGGGCTTCGTTTTTTTATTGTATCCTTTATTTGTTTAATTTTCTTAATCAAAGATAATAATTTGTGAAAATAAATTCAGTGGAGAGTTCTGAGAAGTAGAGAGTTTCCAGAAAGTGAAACCTTGGTAGGACAGATCTATGAGATCTTTTAGGAGCTAAGCCTAAACAGATCTATCAAGATATTTGAAGAGATGCAAATGTAACTCGTGAAGCGGTAGCTATTTTCTTGAGGTCCCATGGGTGGCGCCACTTGATGAAACCCGAAAAATGGTCATAAGGTTGATCTAGTCGTGATCTCGGATGAGTGTTTGGATGTCGTGAGCGAGCCCTGATTTGATTCTTGCTTCATTCATAAACAAGGATCGTTAGAGTCTCCTCGGGACTTGCGTCCCGGGAGCAACCTCTGACGATCAAGTTAGTATCAATATGAAACGATAATCGGATCCTTAGAGTGAGGGGAATCCGAGTGTATGTAAGTGTGATGAGTATGTAGAGAGAGTTGGAGCCTACCCATATTTATGTTTGTCCATATATATATATATATATATATATATATATATATATATATATATATATATATATATATATATATATATATATATATATATATATATATATATGTAATAGGAAGTACTTTTAGCTTGGGAAGGTAAATTCTAGTTGTGCATTGGGAAGGTGTAACGACCCAAATTTCAACCCAAAATTTTCAAGTTAATTTTTTAAGTGTTTATTCAAATCACAACTAAAATATTTAAAACATTTATCAGAGTATCATTTAAAAGTTATCATGTACACAAGTCCCCTATTGATTCGATGAAATCGAGTCATGCCCCTTCTTTAATATAAGAAAACCTGAAACAAGTAAACCGCAAACGTAAGCACAAAGCTTAATGAGTTCCATAAAATACCACACACATCACAGCACAAATAAACAGCTATGGGTTATCAGCAACCCTGGGGACTATCAGCAGTCCCAGTGGGCTAACAGCACGCCCAGTGGGTTATCAGCAACCCTGGAGACTATCAGCAGTCTTAGTAGGCTAACAGCACGTCCGGTGGGTTATCAGCAACCCTGGAGACTATCAGCAGTCTCAGTGGTCAAATAGCACGCCCGGTGGGTTATCAGCAACCCTGGAGACTATCAGCAGTCTCAGACACATATAAACAACATAAGACAATAATAATAGCTAGACCCAGTTGGTCATCACAGATACAGCTATCCTACCACACAAGCACATACAAACAAGTAAGAGTCACAAAGACAGCTAGCATCCTACATACATAATTTAGTGAGCCGGCATTGGTGCCTTCGACTCATGAGCACCGGGAGAAGACTCACCTCAAACTGCTGAAACAACCAGATAAATGCTCGAACTGTGGATCCGGGAAACCTCTGCACTAAATATCATCAGTCAATATCCTTATTAATAATCAGATCATAAACCACAACCGGACCCTACCCAAAGATACCCAAAAGCCTGCAATGGCCCGAAATCCTAAATGGTGCCCAAAGCCCACTATGGGCCCAAATCCAAGAAGGCCCAAAGCCTAACAATGACCCAAAGTCAAAAAGGACTAGTGACCCAATAAGACCAAAAACCTTAATAGTCCAAATATGGCCCAAACCCAAAAGTCCACAAAAGTAAACGGCGGTCAACAATCTGAGTACGCCCTGCGTACTCGATCTACGCCTAGCGTACGCCACCTTTTGGCCAGTACGCGTTGTGTACGAGCTAGGTACGACCAGCGTACTTCACAGCAGCCCAAACTCATCATTAAGGACTTAAATGGTTAAGTTACTAAGTCCACTTCTCAGATCTGATCCCAAATAACATCTTAACCCATAAAGTCAAAGACTTTAAGCCTTTGCATGGATGGAAAGAGTTTAAACCTTGAAACTCAAACTTGATCCACACTCAACAATACCAAATTCTTGCATGGATAGAAAGGGACCATCAATTAACCATTTTTATGAATCCACAAGACCTAAAATGCTTGAAAGGACAACTAATAAGCTCTGGAGTACTCCATACTCACAAAGGTCTAAGCTTTGGGACAAAAGTTCATTAAAAAACCCATCGATGGAGATCTAAAAGGAAACTCATCATGGTATGAACTTTATACCTTTAGAAGATGCACCAAATGGAGTAGTTTCTGGATCCAAAAGCTTGCAAGCAACCCCTCCTTCTTCACTAGTCTTCTTCTTCAACAAAAGGCCACCAAAATCACCACCAAACTTCCATATCTTCACTCACAAAGGATACACTCGATATTAGGGTTTGAAAGGAGTGGAGGTTGATTATGGGAGGCCCAAGGGTGAGTTAATGCCTTTAAATATGGGTGACACACTAAAAATTAGGGTTTGGCATCAGCCTACGTACGCCCCGCATACTTCTAGTACACCCAGCGTACTAGGTTCAAATCTGTGATCACCTCTTGCCTAGTACACACGCCCAATGTACACCCTGTACGCCCAACGTACTAGGCTCAACCTAAAACCCCTCCAACTTCGAATGGCCATAACTTCTTCGCTCTAACTCCGATTTCGACGTTCTTTATATCCACAAAAAGGTAACGAAAATCCCCATAATAATATCTAGATATCTTGGACTGAGTACTCCTCGAACAAAAATCCATTTCTCATGAAAGAAACTGACCTATGAGTTTTCCCACCCTACCCTTCGGCCCAAAGCACAATCTAGAGGATTTAGGTCTCATAATCTTCATGCCTTCTTCCAAAAGATCTAAACATCGCCTCCTTAAGGCCTCAAAGCTTTTATGGAATCGATTTCCAGCCCATGACCCTGAATCACAGAATGGACCAGAACAGGGTGCTACAGAAGGGGAGCAAGGTTGGAATTTTTTGTATTGGGAAGGAGCGAGCTGCAAAACCGAACCGAACCATGTTGGTCGAATGGCCGAACTGAACCATCAGATAAGGCCAAACCGAACCTGGTTGGCCGAATGACCAAACTGAACCATTAGTAGAAGGCCGAACCGAACCTGGTTGGAAGAATGACCAAACCGAACCATTAGTAAAAGGCCGAACCGGACCATCAGTGGAAGACCGAACCGAACATGGAGGGCAGACCTATGTTTGATCAAATAATATATGCCCGAACTCGAAAGAGGTCTAATAAGATACATACATCATCAGAACCATATCCAACGACTCGACATGTAAAGTTGTTACCTGTAACGTTCCAATTTCACAATCAAAAATTTTCTTTTTATTAAGGTAAAACTTCCCAATTATAAAACCATTTATTCTCAATTACAATTATAGAAAATCATACTATTATAATGAACAAGGAATCCTCAATGTTGCTGATGAGTGTGTACAGTCGCACCTTCGCCTTCCCACGATCACCGATGATACCTGAAAAACAACAGCAACTGAGTAAGCATAAAGCTTAGTGAGTTTCCCTCAAAATACCTCATACGATAAACATACAAGCATGCATAACGGCCCACAATCGTCGGATTGGAATGCCTAGGGTCTGTTGGCCTACCGCCTCACCCAACCGCTTGTCCCGAGCCTTCGTGCCTACGGCTTACAGCCGGCCCGCACCGGGTATTTTGGCCTACATCACACATCAGGACCGCCTCAACCCACTACTACCATATGTCGACATATAAACAAACAAGGATCAAATAGGCACATAATACACGCAAACAACAATCATACAGCTCACTACCACCTACTAGTCCTCACACAACATACACTGTGATGGGTTTTAATATACTACAACATCCTATGGTGCACATACAACCCTAAAAGCTTTGGATCTATGTTTTCTCTAATTATACATGCAATATTGTTTCCAAAGCTTTAAACCTACAACTAGCATACAAATGATATAAACTACATAAAATACTAGTTAGAAGTTTACCTCTTTGCTTAGCTTGTAGAACTTGATGAATTTGGCCTTTAAAAGCTTAGCCACAATAGTGTGGAAGGCTCAAATGGAATCACAACACATCATGGACATGATGGGTTTTGAGCATTCTAACACTCCTATGGTGTACATGCAACCCTAGAAACCTTAGATCTATGTTTGACTATGATACATGCAAATAATTATTTTTCCAAGGTTCTTATCCTATCTAGCATGGCATGAGGAACTTGAATCAAATAAAGCTAGTAGAATTACTTACCTTGTAGTTGTAGTTGATTGCTTGGAGTTTTAGAGCCTAGCACCAATAGTGTGGATGCCTCAAATGGAAATCACAAATCACCACAAACTTAGAACTTTGAGAGAATAGTAATCACCTTCTTGAAATCGGCCCTCTTACTTTACTCACCACAACTCATGTGATTTCAAGAACCAAAGCCTCCTTTATATAGTGTGGTGGATTAGGGTTACATCCATGTAAACCCTAATACCCATGTCTTTTCATTTCCATGAGATCCATGGGTTAAAGCTCCATGGAGTATCCATGGACTTTCCATGCAAGCCTAGCCCATTCCAAATAAGCATTAGCCCACACTATATAAATACAAGAGCCCATATTTAATTAGTCATACTTTTGATCTCTAAATTAATTATAGATCAACACTAATTAAATAATATGATTTTATATTAATATATTAGAACTTATAATATATTAATAAATCATAAATTATACTATTCTCAAAAGATTATCCGTAAATTGTTCGGGTGAAGTGCAACCCAAATGGACAATGCCGGGTCGGGTCAAGTACATACCAAATATAGTTATGGACTTAGACACTATCTCCAACAGTCTCCCACTTGGATAAGTCTAATAACTATAGTTGCAAGTATGACTTCACGAACCGATCAGCAATCGTAGCTCTTAAAACTCTGTTGAACTATGAAGCGCCATTTTAGATAAGTGATCATATAATCCTCTGTTCTAGATATCAGTCGGACAAATACATGGAACATGGTCTTGCTTATTGTCCAGCATTTGTTTCCCGATTTCTGATTTGTTTGACATAGAACTTAACTGAACACATCAATGTAGTTCTGACCGGGCCCGGTACATAGGTCAAAACAAAATCATCGAGGGGCCCATATATCGCTTCTAATCCTAGAAGGAACAGATAAACTTCGACTCATATGTTTGCTCTACTACTTGTTGAACTACACACAAAAGCACGGTTTATAACATCGAGTTACCAATGCGTTTTCGTGCAATCAATGCATAACCAACTCATAGGCAACAAATCATATCTCTAGGTTTGAAGACTTATATGATATTACCGTCTCACGATCACTCGAGATAAATTCCATGAAGTGATACAAGTGAGCGTGGGTTGAATCCAATACTCAGAACTTATGAGCACTCATGAGTGCTGTAGCCCCGCTTTGTCTAACATCTTAGACCTCTACAAGCCAACCCATGACAGTCTTGATTCATATCTACTTCCAACATATGACCGACTGTGGAGAGTTTGAATAATATGATATAAACCATAACATAATTATTCTGGAAGTCAAAACATGCAAAAAGAAATAATAGTAAACGATTGACAAGAGATAGCAACACTTTACTCATAAATAACAGCTTTTATTTATCATCAAATGTCAATTACATTTTACAAATTTCAAGATTATCTAACTACTAAAACTAATATCATCCTTCAGCCCTATGCTCCGAGCATGCTGGAGATGCTTAGCCCGAGTCAGTCCCTTCGTGAGGGGATCTGCTGGGTTCTCATCCGATGATACCATCTTTGCCACGAGGATTCCTTCTTCTATTCGATGTCTGATGAAGTGATATTTTCTGTCAATATGTCTGGATCTCCCATGATCTCTTGGTTCCTTGGCTAAGGCAACCGCACTATTGCTGTCACAAAAAATCTCCATTGGCTCCTTTATAGCTGGTACAACTCCAAGGTCTCCGATGAAGTTCTTTAGCCATATAGCCTCCTTTGCTGCCTCGCTTGCTGCTATATACTCTGATTCACAAGTGGAATCAGCCACTGTCTCCTGCTTGGAACTTTTCCAAGTAATTGCCCCTCCGTTTAGAGTAAAGACCCAGCCCGACTGAGAGCGGAAATTATCCATGTCAGTCTGAAAGCTAGCATCATTGTACCCTACAACTCTCAAGTCCTCACTGCCACCGAGGGTAAGGACCCAGTCCTTAGTCCTCCGTAGGTACTTGAGGATATTCTTTACCGCAGTCCAGTGTGCCTTGCCAGGGTTCCCCTGATACCTGCTAACCATGCTCAAAGCAAAGGCTACATCAGGTCGAGTACACGTCATAGCTGATGGGTTTCGAGCATTCTAACACTTCCTAAGTGTACATGCAACCCTAATAACCTTGAATCTATGTTTTCTCTATATACATGCAAATTTCTTTTTCAAGGTTATTTCCTAACTAGCATGGCATGGGGATTACATAAAACATAAAGACTAGTAGAAATACATACCTTGTTGTTGCTTGGATTCCTTCAAGACTTTGTGAGCCTAGCACCCCAAATGTTGTGCCTCAAATGCTTCACACAACACCACAAGACTTGGAATAACTTGAGAGAATGTCACTTAGCCTCAAAATCGGTTATGCCCTCTCTAGAAACACTAGGTCACGATTTTGCTAGCCATAGGGTTCCTTTTATAGTGTTGTCACAATTAGGGTTTACACATGAATGCCCTTAATTTTCATGACTCTTGATTTCTCATGACCCATGGGTTTGTAATTCCCATGGACTATCCATGGAGCTCCATATGGTTATAACCAAACCCATAAACCATGGATCATTAATCCACCATAAAAGAATTGATGATTGTCATAATCAACCCTATATATTTAATTAGTCTCACTTTGATCACCAAATTAATACTAGATCAATACTAATTAAATAATACTATTATTAATATATTAGAACTTATAATATATTAATAATCATAAGTGCCTTATTCTCTCATCTAGTCTATCCAAGTATTGCAATGCCATGCAACCCAAATGGACCATGTCGGGTCGGGTCAAGTACATACCAAATAAAGTTATAGACTTAGACACTATATCCAACAGTCTCCCACTTGGATAAGTCTAATAACTATATTTGCAAATATGACTTCAAAATCCGACTAGCAATCGTAGCTCTTTCAAAGTCTCTCGGAACTGAGATGATGATGATACGCCATTTAAGATAAGTGATCATATAATCCTCTGTTCTCATGATATCAGCCGGACAAACACATGGAACATGGTCTTACTTATTGTCCAACATTTGTTTCTCGATCTCTGATTTGTTCCGACATAGAACTAAATTGAACACATCAATTAGGTTCTGATCGGGCCCGGTACATAGGTCAAAACAAAATCATCGAGGGGCCCAGATATCGCTTCTATTTCTAGAAGGAACAGATAAACTTCGACTGATATGCTTGTACTAACTACTTGTTGAATTATTCACAAAGGCACGTTTTATGACATCGAGTTACCAATGCGTTTTCGTGCAATCAATGAATAACCAACTCATAGTCAACAACTCATATCTCTAGGTTTGAAGATTTATATGATATTACCGTCTCACGATCACTCGAGATAAATTCCATGAAGTGATGCAAGTGAGCGTGGGTTGGATCCAATACTCAGCCCTTATGAGTACTCATGAATGTTGTAGCAACCAATGCATTGTCCAAAGCACTTTTAGACAAATCATACAAGCCAAATTCATGACAGTCTTAAATCAATACTTACTTCCAAAGTTTGACTGACTGTGGAAGGTTTGAATAATAACATAATTATTCTGGAAGTAAAAACATGCAAAATTGAAACATAGTAAACAATCAACACAAGATAGTAACACCTTACTCATCAATAAATAACAACTTTTATTTATCATCAAATGTCAATTACATTTTACAGGTTTCAGGAATCTAATTATTGAAACTAATATCATCCTTCAGCCCAATGCGCCTCGCATGCTGTAAATGCTTAACCCTGCTCAGTCCCTTCGTGAGGGGATCTGTCGGGTTCTCATCTGATGATACCCTCTTAGCCACGAGGAGTCCTTCTTCTATTCGATGTCTGATGAAATGGTATTTTCTGTCAATGTGCCTAGATCTCCCGTGATCTCTCGGTTCCTTAGCCAAAGCAACCGCACTTTCGCTGTCACAGAAAATTTCCATTGGCTCCTTTATAGCTGGTACAACTCCAAGGTCTCCGATGAAGTTCTTTAGCCATATCGCCTCCTTAGCTGCTTCACTTGCTGCTATGTACTCTGATTCATAAGTAGAATCAGCTACTGTCTCCTGTTTGGAACTTTTCCAAGTAATTGCCCCTCCATTTAGGATAAAGACCCAGCCTGACTGAGAGTGGAAATTATCCCTATCAGTCTGGAAGCTAGCATCGCAATATCCTTCCACTCTCAAGTCATCACTGCCTCCGAGGGTAAGTACCCAATCCTTAGTCCTCCGCAGAAACTTGAGAATGTTCTTTACCGTTGTCTAGTGTGCCTTGCCAGGGTTCCCTTGATATCTACTGACCATGCTCAAAGCAAAGGCCACATCAGGGCGAGTACAAGTCATAGCATACATGATCGAGCCCACAGCGGAAGCATATGGTATATGACTCATCTCAGCTATCTCAGTCTCTGTACTCGGACTCTGAGTCTTACTCAGCTTGGCATTACTCTGGATGGGTAATTCCCCTTTCTTGGATTCTTGCATGTTGAACCTCTTCAGCACCTTATCCAAGTAAGTACTTTGACTAAGTCCAATTAGTCTCTTACTCCTATCTCTCAATATCCTTATCCCTAGGATATAGGCAGCTTCCCCAAGGTCCTTCATAGCGATACACTTCCCAAGCCAGGACTTAACCTCCTGCAAGGTTGGGACGTCGTTTCCTATGAGAAGTATGTCATCCACATACAACACCAAGAAGCTAACTATGCTCCCACTAGCCCTGACATACACACAAGACTCATCCTCACTCCTAGAAAAGCCAAACTCTTTGACTTTCTCATAAAAGCAAAGATTCCATCTGCGAGATGCTTGTTTCAATCCATAAATGGATTTATCAAGCTTACACACTCTATTAGGGTATCTTGTATCGACAAAACCCTCTGGTTGAGCCATGTAAACATCCTCAGCCAACTTTCCATTAAGGAAAGCGGTTTTGACATCCATTTGCCATATTTCATAATCATGAAATGCAGCTATGGCTAACAATACTCTAATAGACTTAATCTTAGCTACCGGTGAGAAGGTCTCATCATAGTCAACTCCCGGAGTTTGAGTAAAGCCCTTCGCAACCAGTCGCGCTTTGTAAGTATGTACCTTCCCATCCATGTCGGTCTTCTTCTTGAAGATCCATTTGCACCCAACTGTCTTACGACCTGGTACATTGTCAACCAAGTTCCAAACTTGATTGTCATACATGGACTGAATCTCGCTGTCCATAGCCTCCTTCCATTTAGCAGACTCAGGGCCTGCCATGGCTTCCCTGTAATTATTAGGTTCATCCAAATCTATTAGTGTACTATCACTAATAAATGTATCACCTTCAGTGGTGATGTGATAACCATAATAAAAATCAGGTGTGTTCCTCACCCTAGTGGAACGTCTTGGAGGTACAGACTCATCTATCGGATCAACATGAGTTTCCTCCTCAGGTTGGTCGATAGCATTTGAGGTTCCTTCACCACTTGACTCTTGAAGCTCTTCAAGGTCAATTTGCCTCCCACTGTCCCCTTGGCTTATGAATTCTCTCTCACGAAAGACTCATCTTCTTGCTACAAAGACCACATTCTCTCTGGGTCTGTAGAAGAGGTAACCAAAGGATCTCTGTGGGTAGCCGATGAAAATACACCTCTCACTTCGAGGTTCAAGCTTATCATGAGTCTCACGCCTCACGAAAGCTTCACAACCCCAAATCTTGATGTGGTCCAAATTGGGAACTTTCCCAGTCCACATCTCGTGAGGTGTTTTGGCAACCTTTTTAGTAGGGACTAGATTAAGGATATGGACGGCAGTCTCTAAGGCATACCCCCAGAAAGAGATTGGTAACGAAGCTCGACTCATCATGGAACGAACCATATCCAGCAAGGTTCGATTGCGCCTCTCAGCTACACCATTCAACTGTGGTGTTCTGGGAGGTGTCAATTGTGAGTTAATCCCACATTCCTTAAGATAGTCAAGGAACTCAATGCTAAGATACTCTCCTCCCCGATCGGATCAGAGCATCTTGATGTTCCTGCCCAATTGATTCTCCACTTCCTGCTTAAACTCTTTGAACTTTTCAAAGGTTTCTGACTTATGCTTGATTAAGTAAATACATCCATATCTACTGTAATCATCAGTAAAAGTCACATAATAGCGATTAGCATCCCTTGTAGCAACTCTGAAGGGCCCACACACATCCGTGTGTACAAGGTCCAACAAAGCTTCACCCCTATCACAAGTACCTGTGAAGGGTGACTTTGTCATTTTTCCAAGTAAACAAGACTCGCAACTATTATCTGACTTGAGGTCAAATGATTCCAAGACTCCAGCCTTTTGGAGTTGGCCTATGCGCTTCTTGTTAACATGTCCAAGACGACAATGCCACAAGGATGCTTTATCCAAGCTATCTGAAGAATCAATATACAACACATTATTTCCTAGATTGTCTACAACATTCACGGCTTCATATACATCATCACAAGGTAATGCTTTAAAGTAAAATACATCATTGTAATAAACATTAATAGCACCATTTTTATTATCAAATGAAAATGAAAAACCTTGTTTGTACAAGCCATGAAAAGAAATAATATTTCTCGCCATTTCGGGCGAGTAACAACACTTATTCAAATCTAACATTAACCCATTATTAAGCAATAAAGAATAAACTCTTATCTTGGTAACAGGTGATGCTTTCCTGTTGCCCATGACTAAGTTTATCTTCCCGTGCTCCACTTGCTCACTTCTTCTTAGTGCCTGCAAATCAGTACAAATGTGAATACCACAACCTGTATCAAGCACCCAAGAATTAGCATTAGATGAGTTATTAGACAATATTGTGTAAATACCTGCATGGGTGGGTTTAACCTTCCCATCCTTTACATCTTGCAGATATTTAGGGCAGCTTCGCTTGAAGTGTCCCTTATCCTGGCAATAGAAGCATTGTGCTTCCTTTGGGTTTGAAGAAGGAGTAATGGGACTTTTCTTTGTCCCACTTGAAGAGGAACCATCAAGAGTCTTACCCTTGGTACCCTTCGAAGGGCTTTTCCTCTTCTTACCCTTTCCCTGCCCAATAGCCAGAACAGGGGCTGTTGAAGGAGTAGAAGTAGCAACCGCTTTACCCTTAAGGCTATTTTCAGCTGTCCTGAAGAGTCCTTGAAGTTTGCTAAGTGTGACTTCCTCCTTGTTCATATGATAAGTCATACGAAACTGATCATAACTTGGAGGTAAGGAATGGAGAATGATGTCAATCGCCATTTCCTCAGGAAAGTCAACATTTAGCTTCAGCAACCGGTCAACGAACCTTTGCATATTCTGCAAGTGACCGATGATGGGTTCACCATCCTTCATCCTTGCGGTTATCATGGAGGAGATGATTTCATACCTCTCCTGACGCGCGCTCTGATGGTACCTTTCCATCAGATCCAGGTGCATCTCATAGGGGTAGAAATCTTCATAGGATTTTTGAAGTTCAGGAGTCATGGTGGCCATCATGATGCATGCTACTTTAGTAGCATCCTTTTCATGTGCAACAAACTCCGCAAACTCTTCAGGAGTAGCAGTGGCTTCACTCACAACCTTAAGCTCCTTATCGAGGACATATTCTTTGTCCTCGTAGCGGGTAATCATTCTGATGTTTCTGATCCACTCATTGAAATTGGATCCATCAAAGATGACCTTACCACGCAAGTTCATAAGGGAAAAGGAGCCTGTTGGGTTTGAGCCAGAAGCATTGTTGGAAGACGTCTAAAAGGAAAGAAAGACAAGTTTCATTAGATTTAGGAATCCTTAATAATTCACCCAAATGAAATATTAAGGCTAGGATCCAACAAACTATTTATAGTTGGAAGAGGGATGCCGTAATTCATACTATAAAATATTTGAAGGTAGGTAAATGACGATTTACCAATTTCCACCATAAGAACGAAATATTTTATTATTAGGTTTTATTGGTTTTGAAACTCCTAGATCTTTTGAGATACATTGAACTTTTCAATGGCATGTTTGAATCTCGATTGTGCCCTCTCAAGTTTGTGACTAGGATGCCGACGATCACAAACAAGGTGTGAATAACCATACAAATTGACTTGGTACCCTCAACAATATTACCTAATCGATGTGCCGGTTAACCACACACGCTCCACCGATCTATAATAAAGTTAAGTTACCCTTTGCCACTCTTACTAGTCCATGTTAGTGTGCCGGTTAACCACACACGCTCCACTAACGACTTGGTAAGGTACAAAGTGTAATTTTATGGGCTAGCACCAATTTCACATTTTCCTAAAGTAACTAAGATTGGGAATTTATAATGTATAGTTACTTTATAATTCATTATACTTTTAACGAGTATTTAAAGTCGTATCCTACCCGTTCGGCTAACGACCCTCCACCGATCAAGGAAGCGGTGGGTGAGAGTGGACACCCATTAAGTCACCATTTTATAGGCAACAACCTTATACACCGGCTTCGTGAATGAGGCCTACTAACGGTAAGAATGACATATTCTTATACATATCTATATAATAAAATTATAATAATAGTATAAGTGTTGATTTTTAAACTTTTTAAAAATCTAAGGTTTAATTTGGAATTAAAGTATTAAAGTGTAAGACTTTTCAAATTCCAAAACTTGAGGGCGAGATTTGAAACTATTCCAAGTCTCTTCAATTTGTAACTTATGAGTTTTAATGGTTCATAAAAATGAAGACTCTTCATTTTATGAAACCTCTTTAGTTCTTTAACCATAATTAAAAGAAGTGACTTTTGGTTATCCATAACTTGAGGACAAGTTATGGACACCATCATAGCCTTTAAGATCATGAATTAAACACTCATGGAGGTTACACATAATTCCTATGATCTTCTAAAACTCATAAGAACACAAATTCATGTCAAGCAATTTCAAGAAATCATATAAACATATACAATACTTGAAAATTGATAAAAGTCATGTAAAATGGGTTAACATAATCATTATCATTTTGAAAAATAGATTTTACAAGTCCAAAACAGATTGGGATAATGATCTTAATCCATTTCCAGCAACAAAACTCGAAAAAACTGCCCAGCACGCTCCTACTCGCCGAGTGTATTATTCTACTCGTCGAGTAGGATGAATTTGTTCATGGACTCGGCGAGTCCTCCCCATGGACTCGGCGAGTCCAGTCGTCAGATTGCAGAATTTTCAATTTTTAAGCAGTTTTGCATCAAGTATATAGAAAACAATCCTAGGCTCTGATACCACTGATGGGTTTCGAGCATTCTAACACTTCCTAAGTGTACATGCAACCCTAATAACCTTGAATCTATGTTTTCTCTATATACATGCAAATTTCTTTTTCAAGGTTATTTCCTAACTAGCATGGCATGGGGATTACATAAAACATAAAGACTAGTATAAATACATACCTTGTTGTTGCTTGGATTCCTTCAAGACTTTGTGAGCCTAGCACCCCAAATGGTGTGCCTCAAATGCTTCACACAACACCACAAGACTTGGAATAACTTGAGAGAATGTCACTTAGCCTCAAAATCGGTTATGCCCTCTCTAGAAACACTAGGTCACGATTTTGCTAGCCATAGGGTTCCTTTTATAGTGTTGTCATAATTAGGGTTTACACATGAATGCCCTTAATTGTCATGACTCTTGATTTCTCATGACCCATGGGTTTGTAACTCCCATGGACTATCCATGGAGCTCCATATGGTTATAACCAAACCCATAAACCATGGATCATTAATCCACCATAAAAGAATTGATGATTGTCATAATCAACCCTATATATTTAATTAGTCTCACTTTGATCACCAAATTAATAGTAGATCAATACTAATTAAATAATACTATTATTAATATATTAGAACTTATAATATATTAATAATCATAAGTGCCTTATTCTCTCATCTAGTCTATCCAAGTATTGCAATGCCATGCAACCCAAATGGACCATGCCGGGTCGGGTCAAGTACATACCAAATAAAGTTATGGACTTAGACACTATATCCAACAATAGCATACATGATCGATCCTACAGCTGAAGCATAAGGTATTCGACTCATTTCTGCTATCTCAGCCTCAGTACTAGGGCTTTGTGTCTTACTCAATCTGGCGTTACTCTGGATGGGTAACTCTCCTTTCTTGGAGTTATGCATGTTGAACCTTTTCAACACTTTGTCCACATAGGTGCTTTGACTAAGTCCAATTAGTCTTTTACTCCTGTTTCTCAAAATCCTTATCCCTAGGATATAGGCAGCTTCTCCAAGGTCCTTCATAGCGAAACACTTCCCAAGCTAGGACTTTACTTCCTGTAGGGTTGGGATGTCATTTCCTATGAGTAGTATGTCATCCACATACAGTACCAAAAAGCTGACTATACTCCCACTAGCCTTGATATAGACACAAGATTCATCTTCACTCCTTGAAAAGCCAAATTCTTTGACTTTCTCATCAAAGCAAAGATTCCATCTGCGAGGTGCCTGTTTTAATCCATAAATGGATTTCTCGAGCTTACACACTCTACTGGGGTACTCTATACTGACAAAACCCTCTGGCTGAACCATGTAAACATCTTCAGCCAACTTTCCATTAAGGAAAGCGGTTTTGACATCCATTTGCCATATTTCATAATCATGAAATGCAGCAATGGCTAACAGAACCCTAATAGACTTAATCTTGGCCACTGGTGAAAAGGTCTCATCATAATCAACTCCCGGAGTTTGAGAATAACCCTTTGCAACCAGTCGTGCCTTATAAGTGTGTACATTACCATCCATGTCGGTCTTCTTCTTGAAGATCTATTTGCACCCAACTATCTTACGATCAGGTACATTGTCAACCAAGTTCCAAACTTGATTGTCATACATGGACTGTATCTCGCTATCCATAGCCTCTTTCCATTTAGTAGCCTCAGGGCCTGCCATGGCTTCCGTGTAGCTGTTAGGCTCATCCAGATTTACCAGTATGTTATCACTGATAAGTGTCTCACCTTCTGCAGTAATATGAAAACCATAATAATGCTCAGGTGCATTCCTAACTCTGGTGGAACGCCTCAGAGGTATAGATTCTTCAGTCGGCTCAACAGGAGTTTTCTCCTCAGGTTGAGGGCTAGGGTTTGAGGTTCCTTCACCACTTGACTCTTAAATTTCCTCAAGGTCAATTTGCCTCCCACTGTCTCCTTGGCTCATGAATTCTCTCTCTCGAAAGAATCCTTTTCTTGCTACAAAGACCACATTATCACTGGGTCTGTAGAAGATGTAACCAAAGGATTTCTGTGGGTAGCCGATGAAAATACACCTTTCGCTTCGGGGTTCGAGCTTATCGTGAGTCTCGCGTCTCACGAAAGCCTCGCAACCCCAAATATTGATGTGGTCTAGATTGGGAACTTTTCCAGTCCACACCTCGTGAGGTGTTTTGGCAACCTTCTTTGTAGGGACTAGATTAAGGATATGGGCGGCAGTCTCTAAGGCATACCCCCAAAATGAGATTGGTAGCGAAGCTCGACTCATCATGGAACGAACCATGTCCAACAAGGTCCGATTGCGCCTCTCAGCTACACCATTCAATTGTGGTGTCCTAGGAGGTGTCAATTGTGAGACAATCCCACATTCCTTTAGATAGTTAAGGAACTCAGTACTAAGATACTCACCACCACGATCGGATCGAAGCATCTTAATGTTCCTGCCCAACTGATTCTCCACTTCTTGCTTAAACTCTTTGAATTTCTCAAAGGTTTCTGACTTATGCTTGATTAGGTAGACATATCCATATCTACTAAAATCATCAGTAAAAGTCACATAGAACCGATTAGTATTTCTTGTGGCAGTTCTGAAGGGTCCACACACATCCGTGTGTATGAGGTCCAACAAACCTTCACCCCTAGCACAAGTGCCAGTAAAAGGTGACTTTGTCATTTTACCAAGCAAACAAGATTCACAACTATCATCTGACTTTAGGTCAAATGACTCCAAGACTCCATCCTTTTGGAGTTGGCCTATGCGTTTCTTGCTTACATGTCCAAGACGACAATGCCATAAGGATGCTTTATCTAAGCTAGTGGAAGAGTTAATACACAATACATTATTTCCTAGATTATCTACAACAGATACAGTTTCATACACGCCATCACAAGGTAATGCTTTAAAATAAAGAACATTATTAAAGAAAGCATCAATACTACCATTATTATTATCAAAATAAAAGGTAAAACCTTGTTTATACAATGCATGAAAGGAAATAACATTTCTTGCCATTTCTGGCGAATAATAACATTTATTCAAATCTAATGTAAACCCACTATTTAGCACTAAGGAATAAACTCCTATCTTGGTGACAGGTGAAGCTTTCCTGTTTCCCATGATCAAGTTTATCTTTCCCTGCTCCACATTCTCACTTCTTTTTAGTCCCTGCAAATCACAACATATGTGAATACCACAACCTGTATCAAGGACCCAAGACTTAGAATGAGGTGAGTTATTAGACAATATAGTGTATATACCTGCATGGTTGGGTTTTACTTTCCCATCCTTCAAATCTTGCTGGTACTTTGGGCAGTTTCGCTTCCAGTGCGACTTTTCATCGCAATAGAAGCATTCAGCCTCATTAGGGTTACCAGAAGGAGTGACAAAACCTTTCTTGGTTTTGCTTGAAGAGGAGCCATCAAGGGTCTTACCCTTGGTACCCTTAGAAGGGTTCTTTCTCTTCTTCCCTTTGCCATGCCCGATTGCCAAGACATTGGCCGCAGTTGGAGTAGGAGTAGGAGTAGTAACAACCGACTTACCCTTTAGACCACTTTCGGCGGTCTTCAAGAGTCCTTGAAGTTTGCTGAGGGTGACTTCTTCCTTGTTCATGTGATATGTCATGCGGAATTGATCATAACACGATGGCAAGGAGTGCAAAATGATGTCTATTGCTAACTCCTCAGGGAAGTTCACATTCAGCTTCAGTAAACGGTCCACATACCTTTGCATTTTCTGCATGTGGCCCGTGATGGGTTCACCATCCTTCATTCGGGTTATTATCATGGAGGAGATTATTTCATATCGCTCTTGACGAGCACTTTGATGGTAGCGGTCCATCAAGTCCTGGTGCATCTCAAAAGGATAATAGTCCTCATAGGACTTTTGGAGCTCGGCTGTCATGGTGGCCATCATGATGCATGCCACTTTTGTAGCATCTCTTTCATGTACCTCATATTCAGCAAGCTCTTCAGGAGTAGCAGTTGGCTCGGGTACCTTCAGCTCCTTGTCGAGAACATATTCTTTGTTCTCATACCGAGTGACCATCCTGATGTTTCTGATCCAATCTGTAAAGTTGGACCCATCAAAGATGACTCCCCCACAAAGATTCATGAGAGAGAAGGAGCTAGTAGGGTTTGAGCCAGAAGCATTGTTATTGGAAGACATCTGAAAAGAAGAGAGAATAGATTAGATTAGATATAGAGATAGTCCTTAACAAAACACCCAAATGTAATATTAAGGCTAGGACCCAACACAATATTTTATAACTTAGAAGAGGGATGTCGTAATCTAAGCTATAAGATATTTGAAGGTAGGTGAATGACGATTCACCAATTTCCACCATGAAAAACGAAATATTTAATTAGGTTTTAATTGGTTTAGAAACTCCTAGATTCTTTGAGATTCATTGAACTTTCTTCAATGGCATGTTTCAATCTCGAGTGTGCCCTTCAATTTTTGTGACTGGGATGCCGAGGATCACAAAACAAGGTGTGAAGTAACCATGCAAATTACTTGGTACCCTTAATGTATTACCCCTCAATCGATGTGTCGGTTAACCACACACGCTCCATCGATACTATGATAAACATTAAGTCACCCTTTACCTACCTTGTTAAGTTCAAGTTAGTGTGCCGGTTAACCACACACGCTCCACTAATGACTTAAACAAAGTGTAAAGTGTAATTTCATGGATTAGCACCTTATTCACATTTTCCTAAAATAACTAAGATTGGGAATTCAATAAAGTTTAGTTACTTTAGTATTATCATTATACTTTTAATGAGAATTTATAAGTCCTTGTCCTACCCGTTCGGCTAACGACCCTTCACCGATCAAGGAAGCGGTGGGTGAGAGTGGACACCCATTAAGTTGCCATTTTATAGGCAACAACCTTATACCCCCCTTATAGACCGGCTTCGTGAATGAGGCGTACTAGCGGTAAGACGACTTGATCTTATACATATATAAATATTATTAAACTTATAATATTATAAAGTATAAGGGTTGAATTTTAACTTTTAAAATTCTAGGGGTTGGAACTATAGTTTTTAATATGACTTTACATATTCCAAAATTTGAGGGCAAGTTTTGTAAACTTTCAAAACTTTTCATTTCTCATAACTTATGAGTTAATGGTTATTAAAAATGAAGACTCTTCATTTTTTGTAACCTATGTGTTCTTTTAATGGTTATTTATAAATGTGACTTTTGGTTATCCATAACTTAAGAACTAGTTATGGACTCCATTAAAACACATAAAGATCAAGAATTAATCTAATCAATTATTAGCACATAATTTCTATGATCTTCTAAACTCATATGTTTATGAATGTTCATATCAAAAATTTCAAGAATCGTAAGTACATATACAAAACTTGAAATTTTGATACGAGCTTTTGAACAAAACTTCGATTTTCAAGTTTTTTTTTTTTTTTTTTGCATCAAGTATCAAATAAAACAAACTAGGCTCTGATACCACTGATGGGTTTTGAGCATTCTAACACTCCTATGGTGTACATGCAACCCTAGAAACCTTGGATCTATGTTTGACTATGATACATGCAAATAATTATTTTTCCAAGGTTCTTATCCTATCTAGCATGGCATGAGGAACTTGAATCAAATAAAGCTAGTAGAATTACTTACCTTGTAGTTGTAGTTGATTGCTTGGAGTTTTAGAGCCTAGCACCAATAGTGTGGATGCCTCAAATGGAAATCACAAATCACCACAAACTTGGAACTTTGAGAGAATAGTAATCACCTTCTTGAAATCGGCCCTCTTACTTTACTCACCACAACTCATGTGATTTCAAGAACCAAAGCCTCCTTTATATAGTGTGGTGGATTAGGGTTACATCCATGTAAACCCTAATACCCATGTCTTTTCATTTCCATGAGATCCATGGGTTAAAGCTCCATGGAGTATCCATGGACTTTCCATGCAAGCCTAGCCCATTCCAAATAAGCATTAGCCCACACTATATAAATACAAAAGCCCATATTTAATTAGTCATACTTTTGATCTCTAAATTAATTCTAAATTAATTATAGATCAACACTAATTAAATAATATGATTTTATATTAATATATTAGAACTTATAATATATTAATAAATCATAACTTATACTATTCTCAAAAGATTATCTGTAAATTGTTCGGGTGAAGTGCAACCCAAATGGAGCATGTCAGGTCGGGTCAAGTACATACCAAATATAGTTATGGACTTAGACACTATATCCAACAGGACAAAGGTGGAACTTGAGAGAGAATTCCATGCACCCAAAAACACCCATGAACTCCAAGAACATGCATGTAGGCGTTTTTTAGTTTAAGAACATGTATTTATATATTGGATTTCAAGTCTCATGGGTATAACCCAAATCCATATCCATGGGTCTTATGATCCATGGTTCATGTGGCCCAACTCTTTATGTATCCATACATAAACTTATTCCAACATGGATCATAAGCCCAACCCATATAAATATAACTAATTAGTCCCCATAGATTTAATTAGTCTCTTTTGATCACAAAATTAATTCCAAATTAATTCTTGATCAATACTAATTAGAACATATGATTTCATATTAATATATTATAACTTATAATATATTAACAAATCATATATAACCTTCTCTCAAGAATCCATCCTAACAAATTGTCCTGATGATATGCAACCCAAATGGACCATGCTACTCTCAGGTTAAGTGCATACCAATAATAGTTATGGGCTTAGACATCTAATCCAACAGTCTCCCACTTGGATAAGTCTAAAACTATTATTGCAAGTACAACTCCAAAACCCGACTAGCAATCGCAGCTCTTAAAAGCCGCTTTCGAACTCTGACCTAGTCAATGACGTGTCCATTAGATAAGGGATCATATATTCCTCCATTCTAGATATCATATGGACTGAGACATGGATTATAATCATTCTCTCTGTCCATCTGTTGTTTCCCGGTTTTTGATTTATGACGACCGACTAATTGAACAAATCAAATTAGTCCAGGCCCGGCCGAGCACTTACGTTTGTCATCACTAAATCATCGAAGAGGCCCACAGATATCGCTTTTATCCACATGGGGTAAAAGGAACGGATAAACTTCGACCCAAATGCTCGCTTGTACTCACTCATCAAATTACACACAACGATATGTTTTATAACATCCAAGTTACTGGTGCGTTTACATATGTCAATGTGCAACCGACTCACAACTACAACTCACACGTCTTCGTTTGAAGAATATAAGATATTATTGTCTCATGATCACTCGTGATAAAATCCATGAAGTGATTCAAATGAGCGTGGGTTTAATCCAATACTCGAATCTTATTCCAGGAGCACTCATGAATACTGCAGCTATGTCTAGGCCACCTAGACAAACTACAGACCCATTCATGACAGTCTTGCCTCAATACCTACTTCTAAAGTATGATCGACTGTGGACGGTTTGAACAACCTAGTTATTCGGGAAGTCAAAACATGCCAAGTGAAACATAAGAATAATACTAATCCTATATGGCCCCAATACTTGTGAGAGTAAATAAAACACCTTTTATTTAATCACCATATTGATTACTCATTATTCATTGTATAATGTTTTGAATAATCAACCTTATACTTGAATCAAAACAATAGTTGTCTCATGCTCCGAGCATGCACACTATGTTTACCTATGGTCCTTTGTTTTGGAATAGATCAATTGACAACATTTCAAATGATACTCATTTCACAATTCCAAATACTTATAGCAAATGTAAGAATACAAGATTCTTTGCCATTTACTGAAATTTGTTAGATTCTAAACTTATATGCATTGATCCTTTTTGTAATGACTATGCACAAAAGCCACAAAGACTCGACAACATACATTACAAAGTATTCCAATGGAGAGAAATTCCATGGAAACGAAGTCTCACATTCAAAGTACATTCCTTTGAACATCCTTCTTGCATTAAGTTTTCTAATCTTACACAGATTTGAAGAACAACTTCCACCTATGGAAACATTTCCATATTCTCATTTTTGACTATCTCTTCTGAACAAGAGTTGCCTCTTTTCAGAATATGTCAATATGGTCTTTCCAAAAATTAACACTATACTTCCAACCGTCCATGAGCAAGCAATCTTTGGTAAACCTCAGATTGTCCTCGACAATTGCCCTAGGCATTTGGAAAATTTAGAACGGATGAATATTATAGCACATGTAATCGATCCTATATCCAAATCATATGGGACACGATTCATGATGTCTCACATAAATACATGATATTATACCAGTCTTTTGCTATAATATTTTTATTTCTATTTGCCATGTTCTCATAATTCGAATTATGAAAAGGGATGTCGTAATCATAATGGAATATTAGAACGCAAATAATGTAATCATGACTAAATTTGATTAAAGACTCACAATCTAAGCTTTTAGAATTGGAATGAAGTATAATTTCATCTCCCTTAATTATAGCAAAACAACTTTCCAAACCCTGCAACTTTGCAAATTGACACTTTTGTTTTCTATAATTAACATTGCTAACTTGCAACACCTAACATAATAATCATGCTCCCACTAACATGATAATTATTAGCATAACACTTATGCTCCCAATAGCTTTGACATGTATCCAGAAATCAGTTGGACTTCTAGAAATCAATACTTATTGACTTTCTTACCAAAGTTCAGATTTCTGATACGAGATGCTTTGATAAGACTTTATCAAAATCATACACCTTTCCTTAGATAGCTCACATGTGTGTCTAAACACTTACGAAGAGGGATGTCGTAATCATAATGTTTAGACCTTTTTCCATTCTCACTAGTCCATGTTAGTGTGCCGGTTAACCACACACGCTCCACTGACGACTTTGAGAATGCAAATATCACAATTGCTATCTACTTAAAATCTACTTAGTGAAAGCGTTTCCTCACCATCATTTTCATGAATCTGAGAGAAACCTTATGACACTTAGATTTTTATGGTGTATGTGTTCATATCCATGTAAATTTGTCATAACCATAATCACAAGACAAGGTTAGTGACAAATCCAAACTATATGGACTGAACTTGTTTAATCTTAGTTTTCTTGCCACCCGGCAGCACAAGGGCCTACCATTGCTTCCAGGTTGTTATGCAAACTATTAAGAACTCGTAGAACTCACATGCATAATTAACTTTTAACTGGAATGGGCACAGAAACAAGAATATGTCAACATGATAGGTTACAAACCTCAATTCGCGTGCTAGTGATAAACAATAGGTTTTATTCTTGATTAGTTCTTGAAATTTTTTCAAGATCTTTAAAACTCCCACTGACCTCTTGACATATATGTTTCTCATGTCAAGAACCATTCCTTGACAAAACAAATATTCAAGAGTTAGTGCTGATTCTTATCAAGAAAAACACTTCACACAATTGGTCTTAGTTGGCCTTTGTCTTATCCAAGACATCACAACTTACCTATTTCAAATGTACAAGAGTAGAAAACATTTTACTCTACATTTGACAAGTGTTTTAAACCTTTCTTAAGATCATGTCACTCGAGTTACAATCTTGGAGTATTACTCTAAGACCCAATTTTGGAACGAAGAATGACTCATCTTCTTGACTTAACCATTTCAACAATTCACGATTCCTCTTCTTAGCCAAACAAATGCACCAAGATGTCCTTAGAAGATCAATTGTGATATGGTTTTCCATAATCTTTAAGATGATCATAAAACATGATACTGAAGTACTCTCCCATCTTTTCAGATTGAAGAAACTTTTATCTTTCTGCCTAATTTGATTCTTCTCATTTGTCCTGCCATACATTGAAACTTTTCCAAAGTTTCAGAATTATACTTAAACTTGTAAGCACAACCATATTTACTAAACTTTAGTAAATCATGACGAATAGCCTTATCGTTCTTTGTGGTGGACCTGATCAGCGCACAACCAAGTGTACCCGATCTCCTAGTCCTTCACTTGACTCACATATACATGTGAACAAGGAATTAGTCTTAATTTCCCAAAGATGAAAATTCTCATTCATCATACAATACAAGTTGCATGATTCCAAGTTTCTATCCAACTGAAACTTGGGTGATGAAAATCTTTCCTTATTTGGTAAATTATGACACTACCACAAACGAAAGAATCAAATCCATTTTCCAATATTGCTATCAATGGAATTAAATAAACAACAATTTTTCACGAATTCCATTGTAAGGATACTTAAAATAAATAAAATCAAAATTTTCCTTTTATTTTAAAATTGCGGAAAAACTTATCCTTACAATGCAAACACATATGAAAACTATGTTGTTATCTATTCCTAAGCATTATATCATAACTCTTAAGTAGCAGCTCAAAATTCTGATCTTCAGATCATGCGATTGAAATCCATCTCTTCACGATCAAAATTAGCTTACTCTTCCTTTAAGCGTCCTTTCTTCGATTCTACAAAACATCAAAATGTGACCTAGTCACATCATGTAATAAGAATCTCCAAATAGGAACTTAATAGAGTCAGATAATGGACTTTACCTGAAGCATAGTCAAATTTGTTGACTTATACCATCCTTATGGACTTTCAGGTAAATTGGTCAACCGGGTTGACTATGACCGATCCCTTTCCATTGGGAAGAGAAGACTTTTCTGGACTTCCAATGTTACCATTGTCAATGTCCATGAAATTTTGGGAAGTAGATCTGCCAAACAAATTTGCTTTACCAGTGCCCTAAATCATTGTTGATTCAGCAGCAACAAGCAAATAGGTAAGATCAATAAGGGTCATGTCGTGATCTGTCATCAGGGAGTGACTGAAGAACCAAGTCAACAACCAGCTACCTCGAGACTTCGACACCCAACTCTCCCAGCCTGTCAATATGTAACTTCATCTCCAAGATGTAAGCACATATAGACTTTGCTTGCCAATAAGGATTGAGTGACCTTGAACTTTTCAAGAACTTGTGAGTTAGGGAGAATAATTGGAGGAGGTGGAGGAAGAGAAGTATGATTTCCATGATCCAATCGCGGGACATCATCTTCATTAGGAAAGCTTGTTCCAATGGATGTAGGAAGATCATAGTTGTCTGAACCAGACATCTAAAATGGGAGAAATTCAAGTTAGTTGATTTAAGTCCTTAATATAACACCCAATATGAAATATTAAGGCTAGGACCCAACACAATATTTTATAACTTGGAAGAGGGATGCCATAATCCAAGCTATAAAATATTTGAAGGTAGGCGAATGACGATTCACCAATTTCCACCATGAAAACCTAATAGGGTATTGGGTTTTAATTGGTTTGAAACTCCTAGATCTTTTGAGATTCATTGAACTTTTCAATGGCATGTTTAAATCTCGGTTGTACCCTCTCAAGTATGTGACAGGGATGTCGAGGATCACAAACAAGGTGTGAATAACCATGCAAATTAACTTGGTACCCTTAACTTTATCACCTAATCGATGTGCCGGTTAACCACACGCGCTCCACCAATCTATGATAAACATTAAGTTACCCTTTGCCACCCTTACTAGTCCATGTTAGTGTGTCGGTTAACCACACACGCTCCACCAACGACTTAGTAAGGTACAAAGTGTAATTTCATGGGTTAGCACCAAATTCACATTTTCCTAAAGTAACTAAGATTGGTAATTTAATAAAGTTTAGTTACTTTATATTTATCATTATACTTTTAACGAAAGGAGAATTAATGTCCTGTCAAACCCGTTCGGCTAACGACCCTCCGCCAGTCAAGGAAGCGGTGGGTGAGAGTGGACACCCATTAAACTGTCATTTTATAGGCAGTAACCTTATACCCCCCTTATAGACCGGCTTCATGAATGAGGCCTACTAACGGTAAGACTGACTTACTCTTTTATATATATATATATATATATATATATATATATATATATATATATATATATATATATATTAAACCTATAAAATTATAATAGTATAAGTGTTAATTTTTAAACTATTAAAATTCTAAGGGTTGGAATTAAAGTATACATGGGGGTAACTTTACAAATTCCAAAACTTGAGGGCAAGTTTTGAACAATTCAAAAACTTTTGGTTTCTGTAACTTATGAGTTTAAAGTAGTTTAATGAAAAAAATCTTCAAGTTCCATAACTTGAGGACAAGTTATGAAAGACTTGAAAAACATTTAAAAATGAGACTCTTCATTTTCATAACTTATGGAAATTTTATGAGTTTTTAAAATTCATAAATGTGACTTTTCAAATAACTTGAGGACAAGTTACAAAAACTCATATTATGAACAACTTTTAGATCAATTTGAATCGAAAACCAATTATCACATAATTTTTCTATTAATCTAAACTAACTCATAAGAACAAGATAATTCATATCATCAATCTTCAAGAAATTAGCATAAACATATAAACTAATACAAATCTTAAAATTATGACAATTATCTTTTATTTGGATGCGGATAATTATTTTCACAACATAAAATCGAATTTTTATCAAGAAAACATTTTATAGTAATTATCCAAATCCAAATTAAGCCAAGAAATCCAAAAATCTGCCAGACCCGTCACCACCTCGTGGTAAATTTTACCACCTCGTGGTGATCATGCAGAATCCAAAAAAACGATTTTTTTTCAAGCTTTGAAAACAAGTAGCATCAAGTATGATGGAAAAGAACCCTAGGCTCTGATACCACTGATGGGTTTTAATATACTACAACATCCTATAGTGCACATACAACCCTAAAAGCTTTGGATCTATGTTTTCTCTAATTATACATGCAATATTGTTTCCAAAGCTTTAAACCTACAACTAGCATACAAATGATATAAACTACATAAAATACTAGTTAGAAGTTTACCTCTTTGTGTAGTTTGTAGAACATGATGAATTTGGCCTTTAAAAGCTTAGCCCCAATAGTGTGGAAGCCTCAAATGGAATCACAACACATCATGGACAAATGTGGAACTTGAGAGAGAATTCCATGCACCCAAAAACACCCATGAACTCCAAGAACATGCATGTAGGCGTTTTTTAGGTTAAGAACATGTATTTATATGTTGGATTTCAAGGGTCATGGGTATAACCCAAATCCATACCCATGGGTCTTATGATCCATGGTTCATGTGGCCCAACTCTTTATGTATCCATACATAAACTTAGTCCAACATGGATCATAAACCCAACCCATATAAATATAACTAATTAGTCCCCATAGATTTAATTAGTCTCTTGATCAATACTAATTAAAACATATGATTTCATACTAATATATTATAACTTATAATATATTAACAAATCATATATAACCTTCTCTCAAGAATCCATCCTAACAAATTGTCCTGATGATATTGTAACGCCCCGTTCTAAAAGTATTTGTTTATGTATTTCCAAGACCAAGAGTAAGGGCGTTTCGGTATTTTGTGGGTAATGGGTTTCATTCGAGAAGGTTTCGGACCGGGGTGTGTTGCTAGAAGCGTAGGGCTTCTCGCCACCTTTGCGTGGATATAAAGTTCGTCGGGAACGGACTTGCAATAAAGGAGTTATGACACTTTGAAGATATTGACATTTATAGTTCTTAATGGAAAAAGTTGACGAGGAAGGCCATGCATGCAATTTGGGACACGCGTGGGTACGCCCAGCGTAGGCTGGGTTACGCTCAGCGTAACAGAGTAAATGGTCGCGGGTGCAAGGACGCGTATGCCCAGTGTACGCTCAGAGTCATTAAACCCTAATTTTAGGGCCAGCCACTATATAAAGAACATAAGGGATCAACCCTAGCCTCCTTATCTGTTCCTTTATCCTCAGAAAACCCTAGATAGCCGTTCTATTTCCATTGTTGGGTGTGTTTGGCCTTGTGGAGCTTAGTTTGGCAAAGAAAGCTTAGAAGAAGAAAGAAGAGGTTGGCAAAGAAGGAACCTTGGTGGCTGGAGCTTGTAGATCTGAGATAGCAGCACCTTTTGCAACTATTTTAAGGTATAAAGCTTCTTGCTTGACATCTATTTTGTGTAGATCTAACTGTTGTGAAGTTTTGACACCATTCTTGTCCCAAAAACCCCCCAATATGATGCATGATGTGTTTTGGTTAAGATAAGCTGTCCTTTCAGACCATAGGAGAGGTCTTGAGTGAGAAAAATGAGGTCCCAATGGCTTTGGTTGTCCCATGTGTGAAGTAGGAAGGTCTTAATGGGTTAAGACCTTGAGTTAAGAGCTTTATGGACGCCAAACAGGATAAAGTTTGAGACTTTATGAGTCCTAGGCCCTTTTTGTCACTAGATCTGGCATATGGGCTTAAGTGCTTAAGCCATTAAGCACATGGAAGGATTTTTGGTACAGACGTGCGTACGCCCCGCGTACCAGAGGAGTACGCCCAGCGTACGCCCTCTGTTGGGTTTTCGAATTTGGGCCGTGAAGTATTGGGCTGTTTATGGGCTAGCTGAGTTTGGGGCCGTGACTGAACAGTATAGATGGAATAATTTTGGGCCTAATAACTATTATGGACCTTGGATCTAGGCCCGATTAGAAAGATGGGCCCAATTTAGTAAATTGGGCCAATATTGGGCTTTGCATAAGGACTTGGTTTTGGGACTTGGCTCAATAAAAGGAAAATGGATTTAAGGAGTGGTGTGGGCACTTTACCTAGAAAGTCATGTTGGACTCTAACTTGGTGATTATCATGTGATAGTTGGGAGTTCCGGTGAGTCAGCGGCCAGAGATTTGTAGGATTTCGGCAGTTGCAAGGTGAGTTATCCTCACTCTATCAATAGGGTCTAAGGCACCAAGGCCGGCCCTTTATCGGATGGGAATCCGGGTATTTGTTTGATATGTTTTTGAGTTGCTAGATCTACATCCTGGTTTTAGGATGGTGTTATGTTAGTGACCTGGTTAGGGTCGGTATCCTGGTATGTGGGGTAATGTTATGTTAGTGACCGGTTAGGTCGGTATCCTGGTTAGGATGTTGTTATGCTGCATGATCTGATAGATTCGTTTGTTTGGCTGAGGATTGTTAGGTGATTAACTGTTTTATGTGCACATGGTTGTTTGACTGGGGTTGGGTTGAGGCGGGTCCTGCTTTTTGATGTAGGCCAACATACCCAGGGCGGACCGGATAGACCGAAGGCCCAGCGAGCGGTCCGGATAGGCTGAAGGCCCCAAGAGGGCGGTCCAGACGTGCCGAGGCTCAGAGAGTGGACCAGGCCGACTGCAGGCCCGGTGCGGGCGGACCAGTCATACTATAGACTCAGAGAGTGGACCAGGTGGATTGAAGGCCCGGTGCGGGCAGAACAATCACACTGTAGACTCGATATACATGGCTAGACTCGGAGAGTGGAACAGATGGACGGAAGGCCCGGTGCGGGCGGACCAGTCATACTGTAGACTCGATGTGCATGGTTGTTATGTATTGTGATATGATATGAGTATGGTTATATGTGGTTGGTATTTTGGGGGTAACTCACTAAGCTTTCAGGCTTACAGTTTCAGTGTATTATTTCAGGTACTTCAGGAGACCATGGCATGGCGAAGGCGTGATCGTACCGCTCCTCATATTTTATGATTTATGTGATATGGTTTTGGGGATACTCTGATGTTTAAACTATTTTGAAAACAAGATGTATGAACTTAATGGTTTTGAAATGAAAGAAAATGTTTTAAATTGGTTGAAATTTTTTTGGTCGTTACAAGTTGGTATCAGAGCCTTGGTTTGAGTGAATTGGAGGAACATTCGTGTGAATCCAGTCTCAAATCAAGGAGGGATTTTCAAAATGGTTTTCAAAAGGTTTTCGAAATAAATAAAGGAGGATACAGAGGGTACGATCAGCCAGAGCTAGTAAGTAGACCCCAAAATACCATATAAGTTATTTTGATTATGTGAAATGTTAGAACAGCATGCTAGTACTAGGCTAGGGATCTTCAGGAATTGCATGATAGAATTGCCTGATTATGTGATGCCTGCTAGCCTAGGGTTTCCTTATGTGAGATACTCAGTATTCCTCTAGGAGTGAGGATTGAGCGCTTGCTATGTGTGTATATGTCTAGGGCGTTGTGGTGATACTTGAGACAAATGTGGGTAGGTGTGGAAGGTAGTATGGGCCCGTACTAATGAAAGCACAGGACCCATACGCGTATCAAGGAAGTCACAACCCCCTGGAGTGTTGATTAGCAGTTAGTTCCCAGGCTGTTATGAGGCGTATCTGAGGATCTTATTGGTGTGCTGCAGTATGGCGATTACGAGACGTTTCGGGGCAGGATCCGGTTCGGGAGCGGGATCAGGAGAGGGTGGTCAGGATGGACCAGTACCACCCGAGGTCGTTGGTCAGATGAGTACGGATGAGTTGGATGCTAGGATTCGTGAGATCCTGCATGATGAGGTTGCTGCTATGTTCCGGGCTGAGTTGCCGGAGATGTTTGGGTAGATCAAGACCGCCATGATTGAGTACTTTGATGAGCGCTATGCAGCTCTTGCGGAGACAGCTGTAGCAGCGGCAGGGGGAGGAACCGGTCGAGGTTTTCAGTATCGGGACTTCGATAATACGAAGCCCCTACCTTTGATGGAGTTCAGGATCCTATCATTGCTATGAGATGGTTGTCAGACGTGGAGGGTTGTTTCTTCACGTGTTCATGCCCTGCAGATCAGAGGGTGAGGTGTGCTTTGAACCTTTTGAGGCTCGGGGCGAAGGATTGGTGGAGGTTGACTACGGGATCTTATTCTGATGCGCAGCGGGCTGCGGTTACTTGGGATCAGTTCCGGGAGATGTTCAATACTCGTTATGTTCCGAGGGTAGAGAGAGAGGTTGGCTCAGGAGTTCTTGGAGCTAAAATAGGATTCGGAGTCGGTGACGGAGCTCACCAGGATGTTCACTGAGAGGGCGATGTTTTGCCCTGAGTTCGCGTCGGAGCAGGCTTAGATGTCCCGGTATCTGAGTATGCTCAAGAGGGATATTAGACAGTTTGTGTCCACACAGAGATGTGATACCTTGTTAGAGTTGCAGGAGGCCGCCAGGCGGCATGAGTTGGAGATTGAGTTGCAGTTGCGAGAGCAGAGGCAGGCCCCGGTGCAGTCGCAGCCGGCGCCGAAACGGTTCAAAACCATTGACTCCAGAATTGGGGGTCAGAGCAGCCACACTTGTGAGAAGTGTGGGAAGGGTCATACCGGAGTTTGTAGGTCCGGTGGTGCATGCCGCAAGTGCGGGAGAGAGGGGCATTATGCGAGGGATTGCCGTCAGTCAGCCCCGGTACAGGATATGAGGATTTGTTATCACTGCCATCAGGTTGGACACTTGAGGGCCAACTGTCCACAGTTTGCTGCAGGATCGGTGCAGGCTCCAGCACCATCCACTTTGAGGATTACTGGCGGGGGTCAGGGTGGAGCGGAGCCTCCGAGGGCTCAGGGACGCGCATTCCAGCTTACAGCAGAGGAGGTCAGGGCAGAGCCAGATGGAGCTGCGGGTATGTTTCCATCTTGTTATCTTATTATTTGTATGGTATTGCAAACATGTCTGCCTTTTTCCGCATGATTCGTAGTATGTTTAAGGATCTTAGTAGTTAGGAGTTGTAGTTGGTTAGCATCCAAGAGGATAGATGATCGGAAAGTAGGATATATGATATCTTTGTTGGGTATGGCACCTGCGATGTGAGAAGTGTTCAGCTGAGATTCAACTTCCTTGGGGTTCGGGTGTGCGATGGCGGAAGGGTTATTCGGTGGAGGTTACTCACTCCTGAGGGAGTCAGTTCATGGATAAGAGGGAATATATGGAGTAAGGGCGATTGAGCTATGCCGGTTTTGGGCATCGGTGGTTAGTAGTCGGTGCACTAAGTGGGGGAGAATTGGAAAATTCTCCGGTGGAACAACATGCATCCAAGGATGGTTAGCTGTTTGGATTTCAGCCGTGTTTTGCTGAGGGTGTGGATCGGTGAGAGCAAGTGGTAGACAAGTGGGGCGGAGAACAGACCATGGTTTTCGGAAAAGGTGACTGATTGTTGTAAGGCCTAGGGTTAGGCCGGGAACTGAGTGAATGGAATGGAGCTGGAGTTCGGAACCCCAAGAGGGCTAGAACAGAATGCATGGGAGAGATTCCCAGGAAGAATGGTTCAGGATGGTGTACCACGGTTTTGAGCGGTCCGGATAGACTGAAGGCCGGTGGGCGTACCAGTCAGGCCGAAGGCTCGAAGAACGGTCCAGACAGGCTGAAGGCCCAGGAGGGCGGTCCAGACATGCTGAAGGTTCTTAGAGTGGTCCAGATAGGCTGAAGGCCTGGTAAGGCGGTCCAGTCATGTTGAAGACTTTGTATGTGTTAGTAGACCTGTACACGAAGATTGATTGGGTACGTTGCTATGCAATAGCAAGCGATAGGGTATGGCCCCAAGTATTGATCATGATGATGGAGTTAGCTAAAGGCCGTGTATGGGCTTCTTTAGCTGTGTGATCGGATTTGGAGTATATGGGAGTTAGGCAGTAGCAGTTTCTCTGCATGGGTGACGTAAAGTGGAGTCTTAGCACCATGGCGATTGTTGATGAAGTAAAGGTCGTTGAGTAGTCCTTTTTATAGCAATGGGAAGAGGTCAAGTGATAGTTAGTTTGGGCGGCCTGTCAGGGAGACAGATCCAATCTAACATTCCAAGTAAAGGGCATCCCGGAGAGGTAGGTATTTGATACTGCATGAGAATGAGTATGTATCTCTTCGAGTTGGAGTTCCAGTGGGGTCAGCCTCCCTTGGTGGTCGTCACGCTTTGGGGGCGTGAATGTGCCTTTCGGGATTTTGAGTAGCCAGAATTGACAATTGGCGATTTCGAGGGCGAAATCAGATTTAAGTGGGGGAGAATTGTAACGCCCCGTTCTAAAAGTATTTATTTATGGATTTCCGAGACCAAGAGTAAGGGCGTTTTGGTCTTTTGTGGGTAATGGGTTTCATTCGAGAAGGTTTCGGACCGGGGTGTGTTGCTAGAAGCGTAGGGCTTCTCGCCACCTTTGCGTGGATATAAAGTTCGTCAGGAACGGACTTGGAATAAAGGAGTTATGACACTTTGAAGATATTGACATTTATAGCCCTTAATGGAAAAGGTTGACGAGTAAGGCCATGCATGCAATTTGGGACACGCATGGGTACGCCCAGTGTAGGCTGGGTTACGCCCAGCGTAACAGAGTAAATGGTCGCGGGTGTAAGGACGCGTAAGCCCAGCGTACTAGAGGTACGCCTAGCGTACGCTCAGAGTCATTAAACCCTAATTTTAGGGCCAGCCACTATATAAAGAACATAAGGGATCAACCCTAGCCTCCTTATATGTTCCCTTATCCTCAGAAAACCCTAGATAGCCGTTCCATTTCCATTGTTGGGTGTGTTTGGCCTTGTGGAGCTTAGTTTGGCAAAGAAAGCTTAGAAGAAGAAAAAAGAGGTTGGCAAAGAAGGAACCTTGGTGGCTGGAGCTTGTAGATCTGAGATAGCAGCACCTTTTGCAACTATTTTAAGGTATAAAGCTTCTTGCTTGACATCTATTTTGTGTAGATCTAACTGTTGTGAAGTTTTGACACCATTCTTGTCCCAAAAACCCCCCAATATGATGCATGATGTGTTTTGGTTAAGATAAGCTGTCTTTTCAGACCATAGGAGAGGTCTTGAGTGAGAAAAAGGAGGTCCCAATGGCTTTGGTTGTCCCATGTGTGAAGTAGGAAGGTCTTAATGGGTTAAGACCTTGAGTTAAGAGCTTTATGGACGTCAAACAGGATAAGTTTGAGACTTTATGAGTCCTAGGCCCTTTTTGTCACTAGATCTGGCATATGGGCTTAAGTGCTTAAGCCATTAAGCACATGGAAGGATTTTTGGTACAGACGTGCGTACGCCCCGCGTACCAGAGGAGTACGCCCAGCGTACGCCCTCTGTTGGGTTTTCGAATTTGGGCCATGAAGTATTGGACTGTTTATGGGCTAGCTGGGCTTGGGCCGTGACTGAACAGTATAGATGGAGTAATTTGGGCCCAATAATTATTATGGACCTTTGATCTAGGCCCGATTAGAAAGATGGGCCCAATTTAGTAAATTGGGCCAATATTGTGCTTTGCATAAGGACTTGGTTTTGGGACTTGGCTCAATAAAAGGAAAATGGATTTAAGGAGTGGTGTGGGCACTTGACCTAGAAAGTCATGTTGGACTCTAACTTGGTGATTATCATGTGATAGTTGGGAGTTCTGGTGAGTCAGCGGTCAGAGATTTGCAGGATTTCGGCAGTTGCAAGGTGAGTTGTCCTCACTATATCAACAAGGTCTAAGGCACCAAGGCCGGCCCTTTATCGGATGGGAATCCGGGTATTTGTTTGATATGTTTTTGAGTTGCTAGATCTACATCCTGGTTTTAGAATGGTGTTATGTTAGTGACCTGGTTAGGGTCGGTATCCTGGTATGTGGGGTAATGTTATGTTAGTGACCGGTTAGGTCGGTATCCTGGTTAGGATGTTGTTATGCTGCATGATCTTGTTGGATATAGTGTCTAAGTCCATAACTCTATTTGGTATGTACTTGACCCGACCCGGCATGGTCCATTTGGGTTGCATGGCATTGCAATACTTGGATAGACTAAATGAGAGAATAAGGCACTTATGATTATTAATATATTATAAGTTCTAATATATTAATAATAGTATTATTTAATTAGTATTGATCAAGTATTAATCTAGTATTAATCTAGTGATCAAAGTGAGACTAATTAAATATATAGGGTTGATTATGACAATCATCAATTCTTTTATGGTGGATTAATGATCCATGGTTTATGGGTTTGGTTATAACCATATGGAGCTCCATGGATAGTCTATGGGAGTTACAAACCCATGGGTCATGAGAAATCAAGAGTCATGACAATTAAGGGCATTCATGTGTAAACCCTAATTGTGACAACACTATAAAAGGAACCCTATGGCTAGCAAAATCGTGACCTAGTGTTACTAGAGAGGGCATAACCGATTTTGAGTGCTAGAAGTATTCTCTCAAGTTATTCCAAGTCTTGTGGTGTTGTGTGAAGCATTTGAGGCACAACATTTGGGGTGCTAGGCTCACAAAGTCTTGAAGGAATCCAAGCAACAACAAGGTATGTATTTCTACTAGTTTTTATGTTTTATGTAATCCCCCTACCATGCTAGTTAGGAAATAACCTTGAAAAAGAAATTTGCATGTATATAGAGAAAACATAGATTCAAGGTTATTAGGGTTGCATGTACACTTAGGAAGTGTTAGAATGCTTAAAACCCCATCAGTGGTATCAGAGCCTAGGATTGTTTTCTGTATACTTGATGCAAAACTGCTTAAAAATTGAAAATTCTGCACTCTGACGACTGGACTCGCCGAGTCCATGAACAAATTCATCCTACTCGACGAGTAGAATAGTGCACTCGGCGAGTAGGTCCGTGCTGGGCAGTTTTTTCGAGTTTTGTTGCTGGAAATGGATTAAGATCATTATCCCAATCTGTTTTAGACTTGTAAAATCTGTTTTTCAAAATGATAATGATTATGTTAACCCATTTTACATGACTTTTATCAATTTTCAAGTATTGTATATGTTTATATGATTTCTTGAAATTGCTTGACATGAATTTTTGTTCTTATGAGTTTTAGAAGATCATAGGAATTATGTGTAACCTCCATGTGTGCTTAATTCATGATCTTAATGGCTATGATGGTGTCCATAACTTGTCCTTAAGTTATGGATAACCAAAAGTCACTTCTTTTAATTATGATTAAAGAACTAAAAAGGTTTCATAAAATGAAGAGTCTTCATTTTTATGAACCATTAAAAGTCATAAGTTACAAATTGAAGAGACTTGGAATAGTTTCAAATCTTGCCCTCAAGTTTTGGAATTTGAAAAGTCTTACACTCTAATACTTTAATTCCAAATTAAACCTTAGATTTTTAAAAAAGTTTAAAAATCAACACTTATACTATTATTATAATTTTATTATATAGATATGTATAAGAATATGTCGTTCTTACCGTTAGTAGGCCTCATTCACGAAGTCGGTCTATAAGGGGGGTATAAGGTTGTTGCCTATAAAATGGTGACTTAATGGGTGTCCACTCTCACCCACCGCTTCCTTGATCGGTGGAGGGTCGTTAGCCGAACGGGTAGGATACGACTTTAAATACTTGTTAAAAGTATGATGAATTATAAAGTAACTATACATTATAAATTCCCAATCTTAGTTACTTTAGGAAAATGTGAAATTGGTGCTAGCCCATAAAATTACACTTTGTACCTTACCAAGTCGTTAGTGGAGCGTGTGTGGTTAACCGGCACACTAACATGGACTAGTAAGAGTGGCAAAGGGTAACTTAACTTTATTATAGATCGGTGGAGCGTGTGTGGTTAACCGGCACATCGATTAGGTAATATTGTTGAGGGTACCAAGTCAATTTGTATGGTTATTCACACCTTGTTTGTGATCGTCGGCATCCTAGTCACAAACTTGAGAGGGCACAATCGAGATTCAAACATGCCATTGAAAAGTTCAATGTATCTCAAAAGATCTAGGAGTTTCAAAACCAATAAAACCTAATAATAAAATATTTCGTTCTTATGGTGGAAATTGGTAAATCGTCATTTACCTACCTTCAAATATTTTATAGTATGGATTACGGCATCCCTCTTCCAACTATAAATAGTTTGTTGGATCCTAGCCTTAATATTTCATTTGGGTGAATTATTAAGGATTCCTAATCTAATGAAACTTGTCTTTCTTTCCTTTCAGATGTCTTCCAACAATGCTTCTGGCTCAAACCCAACAGGCTCCTTTTCCCTTATGAACTTGTGTGGTAAGGTCATCTTTGATGGATCCAATTTCAATGAGTAGATCAGAAACATCAGAATGATTACCCGCTATGAGGACAAAGAATATGTCCTCGATAGGGAGCTTAAGGTTGTGAGTGAAGCCACTGCTACTCCTGAAGAGTTTGCGGAGTTTGTTGCACATGAAAAGGATGCTACTAAAGTAGCATGCATCATGATGGCCACCATGACTCCTGAACTTCAAAAATCCTATGAAGATTTCTACCCCTATGAGATGCACCTGGATCTGATGGAAAGGTACCATCAGAGCGCGCGTCAGGAGAGATATGAAATCATCTCCTCCATGATAACCGCAAGGATGAAGGATGGTGAACCCATCACCGGTCACTTGCAGAAGATGCAAAGGTTCATTGACCGGTTGCTGAAGCTAAATGTTGACTTTCCTGAGGAAATGGCGATTGACATCATTGTCCATTCCTTACCTCCAAGTTATGATCAGTTTCGTATGACTTATCATATGAACAAGGAGGAAGTCACACTTAGCAAACTTCAAGGACACTTCAGGACAGCTGAAAATGGCCTTAAGGGTAAAACGGTTGCTACTTCTACTCCTTCAACAGCCCCTGTTCTGGCTATTGGGCAGGGAAAGGGTAAGAAGAGGAAAAGCCCTTCGAAGGGTACCAAGGGTAAGACTCTTGATGGTTCCTCTTCAAGTGGGACAAAGAAAGGTCCCATTACTCCTTCTTCAAACCCAAAGGAAGCACAGTGCTTCTATTGCCAGGATAAGGGACACTTCAAGCGAAGCTGCCCTAAATATCTGCAAGATGTAAAGGATGGGAAGGTTAAACCCACCCATGCAGGTATTTACACAATATTGTCTAATAACTCATCTAATGCTAATTCTTGGGTGCTTGATACAGGTTGTGGTATTCACATTTGTACTGATTTGCAGGCACTAAGAAGAAGTGAGCAAGTGGAGCACGGGAAGATAAACTTAGTCATGGGCAACAGGAAAGCATCACCTGTTACCAAGATAGGAGTTTATTCTTTATTGCTTAATAATGGGTTAATGTTAGATTTGAATAAGTGTTGTTACTCGCCCGAAATGGCGAGAAATATTATTTCTTTTCATGGCTTGTACAAACAAGGTTTTTCATTTTCATTTGATAATAAAAATGGTGCTATTAATGTTTATTACAATGATGTATTTTACTTTAAAGCATTACCTTGTGATGGTATATATGAAGCCGTGAATGTTGTAGACAATCTAGGAAATAATGTGTTGTATATTGATTCTTCAGATAGCTTGGATAAAGCATCCTTGTGGCATTGTCGTCTTGGACATGTTAACAAGAAGCGCATAGGCCAACTCCAAAAGGCTGGAGTCTTGGAATCATTTGACCTCAAGTCAGATGATAGTTGCGAGTCTTGTTTACTTGGAAAAATGACAAAGTCACCCTTCACAGGTACTTGTGATAGGGGTGAAGGTTTGTTGGGCCTTGTACACACGGATGTGTGTGGGCCCTTTAGAGTTGCTACAAGGGATGCTAATCGCTATTATGTGACTTTTACTGATGATTACAGTAGATATGGATATATTTACTTAATCAAGCATAAGTCAGAAACCTTTGAAAAGTTCAAAGAATTTAAGCAGGAAGTGGAGAATCAATTGGGAAGGAACATCAAGATGCTCCGATCCGATCGGGGAGGAGAGTATCTTAGCATTGAGTTCCTTGACTATCTTAAGGAATGTGGGATTGTCTCACAATTGACACCTCCCAGAACACCACAGTTGAATGGTGTAGCTGAGAGGCGCAATCGAACCTTGTTGGATATGGTTCGTTCCATGATGAGTCGAGCTTCGTTACCAATCTCTTTCTGGGGGTATGCCTTAGAGACTGTCGCCCATATCCTTAATCTAGTCCCTACTAAAAAGGTTGCCAAAACACCTCACGAGATGTGGACTGGGAAAGTTCCCAATTTGGACCACATCAAGATTTGAGGTTGTGAAGCTTTCGTGAGGCATGAGACTCATGATAAGCTTGAACCTCAAAGTGAGAGGTGTATTTTCATCGGCTACCCACAGAGATCCTTTGGTTACCTCTTCTACAGACCCAGTGATGATGTGGTTTTTGTAGCAAGAAGAGGAGTCTTTCGTGAGAGAGAATTCATAAGCCAAGGGGACAGTGGGAGGCAAATTGACCTTGAAGAGCTTCAAGAGTCAAGTGGTGAAGGAACCTCAAATGCTATCGACCAACCTGAGGAGGAAACTCCTGTTGATCCGATAGATGAGTCTGTACCTCCAAGACGTTCCACTAGGGTGAGGAACACACCTGATTTTTATTATGGTTATCACATCACCACTGAAGGTGATACATTTATTAGTGATAGTACACTAATAGATTTGGATGAACCTAATAACTACAGGGAAGCCATGGCAGGCCCTGAGTCTGCTAAATGGAAGGAGGCTATGGACAGCGAGATTCAGTCCATGTATGACAATCAAGTTTGGAACTTGGTTGACAATGTACCAGGTCGTAAGACAATTGGGTGCAAATGGATATTCAAGAAGAAGACCGACATGGATGGGAAGGTACACACTTATAAAGCGCGACTGGTTGCGAAGGGCTTTACTCAAACTCCGGGAGTTGACTATGATGAGACCTTCTCACCGGTAGCTAAGATTAAGTCTATTAGAGTATTGTTAGCCATAGCTGCATTTCATGATTATGAAATATGGCAAATGGATGTCAAAACCGCTTTCCTTAATGGAAAGTTGGCTGAGGATGTTTACATGGCTCAACCAGAGGGTTTTGTCGATACAAGATACCCTAATAGAGTGTGTAAGCTTGATAAATCCATTTATGGATTGAAACAAGCATCTCGCAGATGGAATCTTTGCTTTGATGAGAAAGTCAAAGAGTTTGGCTTTTCTAGGAGTGAGGATGAGTCTTGTGTGTATGTCAGGGCTAGTGGGAGCATAGTTAGCTTCTTGGTGTTGTATGTGGATGACATACTTCTCATAGGAAACGACGTCCCAACCTTGCAGGAGGTTAAGTCCTGGCTTGGGAAGTGTTTCGCTATGAAGGACCTTGGGGAAGCTGCCTATATCCTAGGGATAAGGAAATTGAGAGATAGGAGTAAGGGACTAATTGGACTTAGTCAAAGTACTTACTTGGATAAGGTGCTGAAGAGGTTCAGCATGCAAGAATCCAAGAAAGGAGAATTACCAATCCAGAGTAATGTCAAGCTGAGTAAGACTCAGAGTCCGAGTACAGAGGCTGAGATAGCTTAAATGAGTCATATACCATATGCTTCCGCTGTGGGCTCGATCATATATGCTATGACTTGTACTCGCCCTGATGTGGTTTTTGCTTTGAGCATGGTCAGTAGATATCAAGGGAACCCTGGCAAAGCACACTGGACAGCGGTAAAGAACATTCTCAAGTATCTGCGGAAGACTAAAGATTGGGTCCTTACCCTCGGAGGCAGTGATGACTTGAGAGTGGAAGGATATAGCGATGCTAGCTTCCAGACTGATAGGGATAATTTCCGCTCTCAGTCAGGCTGGGTCTTTATCCTAAATGGAGGGGCAATTACTTGGAAAAGTTCCAAGCAGGAGACAGTAGCTGATTCTACTTGTGAATCAGAGTACATAGCAGCAAGTGAAGCAGCTAAGGAGGCAATATGGCTAAAGAACTTCATCGGAGACCTTGGAGTTGTACCAGCTATAAAGGAGCCAATGGAAATTTTCTGTGACAGCGAAAGTGCGGTTGCTTTGGCTAAGGAACCAAGAGATCACGGGAGATCTAGGCACATTGACAGAAAATACCATTTCATCAGACATCGAATAGAAGAAGGACTCCTCGTGGCTAAGAGGGTATCATCAGATGAGAACCCGACAGATCCCCTCACGAAGGGACTGAGCAGGGTTAAGCATTTACAACATGCGAGGCGCACTGGGCTGAAGGATGATATTAGTTTCAATAATTAGATTCCTGAAACTTGTAAAATGTAATTGACATTTGATGATAAATAAAAGTTGTTATTTATTTATGAGTAAGGTGTTACTATCTTGTGTTGATTGTTTACTATGTTTCAATTTTGCATGTTTTTACTTCCAGAATAATTATGTTATTATTCAAACCATCCACAGTCAGTCAAACTTTGGAAGTAAGTATTGATTTAAGACTGTCATGAATTTGGCTTGTATGATTTTTCTAAAAGTGCTTTGGACAATGCAATAGTTGCTACAACATTCATGAGTACTCATAAGGGCTGAGTATTGGATCCAACCCACGCTCACTTGCATCACTTCATGGAATTTATCTCGAGTGATCGTGAGACGGTAATATCATATAAATCTTCAAACCTAGAGATATGAGTTGTTGACTATGAGTTGGTTATTCATTGATTGCACGAAAACGCATTGGTAACTCGATGTCATAAAACGTGCCTTTGTGAATAATTCAACAAGTAGTTAGTACAAGCATATCAGTCGAAGTTTATCTGTTCCTTCTAGAAATAGAAGCGATATCTGGGCCCCTCGATGATTTGGTTTTGACCTATGTACCGGGCCCGGTCAGAACCTAATTGATGTGTTCAATTTAGTTCTATGTCGAAAAAAATCAGAGATCGAGAAACAAATGTTGGACAATAAGTAAGACCATGTTCCATGTGTTTGTCCGGCTGATATCATGAGAACAGAGGATTATATGATCACTTATCTTAAATGGCGTATCATCATCATCTCAGTTCCGAGAGACTTTGAAAGAGCTACGATTGCTAGTCGGATTTTGAAGTCATATTTGCAAATATAGTTATTAGACTTATCCAAGTGGGAGACTGTTGGATATAGTGTCTAAGTCCATAACTTTATTTGGTATGTACTTGACCCGACCCGGCATGGTCCATTTGGGTTGCATGGCATTGCAATACTTGGATAGACTAAATGAGAGAATAAGGCACTTATGATTATTAATATATTATAAGTTCTAATATATTAATAATAGTATTATTTAATTAGTATTGATCAAGTGTTAATCTAGTATTAATCTAGTGATCAAAATGAGACTAATTAAATATATAGGGTTGATTATGACAATCATCAATTCTTTTATGGTGGATTAATGATCCATGGTTTATGGGTTTGGTTATAACCATATGGAGCTCCATGGATAGTCTATGGGAGTTACAAACCCATGGGTCATGAGAAATCAAGAGTCATGACAATTAAGGGCATTCATGTGTAAACCCTAATTGTGACAACACTATAAAAGGAACCCTATAGCTAGCAAAATTGTGACCTAGTGTTACTAGAGAGGGCATAACCGATTTTGAGTGCTAGAAGTATTCTCTCAAGTTATTCCAAGTCTTGTGGTGTTGTGTGAAGCATTTGAGGCACAACATTTGGGGTGCTAGGCTCACAAAGTCTTGAAGGAATCCAAGCAACAACAAGGTATGTATTTCTACTAGTTTTTATGTTTTATGTAATCCCCATACCATGCTAGTTAGGAAATAACCTTGAAAAAGAAATTTGCATGTATATAGAGAAAACATAGATTCAAGGTTATTAGGGTTGCATGTACACTTAGGAAGTGTTAGAATGCTTAAAAACCCATTAGATCTGATAGATTCGTTTGTTTGGTTGAGGATTGTTAGGTGATTAACTGTTTTCTGTGCACATGGTTGTTTGACTGGGGTTGGGTTGAGGCGGATCCTGCTTTGTGCTATAGGCTAACATACCCAGGGCGGACCGGATAGACCGAAGGCCCAGCGAGCGGTCCGGATAGGCTGAAGGCCCCAAGAGGGCGGTCCAGACGTGCCGAGGCTCGGAGAGTGGACCAGGCCGACTGCAGGCCCGGTACAGGCGGACCAGTCATACTGTAGACTCAGATAGTGGACCAGGTGGATTGAAGGCCCGGTACGGGCGGACCAATCACACTGTAGACTCGATATACATGGCTAGACTCGGAGAGTGGACCAGATGGACTGAAGGCCCAGTGCGGGCGGACCAGTCATACTGTAGACTCGATGTGCATGGTTGTTCTGTATTGTGATATGATATGAGTATGGTTATATGTGGTTGGTATTTTGGGGGTAACTCACTAAGATTTCGGGCTTACAGTTTCAGTGTATTGTTTCAGGTACTTCAGGAGACCGTGGCAAGGCGAAGGCGTGATCGTACCGCTCCTCATATTTTATGATTTATGTGATATGGTTCTGGGGATACTCTGATGTTTAAACTATTTTGAAAACAAGATGTATGAACTTAATGGTTTTGAAATGAAAGAAAATGCTTTAAATTGGTTGAAATTTTTTTGGTCGTTACAGATATGCAACCCAAATGGACCATGCTACTCTCGGGTCAAGTACATACCAATAATAGTTATGGGCTTAGATATCTAATCCAACACACTGTCCCGCTACCAGCTAACCTCCGTGAAATGTGTAACCATAAGTAGCCAGAGGTGAGATAGCCACCCGAACAGATGATCCTACTCTAGAGCCACAACCAAATAAGGAACAGGCAAGAAAGCCTAGATCAAGAGTTCTCAGGCTATCCTACATGACTACATACAGCCCCTAGGGCACTCCACTAAAAGATAACCAGCAAGTACATGTAGTCATATAGATCTACAGATAACTACCTCATAACAACATCCTATATACCAGGATACAGATCACTACAGTATAGCAACATCCTATATACCAGGACATAGATCTAACAGATCACTACATCATAGCAACATCCTATATACCAGGATACAGGTCTAATAGATGACTACAACATAGCAACATCCTATATACCAGGATACATAAACAACAATCTAAGGAATGCATAACCATATGTACTCAGAGGTGAGATAGACACCCGAACAGATGATCCTACTCTAGAGCCACAACCAAACAAGGAACAGGAAGGAGAGCCTGAATCAAGAGTCCTCAGTCTATCCTACGTGACTGCATACAGTCCCTATGGCATCCCTTTACTACATGACAACCAAAACTACTGGTACGACATTGGTGCCTTCGATCCATGGTACAATAACGCAAAAGTCACCTAAATCGAAGAACACTAAAACACTGCGATACGATCCCTTATTTTGCACTGCTTGCACCCCCGAATCCACTAACACCAGAACCAGATAAAATGTTAATCAATAGTCCAAAATCCTCAAGTTTGACCCAAAGTTAAACTTTGTCAAAAAATCAACGGTCAACGAAAGTCAACAAAAGTCAAAGTCGAAGGCAGCTGAGTACGCCCAGCGTACGTAATTCAGGGCTAGTAGGCGCAGCGTACTCTCAGGTACGCCCGGCGTACATACGTCCAAGAAAATTCCTTCCTTTAGTGCTTAATCCCTTAAGACCTTTTGTCCAGAGTTCAGATCTAGACTCAAAACATCGACTTAAGTCATAAAGTTTCCACCTTTATGATTTTCCATGGCTAGAAAAGGTCGAAAAGCTAAAACTATAACTTATTTATCCATTAAGACATCTTAACTCTTGCATGGAAGGGATAGAAGGACCAAGATCACATTTTTATGGTTCCTAATGGCTCCATAATGGATAAAGTTTCCAACTTTATCCATTTGAATGGTCCAAACAACCAAGATCTAGTCTTTAAGTCTCGAAGGGACCCAAAAATGCATCTTTCTCAACTTAATCCATTAAGTCCAAGTCTCCAACCTTCATATCTGAATCAACATGATGTATAGATGGATAAAGTTTCAAACTTTATCCATAATAATGTCTCAAGCTTTCAATATCTAAACTTTATTACCCGAAAATAACCTAAATGACCAAGATAACTTGCATGGTTGAAAGGGAAGGCAAAAGATCAAAACTTTCCTAGTCCAAGAGGTCCAAGATAACATTCTAAACTGATCAAAAGGGTGTTGGAGTCCAGATTTGAAACATACAATGCTCTTGGGACCTTGGAGAGTAATAAAATTGCAAACTTTATTCCCAACTGTCACTAAAAACTAGTTAAAATGGACCAAAACACCAAATACACTTATATCCAAGATGAATATGCAATAAATCTTGGAACTTTATAACTTACAAAGGTCTAAAGGTAGATGAAAGTTGAGATCTCCAATTGGAAAGCTTCAAGGATCAATATTGCATGAAAACATTGCTCCAAAACCACCAAAAACTCCAAAAATAGATGAGAGATGAGTAGGGAGGCTCAAATCTTGAAAATGGAGGCTAGGGTTTCTCCCAAGAGGTTCTTAATATGATGGAGGCTAAGAAAATACCCTAAAACATGAATCCTTACCTTTAAATACCTTGAAAACCCTAAAAATTTCATGGGCTTTGGGTTGCACGTCGTGAGAATATATATTCTCACCTCGTGAGCACTCTCGTGTCGTGAGAATTACTTCTCACCTCGTAAGAACAGGTTTTCACCCAATTTCACTCCAACTTCAAACAGTCATAACTTCTTCGTTTCAACTTCGTTTTCGGCGATCTTTATTGAAGAGCCCCAAAATATTATCTAGATATCTTGGACTAAAAAATTCTCGAACAAAAATCCATATTTCATGCAAGACCCCGGCCTATGACTTCCTATTTTCTACCCTTCGCGCAAAACACAATTCAAAGGTTAAGATATCGCAACCATCATTGCCTCCATCCAAAAGGCCTAAACATTACCTATTTAAGGCCTAAATCCTTTTCACAGTCAACTTCTGGCCCACGGACCTGAAATAAGAAATGACAGGAAATAGGATGTTACAATTCTCCCCCACTTAAATTAGATTTTGTCCTCGAAATCAGCTCTCGCATCCACTTCATGATGCAACCCCTCACATCAACAAAGCTTTCTGGATATCCGCAGAATTGATTGGCTCAAGACCTTCTCGGCCAAACTTCGTCATGCTAATCCCGCACATAACTGCACCATCACGACGAAAGCCAACTGGTCACATACTAAACTAGTCCACACTCCTACTCGGCTTCGACAGCCCAACTTAGTTATCCACTGACAATACTAAGGTGTTGTTTGTTTTTTTGAAGCCAAAATGTCTACAGTCTCGGACCACATCTGCAAGCCTCTGCGGCAGAAGAGGTGGACCAAATGTCTGCAGTCTGCACTAAGAAGACTGTATGGTTTTAACGTCTGCAGCTGTTGAAATCAATTAATTTTTCAAACTTAATTTCATCTCATAAACATTAAAAATGCATTTTCAACAAAAAAAAGAAAGAAAAAAAAACTGCACGGTGGCCCATGCTTTTTTTTTGGTTTAGGTTAAAATGAGGTCTGAAGACCTTTGAAGACAGTGGCCCATGTATGTGCCAGGAAGACCTCGCGCAGACGTTTTTTGATCTGCGCACTTCCAAAAAACAAACACTCTGCGAGAGCATATGTTTGCGCGTTGTCTGCGCGGCGCAGACAAAAGTGGTTGCGCAGATCTTCACAAAAAAAACAAACAGCCCTAAGGCTACCCCTGATCCACTAACCGACAACAACATCCGGGATTACCCCGATCCACTAACCATCACCGTTCGGGCCTACGCCCAATCCACTAACCAAACAACAACACTCGGGCTCAACAAGACTTAACTGATCCTACCAGGTCGTCAGGCAATGACTCGGACCTCCAAGCCTCGATCAAAAAAGAACAAACAAGGAAGCCCTTATCACATCCCTCAACCTGGATTTCTAACACCCTAGAGTCTAGAGCACAAGCACACCCTACAGATGTTATCACATCCGGTGGACTGCGTTCGTTACTCCAACATTGCACATACGTATACATGTGTTATCGTTAAGGATTGGTACAAACTGTGCCAATTCCATCATGTTACACTTCCCAATCCCACGTGATGTTTGCGCTGGCCCCACCGCTAGACCAACATCACTCTAGTCTGCCCACCGTTCGGACCATGTCTCGAATGATTTCCTAGAAAATATTCGACGCCGCTTTGGCTTAAGCTCTTTTCCCGTAGGTGTCGTTCAATTATATTTAATAATATTTTTAAGTATCAAACTAATCAAAAATATATCATCTTGTCTAATTTGGATTTAGTACTTCAAATTAATCAAAACTTCATATTTAATTTAAGGTTATTGTAACCAACCATTATATGCTCATAATTAAAGGCCACCAACATATAGGATACTGCATTCTAAGGAGACACATACCTTACTGTTCATACTCTTCTTCTATATTGATACTCGAGCTGTTCATACTCTTCTTCTATATTGATACTCGAGTATATATATATATATATATATATATATATATATATATATATATATATATATATATATATATACTAAGTTTGACAATTTAATTCAAACTATAGGTCAAGTGGAAATTTGACAAATTAATTTGGATGAGTCCTATGCATCAAGGATGATACAGATCCCTTCACACTTCACTTACACCACCATGAGATCTTTATATCTACATAAATCTTAAGATATAACCATGTGTTTACATAATTAAGTTATTTTAATAGAAGCAGCCTATGTGTAGGTATTTACATATATGGTGGTTTTTTTATATATTTCATATACTAAACAGAGCAATTATGGAAAAAAAAAACATGTACCTCCCTATTTGCACGCGTCGACATCCAGTTGCTTACAAACTCTATTCCCGTCATGGTCCTTGATATGTGTATATCTATATATATTTTTATATGTCATATCTTAATATTTTAGCTTTAATTATTGTTATTTAGAACCAAGGTTGCAGAAAACGTTAGACGTAAGCTAGTAGGTGGACTGGGGTCTAGGGATTAATCGGCTAGGCGGGGATTAATCGGGGACCATTAATTATTAAGATATTATTCAAAAATTTATAAATCTAACTTTAATCGTAAGAATATAAATAAATAAGCATAAAAGTTTAATAATAAGTTTAACAAGCACAACAATTTATCAACCAATTAATAAGAAAAGTTATTCAAATTTTAATATATCTTAAGAAAAGAAGTAAATTTTGGTATTTGTATATTTGAAAACATATAAATTTTAGAGAAAAACTTTAAAATTTAATTTTTTTAAATTTTTTTTTTATATATTAGTTGAACATTGAAATACTATGAACTTTTGGAATTTTGAAAATTTTGGTTTAATATTTAAAATTTTGAAAATTTGAAAATTTGGCCGATTAGGCCGCCTAGGACCGATTAGAACCGTCTATCTCCGAATTTGACCCCTTTTGACCAAAATCGATTAAGACGGCCGATTAGCTTTAATCATATTCGGTTGAAGACCGCCTAGCGATTAATCCCCGATTAATCGGCCACCTAGACCGATTTTTACAACACTGTTTAGAACTAAAAGGTATTTATAAGGTTTAAATTATTATTTTATAGGTATAATTGTTGCCAGAGCGGAAACGAAACAAATGGGGCGGAAATTAGGCTTGGAATGCAAAAAGGGACGAACTTGCTGAAGGCAGCCCATTACGCCCAGCGTAGTGGGCAAGGTGTCCGAATATTGATCGCGCAAAAATCCGACTACGCACCGCGTAGACCGACTTACGCCCAACGTACGTAAGTCGGTTCCAAAGTTTATAAATAGCGATTTTCAGCCAACTTAAGGGGAGAACTCAATTTTCATTGATCCTTAGTCGACAAGTAACCTTTATTCTGCCATTTTAAGAGTCTAAAAGGCGGTCGGAAGGCCGTTAAGCTGACGAGAGCGAAGATCTAAGGGATTAGGGAGCGGATTCATGTCAGAGATCATGTGGTTTGTTGTCGTAACCATGATTAGCATTCCACTGTGATTCCATTATGTGCTACTTTCTGATTTAGGTGTTAAAACCTTTTACTTTGTGTTTATGATTGAATGAATCTTTGAGTTTATGGTTTAATTGCTATTTGGATTTTTTATTCTTATTTAATTTATTTTGTCAAGTTTGATTGAAAGATCCATATGTGTTAAAGATTGTTACTTTGTTCCCTATTGTTGAATTAATAGTGTTTAGATGATCATCTGATTGTGTTAATTTGAATCATAATTGTCCAGTGACTATTGGTGATTATGACTAGTGTTTTGACCAAAACCTAGGGTTAGGAAATAAAATGGTGAACTTTAATGTGTGTGCATGAGTAGAATGATCATTCTATGCATGATTTAACTCCTATGATCATTAGGGTTAAATAAGATCAAATCTTGCTTAATACGAATTAAATATTGATTTGCATGATTGTTTGTTCACTTGAACAATAAATTAATAGTTGTGTTGAAATCAAAGGATTAGTAGTGTGACCATGATGCTAGTCATATCAGGAATCAGTGAATAATGAATAAATATCCATTGTATCAGTAGTTAGCCATTATTTTGAGATGTAATTTATCTAAATCAAAGTACCTAAAGAGATTTGTCTTTCAGTCAGTTTATCGATATTGGATGTTAAGTGTTATTTGAGTTTTAATAAAACCTTTCTTATTGCTTTTGTGTGTTTTGTGTAACCTACAATCAAACATTCTAAAATTAATTCACCACCATTCTTTTTGTGTTCGACACCTGGTCTTACCACAATTGTACTATTGCATGATTACGTACACTACCTAGTGTGTTTATTAGTCCGGTTGAGATAAAATCAGTTTTATAAATTTAAAACTTGAGTAATTAAATATATATACTGATGCAACATCGACCTCCGGCGCGTCTTCTAGTCTTCTGCTGCGGCGGAGATCTGGACATCACAGTGCAAAGTCGTTAGAGCCGTCCCAGGGACTGTGCCCCGGGAGCGGACTCCGACGGTCAAGTTAGATCATCTGGTAGATCTGAGATGGTCCTCCATAGCTGGAGAGAACCATCTTGGTGCTAGTGGTGGTGTATGGTGGCTGACGGCGGCGGGTGGCGGCTGAGCCACCCGGCCGGAGTATAGTGTGGCGGCTGAGCCATGGGGGAAGAACCCTAGGGGAAAGATCTTAGGGAAAAGGGGTCCTTAGTGGTGGCTGAACCACTTGGGAAAGAGTCTAGGGGAAAAGTCCTCTTTCATGGAGGAGGCACTATTCTATTTATAGTGGACAATTAGGTCAAGGGGAATTGGGTCAGGCCTTGGGCTAGCCCAATTCAGGCCCATCTAGCAAGGAGTTGGGCAAGGCCGCCCGGAGGCGCCGGGCGGGGCTGGCGGGCGCGCACCAGAAAAGGATGGCAGGGGAGCGCCAGGCGAGGGAGCGCCTGGCCGGGCCGGCAGGAGAGTCCCCAGCAGGGCTGACAAGGGAGTCCCCAGCAAGGCTGGCAAGGGAACGCCAGGCAGGGCTGGCAGGAGCGCGTCAGGCCAGGCTGGCGCGCTAGAGCAGTCTAGGCCATGCCAATGGACCATATATCATCAAGTCCCCCCAGTCTGGTGTTATTGGTACCCGGCCAATGACATCGGACTGGAACTAGTCATATAAACTGTGCGTCGTCAAGTCCCCCTAGTCTGATGCGATTGGGTTGCTGACAATCGGATCGGACTAGATAAAGCACCAATACATTAAATAATAGAGAGAATGACCGAACCTCGCCCACGAGAGCCGTGGGGTTGTGCGGTGAGCCAAACATTGCTTATGTATCCTGAGCTGACTAGATACTCCTTCATTGAGAGGAGTGTGATCCGGTCGGTGTGATGCGGCGTAACTGCTGCTGGCAATGTTATACAGAGCGAGGCTGCTACAGAGTGTTACGCGACACTGATGTCGATAAAATGTCGGGCCTGGGTAGCTAAGAAGCGTAACCTCGCCATACAGTCTCTTAGACCGTTGTCGAGCTCCGAAGTCTGTAAATAGATACAACGTACTTGGTCCATGATTCCCGCGTTCTAGTCACAGCTGAAAGTTGTTAATAGAAATAGACGCTCTAAGCGTCGTGCGCGCACCCCGGTGAGGGGGATGAGACCCGCAGCCAATACCGGGTGGGGAGTTATATTTCTATGCCCGCTGGATGGGAACTTTGAGTGATTGGTCAGCGTTTCACACTTCACAAGTCCCCTGTAAATGCCTTACATACCGGGCTTTGCTCCGCGAGTTTGTTGTTGGCGCACCCTGAGTGTCGCGGTGCTGGAGCAATTATCTGAAAAGACAACATAATCGAATCTTATAGTTAGTATGTTTTCTTGAAATAATTAATTGATTCACATTTCCTGTCGTGATCATTTCTCGGAACACTTCATAGAGTAGCAGTAGTGTACTACTCTTCTCCTCCCCCCCCCCCCCCCTTTTTTTGGGAATGTCGTGAGAGGCCGAGTTGCAACGCATTCAGTTGAGTGGAGCTCGCGGTGCGCAAGTATTAAATTGCTAATTCTTGTCTTGTAAGAGTGGGTTATTTTCTTGTTGAGGTAGCCCGATAAAAATGCTAACTTGAAAAAGTGCCCAAGTAAATATATCGAAGCCCATTTGGAAGTGACTAGCCCAATTCCATATCCTTTTCTTTTTTTCTTTTTTCTTTTTGTTTTTTTGAAAATGTTGAGCTAGTCGGACCGCATCTTTAGAATTGGATCTAGCTTGATTGAATTAGGGCCGATGAACATTAAATTGTTGATTTTTCCTTGCAAAAATATCCCATATAAGTTGCTGAGATAGCCCATAAATAACGGGAAAGGCTAGTTTGAGAGGAGCCCAAGTTAACAACCCATTTCTCATTGAAGCCCAAAATAGAATAATGGCAGCCCACATGTAGAAGTCCAATTACTGATTATTTTGTTTGACCTAATTGCAAACCAAGGGTAATCAGATACACGAGTGGGCTCGTTGTTATCTTTCTCATCAGTTTTGAATAAGTCACCAGCTCCATTTTGACGATCTGGATTTTGGTACCAGGATGCACCAAAGAGAAAAAGTCCACAGCTAGTGATTTGACGGCGTTGTCTGGTGGTTGCTGTCGGAGTTCGCTATTGCTTTGGCTTAGTTTTCCGACGCTGACTAACAGGGGAAGATGTGGTTATATCGAAAGTGCTATTCTTGTGGTCGACGGTGTTGAAGGAGCAGTAGGCGGCGAACGATGGTGCTCTGGGTTCCGACTTGTGGTCTAGGGATGGCGATTGGAACAGTCAGAGCCACCGGTGGTTGTGGCGATTGTCGAAGCTTCCTGCGTCGGTGGTGGCCAGCGGTTATGTTGCTAGCGAATTGAGGAAAATGGAAGTCAGCCACCACTGCCGATGACGAGGGCAGGAGCCGCTGTCGGAGGTTGCGGCCGACGACGGGATGAGATGGCAATTCAGCAACTGGTTCGACCGGTGGAGCTTTTAGCGGTTCCTTTTTTTAGTTTGTCGCCTGTAGGTGGAGATTGGAGATGCAATTTCACCAGCGACGTGGTTCCTTTGGGTCGCCGGGATCGTAACAAGAGATGGTACATCCGAGCGGCGACGCTAGCTTTTTGACTCGCTGGCAATGTCGATTGAAGCTGAGACTTTACCAGCGACTTTGGTTTGTTAGGCCGCCGACTGGAGATGGTCGATAGACGTAGGCGGTTTTGTGCTCACGTTCCAGCGAGAGAAGCTCGGGTTTCGGGGAGTCTTTGGCTGCCTGGGAAAATGTGCTGACCCGGTGGGTACCGATTGTTTTGTTTTTTCTGTACATAAGGGATTGGACCAGGTGGGGTCCAGCTTTGTTTTTGTATAGACAGCTCTGTCATTTGTCTTGTCATGTGCCTGGTGCATTGTGCACCTTTATCCCTTTTTTTGTCGTTTATATGGTTAGGAGTGACAGCTTACTGTTGTAATATTTTATACAATTCACTGGAAATATGAGCTGTAAAATTCTCTGTACTCCCCATAGCCTTAGAGAGAGAAATAACATCATTTCTTGAACTTTGACTTCTTCTTTTTTCTTTTGTCCGTTGAGAGGTGACAACAAGTCACTATTTTTTGACCTTTTCTTGTTTGTCGACTTTGGTATGCTTTACTTTTGATGTGTTTGGTCGAGATGTGCCAACAAGTCTATCATTTTGAATTTTCCTTGCCAGCTTTGGCATGTTTTTTTTGTATACATCTCTATTTACAGATCGGTTCTTTTTGTAGAACTCCTTTCTACCCCTCTTTTTTTACTGATGGGATGGAACTATATTGATGGTAAATATAATTTCTGAAATAAAATAGACTTTGGAATATACAAGTACCACAGTTGTGTTTACAACTTAAACACACTTGTACCCCAAAAATCATTACTGAAATGAATTTTAATATGAAGTGAAATGGATGGTAAAAACACATATTCAGATGGAAATACAAACAACTTGAGAAAGCTCATAACTAAATTATTTCTTTCTTCAAGCTTTTAAGTAACTTGGATAAACTTGTATAAAGAAAATCATAAACTAATTGAGATTTTCTGGAAACATATAAACTGAAAGTGGGATAGAACCCATAAAGAACCTCTTCTTCTTTCTTTTCTTTTCCTGAAGAGTTTTGTAAAATGTACAAGCTACACAGCTGTATGTACAAATAAATGTTTCAGGAATTGAAGTTCTTTACAAAAATCATTTTTTTTGTAACACATAAACTAAAAATGAGGTAAAAACTCGTAAGAATTTCTTTTCTTCTGAAATTTCTCAACAAACCCCCAAAATAAAAACAAAAACGGATCTAAGAAGGTTTTTTCCTCACTAAACCTTCTCTACTCTTCAGCTTGCTCAACAGATCTGAAAATCTTTCATTTTCCATCTCTAAGATTCTAGACGAAGCATCAAATAAACAAATTGAACGAAGTTGTACATGAGAAATCAGGAAACAAAGACCGATTTTCTCGAAAATGAGCAAGCAAAAGAAGTAAAAACTTGCAAAATATTGTTTGTTCTTCAACTTGCTGAATAAAATTCGAAAATATGAACAAAGATGGAGAAAAACTCATATAAATCTCTTTTCTCCCCCAACTTTCTGAATAATCCATCAAAATATAGATGAAAGTGAGATCTGATAAAGTCTTTTAAGACTTGAGGGTTGCTCAGATGAACTAAAACGAAACATATCTAGACATCTGAGCAAAAAACAAGGCAGATCTGAAGATCTAAGCTAGAAAACTCAAACAGATCAAAAGATCTGAGCGAAAAAACAAGCAAATAAAAAGATCTTTGCATAAAACTAAGCAGATCAATAGATCTGAACGATGGCTAAACAGATCTGAAAGTCTTGGTGAAACCAAATCGATCTGAACAGATCTTGGCAAGATCTAAACGGATCTGAACAAATGATGGGTAGAAATGAACAGATCTGAACAAACCTTAGATGAAAACACATCAGATCTGAACAAATCTGGGCAAAAACGAGCTTGAGGCCAACTGAGGCTTTTGCTACTTGCTCGAATCCGGTATGGCGCCAAATGATGCGACATCGACCTCCGACGAGTCTTCTAGTCTTCTGCTGCGGCGGAGATCTGGACATCACAGTGCAAAGTCGTTAGAGTCGTCCCATGGACTGTGCCTCGGGAGCGGACTCCGACGGTCAAGTTAGATCATCTGGTAGATCTGAGATGGTCCTCCATAGCTGGAGAGAACCATCTTGGTGCTAGTGGTGGTGTATGGTGGCTGACGGCGGCGGGTGGCGGCTGAGCCACCCGGCCGGAGTATAGTGTGGCGGCTGAGCCATGGGGCAAGAACCCTAGGGGAAAGATCTTAGGGAAAAGGGGTCCTTAGTGGTGGCTGAACCACTTGGGAAAGAGTCTAGGGGAAAAGTCCTCTTTCATGGAGGAGGCACTATTCTATTTATAGTGGACAATTAGGTCAAGGGGAATTGGGTCAGGCCTTGGGCCAGCCCAATTCAGGCCCAACTAGCAAGGAGTTGGGCAAGGCCGCCCGGAGGCGTCGGGCGGGGCTGGCGGGAGCGCCCCAGGCAGGGCTGGCGGGGGCGCACCAGAAAAGGATGGCAGGGGAGCGCCAGGCGAGGGAGCGCCTGGTCGGGTCGGCAGGAGAGTCCCTAGCAGGGCTGGCAAGGAAGTCCCCAGCAAGGCTGGCAAGGGAACGCCAGACAAGACTGGCGCGCTAGAGCAGTCTAGGCCATGCCAATGGACCATATATCATCATATACAAAAATACACATCAAGTTTTTGGCGCCGCTGCCGGGGAACGGTTTTCAATTATTTTGGTTTATTTGATTATTCGTTATTTGTTTTAATTTTTAGTTTTATTTCATTTTATTTTTCGTTGATAACGTGTCACTTGTCGGAAGGTTGTTGTTGTTTTCTACATAATTTAAATATTTAAAGGTGCCAAAATGGAATTAGATGGAAAAAGAAATTAAAACGCACAAAAAGAAAAAAAATCATTAAATTACGCCCAACGTAATTGTTGGTACGCCCGGCGTACAGAAGAGGATTGCGACCATGAATTTCTCGGGATATCAATTACGCCCAGCATAAGGTGATGGTACGCCCAACGTACCAGGCAGATCGCGACTACAGAACTAAGCCTCACCGAGTACGCCCTGTATACATAGCTCGTACGCCCAGCGTACCATGTCCGACCCAGGTTTAAGTTTTCTTTCCTGATTTCTTTTTCACTATCACTATAACATATCTTTCAAAATCTCTCGACTGCTCTTCAAAAAGCTTCGATTTTTTTTCTTCTTCTTTTGTCAAATTCAACACCAAGGTATGATTTTCTTTAACCCTTTCACTTTAATTTGTGGTTTAATTTCAAAATCTTGATGCATTGTGCCTAAATAGAAATCTAGGGTTTATACCATTCTTGATTTCGGGTCGATTTTACATGAGATTGGTGTTGTATTATGCTCTATTTGACCGATTAAGACCTTTAGAACACACTCATTGGTTTGATTTTGGCTTGAACGTCATATAAAACACCACTGATTGCGTCATAGGACGTACGCCCAACGTACGCAGGATGTACGCCCAACGTACGTTAGCTGCCTAGCTCACATATTTTCTTCTTAATTCTGTTTTGTTGTGGTTTTGTTTGTGCTAAATTTTTGCATGTCATGGCTGGGGGGAATCAAGGAAGAAACCAAAACCAACCTCCCGAGGAAATTATCGATCACCGATTTTTGCAATTCCCACAAACTTTGAACGAAAGAACGTGTGCAAGATACCAAGAAAAGCTTAGTTTGTTGTTCACAAAAGAAATAGACATTGTGCCATCACTCGACTGGGGATTGGCAACCCAAACTGGACTTGATGAACTAATCCGGGATTTTTTTGACATACACCCACTTGGACGCGAGTGGAGTGCCTTTTTTTGAATGTCGAGGTTGGTACAGATTGTTCAGGATACAGGAACCTATTTACCGGGAATTTTTGCTGGAGTTTTATGCTACAGTTTCCTTCGATCCTACGAAGACTCCTGCTGACAGGACAGCCGTTTCCTTTCGGCTTGGTGGAGTGAGTAGGGAATGTAGTGTTATAGAGCTTGTGGTGAGAGTGGAAATTTATACTTTTGAGGAGACGAGGAATGTCCACTTTCCGACATTTCTTGCTAATTGTGCTATAGGACAATCTATTGATTACAACGAGAAAGAATTTTGGGCTGCAATTACTGGGGGAGTGTATATACCATCCACTGCAAGAGGGAAGATGATTCGGTCCACCACTTATAGATTATTACATCGCCTGATTTCTATGTCTCTCACACATCATAAGAATAGTGAGAGAGTGCCTTTTACATATTTGTTTTTCCTTTGGACACTTATTACAGCAGGTAGGCACCTGAACCTCCCAATTGCTTTAGCTACTTATATGGGGAGGAGGGCCAGGGGGCTTCGATAAGGTAGCCTAATTTGTTGTGGGCACTTCATCACATGTTTAGCTAGATCTTATTTATTATTGATGAGAGATATCACGAGATCGTTGGTGTTTTATGACGCTAGACCGATGAGTTTGTAGTTATTGGAGCCGATGAGGGTACTTGAGTGTGGTGCGGATGGTATCCTGAGGATACGACGAGATGAAATGGCTCGCGAGGAGGGTGTAGATGAGCCAGAGCCTTAGAGAAGAGGGAGGCGTAGACCTGCTCCACGAGGAGCCCAGCAGGGACCACAACAGGAGGTTGATCTTAGTTACTTATGTCAGTACATGGATGTCCTTTCTCTACATATGGATAATTGGTTTGATTATGTCGAGACTAGGCAGCAGTGGTTTAAGGGGGCATTGATTGGATTCTTTGCTTTACATGGGTATCATCATCCAGATCCCTTTCCTCCACCATATGGATAGAGGGGTGATAGAGCAGGGCCATCTAGGACACAGCAGCACGACGACGATGATGGTGAGTGACCGAATTATCCTTTTCTATTTTATTTTATTTTTATTTTTAGTTTATTAGACTTAGTTTTATTTTTATTTTGGTGTGTATTTAGGTTGCTTAATTTAGGATGTTTTATTTATTTTTGGTTTATGTAATTTTGTTTTCCATGTTGATGCTCTTTGATCTTTTAGATTTTTGCAGAATTTTCGTCCTTAGAAAGTTGGCAGTAAGTTCAGCCGTTAGGTCCGACTGCTATCACGAGAGAAAAAATCGTGTGAGAGTTTGAAGTTTATAATCCATAACCACGATTTTTCATAAGTGTGGGGTGCGCGCCGATTTCGTGAGGGATTATTTTCGAAGAGTGGCGTTTCTAACTACATTGATTCCTATGACATGGATGAGCTGTTCCCACGCCATGGAGATTTATTTCAACGCAATTCAAAAGCATCATTCCCGGCTGCCACGACATGGTTGATACTTTCCTATGTCGTAGGGGAGTTTTCATCGCAAGAGGAGGCTGCCATTCTAGACACCACAACATGGTCGACATTTCCCACGTCATGGTAGCGCTATTATTCACATTCTAATTTTTCCTCACTCGACGCCACGACATGGTCAACACTTTCCCACGACGTGGTCGCTATACATTGCATTAGTTTGTAATCCTTTGCACCACATTTCAGAAGCAGGTGTTCTTGGTTTTATTTTCTGGCACATTCAGAAGCAGCAGTTCCAGTTTCCAGTCTTCTAGCAAATTTATGGAGCAACTTTTAGTAGCCTCATTCGATCTCGCCACTACTATTGTCACACCCCCAAACCAGGATGGCGGAAACGTCCGGGGGTGGATGACTTCCATGTATTGTATCATAACAATTGCGTAATAGTAAAGAAAGCAAACATAACCATCATATATATAATTGAAAAAGTTACATCATTGTAAGTGTTACATGTTTCAAAAGTCAATTACAATATGATGACAAAAGATTTGTTTGACGCCTTAGCGTCCCATCCTCAAAAGCTGGTGTTTACCTGTTTTACTGATTCCCTGAGAATACAAGTTGTTTGAAAAAGTGTCAACAATTAAGTTGGTGAGTTCATAAGAGTTTATATGAAAAATAGTAAGCCTTTCCTTGAAAAGATATCGTGTTTGTTTCCAGAAAATCCGATATTTTGTAATAAATGAGGTGTAAGCCGTTCATTTGTAAAATGAGGGTGTTCGTTCCAGAAAATCCAATATTTTCCATAGAAATTATTTGTAGTTTAAAATGTTCCAGACTGAAATGTGCAAGTATTTTTCCATGCTTAAAAATAGTAATATGTAGTTTTATTCGTATATAAAACCGTTTGAAGGAATGTGTTTTCATGTAAAATAAAAGTATCGTCGTTTCCCCATGTGAGTTTTCATAACCGTGCTAAAGTGAATTTGCCTGCTCGACGTTCTTCAGGCGTCGAAACGTTTATGACATTTGTCACCCATAACCTGCCGGTCTGACTATATCTATTAGTCAGGGTGTGGGATCATCAGTCCCGTATAGATCTATACACAAGTATCACGCTCTCGTATCGGAGATTCCGGTTATAATACAGGACTTTCGTGTATACCTCAGTTAGGTACGATGAAGACAATGTCGCACAAATTTATTCAACGAGTGTACGTGTTTTTGAAATGAAAACGTTTGTATATGAAATTATCCCCTTTTTTCCAGGATAATATCGAAGATGCCGTAAAACAATTATATATGAAATGAACATTTCGTAAACTATATTTATAAAGTTTTAATGAAATAAACGTTTTGTACTCAATATATATATATATATATATATATATATATATATATATATAAAGCATAATGTAATGTATTTTGTAACCATTTTTCATATCTTTACGTTTTTATCAAAACGTTGTATGTAAAAATATACTAGGTTGGTAGTAAAGCCGTTTCGCGTATTTAACACCTTTCGTAAAAATGGTAAAATAACGTATTTAAATGTTTTCGTTTTAACGTAAATTTTCTTGTGTGTTACTTGTATTCCCCCCCTAAAACATAGAAAAAGTCTTGAAAATGTAGGGGTATGAACTCACATCGGCTGTGATCGCGGTTTGATAACGAGGTAAAAAAACGGTGACCTTCGTGTCTAGAATACGTGAAGCTAGTCGTATCCTAATAGTTTAAACACATAATAATGTGTGAATCAAAATGGACGATCATGAAATGGTGTTTGTATAACATTTTCCTATAATAGAAATGCTTACCAAAAGCTTATAGAATAACTTTGAAGAATGCTTTCTGGGATTGTTTTGAACTTGAATATTGATGGAATAGGCTTGAGTTTTGAGAGAGAATGGAAGTGAAGTTGCTAACTATGAATGGTTTTGAAGAATATTTCATAAAGTGTGCTTTATATATGGGATAATAAGATATAAGGGTGTAAGAGAAGTGACACTTACGTTGGTAAGTGTGATATATCACTTTGGGAAATGGATCAACCAATCACATTGCATAAAATATCTAGGATCTAAGGAGTTTCGGCCTAAATGAGGGTGATTTCGGTCCTAGCATTACCGAAATCCCCTTGTACACCCTTCTTAATGATGATTTCGGTCCAAGGTTTATCCAAGAAAGAGATTTCGGTCCTAGTGAAGAGATTTCGGCCTTAATGGGCCTTAAACAAGGTGTTTTCGGTCATGGCATCACTCATTAAAGGGTTTTTGGTTTTGGGGTTCTCTTTGAAAGGTGATTTCGGTCATAAGAGAACCGAAATCCCTAGCTTTGTGGGGTCCTAGGCCTAAATCCTTACGGCAATTGGTCCATTCTCTAAAGCAAGGTGTAATTTGTGGTTGGTTCTATCTCGATGTATTGACTAACATTAATTACGACATGGTTTCTCAAAGTATATATATATATATATATATATATATATATATATATATATATATATATATATATATATGATAACTTATACATACAATGCCCTCTTGGCATTCATAGTTCTATTGCATCGATGTTACGTTTGCGAATTCAATTGTACATGGTTAAAGTTTAGACCTCGTTTGTTCTAAAATGTTCCAGTTGTCACATCTACCCCAAGGGAGTCTGTTCCTGTTTCTCCCTTTTTACTGCTTTTATGTGCTTAAATAGTTTTATGCATACAATGAGGGCACTGTATGAAATAAATGTGGGGTAGGGGTCGAAAAAGGAATTTAAGTTTAAATTGGAAAATTAAAAATTGCTAGATCAGGAAAATTAAAAATTTATAAACTTGAAATAATAGTTTAATTTAGAAAATCTAGTGATAATTAAAAAACTTAATGCTAGTATTATATGGGATGATCCGATGCGAGCCCAAATGTTTACCTGAGCCAACACATGTTATAGTGTATTTGTGGCTTCCCATTTTTAGTGAAAAGTCATGAGATATGAAAGATAATTCGGTAGTTTGTATGATGTAATAAGTTTTGTAGCATGTACCTGAAATCCATCCATGAGAGCTTATGTAGTCATTGCACTTAGACTAATACCTCTAACCAATAAAGGTTGAAGTTAAGCTCCTTGCTTAAGCATGTAGGATTTAAGTGAAAAAAGGTAAGATAAAAAAAAGAAATTACAAAAAAGTTGAAAGATTTTTGGAGCTGTCAAAATATGAAACTCAAAAGATCAAAATTTTTGAAGAATCAAAGATAGAAGATACCAAAAATCAAACAAGAAGGTGGTGAATTCAAAGAAATTGAACAACAAATATCAAAGAAGAGATGAATTCCAAAGAGCTCCATTGTGGTATCAAAGTTGTAATTCTTTCTAGAATTTATGTATGCTTGGTAGTTTTACCAAAAATACCTTGAGGTTAAGAAATATTTCTGAGGATGGATTCAGATGGTTGCAAAAATGAGTGTCGTATAAGCTAAGATATGAAGGTTCATAAGGATTGTGAGTATTTAGGAATGGAAGCTTTTAGGAATTATAGACACAAATACATGCATTGCGGTCTTGGATAATGGTTGGTTTTAAAATGGATTGTTTTATGCAATATTGGTAAGTTAAAAATTAGTTTGCTTGGGGGCAAGCAAAGGTTTAGTGTGGGGTATTTGATATGTGTGTGTGTGTATATATATATATATATATATATATATATATATATATATATCATATGTTAATATTTTAGCCTTAATTATTGCTATTTAGAACTAAAAGGTACTTATAATGTTTAAATTATTATTTTATAGGTATAATTGTTGCTAGAGCGGAAACGAAACAAATGGGACGGAAATTGGGCTTGGAATGAAAAAAGGGACGAACTTGCTGAAGGCAGCCCACTACACCCATCGTACTCGGCAATGTGTCTGAAAATTGATCGCGCAAAAATCCTACTATGCCCCGCGTAGACCGACTTACACCTAGCGTAAGTAAGTCGGTTCCAAAGTTTATAAATAGCGATTTTTAACCAACTTAAGGGGAGAACTCGATTTCCATTGATCCTTAGTTGACAAGTAACCTCTATTCTGCCATTTTGAGGGTTTAGAAGGCGTCCGGAAGGCCGTTAAGCTGACAGGAGTGAAGATCTGAAGGACCAGAATTGACAAGAATTGAAACTTTGGAGGATGGAAGCTTAAAAGAAGAAAATTCCAAGGAAAAACCCAAGTTACGACGTGGCCATCAACATCACGACGTGGAGTATGTATTCTAGAAGATAAGTACATGGGAAGTCAGAATCCTTGCTTGATAAGGATTTTTACCCAAGTCACGACGTGAAACCCTTGTTTACGTCGTGGATCACATATTTTAAAAACTATAAATTATCCTTCACTCTTACGATTTGAGGAGGCTTTTGGAACGTTTTTGGAGAGTTTTCTGGAGGAGTGGTATTCTGAGAACCCGATTTTAGAGTCTAGAAAGTGCACAAAACATACTTTTGAAGGAGATTTACTTAGAGATCAAGAGATTGAAGAACACATAATTACATTGGTTTGTTTACTTTTAATTATCTCGATTTCTATTGAGATTTTGTTTATGTTTTCAGCCATGAGTAGTTGAGTCTAGTTGTTTCGTTTAGCTTACTTTAACTCTATTGTTTATTTATCTACTTTATGGATTTTAATAGTTGGTTTTATGCGTGTGTTTGATTATCATTACCTAGCATGTTAATATTTGTGACTTTGATTGCTTGAATTTAAGTTCTGTGTAGCTTAGTGACCATTAAATTACATGAACTTGTTACCTAGTAGTTTAGTGACTATTAAATTGCTAGTGACTAGGATCGACCAAATCTTAGATAAGTGATAAAAGTAACTAATTTAGCTTTGCTGGAGAACATAAATTATGACCATAATTGTGTTTGCTTAGATAAATCTTACATAGCCCATTTATAGTTAATAACTAATTTTGTGTTTTGCTTATGTGTGACCATACAAGGTAGTTCATGAATTGGTGAAAAGATTAGTAAATTTGGACTTGAATTGCTAATGAAACAATAATTGGTAACCAACTTTAATAATCCATAATTAGTAGCTAACCATAGAGGAGAAGTGGATTCGAACTAAACGGAAGTGTTTTTAGAATATTGATTAAAACTATGAGTTAATTGTTTAAGTTTGTCTGAACTTGTAAAATCAGATAAAAACCATTTTAAACTTTTGCTTGTTTTAGGTTAATTTTTAGTAATTATTTTAGTTAATTAAATCCGTTCCATGTGTTAGATCCCAACTTACTTTATTATACTATAATCTGACTAGGTACACTGCCTATAGGTGCAATAGTAGATAAGTAGTTAGGTTATAAATTTAAAACTAGATAGGTATAGTCTGCAACACATCAAGATTTTGGCGTCGTTGCCGGGGAACGACTATTTTAGTTGATAATTTAATCGCTTTAGGTTAATCGATCCATTTTGTGGGGTAAAAACCGCAAAAGGTTAATTTTCTGCAAAATTTAATTTTTGTTTAAAAAACCTAGACTTCACGATGTGGTGGCCTTTACCACAATGTGATATCGGTAATATTAATATTTTCAGTTTTTCGTTCTGTCGATTTGTTCTGCTTTACCACGAGGTGGTATCATTACCACGACGTGGTGAACGTTCAGTAGGAATTTTTAAATTGTTTTTGTTCGTTTTTACGTTTTTATTTCTGTTTTGTTGCAGTAGTATGTGACCCGTGGATCAAACATACATTTGACACCACCACTTGAAGACCCAGAGTCAACTTTTCATAAAAAGAAAGACAAGAACGAAGGAGAATCAAACACACAAAAGAAATCACCATTCAAGGATCTAAAATCAGTTTTTCTTAAAAAGAAAGGCAAGCACGTAGGAGAATCAAGCAACACCTCGAAAGACGAAGGCACTTTTGAAGGCATTGAGAACACTCTAATAAAAAGGAAGTTGGTTATGAAACAGACAAAAATAGTGAACACGAAAGCGAGCCAAAAGACAAATTGACGGACATTGCTGACATGACAATGGAGGCCTACAAGAAAAGAATACAAGAGGACACCAGTCCTGGACTTGTGCAACCCGCAATTCTCGCTACTGCTACCTTCGAGCTTAAGGGACATATCCTTACCTCGCTAAAGGATATTCCATTTTCTAGAAAAGACCATGAAGATGCATACAAGCACCTCGATGAAGTCAACGACATAGCCGACTATTTCAACATTCCTAATGTTCTTCGAGAGTCTGTCTTGTTACGAATTCTTCCGGTTACTTTTAAGGGAGCAACTAAAGACTGGTTGAAGGCACTTTCACCAGGTACAATCACCACTTGGGTACAAATACGTGAAGAATTCCTCCAACAATTTTGCCCACCATCTAAAGTTTCTAAACTCAAGAAGGCCATAGAAAACTTTGAGCAACAAATGGGGGAGTCCTTATACGAAGCTTGGGAGAAATACAAAGAGTTAATCATAAATTGTCCCCAAAATGATTTAAACGAGCAACAACAGGTTTCAATCTTCTATGATGGGGTGAATATCACGACACGACAACTCCTTGATTCACAAGGACCTTTAACTAAGAAGAATCCCGTTGAGATAAAATAATTAATCGAAGAATTTTCGAAGCATTCACAGGAATATCACAACCCTCGTAATGATGGAACAAGGGGAATCGGGAATGGTGCATCAGAAGATATGGAAACGGTAATGACAATGTTGAGTAACATGGATAGAAGAATGACCAAGATGGACTAATCCATACATGCGATACGTGTGCGGTGTGAGAATTGCAACAGCCCACATTTGACGAAAGACTACCATCTTGATGATAATGGGAATAGAAAAGCTCAAGTCTTCTACTCAAGTGGAGACCAATATGATGAAGACTGGAGGAAACCAAAGAAGGAATGGTTGCCTTACGATGAGTACAGAAAGCAAAAAGAAGAGAAGTACAAGAAAAAGACAATAGGATTTTATTAAAAAGAAGAACCGACACCCAAAAAGAAAACGGATTTTGAAACAATGCTCGCCCGCTTTGCAGTCGCGTCAGAAAAGAGGCATGATGAAACTGATGCAGCAATGAGAGATCAACTAACTCTAATAAAAGATCAGCAAGCTTTACTTAGAAATCATCAAGCGTCAATCAAAAACATTGAAGCTCAACTTGGGCAATTAACTACGTTGGTTAACGAGCGGTTACCTCCACCAATTCCCGATAAGAAACCGCAACCACATGTCATTGCCATCACTACTGAAGAAGACACCATTTATGAGTTCCTAGAATCCTTGGAAGAAGAGACAAAGCAACCCGAATCATAGCCAAGGCAGATAAAAGTCGAAGATAAAATAGTTGTTGAATTACCAACCTCACGATGTGAGGTTTCAATCCTCACGACGTGGGCCCCGTCTGGGCAGGAAAATTTTGTTGATGTTTGAGCTTATCAACCTCCTTTACCATTTCCTTCTCGAGCTAAAGTTCATCCACAGGAGAAAGAGCATATCAAATTCATGAAGCAAGTTAAGGGTATGCCTATCAATACTCCTTTTATTGAATCCTTGGCACAAGTACCCGAATATGCCAAATTTCTTCAAGACTTACTTTACACCCGCCAACAATTGGAGAAGACCTCCAAGGTAGTACTTTGTGAGAAAAGTTCCATGGTTATTATGGGAGAAATACCAAAAAAGATGGGAGATCCTGGACGCCTTACACTTCCATGTGAATTCGGAAATAACATGAAGACATATGTTTTAGCCGATTTTGGAGCGAGTATAAATTTGATGCCATGTTCATTTTATCAAAATCTCAACCTTCCAAAATTGAAGGCTACTAGAATGACGATTCATATGGCTAATCGTTCAATGACTCATCCTCGAGGCATAGTTGAGAACATTTTGGTAAAAATTGGAAAATTTATTTTTCCAATAGACTTTGTGGTACTTGATACGAAGGAGGATAGAATTGTCCCAATTATCCTTGGACGTCCTTTACTCAATACCGCACAAGCCTTGGTTGATATTCGTGAATCTAAACTTACATTACGAGTGGGGAATGAAGAAATGACTTTTAGAGTGGAAGAAAGATTCAAGAAAGACTATGCTCAAATTGAAGTATTTTTCATGCATGAACAAAACGAGCTTGAAGAGTTGGACAAATTGATGGAAGAAGAAATTCAAATAATAGAACAAGTCAAGCGAACTAAACCTAGAGCTTCAATTCCAATGGTTTTTGAAGTCTTTGCCTATAAAACTCCAAGTTCTCTAGTTAGTGATGAAAGTGAATAAAGTTTAGTGTCAAGTGATGAAGAAGAAGAAGCCACACAAGACTTGATACAACCAACTTTGGATAAGGAGGATGTTGAAGATAAGGAGGTACGAAAAGAAAAAGAATGGCCTAAACTTGTTATGAAGAATAAAGGGGTGAAATGAAAGCATGAAGAAGGCAACTCTAAAGTGCAAAAGGAGAATTCTAAGAAAACTTATTTAAGAAGAGTGCAAGCATACAAGAAGAAATGAAAGGAGCAAAAGGTGCACATGGTGATTGAAATCCCAACCGATTCAACGTAGGGCGACACGGAGTCCGGCTCATGACTCCAATAAAAAGAAGCGCTTCTCGGGAGGCAACCCGAACTTGGTTCGCGTTTTTCTTTTCATTTTTCTTTTAGTTTTTGCATTTTTGATTTTTGCATATTTATCAGGATAGATAATAATCATAGTTATTTTGATTTTTAGAAAAAGTAAAAATCAAGTGTGGGGTCCTTTTCGTAAATGAAAATATTTTTATGAACAACATTTTTTTAATAATAATCATATTTTACATAAATTAAATGAAAAGGAAAAAGACTAGTTTTATGGATCATATGGACTAAAGACTAATACTCAAATTCAAAGTTTGGAGCCCAACATTGCAATAGCCCATAAAAATTAGCCCAGTCATGGTCCACGACGTGGAGTGGTCAAAACTCACGGACTTCAGTCAACATATCAGTCATTTTCTTCAAACTCTTTTGTTCATACATTACGACGTGATATCGTAACTGGTCCCCTCCACACTTCGATTTCGATTGAATTCTACATTTTTCTTGCTTCTTTTCTACATTATGTCATCAAAGGTAAGTTCTACAAGTTATTTGTAGGAGAAAGTTTCACTTTCCAATCCAACGGGTGGTGCAATTTATTTTCTATTCAAGAGCCCGTTTATCGAGAATTATCCGTTGAATTCTTTGCAACATTCAGTTTTGAAGAACGGACAACCGACCCGACATACAACTGGGCCATTGCATCCTGATTGGGTGGTGTTTATAGAGAATGCAGCCTTCGTGAATTTTCTTGGAGAATGGGGCTATATACTGAAGAGGAAATACAATCACCCCATTTTATCTTATTTCTACAAGGTTGTGTTCGAGCTTTTACTACAAGATTGCTTGACGTACAGTTCTGGAGAAGCATTTCCAGTCACGAGTATAATTCGAGAGATGCTTCTGAAGGAAGAATTCGGTCTCCTATCTATCGGTTCTAACATCGCTTGTCACTTTCACTATTAACCACAAACATCATGGCGACAAGGTGCCTTCACAGAATTTGTTCTACCTTTAGAGCATAATCACGCCAGGAGTTTTCTGTGACCTACCATACATGCTTGCAAGATTTTTAGGGATGAAGGCAACAAGTTCTCGGTCTGGTAGTCCCATTACTTTGGTCACTCGCCTAGCTCGATCATATGGGATTTTGAGTTCTAACTTTATTTGAAATCTGACACGTTTTAAAGATTTGGATTTGACGACTCAATTTTTGAGTCTTATACGAGTTGTGGTGAATGTTGGCGAGGGATATGTCATACCCCCTGAAGATGCTGAACAACCAAATGGTTGACAACGGGAGCAATCGAGGCAACAGGGAAGGAGGAATGTTAGACCTCGTGGGGAAAGAGGCCGACAACAACAACCACCTCAACCATTTGAGGGTGGGGTACCAACCGACCCATTCCAAAGTCGAGTTGGTACTTATTTGGACAATCTCCGTGGAGGTGTTAATTATCACAATCAAGCAATCGATGTTTTATTTACATACCTTAATGTTGAGCGACCGCCGACCATGTTGCCTTATTACCCATATATTCCGACATGGAAGGAGTTATGGACGAGGCAAGGAGATGGAGTCGGGACAAGTGGAGAACGAGTGGACGACGATGATTATTGATATCTATCCTTTTATTTTTAGTAGTTTTTATTTTCTTAGTTTATTTTAATGTGTTTTTTTTTGTTTTTGAGTTTTTTATTTGGTATGTTTAAAAACATGTAACCAAATTATGTGATGGATTTTTTTCTTCTTTCCACAAATTGTTTGTTTTGTTGCAGATTTAATAGAATATCATGAGAGAAAAATAAGAGAATAGAGATAAGAGCGTACGAAGAAAGTCGTGTGATTTAGAGTTATGAGTCGAAGCCCATAATTTTTAATAAGTGTGGGGTAAATATCATGCGAGAAAAAGAGATTCGAGGAAGAGAGATTCTAGAAGTATTGAGTTTTGAGAAGAATCTCAATCCATTAAGAAGGAGTCTTGCAAAAACGATTTTCTGGAACTCCCCATTTTCACGACGTGGCCTTTCTTTCCACGTCGTGACTTTGACGTTATCACGATTCAGAAATTGGTTTACATCGACACCACGACATGAATTACATCACCACGTCGTGAGCAGTAAAAGTGGCATTTATTTTACTATTCCAACCATACAATGTGGCGTATGCTTTCCCACATTAAGATGTTATGCTTTGAAGATCTTATGCACTACACTCATTGAAGATGCAAGTTTCTGATTCACGTCTTGCCGGAACATTCACACGCATCTTAGAAGATCGAAGTTCCAATCACATACTCAAGGTGTTCAAGTTTTCCAAACGCGCTCAGAAATCGATCTCGCCACTACTTCCCCAGGGGAGGTTGTTCCTTTTCCTCCCTTTTATTGCTTTTAGATTATTTTATACATACAATGAGGGCATTGTATGTAATAAGTATGGGGTAGGGGTTAGAAAGTAAAATGCTATAAAATTTTAAAAAAATTCAAAAAAAATTTAGAAATATATTTAAAATAATAATCTAAAAATTGAATCTATTGATAATTTAAAAACTTAAGTTGCTAGTGTTGCGTGGGATGATCCACTGCGAGCTCAAATGTTTAACTGACCCAACATATGTTATAGTATATTTGTGGCTTCCCAAGTTTTAGTGAAAAGCCATGAGATATGAAAGGTAGTCTGGTAGTTTATATAGCATAATACGTTTTGCAGCCTGTACTTGAAATCTATCCAGGAGAGCTTATGTAGTCATTGCACTTAGACTAATACCTTTAACCAATAAAGGTTGAAGTTAAGCTCCCTTGCTTAAGCATGTAGGATTTGAGCAAAAAAAAGTGAGATATTTAAAAAAAAAAAGAGAAATTATCAAAAAGTTGTAAGAATTTTGGAGCTGTCAAAGTATGAAGACCAAAAGATCATAATTCTGAAGAATAAAAAAGGTTAAAGATACCAAAAATCAAACAAAAAAGGTGGTGAATTCATAGAAATTAAAGAGTAAATATCAATGAAGTGAAGAATTCCAAGAGCTCCATTATAGTATCGAAGTTGTAATTTTTATAGATTATGTATGCTCGGGTAGCTTAACCAAAAATACCTTGAGGTTAAGAAATATTTTTGAGGATGGATTCGGAGGGTTGCAGAAATGAGTGTCGTATAAGCTAAGGGGTGAAAGTTCATAAGGATTGTGAGTATTTAGGATTGGGGAAGTTATTAGTAACCTTAGACACAAATATGCACATTGAGGTCTTGGTATAATGGTTGAGTTCAAAATAGATTGTCTTATGTCATATTGGTGATGAGAGTTTGACTTAAAATGTAACATCCATAAAATTCATGTAAAATTTAAAATTTTCAAACATTTCAAAACCATCCATTGTTTACAAATTGTTTTCAAAATAAACCAATATCAGAGTTTTCCTAGAAATTACAACATGAAAAACGAGGAGGTGCACGATCAAGCCTTCGCCTTCCCGCGATCATCTGATGTACCTGAAACAAAAATCCACAACTGTAAGCCAACAACTTACTGAGTTCCCCCAAAATACCAACGCCATATAACAGAACAATATGCATATAGAGTCTTCAGTATGACTGGACCACCTCACCGGGCCTTCAGCCTATCTGGCCCACTCTCAGAACCTTTAGCATGTCTGGACCACCTCACTGGGCCTTCAGACTATTTGGACCGTTCTTCGGGCCTTCGGCCTGACTGGTATACCCCGATGGGACTTCAGTTTATTCGGGTTGCCCTAGGTCTGTTGGCCTAGAGCACAAAGCAGGACCGCCTCAACCCACCCGCAATCACATCATCACATAGATATCAATCGCTAGCTAGCACATACAATAATCATACATGCCTAACAGATCATCAATTATAGCATCATCCTATACACTAGGATACGGATATAACAGATCACTACACATAGCATCATACGATAACCAGGATAATAATCCAAAAGGGTCGGCCTTGGTGCCTTCGACCCTGTTAGTATAGTGAGGAAAACTCACCTCACAAGTAGTGCTGAGCCGGTAATATCAATCCCAACTCACAGCTCCAACTCAACTTCCTACAATCACCAAGTGACTAACCTCATCAAAATACCAGAAATACCCTCAAGGTCATACTTGGTCAACCATGGTCAAAGTCAAAGTCAACAGTCAAGGTCAATAGTCAAGGTCAACAGTCCATGTTGACCCAACTCGTTAAGTGCATCTACTGACTCGTCAAGTTCATTCAGTATTCAGAAAACCAGGAAAAACCCTAGCCAACTCGCCGAGTTGATAGAACAACTTGTCGAGTTCCTACAGTATCCAGTAAGCGGGAAAACCCGGTCCAAATTGTCGATTTGGCAGGGCAACTCGTCGAGTTTTCCTAGCCTTAATGCATTCAGACACTTCCAAGCGAGTCTAATGCCTCCAAACTATAGATCTGGTCCCCTAGGACTGAAATACCACGTAAAGTTGCTAGCTTTACGTCCATGCATGGCATCAAGAAGGCTAAATCACTCAAACAAGGCTTATCAAGGGACTTAGAGCATGAAGGAGGGCCAAGACTTGATAAAGTTGGCAACTTTAAGTCCATGGAGGCCATGAGATGTCTAGATCTGAAGTCATAGCTTCATAACATGCTCAAATCCAAGAATGGTCCCAAAATAAGCTAATAATGGACACAAACTTTCAAAAGAAGAAATCTAGCAAAGGGATGATTAAGATAATGACTTTATACCTCCAGATGGTTGCAATAACACTGAAAATCCCGGATCTAAAGCTTCTCCTTCAACTTTGCACCACCAACTTCACACTCCTTCAAGAAAAGCACCAAAGAACACTCTTTAAGCTCACACATACTCAAAATGGGGAAAGAGACGTGATTAGGGTTTTCTCTGGACTGAGGGGACGGTGAGGGAGGCCAAAAATGAGAGTTAAGGCCTTTAAATAGGGTGCAAACCCTAAAAATTAGGGTTTTCATGTTCAACCTTCAACTCGTCGAGTAGACATTGAAAGATACGTGGGCATTAAATACTCTACACGACGAGTTGGAGCCTTCCAACTCGTCGAGTTGCCCTGAAATATAAAAATAAAGCTTTAAATTCATACCTGAAAATTGGGATGCTACATAAAATAAATTAGTTTTGCTTGAGGGCAAGCAAATGATAAGTGTGGGGTATTTTGATATTGCTATATTTATACACATTTTTAGGCAATATCTTAGTACATTTTATTTAATATTTTGGTTATTTGCAAAGATATTTGGTACTTATTGAATTAAATTTTATTTTGCAATCAAAAGGAACACTCTTGAAGAATAGGGATCATAATTGACAAGAATTGAAACTTTGGAGGATGGAAGCTTAAAAGAAGAAAATTCCAGCGAAAAACCCAAGTCACGACGTGGCCATCAACATCACGACGCGGAGTGTGTATTCTAGAAGATAAGTATGTGGGAAGTCAGAATCCTTGCCCGATAAGGATTTGTACCCAAGCCACGACGTGAAACTCTTATTCACATAGTGAATCACATATTTTCAAAACTATAAATTATCCTTCACTCTTACGATTTGAGGAGGCTTTTGGAAGGTTTTTGGAGAGTTTTCTGAAGGAGAGGTATTATGAGAACCTGATTTTAGAGTCTAGAAAGTGAAAAAAAACATCCTTTTGAAGGAGATTTACGTAGAGATCAAGAGATTTAAGAGCACATAATTACATTGGTTTATTTACTTTTAATTATGTTGATTTCTATTGAGATTTTGTTTATGTTTTCAGCCATGAGTAGCTAAATCTAGTTGCTTTCGTTTAGCTAGATGATACTTTAACTCTATGGTTTAGTTATCTACTTTATGGATTTTAATAGTTGGTTTTATGCTTGTGTTTGATTATCATTACCTAGCATGTTAATATTTGTGATTTTGATTGCTTGAATTCAAGTTCTGTGTAGCTTAGTGACCATTAAATTACATGAACTTGTTACCTAGTAGTTTAGTGACTATTAAATTGCTAGAGACTAGGATCGACCAAATCTTAGATAAGTGATAAAAGTAACTAATTTAGCTGTGCTGGAGAACATAATTTATGACCATAACTGTGTTTGCTTAGATAAATCTTACATAGCCCATCTATAATTAATAACTAATTATGTGTTTTGCTTATGTATGACCATACAAGGTAGTTCATAAATTGGTGAAAAGATTAGTAAATTTGGACTTGAATTGCTAATTGAATAATAATTGGTAAGCAACTTTTATAATCCATAATTAGTAGCTAACCATAGAGGAGAAGTGGATTCGAACTAAACGGAAGTGTTTTTAGAAGATTGATTAAAACTATCAGTTAATTGTTTAAGTTTGGTTGAACTTGTAAAATCAGATAAAAACCATTTTAAAGTTTTGCTTGTTTTAGGTTAATTTTTAGTAATTATTTTAGTTAATTAAATTTGTTCCATGTGTTTTATCCCAACTTACTTTACTATACTATAATCTGACTAGGTACACTGCCTATAGGTGCAATAATAGATAAGTAGTTATGTTATAAATTTAAAACTAGATATGTATAGTCTGCAACACATCACCTAGTCTTACCACAACTATACTATTGCACGATTTGGTACACTGCCTAGTGTGTTTATTAGTCCGGTTGAGATAAAATCAGTTTTATAAATTTAAAACTTGAGTAATTAAAATATATATACAAAAACACACATTAGTCCTATAGATGAAAGTAAACATATGAAAACTGAAATTTCCTTGAGGACGAATGGATCACTGTAGGAACGCCACCAATCCCTCGTTTATGTTTCTCATGGACATCATAAATCAGTGGAGCAGGAGCAGGGTCTTAAAGATACCTCCCTTTCTCCTCATTTTTATTTTTCGATTGACATCCACCCACCATGGCGACCGACAAGCATTCATGGTAAGACGTCATTATTTTCGTCTACGAGTTATCGTCGTCTGAACATGTACACGAGATCTATAACTAAATTAAGAACATACTCCCTAATCACACCCCAGGTAACCACAAACATGTATCGGTTCTCCTTTTCATGCTATCACACTCTATTTTTTGCATCACCGGAGGAGACAATCGGTTGGGTTTATGCTCCGATTTACCTACAGTCGCACACACATATGACCTATCCCTATCTCTGAATCTTCTTTGTCGCTAGAGCTTCCACAAAGAAAGATGATGAAAAACTTTATTATAGTGACAAGATGTGGACCAACGACAAAATAGAAGGAAACGAAGGAATTCATCAAAACGTATGGGTTTATTAACCATATTTTCCATATTTTTAATTAAGTCCCTCAATTTTTGCCATATTGACAATTTAAACCTTAAACCCAAAAGCACTTCATCCACACACTTTCATTAATGAAAATTCCACCCCTTGACATTGTGTTCACCTTTGATGGATTCTATTATCCTAATTATTACCACCATTTAATTAATGAAATTATTTATCTTTTTATTATATAATCTTATAACCAAAATTATTTTACAAGAATAAATATTTGTGTAATGGAAAACTAACGTCATCAACAAAAGAAAATTTGGGTCGTTACATGAGAGTCGTGCCTCACTTAGTGCATTAGGACGAACCAGACATGTTAGTAGTGAAAAGGGTTATTCATTATGGGTTAGTGATGAACATAAAGACCCACCATAATGAAGTAAAACGATGATAATGGAGATTAATATTTAAAATATTATGGTGATGAATAATTACAAAGATGAATAGTGATGAGTAATTATTAATGAAGATTATAACATAGATTAATATTTAAAATATTATAGTGATGCATAATTACAAGGATGAATAGTGATGAGTAATTATTAATGAAAATTAATATTTAAAATATTGTAGTGATGAATAATGATGAATATTTACACGGATGAATAATAATGAGTAATTACTAATGAAGATTTTTTTTTGGAAAGGGAACTTCCCTAACGAGGGTTTCCGGGCCAGCTTTCGCGCACCGACTAATCCCCCGCTGCAAACATGAGACTTTGCCTCATGCCCTGGAGTCACTGCAGACGAACCTCCATGGCCACAAGGGCTGAGTAGTGCCAGGATTTGAACATGGGTCAATAGGTTATCCACGGGTCTATATGCTATGTTATGTTATGTGATGATATGATAATTGTATGTGACTGGGGTTGCTTATAACCCTACGAGCGTGCTGTTAGCTCACCGGGACTGCTAATAGTCTCAAGGTTGCAGATAACCCATAGTTGTTTGCTTATGCTGTGTTATATATGGTATCTTGGGAACTCACTAAGCTTTGTGCTTACATTTGTTGATTTATATGTGGCAGGTACTTCGCATGACCACGGGAAAGCGAGGGTCTGATTGTACACATGCGCTGGGAATTTACTACTGGGACATGATCTTTTATGTACTCCTATACCTATGATACGTGTGTTTTGAGATGACTTGTACTTGATATTTGGTTGTGAAACTATGTTTTGTAAGTTTTAAAAATGAAAATTTTGGTTTAAAAATTGAGGTGTTACAGCTACTATGATTATCTGGCCATCACAGATATTGATTTAGCCTTAACTGTCAAGAAAAATGTGAAAGTGCCTCAAACTTTGACAAAAGCAAAGTTGAACATCAATGAGTTTGAAGACGGTGAAATCATCCATCAGCCTTATGGTGTTGTTTTCCAAGGAAAGAACAAGAGAAGAAATTTAAGAAAGTTTTTGTTTCAAATCACTGGTCTCGAAAGATATACAAATTCCCATTTCACCAACATCTTGATTCGAATCAATAACTATAAGAAGAATGATGATGGTGACAAGGATGAGATAAGGATGATACGTTTGTGGTACATGGAGATGAGAAGAAAGCTTTTGGTGACGGCAAAGTTGATTGCTTAACTTTCGACATCTCTCACTAAGGGGGAGATTGTTAGGGCCGAACGTATGTAGTGTGGAGTCGAAAGTAATCAGAGTCTGTAAGGTGTCGAAATCAGTATGATTTCGACACACTGTCTATTTAACAAGGCAGTTTAGTTTTGATACTTAAATGTCTAGTCCTTGTTATTTTTTTGTGTGAGTCCGTTGTACCCTATAAATAGGGCAAGTACAAAGAGTAGAGTAACGAGCGAACTAAGCGTCATTCTCATCTTGTACTCTCAAACACTCTTGTACTCTTCAGACGATATTGAGCCAAACAGATCTTATTTAGATCGTGTGTCTGATTACAACTTTTATTGATTCATTTGTGTACTTAATCAATCTCTAACTCACATCATAAACACATACAAAATGAGAGTAATCATCTAAAAATATGACATAATATTTAATTCCATTCAAAATTTCAATAGGAGATGTCGAAACATCAGAATGTATTAACTCAAATGGAAAATGCGTAACAGACGTAGAAGAGCTAAAAGGCAATTTAACATGTTTTCCCATTTGACATGCATGACATAAAGGAAAGTCTTTACTAGAAGAACATGAAATATAACGATTTTTAACTAGATTCTTGAAAATATGATGACCGGGATGACCAAGATGTTGATGCCAAATGGAAGGATCAACAGAGATGAAAACTTGAGTAGTTAGTGTCGTAACAGGATAAAGATCACCAGTGCTGTCACATCGGAGGAGGATTTGTTTGGCACAGAAATCCTTCACAAAATATTCAAATGTGTCAAATTCAATAGAACAATTATTTTCACGAACAAAACGATGAACATAGATTATATTTTTGATAATAGATGGAGTAATCAAAACACTTTTGAGAGTCAAAGTTCGATAATGATTATTAAGCGGAAGAGTGGTGTGTCCCATTTTAGTTATAAATATTAAAGATTCATCACCAACTAACACAGATGAAGAAAAAAATACTATTTTTTTTTTATCAAGAACGGACTTGAGTATACCTGCATTGGAGTGAAGGTGGGAGGTGGCACCGATGTCCATGTACCAATAAGCTTGACCCAAATCATTTAACGACATGGTGTTGAACATATAAGGAAGCGTTGTAGGTTTGTTATTGGGCTGTTAGACCTGGTATGCTTGAGGTTGCTGAGTAGAGATGTTGGGGTGTTGAGAAGCAAAATATTGATGTTGTTGTTGGGCTAGTTGCTCATAAGTGAGCTGATGTCTGGGACCAACGCCAACTGGACTGGAAGATATATTGGGACTTGGCAGAATACCTTGCTAAATAGACCCATTTGTGGGATGATGGAATTGAAACCATCCGTAAGCCCAAGCACCCCCTGTTCCACGCCGTTGATTGCCAAGAAAGCTGTCGCCTGAAGAATTAGAACCACCATTGTTATTATGAAATCGGCCACCATTTCGGCCACCACCCCGATCACCACGGTTGTTACGACCGCCACGTCCTCAACGGTAACCCCCTCTCCCTCCGCTATTGTTATGATTATTCGAGGATTGAAACAGAGGATTGAACCGTGAGAGCATTCAACGAAGATGAGTGATCCGTGTGAGTGATGGATATGTCACACTGTTCATTTTGAATCAATTGCTGCTCCTCACAGATTAACATTGATCGTGCATCCCAAAAAGAAACAGGTAGATCCCGATGGTGGATGTTTATAGCGATATACCAGAAATTTTGAGAAAGACCATTGATCATATAAGCAACTAAATTTGTTTAAGGGACTTTGACATTCATGTGCTCTAAACGATCTGCAAAGGCTTTGAATTTGTTACAATATTCGACGATATACAAGTTACCAAGACTGATGTTTCGAAGTTCTCTATCAAGCTGAATGATTTTGGAAGCTTTATTGTCACGAAAAACCTTCTCAAGGTTGTCCCAAACCTCAAAGGTAGATGCTTGTTTTTTGAAGATCATGTTAAGAAGAGAAGTAGAAAGGGTACCGTACATCCATGATCTTACTATTGCGTCCGTTCGTAACCAAGAAGCTTTGGCAGCCTCAGATTCGGCGGTACCCTTGTCTTCTCTTTGTCTGAGGTGCTTCAGTAGGCGGCTTGAGATGGTGATCGACTCCGTATCCAATGCAGTAATTTCAAAAAGTTCTCGCCATATCGTAGTTCATCGTTCATCTGGTCCAGATCCAAGACAAACGAAACTACATGTTTTATGTTAATTGTGGAAGATGGCTTATCAGTGAGGACTCCTAACATGATGAGGGTACAGAAACAGAGATCGAGTATGCAAGAATAATGAAAGAAATAACCAGAAAGACTGAGAAGAGATGGAAAGATCGACGAGAAGGTAGGAGTCGATTAGGGTTTAGAACGATCGAAAAGTCTCTAATACCATGTAATCGTCTATTATTCCCATGAAAAACCAATTGTATTACGTACCCTCAATATATACAATACAAGAGCATAATGTGAAAATGGCCTAAACATATGGCCATGCATATAGAAACCAATACAAATACAAAGACTAACTAATATGCTAACACAAACGACCTATTTTTTATAAGATAATAGCTTAAAATATTATTTGACAAACTTATAAATTCCAACCACCTAAATATTCAATAATACTCGAATAATCAAAAAAAATATACATATCTATTTATCTTATGTAACTCATTTTCCAAATAGTCTAAATAATTTTGTTATTCAAATTATGTCTACATTTTAGATCTCAAAACTTATAACACTTAAAAAAGACAAACGAGATCAAATTGAATTGAATTATATATAGGCTAGTTGAGGGGCCAAATTGTAAGAAATGACAAAGAATATGATAAGAATTAAGAGATGACAAAGAATATAATACACGTTGGTACCCACGCCATGCCTTGCATTTCGAATTCGAATCCACACTCTCAAAAGCGCGAAAACAGAGGTGCTACGACTCACCTCATTTCAAATTTCAACAATAGAATACCTCCATTAAAATATCTCCTTCAATGCCTATGGATTCGCTTCAAATTCCTCACTCCTTGATGAAGATGATCTCCCCCATTCCGTAAGTATATTTCAACCCAAATCTTGCAATGTTTTATGAGTAATTCCTTAATTTTATTTGGATCTTATTTTCGCTACATTTCTGTTTCTAAAACTAGGGCTTGATGCCGTACGATTCAATGTATGTTCTTTCTTCTAAAGTTTTTCACTTTCGCATAATGATCTATTCACTGCAATTTACCTCTTTTGTGCTGCAATTAGTTGCACTTAGTTAAGTTTATTCCTTTTGGGGGAAATACGAAAGAAAATGCTCTTCATTGGTTTCTTTCTAGGGTTTTACTGTGTATAAAGTCTATCGTTTGGCCCGATGAACAGTTCTGTCTCCTGTAATGATTTGTTTTATCATTTATGTTCTTGCAGCTTGGATCATTCTGGGCCTGATCTTCATCTAGGTACTGATTTTGAGTAGTACGACGATGCTTTCCATGATCAACTGATGCATTTCAAACTACACACTATTTTATTTTCTGTTTATTGATGGAGCTTCAGTAACAGCCAGGCCTATACTAAGAATTTGTTGAAGGGGCTTAAGAATTAAGATGAAGATGCATGCTCCACTGAAATCGAAAGGGATAACATCTAGGGTTAGCAACCAACATGTGATCTTTGAGCTAAAACAACGTGTTATTCTCGCATTAAACAAGATTGCTGACAGAGACACATATGAAATTGGGGTTGAAGAACTTGGAAGAACAATCGAGAGTTTAACTCCAGACGGGGTTTCACCATTTTTGTCATGCATTTTAGACACCGATTCAGAGCAAAAGATAGCTGTTCGAAAGGAATGTATAAAATTAATGGGCACCCTCGCAACCTTCCACCAAGATCTCATTATCCCACACCTGGGCAAAATGGTAATTAGTATAGTTAAACGACTCAAAGATCCAGATTCTGTTGTGAGAAATGCTTGTATTGAGACTATGAGTATTTTGGCATCCAAATTGAGCACTACTGATAATGAGCAAGAGGGTAGTTTCGTTTTACTAGTGAGACCTCTTTTTGAAGCATTAGGTGATCAAAATAAACATGCTCAATGTGGTTCAGCATTGTGTTTATCACGTGTAATTGATCATACGCGGGACCCACCTGTGTCTATTCTACAACGTATGTTGATAAGGACTACAAAGATGCTGAAGAATCCACACTTCATGGCTAAACCAGCCATGATTGAGTTAAACAGAAGTATCATTCAGGTTAGTTTAGTAATTTAACTCGTTTAATTCCTTGTTTTAACTTTGACTGTTTTTGTACATTTCTTTTTCTGTAACAAGTGAATCATTTCAAAATTACCTTTTTTAAAATTTCAGGCAGGAGGTGCTTCAACACAAACTACTTTAAATGCTGCAATGAGTAGCATCCAAGAAGCTCTTAAGAACAGTGATTGGAGAACAAGAAAAGCTGCATGTGAAGCATTATTAGAACTTGCTTCCACTTCAACCAATGGATCATTCTCTGATTCTATCAAATCATCTTGCATTCGTTCACTTGAATTATGTCGATTTGATAAGGTTCATGTTATTCTGCAACTAATTTTCTGAAAATTACATTTCATTTTATGAATATACGTTGGATTAAAAAGTTACTTTTTGTTTATTTATTTATATAGGTCAAACCAGTTAGGGATACAGTACTTCAGGCTTTACAACTCTGGAAAAGTCTTCTGGGAACTGATGCATCTGAGCTTTCAGAAGCTGGATCTTCTATAAAAGGTTTAATTGTGATAATGTTGTTATTAGAGGGGTATTTTAGGTATATTTGATCATTGCGAATAGCTTCTATTAACATTCTGCTAAAATTTCAGGTGATTACAGTGAATCCAATAAAAAAAGGGTTCCTCTTTCTGTTAGAAAAACAGGTATAAGTTATGTAGAAAGCCCTCAAAATTCCGATACAAAAGATTGGCAAATAGAAGTGAATGTCCCAAAAACACGTAACATCTCATTAGCATACACTCGCGATGAAGAATCCGAGGGTAGTTCTGTCACAAAAACATTCGAAAGGACTAAATCGGACATCACATCGATTCAAGATACCGGATACGAATACGTGCCCATGGATGACAAACAAGAATCCTCTTCGGTAACAGTCATCGGCGACGATCATGTGAAGGGTAATTTCGTAAAATCAAATCAAAATGAAATCGAGGAAGAAGCTAGTACTGAAGAACAGAGGTATTTTCCAAAGGTTCAAGATCGGAAAAGCCTCGATTCAACTGTGACTGAATCAAGTTCGATAATTGGGCATGAATCACGTGCGTGTTGTGTGCAAACAGCAAAAGAAATGTCTTGCATTCGAGAGAAGCTTCTAGAAATTGAATCCAAACAATCGAATCTCTTGGATTTGTTGCAGGTATTTTACATTTATACTTCATACTTCATATTGCATATTTTCATTCGTTTTGATGATGGAAAAGGAATGAAAACAAACAATTTTTATAAGCTTTTACTTGATTACTAAATTTATTTATCAGGTGTTTGCAAGAAAGACAATGGATAGCTTATCCATGATTCAATCAAAAGTCTCCACTTTAGAAAACGTAGTGGATCGAATGTCAGAAGACATAACTAACAATGGAAGAACATATTCCGATTCCGCCCCTAAATTTTCAAAAAAGAATTCCACCATTCCTTCCCCTAGACTCTCAACATGCACCCCAAGATCCTCTGTGGACAGGAAATCACCATTACAGAGTATGAGAAAATCCGATTCCTGGGAAGAAGCCTCATGGATGGATCCAAGGGTAATAAAAACAAGTAGAAATCCTGTAAAAAAGGGAATGCATGGACTTCGGAATGGAATTGTCGATTCCGGATTTGGTTCGAGTGTCAGGAATGGGAATGGTCCGTTTGAAATTGTGAAAGGGTATTTATTACAAGGGGATTTAGACTCGGCTTATGTTGAAGCTTTGAATTGTGGTGATGAAATGGTTTTAGTGGATCTTCTTGATAAAACGGGGCCCGTTTTGGAAAGTTTATCGAATAGAACTGCAAATGATGTTCTTGGGACTTTGGCTTTCTTCTTGTCTGAACAACAATTCATGAGTTCAATAATCCCTTGGCTCCAACAGGTAATTTTCTTGTGTTAAAAATTATTATTTTTGAGGTTTAATGAATTAAAAATAATTAATAATTTATTTTAGGCGGTTGACTTAAGTAGTGGGCATGGAGCAAATCAGCTTGTATTGACTACAAAAGCAAGGAGACAATTCTTGGGTGCAATTCAGGAAGCTGTAAACATGGAATTCCCAAATGCTATGGAGAGGAGATCAATTACACAATTAGTATCAAGATTGCATCAAGTTTGGGGTAAGCAAGAATATGCTTTTTTTTTTTAATTATATTTTTTTTAATGAATTAATGTGTTCATACATGATGGATCTTTTTTTTATGCAGGGAAATGATAGCATAGATTGCTTAGGAGGCTGAGGATTTGGTGGTTGGAAGTTAAAGCTTGAGTTGTTGTTATGTATTCTAGTTGATTGATTGTATGTTTAAAGGCAATATTGGAACATGACATGATGTTTTTGTTTCAAAGTGAGAAGCAAAAAAGTTTTTTTTGCATCACATATTTTTTTTTTTGTGTACTAAGCTATTGAAATGTACAATAGGCATCGTGTTGCTAAGCTTTTTATATGTGAAACATGTAACTCAATCTTACATACAACTTGGAAAATGTATAAAAAAAACAATGAACAATCATCGGATATCATATCAAGGATAAGGTTTTGTTTGACAAGGTAACTTGATATACAAAGTAATAAAATGGGTTGTTGTATTTTATAACCATGTTTGGTTGTATTGTATTGTATGATTGAAATTATTTTTTAAATAAATTACAAGAATGGTTTGTGTTTCACAAAACCCGAAAAGCATCCAATTTTTGGAAGGAAAATACCCAATTAAGACAAAAATGGTTTGTGTTTCACAAAACTGTTTGCATTTTCTAAGAAAATGTTTTCAGAAAATAAAGTTGAGTTTTCGCTTTCAGTTTTCAATGAAAATTTTAGAAAACCCATTTGGATGAAACCGAAGGAGTTTTCATTTTCCATCTTAGAAATTTGGAAAACTGTAAAAATCACTTTTTTAATTTACATACAATTTGAAAAACTGAAAATTTTCATTTTCTTGAAAATTTTTGGAAAACTGAACGAACCAAACGCGTTTTCAAAATTTTCGTTTTTCTTGGAAAATTTTCCTAGAAAACTGGAAAATTTTCCACAACCAATCACACCCTTAAGGATGCGTTTTGTTGTGGAAAATTGTTTTCATTTTCTAAGAAAATGTTTTCAGAAAATAGAGTTGAGTTTTCATTTTCAATTTTCAATGAAAATTTTAGAAAACTCGTTTGGTTGAAACAGGGAAAGTTTTCATTTTCCATCTTATAAATTTGGAAAACTTTGGAAAACTGTAAAAATCACTTTTCTAATTTACATACAATTTGGAAAACTGAAAATTTTCATTTTCTTGGAAAATTTTGGAAAACTGAACGAACCAAACGCGTTTTCAAATTTTCCGTTTTTCTTGGAAAATTTTCTTAGAAAACTGGAAAATTTTCCACAACTAAACGCACCCTTAAAGTTTGTCTGAAATTTGCAAAAAGGAAAAGGGAAAGAAAACAATGAACATTTTCAAGAAACTCATGGATCATTCTTGTAATTTACTCTACAAGAAATCACATCCCCATTTCAACCGATCCACAAAGAAATACATTTTTTTTTCTTTGAAATACAATTTCTTTATTCCAATGAAATAAACAATTATATACCCATTTCCGTGTACACCCAAACACTACATAAAAATCCCATGAAAAGTTGAAAACAACCCACACAATTACAAATGGCCATTAAAATCTAGATATAACAACAAAACTACTACTTTAGATCAACATCATAAACAAAACTAATTCACAACTTAAAGTCAAGTGGAAAATCTCATTTTCCTAACAAAATATCATCAAAAACATTCAAAGTAATTCCCAAAAAAAAACTATCCATTACATCTTGTACAACAAAGTTCCCATCAAAATACACATATAACCCCTCTCACACCATAGTCTCCTTCGGAGCCTCACCTTCACCTTCCACTTTCACTTCATTTTCCTTCTTCTTAACATCATGTGCTTCAAACAAAGTCACACTCCCACCTTGAAAAAGAACCTCTTCTTCACGTGTCTGAATCGACTCAAGTGTCTCAACCACTTGAGTCATAATCGGTCTACCTTTAGGGTTTTGACTTAGACATTGGTAAGCCAAATTAGCAACTTTAAAAGCAGTTTTTGATGAGTATTGACCTTCCATTCTTGGGTCAAGTATTCTCACAAGTTTCTTATTATGAACTAAAAGTGGTCTAGCCCATTCAACCAAATTATGCTCACGACTTGGCCTACTTTTGTCCATTGCTCTTCGACCAATCAGCATCTCCAAAAGCACCACTCCAAATCCATATATATCACTTCTTGCTGTCAAATGCCCTGAAAAAAAAAAAAAAATTCACACAACATAAAACCACATTCTCCCATACATACATACATACATACCAGTCATGACATATTCAGGAGCTGCATATCCATATGTACCCATAACTCGAGTCGATACATGTGTTTGATCTCCCATAGGTCCATCTTTTGCAAGTCCAAAATCAGATAATTTTGCATTGAAGTCCTGAAAATTTATTTTCACATTAACTCCCTACCATTTTTTATCAACTTAAATTTTTTTTTTTATTAATTTAGACAAACTAACAGCATCCAACAAGATATTTGATGTCTTGAAATCGCGATAGATGATTGGCCTTTCAGCATCATGGAGAAAAGCAAGCCCTTTTGCAGCATCTAAAGCAATCTTGATTCTTCTTGACCATGTCAATGTTGCACATACTCCTTTTACATACAAAATTCAATACCATTATAACAATATTACAAAATATATATGATTTATTAAGATACTCACTTCGAAATAGGTGTTTCTCCAAGCTTCCAGATGCCATATATTCATACACCAATAGGCGATGATCTTCCTCACAACAATATCCAATAAGCTTCACAAGATTTGGGTGTTGTAGTTGTCCTAAATAATTCACTTCAGCCTGAAAATTATATAACTTTACATACATACATACATACATGTATAAACATAAGAGCATACATGGAAATGGAATTACATACCAGCCATTCTCTATCACCTTGAATTCCTTCAGGATCAAGTTCTTTAACTGCAACTTGGGTTTTAGAATAACCAGATCTTACATTATCATCTATAAGTCCTTTATAAACAACTCCAAATCCACCTTCACCTAGAACTTGATCTGGTCTAAAGAGTTTAGTAGCAATTCGCATCTCATCATATGTAAAAACATCAAGATTGCTATAAGATCCAGGGTTTTGTCTAAGAGATTTAACATCTTTTGTGATCACCACTACACTACTAGGACTCTTTATATTGGGAGATTCCAAGATACTCTGTTTTGATGGAATCTTCAAGGCTTCTTTAGACGGAAACCCTTGGTTTTCACCTGAAATTTTCAATCTTTAATCAATAACCACATGGGGACTCTGTTGTTAGAGGTTTTATTTTCATGATTCAAATGAATAGAAATAAACTACTCGAATAGAGGGAAATGAATCTGAATAGCGACATTTAGAGAAATGTTGCGCTTCAAATTTACACATCTCGTGAAGTTAAACTGATTTAATGGTAATCTTATCTAAAGAATGTAGAAGTTTGTTAAAGAAACGTTTTAGTTTTACAAAATAGAACATCTGTGTAAAACTTGAATTCCGGAAGTTACTATGAGATCATATGAAAACAGAAGTGGAAAATCATTTTTCTTCATCCCTTATAATATTTTACAAGTTAAATTTCAATCTTTGAATATAATAATGTTCAATCGACGCTAGGGCTAATCGAATTAAGAATGCACACAAGAAATTAAAGAAAAAGCATCAAGAAAGTGGAGTTGAAATCGTGGAATATACCTGGGTTGTTTTGGAAAGAATGTTGTTCATCATCATCGGAACTAAAACAAGTACCCATTAATCAATCTATCTCAAGTTACAAAAAAGGAAACCCGGATTCAAATATCTTAATATCGACACATTGTTGATGACTTATGAGTCACAAACACAGTCGAATATAGAAATTCAATCATGGCCCTCTTTACTCTATTTCATCATATATCTGAACAATTTCAATCATTTTGCGAAATATCAAAAGGGTAGTCGGAGATTACAAATTATTGGCCGGAATCCGATCTGGGTATCACTCAGAATCTAAATCAAAATCTTAGTGAGACTGAGATAAAGTAGTACGACGGAGTTGGAAGACGGATTCTTTCTTAGAATACTAATTATTACGAGAAACATAGAGATTTCATTCAAGGGATTTCTTTCCTTTTTAAAATTCAAGGTTTAGGTTCGTCGGTTAAGAGGAAAGAAGAAAAGATCTGCACCAAAAAAGATATGCCAAAACCATCGGCATTTGGTTTGGATTTAGACGGCGTTATCTCCTCTTCAAGAATCCAAAAAACACGTTTTTTACATAGGAAGTAGAGCAAGTGTTATGCTTTTTAGCGAAAAATTGAATTTTAATTTAATCAAACATTATATATAGCTAATTTGATCATCAACATCAATACAATGATTAATTATATTTAATTGTTGTATTACAATAAAAAATTAGATAAAATATATTAAATATGAATCTTTAACTCTTCAGTCAATGGCAAGGTATTGTAGAACTAAGGAGGAATAATAGTTTGCTTCTTGACCTTTTCTTTTCGCATTTTATGATACTATAATTATTCCATTATTTTTGGGAATACATAAGTGTAATGATATATTAATTATTTTATCTAAATACCACATAACGTATGCCAATATGTCATATGTTCTTTAAAATATCATTCGTAGGAAAATAAAATTTTGTGACATGTGTGCTGTATTATTTTATCCTCTTATCTGTTTAATAATATTGATATTTATCGTTATTCGGTGAGTAAGATGATAAGTATAAATATTTGGTAGAAGGATATTGAGGTAGTGGTTTTTTATCTGCAGATCTGCGTGACCTCTTCTGTCTGCGCCGCGCAGACCACACACAGACATTAGCCTTCGCAGACTGTTTGTTTTTTTGAAGACTGCAGACCTAAAAATGTCCGCGCGCCCTCTTCTTGGCGCAGATGTGAACCGGAGTCTTCTAACATCTTCAGACATCTTCTAACCTAAAAAAGACAAAATTGCAAAAATGGTCAATGTGGTATGCAAATTTTTGGGGTTTTAGTCCAAACCTCGTGTTTTTTGGATTCATGGTCCTTTTGGAGTGGTTTCTATATGGAATTGGTCCCCGGACTTAACTCCGGTTAACAAGGATCTGTTAACCCCCTCATGTGCCTCACACGTGAGGGTATATCCGTCATTTCATATGTAAGGGACCATTTTTGCAATTTTTTTCGTTAAAATTAGTGAGTAACAAAATTTGTATCTGGTTTCCAGTTGCTCTTCTCCTTCTTAGATTCTGCAAATTATGAGCAACATCTGTATCTTTCACCACAATCATCTTATTCGTTCATGAAATTGTCAACATGGTAATCGTTGTTTCAGAGTTCAATCATTCATACAAATCCCCGATTCTTCAATTCGATTTCGAACTTTACCTAAATCATCATCCAGGCAAAACCCTAGCACTTCATCCCCAGAACGCCCTGTAGAAAAACCCGGATTTAAATCCCAAACTGAATCAGATGATGATGATGAGAACTTAGATGAAGTCGCACCTTCTTCACCTTCTGGTTCCATTTCATCCAAGCCATTCGCGTCGTTGATTTAAAGTTTTTAGGTAATATTTCTTGACATTTGTCTAGCTTTTACCATCAATTTTAAATATCCGAATTCTAGTAGCAATTTAAACGAGTTGATTTGGGGAGTATGAATGTATAAAGGAGAGGCAAGATTGATTTTTTCTTATCGAAGTGTGTGATTTAGTTGTTTTGATTTGTTTTGGAGTGCAGAGAGAAGCTTAAGTTAGATGAACTTGGAACGGAGATCATGTCGATCGCATTGCTAGTTGCATTAGCTCTTCCTGCTGATCCAATTACTTCACTGGTTGATATTGCATTTGTTGGTCATTTAGGTAAAAACTCATTCTCATAATCTCAGTACAATGCATATTATCAGGTTTCTTCAATTGACAATGTTTTCTCTGAAAAAAAATTATCCAATTCTCATATAAGCATCTGATGTATCTAGTTACTCCTTTTAGGCTTTGCTGAATTGGCTGTTGTTGGCGTTTCCATATCAATATTCAATCTGGTAGCAAAATTGTTCAATATTCCTCTACTCAATATCACAACCTTATTTGTTGCTGAAGAACAAGCAGTATTAGTCAAGGATGATGATGATGATGACTCCACTTTTCTCAGCCATGGTAATTCCAATTTATGTATCGATAACTACTTGTTATTTACTCTTACTTAACCTAATCAAGAAAAACCTTTTTTTTTTGTTTAGATAGCATGAGTGGAAGCAAGAAGAAGTTTCTTCCATCTGTTTCAACTTCTTTAGCCTTAGCTGCTGCTTTTGGGATTGGGGAAACCATAGCACTTTTCTTTGGATCTGGTTCACTATTGAACCATTGTTGTTGTAACAGAGCTCAAGAAGAAGGGTAGAAAAAATAGACGTTGGGGAACATTAGGGAAGAAGATAGAAACGGTGGGGATCTTTAAAATGAATTAAGCCAAAAAAGGTTTATGCAAAAATGGTCCCTTACATATGAAATGACGGATATACCCTCACGTGTGAGGCACATGAGGGAGTTAACAGATCCTTTTTAACGGGTGTTAAGTCCGGGGACCAATTCCACATACAAACCACTCCAAAAGGACCATGAATCCAAAAAACTCGGGGCTTGGACTAAAACCCCAAAAATTTGCATACCACAGGGACCATTTTTGCAATTTTGTCCCTAAAAAACATATATATCTTTTTTTTAAGTTGTTTTTAATTTATATTTTTTCCTACTTTATTAATGATAAACAATTTGAAAAAAAAATTACAAAACTTAAAAAAAAACGTTCGACGATACAAACATGATACTTTTGACAAATTTATAAATAAAGATTTATTACACTAATAGCCGTTGAAGTTGTTTATATAAATATGAAAAAAAATCATAATATATTCTTATATTTTTTTGCCAAATTTTGTAAAACATTATTTAATACAGTATCTTCAATTTCTCGAGAAAATATTTATGGTACGTTTTTAATGGATTTAATTGAAAAAATCGAAGTTTATTTCCATCCATTTATGTATCAAATTCTTTGATCACTAATTATAATGTTTAGTTATAACTTTGCAACCAAAGTTGTTGGTTTTTATCAAATATATACGTTAATTCATACCATTTTTATTTTTATTTTTTATACAATAATACATAAAAGTTGATCTAGATTCGTTAATTATTTATAACAAAGTCATAAAAATATTACAAAATCACTTTGAAGTTTAAAAAAATCAGTTTATTTAGATTTCAGTTTATTTTAGTAGCCCGCAGATGTTAAAAAAACAAACAGTCTTTTTTTTTCAGACTGCAGACGTTTGGTCCATCTCTTCTACTGCAGAGGTCTACAGATATGGTCCGCAGACTGCAGACATTTTGCCTCAGAAAAAACAAACAACACCTGAGTCTCTCGTCTCTCAATATAATATTACTTGAATAATTACAACGCTCTTATTTCCAATGAAATAAAATGAAATGTTTTTTTTTTTGTTAATTTAAGAAATTTTACTATTTAAATGTTTTCCTTATTGTTATACATGTTAAAGAATACAACATTTGTATTTTATATGTTTCTTTGTTATTATTATGGGTATCCATCCAAATAAAGTGGTAGAACTTAGATGACAATAATCATTTCTTTCACCAACTTTTTTGCAAATTACTACAAAGTTCGAAAGTATGCAATTTTCGAACAATTTTTTCTCTTGCGAAAACAAGTTCTATAATTGTTTTGTCTGAAAAGTAGATTGAAAGCGAACTCTTTTTTTCAAAATGTTTGAAAATCCATATCTAGTTCGAAAATTTCGGATTTGTCCATGATTTTTTCCACAAGGGATTTTTTGGAGATACAATCTTGGACTCTACATATATTTTATATAGTATCAGAGTCGGCATTGACACCCTGTCGCTTAACACATCATTTTTTGGCCTCATCGAACCACCGTCTCTGAAGGAGAGTGTTAATATATCACGTATTGATATGACATGATCATTTATATCTTTATATATGTTTGAGTCATCATTCTCTCCATAATGACTTTTTTTAGAGACAATATTGGACTCTACATGTATTTTACAAATGTATCCCTTAAAAATCAAATAAATAAATTCACTAGATGAACTCATTCACAAGACTTACCTGGACATCAATATCCAAAAGCTACTCTTCAAAAGGATATCATCATCACTCCTCTAATATACATATTTCCTATGACAAAAAAATTCATAATAAGATAGAATTATTTATGTATATAATAAACAAATTTTATATTAATTTATTTATAACAAAAATGCAATAAAATTATTTTTCTATATATTACAAAAGTGTAAATAAAATTATGAAAAATGAGTGTTTTAAAAGCCTATATTTTATCTATATTATATTATTTTTAAGCCATGTTTTGTTTAATTAGAAAGACACTTTATGCATATTTATACATTCTAAATGACAAAAAAAAACATTATATTTATATTCGATGTTTGATTTTGTTATTTAGTTTTCAATAGAAACTTGTATTTGGCAAAGATAATAAGAAATCGTTGAAATAAATCAATAATATACTACTCATAATAATTTTTAATATTAATATGTTAAAAGTTACATGTTATGACAAAAATAGAATAAAATTTGATTTAACATATTTCATATTATTTTTTATTTTTATTCATTAAAATATGCTCTTATAAATAATCAGTAAACACATACTAACAATTATATTCACAAAATAAAAAAGGAAAACAAAATAAAAATTAGAAATTATTATCATTGCAAAGTATAAACATTAAAAAAATTAATATTCAAAAAATAAAATTTAAAAGTTATGACAAGTGGGGTTATTGAATGATATTCAAGTTGATATGAAATATGTATGAGGTCTAGATGGTGCCATGATGCCATCGACAGTAACCTTAAATTGAAGAGAGCATTAAACGAATATTAAATGTGAAATCTCTTCATAAGCAACTTGTTCTCTTTTAACTTTCACATTGTACACTATATCATTTTGCATGCTAATCATGTAAAACTGATATTTATAAGCTTGAAAAATCTTAAACATAATACATACAAATTTCATTTACTTGCAAAGCAACTCATAGTCACTCAATATCTTCATCAATCGTCTTTGTTGGATTTATTTATTGGTTATTGTCACTGTAGTCCAATAATGTTTATATATTGGTTTAAAAGGTTTCTCGTGATTTTTTTTCTTTTTTTCGCGTTTTATTGGTACGTACTTGTGTTTTACCGCTTTAAAAGGTCATTATGGAAAATGTGAAGGGGTCACCTTGTGAACCTCTTCCTAATCAAAAGGTCACATATGCCACGTAATACCACATAGATTAAAAAAGCCACCTCAGTTGCCACGTAAGTGTAATTAATTCACCTACTAAAACGCTTGAAGAACACTCAACTATCATTTCGTCTCATTCTTCTGCTTTTTTTTGTTCCTATCATTTCTTCAACTGTTCTTTCAAATCGCTCAACTCGATCATTGCAATGGCCGTATATATGAAGATCGATCTTCATTTTGCAGGTATTTTCCTTGAGGTACCCTGTTATCACTTACTCAAATGGGAGCTTTTGGCTCAGTAACCAGGTTGGGACTCGACATTTCAGATGATTGGCTGACGAATCGGGACCAAGGAGGTCAGGGTGGATTTTGGAAAGCAGCCAGAAGGCAGCTAGTGTTCCGGGCGGTACTAGCAAATTGGGTTTTGTGTGTATGAGGAGCATCTGGGTGTTTGGGTAATGCTAAGTCACCCACAGTGGGATTAAATAATCTCAGAGTAATTGATTTGACCCTGTTGTCCAGCTCTCGTTGGAGTCTAACCGTTTCAGGAATGAATCTTCTACTCGAAGGATCATCTGAGCCTCCTGTCGAGTTAAGTGTTCTTTAACGGTATATGGTCAGTGACTTCGTCTCCATTGAGATGACAATGTGATCAGGGAGTGGAAGCATGTTGTGTGTGATGGGTTTTGAGCATTCTAACACTCCTATGGTGTACATGCAACCCTAAATACCTTGGATCTATGTTTTCTCTATTATACATGCAAACTTGAACTTTCCAAGATATTACCCTAACTATCATACAATCATTGATACTTGGGTAATATAAACAAGTTAGAAGACATACATTTTTATGTAGCTTGATTCCATGGAGCTTAAGAGCCTAGTGCCTCAAGTGTGACACCTCAAATGGTTCACACAACATCACCAACATCTTGGAATAACTTGAGAGAAAAGGTTCCTATGCTCAAATCGGCTAGCCCTCATGTGCACACACACTAGTGCCAATTTCTTGAGCCAGGGGGTCCTTATATATTGTGGCTATTAGGGTTACACCATGTAACTCATGTCTTTCCATATTCTTCATGCTCCATGGGTTAAAACCTCCATGGAGTATCCATGGGTTACTCCATGGGTTTAGCCCAACATGAAGAACTATGGATCATAAGCCCACATATATAAGAATGAATGATTTACACAATCAATCCTCATATATTTGTGACATCCCCATTTTCATGGCCAGAAAAGACCGATTTTGTTTATGCTTTATAAAAATCAGAGTACCTCTTTTAATAAAAATGTTGCAGAATTTGTTCCCAGTAAAACATGATAAATACGTTATCAAGGCATTTCCGAAGAAAAATATTTTTTTATTCATTTTAAAACATTTGGGATGTCATCGTCAATACAGAAACATAAGCATAACAGAACTTACATTCATTATCACTAGGGATTTATATCTCCTTAATCTCTCAGTGTAATGTAACTTCATATCGACACTTGTGATAGAAATGAGCTGGAGTGGGTCAGGTTGGGAAACCTGGTGAGTACATAGGGTTTTCAACCCACAATAATATAATTATTATGTTTAAACATCAAACAATCAACCCAATTACCCATCCCCATTATCTTCTTTACTCTTAAGGATCTACCCTAAGAATCAACTATTCCTCGTTCATTCATTCCTAAGGATCATCCTAAGGAATCGACACAAAGTCCATCGTTTCCATGGTTTACTCAATAGGCACTAAGTCTCATAGTCGCAGGGTTATTACCTTTTATCGATTCCGAGACTCCTCTCACAACACATGTCAAGGGGTTTAGGCACTACGTTGCATAGTCTCTAGGGTTAATCTTGTCTATCGACAGTGTCGTTTCTGAGACTCCTCTCACAACACATGTCAAGGGGTTTTAGAGTACAGCTGGTGAGCACACAGTTCAAAACACCTACAGGTTGCGAGCCTGCTAGTATCCACTGGACTGTCTAGAATAGTCCGTGGTTGTCATCCATACTCTGCTAGATGACGGGGCCAACACTTGGGTAAAAGGCTTCTCTCATGGTTCACCTCTTACCCTTATCTCATGGTCTATATCACCTCTCATCATTTTGTTTTTGTCACACAGCAATTATTTCATTTACCCATGTTTTACCCAACACATTTTGTAGATATAAAATACATATACAATTTAAATCATTTAAAACATGTATAAAAATCTTTCACCCAGCATAGACGGCAAGTATACAGACAATATGCACACATAGCATGTAATTTACATTAAATACTTCATATCTATGTGTAAGATGAAAGTAACTATGCACTCACTTGAAAAGGTGGTGACTCGGTACTAGGACAACACTTCGCTATCTCAGAACAATTTTCCCTTGACAAAACCTAGTATCAATACCACTAGGGTTTAGTCTAACGTTAACCGCGACTAATTAATAGTCTAGCTATTATTACTATTATATAAGTGTTAAACAACACCCTTATATAACTCATAATAATAGCCTAAATAATTATTTTAAGGTCCTAATAATGTTACTATAATTACTTAGAAGCTATGTTAAAAATAGCGTAGGCGTAGCTCACTTACAGCGGGTTTTATAGAAAATCGGGCTTCGCTTGGAGCAGCGTTTCCGAACCGAAAGACCCTTTTTCTCGGGACTTCGGGAGCCTCGGGGCTTCCTTCGGGTGCTAGGGGGTTTACCTAGGCTTAGGAGGGGGTTAGGGAACTTAGAGAGAGAAAGAAACTAGAGAGAGAAGTGAGAAAGGTGCAACAAAGTCGGCAGCCCTCGCAGGGTATTTATAGGCGCCAGCCTCGGACGTACGCTGGGCGTAGTCCTCGGCTACGCGGGGCGTAGTTCGGATAAGGGTGCCAGGTGGTGCTCTTCGGATGGGGCTACGTGTTCACTTCTCGGACCACACAAGACCGAAGTACGCCGGGCGTACCCGGTTCCGGACGCGGGGAGTAATGCGAAGCGACGTGTCGCAATCTGAAGCGAGTTTTGAGATCAGCGATGGATGGGTGGGATCTTGCCACGTCATCGTTCTTGCAACAGACTTCGCAATTTCTCATTCCGACTTCAAAAATTCGTATTTTTCGCATACGAGCTCCGTTTTCGACGTTCTTTATATCCACGCGTAGGCGGGAACGTACTCTACAACTCTCGTTTAGACCCCGTCGGCTAATTTTGACTTTATTTTAAAAGTTATATTTTTAACAGGCCGGGACAGGATTGGTCCGTTAAAAATTCATAACTTCTTCATCTGATGTCCGTTTTCATCTGTCTTTTTATCGCTAAGCTACTATTAACGAGATCTTCGATTCTCATTTAGGTTGTGTCGGCTAAAAACCGCTCGATCTAATATTCGAACTTCGGGCTGTACACTGCTAAGCCGGAACTTCGAAAAATCATAACTTCCTCATACGAAGTCAGATTTGGGCGTTCTTTTTACGGACGCTCTCGGTTTAACATATTCTACGACTTTTGCTTAGATCGCTAAGGCTAAAAGTCGTTCTATCGTAAATTCACTATTTACGTCTCCCGGTGCCGTGTCGGTTTTGCCGTAAAACTTCGACGGGCCATAACTTCTTCGTTATAACTTGGATTTCGGCGTTCTTTATATGTACGGAACCCTTGATACATATTCTACAACTTGGTTAAGATTATTTATTTTAAATAATATTTTGTCAAAAAGTCGTTTTCGACCCCTATTATCTCTAAATTGACTAGCCCGGATCTCGACAATTGCTTAATCAAATTAGTCATATCTAGTTCTAGTACTTTTTCCCTCTTAATGCTCTAGGCATTTGGAAAAATTTAGAACAGATGAATATTATAGCATATGCAATCGACCCTATATCCGAAGCATATGGGACACGATTCATGATGTCTCACATAAAGACATGATACTAGACCAGTCTTTTGCTATAATATTTCTATTTCTATTTGCCAAGTTCTCATAATTCAGATTATAAAAAGGGATGTCGTAATCATAATCGAATTTTAGAACGCAAATAATGTTCCCATATATAGAATTTCCTTATGTTGAACCATTCCAACATAACATTTATATATATACTTGACTAAATTTGATTAAAATCTCACGATCTAAGCTTTTAGATTTGAAATGAAGTATATTTTCCTCTCCCTTAATTATAGCAAAACAACTTTTCCCTAATTGAAACTTTTGTTTTCTATAATTAACATTGCTAACTTGTAACACTTATTATAATTATCATGCTCCCATTAACATGATGATTATTAGCACAACACTTATGCTCCCACTAGCATTGACATGTACTCAGAAATCAACTGGACTTCTAGAAATCAATACTTTATTGACTTTCTTACCAAAGTTCAGACTTCTGATATGAAATGCTTTGATAAAACTTTATCAAAATCATACACCTTTCCTTAGATAGCACACATGTATATCTAAAAAATTTTAGAACTATGAAAAGGGATGTCGTAATCATAGTCTCAATTGTTTATACCTTTGTCATTCCTCACAAGTCCATGTTAGTGTGACGGTTAACCACACACGCTCCACTAACGACATTGAGAATGCAACTATCACAATTGATATCTACTTAAAACCACTTAGTGAAAGCGTTTCCTCACCATCGTTTTTCATGAATCGGAGAGAAACCTTATGACACTTAGATTTTATGGTGTATGTGTTCCTATCCATGTGAATTTGTCAAAACCATAATCTCAAGACAAGGTTAGTGACAAATCCAAACTCATATGGAATGAACTTGTGCAGTCTTAACTTCTTGCCACCTGGCAGCACAAGGGCCTGCAATTGCTTCCAAGTTGTTATGCAACCAATTGAGAACTCTCAGAACTCATATGCAAAGCGAACTTTAACTAGAATGGGCACAGAAATAGGAATATGTCAACACGATAGGTTATAAACCTCAAGTCGTGTGCTAGTGATAAACTTACAGTTTTTATTCTTGATTAGACTCTTTCAAGATCTTTTAGACTCCCACTGTCCTCTTGACATATAAGACTCTCTTGCCAAAAATTCAAGAGATAGTGCGGATTCTTTATCAAGACAAACACTTCACACAATTGGCCTTAGTTGGTCTTTGTTTTATCCAAAACATCACAACTTACCAATTTCAAATGTACAAGAGTAGAACATATTTTACTCTTACATTTGACAAGTGTTATAAACCTTTCTTTAAGATATGTCACTCAAGTTACCATCTTGGAGTATGACTCTAAGAATTGTTTTGGAACGAAGTATGACTCATCTTCTTGATTTAACCATTCAAACAATTCATGACTCCTCTTCTTATCCATAAGAATGCACTAAGATGTCCCTAGAGGATCAATTGTGATATGGTTTCATAATCACTAAGATAATCACAAAACATGATACTAAAGTACTCTCCCATATTTTCAGATTGGAGAAACTTTTATCTTTCTGCCTAATTTGATTCTTCTCATTCGTTCTGCCATACATTGTAACTTTTCCAATGTTTCAGAATTATACTTAAACTTGTAAGTATAACCATATTTACTAAACTTTAGTAAATCATGACGAATAATCTTATCGATCTTTGTGGTTGACTTGATCAGTGCACAAGAATGTGTACTCGATCCCTTAGTCCTTCACTTGACTCACATATACATGTGAACAAGGAACTAGTCTTAATTTTCCAAAGATGAAAATTCTCATTCATCATACAATACAAGTTGCATGATTCCAAGTTTCTATCCAACTGAAACTTGGGTGATGAGAATCTTTCCTTATTTGGTAAATTTAGACACTACCACAAATGAAAGAATCAAATCCATTTTCCAATATTGCTATTAACGGAATCATATAAGCAACAATTTTTTTCCACAAATGCCATTGTAAGGATACTTAAATAAATAAAAATGAAACTTTTTCTTTTATTTAAAACTTGCGGAAAAAACTTATCCTTACAATGCAAATGCATATGAAAACAATGTTGTTATCTATTCCTAAGAAATCTATCACAACTCTTAAGCAGCAGCTCAAAAATTATGATCACCGAACCATGCGATCGAAATCCATCTTCGCGATCAGAATCGACTTACTCTTCTTTAAGCTTCCTTCCCTTTTCTTGATCCTACCATACATCAAAATATTTTAAGAATCTTCAAATAGGAACTTAAGAGAGTTAGATAAAGGACTTACCTGAATCAAAGTCAAACTTTTTGACTTGACCTTCTCCCAGATCTTTCAGGTAGTTAGGGCAGCTTCGCAACCAATGCCCCTTACTTTGGCAATAGAAACATATGGACCCTTTGGGATTGGTACACGAAACTATCTCAGACTTAGCCTTTCTCTTTACCATTTGGTCAACCGACTTGACTATGGCCGATCCCTTTCCATTAGGAAGAGAAAGTTTTTTTTGGATTTTCAATGTTACCATTGTCAATGTCCATGGAAGTTTGGGAAGTTGATATTCTAATAAAATTTGCTTACCAGTGCTCCAAATCATTGCTGATTCAGCAAAACCTAGTAAATAGATAAGATCATTAAGGGTCATGTCATAGTCTGTTTCATAGTAGTCCCAAATGAAACTCACTATGTGACTTAGAAAGTGGTTGAACAACCAACCTTCTCAAGACTTTGACACCCAACTCTCCCGGATTGTCAATATGTGACTTCATCTCCAAGATGTGAGCACACATAGACCTTGCTTGCTAATAGGGCTTGAGTGACCTTGAACTATTCAAGAACTTGTGGGTTAGGGAGAATAATTGGAGGAGGTGGAGGAAGTGAAGTATGATTTCCATGAGCCAACTACGGGACATCATCTTCGTTAGAAAAGCTTGTTCCTAGGGATTTGGGAAGATCATAGTTGTCTGAACCAGACATCTACAATGGGAGATATCAAGTTAGTTGATTTAAGTCCTTAATATAACACCCAATATGAAATATTAAGGCTAGGACCCACCACAATATTTTATAACTTAGAAGAGGGATGCCGTAATCCAAGCTATAAAATATTTGAAGGTAGGCGAATGACGATTCACCAATTTCCACCATGAAAAACGAAATAATTTATTAGGTTTTAATTGGATTTGAAACTCCTAGATCTTTTGAGATTCATTGAACTTTTCAATGGCATATTTCAATCTCGATTGTGCCCTCTCAAATTTTGTGTCTGGGATGCCGAGGATCACAAAACAAGGTGTGAATAACCATGCAAATATACTTGGTACCCTTAATATTTACCACTCAATCGATGTGCCGGTTAACCACACGCGCTCCACCGATACTATGATAAACATTAATTTACCCTTTGCCTACCTTGTTAAATCAAGTTAGTGTGCCGGTTAACCACACGCGCTCCACTAACCGACTTAAGCAAAGTGCAAAGTGTAATTTCATGGGTTAGCACCAAATTCACATTTTCCTAAGTAACTAAGATTGGGAATTCATAATAGTTTAGTTACTTAGTATTTATCATTAATACTTTTAATGAAGGGATAATTCTAGTCCTTGTCCTACCCGTTCAACTAACGACCCTCCACCAGTCAAAGAAGCGGTGGGTGAGAGTGGACACCCATTAAACTTCCATTTTATAGGCAGTAACCTTATACCCCCCTTATAGACCGGCTTCGTGAATGAGGCCTACTAACGGTAAGACTGACTTGCTCTTATACATATATATATTATTAACTTATAATACTATAAAGTATAAGGGTTGAATTTTAACTTTTAAAATTCTAAGGGCTTAACTTGGAATTAAAGTATACATGAGGGAAACTTTACAAATTCCAAAACTTGAGGGCAAGTTTTGAACTATTCAAAAACTTTTCAATTCCATAACTTATGTGTTTAAAGTAGTTTTAATGAAAACTCTTCAAGTTCCATAACTTGAGGACAAGTTATGGAAGACTTTAAAACATTTAAAAATGAGACTCTCCATTTTTCATAACTTATGAAAATCTTATGAGTTTTTAATAATCATAAATATGACTTTTCATATAACTTGAGGATAAGTTACAAAAACACATATTATGAACAACATTTAGATCAATTTGTATTGAAAACATATTATCACATAACTTTTCTATTAATCTAAACCAACTCATAAGAACAAGATAATTCAAATCAGACACTTTTCAAGTAATTAGCCTAACCATTAAACTAATACAAAACATGAATCTATTGACAATTATCTATGAAATTGGATTAGCATGAACATTACCACATCAAAAACAGGTTTACAAGTTCAAAAACAGCTTAGGGTAATGTTCCTAGTCCAAAATCAGCCAAAAAACTCGAAAATATGTTGTCTGGGGGTCCAACTTGTCGAGTGCATGAACCAAATCGACGAGTTGGATGATTTTACACATGGACTCGTCGAGTCCCTCAATGGACTCGTTGACTTCCCTGTCCAGACAGCAAAAAATTCGATTTTTTCAGCTTTTTTCAGCAAATTGCATCAAGTATAAAAGAAAACAAGCCTAGGCTCTGATACCACTGATGGGTTTTGAGCATTCTAACACTCTTATGGTGTACATGCAACCCTAAATACCTTGGATCTATGTTTTCTCTATTATACATGCAAACTTGAACTTTCCAAGATATTACCCTAACTAGCATACAATCATTGATACTTGGGTAATATAAACAAGTTAGAAGACATACCTTTTTATGTAGCTTGATTCCATGGAGCTTAAGAGCCTAGTGCCTCAAGTGTGACACCTCAAATGGTTCACACAACATCACCAACATCTTGGAATAACTTGAGAGAAAAGGTTCCTATGCTCAAATCGGCTAGCCCTCATGTGCACACACACTAGTGCCAATTTCTTGAGCCATGGGGTCCTTATATATTGTGGCTATTAGGGTTACACCATGTAACTCATGTCTTTCCATATTCTTCATGCTCCATGGGTTAAAACCTCCATGGAGTATCCATGGGTTACTCCATGGGTTTAGCCCAACATGAAGAACTATGGATCATAAGCCCACATATATAAGAATGAATGATTTACACAATCAATCCCCATATATTTAATTAGTCTCCTTTTGATCACAAAATTAATTCCAAATTAATTCTTGATAAATACTAATTAAATAATATGATTTCATATTAATATATTAGAACTTATAATATATTAACAAATCATAAATATCCTTTTCTCACAAAAGTCTATCGAAATTGTTCCGATGCCATGCGACCCAAATGGACCATGCCAATCGAGTCAAGTACATACTAATTATACTTATGGACTTAGACATTAATCCAACAGTATGGTGAGAGACCCTATGAGGATGGCTTGGTGGCAGTTCGGTGTGAGGGGTCTGACAGGGAGTCAGAACATTGAGCCTTAGGTTCCGGATTCCAGATAAGTGGGGTTGGTTTCTATTCGAGAGTTTGAGGATTCGTTCTTCATCGGATTCGGGGAACTATTCTGAGGATGGTTTCAGCAGATCTGGATAGATCATTGTTGGAAGTGTTATGATTGGTCTGCAACTCGTTGAGAGTTTGGTAGGAAGTGGTTTCAACACGGGCGAGCTGTCGGGAAGTCAGGATATGGTAGATTTCAGGTCTCCGAAGGTAGAAGTGGTTTGCAAGGGTTAAAGGTTTGGTTGTCTTGGGAAGGCCATTGACGGAGCAAGGTGACGGTTGTACTCCTTAGGATGGCGGGTATCAGTACTCATGGGAAAACATCAGTTGGGTTATGGCAAATATTGGGAGCCGCAGGCGTAGCGCGTGAGCTGTTTTCGGGTAGGTGAACTGCAGTGGACTTCGAGGACGAAGTCTAGTTTAAATGGGGGAGAGTTGTAACACCCGGAATCTGGAAGGTTAATTAAGGAAGGATATCTTACATTTAAGAGGACAACTCGTCGAGTTCAAGGGGGAGAACTCGACGAGTAGGAATGATTTTGGCACGCGAGAAATTAAGAACCAACTCGACGAGTTGGGGAGGACCAACTAGATGAGTTGGACAGGGTTTGGGAAACCCTAGATCCGAGATTTTACACCTATTTAAATACCTTAACCCCCATAAGCTGGCCTCATTTACAACCTCCATCATCCCAAACCCTAGCTACAAAACCCTAATCCATTTTTGAGTGTTTTGAGCCATTTTTGTGCACTGTTTGTGATTTTGAAGGAGAGCATACTTGAAGAAGGAGAAAGGACGTGTAAGAGAAGAGTAGATCCAAAATTTGAGCTTCATTTCTAGTTCATCTGAGGTATAAATCTCCTACCTTGCTTATAGTATGTTTAAATCTAGTTTTAGGAGGTTTTCTCCATATTATGGTCCAAGACAACGTCTTTGGGACTTGGACGTCCCATGGGGGCAAACCTTTCAGATCTAGGGTCTATAGGGGACTTCATGGCATAAATGTGCCAAATTTATGGCCATGGAAGTCCCATGCAACTTGTGGACCATCTTTTTGGCCTTTTGAGCCAATTAGTCTATGCATGCAAGTAAAGATAGGAACTTTACGTGACCAAACTGTCCCTAGAGTCCAGATCTATGACCCTATGGCTCATCTTGAAGTTTTGATGATTTTTGAAGTTGGAACTAAGCCATTTTGAGATAGGGTTAGGGCTCATTTCTTCTAGGATGGGTCTTAATGGGTAAAGTCGGAAACTTTACCCTCCTGGAGGCGTATTCGACCCATATATGGAATATGGGACTTAGAATCGAAGAATAATGGCTTAATACATTAAGAAAGCTTAACAGACTGAAGAACTCGACGAGTTGGGTCGAAAAGTCCCGATTCTGTAAAAGGAAGAACTCGACGAGTTCAAGGATGGACTCGACGGGTTGATTGGAGAAGTCCTGATTCTGTGGATAGGGGAACTTGACGATTCGTGAAAGAACTCGACGAGTTGGATCACGATTTCATGGTTTTATGATTTATGGAACTCGGCGAGTTGATGGGCCAAATCGGTGAGTTAAGTCAACCCAGAATGTTGACTTTGACCAGAGTGTTGACCTTGACTTTGACTTTGACCAAAGTTGACCCTTAAGGGGTCATGAGTATGAAAGGATAATTAAGGAAATCTTTTATGTATAGGAGTTTGAGTTGGGTGGATTATCGGAGCCGAGGATTTCCAGCTACTTTACAACATTTGAGGTGAGTTACCTTCTAGTAGAAGTGGGTCGAAGGCACCAATGTCGACCCACTAGTAGTTGTTTATAGTTAAGATGATTGTCTTTGTGATAATTGTATGGTATGCCACTATCTGTTATGCTTTATGTGCTAGGATGCTATGATATTATGTGATAGTGGTAGGAGGGGTGAAATCGTCCCCGGTTACCGGTTGAAAGAGACCGAAGAGGTAGACAGTACCCATATATGCCTAGCAGTGTGTTTATGATATGTTATTATGTGGTAGTGGTAGGGGTGAAATAGTCCTCGTAACCGGTTGAGATAAGCCGAAGGGTAGGTCGGGCACCCAGATATGCCTGACAGGGGTAGGTCGGACACCCCGGTATGTCTGATAGGGGTAGGTCGGACACCCTGGTATGTCTGATAGGGGTAGGTTGGGCACCCCGATATGCCTAACATGGGTAGGTTGAGCACCTAGGTATGCTCAACAAGGTAGGTCGGGCACCCAGATATGCCTGACAGTATGTGTTTATGTGGTATGATGGGGGAACTCACTAAGCTTCGTGCTTACGGTTTACAGTTTTGGTTTCAGGTACTTCTTCTTCGAAAGGAAAGGACCCAGCATGACTGCAACGCATCACACCACGATTTTCCGCACTATGATGTTCTTGGGATTTGTACTCTGACATTATTATCTTATGACATGTTTTGAGACATATGACTTATGGGTTTTTATGATATGAGATAACTTAATGATGTTTTCAATAATCTGTTTTAAGAATTATTAAATTAAAAATGAAATATTTGGTCTTGGATTTTAGGATGTTACAAGTGTTGACCCTTACAGAGGGTGTCGATGATTTCGTTGTATTTTGCGATGCATCCATTATAGGTTTGGGGTCGGTCCTTATGCAGAGGGGGCGAGTGATTGCGTATGCTTCTCGGCAGCTGAAGCTGCATGAGACACAATATCCTACTCATGATTTGGAGTTGGGGGCAGTAATGTTTGCCATCAAGATTTGGAGACATTATCTGTATGGGGTCCGGTGTACCGTCTACATGGATCACAAGAGTTTGAGGTATCTCATGGACCAGCCAAACCTGAACATTAGACACCACATGTGGCATGACATGGTCAAGGATTATGACTGCGAGATCCTTTACCATCTGGGTAAAGCAAATGTGGCCGTGGATGCTTTGAGCCGCAATTCGGCTGGATCTTTAGCTGGGGATATGTGTATGAGGATATCCATTGATTCTCCACTTTTGGATTTGATTAGATGGGCACAGGCAGAAGGAGTCAAGAAGGATAACTGGAAACAGGAGAAGATCAGGGGCGAGATCGACAGATTTGTCACCGATAGTCGGGGATTGTTGACCCGGTGTGGTCGGGTTTGGGTTCCGATTTCTGGCGGGGTCAGACAGACAGTTTTGGCGGATGCACATAAGTCTTGATTTTCGATACACCCGGGAGCTACCAAGATGTATCGGGATTTGATACAAAGTTACTAGTGGCCGTGTATGAAGAGGGATATAGCTTGGTACATTGAGAGGTACTTGACCTGTTGGATGGTCAAGGCCGAGCACCAGAGGCCGCATGGCAAGCTGCAGCCTTTGGAAGTTCCCATGTGGAAGTAGGAACATATGACCATGGATTGTATCACCAAGCTACCAAGGACTACCAAGGGTTTTGACGCTATCTGGGTCATCGTGGATCGATTGACCAATAATGCCCACATTTTGGCCATCTGGGAGAGCTCCTCAACCGATAAATTGGTCGATGTGTATGTTCATGAGAGTGTTGCAATTCATGGGGTTCAAGTTTCCATTATATCAGATCGAGATGTTCAGTTCACTTCACGATTCTGGCAGAAGTTCCACGAGGAAGTGGGTACGAGGCTGCATTTCAGCACTGCTTATCATCCGCAGACTGACGGCCAGAGTGAGTGGACCATCCAGACACTTGAGGATATGCTGCGGGCTTGTTCCATAGATTTTGGTGGAAGTTGGGATTCCTACCTACCTCTTACGGAGTTCTCCTACAACAACAGTTATCACTCCAGCATTTGTGCACTGCCTTTCGAGCTTTTGTGTGGTCGGAGATGTCGTACCCCAGTTTGTTGGGGGGAGGTCGGTCACAGAGTCATGGTAAGGACTGAGGTAGTCCTCCAGACCACATAGATCATCCATCAGATCAGGCAGAGATTGTAGACAACTCAGAGTTGGCAGAAGAGCTATGCCGACCGGCGTTGATCAGAGTTGAAATTCCAGGTCGGCGATCTGGTGCTACTGAAGGTATCACCTTGGAAGAGTGTGATACGCTTCGAGAATAAGGGGAAATTGGGTCCCCGATATATTGGACCCTTTCAGGTGATCGCTAGGGTAGGCAGGGTAGCCTACCGGTTGGATTTGTCGAGTGAGCTCAGTAAGTTCCACAACACTTTCCATGTTTCGTAGTTTCGGAAGTGCATGTTGGACGAAGAGGCAGTGGTTCCTTTGGATGATATTCAGGTCGATGAGCGCCTGAATTATATTGAAAGGCCGGTAGCAGTGGTGGAGAGAAAGATGAAGGTCCTACACAACAAGGAGATACCTTTGGTAAAGGTTCATTGGCAACATCGAAAAGGCTCCGAGTGGACCTGGGAGCCGGAGGCAGAGATGCGGGAGCATTATCCTAAGTTATTCACAGCATCGGACTTCGAGGACGAACTCTAGTTCAAGTGGGGGAGAATTATAACACCCACCCCGAGAAGGTTTGTTTTTAACCCTAAATATGTTTAAGTTTAACTTTTTGGCCCATACGCCGTGCGTACTCGGAGTGTACGCATGGCGTACTCATGCATGAGAAAAGCGGGTCTCGTACGCGTACGCCTGGCGTACTCATCCGGTACGCACTGTGTACGCTGTTCAGACCAAAAACCTAGTTTTGAGGGTTTGCACCCAAGACCTTCACCCTCATCAGCCTCCACCTAAAAATCATCCCTCTAGCTAACCTTAAGTGTGAAGAGTGCATCTTGAGCTCATTTTTGTGTTTTGGTAGTGATCTTAAAGAAGAAGAAGGTGGTTGAAGGACATAGGAGCTTGGATCTGGGATTCTCTCCTTGCTAGCAACCTTCAAGAGGTAAAAAGCTCCTAGCTTGATCATCTTTTCTTATCGATATAGATATTCCTTCATTTAGGGCATTTTTGGTCCCAACCTTTGTGATTCTTGAACATGACATGCTCTTAACCAAATAAGTCGTCCTTTCAAACCCAATGAGGGGTCTTGAGTCATAAAAATGAGATCTTGATGCTTAGTTCTTCCCCATGCATGCTCTAGAAGGTCTTTAGGTGTTAAGAAGTTAGAAATGTTGGTATTAAGCACTTAATGGGCATGTAAAGTCATAAAGTTGGAAACTTTATGACTCTCAGTGGTATTTTGGCCTTGGAGCTACAATTGGAACGTAAGAGCTTAACACATTAAGCTCTTAATATGGAATAAAGGACTTCGGTGCGTACGCTGTGCGTACGAGTTCAACCGTCTGATCCCGATCAAGGCCTGTGTGCGCCCATCATACAAGCTGAGTACGCCCCGCGTACTCAGTAGAGTTGATCGAGTTGACTCGTTTACCTTGACTTTTGACCAGAGTTTTGACCAAGTTTGACCTTGGTGTATTTTGAGCTGTTAATTAAGATTAGGTCCTTGGTTTTGGGTTAGGTGATCGTTGAGCCGATTTTCGGAGCAGAAATCTATGCTGCTTTGTGTGACATCCCCATTTTCACGGCCAGAAAAGACCGATTTGTTTATGCTTTATTTTGAAAATCGGAGTATCTTTTAAAGAAATATGTTGCGGAATTTGTTCCCAGAAAAACATGATAAATACGTTATCAAATCATTTCTGATGAAATGTATTTTTATTCATTTTCAAAACGTTGGGATGTCATCGTCAATACAGAAACATAAGCATAAACAGAACTTACATTCATTTACACTAGTGATCTACATCTCTTTTAAATCTCTCAGTGTAAAGTAGCTTCATATCGACATCTGTGATACAAATAAGCTTGAGTGGGTCAGGTTGGAAAACCTGGTGAGTACATAGGGATTTCAATCCCATAATGTTATATCATATATATAATTTAAAACTCACAAAATATACAATTTCACCATATATATAAGCAACTCTTTCCCCAGCCCGTTAATCCTCACAACGAGACTATCCATACTCTCGGACCTTAAACTTTACCTCTTACTTAATCCATACCCTCGGATCTAATCCATGCTCTCGGACTAGGGACAAATGTCTATGTCTAAATCCATACTCCCGGATTAATGACAAATAACTATGTCCTATCCATACTCACGAACTAAGGACAACTGACTATGTCTTAATCCATACTCTCGGATTAATGACAATTGACTATATCTAATCCATACTCTCGGACTAGGGACAATGGCTATGTCTAATCCATGCTCCCGGATCAATGACATATTTTAAAGTTTTATTCTCTGTGTATAACTCACTCGTATTCATAAGAAGATACTACCCAATATTCCTCATAATTAATTTAGGTTTAATCTTTATCCTAAATCATTATATATAATAAGGTATGTTCTTTAACACGTATTTCAGGCAACATCAAATAACTCGCACATAAACATATATTTAATACTTCAATCAATACTTGTATGAAAATCATGTTCATGAAATGGACTATGCACTCACCTGATAAGGTGGTGATTCCGAACTTAGACAGCGCTTTGCTGGGATGTCAAGTCCACCAAGCAAATTACACCATTTGTTTGCAAATAAAACGTAATATAATGGTAAAAAGGGGTATCGATCCTCGGGGAAATGGTTGTATTCAATCACCAATGCAATCTAAAAGAACTATTGTAAATAAACTAACTAAATACAATTAAACTAAAAGGGGGGTGTTATGATTGCTTGAAAACTAAAAGACTTGAATAACTAAAAACTTGCAATTAAGCAAGATAGTGAGATGCTCACAAATTGGAGAGAGTTGGTTAACTAAGGCAATTCAACACAATGAACATTTGTGTGCTTATCATTAGGATTCAACATGAAGCTTATCATTCATCCCAAATTGGTTATAGCAATCATGAAGCATGATATGCCAAGATTCCTCTTAGGTAGTATGGAGGTTGGGGAAGCCCACAACACACCCTCTTAATCAAGATCAAGGGTTTAATTGAAGCAATTGAACCCAAGAAGTTAATTAGCCTTAAGAAAGAAGGAATCCCCAATTCCTAGAGGATGTCAATGCTTACACATCCATAAAGGAGCTATGATTCATAAACTAGAGATGATTTTTACCATCATAAAGCCCTTGTTCTATGTTAATTCAATGATTCAATGCAAAACCAAAGAAATAAACTAACAATAGCTCATTCAAGTGCCAAGCTCATGATCAAAGCATTAAACAAGCATAAGAAATATGATCTAGAACCATAAACATAAGATAATTGATAACCTAGCATGAATCCTTCAAAAACCCACAAACATTCAAAGGTTTTAACCAAAGTTAACCAATATAAAGAGTTTAGCCACTCATGGCAATAGAACAACAATCACAAAAGTCTAATTGCATAAAGAAACTAGCAAAAATCTTGGAAAGATGAAGAGAAATGAGTCTTGAGCTTCAAAAATCGCCTCCTCCAGGTCTCCAATGGTGTAAAATCGAAGTTATGGCTGCTAGATCTGATTCCCCAAGGTAATGGCAAGCCAAATGACCAAAATGCCCAAACTGGGTAGTTGCGCGGGTACCCGCGCGACGAAAATTCCACCCGCGCAAATGTTGTTGTAATGCTATTGGTCCTTCATTCCACCACTCCACCCTTCCACTACCAAAGATTCCTTTGGTCCCCTCCATATCCATGTGATTTAAATCAACCAATCATCTTTTAGCTTCAAATGTGGATGCTCCAAACCCAAATTAATTATCCATGATCCATCTTCACAATCCCAAAATATCCAAGTATTCAACTCTTTTTAAGCCCAAATCTCCTTTGGTGGATCCGCCAAGCCCAATAGCGCCTCGAGAGCCCACAAGTCCGTCTTCACTCTAATCCACAATCGCGATAAGCTCCAAAACCCTGCAAAATTCCTCATGCAACATAAAAAGCACCCGATACGATCCATACTAAAGAAAATAAAGAATATACAATGCAATACTAATAAAAAGAGCTAAAAATCTAAAATAAACTAATAAAAATAAGGAAATAAAATAAGCTATCACGCTTCGCTTCTTAAAAAAACAATTTCCTTTGACGAAACCTACGAGGGGGTTTGGCTAGAAGCCAGGCTCTGCAGGGGCAGAACTTCCAAGCCGAAAGCTCTTCTTCTCAGAGCCGTCGAGCGCTCCGGGGCTTTCTTCTAGCGCTAGGGGAGTTTTGGGAGGTTTAGAGAGAGAGTAGAGAGAGAAGGGTGGAGGTGTGAAGAAATGAGGGTGGAAGGGTTTGTATTTATAAGGTGAAATATGGCTGAACTTTGTGCAACATGTCACCATCTGGTAGCAAGCCTTGGGGAGAAAGCAATGGCCAAGATTGTGCCACATCACCCATTTTCGCACATCACACTTCCGACTTCTAAAATACGTAACTTTCGCATACGAGCTCCGTTTTTGACGTTATTTATATCCACGCGTAGCTATTGATAAGATATACAACTATCCTTTTGACTCCGTCGGCTAATTCACGACCGATCTTAAATTTAACAGTATGAGAAGATTATACTGTTAAATGACTGCGTAAAATTCATAACTTCTACATACAGACTCCATTTCCGCCTGTCTTTTTATCATTGAGCTCCTATTAATGAGATATTCAATTCTCATTTTGGTCGCGTTGGCCAAAAACCGCTCGATCTAAAATTCGAATTCCGGGTTGTGCACTGCTAGGCCAAATCTTAGAAAAATCATAACTTCCTCATACAAAGTCAGATTTGGGCGTTCTTTTTATGCATGCTCTCGGTTTAACGTATGCTACGAATTTCATTTATATTGCTAAGGCTAAAAAGCACTTTATCGTAAACTCACTTTTTACGTCACGCAGTGTCGTGCTGGTTTTGCCGTAAAACTTCGACGGACCATAACTTCTTCGTTATAAATCGGATTTCGGCGTTCTTTATATGTACGGAACCCTTGTCACATATACTATAACTTGGTTAAGATTAATCCTTCTAAATAATCTTCCATAAAAAACTCATTGTTGATGCTTATTGTCTCTAAAATGACTAGCCCCGATCTGCGGTCGTTACAATTATCTCTCCTTAGGATGATTACGTCCTGAAATCATCAACGAAACAGGGCTTGTTTAATGACTCCATATGTTATCACCTACTCATACTCGTCCCAAGTATTGTCTCGCAGTTTTCCAAGTCACCATACAAGAAAATCACATAACAGCTTAACACACCAGATAACAAAACGAAGGTTTTATATTATTCCTTGAAATGATTACATAGGTGTTCAAGTTCACCCTAGACTATACCTCTAATAGGCTACATCATATGTTACTATCCGCATGGATACTTCATAAATTGATCTTCAGATATCAGTTCTCACTCCTGATTCCTTGCTTTGTCATCTGCTTCGTCAATGATCATATGGAATGCTCTTGCTTTCGGCTTTGGTGGCACATTTGGCTTTGTAGCCCCTTCTCTCTTTGGGCAGTATTTCTTGAAGTGCCCTTCCTCATTACATTCGTAACACACCCTTTTGTTGAATGTACACTCGTTGGCGTAATGCCCATGCTTCCCACACTTGAAACAAGTCACCTCCTCACCGCATTTTCCAGAGTGTTTCTTTTTGCACTTCTCGCACCATCTTGCTTCGCTTCCTCCTCCTCTAGACTTCGAAAATTTTCTCTTCTCGTTGGACCTTGAAGATCCTTCAAACCCTCTCTTCTCGCCAACTTCGACCTTGTTGGCGGCTCTACTCTTGATCATCTCTTCAACAGACTTAGCAGCCCAAATAGCCGCCTCAAGAGTAGGTGCCTGGCGTACTGGCACAACATATTCCCATGGTAGTCCCTTTGTATACTTATCAACTTTCGTTAGTTCGTCAGGGACAATCCGCAAAGCAAATTCCATCTTGTCGATGAAGGAATTGGTGTATTCGTAAATAGAGATGTTGCCCTTCTTCAATGTTAGGAATTGGTTCTCTAGCTCTAGAAGATTCTGGGCCGAGCAGAACTTTCATTTGAAATGCACCAGGAACTCTGCCCAAGTCAGTTGCAGTGGTTCATTGGGGCTCATGATCTTTCCCAAAGTGTTCCACCAGCGAACAGCGCCACCCCTGAACTGACGCATTGCATATGTGGTTTGTAGCTTGCCTTTGCATCCACATGTTATGAAAACCAACTCCATTTCCGAGATCCAGTCCATAACTCTGATTGGATCTTCTTTCCCAGTGAAATTCGATGGCTTGCAAGTTGTGAAGTCCTTATACTTGCAGTCGTTCCTCTCGATTCCGTCGTCTTGGTTGTTCCTTCTAACCACTGGCGGTTCAGCTTGACCAACAGTCCTACTGTAGCTCCCTTCCTCCGAATGTCCATCATTCAATTCGGGCTGTTAAACAAGCATTGTAGGTTTATCCTTATTAAGCAACATTTTCCTCATCTCATCCCTTTGTTCGACCATCATAGCTCGAATCATTTCCTGGACTCCTGCCATTGTGATTGGCTCGGGTGCAGCTGCTATCTCTGACACAAGTTCAATTACTTGTGGCTCAGGCCGATGGTTTCCATTAGCATTTCCTAATCCGCTTCGAGTTCTCACCATGTCGATCTATACACCAATTTAAACGTTCGGTGTGTAGTGAAGAGAATTAAGATAGGAAAGATTTTATTTATGATCGACGTGTAAATCTCCTTATCTCTCCGAAAAGTTACATGGCAGTTCTAATACCGTAATTAAACGTTTAGAAATCTGAACACATAAAGTTTCCAGATCCGTTCGGCAACAGACCATATATCCGATCATATAATGCATATCATAAATCATTTAGCACATAAAATCAATTTAGGCATCTTCCCTAAATGAGCTAGTGCTCGTGTCTATTCAGGTTTACTTCTTAAAATATATTAGACACACTCCTCACGATCATCGCTTAGCATTCTGAGTTTAAGTCTAGACATAAATCCTTATTCCTAGTTCGCTTAAACTAATGCTCTGATACCAACTGTGACATCCCCATTTTCACGGCCAGAAAAGACCGATTTGTTTATGCTTTATTTTGAAAATCGGAGTATCTTTTAAAGAAATATGTTGCGGAATTTGTTCCCAGAAAAACATGATAAATACGTTATCAAATCATTTCTGAAGAAATGTATTTTTATTCATTTTCAAAATGTTGGGATGTCATCATCAATACAGAAACATAAGCATAAACAGAACTTACATGCATTTACACTAGTGATCTACATCTCTTTTAAATCTCTCAGTGTAAAGTAGCTTCATATCGACACCTGTGATACAAATAAGCTTGAGTGGGTCAGGTTGGGAAACCTGGTGAGTACATATGGATTTCAATCCCACAATGTTACATCATATATATAATTTAAAACTCACAAAATATACAATTTCACCATATATATAAGCAACTCTTTCCCCACCCCGTTAATCCTCACAACGAGACTATCCATACTCTCGGACCTTAAATTTTACCTCTTACTTAATCCATACTCTCGGATCTAATCCATGCTCTCGGATCATTAACTGTGCCCATTCCATACTCTCAGACTAGGGACAAATGTCTATGTCTAAATCCATACTCTCGGATTAATGACAAATAACTATGTCCTATCCATACTCCCGGACTAAGGACAACTGACTATGTCTTAATCCATACTCTCGGATTAATGACAATTGACTATATCTAATCCATACTCTCGGACTAGGGACAATGGATATGTCTAATCCATGCTCCCGGATCAATGACATATTTTAAAGTTCTATTCTCTGTGTATAACTCACTTGTACTCATAAGAAGATACTACCCAATATTCCTCATAATTAATTTAGGTTTACTCTTTATCCTAAATCATTATATATAATCAGGTATGTTCTTTAACACGTATTTCAGGCAACATCAAATAACTCGTACATAAACATATATTTAATACTTCAATCAATACTTGTATTAAAATCATGTTCATGAAATGGACTATGCACTCACCTGATAAGGTGGTGATTCCGAACTTAGACAGCGCTTCGCTTCTTAAAAAAACAATTTCCTTTGATGAAACCTACGAGGGGGTTTGGCTAGAAGCCAGTCTCTGCAGGGGCAGAACTTCCGAGCCGAAAGCTCTTCTTCTCGGAGCCGTCGAGCGCTTCGGGGCTTTCTTCTAGCGCTAGGGGAGTTTCGGGAGGTTTAGAGAGAGAGTAGAGAGAGAAGGGTGGAGGTGTGAAGAAATGAGGGTGGAAGGGTTTATATTTATAGGGTGAAATATGGCTGAACTTGGTGCCACATGTCACCATTTGGTAGCAAGCCTTGGGGAGAAAGCAATGGCCAAGATTGTGCCACGTCGCCCATTTTCGCACAGCACACTTCCGACTTCTAAAATCCATAACTTTCGCATACGAGCTCCGTTTTTTATGTTATTTTATCCACGCGTAGGTATTGACAAGATCTACAACTCTCCTTTTGACTCTGTCGGCTAATTCTCGACCGATCTTAAATTTAATAGTATGAGAAGATTATATTGTTAAATGACTGCGTAAAATTCATAACTTCTACATACGGACTCCGTTTTCATCTGTCTTTTTATCGTTGAGCTCCTATTAATGAGATCTTCAATTCTCATTTTGGTCGCGTTGGCCAAAACCGCTCGATCTAAAATTCGAATTCCGGGTTGTGCACTGCTAGGCCAAATCTTAGAAAAATCATAACTTCCTCATACAAAGTCAGATTCAGATTTGGGCGTTCTTTTTATGCATACTCTCGGTTTAACGTATGCTACGACTTTCGTTTAGATTGCTAAGGCTAAAAAGTACTTTATCATAAACTCACTTTTTACGTCACCCAGTGTCGTGCCGGTTTTGCCGTAAAACTTCGACGGGCCATAACTTCTTCGTTATAAATCGGATTTCGGCGTTCTTTATATGTACGGAACCTTGTGACATATACTATAACTTGGTTAAGATTACTCCTTCTAAATAATATTCCATCAAAAACTAATTTTTGACGCTTATTATCTCTAAATTGACTAGCCCCGATCTGCGGGCGTTACACTTGGTTTCCGACTGAGAGGTGAGTTTTTCCTCACTGTACCCGTGGGTCGAAGGCACCAATGCCGACCCACTAGATTATTTATCCTGGTTAGGATAGTGTTATGCTAGTTTGTAGCTATTCAGTAGATCCGTATGGTTATCTTTTTTTGTTGGCTCTGTGTTTACGTTTATCTCTTGCATATGTCAACATATTGTGTTGGGTTCAGGCGTCCTGCTTTGTGCTGTAGGCCAAGACACCCGAGGACGACCGGATAGGCTGTAGGTCCTACGAGGCGGTCCAGTCAGGCATGCGGCCCGTATAGCGGTCCGAATAGGTTGTAGGCCCTGCGAGGCGGTCCAATCATGCCAAAGGCTCGTAGAGCGGTCCAGATAGGTTGTAGGCCCTGCGAGGTGATCCAGTCAGGCTGGATGCTCGCATTTGTATGCTTGTTGTTATGTGGTGTGCTGGTACTTTGGGGGAACTCACTAGGCTTTGGCTTACAGTTTTTAGTTTATCGTTTCAGATACCTCTGAGGATTGTGGGAAAGTGATGTGTATCTATTTCACTAGTTTTAGTCCTACTTTTTTAATATGATTTAGACACACAAAAGGCAATGTACCTGTAAATTGGTGGTATAATTAAGCAAGCAGGGTATCGAACACAGGGAACGGTAAATAAACTAACTACTAAATGATCTAAAAAAACAATTAATAAAAGAAAAGAGGTTTTATCTAGTTTTGCAAGACTAGAAACTTAAGCACTTATCTAACACTTAAGTAAAACAATTAATAGCTAAAACAAGCAAAAATCAACTAAATTCAATATTAAAGGAGACTTCTGTTCAGGTTCAACTAACTTATTCCTATGGTTGATTTTATGGCACGTGCAATGGATTAATTTATCTTCGGCTACCGATTAATGTGATTGGGTTCATGTTCACTATTACTAATCCTTAGAAAACAAATCGATTCAAACAGTGGCTAGTTGGTTAAACTAATGAATTTCCTAGTTTATTGATTCGGGTTTAGTAAGACTTGTAGTTAGCTAATTAAATTGCTAATTCAATTAACTTCTTGTATGATGGTTCGTCACACAAGCTCACACATTGACTTACCTATTTTCTAATTAATCCCTAGTTTCATGTTCACTATTCCTAGGCATATAACATTGTTTTCACATAAATTATATGAGACAAGCAATCAAGAGATGTTCATGCAACTTAATACACTTGATAATTAACAAAAAATAGTTATTGGAAACACATGAGGATCTTTAACAAGCTTAATTAAACAAAATTCACCAATCTAAATTAATCCAACCACAAAATCAAACCATAGTCATAAAGTTGTCTACCCTAAACAGAAGAAACGAGTTTTTAGCTCATATTCATAGCAGAAAACATCTCATAAACTGAACTTAATGATCTAAGCATGGTAAAAACACTAGATTAAGAAAAGAGAATAAGATTGTGGCTTTTGATCTCCTCAAAAATTGATGCTAAAGTCGATTCACGAGTTCCGGAGCTCCATCAATACTTTCAATTGTAATTCAATCCCTAAGGGTTCCAGAGAAGCCTTTAGTTTCGGGCTATAATGTCCTATTTATATATTTCTGAAAACAGGGGCGACTCGCCGAGTCCAGTAACCGACTCTCCGAGTACCTCATTAAGAACCCGTGTACGGCAAGGAGTTTTATTGCTTCGCGAATGTTCGTGCCTACTCGTCGAGTAGGTGTCCAACTCGCCGAGTTCTTCAGGTTTTTGACTCTTTTTCTTCTTTCTTCAATTCCCGAGATTCCGGTTGCATTTCCCGCTTCCTTTTGCTTCCGAGCATGTCTTTTAGGCTGAAAATATAATTTAAACATAATTAAGTATCTTTTGTTCATTTATTGAAATAAAATAGCGAAAAAGTATTAAGATTCTACATAAAATATATAGCTAAATATGCACATATCAGAAAGCAAATGCGTGATTGTACTCAACTTCCTGTTTTATGTCACTGGGTATTGGGAAAACTCTGATGTGAAATAATGCTTCTGAAACAATGACTCTTTTTGTAAACAATGTTGGTTAAAGGTTGATTTTGAAACTTTTAAATTTCTTTGATTTTTGGAGTGTTACATAAATAAAATAGGTGAATTGAAATAGGTTTTTGATGGAAGTTAAAGAAGTGAGGAATAAGTGGATTAGTGTAGCTAGTCGTACCTAATACTAAGGCGAGTACCGGTGACCTTTCTCCAAAATAGAGGACATGAAAAATTGTTTATAAAACGTTTTACGGTGTAGATGTAGTTTCGCTCCCTTTTATGGGGGTCAAAGGTTAAGTTATAGGTTTAGCGTGTGGTGTAAGAGGAGACATCTTTGATAATGATGGAAATGTCGGTAACGTTGGTAAGCATTCAAGCAAATGTATGATAACAATAGGGGTCGAAGGAGGATTCAAATTTATAGAAATTTCCATATGTCGAAGAAGTACAAAGTTGGACCGGGAATGAATAGCGTAAGGTCAAAGATTGTTCAAGAAACATGTTAGTAATTTGGAAGTTTAAGATGATGGTATACTTGAGATGATCACCAGTGCATCTGAGAGCTTCGAAATAAGACTTGGAAATTTTCGTTATATGGGGGGATGGTTTGTGCTTGAATTAAGATATACGAAGTAAGGATGATACAGTAATAACTACCTAAAGAAAAGGTTTAGAAATCATAGAGACATCCTAGACTAAGTTTTAAGCTCAAGGTGGAAATAACCTAAAGCTAAAATCATAGCATAGAAGGAAGCTCCCACATATCAGTAACAATGGGTTAAACCTCTGTGTATCCTCGTGAGTCATATCAGGGATGCTCGTCAATGGTATCCAAGTGATTACTTGTGGCGACTCATCTACCTCCTACCGTGATGCTCTTATTGTCACCCTTGTCGGTATCAGAACGTTTTTCCTAGTTGTAACTCTAGTACGAAGACGATGAAGAGGTATTGAGGTATAATTGGTATTGGTTTCGACTTCAGATTATTACTAGTGGCTATCTAGCTGCTAACCTTACGTCTAACGTCAATAGCTACTGAGGAATACTCGCTCTTGTCACACCCCAAAACCAGAATGGCGGAAACGTTCTGAGGTGGAGGACGTCATGTATAGCATCACAACCAATGTATAATAGCAATCATAGCAACACAACCATCACATTGAATACTTAAATAAAAATGTTTACATCAATTTGGAAATCGTCTGAAACTTGTTTGGATTACATCATATAGTTTGTATGACTATAAATTTAAACTCTTATTGCTTCAACTCCTCAAAAATCCAGCAGGTACCTGTCTACTGATTTCCTGAGAATACAAGCAGTTTAAAATATCAGCATAAAGCTGGTGAGTTCATAAGCAGTAGTTTGTAATGAAAACTTGTTGATGAGCTAGCAGAAATGTTTGTATAGTTTCAAGAAAATCCGATATTTTCTTTAGTGAGAATGTAGCGTTATCGTTTCCATATAAAAACCATGAATGTTCGTTACTGAAAACTGTAGTGATATGCGAAAATACTACCTCATGTGACTAGCTGAATCTAATCATGAAGTATAAGTATTTTGTATTGCATAATCAGTTTGTTTGAAAACCCTGACTTTAGCCAGTATGCATATTGTATTTTAGTTCTATTTAGCATAAATAAAACCATTGAAGAGTGCCAGGTTGTAAACTAAAGGTGATTTATACATAATGTGAGTCGTATAACCATGCTTGATATGACTAGAGACCTTTCCAACGTTCTTCAGGCGTCGAGTTAAATGATATTTGTCACCCTAGGCATGCCTGCCTAACTGTAGCTAGCAGTTCAGGTGTGGGATTGTCAGTCCCGAATAGATCTATTCACAAATCTCACGCTCTCCCTCCAGGAGACTCTGGTTATACTATGATAGGATTTATCCTTGTACACCTAAGGGTACAGTATTGAAGTAGCGCCTCACAGTATCGTACAATCTAGTTTACATGTAGTGTAGTAGCGTTCTACCATAGTGAAAATCCGTATGTATACCGTGTATAGTGATATTTATAGTGATAACGTAGTGATGTAAACTGTAAACTATTCATGTCTTAGTGCATATGTTTAGTAGTGAAAATTCATGTACTTGTCATATTTAGAAAATCCCAAACTATACCGATTATAGTTTGCATGTATAACGTAGTGAATAGCGAATCCGCAAAACTATGCAATTTTAGTGAAAAACGACCCTTATGCTCAACACAGTACAAAAGGGGTTAAAGTATGAGAATTGCATGAGTTTTGAAAGCATTTATGTTTAGCTTGTATCCTCCCCTTGAAAACATTAAAAACACGAAGAAAATAGGGGTATGAACTCACCTCGGGTAAGTGGTTTGATTGAAGGATCGATACGAAGAGCCGGGTGTTCAAGTGAGGCCTTGAACACGATTCGATCCTAATAACATGTAATGACACATAAACGAGTCAAATGAAGGTATTTCACCACTATAAGTGATGGAAAACCACTATAGGGACTTGAAACTATTTGCACCAATTGATAGGACCTTGTAGGATTGAGTGTAGGGGGTGTATGGCCACCTAGAGTGTGTGTGCGGCCATGAGTGTGCGGCCCAAAGGGTGTGCGGCCGTACACTCACGAAATGAGGTGTCTTCGAAGTGTTCTCAAGGTCCATACTCACATCCACAAAGTGTTCAAGGTCTATACTCAATTGTAGTGCAAGATAAGGGTCCTAGAGGTGGGTTTATAGTCCTAGAATGAGTGTATGGTCGCACACTTGGGTGTGCTGCCGCACACTTGGAGTGTGCTGCCGCACAAGGGTGTGTGCGGCCGTACACAGGTGTGTGCGGTCGTACACCCCTCAAAATGATGCCCAAAATGTCCATTCCAAGGTACAACAAGGCTAGGGGCATGTCTACATCGAATATGGAAGTTAAACTCTCACTTTGGAGGGTGTTTTTGAGGGTGTGCGGCCACCCTAAGTGGGTGTGCGGCCGCACTCACTTCCACATACGAAGAACATGTCATTTTTGCACACATAGAGCTCGGATAGAGTGGTCTTTCATGGATTGTAAGCTATAGGAAGAAGTACTCACGTTCTTGAAGCTTTGGAAGGTTCAAAGTTGGAGAAACTTGAGAGGAAATGAGGTTGTGTGCTGCCAAGGTGCTAAAGGAATGAAAGGAAGGGGGCTACCCTTTATATAGGGGTAAGGGTGCTGCCCAAAAGTGAGTGTGCTGCCAAGGGAGTGGGTGTGCGGCCGCACACCCATGTGTACGGCCGTACACTCCTCCAAGAGGTGTGTATGGCCCGATTTTCTCACTATTCAACACTCTGACGCATTCCTAAAATCAACCTTGGGTAAATTCAAGCTTAGAACACTCAAATGAACCCTTAAATAGCACCAGAAATCAACAAAACAAGTTCAATATTGATTGAATTGACTAAGTGTACAAGATTGAAGTTTCCAGGTTGTCACAGCTCTCAAGACTAAATGGATTGTTCCTAGAGCGGCTAGTGATATAACCTAACTGGTTAGCCTAACACTTGATAAGGGATAAGAATATTTCTAAATAAAGACATTGTGATAAAAGTGCACTTAGTTTCTAAGTGTACCTAGATGAATGCCTATAATATGCACTGCTTATACGCACACTGAAAATATTTTCTTTTCAAAAGTTTAAGTTGAAATTTGTTTTGAACATAATTCTACTATAACCGTTTCCAGTCTCGTATTATTTTTTCCTTAATTAAGCATAGTTAGCCAGACTTTACCTAACCAATGTTCAATAATGCATATTCGACTTAGTTATACCAGTAGTATGTTCAGTATTTTTGAAAGTCGTTTTGAAATTTTTTGGCTATAGTTGGGGTTCTCCAAAGGAAAACCGGTATTATCTATAACCTTCGGCTCTGATACCATTCTCTGTCACACCCAGCTAAAGCAGAAATACGAGGTGCAACAGTACAAAGGGTCTCATTGCAAAAGTTAAAAGACAACACCAATCATAGTATTAAAAAGCTTTACAATTTACAATGAAATTTTAAATTTTTTTAAAAAGAATTACATTACAATCGAAAAACAACACATGCATAATGCTTCTACAAGTGATGTGTCTCTATGTTCCTCTTACTAGATAATTGCTGAAAAAACATGTAAAATGAGTGGTCAACTACCAAAATAGTTGGTGAGTTCACATGTTTATAATATAAACATAGTTTTAAATCATGAAAATCAGAATATTGATAAAAGTTTCCATAAACGGAAGTTCATTGCTAAAATGAGTAATAAAGTTTCCAGTAATAGAATTTCGTTGCTATAACACGTAATAAAGTTTCCAATAATAAAAGTTTGTTGCTATAGTGAGTAAAAAAGTTCGTTGCTAAAATGAGTAAACAAGTTCGTTGCTATAATGAGAAACAAGTTTGTTATTATCATGAGAAATAAAGTCCGTTATCAAAGAGAAACAAAGTTTGTATGTGCATAATGATCAAACCGTGAGTTCACAACCCAAGCCTAAAGACCGAGTGCCTTCTTGAATACTATGTTTACCTCCTAATAACTTTATCCATAATGACCATGGGCTCAAAAGAGTTAATGAGTTGTGTGAAACATTCCAGGGACTTAGTGCGATATAGGCCTCATGAATCAAAATAACATACACATACATAGCAAAATATAGCAACCAAGTTTGATACAAGTCAAATTAAATACAACAAACATAAATAGTTTATGACATGCTTTTCCACCCTAAAACGTAAAACCGAACATAGGGGTCGTGAATACTCACAATGCTTTGAGATGATGCAAATAATGCCTTGAACTACGTTCCACTCGTACCACTACCGATTTCTACAATGATGTTACACACTAATGAGTCTCTAATCGAAATCTAATAGTAGTATACTTAATTTCTACAACAGAGTTATGCCAATATTGAGTCAAAATTAGGTTTTGTATAAGTTGCAAGTACTTTTATGTAAAATTCAGAGGTCTATATACTAATTGACTTGTTAACATTTGCAAGTGACAAATCTCATTTTGTGTTATTGTTTGAAATGTATTTTAGCACTTTTAGAAGGGTTCTACAAGCTAAAAATCCAAAAACTCAATCAAATTAGTTTAAAAATTTCCAAATTTTAGATTTCAGCTCTTACTATAATTTAGAACCTACTTGTAATTTTTCATGAATTATTGACATGTGTAACTATTTTTCATTATTAAATCCCTTGAATAATCATAAATCATGAAAAAAATAGTAAATGATCATGACAAATTATTGAAATTTTTGTATAACTGATACACAGTATCCCTAAACTGGGAAAAATATTACATGCCACTTTTGATTAATAAAACCTGGTTTTTGTAATTTAATTACGTTTTACACCAAGAAATTCTAATTAAAAAGAAAATAGTAATTAAAATCACAAAACTTTTTATTTGATTTTTAATTGCAGTCAAAGACTTTAATAAAATGTTTCATGAATTTTAGATATGCCTAACTATTTTTCCCATATTTAACCACTTGAATCCTCACAAATTCATGGAAAAATAGTAAACAGTTAAAAAAAATTATCAATCTTTTTATAAAACTGTTATACAATGAATATAAGCTGAGAAAAATATCAAAAGTGATTTTCAAATAATGGAGTTTAGTTTTTGGATTTATGGATATTTAATCTTAAGAAATTATAAACAAATAGTAAACAGTTGAAATAAATCCTCAAACTTTTTGGGTAATTTATTTATAGTGGAAGCTATGAAAAATGATCAATGAACTTTGTAAACTGTAAAACCCATTTTTTTATGATTTTAGATGTTTTTAATGCCAACAAATTCAAAATAAATAGTAATCAGAAAAGAAAATTTTCTAAATAATTTTACTTGAGATCCTACTGTAATAGAGGAGGCCTAGGTAATTGTTCAGGAATTATGGATAAGTGAAACTATTTTTATCAATTTAAACCCTTAAACATTCATTAAATTCAGGAAAAATAACAAATATTTATTGGAAAGTCTGTAAATTTCTTTATGGAGGTTGTATAATGTCCATAAGGAGCAAAAATTATCAAAAATGGCTTTCAACATTCATAACTATACTTTACTATTTATTTGTTCTCAACAATAACAAAATTTAAATAAATAGAAATTGACTATAAAAATGCATGCAACTTCATAAACGGTCTTTAATGAATGTATAGGTCATCCCAAATTTTTTCCAAAATTTATTAACATTCAAAAGTATTTTATGTGAATTATTGCTCTATTTTCTTGAAAAAATTACAATAATTCGAAAAAAATGAATTATTTTCTGAAAATTTCCAGATCATCTTATGTTGTTACTGGGATTCTGGGAAAAATATGATTTGATCAGAAAAAAAGTTTTAGATATTTATTTGTGAATAAATCCTTTATAAGCATTCTTAAAAATGTACTTTGATCATCAAGCCTTTAAGCTTGATGTTCATCACATGCATTATGATTTCAAGACCACAAATGAACTTATTTTGTTCAAAATGATTTTTCTAAACGAAAAACTTGAATCATGTGGTTTTTAATCTTTAAAATTTGTAAAAACTCAAGTTTATGGATTTGATTTAGGTTTTGGTCATTGAATTTCACCTTCTAACAACATACATGTTGTTTTTGTTGGATTAGGTGTCTAAACCCATAACTATAATTGGTATGTACTTGATTTGATAGTAGCATGGTCCTTTTGGGTTGCCTTCACTCATGCAACTTGATAGGATGACTAGTGGAGAGATAGTAGAATTTATTATGTGAAATAATAAATTGGTACTCAAAATGATTTTATTAATATATTATAAGATTAATATATTATTTGGAGATCATATTATTAATTAGTAATTAATCAGAAATTAATTTGATATTAATTTTGGGATTGAAGGAACTGATTAATAATGAAGGGGTTGTTTTGCAAATCATTGATAGGTGCAGAACTTGCCTATTGGACTCCTTAATTAGGAGCGGAAGAAATCTTATAGGGAGGCCCTATAGATTTCGTCCAAGGGCTTCTAAAAGGAGTGTCCATGGGCTGCTTGGTGCCTAAGCAAGGTATTAGGGTTTCCACCTGAAAACCCTAGCAGCCACAACTATTTAAGGACCCCTATACATGAGAAATTCGGCCCTATGCTTAAGAAACCCCAACCTAGCCGATTTCATTGTCTCTCCAACTCATCCTCTTGCATTGGGTGTTTGTGACTCCATTAGAGGTGCAACACTTGGGGCACTAAGCTTTCAAGAGTCAAGGATCTTCAAGGACTGTCTTGTTATTACAATATAACAAGTGATGTAATCTTCTAACCCTAATTTCATTGTGAATTTCGAATATTGTATGCTAGATCTAGGGTTATTGCTTTGGTGTTCAATTTGCATGTTCAATTAGTGAAAAACTTAGATCCAAAGCAATTAGGGTTGGATGATCACATAGGAATGTAGATATGCTCAAAACCATCAGTGGTATCAGAGCCTAGGATGTTTTTTTCAATTGAATTAATGCAAGAGTGAACTGTCCAAAGAACAAGAAAATAGATTTTTGCTGTCTGGAGGATGAACTCGACGAGTTGGGTGAACTCGACGAGTTCCTTGCCCAACTCGACGAGTTGACTCGTCAGTTGCTTAAAATTTCGATTTTCAGATTTAATCTTGATTATGATAACTGCCATAATTCGTTTTTAAAGCCTAAAATCGAATTTTATTAAAGATAATATGATATCCTTATCAAAATTAAAAGATTTGGTTAAATTTGGATGATGATAAGATTATTTTGATTTGAAATTTAACCTAGTATTTTGAAAAGTTTTAAAATACACCCTTTTGGTTTTATAGTTTAAATTTGAAATTAAAAGTTTTAATTTTGGAAATTTAAATGGACTGCACCCTAGTATTTTTTGAATAGTTTGAAAATACACCCTCATGGATTTTATTAATAAATTAATTAAGTGTTTAATTAAAAGACAATTGATAAATCCATAGATAGGTTTAAATTTAATCAAATTAAAAGTTTAATTTATTAAAAGATTAAACCACCTAGTATTTTAAAAGTTTAAAATACACCCTTATACTATATAAAATTAAAAGGTTAATTACATATATATGTATAAGAAAAGTCAGTCTTACCGTTAGTAGGCCTCATTCACGAAGCTGGTCTATAAGGGGTGTTTAAGGAAGCGGCCTGTAAAATGACCATCATTGGGTATCCACTCTTACCCACCACACCTTTGACTAGTGGAGGGTCGTTAGCCGAACGAGTTTGATAGGACGTTAAATCTCATTAATAAGTATATATGAATATACAAAGTAACTGAACTTTTTTTTTATAAATTCCCAATCTTAGTTACTTTAGGAAAATGTGAATTTGATGCTAACCCATGAAATTGCACATTGCACCTTATTGGTTGTTAGTGAAACGTCTGTGGTTAACCGGCACACTAATGTGAGACCGATATTGTTGGCAATGGGTTTCTCGTAAATTATCGTTGATCAATGGAGCGTGTGTGGTTAACCGACACATTGATTAGATGATAAATGACATCGAGAGTACCAAGCTAATTTGCATGGTTATTCACACCTTGTTTATGATCCTCGGTATCCCAGTCACAAACTTGAAGGGCATAATCGAGATTAAACATGCCATTGAAAAGTTCAATGAATCTCAAAAAGATCTAGGAATTTCATTTAAAACCTATTTCGTTAAAATTTCGTTTTCGTGGTGGAATTGGTAAATCGTCATTTACCTAACTTCAAATAATTTGCAACTGGATTACGACATCCCTCTTCTGAATTGTAAATTATCGTTGTGGGTACTAGCCTTAATATTTCATTTGGGTGTTATATTAAGGATTAAATCAACTTACTTGAATTTTCTCCTTTTTGTAGATGTCTGGTTTAAACAACCATGGTCTTCCTCATCCTTTTGGAAAAAGCTTTCCGTCTGAAGATGATCTTCCACGTGCAGATCAAGGTGAAAGATCATTGCCTTCTTCGTGCATTGGTGGAAATGGATATCATACTTCTCTTCCTCCACCTCCTCCAGTAATTCTCCCTGACCCATAATTTCGTCGACTTGAAAAGTTCAAGGTCACTCAAGCCCTATTGGCATGGAAGAATCGAGATGGAAGTTCTGTGTGTGCACATGTTCCGAAGATGAAGTTGCACATTGACAGAATGGGAATGTTGGGTGTCGTTTTCCCAAGGAAGCTAGCTGTTGACTTGGTTCTTCAGTCACTTCCCGAGTCATATAGTCAGTTTGTTAAAGACTATTATGTGACTAAAAACGACATGACCCTAATTAATCTGACATATTTGCTAATTACTGCTGAAGCAGCAATGCTTTGGTGCACTGGTGAAGTATATTTGTTTGGAGGATCTATTTCCCAAAGTTCCATAGAAGTTGGTGATGTCAACCGTGATAATCCAGAAATGGTTTCTCCTCCTAAGGGAGAGAAATCAGCCAAGGTCAAAAAGGTTGACCATAAGAGAAAGTCCAGTTCTGAGAAAGTTCCATGTGTCGATACTAAAGAATCCATCTGTTTCTATTGCCAATTGAAGGGACATTGGAAGCGAAGCTGCCCTGAGTACCTGAGAGATCTTAGAGATGGTAAGGTCAAATTGTATGACTCTGCTTCAGGTACATCCACTGTCTAACTCTCTTAAGTTCCTATATATAGATTCTTATTACATGATGTGATAATCACATTTTGATGTTTTGTAGGATCAAAGGGAACGAAGGAAGCTTAAAAGAGGAGTAAGATGAATCTGATCGTGAGAGATGGATTTTGATCACATGGTTCGATGATCAGATTTTTGAGCTATTGCTTAGGAGTTATGATAGATTGCTTAGGAATATCTGGAAACATAGTTTTCATATGTATTTGCGTTGTAAGGATGATTTTTCCGCATTTTATCAATAAAGTGAAAATTTGATTTTATCTTATTTACATTTCCTTGCAATGACATTTATGAAAATTGGTGTTTATATTTCTGTTATTAGCAATGTTGAAAATGGATTTGATTCTTAGTGATATCGCTTGTGGTAGTGTCATAATTTACCAAGTGAGGAAGGATTCTCATCACCCAAGTTTCAATTGGACAGAAATTAGGAATCATACAGTTGATTGTGTGATGTATGAGAATCTTGATCTTTAGAAATTTGAGACTAATTCCTTGTTCACATGTATATGTGAGTCAAGTGAAGGACTGAAGGATCTAGTACACATTGATGTGGACTGGTCAGATCCACCACAAAGGACGATAAAGTCTATTCGTCATGATTTACTGTTGGTTCAGTAAATATGGTTATGCTTATAAGATTAAGTATAATTCTGATATCTTGAAAAGTTTCAAAGTATAGCAGAACGAATAAGAAGAATCCATTGGGCAGAAAGATAAAAGTTTCTCAAATTTGAAAGGAAAGGAGAATACTTTAGTATCATGTTTTATGATTGTCTTAATGATCTAGGAACCATGTCACTATTGATCCTCTAAGGACACCTTAGTGCATTTATATGACTAAGAAGAGGAATCAGGAATTGTTGAAATTGTTAAATCAAGAAGATGAGTCATACTTCGTTCCAAAATCAAGTTTTAGAGTCATACTCTAGTTACTCCAAGTTGTACTTTGAGTAACATGTTCTAAGTAGGTTTATAACACCTCATGAAATGTGGAGTAGAAATGTTTTCTTACTTTTGCACATTTGAAATTGGTAGTTGTGATGTTTTGGTTAAAACAAAGACCAACTGAGATCAATTAGATGAAGTGTTTCTTTATAAGAACCCACACTAAATCTTGAATATTTGTTTATCGAGGAATGTTCCTTGACAGAGAATCTTATATGTCAAGAAGTCAGTGGGAGTCTTGTTGATCTTGAAGAGTTTCAGGAGACAATCGAGAATAAACCTTTTAGTAATCACCAGCACACGACCTAAGGTTGATAACCTATCGTGTTGACATACTCTTGTTTTTGTGCCCATTCCAGTTAAGTTGACTATGCATATGAGTTTATGAGTTCTCATTTGATTGCATAAGGCAAAGCACCTTGATCAGTGAAAGTTCATTGATCTGTATGGGTGAGCTGCTCAATAACTTGGAAGCACTGGTAGGCCTTTGTGCTGCCAGATGGCAAGAAATTAAGATTAAGCAAGTTTAGTCCATATGAGTTTGGATTTGTCATAAACCTTGTCTTTATGATAGTGGTTGGAAATGACGAATTCACATGGATAGGAACACATACATCATAAAATCTAAGTGGCAAGAGGTTTCTCTCTTCTTCATGAAAATGATTGTGAGGAAACGCTTTCACTAGTAGATTTTAAAGGATTGATTAACATCATTAGAGTTAGCAGTTGTGATAATTTCATTCTCAATTTTGAGTATGATTACGACATCCCTTTTCATAGTTCGAATTGTGAGAAATGACAAATAGTTTGAACATTCGGGACTTATTGTTGTAAGTTCTGAAAGGGTTAAAAACACACATAAGCTATCTAATGAATGGTATATGAGCTTGAGAAGTCTAGATAAAAACTTATCGAAGCACCGTGTATCAGAAATCTGAACTTTGGTAAGAAAGGCAATAAGTATTGATTTCTAGAAGTCTAGCTGATTTCTGGATACATGTCAAAGCTAGTGGGAGCATAATTGTTATGCTAGTAAGAACATAATTGCTATGTTAGTGGGAGCATAATTATTGTACTGAGTGTTGCAAGTAGACAATACTAGTTGTAGGAAACAAAGGTTACAAATTTGCAAGTTGCAAAGTTTGGAAGTTGTTTCGCTATAGAAAGTTAGAGGGGGAGAGCACTTATACTTCATTTCAAATCTAAAAGTTTATATTAAAGGGTCTAATAAAACTTAGTCATGAACATATATGAATACATGTTGAAATGATTCAACATAGGAGATTCAATATATGGAAATATTATAGCAAGAGACTGATCAACTCTTTATGTAAGACATTATGAATCGAATCCCATATGCTTCGGGTATATGATCGATTGCGTATGCTACAATATTCACTTATTCTGATTTTCCAAATGTCTATGGCATTAAGAGAGAGAAAAGGACTAAAACCAGATATGACTGAAGTTGTTAAACAACTGTCAATGACAATCTGAGGTTTACCAAAGATTGGTTGCTTGTGGATAGTTGGAAGTGTAGTATAATTTTGGAAATACCATATTGACGTGTTCTGAATAGAGGTAACTCTTATTCAGAATTGATAGTCATATGGGAATATGGAAATGTTTCCATAGTGGAAGTTGGTTATAAAGATTTGTGTGTAAGATTAGTAACTTCAATTCAAGAAGGATGTTCAAGGAATGCTCTTTGAATCCGAGACTTTATTTCCACTGAATTGGTTTTGTAACCAATCTCCAATGGAATGCTTTGTAATATCATTAAAGTCTCTGTGACTTTGGTGCTTTGACATTACAAAAGGATCATTGCATGTAATTTAAGACTCTAACGGATTCTAGTAGTGGCAAGAATTTGGTATTCTTACACTTGAAATAAGGATTTGGAATTGTGAAATGAGCATCATTGGAAATGTATTCAATTGATCTGTTTCACAAAGGAAAGACCATAGATAAACATAGTGTGCGTGCTTGGAGCATGGCATGACTATTGTTTTAATTCAAGTATTAAGTTGATTGCTCAAAACATTATACAATGAATAAAGTCTAATTAATATGGTGATTAAATAATAAGTGTTTTATTTATATTTAAAAGTTTTGAGACCATATTTAATTAGGTTATTCTTGTGTTTCACTTCACATGTTTTACTTCCCGAATAACTAGGTTATTCAAACATCCACAGTCGATCATACTTTTGGAAGTAAGTAGTGAATTAAGACTGTCATGAATCTGACTGTAGATTGTCTAAGAGCTTAGACATAGCAAATGTTTGCTGCAGTGTTCATGAGTACTCCTGAAATAAGAATTTCAGTATTGGATAAACCCACGCTGAAGAATTACTTCATGGATTTTATCATGAGTAATTTTGAGAAGATAATATCTTATATTCTTGAAACAGAGACATATGCCTTGTTGTTTACAAGTCGGTTGTGCATTGATAATACGTAAACGCATCAGTAACTTGATGTTATAAAACGTATTGTTGTGTGTGATTTGATGAGTAAATTGTGCAAGCATATGAGTCGAAGTTTATCCGTTCCTTTTAACCTAAATGGGATAAAAGCAATATCTGTGGGCCCCTCGATGATTTAGTGATGACACCCTAAGCGCTTGGCCAAGCCTGGACTGATTTGATTTGTTCAATTAGTCAGTCTTCATAAATCAGAAATCGGGAAATAGACCTTGGAAAGAGAGAATGATTATAATCCATGTCTCATGTCCATACGATATCTTGTATAATGGTGGGATATTTGATCACTTATCTAAAGGACACGTCATTAACTAGTTCAGAGTTTGACAGTGGCTTTTGAAAGCTACGATTGCTGATCAAATTTTGAAGTCATACTTGCAATAATAGTTATTAGACTTATCCAAGTGGGAGACTGTTGGATTAGGTGTCTAAGCCCATCACTATAATTGCTATGTACTTGATTTGATAGTAGCATGGTCGTTTTGGGTTGCCTTCACTCATGCAACTTGATAGGATGACTAGTGGAGAGAGTAGAATTTATTATGTGAAATAATAAACTGGTACTCAAAATGATTTTATTAATATATTATAAGATTAATATATTATTTGGAAATCATATTATTAATTAGTAATTAATCAGAAATTAATTTGATATTAATTTTGGGATTTAAGGAACTTATTAATAATGAAGGGGTTGTTTTGCAAATCATTGATAGTTGTAGAACTGGGCTATTGGACTCCTTAATTAGGAGTGGACGGAATCCTATAGGGAGGACCTATAGATTTTGTCTAAGGGCTTCTAAAAGGAGTTTCCATGGGTTGCTTGGTGTCTAAGAAAGGTATTAGGGTTTCCACCTGAAAACCCTAACAACCACAACTATTTAAGGACCCATATACATGAGAAATTCGGCCCTATGCTTTAGAAACCCTAGCCTAGCCGATTTCCTTGTCTCTCCAACTCATCCTCTTGCATTGGGTGTTTGTGACTCCATTAGAGGTGCAACACTTGGGGCACTAAGCTTTCAAGAGTCAAGGATCTTCAAGGATTGTCTTGTTATTACAATGTAACAAGTGAGGAAATCTTCTAACCCAAATTTCATTGTGAATTTTGAATATTGTATGCTAGATCTAGGGTTATTGCTTTGGTGTTCAATTTGCATGTTCAATTAGTGAAAAACTTGGATCCAAAGAAATTAGGGTTGCATGATCACATAGGAATGTAGATATGCTCAAAACCCATTAGTTTTTGGGTGGAATCCTACCACCATAATCATCAAATTCGACATGTATGAAAATGCATATGAATGTTTATAAAGAATCATGTAGAAGAGGGGGAAAATGCAAGAGAACTTGAAATTTTTGAAAGAAAAGTGAAGAAAATCTAAGGAAATTGATTTTACCTTGAAGAGCAACTTCAAATGATGAAGATTCTTATGTAAAGTGAGGGATATTTGCTAGAAATTTCATGGGGTTTGGAGCTAATTCATAGAGGGAAAGAATGGGGAGTTTAGAGAGAAGAAAAAAGAGAAAATAGTGATTTTGTCTCTCTGGATACCCAATCTTTCTCGTCATCTCTTTTGGGTTTATCTCCACCAAAACCGGTTAGCAAAATACAGAGATGTCTTTAAGCTCATGAATAATATAATGGCAAAATCTCTCCTAGTGATTTTGCTCCTAGGTTCGGATTTTTCTAGAGAGAAGGAAGAGAGATATTTTAGAGAGAGAAGTAGAGAAAGGAAAAGAGTGTGCTTTTGGGTTAAATGATTTAAATTGGGAAAAGAGATGGTGGGAGGGAATGATGGCCAAAATTATGAGGTTAAATGTTAACAACTTAATTTTTATTTTCCTTGATTATATTTTCCCAAATTTAATTATTTTAAATTGATATTAGAAGATCCATAACAAATTATATGGAGTTTTAGGTGTTAAAGTTTATAAATTTGAGTTTTATGGCTTTTAGGGTTTTGGGGTTTAATAAATCTTTGGACATCAAAATAATTTGAATTTTTGAGACTTGAAATTATTTTAGAGTCTTATAATTATTTTATAGTTATTAATAATGCTTACCACTTGTTTTTGTCGGTTTATTGGCATTTCTATGTAGTGATTCTGAGATTCAAGTGAAATTGAAGAATCAAGTATATTACTCCTAGTTTTCAACTTTGACTTAAGTTCCTATGAGACTCTGACCTAATTTCTACTACTAGGTCAAGTGTATGATATATCTACATGAATGTACAAAGATGCTTAAGTCAAGGAATGACCCAAATTTTATAGTCACTACAGTTAAAGTAGTTATAGAATTCACATATCAATGTGAAATCTAAGCACACTATCCCTCGTTTCTAATTGTTTCCAAGTTTCTAGTAGGTTATAACTTAGCTTCTAGTTACTAAGTCTAGAATGTGTCGTGCCTATACGTGCAACTAAGTATATTCAATTCTAGAACGAACTCGAATTTTGACTGTTGTCACACCTGATTACAAACCATGCCCAACAATTACACTTCTACTCAATAAATTGAAGAAAGCTCAAAGGTATTTTCTACCCTTTCTATGCTTTAAAGTCATAAGTGTAAGTATATGCTAACTTATGTTGTATATGAAGGTATTGATAGGTTTTACCAAGTGGTCTTAACTAAATTGAAACAAGAAACCTGGCTGAGTCCTATCCTGTTGATCTGGATAAGAAGACTTGTACTTGTTAAGTGTGACAACTTAATGGGTATGGATGCATGCATTCAGTTGCTACTATCTCATATTTGAATAGAGATATTGACACTTATGTGGATCATATGTACTATGCTGCCTTTTACAAGAACACTTATCTATACCGAATACATGGAATGAATGGTAGCAATATGTGGCCACCTAATGACTTCATACCACCTCTCCCACAATTGAAGAGAAGAATGCTAGGTAAACCAAAAGTAAACAGAAGAAGAGATGCATCTGAAAAGAAGGCAAGACACACTGTATCTAAGGTAGGGAAATAAATATTGTGCAACTCACAGATACGATTATGTACGTGAACAAGTACAGTTGCAGCCTTTTTCCTGACAGATAGGGGTGGGAGCTTGATCCTTTGGTGGTTTTTCAGTTCGTTTGATGAGACATCATACTGATGATCACCGACTTCCTAAAGGTGTTAATGTTACTTGTTGGAATAAGTCGATTCCTATAAAGATTAATGTCTTTATACGGTAGGTGCGATTAGATTGTATTCCTAATAGGGTGAACTTAGATAGAATGGGGATTGATCTGGATTATTTGTTGTATCTAGTTTATAGAGAATATAAGGAGGATGATATTAATCTTTTTTAGATGCTCTTTAGCTAAGGAGGTGTAGCACCGAGTGAAGGTGTAGGTGGATAAAGATTTCCTTAATTTCTAGTTTACTTTCCATATGTATCAGTGGATTAATGGACACCTTGTTGTTAACTTGGAACATGTGATTCTTGTAAGGGTGTTATTCGGTAGTTTTTTTTTTCCGCTTTAATCGGTTCAGTTTTTTTGTTTTTTTACATCTTAAAACTAACCATAACCAAACCAAATAATGTTCAGTTTAATCGGTTTTGGTTAATTCAGTTACGGTTTATTCGGTTTGATTTACCGGTTAAACCAAATAAAATTTTGCATGTAAAAATAAAAATTAAACCAAAAGAAAATAAAAACCCATTAAACTATTACCAAATGAAAAAAGATACATTAACACATAACATATTATATTCAAACTTTGACAAAATGTTGTCATGGATCGTCGATGTAGTCATCCAAGTTGTAAAATTCATAATGGTTAATAATTAAATAATGGTTAAACAATTATAAATTCATAATGGTTAATAATTAAATAATGAGTTATCAAAATCTTTTTTAGTAACTAATTCATGAATTTAAATATAAAATGTTAATTTATATATATATATATATATATATATATATATATATATATATATATAGGGGACAGTTCAAATAAAAACAGTAAATAGTGTGAGAACGTAAAAACACCATTTTATGTTATTATTCTGCAATGAATTTTGTATCGACAACTTTATGTCATTATTCAACAAAGAATAAATGAATAATTAAAGGTTAAAATTAAAATTAGAATTTACTACAAAAATACACATATATAAGTTTATAATAGAATAATAACATTGTAATGAATATATGACTAATCGAAAGTTAATATTTATATTAGAATTACTTCAACAATACACATATACAAAATTCATTACAGAATAATAACATAAACATAGTGTTTTTACGTTCTCACACTATTTACTGTTTTTATTTGAACTTACTTCTATATATATATATATATATATATATATATATATATATATATATATATATATATATATATATATATATATATATTAAATATCTTATTCAGTTTTTCGATTTAACCAAAATAATAAAACTTTAACCAAAACAAACCAAATAAGATATCATTATTCGGTTAACCAAACCAAATTAACTAAATAACCGAATAACCCGAACCAAATAAACCAAACATCATTTGGTTCGGTTCGGTTATTCGGTTTCAATTTTTTATCACACTCCTAATTACAGTCATTTGGGTGTTCTGGACGTATTGAAGCGTGTTTCTATTTAGCCAACAAAAGTATCAGAAATAATTCTTATTTGATAATATCGTTTCTTATTCTTACAATTAGTTTGTTTTAAGAAACACAAATGCTACCAGTGGCGGTGCCAGGGTCAAAGTAAATGGGTATCACCCAAAAAAAATCGTGTAATATATAATAAGAAAAAAATAAAAACCGCAATTTCACTAGATATAAAGTTCAACTTCCATAACAAAGTTATTAAGTTATTTTTTAAAGTTCATATTCGCATTTTCATTTTACGAAAGCGAGTAATTACGATATCGATGATGGCGGCTTTAACAGAAGAATCCTTTAGAATGCTTTATATGGATCACTATATATATACAGAAATGGAAGTCTAAGCAAAGAACTCAACAAGCCTCATTCACTAAGTATGTTAAATGCAACCATCCACTCAAGATTTGTTCCAATTTAAGAGAGGTAAAGTGATAACATTTCTTAAAGTTGAAAGTTCATGATTTGTTGATCCCAACAGAGGTTCGATAGCACCAAAATGCATATACTACAGCAAAATCACATTCTATTAAAAAGACTAAGGTTAATACAACCATCCACTCAACGTTTGTTCCAATTTAAATGAAAAATGGAGTACATTAATATTATAGAAACCAAGTCAAGTCTGTAGGGGTGATGCATCTATCATTTCAACCAAATCATCATACCACAATCAATTCCTAAATGTCAAAATTCAACCATGAAACAAAATATTCAATTAACTTCAAACCGTAGCATGGTCTATGTTGAAATCATTTACAGGGAGTTTGACTATTAACTTGATTTCAAGTTTCAACAACAAAATAATCACTAATTATTAATCCTAAGTCCCCAATCTAACAATCCTAATTAGTAATTTCTAATTTTTCAACACAATGACAACAAATTGAATTTCAATTAACCTAACGATAATCACTAATTTTTGTACTTGATTCATTGTCCACTTTGATCAATAATCACACACCACATGAGGATTTCGTCGGAGAACACCCACCATCGAAGGCAAATCGCCGTCAGAAAGAAGGAAGGCAGCAATGACCGCATCGTTCGTGAGTCGCAAGAGGGAAGGGGGAGTCCGAAAAAAATTATACTACTGGATTTTTTTTGAGGGGCATCCCCGGATACCCCGGGCTCCAAGGTGGATCCGCCTATAAATGCTACTAACAATTGGTATGCATGGACGCATCATCCAATAATGCCTTACATGTTCCCATGGGGTTGTGTTTCTTGCTATCCAACCTGCATGTTCCCATGCTGGAAATGTAGAAAAGGGTTATGAAATTCATTTGAAATCAAATGAGGGTTAAAACAATCATTTTTATTGTTAAGAGACAGGCATTCAAATACCTGACCAAACATCAATTTATTATTCAGATACAAATTCATATAGAGCCTCTATATCATCCAGGCCTCTGCATCATCCAGATATGAGTACTCCAGATGCTACCAAACAACCCCTTAGTTTGTTTGTTTTTATGCTAGTATCTAGCTAGCTTTCGCTTATATAATATATGACTGCCTTTCCAAAAAAATGTTTGTAACAAGTGTCAAACAATTATAGCTATACTGTTTCTCTTCTATGTTTGTTGCAACAAAAACTTACAATACAACTTGGAATTTTTTATAAAATAATCTCTGAATCTCTTTAAATCATTTTTGATAACTAATAGAAGTGTTCTAAACAAAAAAAACATTTACCAAAAGGCGTTCGATCTATCAATATCAGAAGTTGATAGATATATGTTTTTCAGCAAAAAAAAAAATAAAAAAAAATAAGGGTTCAAGTCCCATTTCAAAGAAAAATATATAAATTTCCGAGTAGAATAACATGTGGACTAGTCTTAGTAAACAAAAAAACCTTTGCCACAATAAGTTATGTAGGGGTATATTTTGCAAGTTCATGTAAACTACAAGGGCTTATCTTTGATAAAATAAATCCAGACCCGCACGGCTTACGGAGTGCAGTCATCAATCAAATTCAACGAAATCAAGCAAACAGTGACGCTGCTTCATTAGGGTTTTATCAAATTCTACACTCAGCTCCAGAAGTTTACCAGAAATGGCCGATGAAGCAAACAAAACCGTAGTTTTCTCCTTCATTTATTGAAAATTGATTTAGGCATACATACGTGAATTATTTTGAATGTTCCCTCACTAATCGCGGAATACGATTTGTGTTATTAGGCTTTTGTGGAGATTCAAGGTCGCATGATTGAGACCACTGCTAAGTTGAAACAGGTAGCTTTTTCTTGTTCTTTTTCACACATGGTTACTCGTTGCATTGTATCCAAGTTAGTTACCTTTCTTAGAAGTTGAAAGCCATGTATTTTTCGAATCTGGGAAAACCCTTTTGATCTCTAAAGCTCTAAATCAAAGTGTAGCGCTCTATTCTTATTGAAACGAAGGTTTTATATATTTTCTTTCTGTTTTTTGTGCTTCTTTGTTCTTCAATTGTGTGCTTTTTTGCTTCTTATTGACATTTACACTGGATAGAAAGGGATCAGACACTCAAATTCTACCTCAAACAAGAAAAAGCTCAATTAAATCAATTTCTTCATAATTGTCCACTTGAAGATTTTGATAACCCAACCACTTTTTTATTGAGAGACAATGATCTAAAGATTTTGATTACCCAGCTGTAATCATCATCATACATAGTTGATTAATTGTGTGTCTTTCAGGTTCAAAACCAGATGCGAAACAAGGAAAGTGAAAAGAAACGTGCTTATCTAACCTTAGAGGAACTGCAACAGTTGTCAGATGACACAAACACTTACAAATCTATAGGTATCAAATTTTTACTACATACAGTTTTTCTTTTTGTATCAAGTAAAAAAGAAACTCCTGTTTGTTTTATTCATCTTTTTTTAATTTTCATTTTGCAGGGAGAACGTGAGTACTGGATACCCTTTATACCCCTACTACTATACCCTTCTCCATTCATAATTAACTGAGTACAATAATTTTGCATTTCCCCAAAGCTGAAGCAAATGAATTATTATGATTTATGATTATTCTCAAACATCAATTTTCATCTTTTTATCAGTTTATAGCTGTTTAATCCCCTTAACCAATTTGATTTTTCTATGTCAAATGACTAGTTTGTGAAAGAGTTTTAAAGTATAATGTTCTAATAAGAAAAAATGAAACTAGAACATAATTATACACAAATAATTGAAATTATGTTGCTGTTTCTTGCATTTATTCGTTTACAAAAAACATCCAAAATCATCATACAATATCTGTTCATATTAATTTGGATATTCTCATGTAGTAAAAGATTCTTCTTTATTGTTATTTCTCACTGCTTTATTATATATAATTTTTGTATATGATAAACAGGTTTGTCTTAGAGCCAAAACCATTTTTAATGGATGAACAAGAAAAGAAGCTCAAGGATAGTGAAACTGCAATTGCATCCTTACAGGTTTGCTCCTCTTTTATATCCTTTTTATATACTGAAATTAAAAAAAATATATATATAAAAAGGAAACACTCGTATACAACTTTATTAGATTAAGAGGGCAAGGGGCTTTTCCCTCATTAAGTTCTTTATGGGTGATGTTTGTTGGATAATGTGCTGTTTACATAAGTTTTTTCTTCTTTTTCTAGAATGATTACACCGTCTTAATGAGATTAAATGACCAATTTACCCTTACATTTTAATATTTTCACAATATTCATCAAGTATAATGTGAGAGGAAAACATAAGAAGGGCAAATAGGTAAAGGGTTGTTTCTTTTTGACTTAATGAGCTTAATGAGTTCACAACTTAATCTCAACAATTATATATGGCTGTTTTTTTTTTTTTTTTTTACTTAATCTAGACATAATGACTTAATGTGTTAAGCCAAAAAACATGGGTTAATGTATCAAGACATCAGCCATTTACCTTTTTGCCCTTCTTTTTTTTTCTCCCAAATCACGTTCAAATCGATGAATCTTGTTAAGATTGATGAGTATTGTTAAATTGTTTGTTATTTTGTTGAATATTCTTTCATGTGAATAGACTTCAAAGGAGTACCTTGAGAAACAACTGGGAGAGGTGGAGACAAATTTAAGGGAGCTTCTGCAACAAGATCCAGGTCTTGCTCGCCAGATAATGTCCATGGCTGTTGTCTAACCATTTCTTAAAATCAATCCACAAGAATCCATGATTATGAAATCCAAATGGTGTAGTGGAGTTTGTATGTGATGTTTATGAAGAGTATTTATGTTGCATATTTTTGTAAGCCACCAAGAACAAAAATCATACAACATGCATCGACCACTTGGAATTTTTGTAATCGGATATCTACTTTTAAATTTGTCATTCATTTACTCAATGTAAACAATTATAGACTACTAGGTAAGCACAATTGGTTTTGGAGTGATTGGTAGCTATATATGGTGTCTTTGGTAAAACTAGCTGGTTGTTGAAAAGTATTAAACTTTTATTTGTGTAGAAGCGTTCGACAAAAGTATCTATAACCATTTGGATTTAGGTACTTGGTGACAAGGTACTTGGTAGTATCTTCCTAATGTGTCTTGTATTTGAGTTCTAAAGCTTTGTATTTAGATTCTAAAGCTTTCTAGAATATCTTTAACCAGACTCTTTGTACTTGATATGAAGAAAACGTAAGTCCTTAGATTCTTTGTCCAAAGACTTAAAATTTTCTAGTTCGCAAATTGCTTGTGGATTTGGGGCTTTTACTGTTTTGAAGATCAGATTAGCTTCGAGAACATAAGCAAGCTTTTACACAATGAGTAAGTAGACAATTTGACTTTATCATCCCGAAGAGTGTAGTTTTGACAAATGAAGCGACCAGTTTGACAAATTCTTGGTTCATCAGTCGAAAGTTTGCAAAAGAAATCCTAGTACCTACTTATGCCATTCGTTTGATAAATTTTTGTCATTATAAAAACCTTCAAGATTGTTGTAAAGCAGAGTCGAAAGTTTGCAAAAGAAATCCTAGTACCTACTTATGCCATTCGTTTGATAAATTTTTGTCATTATAAAAACCTTCAAGATTGTTGTAAATCAGACCAGATAGACACAAGAAAACCGAAAAATAATATTAAGAATTATATGTCGATTAGTTGCGATAATAAATCATATTATTTAGTAGTATTAGTTATCAAGTTTCGTCTAGAAACCAAATTGATCATTCGCGACCAGAGCTGATTATAAAAAATATAGAAGGAAAATTGTTCCTTTGTCATACAACTAAACAACAAAATTAAAAACCAACCTCATTGTTGTCGATCTCGACTAGAGTAAAACTTTACGCAAGAAGCTCATGTCTTTATAGGTCTTTACACCGCTCTAAGACGATAACCTTCGAAATAAAACTCATGATTTGATGCAGAATGTCTTTCGTTCTGATATCTATGAAAGAAGAGATAAACGCAAAACGATTACTCGGAAAACAAGAAGAAAGTTGGAAATCACAGAGAAAGAGAGAAGAACAGAAAGCTGTAAGTTTTAAGGTGTGAAATAAATGAGACCTGAGAGGTCTTATTATATCAATACTAAAAAAGAAAGTCGGTGGCCTGACTTTCCTTTTCACCATTTAGTCCTTGCACATTTTATTTCTATCATTTTTTTCCTTTTAGTTTGTAAAAAGAAACTTTATATCCTTTACTTTTCAAAATTACACTTTTATCCCCTTCAACTTTGAAAAACTTTCTAAATTGTCACTTTCATCCCATCCATTTTCTAAACTTTCATGTTTAGCTCCGTACTATATATAATATGATATTTTATAGTTATCACCACTCAACTTTATAAAATATCACTTTCACCCCCTCCGCTTTGAAAGAATTCTTCCTCCATATTATATATAATCTAATTTCCTATCCACCGGCTTTATCTATGTTTTGACATAAAAGTTTTACAATTTGTGCTTATTTTAAAGCATTTTTCTTGGTATGAATGTGGTCTTTGACTTTTATGCTTTGGCAAATTAAGTCATTCTAAGTTTATATGCATCACTTTGGCCCCTGACTTTTATGGTTTGGCACTTAAGCCTTCTTAAACTTATATTGTTACTTCTTATATTTAAATCCATTACTGCTGCCGCAGCATGAGACGAATAAAATTCTAGTTTATACTAAATACAAAAACGTGAATCCTCCAAAAAGCTATTTGATGACGACACCCCACCACCTAAATTTTGCCACGTGGCAATTCGAGTTTCGAATCCAATGACGTCGTTATCTGCCATCTCATCCAATTCAACATGAAGTTTAACCCGTCTTTGTGGAGGCTTTTGGGATGTTCATGCTTATTCGAATTCAAAACCAATCAAAGTGCTGATTGGGGCCGATTAAACCCGAACTTGCCAATCTCTTGTCTTCACTAAAGCCTTTAAAGGCGTGCCAAAGACAAAGCTTATAATCCCACTTTTGGTTTCCTCCCCCACCAATATGAGTTAATAGGAAACTTGCCTACTAACACATAATCCATTAAATTGTTAATGCGTTGAAGTTTAGATTTAAGGCCTAGGCGTTGATAATTTTTTTTTCTAGAGGTTACACCTCTATAAAAAAATTACAAAAATTTCTAAACTACTTGAAAAATTTTAGGATGTAATGGAAAGATTTAAGGGGTAGCGCACACAAATCTTGACCACTAACCAGGTAACACTAACCAGGTCTACCGCAGGTAAGGTGTCCACATGAATATGTGAGCATCATATAGTGGTAGTAATGATGGTAGATTGATTTTAGTTATTTATATAATAATAATAATAATAATAATAATAATAATAATAAACAACGAACAAAATAAACATTTTAAAAAATTTACCGCTAGATTTAATGGCTCACAAATCACCTCAAAGCAATCTTGTTAAGATCCCGATCTTGATCTTAAAATCTTCCGATTTTAAGATCATACAAACCAAAAACGATCGGGGTCTTTTTTTTTTCTTCCGATCGACAGAGATATCATTAAGCTACTAAGAAGCTAGACAAAACCAACAAAAATTACATGCAAGAGATAGTGAGAGTTGGATTATGTAACCATGTAACCAATTCAAATTCAAAATACGACACCTACTATTAGCCCAAAGAAAAGAATGAGTAACAATCTGGTCAAACAACAAACTATTTCTAGGAATTCCTCTACCAAAAATACAGTCATTATGAAACCACCAGATATCCCACCATAAGGTAAGAAATGAGGCTCCCCAAAACTCTTTTTGAACCTTATACATCCTTATAGAACAAAACCAAATAATCCAATCCCGTATAGAGGTCGAAGCAGGCACCGAACATTCCCACCATCTACCCAAAAAAAGCAATAAATCAATGGCCATGGAGCACCCAAAAAAAGATGGTTTACTGATTTCATCTCTTGATAACAAATTAGACACATAATAGAAGGAAATCAAGACCTCTACTAGACAAATTTGCCTTAGTAGGGAGCTAGGTGTAACCGTCAACTAAAAACATTAATTTTTATAGGAACAAAAGAACACCATCTAGTCGTGGTATCTGGACAAATAAAAATTTTCTTATCAATCTCTAACTGAGCAGAGCTAATCGAAAACAAACATGAACCAACTAACGTCTAACTCCATCTATCAGGGATAGGGGAAATAACCACCGTGTTTAGCAAAGCCGAGAACTCCTCCCACTGAACAATTTCGACACCTCCTTTAGGCATGCAAAAAAAAAAAAAAAAAAACGAACCCAATCCATAAGTCTGCATAAGTTTTTAGTCCACCGAAACCTGCTTATCTAACTCCAAAGCATAAAGTCTATGAAACTTATTCTTCAAAGGCATGTCATCAATTCATATAACCTCCCAAAAACTCGTATCCGAACCATCACCGATTTTCTTTTTATAAAAAGAAAAAGGTTAATACCTTTAGAATATAAATTGTCTAACACCTTTATAATAGAAACCCAAACTGAGCTGCAAGGATTTCTATGAGGAATATTACCAATCAAACCATGAACACCATGTATATCCTCCCAAAAAGGATCCTGATCTTACTAGGATCTATATGAAGCAAGATCTACAGTGGGATCTTAGGATCCTAACAAAGATTTTAAGATCTTAATACAATCTGATCCCACACCTCTAGTTTTATTATATAGACGAGTCTGAAATTTTTTTTCTATTCAACTTGAAATTAAGCATTGCAAGTTGCAAAAAAGCTAATAAAACATCATCACTTCATCAATTTATCACGAATTAGACAAATTACACTAATGATATTCCATTTATGATCTTAAGCCTTTAGTTGTAGATCATAATGATCTTGTTTCTTTTTATAATTGAAATGTTTTATTCCTAATTTTTATGGTTTGCAACAATAAAAATTATGGTTCATGTTTTATAAGTTAAAATTGGCTTTATATCGACATCTTAATCCATATCATGTAATAATGTATATTGCACAACCAAGATATTACGAGCAAATTTGAATATGACTTCATTTTGCTAGGATATTCTGATCCGATTCGATCTGACAATCACGATCTTGCAACACATTAAACGATCTTAGGTAAGATCTCGATCTTGAAAACCTTGCCTCAAAGAAAGAAAACCAAAGAACTAGTAATGCAATTATTCATATTTATAATGGTGATATGGAAAATAAATTCAAAGTAGTATTAATATCTGCACTTATGTTTGAATTAAATCGAAACATTTATAATAAGCAAAATACCAACATGGCAATGCAGAGTTATCGCTTTCTTCCAAAAAATGTTAATACATTTTTGTGGCGTGCCTTGTTTGATTGTTTGCCTATTAATTGGAAGCTAAGCCATAACGGAGTTAAAGTCCACTCTATTCTTTGTCCGATTTATATTGTTGGTGTGGAAGCTCTTGATCATCTTTTTTTTTTTTTTGTGAGCTTGCTTTCAACATTTGGAGGAAAATATTCTCTTTGTGTGATTTAAAGACACTCTGTGACATATATCTTTAACTAGATTGATGTTATGGAAGGTGGTTCTAAGAAGCGAGATACTATGGAGGATATAATTGTTGTGGGAATTTGGTCAATTTGGAGACACCAAAATGATTTGATTTTTGCTGAGGAAATTCCACGAATAGACAATTTTTTTTGATAACATCGTCGATTTCTCTTTTAATTGGTTTGTTTTTAAAAATTTCAAAGTTTCTGCTAGATGGGTTCATTGGTTATCAAACTTGTTTCTAGCTATTTCTTTGTAATTTTCTAGTTCATTGCTAGCTTCTTTTATAAAATTCAGTTGTTCTAAAAAAATATGACTTGGTCGATCACTTACCCTACTCAATGAATTACTCGAGACATTTTTAAGAGGTATATGTATATCCAACAATCTAGATGAAAAAAACAAAAAAACATCATGTATTCAACAAGCTTATTCCTTATAAGAATGATAGTATAAAAACAATAATCCTAATATTTTATGAATGTGATTTGAAAGGTTAATAGTATAAAAACAATAATCCTAACATACATGATGACATGAGAAAGCATCTAATGAAATATAAATACGCCTCACATTTTATTCATTAGTCGTGATTTTCTAGTGATAGATACCCTTCATTGTATTTAGCTATTTGTAAGTGTGCATGTTTATTTAAACGATTCCTACTTCAAGTCAAATTGTAAATGTCGAACTTTAGTGTATGTAAAGTCATATCCTATGTTTTCCTAAGTCAGTTAAGCCATGACTAGTCAAATGCTTTTAAATGTGATATAGACAGACTGAATCTAAGTGAGTCAGATCCAACCTTTTACTAGACCAGTAAGAAACACATCAAACAATTCATAAATTTTAAAGAATTTTGAAAAAATCATTATAATTTAATTATTATTATTATTATTATTATTATAATTATTATTAGACCATCAACAAAACAATATTACTATTATTATTTTTACCCTCATTATCTAAATATGACAATTGTTATCAATTCATACGGGTAGGATCCCAGTATACCGATTTTAATTATTTTTGTTTTAGAAACAAATTTTTTTTTTTCGATTTTCTAAAATTGTTAGGTTTTTGGTTTAACTTATTTTAACTGTGTGTTGTTTTTTCATTAGTTGCATGCCAGCTGATTTATTAAATATAAACCACTTATACTCAATACATATCGTTAATATATTATTAAATTATATTTAGATTAAATGGTTAAATTGATCCTACTTAATAAATAACTATGTCATTTACTAATATTTTACATCAAGCACACTAACCACTAACCACAGTTGAGGGTAGGGGAACTGATAATTGGGGGTTGGGTGGGCAAAAATTATGTTCGTTTAGCTGGTGGAGAGATTTTCATTTTATAGCGTGTTTGACAAATTAGCTATATATTATATATAGTTGGAAGCTGTAGTTTTTATTTATATATAAATGTTTGACAAAAATAGATAAAAACTATTTGAAATAACTTTTGGATTCTAAATTTTTTGTTTAAAATATAAAAAGTCTTGTAAAACAATTTTTTTTTAATACCGAGTTTTTTCTTAAAAACTGAAAGCTAAGGAGTTTAGTTTCCTTGACATGGAAGATATGTTCACAAATTAACACCGTCTACTAGATAACTTAATCATAATAAAGGAAAATAAAAAAACATATCTTTACTATTTTATTGAACAATTTAAGTTTTCATGTTAATGTAAAACCCCCTGCATTTTTTATCTTATGAAAGTATGTAAACAACCAGTTTTGTCAATAAATCTACCTATTTTTGATAATACTAGAAATTATAAGAGTTTAATCACAAGGCTTAATTAATTAATAAAAGGATAAAAATAAAGTTCCTTATTGTTTTGCTGATGAATATAATCTTGGAAACCAACTTATAATGTACAAATCATCAAATCTTGTTGTCAAACATTTTTGTTTCGGAGATTCGTCATTTTGTCCACTATCTCATGCAGATTTCAAACCAGGCACATTCTACTTTTTGGTATATATACGCACACACCCTGTAATCATTTTAAAACACACACCATCTAACATATTGCGAACAATATTGGGCAAAGCTCTGAAAATGGACATCTTCTATGCTTCTCTTCTCTCTGTTTTTGTTCTTGTTGTTTCATTCTATCTTCATTTTCTCCTATACAAGTATAAACCAACAGAAGACGGAAAAGTACTTCCCCCAGGTAGAACTGGGTGGCCCATAATCGGAGAAAGTATTGAGTTTCTTGCCACCGGATGGAAAGGTTGTCCAGAAAAGTTCATATTTGATCGCATGTCAAAGTTTTCTTCAGTAGTGTTTCGAACGTCTCTCATGTTGGAGGATGCTGCAGTCTTCTGTGGGGCCCAAGGTAACAAATTCTTGTTCATGAATGAGAACAAGCTCGTACAGGGATGGTGGCCTGCTTCGGTGGACAAAATCTTTCCTTCTTCTGACAAGACCTCCAAGATAGAAGCAATTAAAATGAGAAAGATGCTTCCCAACTTTTTCAAACCTGAAGCATTGCATCGTTATGTGCCTATTATGGATGTCGTGACACAGCAACACTTTGCAAATGGATGGGAAGGGAAGGACGAAATCGTGACCTATGAACTCACCAAAAACTTCACTTTTTGGCTTGCATGCAAGATTTTTGTTAGTATTGATGACCCTGAACGTGTACGATACCTATCTACTCCATTTGAGAGCATTGCTTCAGGGATTCTGTCAATCCCTATTGACCTTCCTGGGACAACGTTCCGAAGAGGAATCAATGCTGCCAACTTCATAAGAAAAGAACTCTTAGCCATAGTGAAGCAAAGGAAGATTGATTTGGCTGAAGGGAAAGCAACACCAACCCAAGACATATTGTCACACATGCTTCTGACTAGCGATGAAGATGGAAAGTTCATGGCCGAATATGATATAGCTGACAAGATAATAGGGTTGTTGATCGGTGGCCATGATACTGCAAGTTCAGCTTGTGCGTTTATCGTTAAGTATCTTGCGGAGTTGCCTGAGATTTATGATGGAGTCTACAAAGGTATATAGAGTTGATACAGTCGATGCACAATCACATGCTAATAATAATAGTAAATTAGTTATCCTATAGGTCAACGGATAATTGAAGATATATTAATATTAATTTGTCATCCTAATATGTTAAACACATGCAGAGCAATCTGAGATAGCAAAATCGAAAGCACCTGGGGAGCTGTTGAACTGGGATGATCTATCAAAGATGAAGTACTCATGGAACGTTGCATGTGAAGTTATGAGGTTAGCCCCACCGCTACAAGGAGCTTTCAGAGAAGCCATTACCGACTTTAATTACAACGGCTATTCTATCCCCAAGGGCTGGAAGGTAATTTACACACACGATTAAAAACAAGACTTGTTGTTAATATATACTCGCAATTAACATGATTTAACTTAACTAATTTATTTTATACAGTTGTACTGGAGTGCAAATTCAACGCACAAAAACCCTGAGTGCTTCCCAGAACCTCAGAAATTTGATCCATCAAGATTCGAAGGCAGTGGACCGGCGCCTTACACATTTGTGCCATTTGGAGGAGGACCACGCATGTGTCCTGGAAAAGAGTATGCTCGACTAGAAATACTTGTGTTCATGCATCATCTCGTAACAAAGTTCAAGTGGGAGAAAATGATTCCTGATGAGAAGATTGTCGTCAACCCAATGCCTAGTCCAGCCAAAGGTCTACCTATTCGTCTTTACCCTCATAAAGCTTGAAGATGGTGTCATTTATATGGACCAAAGATTTGTGTTTGTGCTTCAGATAAGTAGTAACGTCATGAAGAGAGTTGATTTCAAATGTTGCACAAATGGGATCTCAAAATCTTTAAAACAGACTGCTATGTTTTGCAATATGTTTCCTGTAAATCTTATGTGGTTCTTCTCCTTCTCTTGTAATTCATTGTGATTCAATAATACTGTATTTCATTTATTATACGGACAAAACACACTGGATATGTGAGTTTTGGTGGGTTTCAAGCGGTTAAGACTTCTAGGGTAATTTAAAAACGGTGAGTTTAAAGCTTATACTTTGGTATTGTGATCGATCTAAAAGGTTTTTTGGTTTTAATAAATTTTTTGAAAGGAATAATGAAACTGAACTTAACCTATGCATTTCGTTGACATGCTATAGAATAGAATGAATTTGTAATTCTTTGAAGTTGAAATGCAAATTAACACTACAAGGAAATGAGCAATTAGCGGGGACAAAAGTCGCCGGTAAAGGGTCGAGAAGTCGCCGCTAAAGCTAATAGCGGCGACACGTCGCCGGTAAAGAGTCGCCGCTACTGCTTCGTCGCTATTGATCAGATTGTCGCCGCTAAAGACAAATGTCGCCGCTAATGCACCTGTCGCCGCTAATACTTCTTGTCGCCGCTAAAGAGAATGTCGCCGGTAATAGTGTCGCCGGTAATAACGTTTTTCATTTTTTTTTTATATTTGCGATTTTGGGTATAATTTATTCAAAATATTGTTATAATTAATTCTATACCAAAAATTACATAACAACATCAAATTAAATACCAAATATTGTTATAATTAATTTAATACCAAAATAAAACAACCAAAAGTTTGATAATTCTAACAAGTAGCAAAGTAAGTTTTACAATTCTAACAAATAGCAAAGTGTGACAAGTATAACATACAAATAAAGCTCCTCCCTACATATCATCATCTTCGTTCCCATCATTTCCTCATTGATTATTTTGTGATTGAAAAAACGAATAAAACTTCTCCCTACATGCCGGGTCGTTGAGCAATGCCCGAAGATTTTCCAACTACATAATAAATAACAACATATATAAATTATAAGTTAAATTTTCCAACTAGGAACGAAAACACAATTACCAAATCCACATGCATTTTATGACGCCAAAGTACATTGCTATTTTTAAACTAAGACAAAAAAGCAAAGTACATTGTTATTTCTTACATATGGGACAAAAACTCAAATACCAAAGCTTTTAGCAAATACTCACCAAAAACCAAAATGACCAAATCAACATACATTTTATGATGCCAAACTACATTTCTATTTTTAAAGTAAGCCAAATAACCAAAGTACATTTTTATTTATTGCACTTGGGAGAAAAACCCAATTACCAAACCTTTTAGCAAATAATCACCACAAAACCAAAATGACCAAATCAACATGCATTTTATGATACCAAAGTACATCGTTATTTTTAAACTAAGACAAAAAACCAAAATACATTGCTATTTGTTGCACTTGGGACAAAAAAACTAATTACCAAAGCTTTTAGAAAATAATCACCACCAACAAAAATTACCAACTCAACATGCATTTATTGAAATTAAATAATCTTGTTTTACTTGTGATGGTTGTGAGGATTGTGGTGATGGTTGCGACGACTGTGAAATCGGTGGGAGAGCAGAAGGTTTACGGCCGATGCCTCTGATATGGCCACGTCGCACTCCTAATACTTTCTCAAAAGCGGCTCTTTCTTGAGCGGGTGTTAACTCACTTTCACCTTCAGTTTGTTCTAAGAGCTCTTTGACTAACCGATTCTGTAATTCCCAAAAGTGAGTAACAATTAAGTATAAATAAACACTTAATTATATAATAAAATTATAATTAATTACTTACATATTGTTGTTCCGCCTCGGTAGTAACAAATACACCATCCCTATCGGTATGAGCCTTGCGAAACGTTTCCAATCTCTTAAGGTTCTGTTTAACATTAGAAATTAGATTATATTTTAAATAAATAATTACATGTATCGTACGTTACTTTCTTATAGCAAGTACTGCTATACGAGCTCGACCCCCCACGATTCACGTTCGTTTACATTTGACGGATTTTTTTGTTCCTTTCTGAAGCAATTCTGTGTTCGTCCGTTTGGAAATACTCAACAACTTTCTTCCAATTATCAGCATCCATACCCTCTGGAGGGTTGGCTAATGCTCTCGAGATATCATCATACCCTCCAACTATCAAAAAATATTCTTTTGCGTCAGCTTTCCGTTCTCGATAACCTTTTAACAAAGCTGCTTGAAAACTCTCTGTCAACATATTAGCTTATACATCCTGGTACATCTGATCCAAATCAAACTTTGTCTACAAAAAAAAAAGTTAACCAAGTAAAAACCAGTCATAATTAACCATATAAAATATTTTTAAATAAATAATTACCCCTAAATATTGTATTACGACGTCCTTTATTGCAGGAGAAACTTTTTTCCAAGTCCATTTATTAAAAGGGACCATATGCCACATTGTTTTTCTAATTTCTCGTGAAAACATGTCTTTCGGCTCTCCTACGGGATCATATGTTATATCCCTATCATACTCCATGGTAATCGGTTTGTCCTTATTCTGTAATATCGCTCTTTCAAGCTTTATATTTTTGGCTTTGCCTCGGACTTTCGTACGTACACGTTGCTCAACTTCAAATGTACTTAAAAATTATTAGAAATGGTATTTAATTTATAATAACTGAATAAAAATAGTAAATAAAAATTCATAATAAAACTTACGGTCTTGCTCATGACCATCACCTCTACCACCTGGGAAAGGTGGGTCCTCAGCTCCATCACCCCCATGTCCACGACCCATAACAACAGCAATGGTATACACAAACAAAAGCCAAATTGACAACATTTCCTGAAAAATTATAAGATATACAGATACAATTTTTATTACAAATTCACATTACATAGAAATAAACATTTACATAGGAATAAACATTTTCTATTTAAACTAAAACTTTCTAGTATTTGTATATAAGTTTTTAAACAATTTTATAACATTTTTTTGTTTTTTTTTCAATTATAACAATAATTTATTTTTTTATTTTTTTCCAATTATAGCATCCTACTTATATCAAAACTTTAGTTTTGAATTTATTACCTTAATGCCTTTTACTTTTCAAATTTTCATATCGATAGTTTGAAATATGATACAAGAATGAACAACACAATAGAAAGATAGATAGGAACAAAACTAATATATTGAAAAACTTAGTAACCTTTTACCATATTATTGATTTAATTAAAGAAAAATTATATATATATATATATATATATATATATATATATATATATATTTTCTGTTACTTATAAATAATAATATAGATAATTTATTAATTTTATTTTTTAATTTGAACATTTATCATGACAATAGAAAGATAGATAGGAACAAAACTAATTTTTTTAATTAAATGAAATAAACAAATCAAATCAAAGAGATGGTATTTAGACCAACTACACATAATTTCACATAATAACAACATACTTCTACCAAATACTCATATACCACATATACATCAAACACACATACATTGACATATATACACAAAATTTATAGAGATTCACATACAAATATCAAATATACATACATATGACAATTTTCAAATAATTGAGACAACTACACATATTTTGCAATTAAACTAAAATTTCACAATAAATAGAAGTAAATAGAACCTGTGGTGGCGGAAATCAATGAAAATGGTCCAGTGGTGGCGGTAGTCGCGGGTAGTGGTCGGGAACGTAGTAACACAATCAAAAAAACTGAAATTGACAATTTTTTACAATTAATCACTCTAATAAGCTTAAAATCGATGTTACAAGAGAAAAGGGACCGAAAATTGACCTGGAAATAGCTTGGTGTCGCCGGAAAAGCTTGGTCCTCACCGGAAAATATTTCTCCACCGGTGGTATCTTCTTTGTGGACAATTTCACACACCCAAAATTGATAATTCTCACTGGTATCCCACAATAATCGACGACGTAAGATGCAGACGAGAGAAGAGAAAGAGGCGAAGGAAGTGAAACAGAAAGAGCAAAAGGAAAAAGATCGAGTTTTTTGGGGTTAACTGCGTCGGCCTTTAGCGGCGACACCTTTACCGGCGACAAATTGGTCTTTAGCGGCAACTCTTTATCAATAGCGGCGACTATCAGGAGGGAATTATTACCGCGTCATTTTTTTATCTTTAGCGGCGACTTTTTTGGATCTTCAGCGGCGACAAAAGTCGCCGGTATTTCCTTTATGCGTTCCACGAGCACCCTAGCCGTTGGATTAGAAACACGATTGGACGATTCGTGTTTGCCAGAACGTCAAAGAGCGGATCGGTGTCATTCAGCCTTTAGCGGCGACACCAATAGCGGCGACATATGCCTTTAGCGGCGACTTTTTAATTTGTCGCCGCTAAAGCTCCCTGTCGCCGCTATTGATGTCGCCGCTAAAGGCTCTGTTTCTTGTAGTGAAATATTTACAATCTTTAAAATTACCATTAATGCAATTTCTTTGTAATCTATTGTTTAGTTTATGGACAAGTCTTGAAAATAATAATAAACATAAGACTAAATTACATAAATGATCCGGGTAACTTGAGTCTAAGTTTTTTTCCTAGCACCACTCATCCTTAAAGTGTGTTTTCCATGTATGTTCGGTCGTTCAACCGTTAACCCTTATCACATGCCTTACACACCAAGGGCATTTACGTCTTTCTATTTGTAAATGTTGATTGTTAATGTATTGCCGCCTTTACAAGTTTTAATTATGACCTAGATGATTATATCACATCCCTTGATAATAGTTAATGGTTTCAAGAAACCTTATGCTCTTCTTCATCTTCAACATTGTGCTCTTCCCTAACAAGACCCTAATAACCTTCAACAACCATCTCTAAGAAAAACAACAACCAACTACTAATCACATACATAAACGATGGTTGTAACGATGTGATCCATTCATGAAAGAAATGCGGACTTGTATGTTGTCACTACGTATGGTGAGTTCAATAGGTGTTTGTTCTTAGTTGATATTGATTTGTAAAGTGGTCATTGCATGATATGCATAGATATATCCACTAGCTTTAAATTTATAAACCTAACTAATTTATCTACTAATGCACTTATAAACAATATTCCTAGTCAGTTTATAATATATATATATATATATATATATATATATATATATATATATATATATATATATATATATATATAGAAAAGTAAGTCGGATATCGATCTCAGGGAACGAAATTTAGCTAATAAAATAACTATTAAAATTTAATCTAGAAAAACAACTAAAATGAGGGGTTTTATCTGATTTTGCAAGTTCAAATTAACTTAATTTACTTAAATCACTAATCAACTAATGCAAACAACTAACTAAATAAGAATGTAATCAATAGAATAAAGGCACTTTTGTTAAGCTTTGAATATGGTTAGTTTTAAGACATGAATTAATTCAGTTGGTTACCAATATAAAAGTTATTAGAAGTCTTGATCTAATCTCCTAATATTTTCACCAGTCAACTAATCAACTAACGCAAACAACTAACTAAATACGATTGTAATCAAGAGAATAAAGGCACTCCCGTTTAACTTTGAATCCTCGTTTTTCCTATGGTTAGTTTCAAGACATGGATTAATTCAATTGTGTAACACCCCAAGTCCAGGTATTCCTTGTGAACCTTAGTCTTGTGAGCATTTGTTTCATTTGGCCCTTGGTAGAGAAAAAGTGATTAATGGGTACGCGAGGCGTACTAGAGTGTACGATCAGCGTACTCATGTGCGTGCTTTGGACACGGAGGCCACCTAGTACGATGGGCGTACCGGAGGGTATGCTGGGCGTACTAGGCCCAAAGTGCAACCCTAATTTAGGGTGAGTCCCCTATATAAGGGATATTATGGCCTCATTTCTGGCCACCATTCCCAGAGAGAAAACCCTAAGAGTGCCCTAACCTCTGTTCTAGAGCTTGTGTGTGAGTGTTTAAGCCTTGAGAGAGTGTTTGTGTGGTTTTGAAGATAAGAGAAGGTCTTGAAGAAGGAGGAATTGGAGTCCAAGCTTCTAGATCTGAGCAAATCTGAGTGGAAAGCTTCACATAGAGGTATAAAGCTCCAAGCTTTCTCACTATTTCGTGTTGTGCATTTTCATGGAGTATTTTAGGGTTTTGTCCCAAAAGATGGAGACTTTATGTGATAATGAGCTCCAAAGACCTTGATCTACCCCTTTTCAGTGTATTTTGTGGACTTGAGTGATAAAAATCCAATCTTGGACGTTAGGAGTAAGCCATGCAGGAGATATGAGCTTCATGAGGAAAGATGATGGATGTTTTGAGTGTTAGTGACCCAATCAGCCATGCAAAGGCTTAAAGTCACTAACTTTATGGATTAAGAGACATTAGAGAGTCCAGATCTGAGATATGAGCCTATGTCTTAACAGATTAAGACCAAAAATGTGAGAAGAGTGAAACTGGAGCGTACGCTGGGCGTATCCCCGTACGCGCGACGTAGGGGTCGAGCATCCCCGATGGCTGCATGGCAGCCGAGTTGGCACAACGTAGAGATCGAGTACGCGCAGCGTACTCCCTGCCGTTGACTTTTGTTGACTTTTAGGGTTTGATCAAAAGTGTGGACTATTAAGCCTATGGAGGGGTAAAATGGTATTTTCACCCTTCTGTGAGTATAAAAGGGTTAGTCTAGTTTTTGAGAACCAATATTAATTAGGGATAATTATTATGTGCTAGGCGGAGGCTAGACGGGTAGAGTTCGAGAATCCGAGTTCGAGGTTTTTTTTTGCTAGCTTACGAGGTGAGTCTTCTAACTATAATTACCTTGAGTGGAAATTTTATGTGTGACCAGAGGGTCTGATGTGAATGAGCTGTGTATTGAGATATCCTGCTATTTGTTATGTGATATGTTTACTGTGCATTATATTGAGCTGCTGAGTTGAGGGACCAGAGGGTCCATCTGAGTTGCGGGACCGGAGGGTCCCACTGAGACACATTGACCGGAGGGTCTTATTGAGTTATAGCCTCGAGTGGCTGATGTGCTGTGTGGTATTTTGGAGAACTCACTAAGCTTTATGCTTACCGTGTTATGTGTTATGTGTTTTAGGTAGTTCCGAGGATCGCGACAAGGCACCGGAATGATTGTACACACTGGCGGGAGATGTTTTTTTTTTTTAATAAATCTGGGATTGTGAATTACATTGTGATATGATTTTGGATACTTGTGTTTTCAGATTGCGAAATGAGAATTTAATGTGTTTTAAAAATGAAAAATTTGTTTGAAAATTTCACGTCGTAACAAGTTGGTATCAGAGCCTTGGTTTGAGGGTTTCAGATGCACCCTCGGGTTTGTTTGGACTTACACTGAGGATTTGAGAAAGATTTTCAAAGAGATAAATTTTTCTAAAAATGAGAAAGAGTTTAAAAGAAGACGAGCCGGAGCACTGTGTACAATCAGCCAGAGCCCGAGCAGTGATTTCCCAAAATACCCTCATTTTGTGTTACGAGATATTTTATGAGATATAATGCATGCTAGAGAATAGGATAGGTAATTCATATATTAGGACTAGGGTGGCCTGATTTGTGATGCCTTAGCCTAGGGATTTCTGCTATCAGTGATTTGTTTTGAGTTCGAGTATCTAGCAGGAGCGAGCCAATGACAGGACTACTGTGAGAGTAGCTAGTGAGGCATAGAGTACTTGTAATTAGGATCCGAGGAGGAGGACTTGGGGTAAACATTGACACGGTGTGGAAGGCAGTATTGGGCCCGTACTACTAGAAACACCGGACCAATGAGCGGTCCAAGTAAGAATCCTTAGGATGCTAAGGAACAAGTAGGGGCGAGTAATCGAGTGTGAGTATACTCGAGCGAGTCTCTGATTATTTTGTGTTGTATTTCAGAGACATCATGGTGGGTACGCGCCACAACCCGGGGGGCAGTGGTACCAGTGACGATGAGATTCGGAGGATGATCCACGAAGAGGTGGCTGCAGCTATCCGAGCAGAGATTCTAGAGATGTTTGGGTCTATGAAGACCACCCTGATTGAGACATTTGATGAGTGATACGCTGCCGTCACTGAGGCTGCTGCTGCTGCCGCAACTGCAGCTGTCGCTGCTGCTAGGCCACAGGAAGGTAACTCGTTGTTGTTCCAGGAGTTCAACAACACGAAGCCACCAGAGTTTGATGGGACACAGGATCCGATTGCTACGATGAGGTAGATCTCTGATATCTAGGAGTGTTTTTATACGTGTTCATGCCCCGACCACTTGAGAGTTCGGTTTGCACTGAACCAGCTTCGCTTGGGAGCGAAGGACTGGTGGAAGTTTGTGACAGCTAGTTTTACCCTTGCAGATCATGCTGCAGTCACATGGGAGAGGTTTGTTCAGATGTTCCGAGACGAGTATGTTCCCCCGGTGGAGAGGGAACATTTGGCACAGGAGTTTCTATCTCTCAAGCAGAAGACATAATCAGTGATTGAGATTTCGAGGATGTTCCATGAGAGGGCAATGTTTTGCCCTGAACACATGTCCACTGAGCAGGCACGTGTGAGCCGATATCTGAGCATACTGAGGAGGGACATACAAGAGTTCGTGGCGAACTCTTTGTATAAGACATTAGCCGAGCTTTAGGCCAATGCCAAGAGGAAGGAGATTGAGCTTGAGTTACAGACCAGGGAGGAGGAGGAGGAGTCCCGGGGGAGGGACTGGAGAGCAGTGTAGTCACAGCCGACGACAAAGCGGGCCAAGCGCGCTGATTCTAGAGTTGGGGGACAGAAGGGCCGCACTTGTGGCAAGTACGGAAAGAGTCACGAGGGTTCTAGCCGTTCGGGGATTTGCTACAAATGCGGCAAGGATGGGCATATGGCGAAGGATTGCCCCAATGGATTCTCGGTTTGCTTTCATTGCAACCAGACCGGCCACCGGAAGGCCGAGTGCCCTCAGCTCGTGTAGGGATCAGCTCAGGGATATGCACCTACTTCTGTACGTGCTACTGAGATTCGGCCAACGAAGGCCGAGACACCGAGGGTTCGTGGGAGAGCCTTTCAGCTGACAGCGGAGGAGGTCCGCGCAGCGCAATATGTTGTGGTTGGTACGTGTTCTTATTATATTCTTTTGAGATATTTTGTGCTTATTTTGTGATTGTGTATAGGTACTTTTCTTGTGAGTTCTGTGGCTGCTTTGGTGTTATTTGAATCAGGTGCGAGTCGATCCTTTGTATCATTAGCATTTAGTCTTCATATCAGTATCCAACGAGAGGTCTTGAGTCGACCTCTGAGAGTATCCATAGCCGATGAGCATGTGGTGTTTGCGACTAACGTGATTCGTGGATGTGTGCTTGAGATTTTCGGAGTTGAGTTTCCAATTGATCTGGTACCGATCGCGATGAGGGACGTCTATGTCATCGTGGGCATGGACTGGTTAAGTTGATTTGGATCTATAATCGATTGTGAGCATTAGCTGGTGACCATACGAGACCCTAGTCGGGGAGTGCTTATAGTATATGGCGAGGGTACCCGACCAGGGTCGGCATTTTGTTCGGCCGCCAGAGCGAGACAGAATCTACATCAAGGTTGTATGGCATTTTTGGCATATGTGATGGATACACGGGCTACTGCAGAGAGATCGAGTTCTATCTTCGAGGTTTCGATAGTGCGCGAGTTCCCGGATGTTTTTCCCGAGGAGTTGCTGGGAGTGCTTCCCGAGAGGCAGGTAGAGTTTCGGATCGATTTGGTGTCGGGGGCGGCGCCTATTGCCAAGGCACCTTATCGCCTTGCGCCTCCGGAGATGCATGAGTTATCCTCACAGCTGCAGGAGCTATTGGGGAAGGGGTTTATCAGGCCGAGTAGCTCGCCGTGGGGAGCCCCGATCCTTTTTGTCAAGAAAAAGGATGGTTCACACCGGATGTGCATTGATTACTGGGAGTTGAACAAATTGACGGTCAAGAACCGTTACCCACTTCCGAGGATCGAGGATTTGTTCGATCAGTTACAGGGGGCGTCTTGGTTTTCCAAGATCGATATGAGGTCTGGGTATCATCAGATGAGAGTCCGCGAGGAGGATGTACAGAAGACGGCTTTCAGGACATGTTATGGGCACTATGAGTTCGTTGTGATGCCTTTCGGGCTCACCAACGCACCGACAACATTCATGGACCTCATGAACCGGATGTGTAGGCCCATGTTGGATCGTTCGGTGATTGTGTTTATCGACGATATTTTGGTATATTCGAGGTCCAGAGGGCAGCATGAGGAGCATCTGAGAGAGATTCTAGGTATACTGAGATCAGAGAGGCTCTATGCCAAGTTCTCCAAGTGTGATTTCTGGTTACGAGAGGTCCAGTTCCTGGGACACCTCGTTAACCAGAATGGTATTTTGGTCGATCCGGCCAAGATTGAGGCAGTTATGAGATGGGAGGTGCCGAGATCCCCCACTGAGATCAGGAGTTTTTTGGGACTGGCCGGATACTATCAGAGATTTATCAGAGATTTCTCCAAGATTGCTGTCCCTCTCACCAGTTTGACCCGGAAGGGCGTTGCGAATACTTGGGGTCCCGAGCAGTAGACCTCATTTGAGACCCTTCGCCAGAGATTGTGCGAGGCTCCCGTGTTGGCCCTTCCGAAGGGAATGAAGGATTTTATGGTTTATTGCGATGTATCTATTACGGGCATGGGTGCGGTACTCATGCAGAGAGGGCATGTGATAACATACGCATCAAGGCAGTTGAAGCCTCACGAGACGAGATATCCCACCCACGATCTGGAGCTGGGGGCAGTGGTGTTTGCCCTCAAGATCTGGCGTTACTACCTGTACGAGGTTCGGTGTACCATATACACGGACCACAAGAGTTTAAAGTATCTTATGGATCAGCCCAACCTTAACATGAGACAGAGGAGATGGTTGGATGTGGTGAAAGATTACGATTGCGAGATCCTGTATCATCCGGGCAAGGCTAATGTGGTAGCCGACGCCCTGAGCCGTAGAGCAGAGAGTACCCCGATCCAAGACGTGTGTATGAGGATGACAGTGATGACTCCAGTCTTATATATCATTCGAGAGGCCCAGGCGGAGGCCGTGAGATCGGAGAACCGCAAGAGGGAGCGGGTGATAGGGCAGGTGTCCGAGTTTGTGACGGACAGCCGAGGACTTATGACCTTTCAGGGGAGGATTTGGGTGCCCTATACGGGTGGAGCTCGACGTACACTGATGGAGGAGGCACATAGATCAAGATTCTTGATCCATCCCGGGGCCACTAAGATGTATTTGGACCTGAAGAGAGATTATTGGTGGCCCTGTATGAAGAGGGACGTTGCATGGGTAGTCGAGAGGTGCTTGACCTGTCGCCGGGTTAAGGCCCAACACTAGCGTCATCATGGCATGTTGCATCCACTGGAGGTTTCCCAGTGGAAGTGGGAACAAATTTATATGGGTTTTATCACCAAGTTGGCGAGGACCGCGTAGGGGTGTCGACGCGATTTGGGTGATTGTGGACCGGTTGACGAAGAGCGCTCACTTTCTTGCTATTAGTGAGAGCTGTTCTCTAGAGAAGCTGGCAGAGATATATGTGAGAGAGGTGGTAGCTCGACATGGAGTGCCGATATCTATAGTGTTAGATCGGGATGTGCGATTTACTTCCAGATTCTGGAAGAAGTTCAATGAGGAGTTGGGTACGCGATTGCATTTTAGCACAGCCTACCACCCACAGAAAGACGGACAGAGTGAGCGGACGATTCAGACGCTCGAGGACATGCTTCGAGCATATGTTATGGACTTCGGTGGAAGTTGGGACACATACCTACCCCTGGCTGAGTTTTCTTATAACAATAGCCACCATTCCAATATCGGCATGCCTCCTTTTAAGCTCCTTTATGGGAGGAGGTGTCAGACCCCCATCTGTTGGGGAGAGGTAGGGCAGCGAGTCATGGGTGGCACTGAGATAGTGCTCAAGACGACTGAGCAGATTCAGCAGGTCAGTCAGAGATTACTGACGGCTTAGAGTCGCCAAAAGATTTACGCGGATAGGCGACGATCCGAACTCGAGTTTCAGGTTGGAGATTTTGTTCTCCTGAGGGTATCACCATGGAAAGGGGTAATACAATTCAGGAAGAGGGGCAAGCTGGGGCCCCGATACATCGGTCCTTTCAGGGTGACCGCTAGAATGGGTAAGGTAGCATACCGCTTGGAGCTACCTGCAGAGTTGAGCCAGATCCATAACACCTTCCACGTATCTCAGTTGAGGAAGTGTGTGGCTGATGAGACGGCAGTAGTGCCACTAGAGGACATTCAGGTGGATGCGAGCCTGAATTATATCGAGAGACTGATCGTGATTATGGATCGAAAGGTGAAGGTTTTGAGGAACAAAGAGGTGCCCCTGGTTCAGGTTCAGTGGCAACACCGGAAAGGGTCCGAGATGACTTGGGAGCCGGAGTCCGAGATGCAGGAGCAGCACCCGGAGCTATTTGGGGAGCATGACTTCGAGGGCGAAGTCTGATTCTAGTGGGGGAGAATTATAACACCCCAAGTCCAGGTATTCCTTGGTAGAGAAAAAGTGATTAATGGGTACGCGGGGCGTACTAGAGTGTACGCTGGGCGTACTCATGTGCGTGCTTTGGACGCGGAGGCCACCTAGTACGTTGGGCGTACTAGGCCTAGAGTGCAACCCTAATTTGGGGTGAGTCCCCTATATAAGGGATATGATAGCCTCATTTCTAGCCACCATTGCCAGAGAGAAAACCCTAAGAGTGCCCTAACCTCTGTTCTAGAGCTTGTGTGTGAGTGTTTGAGCCTTGAGAGAGTGTTTGTGTGGTTTTGAAGATAAGAGAAGGTCTTGAAGAAGGAGTAGTTGGAGTCCAAGCTTCTAGATCTGAGCAAATCTGAGTGGAAAGCTTCACATAGAGGTATAAAGCTCCAAGATTTCTCACTATTTCGTGTTGTGCATTTTCATGGAGTATTTTAGGGTTTTGTCCCAAAAGATGGAGACTTTATGTGATAATGAGCTCCAAAGACCTTGATCTACCCCTTTTCAGTGTATTTTGTGGACTTGAGTGATAAAAATCCAATCTTGGACGTTAGGAGTAAGCCATGCAGGAGATATGAGCTTCATGAGGAAAGATGATGGATGTTTTGAGTGTTAGTGACCCAATCAGCCATGCAAAGGCTTAAAGTCACTGACTTTATGGATTAAGAGACATTAGAGAGTCCAGATCTGAGATATGAGCCTATGTCTTAACTGATTAAGACCAAAAATGTGAGAAGAGTGAAACTGGAGCGTACGCTGGGCATAATCCCCGTACGCGCGACGTAGGGGTCGAGCATCCCCGATGCCTGCATGGCAGCCGAGTACGCGCAGCGTACTCCTTACCGTTGACTTTTGTTGACTTTTTGGGTTTGGTCAGAAGTGTGGACTATTAATCCTATGGAGGGGTAAAATGGTATTTTCACCCTTCTATGAGTATAAAAGGGTTAATCTAATTTTTGAGAACCAATATTAATTAGGGATAATTATTATGTGCTAGGCGGAGGCTAGACTGGTGGGTAGAGTTCGAGATTCCGAGTTCGAGGTTTTCTTTTGCTAGCTTACGAGGTGAGTCTTCTCACTATACTTACCTTGAGTGGTAATTTTATGTGTGACCAGAGGGTCTGATGTGAATGAGCTGTGTATTGAGATATCATGCTATTTGTTATGTGATATGTTTACTGTGTATTATATTGAGCTGCTGAGTTGAGGGACCAGAGGGTCCATCTGAGTTGTGGGACCGGAGGGTCCCACTGAGACACTTTGACCGGAGGGTCTTATTGAGTTATAGCCTCGAGTGGCTGATGTGCTGTGTGGTATTTTGGAGAACTCACTAAGCTTTATGCTTACCGTGTTATGTGTTATGTATTTCAGGTAGTTCCGAGGATCGCGACAAGGCACCGGCATGATTGTACACACTGGCGGGAGATGTTTTTTTTATAAATCTGGGATTGTGAATTACATTGTGATATGATTTTGGATACTTGTGTTTTGAGATTGCGAAATGAGAATTTAATGTGTTTTAAAAATGAAAAATTTGTTTGAAAATTTCACGTCGTAACAAGTTGGTTACCAATATAAAAGTTATAGAAGTCTTGATCTGATCTCCTAATGTTTTCACCAATTCATGAACAACTATGCAATGGTCATACACAAGTGGACACTAAATTGATTATTAAAGATTATTGGGCTATGTAATATATATCTAAGATTAATTATATATGATCAAGAGACATAACCAAACACAATTATGATCAAATTATGTTCTCTAACACTGTTAAAGTTATTATATTTATTACCTATTCTAGGATTTGGTCCATCACTAGCTTTAGTAATTTACTGATCATCAAAATCTAGGTAAATGAGTTCATGCAATTAAAATGGTCATTCAACTACACCAAACTTGAAATCTAAGCAACAAAGATTACAACTTCTAAAATGCTAGGTATTGATAAATCAAACACAATCTAAACCAACTTCATAGATCCATGAAAAGTAGAAACTAACACATAATATTAGGGTTCATCATCATTAAATGAAAGCTTAATGATTTAGCTCATAATTGCAAAAAAGAAACACATAATCTCATAAGAAAGTAAACTAAACATGATCAAATCTAAGAAAACCGAATGTATGATGTGAACTCTTGCTATAATCTCTAAACTCTTGATCTCCATTCTTCTCCTTCCTTCCAATGGTCTTAGAAGGTTAAATTTTACAGGTTTTCTGTCCAGAAGTCGTCTAAAACTCCAACATTCTCCTCCAGTGAGAGCATTGAGAGCGTTTATGGAAAATAGAAGTACCACGTTACCTAGCTTCACTTCATCGCATTGCAACCGAGATAGGCTGTTAGAGAAGGAAGAGATTTATGTACAGAAAAACAAGTTCAAACACAGTTCTATCCTATCTAGACTCATCAGCAAGATGCTTCATGTCATTTATTGTGATTATCAGCATAAGGGAGAAAGCAGTTGGTGTTGAAGAAAAGATGTAGAGCCAGTTCCAGCTGTTCCTACTGTGAACATCCTGCACCGAAGGAAGGACGCGCTGATCCTTTCCAAAAGAACATATCAGTTAAGATCGTTATTGAGATGGACGTAGAAGATCCTTAGACATAATGAGTGAAAGAATAGAACATACATAGGCAATGTTAGTAGCACAATATAAAATGTATACTCCTTTGGTAAAAAGTAAGTTAGAAAGTATTTTTGAAGCATAAAAGTCTTATAGTAAAATAAAAATCAGCACTGTATGGGAGATAGCGAAGAGTACTGTAAAGTCATGAAGCAGCATTATCCAACACAAATAGAATTAAAGCATGTAAATGTTTTTGTCCCTGAGTGTAGTGAGCAGAACTTTGTGCTTTGAGTCGATGACCTTTCTTTCATTGTAGTCGAAAAGAACTTTGTAACCAACGTTACATAGCTGGCTGATGGAAATGAGATTGTTTTGAAGGCCCTTGACAAAGAACACATCCTTCAGCTTGATAGATCTACAATTAATTGTTACAACGCCCTTGACTGCTCCTTCACCACTGTTCCCAAAAACTATAATAGGACCAACTTTCTTCCCAAAATCTGTTAAAAGAAACTTGAGACCAGTCACCTGTCTAGAGCATCCACTGTCAAGGAGCCAAATATGTTCCAGATCCTGATGAGTAAAAGAGACATTCCAGCTTTTCATCTTTGATTATTTGACAGCTTGAAGAGTATCAGCATCACACCTGTTGGGACCACCATCAGGGGGATCATTGATGAGAGCCATAAGACCTTTAACGTTTAACCCTTCTACTTTAGATGTCTCCTCTTTTCAACCCATTCCTCAGATTCCTCCTACTTTGCAATAAAGGCTTTTGGTAGAGAGATGTCCTTATTCTTCATGTGGGCTAGCAGCTTCTTGTACAAAACTTCATAATTCTTTGGGCTTTGAGCTTCTTTCTTTTCTTTACAATCCCAAGAAAAATGGTCATGGATTCCATAGTTAAAACAGTTACCTAAGTTTATTTTCTCTGAGTTGATCGTTCTCGCTGAACAACCTCCCTTGAACTGAGCTCTTCGGACTCCATTTGATATGCTTTCTTCATAGTGTTTAACAATGAGTGCAACACTAGCAACTAGTTCATCAGTAATTTCGTCATTACTTATTTCACCCTGATCAGAATCATCAGAGTCACTGATGAGATTCATTTCTTCTTTTCGGGAGACAAGGGCTGTAATACCCCGATTTCTGGATGTAGGAATTGAGGATTTTGTGCTAGTTGAAAGGCCTACTCGACGAGTTAGTGGGCACAACTCGTCGTGTAGGACTTGATCTGGATGCGCGAGTTATGAAGACTACTCGTCAAGTTGGAGAGCTGGACTCGACGAGTTGAGGTTGTTTAGAGAAAACCCTAATTATTCAGGTTTGCACCCTATTTAAAGGCCTTTAACTCCTTTACCTCGCCTCCCTCATCACCCTATCACGTCCAGAGAGAAACCCTGGTGAGCTAGCCTATATTTTGAGTGTGTGAAGCCAAAAGTGTGCATTATTGGAGGAAGTATGAAGAGTGAAGAGCTTGGAACAAGAAGGCGTCTTTAGATCCAACATTCATACAGTTGTAGCATCTATTTGGAGGTAAAAAGTACTTACCTTGGCTTGCCATTTCTTAGATCTCTTCTTGTATGAGTTTATGGGTATTTTGGTGCAAAATGAGGGCCATTTTCGAGTTGAGCTTGTCCAGGGGGAGTAGTTGCAGATCTGGACTCCTCTAAGCCCTCATGTACATAAAGTCTCAACCTTTATGAAGCTTAGACCCTTTTCATGTCTTAAACCCCTTCTTGCGCTTAGTGTTGGGTGTTATAGCCTTGTGAGGCCTTGTATGATCGTAAAGTTAGCAAATTTACGTGATAAATTCATCCTAGGAGGTTGGATCTGGAGTTTGGAGCATTGGAATCGCCTGGAATGAGTTTAATGAGAAAGGGGTGAGGAACTCGACGAGTTGGGCATCCAACTCGACGAGTTGAGTTGAGATTTCCCTGTTTTTGGATTCAGAGTGGACTCGACGAGTTGGTGGGACAACTCGGTGAGTGGTTAGGGTTTTCCCCGGTCTTCTGGACTCTGCATGGACTCGATGAGTTGGTTAGCAACTCGGCGAGTTGACTCGGGTTTTAGTGATTACTGAGTATTGAGGAACTTGACGAGTTCATGAGTTGCACTCGACGAGTAGGTTCAGCTTTGACTGTAGACTTCCATTGACTTTAGGGTTTGGTTAAGCTATGGATTTCGGAGGCTATGGAGGGGCGGAGTCTAGACCAGCAGTTTGAGTATGGATATACTGCTCTACTATGTGAGGTGAGTCTTCTCATTATACTTACCTGAGTGGTAATGCTGTGTGACCGAAGGGTCTTATTTGAGTTATCGACCGGAGGGTCCTATGTGCTTATATTGAGTTATGTGATATTATGCATCTTGTCTTTGTGATATATGCTATATTATTCTATGCATTACTAAGATAGGAACGGAGGGTCCAAATTGAGTTGTGAGACCGGTGGGTCTTCAATGAGATACATGACTGGAGGGTCCGACCCGAGTTGTAAGACCAGAGGGTCTTCAATGAGATATAGGACTGGAGGGTCCGACCCGAGCTATGAGACCGGAGGGTCTTCACTGAGACACATGACCGGAGGGTCCACATCGGGTCGTGAGATCGGAGGAATCTCACTGGGATGCAGGACCGGAGGGTCTATGAAGAGCTAGAGCCATGAGAGGCTTATTATTTGTGTATGTGGTATTTTGGGGAACTCACTAAGCTTTGTGCTTACAGTGTTGTGTGATATGTGTTTCAGGTACTTCTCAGGTTCGCGGGAAGGCGCCGGCTTGATTGTACACACGGGATGGAGTTTATGGTTTTGAGGATCCTGGATTTTATCAAACAATTTATGAATTTGTGTTTTGACAATTTGACAATTGTGGTTTTTGAAATGTGATATGGAGAATTATGTGTTCTGAAAATGAAAATTTTGGTTGAAAATTTACGGTGTTACAAGTTGGTATTAGAGCCTTGGTTTGAGGGATTCAGATGTACTCTCGGGTATGTACGGACTCAAACTGAGGAGTTGAGGAAATTTTCTAAAAGAAATGATTTTCTAAAATGAGTAAGATATTTTAAAGAGAAAACGAGACGGAGCAGTGTGTACAATCAGCCAGAACCCGAACGGTGATTTTCCAAAATACCATTACTTATTTATACTATGAGATATTAGAGTTGCATGCTAGAGGATAGGATATATATTTCAGGAATTTAGAACTAGAGTTGCTTGATTCATGATGCCTTAGCCTAGGGGATGCTATTGATTGATATTATCTGCTATTTGCTCTATGTATGTGCTGAGTAGGAGTACCTAGCAGGAATATTTTAGAGAGAGCTTTGAGTAGCGGAGTAATCTAGGAGAGATACCTAGATGTGAATTTTAGGAATATACTGAGAGAGTAGTTAGATACCCACGAGGGGTAGGATTGCGTGAGTTCGGTGATGCCTTTTGAGTTGTGGATAGAACAAGTGGAGTGTATGCTAGAGTGGTTTTATGTGCCGATGGAGGTTATTCGATGCCCGGATATTGCTTGATTTATGCTTTGTGGAACTCTTGAATGATGGGAGCCAGCTACTAAGTGAATATGACGATATTCAAGAGGTAGATGGCTGACATCGTGAGGGGTTCTTCAGCAGCTGATGGCAGAGAAGTGAGAGAACCTAGGAGAGCCTAGGGAGTAATTTTAGTCTGATGAGCATGTTGTTTAGAGGAGAGTATTTGCTGGAGAGCGAACATGTGTAATGGGATTGGAGATCGAGAAGATTGGGCAGTTACTTAGGAAATCTGGGACGATCTGTGTGGAAAGTATGGGTAGATGTGGAAGGTAGTATGGGCCTGTACCGTTGAAGGCAGAGGACCCATACTCGAAGCAGGGATAATTCCAGAGGATCTAAATAGCAGATTGACGGGATATAACATGGTTCGGGTACCATGATTCATAGCAGAGGGTGTTTCCATCTTTACGGGTTATCCGATGATAGGTGTTTAGACTGAGAATGGATATGGTAAACTATGGGAACAAAGGGCCATGTCGGTAGAAGATTGGATAGGGGGATCTACGGTCCGGGTATATGAGACTTGAGTTTTGTGGTAGTCATGGCAAGGTATAGAGCGAGATGATGCATGTTGCATATGCTCAGGAGAAAATGAGTGTCTTTACGGCAGGTGGTCGTCATATAGGAATCTGATTATGGTCCGTGTTTCTTTGGTGTGCCAATGTTTGAGTTTCGAGATGGTTGGGTTGTAGAGTTCAAAATTCGATTGCTAAGAGATTGATAGTACGACATATATGTTGTTATCTGTATTCGGGAAAAGGCAGAAGTTGATGTGTCAGTCAACTTTAGAGTCGGTATGAGTAGTTTCCTCTGGGCTTGATCAGTAAAGGATGGGGCTTTGGATTGTCGTCAATGTGTTCTCAGTCATTGACGATTCCTCTGTGCTTCAAGTTGTGAGTTGGAGTACTTCAAGGCTTCGAGTTGTGTGAGTGGAAGATCAGTGGTCATGGCAAGACATCATGAGATTCTTTGATGGTGTATCGAGGTATCCGAGTATGATACCCTAAATTGTTGGATTACTATGAGACTTGGGTTTGTCAGACGGCAAGTGGAACATCAAGCGACTATATTGCTAGATGTGAGACCATCAATTAATTGTCTCCAGACGGAGATTGTCTGGGGGTGTGAACTGTACTGAGGGAAAGTGCTTTGTCTACGAGAATTTTCGTCAAGAGTAGTGATGCATAATTTGGGAATATGAGTGCACCTATCTATGTCGGACCGCGGATCATGAGTTAGTGAACATGGTATGGTGATAGCTTGATGGTGAGATTGTGGGGTGACAAGAGAGTGAGCGGATCCAGGTGGGAGTAATCATTTAGTACTGTCAGGGAAAACCGTGGGGTGAGCCCATGGCGAGTAAGAGAGTATCGTAATACTACGGAGAGCCGTGGCATTCACAATGTTAGTACGAGAGAATATCGTAATACTAAGGGGATCCGTAACATTCACGAGTCAGTACGAGAGGGTATCGTAATACTACGGGGAGTCGTAGCATTAAAGAGACAGTACGAGAGGTTATCGTAATACTACGGGGAGCCGTGGCATTCACGAGTCAGTACGAGAGAATATCGTAATACTACGAGGAGCTGTAGCATTCATGAGTCAGTGAAGGAGAGTATTGTGATAGTGCGGGGAGTCGTAACATTTACGAGTCAGTGAGAGAGAGTATTGTGATACTGCAGGGAGCCGTAGCATTCACGAGATGGTAAGAGAGAGAATCGTAAGACTACGGGGAGCCGTAGCACTCAGTAGCCAGTGAGAGAACGTTATAAGACTGCGGGGAGCCGTAGCACTCTTCAGTCAGTGGGAGAGTGATGTAAGACTGTGGGGAGCCGTGGCATTCACTATTCAGAGTGTGACGCAGAGGGGTTTTAGGCTTGAGTAGCCTTTCCAATTGAGTCTGTGGGAACCTGGTGGCCAAACCAGGGCGAGATTGGGGTCTCGGCGATGGTCGGAAACCGTTGTGTTTGAGTTAGAGAGGGGTTGTTGCAAATCGGAAGGATCGAGGTGTAATATATGCGTAGATTTGTGGAACATGGGTCATGAGTTGAGTGCAAAATTGGGACAAGTGGTTCCATTTCTGTGTCGGACCAGACTCTTGTGGGTTAGTTTTTTTGGATTAGTGTCTAAGTCCATAACTATAATTGGTATGACTTGACCCGACCCGACATGGTCCATTTGGGTTGCACTTCACCGGAACAATTTGTATGGATAGACTTATGAGAAAAAGGATATTTATGATTTATTAATATATTATAAGTTATAATATATTAATATGAAATCATATTATTTAATTAGTATTGATCTAGAATTAATTTGGACTAATTAAATATGGACTCTTACATATATATGGAATGGGCCAAGGTTTATTTAGGATGGGCTAAGAGTGTGTGGAAGTCCATGGAGCTTTTGACCCATGGATCCTATGTAAATGAAAGGTCATGGGTATTAGGGTTTACATGGATGTAACCCTAATCCTCCATAATATATAAAGGGTCCCTTGGTTCACAAAATTGGACTAGTGTGTGTGAAAGAAAAGGTGGCCGATTTTAGTGAGCTCCATATTCTCTCAAGTTCTTCCAAGTTGTTGATGGTGATTTGTGATTCCACTTGAGGCTTCCACACTATTGGGGCTAAGCTCTTAAGGCTAGATACATCAAGACTTCAAGCTGCATCAAAAAGGTATGTTATCCTAACTAGTATATTATATGGTTTATATCAAATGCATGCTAGTTGTAGGTTTAATACCTTGGAAACCATTTGTATGTATAATTAGTGAAAAAATAGATCCAAGGTATTTAGGGTTGCATGAACACCTTAAGAGTATTAGAATGCTCAAAACCCAATAGTGGTATCAAAGCCTAGGCTTGTTTTCAATTATACTTGATACAAATTGCTGAAAAAGCTGAAAAAAATTTGATTTTCTGGCTGTCTGGGCACTGGACTCGCCGAGTTCACTGATGACCTCGCTGAGTCCATGAAGAAAATCATCCTACTCGTCGAGTAGGTTTATACACTCGACGAGTAGAGCCCCTGACAGCATATTTTCAACTTTTAAGGCTGGAATTGGACTAGAATCATTACCCTAAGCTGTTTTTGAACCTATAAACCTGTTTTTGACGTGGTAATGTTCATTCTAATCCAATTCAAAAGATAATTGTCAAAAGTTTTATGTTTTGTATTAGTTTAATGATTAGGCTAATTATATGAAATTTTTTTGATTTGAATTGTCTTGTTCATATGAGTTTAATCAAGATTATGAATATTGCTATACATGTTTGTGATAGTTGTTTTCAATCCAAATTAATCTAAAAGTTATTCATAATATGTGTTTTGTAACTTGTCCTCAAGTTATATGAAAAGTCACATTAAAAAGGGTTATTAAAACCATAGGTTAAGAAACTTGAAGAGTCTTTTCCTCATAAATAGTTTTATGAACTCCATAACTCGTTCTCAAGTTATGGATGTTCAAGAGTTTCTTCATTAAAAGTTTTAAAAAACCTACATTAAACTCATATGTTATGAAAATGAAAGGTTTTGAATAGTTTCAAAACATGCCCTCAAGTTTTGGAATTTGTAAAGTCTCACACACATTGATGCTTTAATTCCAAACCCTAGAATTTTAAAAGTTAAAATTCAAACTTTATGGACTTCATTAAATTAATTAAAGTGTTTAATTAAAAGAGTTAATAGTTCCATAATGACATGGTTTAAGTTTAGTTAAATTAAGAGTATAGTTTAATTAATAAGTTTAAACCACCAAGTTTTTTAAATGTGTAAAATACACCCTTATACTATTATTATAATTTTAATTATATAGATATGTATAAGATAAAGTCAATCTTACCGTTAGTAGGCCTCATTCACGAAGTCAGTCTCTAAGGGGGGGGGGGGGTATAAGGTTACTGCCTATAAAATGGCAGTTTAATGGGTGTCCACTCTCACCCACCGCTTCCTTGACTGGTGGAGGGTCGTTAGCCGAACGGGTAGGATAAAGACTATAATTCTCTACTTATTAAAAGTATAATGATAAATACTAAGTAACTAAACACTTATAAATTCCCAATCTTAGTTACTTAGGAAAATGTGAAATGGTGCTAACCCATGAAATTACACTTTGCACCTTTGTTAAGTCGTTAGTGGAGTGTGTGTGGTTAACCGGCACACTAACATAGGACTGACAATGTGTGGCGAAGGGTAACTTAAGTTTATCATAGACTGGTGGAGTGTGTGTGGTTAACCGACACATCAATTAGGTTATAAAGTTGAGGGTACCAAGTCAATTTGCATGGTTATTCACACCTTGTTTGTGATCCTCGGCATCCCAGTCACAAACTTGAGAGGGCACAATCGAGATTCAAACATGTCATTGAAAGTTCAATGTATCTCAAAATATCTAGGAGTTTCAAATCCAATTAAAACTTAATTATATTTCGTTTTCATGGTGGAAATTGGTAAATCGTCATTTACCTATCTTCAACTATTTTATAGCTTGGATTACAGAATCCCTCTTCCGGTTATAAATAGTTTGTTGGATCCTAGCCTTAATATTTCATATTGGGTGTTATATTAAGGACTTTAAATCAACTAAACTTGAATTTTCCCATTATAGATGTCTAGTTAAGACAACTATGGCCTTCCCAAATCTTTAGGAACAAGCTTTCCTATTGAAGATGATATCCTACACGGCAATCAAGGTGAAAGATTAATCCCTTTGTTGTGCATTAATGGGACTGGAAATCATGCTTCACTTCCTCCACCTCCTCCCATTATTCTCCCTATCCCACAAGTTCAAATACTTGAAAAGTTCAAGGTCACTCAATCCCTATTGGCAATCCGGGAGAGTCGGGTGTCAAAGTCTCGAGGTAGCTGGCTGTTGACTTGGTTCTTCAGTCACACCCTGATGAGAGATCAAGACATGAACCTTAATGCTCTTACATATTTTCTTGATGCTGCTAAATCAGCAATGATTTGGGGCACTGGTAAAGCAAAATTTGATTGGAAGATCAACTTCCCAAACTTCCATGGACATTGACAATGGTAACCTTAGAAGTCCAGAAAAGCTTTCTCTTCCCAATGGAAAGGGATTGGCCATGGTCAAGTCATTTGAACCAATGGTAAAGAGAAAAGATAAGTCTGAGATAGTCTCATGTACCATTTCCAAAGAGTCCATATGTTTCTTTTTCCAAAAGAAGGGGCATTGGTTGCGAAGCTGCCAGATTTACCTGAAAGATCTGGTAAAGTCAAAAGTTTGACTCTACTTCAGGTAAAGTCCATTATCTAACTCTATGAAGTCTCTTTTGGAGATTCTTAATACATAATGTAATCTAATTACATTTTGATGTTTTAGAAAATCAAAGGAAGCTTAAAGAAAGAGTATGCTGATTCTAATCAGAATTTTGAGCAACTGCTTAAGAGTTACGATAGATTGCTTAGGAATAGATATCAACATAGTTTTCATATGTATTTGCATTGTAATGATAATATTTTTCCGCAAGTTTTAAAATAAAAAGAAAAATTTTTGATTTATTTATTTTAAGTATCCTTACAATGGCATTTGTGAAAAAAATTGTTGTTTATATGTTTCCATTGATAGCAATATTGGAAAATGGATTTGATTCTTTCATTTGTGGTAGTGTCATAATTTACCAAATAAGGAAAGATTCTAATCACCCAAGTTTCAGTTGGATAGAAACTTGGAATCATGCAAGTTGTATTGTGTGATGAATGAGAATTTTCATCTTTGGGAAATTAAGACTAAGTCCTTGTTCACATGTATGTGTGAGTCAAGTGAAGGACTAAAGGATTGGATACACTTGGTTGTGCGCTAGTCAAGTCCACCACAAGGAATGATAAGATTATTCGTCATGATTTACTAAAGTTTAGTAAATATGGTTATACTTACATGTTTAAGTGTAATTCTGAAACATTGGAAGAATGTATGGCAGGACGAATGAGAAGAATCAAATTAGGCAGAAAGATAAAAGTTTCTCCATTCTGAAAAGATGGGAGAGTACTTGAGTATCTTGTTTTATGATTATCTTAGTGATTATGAAACCATATCACAATTGATCCTCTAAGGACACCTTAGTGCATTTGTTTGGCTAAGGAGAGGAATCGTGAATTGTTGAAATGGTTAAATCAAAAGATAAATCATACTTCATTCCAAAATCAAGTCTTAGAGTCATGCTCTAAGATTGAGCCTAGAGTGACATAATCTTAAGAAAGGTTTAAAACACTTGTCAAATGTAGAGTAAAATGTTTTCTTACTTTTGTACATTTGAAATTGGTAAGTTGTGATGTTTTGGATAAAACAAAGACCAACTAAGACCAATTGTGAGAAGTGTTTTAACTTGATAAGAATCCGCACTAGCTCTTGAATATTTGTTTTGTCAAGGAATGGTTCATGACAAGAGAATCTTATATGTCAAGAGGACAGTAGGAGTCTTAAAAGATCTTAAGATAATTTCAAGAACTAATCAATAGTATTGTTAATCACTAGCACACAACTTGAGGTTTGCAACCTATTGTGTTGACATATTCTTGTTTCTGTGCCATTTCATAAAGTTGACTATGCTTGTGAGTTCTATGAGTTCTCAATTGTTTGCATAACAATCTGGAAGCAATGGTAGGCCCTTGTGCTACCAAATGGTAAGAAATTAAGATTGAACAAGTTCAATCCATATGAGTTTGGATTTGTCACTAACCTTGTCTTATGATTATGGTTTTGACAAATTCACATGGATATGAACACATACACCATAAAAATATAAGTGTCATAAGGTTTCTCTTCGATTCATGAAAATTATGGTAAGGAAACGCTTTCAATAAGTAGATTTTAGGTAGATAGCAATTGTGATATTTTCATTCTCAAAGTCATTAGTGGAGTGCGTGTGGTTAACCGGCACACTAACATGGACTTGTGAGAATGACAAATGGTCTAAACATTATGATTACGACATCCCTCTTCATAATTGTTTAGACACACATGTGTGCTATCTAAGGAAAGGTGTATGATTTTGATAAAGACTTATCAAAGCATCTCGTATCAGAAATCCGAATTTTGGTAAGAAAGTCAATAAAGTATTGATTTCTAGAAGTCCAACTGATTTTTGGGTACATGTCAGAGCTAGTGGGAGCATAAGTGTTATGCTAGTAAGATAATAATCATTATGCTAGTGGGAGCATGATTATTATGTTTAGTGTTGCAATTTAGCAATGTTAATTATAGAAAACAAAAGTTTCAATTCGCTTTGAAAAGTTGTTTTGCTATAATTAAGGGAGAGGATTTTATACTTCATTCCCATTCTACAAGCTTAGATTGAGATTTTAATCAACTTTAGTCAAGGATATATATGAATGTTATGTTGGAATGGTTCAACATAAGGAAATTCTATATATGTTGCATTCTCAAAATTCGTTTATGATTACAGCATCCCTCTTCATAGTTCGAATTTTGAGAACATGGCAAATAAAAATTTTATAGCATGAATCGTGTCCCATATGCTTCGGATATAGGATTGAGTACATGTGCTATAATTTTTCACCCGTTCTAAATTTTCCAAATGCCTAGGGCATTAAGAGGGAAAAAGAAATAGAATTGGATATGACTAAAATGATTAAGCAATTGTCGAGGACAATCTGATCCCTCTTCATAGTTCGAATTTTGAGAACATGGCAAATAAAATTTTTATAGCATGAATCGTGTCCCATATGCTTCGGATATAGGATCGATTACATGTGCTATAATTTTTCATCCGTTCTAAATTTTCCAAATGCCTAGGGCATTAAGAGGGAAAAAGAAATAGAACTGGATATGACTAAAATGATTAAGCAATTGTCGAGGAAAATCTGAGGTTTACCAAAGATTGGTTGCTCATGGACAATTGGAGGTGTATAGTTAGGACCATATTGACATATTTTGAAAAGAGGCAACTCTTGTTCAGAAGTGATAGTCAAAATGTTAATATGGAATTGTTTCCATAGGTGGGAGTTAATCTTTGATAGATTAGAAAACTTAGTGCGAAGAAGGATGTTCAAAGGAATGTACTTTGAATTTGAGACCTCGTTTCCATGGAATTGCACTCCATTGGAATACTTTGAAATGTCTATTACCAAGTCTTTGTGACTTTTGTGCATATTCATTACAAGAAGATCATTGCATATAAGTTTAAGATCTAACAGATTATGGTAAATGGCAAGAATTTGGTATTCTTACATTTACAAAGTAAGGATTGGGATTGTGAAATGAGCATCATTGAAATGTTGTCAATCGATCTGTTTCACAAAGTAAGGATCATAGACAAACATAGTGTGCATACTTGGAGTATGGCATAGTTATTGTTTGGACAAACATAGTGTGCATGCTTGGACCATGGCATGGCTATTGTTTTAATTCAAGTATTAAGTTGATGAATCGAAACATTGAATAATGAGTAATAAATATGGTGCTTAGATAAAAGGGTTTTTATTTACACTCAAAGTTTTGGGGCCATATATGATTAGTATTATTCTTGTGTTTCACTTTGCATGTTTTAACTTCCCGAATAACTAGGTTATTCAAACATCCACAGTCGGTCATACGTTGGAAGTAGGTATGAAGCAAGACTGTCATGAATGGGTCTGTAGTCTGTCTAGGTGGCTAGACTTAGCTGCAACGTTCATGAGTTCTCATAAGTTATGAGTATTGGATTCAACCCACGCTCATTTGAATCACTTCATGGATTTTATCATGAGTGATCATGAGACGATAATATCCTATATTCTTCAAACCTAGAGATATGAGTTGTTACTATGAGTTGGTTATACATTGATTGCACGAAAACGCATTGGTAACTCAATGTTATAAAACGTGCCTTTGTGTATGATTCAAAAAGTAGTAGAACAAGCCATATGAGTCGAAGTTTATCCATTCCTTTTACCCTTAAAGGGATAAAAGCGATATCTGTGGGCCCCTTGATGATTTAGTGATGACACCCTAAGTGCTTGGCCAAGCCTGGACTGATTTGATTTGTTCAATTAGTCGGTCGTCATAAATCGAAAATCAGGAAACAACAAATGGACAGAGAGAATGATTATAATCCATGTCTCAGTCCATATGATATCTAGAATGGAGGAATATATGTTCACTTATCTAATGGACGCGTCATTTGATTTGTTCAGAGTTCGACAGCGGCTTTAAGAGCTACGATTGCTAGTTGGGTTATGAAGTCATACTTGCAATAATAGTTATTAGACTTATCCAAGTGGGAGACTGTTGGATTAGTGTCTAAGTCCATAACTATAATTGGTATGACTTGACCCGACCCGACATGGTCCATTTGGGTTGCACTTCACCGGAACAATTTGTATGGATAGACTTATGAGAAAAAGGATATTTATGATTTATTAATATATTATAAGTTATAATATATTAATATGAAATCATATTATTTAATTAGTATTGATCTAGAATTAATTTGGACTAATTAAATATGGACTCTTACATATATATGGAATGGGCCAAGGTTTATTTAGGATGGGCTAAGAGGGTATGGAAGTCCATGGAGCTTTTAACCCATGGATCCTATGTAAATGAAAGGTCATGGGTATTAGGGTTTACATGGATGTAACCTTAATCCTCCATAATATATAAAGGGTCCTTGGCTCACAAAATTGGACTAGTGTGTGTGAAAGAAAAGGTGGCCGATTTTAGTGAGCTCCATATTCTCTCAAGTTCTTCCAAGTTGTTGACGGTGATTTGTGATTCCACTTGAGGCTTCCACACTATTGGGGCTAAGCTCTTAATGCTAGATACATCAAGACTTCAAGCTCCATCAAAAAGGTATGTTATCCTAAATAGTATATTATATGGTTTATATCAAATGCATGCTAGTTGTAGGTTTAATACCTTGGAAACCATTTGTATGTATAATTAGTGAAAACATAGATCCAAGGTATTTAGGGTTGTATGAACACCTTAGGAGTGTTAGAATGCTCAAAACCCAACAAGTTTGGCTCTATCTGTGTGGAGGACGAGCAGGTTGGGATTTCGGAGTCTCAGATAGATTTCATTCTGTGTGGGATGTGTTTCCCATTTGATGTTTTAGACTTGGGTGAATCGGTTTGTTGGTTTGAGGAGGACCACAATGCGCATGAAGCAGCAAGGAGTAGATGACCGAGGTCGTATGTAGGGTGCGGTTTCGAGTCGGTTGTAGCAATCGCTTATGGTAAAGCGAACTTCGTGATTTTGGAGTTCAGGGTGACTGGTTGAGACAACAGTTGGCTGGAATGATTATGAAATCGTATTGTCGGATGGGTTAGGGTAGCGTTGGAGATTCAACTCTTGGGTTGGGAGCTGACCTGGTACTCGGTGATGGTAGGAACATTGAGAGGAAGCTGGGGATTATGATCGCAGAGATCAGAGGATAGTTCCAACTAGGCATAGTCATTTTTCTAGTATCCGAGGACAAAGTATTGAGGTTTATTCTTCAGATGGTTTTTGATAGTGGTACCGGTGGATGGTACTTGATGAGATGTGACCCCTCCGTTCCTTTTGAGTTACGATATGGATCGACCAGTGTGTATGACATGAGTAATCAGCAGCCAATTATTGGGCAATGACTTGTTCTCGTAAGTCGGAACAAGATAATCAGAGTTGGAAGTGTTTATCAGGGTCTGTTATTCGTTGATTGATTAACATGATGATAATCTGCATGGGCGATCTGTCAGGGAGATAGACCACTATAGTTTTCAGGTTCTGGAGAGTCAGAGGTGGCACTGAAACGACAGAGGGGGCTGTCCTTCTTCGGATAGAGAGTTCCTGTTTGGTTTTGGGTGTCTTGAGAGGGAGATCGTTGTATGGTGTGAGATTTTCCGGTGGTGCTTCTGGAGTGTTTGTTTCGATCGATGTGTTGATAAAGAGCGATTTCGAGGGCGAAATCTAATTTAAGTGGGGGAGAATTGTAACACCCCGATTTCTGGATGTAGGAATTGAGGACTTTGTGCAAGTTGAAAGGCCTACTCGACGAGTTGGTGGGCCCAACTCATCGTGTAGGAGTTGATATGGATGCGCGAGTTATGAAGCCTACTCGTCGAATTGGAGAGCCGGACTCGACGAGTGGAGGCTGTTTAGAGAAAACCCTAATTATTCGGGTTAGCACCCTATTTAAAGGATTTTAACTCCTTTATGCCGCCTCCCTCATCACCCTATCACGTCCAGAGAGAAACCCTAGTGAGATAGCCATATTTTAAGTGTGTGAAGCCAAAAGTGTGCATTCTTGGAGGAAGTATGAAGTGTGAAGAGCTTGGAACAAGAAGGAGTATTTAGATCCAGCATTCATACAGTTGTAGCATCTATTTGAAGGTAAAACGTCCTTACCTTGGCTTGCCATTTCTTAGATCCCTTCTTGTATGAGTTTATGGGTATTTTGGTGAAATATAAGGGCCATTTTCTGTCACACCCCCAAACCTAGAATGGTGGAAACATTCGGGGGCGGAGGACGTCATGTACAGTATCATAACAATGCACAATAGTAAAACAAGCAACAACATCTATTGCATTAATAGAATAGTTTATACATGTGTGTTCTTTGTATAGTTGTAAGACACCAAAAATGTAACATCAAAATAAAAGACGAGCCTTGAACATGCTCTGTCTTCTCAAACCTGGTCCAGTGTACCTGTCTACTGGTTCCCTGAGAATACAAGTTATTTTGAAAGAGAGTATCAATATTTAAGTTGGTGAGTTCATAAGTATTTTGTGTCAAAAGTTTGCAGTTGTATAATGAAAATGTTTGTATTTGTTTAATGAAATGTTTGAATACTTCCCAGAAAATCCTATATTTTCTTCTAAAAATGAAAAGTAGTCTTCTAACCAATACCCGACTGTTTTGTATGTTTGTTCCCTTGTAATAGTATAAAATGTATGTTTGTACTTGAAATAATATAAAAACATATGTTTTCCATGTTTGTAAACCATCTTTACGAGAAAAATAGTATGCATTTCTCATATGAGAATATCATTGTATGAAGGTAATGGAAAAATGAAGGTTTACAGTAGAATTGTATAAAATACACTACTGATGTATTAACTGCCTTGTAACCTAACCGGTTAATTAAGGTTTAAATGTGATTAGGTTATAACCATGCTAGATTGACTAGTATAAAACACGACGTTCTTCCGTCGTAGAAAATGATATGACATTTGTCACCAGTAGACTTGCAGGTCCCACTGTAGCTAGCAGCAAGGTGTGGGATGGTCAATCCCGTATAGATCTATATACAAACTCATGCTCTCCCTCCAGGAGACTCTAGTTACAAAACGTGACTTAGCAAGAATATTGCTATGCCATGAACTAGTATCTCACATTTTAGTTATCTTGTTCTCGTTATAGTATGTAAGTTCCTTTCTGTACTTGTAAATGAATAGAATACCTTGTATTGAATAGTAGTAGTATGTATGTATTGATTCATGTATTGTTCCTCTGTTCTAGAAAATAGTATGTATTGATCCTCTAAACTATACCAATTATAGTTTACTAGTATGTTTGTATTGAACTGTAACTGATTTGGAGAAAAGACTCAATTGCCCAATGTATGCAACTGAGTTAAGTATGTACTTTGAAAATGGGGTTTAATATTCATGTATATATTTAGCAAGTATAACTATGATTTAGCCGAGTCGGTCTAGTGATCCTGTTGGATTAGGTGTCTAAGTTCATAACTATTTCTGGAATGTACTTGACCCGGTTGGCATGGTCCATTTGGGTTGCATGGCATTGCAACAACTTGGATAGAGTAAATGAGAGAAAGGACACTTATGGTTTATTAATATATTATAAGTTCTAATATATTAATAATATTATTTAATTAGTATTGATCAAGAATTAATTTAGAATTAATTTGGTGATCAAAAAGTGACTAATCAATATTTGGGGTTGATTGTGTAAATCATTCATTCTTATATAGTCGGCTAATGTTCTATGGTTTATTAAGTTGGGCTAAAACCCATAAGGTGCTCCATGGATAGTCCATGGAGGTTATAAACCCATGGATCATGGAATATGAAAATCCATGTCAATTAGGGTTTACATGAGGTAACCCTACTTGTGACACAACTATAAAAGGACCCCATGGGCTACCAAAATTGGCACTACGTGTAGAACACGAGGGCTAGCCGATTTTGAGTGAGTGTAGGACTTCTCTCAAAGTTATTCCAAGTGTTGTGGTGTTGTGTGAAACATTTGAGGCATCACACTTGAGGTGCTAGGCTCACAAGGTTCTCAAGGAATCCAAGCAACAAGAAAGGTATGTTCTCCTACTAGCTTTTATGTTTCAAAGTTTCCCATGCCATGCTAGTTAGGTTAAGAACCTTGGAAAATAAAATTTATATGTATCTTAGTAAAAAATAGATCCAAGGTTTCTAGGGTTGCATGTACACTTAGGAGTGTTAGAATTCTCAAAACCTTTCAGTGGTATCAGAGCCTAGGCTTGTTTTCTTGATACTTGATGCAAATTTTTGAAAAAACTCAAGATTTCTGCATACAGCTGAGTGAACTCGCCGAGTCCACGAGGGGACTCGACAAGTCCATGTGTTAATTCATCCTACTCGTCAAGTAGGCTCGTGCACTCGACGAGTAGAAGACCTTGAATGCAGATTTTCGAGTTTTGCTGTTGGAAATGGACTAGAAACATTACCGTAAACTGTTTTGGTCTTATAAAACTTGTTTTAGATGGTGTAATGGTTATGCTAATCCATTTACAATGGCTATTATCAAAATTTCAAGTTTTGTATGTGTTATTTATGATTCTTGAAATTATTGATATGAATGTTCATACACTTATGAGTTTAGAAGATCATAGGAATTATTTGCAAATAGATTGTTAGTTTAATTCTTGATCTTGATGTATTTTAATGGAATCCATAATTTGTCCTCAAGTTATGGATTACCAAAAGTCTTCCTTTTAAAGTCCATTAATGAACACATAGGTTACATAAAATGAAGAGCCTCTCATTTTAATAAACCATTAACTAATAAGTTATTAAAGATGAAAAGTTTTGAAAGTTACAAAACTTGCCCTCAAGTTTTGGAACATGTAAAGTCACCTTAAAAACTTTAGTTCCAACCCCTATAATTTTAAAAGTTAAAATTCAACCCTTATACTTTATAATATTATAAGTTAATATATATATATATATATATATATATATATATATATGTAAGAACAAGTCGTTTTACCATTAGTAGGCCTCATTCACGAAGCCGGTCTATAAGGGGGGGGGGGGAGTATAAGGTTGTTGCCTATAAAATGGCAGCTTAATAGGTGTTCACTCTCACCCACCGCTTCCTTGACTGGTGGATGATCGTTAGCTGAATGGGTAGGACAATGACTTTAATCCTCATTAAAATTATAAAGTAACTAAATGTTTTATAAATTCCCAATCTTAGTTACTTTAGGAAAAATGTGAATATGGTGCTAACCCATGAAATTACACTTTGCACTTTGCTTAAGTGGTTAGTGGAGCATGTGTGGTTAACCGGCACACTAACCTGGACTTAACAAGGTAGGAAAAAGGGTGGCTTAAGGTTTATCGTAGATCGGTGGAGCGCGTGAGGTTAACCGGCACATCGGTTAGGTGATAAACATTAAGAGTACCATGTAATTTGCATGGTTAATTCACACCTTGTTCTGTGATCCTCGACATCCCAGTCATAAAACTTGAAGGGCACATTCGAGATTGAAACATGCCATTGAAAAGTTCAATGAATCTCAAAAGAATCTAGGAGTTTCAAAACCAATTAAAAACCTAATAATTTATTTCGTTTTTCATGGTGGAGATTGGTGAATCATCATTCACATACCTTCAAATATTTTATAGCTTGGATTACGGCATCCCTCTTCTAAGTTATAAAATATTGTGTTGGGTCCTAGCCTTAATATTACATTTGGGTGTTTTATTAAGGACTATATTTATATCTAATCTAAACTTATCCTTCTACCTTTTTAGATGTCTTCCAACAATGCTGCTTCTGGCTCAAACCCTACCGGCTCCTTCTCTCTCATGAACCTTTGTGGGAGAGTCATCTTCGATGGTTCCAACTTTATGGATTGGATCCGGAACATCAAGATGGTCACTCGTTACGAGGACAAGGAATATGTCCTTGGTAAGGAGCTTAAGGAACTTGATGAGTCGTCTGCTACTTCTGAGGAGATCACTGAATACCGGACTCATGAGAGAGATGCCACCAAATTGGCATGTATCATGTTGAACACAATGATAGCCGAGCTCCAAAAGTCCTATGAGGACTATTACCCTTTTGAGATGCACCAGGACTTGATGGACCGCTACCATCAAAGTGCTCGTCAAGAGAGGTATGACATCATCTCCTCCATGATAACAACCCGGATGAAGGATGGTGAACCCATCACAGGCGACATGCAGAAAATGCAAAGGTATGTGGACCGTTTGCTGAAATTGAATGTGAACTTCCCCGAGCAGTTGGCAATTGACATCATTTTGCACTCCTTACCTTCGTGCTATGATCAGTTTCGGATGACATATCACATCAACTAGGAGGAAGTTACACCCAGCAAACTTCAAGGACTTTTGAAGACCGCGGAAAGTGGTCTTAAAGGTAAATCGGTTATTACCACTCCTACTCCTACCGCGGCCCCTGTCTTGGAAATCGGGCAAGGTAAAGCGAAGAAGAGGAAGAGCCCTTCGAAGGGTACCAAGGGAAAGCCAGCGGTCGCTAAGCGAGCACCAAGCCTCCACCATACTCATTCCTATTCTCCTTCTTCGACCGCCGCTGTAGGCGCCGCCGTAGCACTGCTGCTCCACCTGCTGCCGCGTCGAAGAGCATGGTCTCTTCGCCGCCTGATGTCGCTGTAATGCCGTGAGCGGCTGGGAAACCCCACCGAGACCAAGCGTGGGCCGTGAACGAAGAAGAAGATCAGGCTGTGAATGATCAGAACCTTCGGTTAGGCCAACCTCATCTCGCACCTCCACTCTTCTCAAGTGTTCGACGTCGTTCAGGCTGTTGTTGTCGCCGGAAGTGGCCCTTGGCCGCCGCTGCTGCCGTTGCTTTGTACTTCTGCCGCCGCCAACCGCCACCAGGAGGGTGGCTGGATCCGTTTGCAAGGAAGAAAAACGTGTGGGTGTTTGTTCTCTCTGTAGCATGTGTTATGTGTGTAGCTTGTTGGCCGGAGAACCTAGAACAACCACCGTCACCACCGTGAGGTGGTGGCTGCCACCATGCACCGCTGTGTGTGTGTGTGTCTTAGTGGTTATGTGTGTGTTTTGATTAGATTAGTGTGCGTGCATGTGTTAATCGGATTCGCATTGTAAATTGTAACAAAAATGGAATAATAGAAATCTCAAACCACCACCGTAGGGTGGTGGCTGCCGCCTACTTCCGCCACCGGCCGCCGTGTTGGGTGGCGGTGTGCTTGCCTCCTTGAGTTCGATTCGTTTAGGGTGCTTGAAACCCTAATGGGCCTTGTAAGCCCTAATGGACCCTAATTGATCCAAATAAAACCCTAATGGGCTTAATGATATTCTAGTGGGCCTAATAGGCCCAATAATGCCCTAATTGACCTAAAAGCCCAACAAATTGATAAATGGGCTAATATTTGGATTGGAAACCCTAATTAGGGTTTGGAAAACCCTAATGCCAATAAAACCCTAATTTGGGGAATTAACCGGGACACACGGGAATTATTTAATAACTTGAGATATTAAATAATAATCATTGGCAAAGATTAATCTAAGCAATATTGGACTTAATGGATTAAGTCCTTAGAGGATTAAGTCCTTAATGGGTTAAGTGAGAAACACTTAACCCTAATCGTCATTTTATGTGAAGCCCTAATTTCACTTCGGTTTATTGTTGGGCCTTTCTATTGGGCTTTGATGATTGGGTTATTAATGGGCCATCCAAAGTCAAGCAATTGGACTAGAATAATTTAATGGGCCTAAGGTAAGGCCCATGTAAGGGGTTTGGGCCCAATTTGGAAAATTGGGCCATAGTTTGGGCCTTAATGATTATATGATGTTGGACTGGACTAATTGGTTGGGCCTCAGGATAAGACCATATAAAGGTTTGGGCCCAATTTGGAAAATTGGGCCATATATTGGGCTTTGATTTCCTACTTGACTTTGGGCCTATGGATTGGGAATTGGGGCTTGCATAAAGCCAAGCTTGGGGTAATGTAGTAATTATCCAAAGTATGTACTCATTGTTATGTAGTGGAACACAATTATTAATTGGGTGTTATTTTGGTGTTGACAGTTCGGGAATCTGTCATCCAGCAGCTGGGGTTGAGTCTGCGGGACTTCAACAGTGTGGGGTTGTGTCTTCGGGACTTCAACAGTGTGAGGTGAGTTACCTTCCAGTAGGGGTGGGTCTACGGCCACAATGCTGGCCCACTAGTAGGAGTTGTTAGATGATTGTCTTTGTGATAATTGTCTATGTATGCTACTACCTGTTATGTTTATGTGCCAGTATGATATGATTTTATGTGATAGTGATAGTAGGGGGGTGAAATAGTCCCCGGTTACCGGTCGACAGGATCGAAGGGGTAGATTAGTACCCAACTATGCTAGACAGATTATGATTATGCGATATGATATTATGTGGTAGTAGTAGTGGGTGAAATAGTCCCCGTCACCGGTTGAGATAAACCGGAGGGTAGGTCGGACATCCCGGTATATCTGACAGGGGTAGTTTAGGCACCCCGGTATGCCTAGCAGGGGTAGGTTGAGCACCCCGGTATGCTCAGCAGGGTAGGTCGGGTACCCAGATATGCCTGACATGGGGTAGGTCGGGCACCCCGGTTTGCCTGACAGTGGGGTAGGTTGAGCACCCCGGTATGCTCAGCAGGGTAGGTCGGGCACCCAGATATGCCTGGCAATATGTGATTGTATGGTATGTGGTATGATGGGGGAACTCACTAATCTTTGTGCTTACGGTTTACAGTTTTGGTTTCAGGTACTCGTTTTCAAAGGAAAGGAGTCGGCTTGATCGCAACGCATCACACTATGTTTTCCGCACATGAGATCTTTGGGATTACACTCTGATATGGTTTTATGATAATATGTTTTGATTACTGACACTTTGGTTTGACACGAGATATTATTATGAATGTTTTTATACTGATGGTTTTCTGTAATAACTTATTTAAAAATGAAATTTTTGGCCTTGAATTTTAGGATGTTACAAGTTGGTATCAGAGCCTTGGTTTGAGGGATTCGGGCACACTCTCGGCTGTGTCTGAACTCAAACTAAGGACTTGGTATGAGAATTTTTCAAAAGTAAAACCATTTTATAAAAAGGAGTTTGAAAAGAATTTGAAAAGAGAAAAGAATTTTGAAAAGAACAAGGTGTGTGATGCGTGCAATCAGCCGAACTCAAGTAAGTTTTCCCCAAGATACCCATACATGCTATGTTATGATATGATATGATATGATTATGAGAACTGCATGCTAGATTAGGGCTAAGGATCTAGGAGGATGCCTTATATGCCTGTTGTATGTGCTCGTAGACTTGCATACTAGTACTCATTAGTTAGTAATAGGATAGTCTGTTTAGGTTATGCCTGATTCTATGAGCCTTTGAATTGCATGTACAGGTTCCTGATTAGAGGATATAATGATTTGATTGGAATATGATGCTTAGATTTTCCATTGTTTGAATGTTGTTTGCTTTGTGCTTTATGGGACTCTTAGTGATGTGAGTAGCTACTAAGTGAATATGCTAAGTCACATGGGACACATGCCGGATAATCTCAGAATGATGGACTTGACCCTATTGCTCAGCTCTTGTCTGAGTCCAACCGTTCTAGGGATGAGTCTCTTACTCGAAGGATTATTTGATCTCTGTTGCATGTGGTTATATTTATAAGGTAGCTAGCTGACATTACTGGGAATCTTTCAGCAGCTGAGGACTGGGTGAGTTCGGGAACCTAGGAAAGCCTAGGATATGTTTCAGTGCGTTAGTAGTGAGGCTCAGTGAGACTTGGGTGTATCAGTTTGAGAAGTGACTTGGAGGATTCAGGAGGATTATTGAAGAAAGTATGGATAGGTGTGGAAGGTAGTATTGGGCCCGTACTACTGAAAGCACAGGATCCATACTCGAATCGGTGAGAGTCTTGGAGAATCTGAGAAGCTTCGGGAAGGAGTTTGCGACCCGGTTTAGGGACAGAAGATGTTCCAGTTGTTGGCAAGCGAGCTAGTGAGCGTGACAGGGTGTCAGACCCTGAAGGATATGATTCCCAAGAGTTGCAGATGCGAGATCGATTTGGAGCACCCTGGAAAGAGAGGGTTGTGCCAGGTGTGTATAGTAGAGGGTCCCAGGAAGAGACCCATGACTTCTGATCATCGGGTAAAAGGCCAGCAGGGCCGGAGTCAGTGCAACACGTACATGGAAGTGCACAAGGGAGTTTGTCGCTCCAAGGGTTTAGGCTGGTACAGGGTAGCTGGGTTGGTCATGTCAGTAGAAGGTGATCAGTATTCCTCCAGATGTTGCGGGTATGTCATCTTCTATTGCTACTAGATGGATGTTGGGATACGTATCACTTTGGGATCGTGAGTGAGTTTGGACAAGTCAGAGCTCGGGGCAGTTTTCTGCTAGTGTTTGGGTTATCAAGGATCATATATGCCATCCTGCATGCCGAAAAGTCCTTGATGAACCCACAGAGGGACGTACCTTGCGAAGCGGGTTCCGCGTGTACCATTATCATTCCGGATCTTTGTCGAGATCTGTGCAGGAGTATTGTTTGGAAGATCCTTGGTTAGGGTTAGAGTGATAGTTCTCCAGTGAAGTCAGCGTTCAGGGGTTCTATCATTGTTCAGGTATGGTCGATAATTGTCTATGGATGAACTTTGGAGTTCAAGGCACTACCGTTGCTAGGACAGAGCTGGTGACATGAAAAGGGTAGTGTTGGTCGCGGGTGTTAGATGCATAAGTGGTTGGTCATAGCATGTTCAAGAGAATTTTATTTTCGTATGGGCTGTGTTCGGTTAGAGTTCAGTGGTACTGCAAGATTGGAAGTGGGAACGAGGATTCGTCAGCCAGAGTGAAGATTGAGACCTTCAATTGACAGCATGGGAGATGGATTGGGGTGTCAGATTGGACTAGATTTCAAGAGTACTCTTCAAGATTTCATAGGATGGACGATCTTAAGGTTTAATTAGTGATGGATCGCTAGCACTGGTAAGTACAAGTTATCGTCAGTGGACTATTAGGAAGTAAGAAGGATTGGGAATCCTTCAATTCTCGCGTACAGTGAAGACTTAGTCGAATCTAAGTGTGGGAGAGACTTTTCGTAAAGTTCTCCGAATCTGAGTTCTGGTTGCGCGAGGTGCAATCTCTTGGGCACCTTGTCAACCAGAAGGGCTTTCTGGTCGATCCGACCAAGATAGAGGTCGTGATGCAGTGGGAGATTCCGAGGTCTGCAACCGAGATTCGGAGCTTTCGGGATCTAGCGGGTTATTACCGGAGATTTATACGGGACTTCTCCGAGATTGCGGTTCCTTTGACCCGACTGACCAAGAAGTCGGTGGCCCTTCGCTGGGGGCCTGAGCAGCAGGCAGCCTTCGAGGCTCTCAGACAACGGTTGTGAGAGGCACCGATTCTCACCCTGCCAGAGGGTGTAGATGATTTCGTGGTTTACTGTGATGCTTTTATCACGGGCATGGGTACGGTACTGATACAGTGGGGTCACGTGATAGCAGGTTTCGGAAACCAGGTTAGAGTTTCAGTTAGGAGTCAAGTTCGGTTGAGTGTTAGGTCGAGTGCGTGTTCGACCCGGTTTGGAAAGTGTTGTAAGACTATGAGGGTAATTGTAGCATTCACTAGTGGTCAGTTATTATGGAAAGTGTTGTAAGACTACGGGGGTAGCCGTAGCATTCACTAGTGGTAAGTTAGTATGGAAAGTGTTGTAAGACTACGGGGGTAGCCATAGCATTCACTAGTGGTCAGATAGTATGGAAAGTGTTGTAATACTATGGGGGTAGCCGTAGCATTCACTAACAGTCAGATAGTATGGAAAGTGTTGTAAGGCTACGGGGGTAGCCGTAGCATTCACCAATAGTCAGATAGTATGGAAAGTGTTGTAAGTATGCGGGTGTAGCCGTAGCATTCACCAGGTTGGCAGATAGTGTGAGGAGTGTTGTAAGTCTGCGGGTGTAGCCGTAGCATTCACTAGGTTGGTAGATAGCATGAGCGCGTTGTTAGGACGCGAAAGGAATGGGAATACACACCAGTTCGGGTGTAGCAGTGAGGATATGGAAATCTACGGATTGGTTTATGGATTTCCCCAGAGGGATTAGACATGGTTAAGCCAGTAATAAGACTGTAGGAACGCCACTACAGTTATGAGATCAGGAAAGCAATGGATCATATGAGGCCCTTTGTGATATAAGTCTACCGTCGGTCAGGTAGCAATCACTTTTAGCCTTGGAGTTGGTGACGCCAGGATTCGACGCATGAACCTGATCGGTTGGATCAGGAGGTTGTTAGAGCCTCGGTGACATGATAACTAGTGGCAACTAGTCCAGAGAAGGATTTTGTTCATAAGTCGTGTGAAACGACTAGGTGAAAGTACTTTTATCTCGGCGATCGGGCCGGGACCCAAAAATTCAGATGAATTGCGAATGAATTGAGACCAGGGAGGTCTTGATAGATTTTGGGAAGCAACTATGTAGCAGCATACTGCTTCAGGCAGTTTAGTGTTCGAGCAGTTTCAGCGTTTGGGCAGTATTAGTATTTGTGTTTTGGGTTGCAAATACGAACGGAATAGCTGGTTGATTGGGAATTGACAAGTCACTCTCAGCGGGATTATCTGAGCCTTGGCCAAGTATAATTGACCTGCAGAGATAATTGGTCTTGTGACCCTAAATTATTGTGGAAACCTCAAGTTATTGAAAGTTGAGTAGCCGGTTGAAGGATAAACTGGACTGGGTCCAACGATAATGATTCAGTATGAGTGGTGTGCCAGGAATTCAGATCATCTCGAGACAACAGATTCAGACGGAGTAGATGTGATCTTATTGTGAGGAATTCGTTCACCTGCGGATGTTAGGGCTTTGCGAAGATTAGTCACAGCTACCCTGCGAAGGCTAGGGTCTGCCCAGGATGGTGACTATGTTATTTGTGTGGTTTGGCGCATAAGAGATGGTAAGGAATGATTTTGAGGACGAAATCTAATTTAAGTGGGGGAGAGTTGTAACACCCTATTTATTTATTAGATAAATAAATAAATGAATGAATGAATAGTAGCCCTAAAATAAATAATTATATTTCAAAGGTTGATCTTGAGGAGCTAACTGTCACACTTTTTGAGATTGGGGGTTAAAAGTGTAAAATTCAGACTTAATTTGTAAGTATTAATGAAGGCAGGGACTAAATGGTAACTTCTGGGACTTATTATGAAGGATTTTGGAGAGCTAGGGGCTGTTGGGTAAATTCTGGATTGGAGTTGTAAAGAATTTCTGAAATTAGGGTAGATATGGTAAATTCGAGACTTTAATTGGAAAGAATAATAGAGAGAGGGACCATTTCTGCGATTATGGGAAAGAGCATAAAAGATCCGGGTATATAACCCTAACACCTTCGATTATCAAACCCTAACCCTAGGGAAGGATGCAGCCGCCGCCACCACCCTTATGCCTCCCATCGTCAGCACTGCCACCCATTCCGATCAGCTAGCGGTCGCTAAGCGGGCACCAAGCCTCCACCATTCTCATTCCTCTTCTCCTTCTTCGACCGCCGCTGTAGGTGCCGCCGTAGCACTGCTGCTCCACTTGCTGCCGCGTCGACGAGCATGGTCTCTCCGCCGCCTGATGTCGCTGTAATGCTGTGAGCGGCTGGGAAACCCCACCGAGACCAAGCGTGGGCCGTGAACGAAGAAGAAGATCAGGCTGTGAACGACCAGAACCTTCGGTTAGGCCAACCTCATCTCGCACCTCCACTCTTCTCAAGTGTTCGACGTCGTTCAGGCTGCTGTTGTCGACGGAAGTGGCCCTTGGCCGCCGTTGCTGCCGTCGCTTTGTACTTCTGCCGCCACCAACCGTCACCAGGAGGGTGGCTGGATCCGTTTGCAAGCAAGAAAAATGTGTCGGTGTTTGTTCTTTCTGTAACATGTGTTCTTTCTGTAACATGTGTTGGCCGGAGAACCTAGAACATCCACCGCCACCACCATGAGGTGGTGGCTGCCACCATGCACCGCCGTGTGTGTGTGTCTTAGTGGTTGTGTGTGTGTTTTGATTAGATTAGTGTGTGTGTGTGTGTTAATCAGATTGGCATTGTAAATTGTAACAAAAATGGAGTAATAGAAATCTCAAACCACCACCGTAGGGTGGTGGCTGCCGCCTCCTGCCGCCACCGGCCGCCGTGTCGGGTGGCGGTGTGCTTGCCTCCTTGAGTTCGATTCATTTAGGGTGCTTGAAACCCTAATGGGCCTTGTAAGCCCTAATGGACCCTAATTGATCCAAATAAAACCCTAATGGGCTTAATGATATTCTAGTGGGCCTAATAGGCCCAATAATACCGTAATTGACCTAAAAGCCCAACAAATTGATAAATGGACTAATATTTAGATTGGAAACCCTAATTAGGGTTTGGAAAACACTAATGCCAATAAAACCCTAATTTGGGGAATTAACCGGGACACACGGGAATTATTTAATAACTTGAGATATTAAATAATAATAATTGGCAAAGATTAATCTAAGCAATATTGGACTTAATGGATTAAGTCCTTAATGGGTTAAGTGAGAAACACTTAACCCTAATCGTCATTTTATGTGAAGCCCTAATTTCACTTCGGTTTATTGTTGGGCCTTTCTATTGGGCTTTGATGATTGGGTTATTAATGGGCCATCCAAAGTCAAGCAATTGGACTAGAATAATTTAATGGGCCTAGGGTAAGGCCAATGTAAGGGGTTTGGGCCCAATTTGGAAAATTGGGCCATAGATGGGCCATAGTTTGGGCCTTAATGATTATATGATGTTGGACTGGACTAATTGGTTGGGCCTCAGGATAAGACCATATAAAGGTTTGGGCCCAATTTGGAAAATTGGGCCATATATTGGGCTTTGATTTCCTAGTTGACTTTGGGCCTATGGATTGGGCCTTGGGGATTGCATAAAGCCAACTTTGGGGTAATGTAGTTGCCCGTTGATGAACCTCGGTGCGGTCTCGAGTTCGATCGTGGTCATCATCCGAACGGCGAATGCGAACGTAGTTGAGTTGGATGGTTGCACCAATTTCCATGAGGTGGCGAGTGTTTACCCTTGTTTGCTCCTCTTGGTGTGCGACACGGCGAACCATGACAGGAAGGGCTCGGTCGGCTGACCCTCCTCTGCTGAGGTCGTAGAAACTTCGTTCCATGCCATAGGGAGGACGTTGAACTTGTTCTAGGCTCCATCGATGTATAGTTTCGGCCCATTGGGGCGTCGGGTCCTGGAAGTGTTGTGGAGGGATAAGGGCAGGGTGTGGATTGTAAACTTCGGGTTCCGAGTCAGTTCCATCTGAGTCTTCTTCTTCTTCTTCACCGTCTACTGATTCTTCCTCCTCCATGGGTTCCTCATCTTCCATGGGTTCCTCTTCGGGATCTTCCTCTGGGTTTTCCACAATCCAGCCGACATTCCCTTGGTTGCGGAAGTAGGGATCATTCGGCAAATGAAATCCTGCCATCGTGCCTGTACGGGAATAGGGATAAGGAGGAATGTCGCGAGAAACTTTGGGAATAAGAAGTTAGTTATCGCAGTTGTGATTATTACGGCTTTTTGTGTTAAAATACTCCTATAATATTATTTTTACGTTTGATTCTTGAAATATTTTGTAAGTTGCAGACTTGTTGCTCATCATGATCCTTCCTCGGCATACATTGGTCCTATCTTGGCTAAATATAGTTGACCATGCTATATTCATCCAAGATCTGACTACATACCCCGAAGCTGGACCATGGTGTCCAACTTGTCTTGATACTTTTATGTTTATTGCCATTGTGATACTGAATTAACGAGTGCGATTGTATGTGTACTTTTTATAAAAATACAAGTTTTTTTTTATTTATTTTTATTTTTTATTTTTTATTTTTAAAAGTACTTTTGAAAAGCTACGTCAGAGAATTTTGTCCCGTTGTGTTTATAGTTTGTATATCTTACGTGGCTCGATATACTTAGTTCACTATAAACAAAGCTCTGATACCAATCTGTCACACCCCCAAACCAAAACGGCGGAAACGTTCGGGGGCGGAGGACGTCATGCTCAGTATCATAACCATAGTGAAGAAAGTAAACACAACCATCATAAATATAATTTAAAAGGTTACATCGTTTCAAAAATACATGTTTCCGAATAAATTACATATGATGTCAAAATATAGCAAAAGAATCTACGCCTTAGCGTCTTGACTTCAGAAATCTTGTGGTTACCTGTATTACTGATTACCTGAGAATACAAGTTGTTTTGAAAGAGTATCAGCATAAAGCTGGTGAGTCCATAAGCATTTTATGAAAATGAATGTTGTTTCCTTAAATTTTGTTTCCAGGAAATCCAATATTTTATAAAAGGTTTGTTGTAGTCTTAACTGAAACAAGGCTTAGTATGTGTAAGTAAATCGTCATACTTATGTGTATATTTTATATTTAAATAAAACTCCTTTGTATAAAGCCTTAGAATTTTCCGTGAACTGTATGTTTTGTTAATACCCCGTGTGAGATGTTATAACCATACTAAAGACTAGAAGGCCTTGTATGCGACGTTCTTCAGGCGTCGGAATGTTATGACACTTGTCACCCCAGACCTGCCGGTCTAGCTGTTGCAAGCAACTTAGGTGCGAGTTTGTCAAACCCAATATAGATCTATACACAACTATCACGTTCCCCCTCCAGGAGATTCTGATTATAACTATAGGTCTTTTCTGTGGTACTTAGAGTACCCCGAAGGAGAATGCCTCACAATTTATTCATTAACACGTTCACATAGTGTGTAATGAAATACTCGTTTTGTAAATCGATAGTGTTACTGTTTTTCTTTGTTAAATGACGTGTTCAAAACTATACCTATTATAGTTTATCAAAAGTGTTGTATGATGGTATGAAACCTTGTTATGCATGTCTATGTCTTTCAATAAAATGACATTGAAAATACCAAGTGTAAATCTTACACACCTTGCTCAACATGTTACAAGGTGTGAATAACCTCTTTAAGTTTGTTTTGACAGTTTTATCCCTGACTGTCACTGATTTAGAGTATTTATAGAAAAATAATCCTAAGTCGAAAACTGCATCCGTAAACTCGGAGAGTTTGGAAAAAGAGTCTACTGTGTTCATAAATCTTCCCATAATTTTTGGTGGTCTCAAACCAGTGTGAAAATGTTCGTCTTCACAACTTGATCCGATTTTGATGCTGCTGTGATAGGCAGTTTTGTAAAAATCACCATAAATTGTAGAAAAATCGTATGGAGATGTGCAAGTAGTCATTTTAAAGTTATAAACCTGAACTATTTTCATATTATACAGTTTTGAAAAATATTAAGTTTAAGTTGGGTAAAATAGTTCGTGAACAGGTCACAACTTTTCTGTTGTAAGCTGTCAAGTTAAGTTTTGAATATGTTTTGGTGTTTTAACTTGTATTCCCCCCTGAAAACTAAAGAAAACTAGAAAATATAGGGGTATGAACTCACCTTGAGTGATTTCTTGAAGAGAGGAAGGTTGAAGACAAGGAGTATCAAGTCAAGAACACTTGATGAACACGTGAAAGCTTGGATGATCCTAAGAACGATTTTTGGTGTTAAAATGTGTGTAGATGATCCAAGAGTGTTATGAAAATAGGGAATAACACTTGAGTTTAGATTAAATACTTACCAAAAAGTGAAGTAATAGCTCAAGAACACCTCCAAAAAGTGGCTGGAAGTAGAGAGAAAATGAGGCTCTTTTTGGTGGTTTGAGAAGTGTAAGTGTTTGGAATGATCAAGTAAGCCAAGAAATCCTCCAGGGATTTCTTTATATAGTGAAGGTTGCTAGAGCAACTTGCAAGTTGAAGTGATGTTTACCTTGGTTTGTGTGATGTGGATAAGATTGGGCTAATGAGAAGGTGACACATGGCTACAAGTGGGCACACTTGACCCACTTGTGTTGTAGAATACTTTCTTTAATGTAAAACAATGATCTTTTATTCATAAACCCTTAAAAATAAATAAAATATGAGTTTTGGGGGTTTAAAATGGTAAAAATATGAATTTGTGGAAAAATCCCCATCAAAAACAGGCTTAGGAAGCGAAAGTAGTCGAAAACCGGGCTTAAGGAGCGAACCTGCGAGGTTCGGCTCTTGGAGGTGATGAGAACCGAAGGTAAGGGAAGGAACCGAGAGAAGGGAGAAGGGACCGAAGGTGGGTCTCGGTCCGAAGTGGTGAGAGAAGCGAAATAGACCGAGGGCTCGGTCTATTTCGGTTGCATGGAGGTTCGGTCCTGCTGAGGTTCGGTCCACTGAGGTTCGGTCCGAGGAGGCTGTTTCGCTTCTGACAGCTTCGGTTCTGGCAACTTCGACCTTAATAGAAGGGTTCGGTTCTTAAGAGGTTCGGTTCCTAAGAGGGTTTCGGTCCTATTTAGTCGTTTCTCAATATAACTTCCCGTTTCAAGCGGTTTTTGGCCAATTTAAGGGTCGAGATGACCCGGATGACTATAAAAAGTTGAGAGAGATTTTGAGAGAGATTTGGGAGAGATTTGGGAGAGATTTGTTTTTAGCCATTATTATTGTATAATCTCGTAATGCAAGGTTCGTGAACCTCGTTATGCTTCGATTATGATTGTTTTAAGTCCCCGGAAGGGTCCTTAGTCGTGTTTTGAAGCGTTCATCTCCCTTTTTTGGGTTTTACATTGCTAAACACATAGAATATCTGAAACACTTGAATTCTTGGCATACCAATACATATTTTTACAGAATAACTTTTAACATACAAGTATTGGTTAAGTTTGACCGGTTTGACTTGATGACGTTGACTTTGACTTGTTGACCTTGACTTTAACTTGAATTTGACGGTTGTCACATTATCCCCCCGTTAGAAGGAATTTCGTCCCGAAATTTGCATTTTGAGTGGGACATCAAGGGTTGGGGAATAGATGTGGGTACTTTTGTTTCATTTGGTCCTCACGTTCCCAAGTAAATTCGGGTCCTCGCTTGGCGTTCCACCGGACCTTTACGATGGGAATGCGGCTTTGTTTTGTCGATTTGACCTCTCGGTCCATGATTTCAACAGGTTCCTCTACAAAGTGGAGTATCTCGTTGATCTCAATTTCTTCCAAGGGAATGACGAGGTTCTCATCAGACAAACATTTCTTTAAGTTCGACACATGAAAGGTAGGATGAACGTGGTTAAGTTCATGTGGTAATCGTTGCTTGTATGCCACCGGGCCAATCCTGGCGAGGATTTCAAATGGCCCGATATACCTTGGATTTAGTTTCCCACGTTTTCCAAAATGTATTAATCCCTTCCAAGGCGATACTTTCAGTAGTACTTGATCCCCAACTTGGAACTCCAAAGGTTTTCGTCTCTTATCCGCGTAGCTCTTTTGTCGGTCTTGCGAAGCTTTCATTCGTTCTCAAATTTGGACGATCTTCTCGGTTGTTTCCCTTATGATCTCCAGGCCAGTGAGTGCGCTGTTAGGGACTTGCCCTCATGCTAGTTGCGTATCGCCCACCTCAGCCCAACATAGGGGTGATCTACACTTACGGCCATAGAGGGCTTCGAACGGAGCAACTTTGATGCTAGTGTGATAACTATTATTGTAGGAAAATTCAATAAGAGGTAAAAGAGTATCCCAAGCTTTACCAAAGTCTATCACACAAGCTCTTACCATGTCCTCTAACGTTTGAATGGTTCTTTCACTCTGCCCGTCAGTCTGTAGATGGTAGGCTGTACTAATGTCCAACCTAGTTCCCATAGCTTTCTGCAGTGACTGCCAGAATCATGATGTGAACCGGCTATCTATATCGGAGATAATGGATATCGGTACTCCGTGAAGGCGCACTATTTCTTTAATGTAGATCCTTGTCAACTTCTCCATTTTGTCCGTCTCTTTTATTGGTAGGAAGTATGCGGATTTGGTTAATCTGTCGACGATTACCCAAATGGTGTCAAGTCCACCCGTGGTCTTAGGTAACTTGGTAATGAAATCCATCGTAATTTGCTCCCACTTCCACTCGGGTATCTCTGGCTGTTGAAGTAGTCCCGAGGGCTTTTGATATTCTACCTTAACCTTGGCGCAAGTCAGGCACTTGCCCACAAAGGTAGCTATTTCGGCTTTCATGTGCGGCCACCAATATAGCTTTTTGAGATCTAAGTACATCTTGTCTGAGACGGGATGCACGGAGTAGGGAGTTTTATGAGCTTCGTTCATGACAACGTCCTTGAATCCACCAAATTTTGATGTCCAGAGCGGGTTCATGAGACAACGAACTCCGTCATCCCTGACTTGAACATTTTTGTTCATTCCTCTCATTGCTTCACCTGCCACGTTCTCTGGCTTCAAGGATTCTTCCTGTGCCTCTTTGATTTGTGCGGACAGGTGTGAACGGATGGTCATGGTTAATGCCTTTACTCGGCAGCCCGAGTACTCCTTTCTGCTCAAAGCGTCTGCAACCACGTTGGCTTTTCCGGGGTGATAACGAATCTCACATTCGTAATCATTTAGTAGTTCCACCCACCGTCTTTGTCTCTTGTTGAGTTCTTTCTGATTGAGGATATGCTGGAGGCTTTTGTGATCGGTGAAGATGGTGCACTTGGTGCCGTAAAGGTAATGCCTCCAGATTTTCAGGGCGAAAACTACTGCTCCCAATTCGAGGTCGTGCGTCGTGTAGTTTACCTCGTGCGTCTTTAGTTGTCTTGAGGCCTAGGCAATGACTTTTCCTCGTTGCATTAACACACACCCTAGACCTTGGTTTGATGCATCACATTAAACCACAAAGTCTTCGGTTCCATCTGGTAGGGACAAGATTGGAGCACTGCACAGAGTTCGTTTTAGTGTTTGGAATGCAGCCTCTTGCTTATCCCCCCAGACGAACGTCACTCCTTTTTGAGTCAGGGTGGTGAGGGGCTTCGTAATTTTGGAGAAGTTTTGAATGAATCTTCGATAGTAACCGGCGAGTCCTAAAAATTGTCGGATTTCTGTGGGTATTTTTGGTGCTGCCCAAATTTCGATTGCCTTGATCTTCGAAGTGTCCACATGAATCCCTTCCTCGCTGACTACATGCCCAAGGAAATTCACTTCTCGAATCTAGAACTCGCACTTTGAGAAGTTCGCGTACAATTTCTCTGGCCTCAGCGTCTCCAGGACTTGACGTAAATGCTGGCTGTGTTCTTCCTTACTTCGGGAGTAGACTAGTATATCATCAATGAAAACAATTACAAACTTGTCTAAGTAAGGTCGACACACCCGATTCATCAGGTCCATAAACGCTGCGGGTGCATTTGTTAAGCCGAAAGGCATCACTACAAATTCGTAGTGACCATAGCGCGTTCTGAAAGCTGTCTTGAGAATATCATCCTCTTGAACTTGTAGTTGATGGTACCCGGATCTAAGGTCAATCTTCGAGAAGAAACTTGCTCCTTGTAGCTGGTCGAAGAGGTCATCGATTCGAGGCAAAGGGTATCGGTTTTTAATGGTGAGTTTGTTTAATTCGCGGTAGTCAATGCACATACGGAACGATCCGTCCTTTTTCTTGATGAACAAAACCGGTGCTCCCCAAGGTGAGAAGCTTGGTCTAATGAAACCTTTGCTTAGTAGTTCGTTCAATTGACTGGATAGTTCCTGCATTTCCGTTGGGGCTAGACGATATGGCGACTTGGCTACGGGGGTAGCTCCAGGAATTAAGTCGATTCGGAACTCGACTTGTCTAGCAGGGGGCACTCCGGGAAGGTCTTCCGGAAATACATCGGGGAAATCACAGACCTCCGGAATGTCCTTGATGTCTTTTACGTCTTGTTTCTTGTCTACGACGTGGGATAGGAAGGTGTGGTACTCCTTGTGGAGATACTTTTGAGCCTTGACACAAGAGATGATCTGAAAGTTTGGGCTAGGTTTCTCGCCATAAACGACGAGAGTTTCGCCACTCGGCAGATTAAGGCGAACGGCCTTTTCGTGACATAGGATTTCAACATGGTGAGGGCATAACCAATCCATGCCAATGATAACATCAAAACTTTTTATGGTGACCGGCATAAGGTCGATTTGGAAAGAGTGATTGTTTAAGGTGAGGGTACACCCGGTGTAAATGTCATTAGTGTTCTCTGTTTTTCCGTTAGCCATTTCTACGGTGAATGTGTCTTTTAGTGTTTGTGGTGTTTGATTAAGCAAGCGTTTGAATTGGTGGCTCACGAAGCTTTTCTCCGCGCCACTATCAAAAAGAATGCATGCGTAAGTATTGTTGAGGAGAAACGTACCGGTGACCACAGTTGGATCTGTGACGACTTCCTCATGACCTATCGCCAGAACTCTGCCGACTTCGCCGGGGTTGGGGTTTCTTGCCTTCGGGCAGTTACATTTGAGGTGTCCTGCTTCTCCACATCCATAGATGGTTCGAATCGCTCCGGCGTTGGCAACTTGTGCGTTTTGTTGGACTGGAGTTCTACAGAATCGGGCAGTGTGCCCCTTTTTGTTGTAGTTGGTGCAATGCATTTCACGGCATGCACCGTTGTGGTGGTAGCTGCATTTGTTGCACTTGGGCAGGTTCCCGACGTATTGCCTTATCGGAGTTGGGTTGGCAGTGGTTGTGGCAGTGTGCACAACAACCACTTGTTGTTTCTTGGCAGGGTCTTGAGTAGGTTGGCCCTTCTTCTTATCCCAGAACTTCCTTTTGTTGTTCCCCCCTTTTGCTTGCTCGGAGGTGGTTGTTATAGTGCCATGGCTGGCGTTATGGTCAATGATTTGCTGTGCCAGTTCCTTGGCACTGTCGAAGGTAATTCGCTTTGAGGCCAATACGTTTCCTTGGACTTGGGGAGAGAGTCCCAATATGTACCTTTCCACCTTCTTGCTTTCCGTCGAAACCATCCCGGGACACAGCATGGCTAGATCACTGAACCTTGAGGTGTAGGACAGGATGTCAGAGCCTGTCATTTTGAGACCCCAAAATTCTTCTTCCAGCTTCTGTATCTCGCCCCTGGGGCAGTACTCCTTCATCAACATGGTTTTTAGATATTCCCATGTTATTGCATTAGCCACCGGGAGTGTTAGTGATTTGACGTGGCCCTTCCACCAGGTGAGGGCTCTTTCGGAGAATGTGCATGCAACAAATTTGATCTTGCTTGCTTTAGGGCATGTGCATATTTCGAAAATGGTCTTGGTTTTCTCGAACCATTTCAGCAATGCTATGACACCTCCGCTTCCGTTGAAGGTTTTGGGTTTTCCGTTTGTAAAGTCTTTGTATGTACACTCTCTCGAGCGTCCCTGGCCGTCCCCGTTGTTAGAATTCGAGGCACCACTACCCGCACCGCCAGAATTACTGGGGTTGATTAGAGCTATCGCGGCTGCCACTGCAACTGCCACCGCAGACTGGAACATGGCTGGGTGGAACTGAGGAGGTGGTGGTGGTGGTGGTGCAGTCCCTGCGGCGCCGCCACGTCTAGGATTTCTACGAGGTGGCATTTTCTGCCATTATCAAGAATGAAAAGACAATAAGTCTTTGATACAAGTCGAGAGTTAAAACTAAACATTATTAGTTCTTTATATGCATCATGATTCCGACTTGTAAGAATGTTGTAAGAATCCATTCATACTAGAAGTCTATAGATAATGATATATAGACCTTATGAATTTTGATAGTATTGATTCTCATGAAATGTCTGTGATAGTATCCATACCGGGTCCATCCAACAATCGCTTGGTGTATAATTTTTACATGTAATTAAGATTTAATTAACTTTTTAATCTAAAGTGTCTGCCTTGGGCCTACACCATTTCTAGGTTGACATGGTCTCAATTACATATAAATTTGATTTATACATCAGGCAATCATAGATTGACCACCAGTAAATTTTATCTGAAAATGGCTCATGTTATGAATCTGATGCAGTGTTCTCAATAAAACAAACAGCGTGTCAATATCATTGATATAACTTAGTATACCATACATGGGAAAATTTGAGCCTACTAGGGGTCTATGCTACATCAATGTATGGAAAATTTTGACCGCCTAACAGATCCAAAAAGTGTAAATACTTAAATTGCAGGATTGGACATAGAATACTAGAAAACAATAGTAATATTTATCCACGAAATAGGTTAAACTGAAGCAAGCAGTGCAAACACTACTTGCGGCGGTTGAAGCTCTGAGGATCACGAAGTGAAGAAACAAAGATCCTCATTTCGGCTCTGGATTCTGCCGCTTGGTGCTCCGCTTCTGCCAGGCATCCTTCAAAAGTGGCTCGGTGTTCTCGAAGTTCTTGCACTTCGGCTCGGGTCATGGCCATTTCCCGTCGAAGAACCTCGGTATGGTCTCGAGTTCGATCGTGGTCATCATCCAAACGACGAATGCAAAAGTAGTTGACTTGGCTGGTTGCGCCAATTTCCATGAGGTGGCGAGTGTTTACCTTTGTTTGCTCCTCGTGGTGTGCGACACGGCGAACCATGACAGGAAGGGCTCGGTTGGCTGACCCTCCTCTGCTGAGGTCGTAGAAACTTCGTTCCATGCCATAGGGAGGACGTTGAGCTTGTTATAGGCTCCATCGATGTTTAATTTCGTCCCATTGGGGCATCGGGTCCTGGAAGTATTGTGGAGGGATAGGGGCAGGGTGTGGATTGTAAACTTCAGGTTCCGAGTCAGTTCCATCTTCTTCTTCTTCTTCTTCTTCTTCTTCACCGTCTACTGATTCTTCCTCCTCCATGGGTTCCTCTTCGGGATCTTCCTCTGGGTTTTCCACAATCCAGCCGGCATTCCCTTGGTTGGGGAAGTAGGGATCACCCGACAAATGAAATCCTGCCATCGTGCCTGTACGAGAATAGGGATAAGGAGGAATGTCGCGAGAAACTTTGGGAATAAGAAGTTAGTTATCGCAGTTGTGATTATTACGGCTTTTTGTGTTAAAATACTCACATAGTATTTTTTTTACGTTTGATTCTTGAAATATTTGGTAAGTTGCAGACTTGTTGCTCATCATGATCCTTCCTCGGCATACATTGATCCTATCTTGGCTAAATATAGTTGATCAGACTATATTCATCCAAGATCTGACTACATACCCCGAAGTTGGACCATGGTGTCCAACTTGTCTTGATACTTTTATGTTTATTGTCATTATGATACTGAATTAACGAGTGCGATTGTATGTGTACTTTTTATAAAAATACAAGTTTTTTTATATTTATATTTTTTATTTTTAAAAGTACTTTTGAAAAGCTACGTCAGAGAATTTTGTCCCGTTGTGTTTATAGTTTGTATATCTTACGTGGTTCGATATACTTAGTTCACTATAAACAAATCTCTGATACCAATCTGTCACACCCCCAAACCAAAACGACGGAAACGTTCGGGGGCGGAGGACGTCATGCTCAGTATCATAACCATAGTGAAGAAAGTAAACACAACCATCATAAATATAATTTAAAAGGTTACATCGTTTCAAAAATACATGTTTTCTGAATAAATTACATATGATGTCAAAATATAGCAAAAGAATCTACGCCTTAGCGTCTTGACTTCAGAAATCTTGTGGTTACATGTATTACTGATTACCTGAGAATACAAGTTGTTTTGAAAGAGTATCAGCATAAAGCTGGTGAGTCCATAAGCATTTTATGAAAATGAATATTGTTTCATTAAAGTTTGTTTCTAGAAAATCTAATATTTTCTAAAAGGTTTTTTGTAGTCTTAACTGAAACATGGCTTAGTATGTGTAAGTAAATCGTCATAGTTATGTGTGTATTTTATATTTAAATAAAACTCCTTTGTATAAAGTCTTAGAATTTTCCGTGAACTGTATGTTTTGTTAATACCCCGTGTTAGATGTTATAGCCATACTAAAGACTAGAAGGCCTTGTATGCGACGTTCTTCAGGCGTCGGAATGTTATGACACTTGTCACCCCAGACCTGCCGGTCTAGCTGTTGCAAGCAGCTTAGGTGCGGGTTTGTCAAACCCAGTACAGATCTATACACAACTATCACGTTCCCCCTCCAGGAGATTCTAATTATAACTATACGACTTTTCTGTGGTACTTAGAGTACCCGGAAGGAGAATGTCTCACAATTTATTCATTAACAAGTTCACATAGTGTGTAATGAAATACTCGTTTTGTAAATCGACAGTGTTACTGTTTTTCTTTGTTAAATGACGTGTTCAAAACTATACCTATTATAGTTTATCAAAAGTGTTGTATGATGGTATGAAACCTTGTTATGCATGTCTATGTCTTTCAATAAAATGACATTGAAAATACCAAGTGTAAATCTTACACACCTTGCTCAACATGTTACAAGGTGTGAATAACCTCTTTAAGTTTGTTTTGACAGTTTTATCCCTGACTGTCGCTGATTTAGAGTATTTATAGAAAAATAATCCTAAGTCGAAAACTGCATCCGTAAACTCGGAGAGTTTGGAAAAAGAGTCTACTGTGTTCATAAATCTTCCCATAATTTTTGGTGGTCTCAAACCAGTGTGAAAATGTTCGTCTTCACAACCTGATCCGATTTTGTTGCTGCTGTGATACGCAGTTTTGTAAAAATCACCATAAATTGTAGAAAAATCGTATGGAGATGTGCAAGTAGTCATTTTAAATTTATAAACCTGAACTATTGTAATATTATACAGTTTTGAAAAATATTAAGTTTAAGTTGGGTAAAACAGTTCGTGAACAGGTCACAACTTTTCTGTTATAAGCTGTCAAGTTAAGTTTTGAATATGTTTTGGTGTTTTAACTTGTATTCCCCCCCTAAAAACTGAAGAAAACTAGAAAATGTAGGGGTATGAACTCACCTTGAGTGATTTCTTGAAGAGAGGAAGGTTGAAGACAAGGAGTATCAAGTCAAGAACACTTGATGAACACGTGAAAGCTTGGATGATCCTAAGAACGATTTTTGGTGTTAAAATGTGTGTAGATGATCCAAGAGTGTTATGCAAATATGGAATAACACTTGAGTTTAGATTAAATACTTAACAAAAAGTGAAGTAATAACTCAAGAACACCTCCAAAAAGTGGCTGGAAGTAGAGAGAAAATGAGGCTCTTTTTGGTGGTTTGAGAAGTGTAAGTGTTTGGAATGATCAAGTAAGCCAAGAAATCCTCCAGGGATTTCTTTATATAGTGAAGGTTGCTGGAGCAACTTGCAAGTTGAAGTGATGTTTACCTTGGTTTGTGTGATGTGGATAAGATTGGGCTAATAAGAAGGTGACACATGGCTACAAGTGGGCACACTTGACCCACTTGTGTTGTAGAATACTTTCTTTAATGTAAAACAATGATCTTTTATTCATAAACCCTTAAAAATGAATAAAATATGAGTTTTGGGGGTTTAAAATGGTAAAAATATGAATTTGGGGAAAAATTCCCGTCAAAAACGTCAAAAACGGGCTTAGGAAGCGAAAGTAGTCGAAAACCTGGCTTAAGGAGCGAACCTGCGAGGTTCTCCTCTTGGAGGTGATGAGAACCGAAGGTAAGGGAAGGAACCGAGAGAAGGGAGAAGGGACCGAAGGTGGGTCTCAGTCCGAAGTGGTGAGAGAAGCGAAATAGACCGAGGGCTCGGTCTATTTCGGTTGCATGGAGGTTTGGTCCTGCTGAGGTTCGGTCCACTGAGGTTCGGTCCGAGGAGGCAGTTTCGCTTCTGACAGCTTCGGTTCTGACAGCTTCGGCCCTAATTGAAGGATTCGGTTCCTAAGAGGTTCGGTTCCTAAGAGGCTTTCGGTCTTATTTAGCTGTTTTTCAATATAACTTCCCGTTTCAAGCGGTTTTTGGCCAATTTAAGGGTCGAGATGACCCGGATGACTATAAAAAGTTGAGAGAGATTTGGGAGAGATTTGTTTTTAGCCATTATTATTGTATAATCTCGTAATGCAAGGTTTGTGAACCTCGTTATGCTTCGATTATGATTGTTTTAAGTCCCCGAAAGGGTCCTTAGTCGTGTTTTGAAGCGCTTATCTCCCCTTTTAGGGTTTTACATTGCTAAACACATAGAATATCTGAAACACTTGAATTCTTGGCATACCAATACATATTTTTACAGGATAACTTTTAACATACAAGTATTGGTTAAGTTTGACCGGTTTGACTTGATGACTTTGACTTTGACTTGTTGACCTTGACTTTGACTTGTTGACCTTGAATTTAACTTGAAGTTGACGGTTGTCACAATAAGCATAAGAAATCCTTTGTTCGTTTGTTTTCACATGTAAATGTTAACACAAATAAATTGTGTTCTACTTGTATCCCCCCTAAAAGCATTTAAAAAGGTAAATTGTAGGGGTATGAACTCACCTTAAGTGAGTGATTCGTTTGAATGTTCGATATAGGATGATTGTTTCCACAAGTTAGATCCCGAGATAAAACAAGTCGTAAAATGCATTTCACGCGATATATTGGCTTGAAATTAGTGAATATAACCTCAAAGGAGTTAAGGAAACAACCTAGGATGTAAGAATTACTTACAAAAGAAATGTTAGAAGAGAAATCGAGTGACTGCTTGGAGTTCACGGCTGGGCTTCGGTGCTTACGGCCGTACACGGTTCACGGCCACTTGAAGATTCAAGTGTTTTCGGCTGTAAACTCAAGTGTGTGATCTTGGTGTTCTTGGTGTAACTAAGAAGATTCAAGGGTTTACGGCTGAGTGTTCTTGATGAAAAGAAGGAGATTCAAGGGTTTTTGGCCTAATGATCTTGATGAATGAAGAACACTTGAAGATCCTAAGCAATATCCTAAGAAGATCCAAAGGAAAAAGGATGATAGTTGAGAGAAAACTAGGGGTTTTCGGTTGAAGATCTTGAGAGAAAAAGTTAGAGTTTTCAGCTAGAAGTGAGGATTATTTCAGTCAAACATATATATATATATATATATATATATATATATATATATATATATATATATATATATATATATATATATATATATATATATATATATATATATATATATATATATATATATGGTAGAGTTTGCGGTCCGAAGGGGTTTACGACTGCAAGCCGTTTACGGTCCAAACCGTTTGCGGTCTGAGGGTTTACCGCCCATGCGAGGGTTTGCGGCTCTTGCGAAGGTTCTCGGTTCCAAATGTTTTCCTCCAAAACACACAACACTTTTGAATACAAGGTTGATACACTTATAACTCCTTAATCTAACCATAATAAGATAATTAAAGAAATAAGTTTGACCTTTATTGGATAAGTTTGACTTTATTTGTCCAAGTTTGACTTTTACAAGATTTGAAATTACGGGTTGTCACATCATCCCCCCGTTAAAGGGAATTTCATCCCAAAATTAAGTCTAAGAGATACACATGGACTAAGGGAAAAAATGCAGATACTTATGTTTCATTTGATCCTCCCGCTCCCAAGTGAATTCAGGTCATAGCTTTGCATTCCAGCGAACCTTCACTATCGGGATACGACTTTGTTTCGTTTGCTTGACTTCTCTATCCATGATTTCTACTGGTTCTTCCACGAAGTTGAGGCTCTCATTGATCTCGATTTCATCGAGTTGGATAACAAGACTCTCATCAGATAGACACTTCTTTAGGTTCGATACGTGGAAGGTAGGGTATACGTTACTAAGTTCCTGAGGTAGTCAGAGTTTGTAAGCTACAGGGCCGATTCTAGCGAGAATCTTAAAAGTCCCAATGTACATTGGATTTAGTTTGCCTCACTTTCCGAAGCGTATCATGCCCTTCCAGGGTGATACCTTCAATAGAACAAGGTCACCAACCCGAAATTCCAAGGGTTTCCTTCTTTTGTCAATGTAGCTTTTCTGTCTGTCTCTAGAGGCTTTCAATCGTTTACGAATTTGAACAATCTTTTCAGTCGTCTCCCTGATGATTTCTGGACCATTGAGAGTGATGTCAGGAACTTGTCCTTTAGCTAGTTGCGTGTCACCCACCTCAGCCCAACATAGAGGGGATCTGCACTTCCAGCCATAGAGGGCTTCAAATGGAGCAACTTTGATACTAGTATGGTAGCTGTTGTTGTATGAAAACTCGACCAATGGAAAATGGATATCCCACGCTTTACAAAAGTTGATCACACAAGCTCTTAGCATGTCTACGAATATGTGTATAGTCCTCTCACTCTGTCCATCAGTTTGTGGGTGGTAGGTTGTACTCATGTCCAGCCTAGTTCCCAGGGATTTTTGTAGCAAATGCCAAAACCTTGAGCTGAATCTACTGTCTCTATCGGAGATAATAGATATGGGCACACCATGCAGTCGTACGATCTCCCTAATGTATGTTCTTGTCAGTTTCTCCATCTTGTCGGTCTCATTGATTGACAGGAAGTGTGCAGACTTAGTTAACCTGTCAACGATCACCCAAATGGTATCGAGACCACTCGTTGTCTTGGGTAACTTGGTTATGAAGTCCATTGTACTCTGCTCCTACTTCCACTCAGGTATCTCCGGTTATTGTAGTAAACCTGAGGGCTTTTGATATTCTACTTTAACTTTGGCACAAGTAAGACACTTCGCTACAAAGGTAGCAATATCTGCTTTCATGTTAGGCCACAAATATAAATTTTTGAGATCCAGATACATCTTGTCTGAACCTGGATAAATGGAGTATCGGGTATTGTGTGCTTCGTTCATGGCAATGTCTCTGAAGCCACTGAACTTCGGTGTCCAGATCCGATCCATGAGGTATAAGACTCCATCACCCTTGACTCCTAAGTTCTTATCCATCCCTCTTAGGGTTTCACCTGCCACATTTTCAGGTTTTAAGGCTTCCTGTTGAGACGCCTTAATTTGTGTGGACAGATGTGAATGGATTGTCATAGTCAATGCCTTGACTCTACGACCTGAGTATTTTTTCCGACTTAGGGCGTCAAGTACTACATTGGCTTTACTGGGAGGATAACAGATTTCACATTCATAGTCATTTAGTAGCTCGACCCACCGTCGTTGTCTCATGTTGAGCTCCTTTTGGTCGAATATATGTTGAAGGCTTTTGTGGTCCGCAAAGATAGTGCTTTTCGTACCATACAGGTAGTGTCTCCATATCTTTAGAGCAAATACAACTGCTCCTAACTCAAGATCATGTGTTGTGTAGTTGACTTTGTGTGTCTTAAGCTGTATTGAGGCATAGGCGATAACCTTTCCTCGTTGCATAAGAACACAACCAAGCCCTTGGTTGGATGCATCGCAGTATACCACAAAATATTCTATCCCTTCTGGGAGGGATAGTATCGGTGCGCTGCATAAGTTTTGCTTAAGCGTTTGGAACGCCTTTTCTTGTTCTCTTCCCAGTCAAAGGTCACACCTTTCTGGGTTAATATGGTAAGTGGTTTCGCAATCTTTGAAAAGTTCTGAATGAATCTGCGATAGTAGCCAGCAAGGCCTAGAAATTGACGAATTTCCGTAAGTATCTTTGGTGCTGACCAGTTCTCAATGGCCTTGATTTTGGAATGGTCCACGTGAATTCCCTCTTCGCTAACCACGTGACCCAAAAATTCGAATCTTCGAATCCAAAATTCGCATTTAGAGAACTTCGCATAAACCTTCTCTGCTCGTAGTGTTTCCAAGATCTATCGTAAGTGTTGACTATGTTCCTCCTTACTGCGTGAGTAGATGAGTATGTCGTCAATGAATACGATCACGAACTTATCTAAGTAAGGACGGCACACCGGGTTCATTAAGTCCATGAACACTGCGGGCGCGTTGGTCAATTCGAAAGGCATCACTACAAACTCATAGTGACCATAATGAGTTCGAAAGGCTTTTTTGGGAACATCTTCCTCTAAAACTCATAACTGGTGATACCTGGATCTTAAGTCAATCTTTGAAAAGTAGCTTGCTCCTTGATGTTGGACGAATAAGTCATCTATCCGTGGTAGAGGGTATCGGTTCTTAATGATAAGTTTGTTTAGTTCGCGGTAGTCGATGCACATACGGAACGATCCATCTGTCTTCTTCACGAACAAGACCGGTGCTCCCCAGGGTGAGAAGCTTGGTCTAATGAATCCTTTGCTTAATAGTTCATTTAGTTGACTAGATAGTTCCTGCATCACAGCTGGTGCTAGTCGATAAGGTGATTTGGCTACAGGGGTAGATCCTGGAATTAAGTCGATTCTGAATTCGAGTTGACGTTGTGGTGGTAATCCTAGAAGATCTTCGGGAAAGATGTCGGGAAAGTCGTGGACTTCTGGGATGTTCTTTATGTCATTCACCTTTTGGCTCATATTCACCATGTGAGCAAGGAACGCATGATATTCCTTTCGTAAGTACTTCTGGGCTTGAATACTCGAGATGATTCGAAGGTTCGTGCATGGTTTGCAACCATAGATAACTAGGGTTTCGCTATTCGGTAGATTAAGACGAACAAATTTTTCAAAACACATGATGTTAGCACGATGAAGACTCAACCAATCCATGCCGATAATGACGTCAAAACTTTTAATTGAGACAGGCATGAGGTCGATTTGAAATGAATAGCTATCTAGATTTAGGGTGCATCCTATGTATATTTTGTTAGTATTCTAAAGTGACTTTACAAATTCCAAAACTTGAGGGTAAGTTTTGAAACTATTCAAAACCTTTCAACTTCATAACATATGAGTTTAATGGTATTTAAAAATGAGACTCTTCATTTTTCTATAACCTATGACTTTTAATGATTCATTTAAATGGAAAACTTTTGGAATTCCATAACTTGAGGACAAGTTACAGAGTCCATTAAAATCATCAAGATCATCAATTAAACTAACAAGCATGTTCAACTTCTTGATTAAACGCATATGAACAAGATAATTCAAATCAAACAAATTCCATGTAATTAGACTAATCATATAAACTAATACAAAACATGAAATTTTGACAATTATCTTTTGAATTGGATAAGCATGACCATTACCACATCAAAAACAGGTTTATAAGTTTAAAAACAGTTTAGGGTAATGATCCTAGTCCAATTCCAGCCTTAAAACTCGAAAATCTGCATCCAGGGGCTCCGACTCGTCGAGTGTATGAACAAACTCGGCGAGTTGGATGGTTTTGTGAAGGGACTCGACGAGTCCATTGAACGGTGAGCAGAAATTTAATTTTTGAAGCATTTCTAAGCAAGTGGCATCAAGTATAATTGAAAACAATCCTAGACTCTGATATCACTGATGGGTTTTGAGCATTCTAACACTCCTAAGATGTACATGCAACCCTAGAAACCTTGGATCTATGTTTTCCCTATTATACATGCAAACATTCAGTTTCTAAGGTTTCATCCTAAGTAGCATACAATAGAGTATATGTAATACAAAAATCTAGTAGAATGACATACCTTTTCTTGTAGCTTGATTCCTTAAGCCTTTAAGAGCCTAACACCCCAAGTGTGATGCCTCAAATGCTTCACACAACACCACCAACAAATGGAATGACTTGGGAGAAGAATCCTTGTACTCAAAATTCAGCTAGCCTTCTTTTCTTATCACTTAGGTGCCAATTTTGGTAGCCTTAGGGTCTCTTATATAGTGTGGCAAACTAGGGTTACACATGTAAAACCTAATGACCTTCCATATCCCTCATGCTCCATGGGTTAAAACCTCCATGGAGTATCCATGGGTCACCACATGGGTTTAGCCCAACATGAAGAACTATGGATCATTAGCCCACTTTATAAGAATGAATGATTTATCAAATCAACCCCTTATATTTAATTAGTCTCTTTTGATCACAAAATTAATTCCAAACTAATTCTTGATCAATACTAATTAAATAATATGATTTCATATTAATATATTAGAACTTATAATATATTAATAAATCATAAATATCCTCTTCTCAAAAGTCCATCCTTACAAATTGTTCCGGTGCCATGCAACCCAAATGGACCATGCTACTCTCCGGTCAAGTACATACCAATTATAGTTAAGGACTTAGACACCTTATCCAACAGTCTCCCACTTGGATAAGTATAATAACTATAGTTGCAAGTATGACCTCAAACACCGACTAGAAATCGAAGCTCTTAAAAGCCTCTATCGAACCGTGACGTGCCATTTTAGATAAGTGATCATATAATCCTCTGTTCTCAAGATATCAGACGGAAAAATACATGGAACAACATCGTACTTATTGTCCAACTGTTTGTTTACCGATTTCTGATTTGTTTGACATAGAACTTAATCGAACACAACAATTTAGTTCTGACCGGGCCCGACACATAAGTCAAAACAAAATCATCGAGGGGCCCAAGATATCGCTTTTAATCCTCCAAGGACTAAAAGGAACAAATAAACTTTGACAATATATGCTTGTACTAACTATTCATTGAATCATACACAACAATATGTTTTATAACATCGAGTTACCGATGCATTTTCGTACTATCAATGTACAACTAACTCATAGTCAACAACTCATATATCTAGGTTTGAAGACTTATATGATATTATTGTCTCACGATCACTCGAGATGAATTCCATGAAGTGACACAAGTGAGCACGGGTTTAATCCAATACTCAGACCTTATGATCATTCATGAATGTTGCAGCAAACTTTTGCTATGTTTAATACAATTCAGACAAATCTACAATCTAAATTCATGACAGTCTTGCTTCAATACCTACTTCCAACGTATGATCGACTGTGGATAATTTGAATAATATTTAATCATTCGGGAAGTCAAAACATGCAAAATGAAACAATAGTAAATGATCAACACAAGGCAGTACCATACTAGTAAATAAAAACACCTTTTATTTAAGCATTAAATGTGAATTACATTTCAACTATTACAAGTTTCGAAAGCTATCTAATCATTAAAACTAATATCATCCTTCAGCCCAATGCGCCTCGCATGTTGTAAATGCTTAACCCTACTCAGTCCCTTCATGAGGGGATCTGTTGGGTTCTCATCCGATGATACCCTCTTTTCCACAAGGAGTCCTTCTTCTATACGATGTCTAATGAAGTGGTATTTTCTGTCGATGTGCCTAGATCTGCCGTGATCCCTTGGTTCCTTGGCTAAGGCAACTGCACTCTCACTATCACAAAAAATCTCCATAGGCTCCTTTATAGATGGTACAACTCCAAGGTATCCAATGAAGTTCTTCAGCCATATTGCTTCCTTCTCCGCCTCACTTGCTTCTATATACTCTGATTCGCAAGTTGAATCAGCTACTGTCTCTTTCTTGGAAGTTTTCCAAGTAATTGCTCCTCTATTCAGGGTAAAGACACAACCCTAATGAGATCGGAAATTATCTCTATCGGTCTGAAAGTTGGTGTCACTATACCCCACCACTCTCAAGTCATCACTCCCACCAAGGGTAAGGACCCAGTTCGTAGTCCTTCGCAGGTGCTTGAGAATGTTCTTAACCGCAGTCCAGTGAGCCTTACCAGGATTCCCTTGATATCTACTGACCATGCTCAACGCAAAGGCCACATCAGGGCGAGTACAAGTCATAGCATACATGATCGAGCCAACAACGGAAGCATATGGTATTCGACTCATCTCAGCTATCTCAGCCTCTGTACTCGGACTCTGAGTTTTACTTAGTTTGGCATTGCTCTGGATCGGTAAATCACCTTTCTTGGAATCATGCATGCTGAATCTTTTCAGCACCTTATCCAAGTAGGTACTTTGACTAAGTCCAATTAGTCTTTTACTCCTGTCTCTCAATATCCTTATCCCAAGAATATAGGCAGCTTCTCCAAGGTCCTTCATAGCGAAACACTTCCCAAACCAGGACTTAACCTCCTGCAAGGTTGGGATGTCATTTCCTATGAGTAGTATGTCATCCACATACAATACCAAAAATCTAGCTAGGCTCCCACTAGCTTTGACATATACACATGACTCATCCTCACTTCTCAAAAAGCCAAACTCTTTGACTTTCTCATCGAAAAAAAGATTCCATCTACGAGATGCCTGTTTCAATCCATAAATGGATTTCTCAAGCTAACACACTCTATTAGGGTACTTTGCATCCACAAAACCATCTAGTTGACTCATGTAAACATCCTCAGCCAACTTTCTATTAAGGAAAGTGGTTTTGATATCCATTTGCCATATTTCATAGTCATGAAATGCAGCAATCGATAGCATAACCCTAATAGACTTAATCTTCGCTACTGGTGTGAAGGTCTCATCATAGTCAACTCCCGAAGTTTGAGTAAAGCCCTTCGCAACCAGTCACGCCTTATAAGTGTGTACTTTTCCATCCATGTCGGTCTTCTTCTTGAAGATCCATTTGCACCCGACTGTCTTACGACCCGGTACATTGTCAACCAAGTTACAAACTTGATTGTCATACATGGACTGAATCTCGATGTCCATCCCCTCTTTCCATTTAGCAGACTCGGGGCCTGCCATGGCTTCCTTGTAGTTATTAGGTTCATCCAAATTTATCAATGTGCTATCACTGATAAATGTATCACCCTCAGATGTTATATAAAAACCATATAACACAGGTGGAACACTAACTCTACTACAACGCCTCAGAAGTACAGACTCATCAATCGGATCGACAGGAGTTTCCACCTCAGGTTGATCACTAGTGTTTGAGGTTCCTTCACCACTTGACTCTTGAAGTTCTTCAAGGTCAATTTGCCTCCCACTGTCTTCTTGGCCTATGAGCTCTCTCTCATGAAAGACTCCTCTCCTCAAAATGAAGACAACATTGTCACTCGGTCTGTAAAAGAGATAACCAAAGGATTTCTATGGGTAGACGATGAAACTACATCACCCACTTCAAGGTTCGAGTTTGTCGTGAGTATCGCGCCTCACTAAAGCCTCGCAACCCCAAACCTTGATGTTGTATAATGTGGGAACCTTCCCAGTCGACATCTCGTGAGGTGTTTTGGAAACCTTCTCTGTAGGGACTAGATTAAGGATATGGGCGGCAGTATCTAAGGCATACCCCCAGAATGAGATTGGTAACGAAGCTCGACTCATCATGGAATGAACCATGTCCAACAAGGTTCGGTTGCGCCTCTCAGCCACACCATTAAGCTGTGGTGTCCTAGGTGGCGTCAACTGTGAAACAATTCCACATTCCTTAAGATAGTCTAGGAACTCGATACTAAGATACTCACCACCCCGATCGGATCAGAGCATCTTTATCTTCCTGCCCAGCTAATTCTCCACTTCTTGCTTAAACTCTTGGAATTTCTCAAAGGTTTCTGACTTATTCTTGATTACGTAGATATAGCCATATCTGCTATAATCATCAGTAAAAGTCACATAGAAGCAGTTAGCATCCCTTGTGGCGGTTCTGAAGGGCCCACACCTATCGGTATGTATGAGATCCAACAAACCCTCACCCCTTTCACAAAAACCAGTTAAGGGTGACTTAGTCATTTTTCCAAGCAAACAAGACCTGCAAGTGTCATCCGACCTTAAGTCGAATGAATCCAAAACTCCAGCCTTCTGGAGTTGGCCTATGCGCTTCTTGTTGACATATCCAAGACGACAACGCCACAAGGATTCCTTATCCAAATCATTAGAAGAATCAATATGCAACACATTATTTCCTAAGTTGTCTACAACCATCACAGTTTCATATACACCACTACAAGGTAATGCTCTAAAATAAAAAACACCATTATAAAAAGCATTTATTGCACCAATTTCATTATCAAACGAAAATGTGAAACCTTGTTTGTACAAACCATGAAAAGAAATAATATTTCTCGCCATATTAGACGAGTAGCAACAATTATTCAAATCTATTTCTAACCCACTACTAAGCAATAAAGTGTAAACTCCAATCTTGGTGACAGGTGAAACATTCCTATTCCCCATGATCAAGTTTATCTTCCCGTGCTCCACATCCTTACTTCTTTCTAGGCCCTGCACATTAGAACAAATGTGAAATCCACAACCTGTGTCAAGAACCCAAGAGTCAGAATATGATGAGTTTTTAGATAGAATAGTGTAAATACCTGCATGGGTGGGGTTAACCTTCCTATCCTTAACATCCTGCAAGTACTTAGGGCAGCTTCGCTTCCAGTGCCCCTTATCACGGAAATAGAAACACTCTGATTCTGTTGGGATGGCCGAGGGAGTAGCAGAACCTCCTTTGGTTCCACTTGAAGAGGATCCATCAAGAGACTTTCCCTTGCGGCTCTTGGAAGGAGCCTTCCTCTTCTTCCCCTTACCTTGCCCAATTGCCAGAACATGGGCATTAGCAGTAGGAGTGGTTACACCATTTTTACCTTTGAGACCACTTTCGACAGTCCTCAAGAGGCCCTGAAGTTTTCTCAAAGTGACTTCCTCCTTGTTCATATGATATGTCATGCGGAACTGATCATAACATGGAGGTAAGGAGAGTAGCATAATATCTATAGCCAGCTCCTCATCAAAGTTCACATTCAGTTTGAGCAGACGGTCTACAAACCTTTGCATTTTTTGCAAGTGGCCAGTGATGGGTTCACCATCCTTCATCTTTGTTGTAATCATGGAGCAGATGATTTCATACTGCTCTTGACGAGCACTATGATGGTATCTTTCCATCAGGTCCTAGTGCATCTCAAAAGGGTAGAAGTCCTCATAGGACTTTTGGAGTTCAGGAGACATGGTGGCAAGCATGATACAAGCTACCTTGGTGGCATCTTTCTCATCCAATCACTTTATTGCGATGCATCAAACCAAGGTAGGCCGTACACCCTTCAAAAGTCGTACACACTCCAAACCTTCAAAGCCCGTACACCCTTAGAGAGGCAGTTCACGGCCGTAAACTCCCTTCACGGCCGTAAACCCCATTCACGGCCGTACACATTTCCTAAGTGGTGCCTTAGACTGAAAAACCCACTTTCCTTGTTTCAAGCAAGTCCCGGTAACATTCCTTAACCGAAAGCAAGTGTTTTCTAACTCTTTATCTAACGAAATCCCTAATTTAGATACATATATGTATTTAATTGTTATTAGGATTCCGTTAAGTTCCACACTACAACTCGAGGGTCTTCATTTCAGTCCGTTGATTCGATGCTTGTACACAACTAACAGTGAGTTCATACCCCTATGATTTTATGTTTTTTAATGTTTTCAGGGGGGAATACAAGCTAAACACAAATGATTTTAACAAGTTTAAAACTTATGCAATTGATACAGTCAAACGATTTCCACATTTTATAAAATATTTAGATATTTTATCCCTTTTGTACTATGTTGAGCATAAGGGATAATTTTATCTTGGAAATCTAATTGCATAATTTTCAAAACAATTCACAAACCAAATATGTAACATTTCAAGTAAACTATAATAGGTATAGTTTGGGGAATTCAATACACAACTATTACCGATTTGGATTACATACATGAGTAAACATATAAACTATGACAGATTTAGTTTATGATATACATTACTATAAGAGTACAACATTTAATAATTATTTAAGTATAATTATTACCTTATACAGTATACAACAGATTCAAATACAAGAGAACACTACAGAAACTAGATTATGCAAAATTGTGAGTCTCTACTTCAAAACTGTACCCTTAGGTGTACTGAATTAAATCCTATCATAGTATAACCAGAGTCTCCTGGAGGGAGAGCATGAGATTTGTGAATAGATCTATTCGGGACTGACAATCCCACACTTGAAATGCTAGCTACAGTTAGGCAGGCATGTATGGGGTGACAAATATCATTTATCCGACACTTGAAGAACATCGAAAAGGTCACTAGGTCATATCAAGCATGGTTATACGACTCACAATAGTATAAACTAACCATTTGTTTACGGGGTTTCATTCTTCATTAGTTTTATTTTAAGTAATGAAACTACTATACATACTAGTGGTAGCCAGGGTTTTCAAACAGAGCGTACTATACATACTGGTGGTAGCCAAGGTTTTCAAACAGAACGTACTATACATACTGGTGGTAGCCAGGGTTTTCAAACAGAACGTACTATACATACTGGTGGTAGCTAGGGTTTTCAAAGGGAACATGCTATATAATGGTTTTTGTACAGAATACATACATACTATGATTAGTAGCAACCAGACATTCAAACTAGTATTTTCCTATGATACAACAGATTTCAGTAACGAACATTCCTCACTAAATTCTATAATAACTTAGTTGATGCATCCGAGTTGTGTATAAAGGATACCCGAGAGACCGTGGGATGTGTGGTTTCCGCCTCATTTCCTGTTCCTTGTTTGGTTGTGGGCTTGGAGCAGATCCACACAATCAACCATCTGTTCGGTATTGAGTTATACATAGCTAGTATGAATTAAGTGGTTATAGAAGAAACTGGTTTTATTCATACTTACACTAAAGAAAATATTGGATTTTCTTGAGAACATACAAACACTTTACATATTTACAAACATGATTTCACTACAAGAACATACTTATGAACTCACCAACTTTATGCTGATACTCTTTTCAAAACTGCTTGTATTCTCAGGAAATCAGTAGACAGGTACCTCCTGGAGTTTTGAGAAGACGGAGCGTATAGAGTCACGTCTTTTTTCTTTTGATTATACTTTTGATGTGTAAAAAAAAGAATCAAACTCATGTAAATACTTTTCATATATGTATTCAATTTAATGGTTGTGTTTACTATGATTACTATGATGCAATTGTTGTGATACTACATATGACGTCATCCACCCCTAAACGTTTTCGCCGTTCCGGTTTGGGGGTGTGACAGATTGGTATCAGAGCTCTTGTTTATAGTGAACTAAGTATACCGATCCTTACATGGTGTACAACTAAAAACACTATGGGGCCGAAGTACTCTGAACTAAAAGTATACTTTTAAAATTTAAGTATTTTATAAGAAGTATACAAGTATACATACGTACCAGAAACAATATCATAAGTAGAACAAAACAAAAGTATTTGGATGTTGGACACTGTGGTTAAACCTGGATAGTTATGTAATCATGCCTGGGATCAATATAGCCTGATCAACTATATTTATTTGAGACATGACCAACATGTGTCTGGGAGTAATCATAGTGTTGCAGCAAGCCTAAAACTTACCAAGCTATATACATCAAGATATCGATAGAACAGAGCATACAACTTAAAATACTATAGGAGTATTTTAGCTAGAACCGAATGCAGTATAGAAATTCATTCCAAGTGTTGCTACTTATTTTTTCCTAGCGATAGTTTACTTGCATTAGTAATCATTCTCTGTTTATCGCTTAGTATAACACTTTATCTATCAGGATGAGATATACCTTGTTTCATATCTCTTGATTTAAAAATCTAGGGGACTTACCATCCTCTTCTTCTTGATTTTTTTAGAAAAGATGCCTCCCAGAAAGAGACCCAACAAGAAGAACAATGACCCTCCTCTGCCACCACCTCCTCAGTTCGATCCTGCCATGTTCCAGGTAGCACTTACAGCCGTCGTGATTGCAACAATGGCGCAAATGAACCCCGGTGGGGCTAGTGGATCCGGAGGTGGTACTCATCCCCAGAATCTTGGCGATCAGGGACATCAAAAGGAGTGTTCCTATAAGGATTTCATGAATGTAAAACCCAAATCCTTCAACGGAAATGGAGGAGTCATTGCCTTAACCCGATGGTTCGAGAAGATCGAATCCATCTTCGAGATTTGCGCTTGTTCCATGACAAACAAGGTGAAATTCGCCTCCTCCTACACCTTCACCGACAGAGCACTGACCTGGTGGAATGGTCAAGTTAAATCCCTAACGCTGCCGATAGCGAATGCCATGGGTTGGGAAAGCTTAAAGGAACTCATGCTTGCTGAGTACTGCCCAAGGGGCGAGATGCAGAAGTTAGAGCACGAGCTCTGGAACCTGAAGATGAAGGGTTCCGACATTGCCACCTACACATCTAGATTCTGCGATCTAGCTCTTCTATGTCCAGGAATGGTCACCCCGGAAAGCAAAAAGATAGAAAGATACATTTGGGGATTGACGCCCCCAACTCAAGGGAATGTCTTGGCTGCTAAGCCTTCTACATTTGACAGCGCCAAGTGCCTGGCGTAGAGCCTGATAGATCATGGGGTTGATCTTGATGGAGTAACAGCCGCTCCCGAACCACCGAAGGAAAGTGGTGGGAAGAAGAAGTTCTGGAACAAGCGAAAGGGCCAGTCCTCGCAGGATCCCTCCAAGAAACAACAGACAGTGGCAGTCCACGCTGCTACTACTCCTTCCGTTGTTCCTGCAGCTCTAGCACCTGCCAGTAGGTATGCTGGTACCCTTCCTCGGTGCGAAAAGTGCAACTTTCATCATCACGGAACCTGCCGTGATTTGCAATGCAACAGTTGTGGCAAGAAGGGGCATACAACTCGATTTTGCAAGGCACCAACCCAACCAACTAATCAGGCTCCTGGAGCGGGCATTGGTCAAGCCTGTTATGGCTGTGGGGAGGTCGGGCGCTTCATGAGAAATTGCCCCAAGGCAACAACAGCTGGCAACACAGGGAAAGTACTAGCGATGGGTCAGGAGGAGGCAGTTGCTGAACCCACCGTTGTTACGGGTACATTCCTCCTCGACAACTTTTATGCATGTATTCTTTTCAATTCTGGTGCAGAGAGAAGTTTTGTTAGTCATGCATTTAGACATCTACTCAAGCATAAATCCCAAACTTTAACTGAAACATTTACCGTCAAGATGGCTAACGGAAAGAAAGAGAGCACTAACGACGTATTCATAGGCTGTACCCTTACCCTAAACGACCATTCTTTTCCAATCGACCTCATGTCAGTTTCCATAAAAAGTTTCGATGTCGTCATCGACATGGATTGGTTGAGCCCCAATCGTGCTAATATCCTTTGTTATGAAAAAGCCATCCGTCTCAATCTGCCCTCGGGTAAAGCTCTCATAGTTTACGGAGATAAACTCAGCTCGAACCTTCGTATCATTTCCTGCATTCAAGCCCAGAAATATCTGCGAAAGGAGTGCCATGCATTCCTAGCCCATGTCGTTAGCAAAAAGCAGGAAGTTAAGGACCTCGAGAGCATCCCTGAAGTCTGCAACTTTCCTGATGTTTTTCCCGAAGATCTTCCAGGAATCCCTCCCGTGCGCCAAGTCGAGTTCCGTATCGACTTAATCCCCGAAGATACTCCTGTAGCTAAATCCTCGTACCGTCTAGTGCCGACAGAAATGCAAGAGTTATCCAGCCAGCTCAATGAGCTGCTCAGCAAGGGATTGATCAGACCAAGTTCCTCACCCTGGGGAGCCCCGATCTTATTCGTGAAAAAGAAGGATGGATCCTTTCGGATGTGCATTGATTATCGAGAACTGAAGAAGCTGACCATCAAGAACCGTTATCCCTTACCCATAATCGATGATCTCTTCGATCAACTTTAGGGAGCCAGTTATTTCTCCAAAATAGACCTAAGATCAGGGTACCATCAGTTGTGAGTTCATGAGAATGATGTTCCCAAGAAAGCATTCCGAACTCGTTATGGACACTACAAGTTTGTAGTAATGCCCTTTGGTCTAACCAACGCACCAGAGGTATCATGGATCTGATGAATCGGGTGCACCGATATTTCCTAGACAAGTTTGTGATAGTGTTCATTGATGATATACTTGTCTATTCCCGAAGCGAGGAAGATCATAGACATGACTTGAGACTAGTGCTAGAAACACTAAGGACGGAGAAGCTCTATGTCAAATTCTCTAAGTACGAATTCTGGATCAGAAAAGTAACCTTCCTTGGTCACATGGTTAGCGAGGAAGGCATACACGTGGACCCTTCCAAGATCAAAGCGATTGAGAATTGGTCAGCATCGAAGACACCCACAGAAATCCATCAATTCTTGGGTCTCGCTGGCTACTATCGTAGATTTATCTTGAATTTCTCCAAAATTGCTAAGCCTTTAACCACCCTGACACAGAAAGGTGTAACCTTTAGTTGGGAGAAAAGCAAGACAATGCATTTCAAACATTGAAGCAGGCCCTATGCAGCGCACCTATCTTGTCTCTGCCCGAAGGGACGGAGGATTATGTTGTCTACTGTGATGCATCCAATCAGGGCCTAGGCTGTGTGCTCATGCAACGAGGAAAGGTTATTGCCTATGCCCCAGGACAGCTGAAAACACACGAAGTCAATTATACAACTCACGATCTAGAATTGGGAGTAGTGGTCTTTGCATTAAAGATTTGGAGACATTATCTCTACGGAACCAAGTGCACTGTCTTCACCGACCATAAGATCCTACAACATATATTCGATCAGAAAGAGTTGAACATGAGACAGCGGCGATGGGTAGAGCTACTCAGTGATTACGAGTGCGAAGTACGCTACCATCCCGACAATGCCAATGTGGTAGCTGATGCCCTCAGCCGAAAAGAGTATTCGGGTCGTAGAGTGAAGGCACTGACAATGACCATCCATTCCCTATTTATCTGCTCAAATCAGAGAGGCTCAGCTGGAAGCCTTAAAACCAGAGAACATGTCAGATGAAGCCTTGAGAGGAATGGAAATGAACTTAGAGGTCAAGGGAGACGGCGTTTACTATTTCATGAACCAGATCTGGACCCCGAAGTACGTTGGCTACAGGGAGGTTGTCATGAACGAAGCTCACAAGACTAGATACTTCGTTCACCCAGGTTCAGATAAGATGTATCTGGATCTCAAATAACTCTATTGGTGGCCGAACATGAAAGCAGAGATCGCTACCTTCGTGGGCAAGTGCTGGATGTGAGATACCTTGGTAAACTCCCTTCCTTAATTCATTTATATACTAAAAGTGATTGGATGTGACATCCCCAAATTCACGGTCATTTTAAAATTTTTTATTTATGCTTATTTGAAAACCAGACTATCCATTTTTAAAGAATATTATTGTAGAATTTGTTCCGAGAAAAACATGATAAATACATTATCAAAGCATTTCCGAGGAAATGTATTTTATTCACTTTAAAACATTGGGATTTCATCGTCAATATAGAAACATAAGCATAAACAGACCTTACATTCGTTTACACTAGTGATTTATATCTCCTTTAATCTCTTAGTGTAATGTAGCTTCATATCGACACATGTGATACAAATAAACTGAGTGGGTCAGGTTGGGAAACTTAGTGAGTACATAGGGTTTTCAACCCACAATAATAAAGTTATTATGTTTCATCAGCAAACAATTAACCCAATTACCCATCCCCATTATCTTCTTTAGTTCTTAAGGATCTACCCTAAGAATCATCTATCATCCACTCATTCATTCCTAAGGATTGTCCTAAGGAATAGGCACGAAGTCCATCACTGCCAAGGTTTATTTAACAGGCACTAAGTCCATAGCTGCCAATGTTATCTATTAGGCACTATGTCCATAGCTTCCAATGTAGGGTACTAAATCCATAGCTACCAAATGTTCATCTGTAGGGTACTAAATCCATAGCTACCAACGTTCATTTGTAAGGCACTAAGTCCATAGCTGCCAATGTTCGTTTATGAGGAACTAATTCCATAACTGTCAGGTTTTTTGAGTACACTTGGTGAACACATCATTCACGACACCTACAGGTTGCGAGCATGCTAGTGTTCCACTGGACTGTCTAGAATAGTCCGTGGATGTCATCTATACTCTGCTAGATGACTGGGCCAACGCTTGGGTCAATGCTTCTCATTATCTTTCACCCCTCATAAGCTATATCATCTTTCATCTCTCATTATTCATCTTATCTTTCATCTTTCATCTCATCTCATCTCTAATCTACCCATCTTTACCCATCATAATTATAGGTATAAAATACGTATAAAGTTTAAATCGAATAAAACATGTATAATTTGTTCATCCAACATAAATATCAAGAACATGTATAATATGAACACATAGCATGCAATTTATATTAAATACTTCATATCTATGTGGTAAGATGAAAGTAACTATGCACTCACTTGTTAAAGTGATGATTCCAAACTCGGGCAGCGCTTCGCTTCTAACAATTCTAGTTTCCTTCGACGAAACCTAGTATCATTACCGCTAGATTTTAGTTTAATATTTATTGCGACTAATTACGAGCATTATTATTATAAGTGTTAAACAATACTTCTTAACCACTATGTACAGATCGGGGCCAGACATAAAACACCGGAGGGCAGGACCATTTTGGCATATAAGACTTCTGAAACCCAACAACCTTATGCAGCCCTTTAAACCGGATTCCCCGTACCGTGAGTAATAATGATATTGAAGTTAAACACCAGATTGCAGGACCATTTTGGCATATATTTATTTTTTTATAAGTTCATAATAACGATATTGAACTTAAACATAAGCTATACTTGAAGTAGGGTAAGCATAACTCACTTACCGGGAGGTTGAGCGAAGAACCGGGCTCTGCGCGGGAAAAACTTATGAGCCTAAAGCTCTTCTTCTTGGAGTCTTCGGGTTCTCTGGGGCTTTCCTCTAGCACCTAGAGGCTACTAGGGCTTTGAGATGACTTTAGAGAGAAGTTTGAGAGAAAAAGAAGGATGAAGGTGTGAAGAATTGAGGAGGTTTGCTCCTCTATTTATAGGATGGATTTTGGATAAACTCGACGAGTTGGAGCCTAAAACTCATCGAGTAGGTGCCACATGTCACCCTTTGGTGTCAAGGCGTGGGGAGAAAGCCATGACCCAGATTAAGCCACATCACCCCTTTCGCATCAACACCCTTCCGACTTCTAAATTCTGTAACTTTCGCATACAAGCTCCGTTTTCAACGATCTTTATATCCACGCGTAGGTATTTACAAGACATACAACTCTCTTTTTTGACCCCATCGGCTAATTCTCGGTTGATTTTAAATTTAACAGTATGAAAATATTACACTGTTAACGACCGTGTAAAATTCATAACTTTTACATACGGACTCCGTTTTCGGTTGTCTTTTTATCGTTGAAATCCTTTTTATGAGATATTCAATTCTCATTTAGGCTGTGTCGGCTAAAAATCGATCGATCTAATATTCAAATTCTGCGTTGTGCACTAGTACGCGAATTCTTAGAAAAATCATAACTTCCTCATACGAAGTCAGATTTTGACGTTCTTTTTATGTACGCTCTTGGTTTAACGTATATTACAACTTTAATTTAGATCTCTAAGGCTAAAAATTAATTTATCAAAAATTCACCTTTTACGTTACGCGGTGCCGTGCTGGTTTAGCCGTAAAACTCCAACGGGTCATAGCTTCTTCGTTATAACTCAGATTTCAGCGTTCTTTATATGTACGTAACCCTTGTAACATATACTATAACATGGTTATGATTATTTATTCTAAATAAACTTCTATCAAAAAGTCATTTTTGACGATTATTGTCTCTAAATTGACTAGCCTGAATCTGCGGGCGTTACAATTATCTCCCTCTTAGGATGATTATGTTCTGGAATCATCAGCGAAACAGGGCTTGTATAATGACTCCATATGTTATCTCTTCATCCTAGGTAATAACTGTAACTTCTATGTTCCTTCGAATGAGTGTCTAACTCTTGGATTTCTTAACTGCAGGCGATGCTCAATCTTGCACCCGCTCTTTATTCTATGTTGGACTTCCAACCGCAACATTCGTGTTACAAAATTGATCCTTATAGGAGACTCCTACTTCTTATTAAACAAACTTAAATTAAGATAAGTTCTTTACTTCGATTATAATGACAGGCCGATGGGTCATGTTCTAATTCCCTCTCATCGTATGATGCGACGTTTAGATTCAGGTCTTTTAGAGTCAAGTTCCAGAATGTAATATACCTTCCTTCATGTTTTAATGTGATATAATCACATTCTAGCATGTAGCACTTCCAACTACAAGCTTCTTACTTTAACAATGATCGTGATACTCCTATTGACCGCTTCGATTATCTTTCATTTCGATCTTTTGGCTTAAATCAGATACTACATCGATCTTGGTTCTCTGAACCACGTATCATAATTATCTTAGTCGGACTCGATTTGGTATGACCACTAGGGTTGGAATATCAATCATCTTCATAGTCATTACCGAAACGATGGTAATGACAAACATGGACAAAACAAAATCAATTACTAGTTTCTTGGTAACCTTGTGACTTTCCCTGATCCAAGTGCGAGTCCTGTGCTTCCGGTAGTATAGGCCTCTACTACCTTTCACACCTACTCATACTCGTCCCAAGTATTGTCTCGCAGTTTACCAAGTCACCATACAAGAATTTCACATAGTTAACTAACACATCGGATAACATAACCAAGCATTATATTATTTCTTGAAACAATTAATAGGTGTTCAAGTTCACCCTAGACTATGCCTCTTATATTAGGCTACATCACATGTTACTATCTATATGGCTACTTCATAACCCCATCTTTGGATATATAGATCCTCACTCCCGATCTCTTGTATGTCACCCGCTTCGTCGATGATCATTTGGAATGCTCTTGCCTTTGGCTTTGGTGGTATATCTGGTCTTGCTGCTTCATTTTTCTTCGGACAATCTCTTGACATATGCCCTTTCTCTCCACATTTATAGAATACCTTATCATTAATAGTACAATCTCTGGAATAGTGACCGATCCTCCCACACTTGTAACAAGCCACTTCTCCGTCGCATCCCCATAGTGCTTCTTCTTTCACTTTTCACACCACATGGCTCCATACTTTTGGTCATCTAGGGTAGACATCGAGAATCTTCCTTTCTTATTAGATCATGAGGATACCTCAATCTTCCTCTTTTCTCCCGCCTTATCTATTTCTATACCATTTTCTCTTATATGGGTCTCTACATTCTTAGCTGCTCTAACGACTGTTTTCAAAGTAGTTGCCATTTTGACCGCCGAGCCAAATTCCGTTGGCAATCCGTTAACAAACCTATCTATCTTGGAGAGTTCAGTAGACACCAAGTAGGGGAATAACTTCATCCTCTCGGTGAATGCAGTGGCATATTCATCTACACTCATATTCCCTTTCTTAAGGTTCTGAAACTCGTTGTTTAGGTCTATCAGATTTATCTCTGAACAGTACTGCATTTTCAACTGCTCCATGAATGCTTCCCAAGAAATCCCTACGGCTTCTCCCCGTGGCATTGTATCTGCCAACAACTTCCACCAACTTAATATTCTGGTCTTTAGTTCGCTGACTGCAAAGATGGTCTTTTGCTTATCGTTGTAGTTGCAGCTTTCAAATACGATTTCCATTTTGGAGATCCAGTCCATAATTTTCATTAGATTTGGGCTTCCCGAAAGACTTGGTGGTTTGGCACCTAAGAAGTTCTTATACATGCGCCCATCCTTGTCAATCCTTCTGTCCGGATCATTCCTCCTGACCACTCGGGGTCCAACTTTACTCACAGTACGGCTGTAATTTCCCTCCTCTGACAGCCCTTCATTAAGTTCGGGTTGCACAATAGGCACAATAGGTTCATCCCTATTAAGAAACATTTACCTCATCTCCTCCCTTTGTTTGACCATTATAGCCTGAATCATTGCCTGGACTCCTACCACTGTGATTGGCTCGGGTGCAGCTGCTACCTCTGGTGCATGCTTAATCACTCGTGGCTGTTGGTTTCCATTAGCATTTCCTAATCCGCTGCGAGTCCTCACCATTTTGATCTATACACCAAATCAGACGTTCAGTGTGCAGTGAAGAGAATTTAGATAGGGGAATCTGACGTATAAGTCTCGTTATCACTATGAAAAGTTACATACTAGTTCTAATACCGTAATTAAACTTTTAGAAATATGAACACATAAAGTTTCCAGATCCGGTCGGCAACAGACCATAGATCCGATCAAACGATAGCATCATAAAGCATCACAAATCATTTAGCACATTAAAGCATTTTAGGCATCTTCCCTAATTAAGCTAGTGCTTGTGTCTATTCAGGTGTACTTCCTAAAATATATTAGACAAACTGAACTCACAATCATCGCTTAGCATTCTAAGTTTAAGTCTAGAAAAAAACTCTTATTCCGAGTTCCCTTAAACTAATGCTCTGATACCAACTGTGACATTCCCAAATTCACGGTCATTTTAAAAATTTTAATTTATGCTTATTTGAAAATCAGAGCATCCATTTTAATAAATATTATTGTGGAATTTGTTTCCAGAAAACCATGATAAATACATTATCAAAGCATTTCCGAAGAAATGTATTTTATTCATTTTAAAACATTAGGATGTCATCATCAATACATAAACATAAGCATAAACAGACCTTACATTCATTTACACTAGTGATTTATATCTCCTTTAATCTCTCAGTGATACAAATAAACTGAGTGGGTCAGGTTGGGAAACCTGGTGAGTACATAGGATTTTCAACCCACAATAAAAAAGTTATTATGTTTCATCAGCAAACAATTAACCCAACTACCCATCCCATTATCTTCTTTAGTTCTTAAGGATCTACCCTAAGAATCACCTATCATCCACTCATTCATTCTTAAGGATTGTCCTAAGGAATAGGCACGAAGTCCATCGCTGCCAAGGTTTATTTAACAGACACTAAGTCTATAGCTGCCGATGTTATCTATTAGGCACTAAGTCCATAGCTGCCAATGTAGGGTACTAAATCCATAACTACCAAATGTTCATCTGTAGGGTACTAAATGAATAGCTACCAACATTCATTTGTAAGGCACTAAGTCCATAGCTGCCAATGTTCGTTTATGTGGCGCTAAGTCCATAGTTGTCAGGGTTTTTAGAGTACACTTGCTGAACACATCGTTCACAACACCTACAGGTTGTGAGTCTGCTAGTGTTCCACTGGACTGTCTAGAATAGTCTGTGGTTGTCATCTATACTCTACTAGATGTCTGGGCCAACGCTTGGGTCAAGGCTTCTCATTATCTTTCACCTCTAATAAGCTATATCATCTTTTATCTCTCATCATTCATCTTATCTTTCATCTCTCATCTCATCTCATCTCTAATCTACCCATCTTACCCATCATAATTATAGGCATAAAATACATATACAGTTTAAATCGAATAAGACATGTATAATTTGTTCTTCCAACATAGATATCAAGAACAGAGATAATATGCACACATAGCATGTAATTTATATTAAACACTTCATATCTATGTGTAAGATAAAAGTAACTATGCACTCACTTGTTAAAGTGATGATTCCAAACTAGGGCAGCGCTTCGCTTCTAACAATTCTATTTTCCTTCGACGAAACCTAGTATCATTACCGCTAGATTTTAGTTTAATATTTATTGCGACTAATTACGAGCGTTATTATTATAAGTGTTAAACAATACTTTTCAACCACTATGTACAAACATGGGCCAAACATAAAACATCGGAGGGCACGACCATTTTGGCATATAACACTTCTGAAATCCAACAACCTTATGCGGCCCTTTAAACCGGATTCCTCGTACCGTAAGTACTTAAAAAATATTATAATAACACTTTATATATGATATTTTATAATATATTTATTGTTTATAAGTTCATAATAATGATATTGAACTTAAACATAAGCTATACATGAAGTACGGTAAGCATAGCTCACTTACTGGGAGGTTTAGCGAAGAACTTGGTTCTGTGCGGGCAGAACTTTTGAGCCAAAATCTCTTCTTTTCGGAGCCTTCGGGTGCTCCGGGGCTTTCCTCTAGCACCTAGAGGTTAGTAGGGCTTTGGGAGGGGTTTAGAGAGAAGTTTGAGAGAGAAAGAAGGGTGAAGGTGTGAAGAACTGAGGAGGTTTGCGCCTCTATTTATAGGATGGATGTTGGCCAAACTTGACGAGTTGGAGCCTAAAACTCGTCGAGTAGGTGCCACATTTCACCCTCTGGTGGCAAGGCGTGGGGAGAAAGCCATGGCCCAGATTCATCCATGTCACCTCTTTCGCAGCATCACCATTCCAACTTCTAAATTCTATAACTTTCGGATACAAGCTTCGTTTTCGACATTCTCTATATCCACACGTAGGTATTGACAAGATCTACAACGCTACTTATGACTCCATTGGATAATTCTCGGCCGATTTTAAATTTAATAGTATGAGATAATTACATTGTTAACAACTGTGTAAAATTCATAACTTTTACATACGGACTCCATTTTCGACTGTCTTTTTATCGTTGAACTCATTTTAATGAGATATTCATTTCTCATTTAGGTTGTGTCGTCTAAAAATCGATCGATCTAATATTCTAATTTCGGGCTGTGCACTACTATGCGAAATCTTAGAAAAATAATAACTTCCTCATACGAAGTCAGGCTTTGACGTCTTCTTATGTATGCTCTCGGTTTAACGTATACTACAACTTTCATTTAGATTTCTAAGGCTAAAAAGTAATATATCAAAATTTCACCTTTTACGTTATGCGGTAATGTGCTAGTTTAGCCGTAAAACTTCGACGAGTCATAACTTCTTCGTTATAATTCAGATTTCAGCGTTCTTTATATGTACGGAACCCTTGTAACATATACTATAACTTGATTAAGATTATTTATTGTAAGTAATCTTAAATCAAAAATTCATTTTTGACGCTTATTGTCTTTAATATTACTAGCCCGAATCTGCGGGCGTTGAATTGGATTTCCATCTTTAAAAGAAAAAAAAAGAATTTCAAAAATTGATTCAAATAGTGAAGAGCATAGCATAACAAACGAAGTATTCTCCCACGAGAAGCCTCCAAATTGATTTCGGTCATTTTTGCTCATATGCACCACCCACCTATCTTCTCAGTTGGAAGAAAAACTAGGGTTTTTGTGAATAGAGTAATGATTTGATTGGGAACTCGGTGTGCAACGTTTGGTTATATCGGATATGGCGCCATACTAAGTCGACATATACACCAATCATGAATTGATGAAAATATTCCTGCATTCTAGGAACGTGGGGCACCCAAACAGAGCAAAACAAAGGCTAATGTCGATAGGGACTAAGTGAGCAATATTTTAATGGATATGTGACTATTCGAGTTAATTATCAAAAATAGAGACTGAACGTGCAAATTGACATTTACATCAAAGACGATTTTTTGTAATTTACGAATCGTAAGACATTAATCATAATATGGACAAAAATATAGTGCCTTATGAGTCTTCTAATGAATATAATATTGAAAACCGATTTATAATTAAGACATCTAACCGATACAATATATATGTATTGGTTATTAGCTTTTAAACATATTATTCTTTTTCGATTAATATAGCATCAACATCAGTACTAATATATATTATCATTAATATTTCAAAAATAGTCATTATTAACAAATTGATAATTTTAATATATATATATATATATATATATATATATATATATATATATATATATATATATATATATATATATATATCTTAAATTTTTATTATTAATAATCAGTCAATATTAATTTAACATAAATATAATTACAAATAATTCAAAAAAATCATTTAATAGCATATTTATATTAACGATTCTTATTAAAATTATTCAAAGAATAATATATTAAAACATACTTATAACTTTTTTGCTATATTTTGAAACTTTTTTTGTTCAACTTATTTTTGAAGAATATACACATCAATATGCCATATAAACAAATTTTAAAAGTTAACGATAAAAGGTACGTGTTTACTAAATGATTCATCTAATTCCAGCTATGAATATTAACGATTAATTTATCAACTTTTAACAAATTTAATGATATAATGTATAGTTATTTTACTAAACATAGAAAAAAGTTCGGGAAAAGTCTTGACCAAACCATAAAAAACGAAATTGATCCCATTTGGTTTCGTTTAAAGGCTTTGAACGGAAAGTCTAATTAATTAAGGAATGTGATGTGGTGGTTTTTTTCAAAATTCACCTGCATTGATGTTGATGCTAAACATAGAGGATGCTGCAGTGTTCTGTGGGGCCCAAGGTAATAAATTCTTGTTCATGAATGAGAACAAGTTCGTACAGGGATGGTGGCCTGCTTCGGTGGAAAAAATCTTTCCTTCTTCTGACAAGACCTCCAAGATAGAAGCAATTAAGATGAGAAAGATGCTTCCCAACTTTTTCAAACCAGAAGCATTGCGTCGTTATGTGCCTATTATGGATGTCGTGACACAACAACACTTTGCCAATGGATGGGAAGGAAAGGATGAAATTGTGACATATGAACTCACCAAAAACTTCACTTTTTGGCTTGCATGCAAGATTTTTGTTAGTATTGATGACCCTGAACGTGTACGATACCTATCTACTCCATTTGAGAGCATTGCTTCAGGGATTCTCTCAATCCCTATTGACCTTCCTGGGACAACGTTCCGAAGAGGAATCAATGCTGCCAACTTCATAAGAAAAGAACTCTTAGCCATAGTGAAGCAAAGGAAGATTGATTTGGCTGAAGGGAAAGCAACACCAACACAAGACATACTGTCACACATGCTTCTGACTAACGATGAAGATGGAAAGTTCATGGCGGAATATGATATAGCTGACAAGATCTTAGGGTTGTTGATCGGTGGCCATGATACTGCAAGCTCAGCTTGTGTATTTATCGTTAAATATCTTGCGGAGTTGCCTGAGATTTATGATGGAGTCTACAAAGGTATATAGAGTTGATACAATCGATGCACAATCACAGTAAATTAGTTATCCTATAGGTCAACGGATAATTGGAAGATATAATATTAATTTGTCATCTTAATATGATAAACACATGCAGAGCAATCTAAGATAGCAAAATCGAAACCACCTGGGGAGCTGTTGAACTGGGATGATCTATCAAAGATGAAGTACTCATGGAACGTTGCATGTGAAGTTATGAGGTTAGCCCCACCGCTACAAGGAGCTTTCAGAGAAGCCATTACCGACTTTAATTACAACGGCTATTCTATCCCCAAGGGCTGGAAGGTAATTTACACACACGATTAAAAACAAGACTTGTTAATATATAAGATCATTTAATACTCAACTAATTTATTTATACAGTTGTATTGGAGTGCAAATTCAACCCACAAAAACCCTGAGTGCTTCCCAGAACCCCAGAAATTTGATCCATCAAGATTCGAAGGCAGTGGACCGGCGCCTTACACATTTGTGCCATTTGGAGGAGGACCACGCATGTGTCCTGGAAAAGAGTATGCTCGACTAGAAATACTTGTGTTCATGCATCATCTCGTAACAAAGTTCAAGTGGGAGAAAATGATTCCTGATGAGAAGATTGTCGTGAACCCAATGCCTAGTCCAGCCAAAGGTCTACCTATTCGTCTCTACCCTCATAAAGCTTGAAGATGGTGTCATTTATATGGACCAAAGATTTGTGTTTGTGCTTCAGATAAGTAATAACGTCATGAAGAGAGTCGATTTTAAATGTTGCACAAATGGTATCTCAAAATCTTTAAAACAAACTGCTATGTTTTGCAATATGTTTCCTGCACATCTTATGTGGTTCTTCTCCTTCTTTTGTATATCATTGTGATTCAATAATACTGTAATTCATTTATTATACGGACAAAACACACTGGATATGTGAGTTTTGGGGGGTTTCAAGCGGTTAAGACTTGTAGGGTAATCTAAAAACGGTAAGTTTAAAGCTTATACTTTGGTATTGTGATCGATCTAAAAGGTTTTTTTGGTTTTAATAAATTTTTTGAAAGGAATAATGAAACTGAACTTAACCTATGCATTTCGTTGACATGCTATAGAATAGAACGAATTTGTAATTCATTTTCCTATGATTTTTTATTTGGTGTTCCAATATATATTGGGAAGTGATTCCTACAAAACAGTTTTTATCAGTACACAACATTTTATGCTTAATAGGGTTGTACAATAGAACATATTAAAGCATAAATTGTTGTGTATGGAGAAATTTTGTTGTGTACAAATCAGCTACCATATATCTTTGAAGTTGGAATGCAAATACCTACAATCTTTAAAATTACCATTAATGCAATTTCTTTGTAATCTATTGTTTGGTTTATGGATACGTCTTGAAAATAATAATAAAAATAAGACCAAAACTACATAAATGATCCGGGTAACTTGAGTCTAAATTTTTCCTTGCACCACTCATCCTTAAAGTGTGTTTTCCATATGCATGTTCGGCCCTTTAACTTAAAGAGAGGCCGTTAAACCTTATCACATGTCCTACACACCAAGGACGTTTTCGTCTTTCTCTTTTTACTTGTTGAGTGTTAATGTATTCCCGCCTTTATAAGTTTTAATTATGGCCTAGATGATCATATCACATCCCTTGATAATAGTTAATGGTTTCAAGAAACCTTATTCTCTTCATCTTCAACATTGTGCTCTTTCCTAACAAGACCCTGGTAACCTTTGACGACCATCTCTAAGAAAACAACAACCAACTACTAATCACATACATAAACGATGGTTGTAACGATGTGATCCATTCATGGAAGAAATGCGGACTTTGACGTTGTCACTACATATGGTGAGTCCAATAGGTGCTTGCTCTTAGTTGATATTGATTTGTAAAGTGGTCATGTTCCTCGTTGACTCACTATCTTCATTTGTTCCATTTTTGTATAAGGTTTTGAAGTACAAATATGTTGTGATGGAAACCAAAAAAGAATACCTTAAATGAACAAGATGAAAGGATCTCCATATCCTAAATATTTGCACCCATAATTGGAACAGAGTAGTCTTCCCAAAGATCATATATCTCTAACACGACCAACTGCTGTACCTCAATCGTTGGTGAAAATTCAGCTCGGAACCTGGTCGAGAAGTCATCCCATGACATATCATCAACAACATCATCACCCAACTCATTACCAACCTCTTCCCACCAATCTCGGGGTCTGTCCTTCAATAGGCATGAATCATATTTGACCTTCCCTCTTCGGGGCAGAAGCTCATCCTTAATGCATTGCCCATATCCGCCAACCACCTCCTACTGACAATGGGGTCCCTCTTCCCATGGAATACATGAGCTCCACAACCACGTAACTCCCGGAAAGAAAGAGTGTGAGCTCCAATGATAGCCATAACCTCTACACGGAACGTACCCAAACGCTCATGATGATAATGTTTCGGATCTTCAAGCTCAAGCTTCACTAACTCTCCTTCACCAACTTTCGCTTATTCTTTCCAAGGACCCAATCTACCAAAAATGATATTCACATGGTTAAGAACACACAAAGATGATAAGGATCCGGTTTTAGGGTTTCTGAGCTAAGGATGCTGATAAGGAGGCTGGGGCATGGGACATAATGACATATTTATATGGCTTGAACCCTAAAATTAAGGTTTCTCAAAACGCGCCTAACTGGCCGAGTTGAGGCACCTCGACTCGTCGAGTTGGCCCATTAAATCTCCGCGATTCTTCCATCTTCAACACGTCGAGTTGGCTCCTCCGACTTGCTGAGTTCAACTCGAAATTAGGTTTATTTCAACAATTTAACTTTCTACATTCTGGGTGTTACAACTCTCCCCCACTTAAATTAGATTTCGTCCTCGAAAGCGCTCCTTACTTCCACTCATAACAGAACAATCCACCTGAGGGACACAATCAAAAATTCTGCGCATAAGACAATCTTCCCAAGACAACTGGAACCCAAACTGAAACTCTTATCCCGATGAAAACAATCAAACCTTCAGCCCCTGCAAACCAGTTCTACCTTTCTGAGACCTAAAATCTATAATGGTCTGACTCCCAGGCAGACCGCTCATGCTGAAACATCTCCATGCCCAACTCTCAACGAATAATAGACCAAACATAACACTTCCAATTCCGATCATACCACAACCTAACCAAATTTACTGAAACCATCCTTAGAATAGTTCTTCAAGCCCGATGAAGAACGAATCCTCAATCTCTCAAGTAAAACCAATCCTATCTCACCTGAAATCCGAAACCTAAAGTCTCAATGGTCTGACTCCCTGTCAGACCTCCCACGCCGAACCGCCACCATGCCAACCTCATAGAGTTTCATACCAAACAAAATGCTTGAAACCCCCGATCACATTGATGTTTCAAAGCGAAACAAAGTCACTGACCATAAATAGCTAGAGAACACTTATACTCGACAGAAGGCTTAAATAATCCTTCGAGTAGAAGATTCATCCCTGCAACGGTTAGACTCAGACGTGAGCTGCACAACAGGGTCAAATCAATTACTCTGAGATTATTTAATCCTACTGTGAGTGACTTAGCGTTTCCCAATCAACCAGTTACTCGACATATACACGAGACCCAAATCACTGATACTGCCCGAAACACTGATATTACCCGAAACACAGATACTGCCCGAAACACTGATACTGCCCGAAACACTGAAACTGCCTGAAACACTGATACTGCACAAAACAATGGAACTGCCCGAAACACTGATATTGCCCGAAACAACATGCTGCCTCCTGGCTGCTTTCCACAATCCACCGAGACCTCCCTGGTCTTAATCCGTCTGCCAGTCATCTGAAATACCGGGTTCCAGCCAGGTTGCTGAGCCAAAAGACTCCCACATAGTCACCCCTAGCGACTTCCGACAGAAAGCCTCATAGGCAATAACTACCCAAACCATCTCGACACTAACCCAATGCTAAACTGAACGCTACAGGACCAACTGTAGTCTTTTCTCATACCCGATCTCCCACGACCTAACATATCCTGATTCCAAACATATTGTGGCCCTCCTACATCCTTGCGAACTGACCCACCCTGGCCTAAATTATTTGAAGAAAATTGTGAGCAAAAAAAGTTTGCCACAATGTCACCACTGAACAAGGACCGGTGAATGCTACGGGCCACCCCGCAGTCTTACAACACTCCCACACCAACTGACCACTAGTGAATGCTACAGGCCACCCCACAATCTTAAAACACTTCTACACTAACTGCTAACTAAGGAATGCTACGGGCTACCCCGAAGTGGTAAATCACTTCCACTTACCATAATCACAACCCAATGCCTTACCCCTAATCTATCAAATCGGACACACCTAGAGTCGAGCACACACTCGACCGAAAGCCCAAGCTGAACTCGAGCCATGCCTGTAACCTAACCTGGTTCCCCAAAGCCTGCTATCAAGCACCAAGATAACACGATCTCAATGTTGGTAAGTTTCCCGAACTTTCAACTCACACAATCCTCAATCCAAACAGCCACTTGGGTCGCTTTCCTCTCCGACAGGGATGCGAAACTCATCCTGGTTTCAAAACCACTTCTGCTCCTGAATCCCTGGACGATTCTCCCCCACTTAGATTCGACTAAATTCTCATAGCACACGAGAATTGAAGAATTCCCAATCCTTTTTACTTTCTAACGACCGATTTGCTGACAACCAGCACTTATCCTTGCTAATGATCCCTTACTAGCGAAACTCAAAAGACCGCACAACCCCTAAATACCAGCTAAACACTTCTTGAATCCCCGCAACGCTAATGATCCCAGATGCTTAACCGGATATCTCACTCAAATCTTGAAGTCCGAAGCACAGATGCTCCAACCAGAATCTCAGCAACAAAGCACTACCCTCGATACCTCCAAGAGCCAATCCAAGCACCATTTCTAAAACCACACAATCCTGGAGATACTGGACAACTAACCCGCTGAATCCTAACCGTAAACCTTCCACACAATGCTCCTGAACCAATTCCGACTACCACCAATATAACACAAAACCCTCCAAACCCTCTATAAGAGAAACAACCCTTTATTAAACCATTAACGATTCATGGTATGAAAATGGCATATAAGATTTCTTGAAGCAATAAGTCAAACAAAAGCAGAGAAATAAACCAGAGATACACTTACCCAAACCGATGCATGATTCCAATCAACAAAATGCAGATAAAACTGAAAGAAATCAAAAGGTACATACCCGCAACATCGCCTGTTGGAGTCCCGACCTCCCCTGACTGACACTGCAAAGGCCGACTCCTCTCCGCTGGGGCTCCTACCCTACCCTCTCATCCAGCAGTGATCCTCAAAGTAGCTGGAGTGGGCGCACTCACTACTCCTTCCGACAATATCGAAAAGTCAGCCTTCTTGTGGCCCACTTGATCGCAGTGAAAACATAACGAGCTTGCGCCCTGAGGTCAATCCCTGCTGATGTGACCAACCCTGCCACACTTCTAGCAGCTCAAACCCCTGGAACGAAAAACTCCATTGTGCAGTTTCCCGCACATGCTGCACTGACTCCGTCCCTGCTGACCTCTCAAAGGCTGGTCAGATGTCTTGGGTCTCTTCCCAGGACCCTCCAATATATGCACCTGATCTGACCCCCTCTTCCTAATGCACTCCAAATCAATCTCCCGCTCTCGGTCTCTAGACATCATATCATTCAGGGTATCGCACCTCGAAATACTCATGAACTCCCTGATATCATCCCGCAACATATCATAATGCCTCACTTTCTTTATTTCCTCAACTGCTACATACTGCGGTACCAATAAAACCCTCTCCCGGAACTTGGCAGTGATCTCTGCCACAGTCTCAATAGTCTGGCGGAGATCCAGAAACTCTCGCGCCAACTGCTGTACCTCAATCGCTGGTGAAAACTCAGCTCGAAACCTGGTCGAGAATTCATCCCTTGACATATCATCAACAACATCATCACCCAACTCATTACCAACGTCTTCCCACCAATCTCGTGTCCTGTCCTTCAATAGGCAGGAAGCATAGCTGACATTCGCCTTTTCGGGGCAGAAGCCTGTCCTGAATGCATTGGCCATATCCGCCAACCACCTCCTACTGACAATGGGGTCCCTCTCCCCATGGAATGTAGGAGCTCCACAACCACGTAACTCCTGGAAAGAAAGAGTGTGAGTTCCAATGATAGCCATAACCTCTGCACGGAACGCACCCAAATGCTCATCCAATGTCTCCAAAACACTATGAGAAATATCTGATGAAATGAACTCCCGCAACTTCTCGCTAATCGGCTCAGCCCCCGCACCTAAGCCAGAACCTGAACTAAAACCCGTACCTGAACCACCTCCATGAGAGCTCATCTCCAAACTGAAATACCACAAACCAACGATCAAAACATACTCACGAATTCTCCTCCCTAAGCTTCTTAGATTCTCCAAGACTCTCACTGATTCGAGTATGGATCCTGTGCTTTTATTAGTATGGCTCAATACTACCTTCCACACCTATCTATAATTTCCTTAACAATCCTCCTGAGTCTTCTAAGTTGCCTCCTCAAGCCAAAGCACCAAAACTCACTAAACCGCATCACTACCCTACTGGAGCATATCCTAGGCTATCCTTGGCTACCGACCGCACCCAACCCTCAGCTTCTGAAGGACTCTCACCAATGTCAATTAGCTTCCCCATGAATATAGCCACATGCAACAGAGATCAGATAATCCTTCGAGTAAAAGACTAAACCCTAGAACGGATGGACTCAAACAAGAGCTGCGTAATAGGGTCAAATCCACCACTCTAAGATTATTTAACCTGTGCCACATGTGACTTAGCATATTCACTTAGCAGTCAATTCACCTCACTAAGATTCCCTTAAAGCACAAAGCAAGCAACATTCATGCAACAGAAAAATTTAACCAACATACTCTCAACAAGCCATTCCATCTACTTATCAGATATACAGACTAGCATGCAATAATAAAGCTTATACAATCAGGCGTATATAAGGAATCTCTCCTATCATATAATACTGAGCAGATTCTTAGCCCTAATCTAGCATGTAATTTTCATAATCATGGCATATAACATAATAAACATGTATTGGTATTCTAGGAACCACTTACTTGAGCTCGGCCGATTGCATGCATCACACCCCTTTCTTTGATTAGAAATTCCTTTTTAGTTAAATATTTATTTCGTAAAAATTTTCACCAAACCGTCAGGTTGAGTTCAGGCACACCCGAGGGTATGCCCGAATCCATCAAACCAAGGCTCATATACCAATTTGTAACATCCCAAAAACACGGGGTAAAAATTTGATTTTTATTATAATCAAAACACTATTGTAACTTTGTTCAAAACATTGAAACACATTTCAAATAAAACAATTATCAGAGTCCGTTCCCATAGATCACATATTACGGAAAACAAGGGTGTATGCGCTGTGATCGTCCCGAGCTCTTTCATTTGAAAACTGGAGTACCTGAAACATAAACTGAAAACCGTAAGCACAAAGCTTAGTGAGTTCCCCAAATACCACATACCATACATGTCAAACGATTCATACACGTCATACATAACCGCGAGCGATACATAACATTCATATTTCATAATCAATAAAGGTGCTATGTGCCATCCATAGTCTCGCCATTATGGCGCGGGCCGCCTCATGGTCTTTCTTTCCAATTCGGGGGCCACAACCCTGGGTATTACGGACAAGTACCAGGAGCCACCTTTGGGTCTTCCATGCAAGCATCACAAAGACAACTAGCATACAATCTACACTACGTAACTAATTAACTGCTAGAGTTTAGACTCTGGTCTTGCATATAGTGTGCATGAGCCGCCGCCGGGTCTTTCTTACATAATGCCAAGGGCTAACCCCCAGGTCTTCCTACAATACATAAACCAAATGGGCCGACATTAGTGCCTTCAACCCATAGAACAGTGAAGAGACTCACCTCGAATGCAGAAGTTCACTGAGAGAATTCCCTAGCTGCTGCCCTGGCGATACCTCCAAACTACCAGATTAAAATAACACCCAATTAGCAATTGGGTTCCATTCTAAGGCCCACCAACCATACTTGGGGTAAAATAACCATTTTACCCTTGACTCAACATGAACCAATATTGAGGCCCAAAACCAAAAGATCCACAAAGGCCCATTAATGGTCAAATTTTCCAAATTGGGTCCAATCCCATTATGACCTTAACCTAAGCCCATATTTTCCTTATATACAATTCAGGTTACCTCAAACACCCCTTGGGACAAACTTGGTCAAAGAAATAAGTCAAAAGTCAAAGTCAAAGTCAATGGCCCAAGTTGACCCATCTCACCGAGTTTCCCTTCAACTCGCCGAGTTTCCTTCATCAGACTGCAAAAATCGAGAAGAACCGATCCAACCCGCCGAGTTCTCCTAAAACTCACCGAGTTCATCAGGAACCGAACATCTTAATACATTAAGCCGACATAATCAAAACTAATAGCTTCTCCACTCAGATCTTAACTAAAATAACGTCTAGAAGGGTAAAGTTTCCAACTTTACCCCTAGGGACTAACCAAGTGGGCTCAAAACCCAAACCCTAGGCTTAAAAGGTTAAGGGCTTAATCAATAATCACTTAATCACCAAGACAAGGCCCTAAAAGACAGATATGGTACTTTAAGGATGCATGGTCACGTAAAGCTTCCAACTTTACACTCATGCATGGATAGGAGAGGCTCAAAAGCTCATAAGAGACCGAAAGAAGAGCCTAATAGATGCATGAAGCCCTTAAGACCATAAAGTTGGCACCTTTATGCCAAAAGAGCTCATGGAGATTCAAATCTGAAATAATAAACACCTGGGATGACCTATACCCCTATTATCCACTCAAACATGGCTAAAAACATACAATTTACCCTAAGAAGAGATCTAAGCAAATATAAGGCAAGCTCTGAACTTTATACCTCAAATGAGTGCTAAATGATGATGATGTTTCGGATCTTCAAACTCAGGCTTCACTAACTCTCCTTCACCAACTTCCTCTTTTTCTTTCCAAGGATCCAATCTACCAAAAATGATCTTCACAAGGTTAAGAACACAAAAAGATGATAAGGGTCAAGTTTTAGGGTTTCTTAGCTAAGGAGGTTGGGTATGGGACATAATGACATATTTATATGGATTGAACCCTAAAAATTAGGATTTCTTAAACAACGCCCAACTCGCCGAGTTGAGGCACCTCGACTTGTCGAGGTGGCTCATTAAATCTCCGTGATTCTTCCATCTTCAACACACCGAGTTGGCTCCTCCAACTCGCCGAGTTCAACTTGAATTTGGCGTAATTTCAATGATTTAACCTTATAGATTCCGGGTGTTATAAAACCCTAATTTTTTAGGGTTTGCATGCTATTTAAACACCTTATGTCCCAAGGCTCTCTCCTTATTAGCCTCCATTACCCCTTTTGAGCGCTATCTCAAAACCCTAACCCATTTCTAAAGAGAGTTGATATTTATGTGTGTTTTGGTGTGTGTTTGGTGTATCTCTAAGAAGAAGAAGCTTGGTTGAGGATCATTGATTAAGTAGGAGCTTGTATATCCAGGGTCCGTCCATCATCTTGACCTTGGCTATTCCATGTTTAGATCTAGGACAAGTTAAGTTTTGAGCACATTTTCGTCCCATGAGTGAGTTCTTGTGTGTAAATGTTACTCCAAAAGATTGGGGTTGTCCCTCTGATTTTCCTGAGGTTCCTAGCTCATAAAGTTTTCATATTGATGGTTATAGATAAACCATGAATGAGTTAATGGTCATTTGATGGAAGTAGAATGTTAAATCTTGGACCTGAGTCTCTTTAAGCCATGCAAATGAATCAAGTTGGTGAGTTTATCGTTTAAGACACTTCCCATGACCTAGATCTGCAAATTGGACGTCTAGACTTAAAGCATTAAGTGCTTAATAGCGTTTTGGGCTAACTGGAACGTACGCTGGTCGTATGCAAGTGTATGTTGAGCGTACGTGTACGGGTTCCCGATTCTAGTGTCGCAATCTAGTACGCAAGGCGTATTGGTGGTACGCTTAGCATACTCACCAATAAGCCTTTTGGGTTTTAGGTTGTTTGGTGTTGGATTAGGTGTCTAAGCCCATAACTAAAATTAATATATACTTGAATTGATAGTAGCATAGTCCTTTTGGGTTGCCCTCAAACCTAGCAATTAGACAAGATTACTTTTTAAAGAGAGAGATTAATTTATTATGTGATTAATAAATTGAAATAAATAGTTTATTACTGTATTATGGAAATAATATATTAATTAGAAAAAAGTATTATTTAATTAATAATCAATCATAAATTAATTGGAACTAATTTTGGGATTAATTTGATTAATTAAAAGTATAGGGACTGTTTGGTTATTTATTTAAAGTTGAAGAAGGAAGGATTTAGAACCTCATGGGATGAGGTGGATGAAAATCCTCTAGGGAAAGCGTAGAAGATTTCGTCCAAGGCTTCTTGGATAAGTAGATTAGGCTTCTTGGTTACCAAGTAAATCAATCTAGGGCTTATCCCTTAAACCATAACTTTGGCCCTAAGATTCCTCAACTATATAAGGCCATCCCTAGCCCCATATTTCACCCATTCCTATCTTCCCTAAGGCTTGAACACAAATTATTACTCTCCCCTCTCCTCTCTCTAGAGTCATCCTCTTGCTAGCTTAAGTGTGAACCATTAGAGACACGATACTTGTGGTGCTTGCTTCCAAGAGATCAAAAAGATGGAATCATTGTTATTTACAACAATAACAATTAAGGTATGTAATCCTAAACCCTAATTTGTGTTTTTCAAAAATTACCTAGGGTTCTTAGGGTTTCTTATTTGATGTTCATAGTTATAGGTTCAATAGAGAAAACATAGATCCTATTTAGGTTGCATGCAAACTTAAGGGGCTTTCAGTTTATTTGTTTTACCTAAATTCTATTAGTGGTATCAGAGCATTTGGTTTGTTTTCAATTGAGTTGCTATAATTGTTGAATTATATCAATTAGGGTTTATGGACATTAAACTCTAAAAGGCATGAATTTTGACTAGGGTTAGGGTTTTTCGAAACCCTAGCCCATTCCCCTTTGATTTCGAAATTTATGGCAAGGGTTTTGAAACCCTAGACTTCCTCCCCAAGTTTTTGAAAATATGGATAGTTTTTAGGGTTTCCTATTTTAGATATTTGTTAGTTTAATTTAATTAAATGGGATAATTATAAAATTGCATATATCCTACACCCTATTTTTTTCGAAAATTTAGAGGGTTAGGATTAGGATTAAATTATTTGATTAATTTAGTTATTTAATCCTTATCTAATTTGATATTTTAGTTAATTTTTAAATTAATAGATAAATATTAAATTATTTGGTTTATTTTAAATTTAAATTAATAGTTGGTTAATTTTCGAAATTTAAAACTATAAACCTAGTATTTTGAAAAGTTTTAAAATACACCCTATATATAGTATTAAATGATTAATTACTATATGTATAAGAACAAGTAAATGAAATCGCTAGTACTCCTAATTCACGAAGCCATACTATAAGGTGAGTTTAAGGAAGCTGCCTATAAAATGACCGCCACTAGGTATCCACTCTTACCCACCACTCTCTTGTATGGTGGAGGGTCGTTAGCCGAACGGTTTTGATAGGACATAATCTCGTTAGAAAGTATAATGATATAAAGTAACTAAACTATATTTATAAAATCCCACTCTTAGTTACTTTAGGAAAAATGTGAAAAGTATGCTAATCCATGAAAACGCACATCATGTTCTATACGTCGTTAGTGACATGTGTAGTTAACCGGCATACTTATTGGGACTATAAAAATATATGATGGACATATTGGAAATTATCATTATTGATGGAGCATGTGTAGTAAACCTGCACATGAATGTGAGATGATGAATGACATCAAGGTTGTCAAGCGGGTTTGCATGGTTCTTCACATCTCGTTTGTGATCCTCGGCATCCCATTCACAAAAGTGAGAACATAATCTAGGATTAAACATGCCACCGAATGTCCAAAGGCCCTCTCCTTATCAGCCTACGTTTCCCCTTTTGAGCACTATCTCAAAACCCTATCCTGTTTCTAAAGAGAGTTGATATTTATGTGTGTTTTGGTGTGTGTTTGGTATATCTTGAAGAAGAAAAAGCTTGGTTGAGGAGCATTGATGAAGAAGGAGCTTGTAAATCTGGGTTCCATCCATCATTTTCATCTTCATAGAGGTATAAAGTCTTGACATTGGCTAGTCCATGCATAGATGTAGGACTAGTTAAGTTTTGAGCAAATTTTGGTCCCATGAGTGATTTCTTGTGAGTAAATGTTACTAAAGAATATTTGGGTTATCCCTTTGATGTTACTGAGGTTCATAACTCATAATGTTTGCATCTTGATGGTTGTAGATCAACCATGCATGAGTTAATGATCATTTGATGGAAGTAGAATGTTAAATCTTGGACTTGAGTCTCTTTGACCCACACAAATGCATCAAGTTGGTGACTTTGTCGTTTAAGACACTCCCCAAGACCTAGATCTACAAATTGGACGTCTAAACTTAAAGCAATAAGTGCTTAATAACGTTATGGAATAACTGGAACCTACACCGGGCATACGCAAGGGTACACTGAGTGTACGCGTTTGGGTTCCCGATTCTAGTGTCGCAATCTAGTACGCGGGCATACTGGTGGTACACTCAGCGTACTCACTAGGAAGCCTTTTTTGGGTTTTAGGTTTTTTGGGCCATTATTGGATCTTATTCCTTTTGGGATATGGTGGGCTTTAGGTCTCTTGGGCCTTGTTGGACCTTGGGATTGTTTAGGTTTGGACTGTGATAAGTTTGGCCCACTAAGGGAAGGGTAAGCAAGTCTTTTACCTGAGAAGTCGAGATTAAGGATTTGGACTCTCAGTTTCAGTTAATGGCCTAATTGCTAATTAGCGTTTTATTAAATGTGATTTAGTATGGGGATTTTACGGTTCTATAGCCCGAGTGTTATTTGTTTATCAACTAATCGAGGTGAGACTTCTCACAGTGTTTAGCAGGTCAAAGACACCAATGTTGGCCCCTAGATTATTGTTATTAGAATTCTAGTTATCTATGTGACTATTGCATGGTTTGTATGTATTTATATGTTTGTCGGGCGGGGTCCGAAGCCAGGCGAGGCCTGATGTGTGTGTTGGGTGGGGCCCATCGTATGTTACTGACAAATCTGTACCGGGCGGGGCCCGATGAAGGTTAGGCGGCGCCCATTGTATGCATGGTATGTGGTATTTTGTGGGAAACTCATTAAGCTTTATGCTTACTGTTTTCAGTTTATATTTTAGGTACTTCCGGTTCGAAGGGGAAGGGATCGAGATGATCGTATCGCGCACACCATGATTTTCCTCTTTATTTGATCTTGAAGTACTTTTGGATGATTGATGACATACTCTGATTTTTCCTTATGATTTTTGTGAACATGTTTGGTTGATAGTTTTATTAATACAAAAATGAAATTTTTGGTTATAAATATTTGAGACTTTACAAACATAGTCATAAAAATTAGAGTATCCAAAAACATCTCTCAACATAAATCCCAAGATGATATGTACGATCACGCCTTCGCCTTGCCCCGATCATCTGATGTACCTAAGACCATGACATCAAACTGTAAGCCAAAGCTTAGTGAGTTCCCCCCAAAAATACCTCACATAATAAAACATATAAAACCATGCATGCTGGGTCCACAGTCATCGGACTGAATTACCCCTGAGCCCACAACATAAGACTGGATTGCCCTCCCGACCCTCAGCTTATGACTGGATTACTCCCGAACCCACAACATACGAATGGATTGCCCTCCCAACTCTCAGCTTATGACTGGATTGCTCTCAGGTTTGTTGGCTTCCACACAAAGCAGTATCGCCTCAACCCAAACGCACTATGTCAACATATGCAACAGATAAACATATAACCAACAAGTACATGTAAGCATACATATCTACTAATCTAACAAATCACTACCACATAACAACATAATATATACCATGATACATAACACATCCTAGTGGGCCGACAATGGTGCCTTCGCACATGAGTATAGTGAGGAAAATTCACCTCAAAGTCCAAAAGATAGCTGAACTGATCATTGCACCAAATACCGACTCTATAGGTCACCTATACAACAAACATGGACCAAGCCTCAATATACTAGTTGATCAAAGTCAATGGTCAAAAGTCAACATTTAGACAGATTACACTATGCGTAACAGCTCTACTCCCTACGTAGAGCCCAAAGTGGCAAAACCGGGTAAAAATGAGGCTACGCAAAATTATGCCCCACGTAATAAGCTGAGTCCCAACTTAATCATTAAGCTCTTAATGCAGAAGGTTCAACCACCAAACTTCTAGATCTACACTAGATGGACGTCTTAATGGATACAATCTCTGACTTTATCCATTTACATGCATACCAAGGGCACAAACTCAAAACCTAAGTCCAATAAGTCACTCAAAGCCCAAAAACTCATGCATAGATGTATGAGAGTGATTAAACTCTCATTTTTATGTCTCAACAAACTTAAAAACGTTTTGAAATGACACTTCAATGGTCTGGAGTAGCTCTTACTCATATACACCATGGTTATGGGTAAAAAAGCATGAAAACCTAAAGCAAATCTAGATTTATCATAAAAACTCATCAAGGTGGATACCTTATACCACCTGGAGATGGATGAGGGAAAGGAAATTTTGGATCCAAGGATGATTTAATCTTCCAAGCAACTCCACCACCTTCTTGATTCTTCAAAATGCACCAAAAAACACTCTCAAGCTCAAAAATACACCAAAAGGGAATTAGGGTTTCAAAGGAAACATCTGGGAAGTGGAGGCTAATGATGGAAAGGGCTCAAGGGTATTAGAGCCTTTAAATCAGGCTCAAAACCCCAAAATTATGGTTTTGGTTCTGGGCCGCTATTATGCTGCATAGCTAAACTTACGCCTTGCGTAAGTCACTTAAGCACCGTGCCCAAGTTTCCCTCCTATACGCTGCGTAGGAGGCTGCACTACACCGTGCGTAGTGGATAAAACTCCAAAATTAACTTTTAAATAAGGAAATAAGTTTACCTGAGGAACCGGGTGTTACAATTCTCCTCCACTTGAACTAGATTCGTCCTCGAAATCTTTGACTGCAAATAGATCCGGATAATGCTCATGCATCTCTGCCTCGGGCTCCTAGGTCCACTCGAAACCCTTCCTATGCTGACATTGAACCTTGACTAAAGGTACCACCTTGTTGCGCAAACCCTTCGTCTTCCTATACAGAATATCCACTAGCTTCTCCACATAATTTAGGCGCTCATCGACTTGAATGTCATTCAAAGGAACCACCACTTAATCATCAAGCACACACTTCCGAAGCTGAGAAACATGGGAGGTACTGTGAACCTGACTAAGCTCCTCAGGCAGGTCCAATCGGTAGGCTATCCTGCCTACTGTAGCCACTACTCGAAATGGTCCAATAAATCAGGAAACCAAGTTGCCCCTCTTCCTGAAGTGTATGACACCCTTCTAGGGTGATACCTTTAGTAAAACAATATCCTCGACCTGAAACTCTAACTTGGATTGCCGTCTATTAGCATAACTCTTATGTCGAATCTGAGTTGTTAATCGCTGTCTGATATGCAGGATAAGCTCCATCGTATAAAGGACTACCTCAGTCCTCCCCATGACCCTGTGGCCAACCTCTCCCCAAAAAACTGGTGTACGACACTTCCTCCCATAAAGAAGCTCGAACGACGGTGCACCAATACTAGAGTGATAGATGTTGTTGTAAGAAAACTCAAGTATAGGAAGGTAGGAATCCTAACTCCCACCAAATTGATGACACAAGCCCTCAGCATATCCTCAATCGTATGAATGGTCCGCTCACTCTGACCATCTGTCTGAGGGTGATAAGCCATACTGAAAAGCAGTCTCATGCCCAACTCTTCATGAAATCTCCACCAAAACCAAGAAGTAAACCGAACATCATGATCAGATACGATAGAAAATGGACCCCATGGTGAGCTACAATCTTGCGCACATACAAATCAACTAATTTCTCGGGCGAATAACCCTCCCGGATGGTGAGAAAATGGGAACTCTTGGTCAGACGATCGACAATGACCCAAATAGCATCAAATCCACTGGACGTCCTCGACAATGAAATCCATGGTGATTTGTTCCCATTTCCACATGGGAACATCCAAGGGCTAAAGCTTTCCATGCGGCCTCTGGTGCTTTTCCTTGACCATCCTGTAGGTCAAGCATCTCTCCACATACGATGCTATCTCCCGCTTCATGCATGGCCACCAATAACTATGTCTTAAGTATCGATATAACTTCATGGCTCTAGGGTGAATCGAGAACCTGGACTTGTGAACCTCCTCCATCAATGTATGTCGGACCTCTCCAAAAAAAGGAACCCAAACCCAACTGCACTAGGTTAAAAGCCTGTGACCATCAGTAGTAAACCTGCCAATCTAACCTCTAATCCTCTTATTCTTCCAACTTTCCCTCTTGACTCCTCGACCTGAACCTCCCTGATCAAATCCAGAAGTGGGGATTCGATAGTCATCCTTAAACCGTGCTCTCGAATAGGAGTACCAACGCCTTGCGGATCAAGGCATTGACGACCACATTGGCCTTCCTTGGATGATAAAGAATCTCGCAATCATAATCCTTAACCCCATAAGATATCTCAAACTATTGTATCTTTAGTACCTTATTGATGTTTTGGACATTTGAAGGATGAAGGAAGGCCTTGTTGAGCAAAGGGTTAACTAACATTTTGTATCCATCTCATGGTGGAGTCTTGCTTCATGATTGTTTTAGGAAAAGGATCAACTAGCATATTTCCAAAGAATGACCATGACATGGTGGAGTCTTGCTTTGCGATTGTTTTTGTTCAGACATTCCCACAACATGGCCAAGGAAGGCCCACGATGTGGCAATGTCCTATATGTCGAATTTTTTGTTTGTATATGCCCACTGCATGGCCAAGAGTGTTAGAACATGAAAAGTGATCCTTAAGCAATCCGAGATGATGCATGTCCGAGGTGAAAGTATTCTGAAGTGAAGTCAATTCCAAAGTCAAGATCAATCCGAGATGCATCTTTGTGTTAAAGTATTTTGTGTCTATAATGTGCATTTATTATTACAAGTATAGTACAAGAGACAATATCAACAACAATGACTGTGTCAGTCTGTTGATCTTCAAAAGTCTTGCAGTCCATGCACACTTGATCAGATTTGTCTTGTAGTTACTCATTGACTATTTAAGGAGTAGTCGTCTTTGTATCAAATGTGAAACATGTACCTTTGTCACATATATGGAGAATTATTTAGTCAATCACTCTCTTACATTCTTTTTGTTCTTAAATCACTTTACATTGTTCATACTTATGATTATCATTTATTATTGAGCACTTTGCTGATCATATTGTATTCCAAGACAAGATTGGTTTAGCAGACTTGACTGGATCCTTATTATTAGAAGACATTGATCTTAATTTAATTCAAGGGTTGAGTTCTCAAACCTTGTCTGCGCACCCCTTTTCTTTCATAATTGGTATTAAAGCCTAAGTGGTTGTCCTTTGAATCCATAAGAACAAATTATAGTTGGTTGTCGATTACTTTGGTATCTCAATCATTTCTGTGTTCAGGATAAAAGTTCTTCTATATACCACTTCAGCTCTAATCTTAACTTCAATGGTTTCTTCTAATCAATCTCAACAAATGTATTCAATGAAAATAGCAAATAGCATGGGATGCCCAACACATGCCTCATTGCTAGTTGTTAAAGAGTATGATCATTGGAAAGTTAGAATGGAGAGATTTTTGCTTGCTAAAGAAAAAGCTGAAGAAATATGAAGGCCAATGAAAGAAGGTCCTTATGTTCTGGTAAGACAAGCTATTAGAGATGCTGTTTCCACTCTCATTGGTCAATAGGAGTCTCGACCATCACCACTAACTGCAACAATCATAGGGAAGCTTCATGAAGATCAAATCGCCTTCCCTGAAATGGTTTTTGGTGTACCTCCATCTCTCTTTGAGCACATCAAATTGTGCAAATCAGCTAAGGAAATTTGGGATACACTACAAGATTTGTTTGAAGGATCAGAAAACATGAAGAATAAGTGTTTGGCATATGTTTTAAATGACTTCGACACCTTCACTACAACTCCTGGTGAGTCTGTAGCCTCTGCATCAAATCGGTATAGGATCATGGTGAATAACATGACAACACATGGAGTAGTCCAAAATCCACTCGAGTACAACCTCAAGTTCACCAACAACCTTGTAAAAGGATGGGGAAATCTTAAGTCCTATCTTTAGAGCAATGGTTCTATGAAGAAACTGAAGCTCTATTAGTTATTTGACGAACTGCAAGGTCATGAATCTAACGTTGCTCAAATGTTGAGAGAAATTTCAGGAGGTCCTCTCACTTTAGTTAGCTCTCTCAATCCGCTGATTCCGAACACATCTATTTTAGATCCATTTGGAGTCATTCCACCTGTTCAACCTACACCACCTGTCGCACCTGCCTCTCCAATTCCAAACTATCCGATCTAGGAAAACCTTGATCTAGAATCTGCTGATTCCGAACTTCCTTTTCAACAAGAGTTTGCACTTCTATCTATGAAGTATAGACGTCCTTGGAATCCCAATCAAAATCCTTCTCAAAAAAAATTTCAAGCTCCCCACCAAAGCAATCCTCAACCTTACCCTTAAGGCTAGACAATCAATTGAGTGTGATGAAGGTTACTGGTCCTCCGTTTCGGAAGCTGATGATGACGATGCTGAGCCAAAGTACTGCTACATGGCAACAAACGATCCACCTGGACCAAGCATCATACAACATGTAAAATCTATGATTACTGAGAATAACTTTGATTTATCTATTTGTGAACCTTATCTAACTCAAATTCAATAAGATATGACAGTTATCCATAGAGCCTATGAGACTTCCAGAGAAGTGAGTGAGAAGTTGGATAGTGAGTTGACTAGACTTAAATTACATTTTGAAGACTGCAAGCTTAAGATTGAATCGTTAGAAAGATAATTTGTAATGACCAAAGATGAATGTATTATCTTGAATGATAAATGTGAAATTTCAATTAGTGAAAGAAAGATCTTGGTTACTGATAATAAATGTCTTAATGTGAAAATTGATGCTTTGTATAATTCGATTGATATTCTTGAAGCTGATGAAAGAATGACACACAATTTTCGTCATCCCTGGTCCAAAGCACCTGGTATCGGAAGCACATTTTCGAAACTGGTTGTTCGTCCCCTGAAGGAGCTTCAAAACTTAACGTTTATGGGAGATATTCTGAACCACACATATTCGGATACCACTGTTCACCATTGTCGTCCCTTCATGAGATCTCAAACAAATATCAATCGTTAATTCCTAAGTTCAAACCAATCACCATTACATGTCCTGATTCCACGTAATTTCCACCTCTGATATCCCTAGACCTGAATCAGTCTTCAGAACCCTTACATAGCACAAGCAGTACTGGAGTTTGCATTCAGAACTCCGACCTTCCGAATAATTATGTTATTAAGGAAATCATTCTTGAGACAAACGGACATGACTCAGACCAATTCAATTCCTTTTGTGCATCTTTTGATAGTGATTTAAATGAAGAAATTAAGTGTGATGATGACACTTCGTCCGGTTCCTGTATTTCCACATCTAATGTGGTTTCTAAATCGAATCTAGTGCCAATTAAGCCTCATTTCAACAATCCATCGGTTGGACAAACTTCCAAGTCATCATCTGATTCTCAGAAGAAACCTTGGTTGAACAAGAAAGACATTGTTCATCCAAAGACCGAAGCTAGGAATTCTCTTGAACAAGAATCTAGGTCTAGGAAATACTCTAGATTCCTTGAGAAATCCGAGAAGAAAGTGCCTGAAACAGTTTTTTCAGCTACCAGGAATCAAAATACTTTCATGTCTGTTAAGATTCTTAAGAGACCATCTATTCCTGTTAGCTCGGATATTCATAATATATCTATCAATAGCTGTGTGAAAAATGTTGTTGTTGAGGCCTCATCTAAGAAAACTGAGTCTCCTCGGAAAGTATCTTCTTCTGTGTTTATTGCTACCTCGGATGGCACGATTTTTAAGCCAAAATAGTTTCCGAAATCAAATGTGCCTACGAATGCAGTGAACAAAGGAAAAGATGCTCAGAACACTGTTGTTCACAAACCTTGTAAAGGTTCAAAACAAAGATTTGAATGGAAAGTTAAAAAAATCTAAAAACTCAATTGAAACACCTCAGAACACAGTTCTTCTAGCAACATCTTAGTTAATTGTTCCTCCAAGGAAAGTAGTACCCACACAACCAATGGTTGAATATGATTATTGGAAAAATGAAAAGACCCTGACATTCTACATCTTTCCAAAATAATCTCAGAAAAATCCTTTTGAGAAACCAGCTATACATAAATCACAAGCCAAGTCCAAAGCCCATGCTAAAGTCCCTAAATCTTACTTGGAGCCTAAAAACTCCAAAACTGACTGATTTTGCAGGTTTTTTGTGCTTCGAAACAAGATAAAATATGGTATATTGATAGTCCTTGTCCCATGCACATGACTGGGCATAAAAAGTTTCTATGTGATCTCAAACTTACTGCAGATGTTGGTTATGTTACTTATGGCAACAATTCAAATTCTCAAATTTGAGGTTATGGCGTCCTCACGAACGACAATTTTTCTTTCTCTAATGTGGCTTATATATCTGATCTCAAGCATAATCTGATCAGTGTGGCCCAACTCACTGATGCAAATCGGAGAGTTGAATTCTGCAAGAAGCACAACTATGTTATGACAGAAGTCCAAAAAGAATGTCTGTCCAATCAAATTGAATCAATAATATGTATCCTTTAGACATCAGCATGATCATCTGAAAGCCTCAAATCTATCTTCTATCAAAAGCCGTCCCTGAGGTAAGTTGGCTATGACATTGGAGACTTACTCATCTCAACTTCCGATACATGAATGATCTGGTTTCTGGTGAAATGGTCCGAGTTCTGCCACTCCTCAAATTATAAAACGATCATCTATGTGCTGTGTGTGAATGTGGGAAGCAATCAAAGAAAGGAGATCATGTTCTTACTGGAAAAATCCATTTTGGAACCTCTTGAACTTCTTCATATAGATCTCCGTGGACCATCTGCCGTAGAAAGCTTACATCACAAAAAGTACATTCTTGTGATTATTGATGACCACACAAGGTTCACATTGGTTTTCTTCTTAAAGATAAAATTAGAAACTGCCTCCGAGCTGATAAATTTCATCAAAGGCATTGAAGTTCTGATTAAACTTCCTGTTTGGAGAATCCGAAATGACAATGGATCCAAGTTCACAAATGCGACATTTGAAAAATTTCTTACCGACAAAGGCATTGAACACAATTTTTCTGCTCCCTACACTCCTCAGAAAAACGGTGTTGTTGAAAGAAGAAATTGAACTCTAGTTGAAGTCGCTCGGTCGATGCTGAACTTTGCAAACCTTCCACTTTATCTTTAGGCCAAAGCTGTCTCCACAACCTGCTTCACTCAAAATCGAAACATCATCAACTGTCGTCTCAACATGACACCATATGAAGCAATGAATGGTCAGAAGCCAAGTATCTCGTTCTTACACATTTTTGGATGTGATGCTTTATCAAAAACAATCGTGATCAACTCACCAAGTTTCAACCGAAATATGATGAAACCATCTTTTTGGGATACTCAGCCAAATCTAAAGCTTAAAGAGTTCTGAAGTGTAGAACTCGTGTAAATGAAGAAATCTTTGATATTACTTTTGATGATAATTTTGTTGGGAAATCAGTTCCTACTCATGTTACAACATATATCATGGACTCCGATGCTCTACCTTCTGGGTCTCTGAATCCTTAAATTATCTATGAAGTTGATTTCGAAATCTTGTTCGGACCAATACAAACTGCTCTAGATTTTAAATCTCGATCAAGACTGTCCTCATCTGCCACTCCGGTTTCTCAAAATGTTTTTGTATAATTCGATTGATATTCTTGAAGCTGATGAAAGAATGACACACAATTTTCGTCATCCCTGGTCCAAAGCACCTGGTATCGGAAGCACATTTTCGAAACTGGTTGTTCGTCCCCTGAAGGAGCTTCAAAACTTAACGTTTATGGGAGATATTCTGAACCACACATATTCGGATACCACTGTTCACCATTGTCGTCCCTTCATGAGATCTCAAACAAATATCAATCGTTAATTCCTAAGTTCAAACCAATCACCATTACATGTCCTGATTCCACGTAATTTCCGCCTCTGATATCCCTAGACCTGAATCAGTCTTCAGAACCCTTACATAGCACAAGCAGTACTGGAGTTTGCATTCAGAACTCCGACCTTCCGAATAATTATGTTATTAAGGAAATCATTCTTGAGACAAACGGACATGACTCAGACCAATTCAATTCCTTTTGTGCATCTTTTGATAGTGATTTAAATGAAGAAATTAAGTGTGATGATGACACTTCGTCCGGTTCCTGTATTTCCACATCTAATGTGGTTTCTAAATCGAATCTAGTGCCAATTAAGCCTCATTTCAACAATCCATCGGTTGGACAAACTTCCAAGTCATCATCTGATTCTCAGAAGAAACCTTGGTTGAACAAGAAAGACATTGTTCATCCAAAGACCGAAGCTAGGAATTCTCTTGAACAAGAATCTAGGTCTAGGAAATACTCTAGATTCCTTGAGAAATCCGAGAAGAAAGTGCCTGAAACAGTTTTTTCAGCTACCAGGAATCAAAATACTTTCATGTCTGTTAAGATTCTTAAGAGACCATCTATTCCTGTTAGCTCGGATATTCATAATATATCTATCAATAGCTGTGTGAAAAATGTTGTTGTTGAGGCCTCATCTAAGAAAACTGAGTCTCCTCGGAAAGTATCTTCTTCTGTGTTTATTGCTACCTCGGATGGCACGATTTTTAAGCCAAAATAGTTTCCGAAATCAAATGTGCCTACGAATGCAGTGAACAAAGGAAAAGATGCTCAGAACACTGTTGTTCACAAACCTTGTAAAGGTTCAAAACAAAGATTTGAATGGAAAGGTAAAAAAATCTAAAAACTCAATTGAAACACCTCAGAACACAGTTCTTCTAGCAACATCTTAGTTAATTGTTCCTCCAAGGAAAGTAGTACCCACACAACCAATGGTTGAATATGATTATTGGAAAAATGAAAAGACCCTGACATTCTACATCTTTCCAAAATAATCTCAGAAAAATCCTTTTGAGAAACCAGCTATACATAAATCACAAGCCAAGTCCAAAGCCCATGCTAAAGTCCCTAAATCTTACTTGGAGCCTAAAAACTCCAAAACTGACTGATTTTGCAGGTTTTTTGTGCTTCGAAACAAGATAAAATATGGTATATTGATAGTCCTTGTCCCATGCACATGACTGGGCATAAAAAGTTTCTATGTGATCTCAAACTTACTGCAGATGTTGGTTATGTTACTTATGGCAACAATTCAAATTCTCAAATTTGAGGTTATGGCGTCCTCACGAACGACAATTTTTCTTTCTCTAATGTGGCTTATATATCTGATCTCAAGCATAATCTGATCAGTGTGGCCCAACTCACTGATGCAAATCGGAGAGTTGAATTCTGCAAGAAGCACAACTATGTTATGACAGAAGTCCAAAAAGAATGTCTGTCCAATCAAATCGAATCAATAATATGTATCCTTTAGACATCAGCATGATCATCTGAAAGCCTCAAATCTATCTTCTATCAAAAGCCGTCCCTGAGGTAAGTTGGCTATGACATTGGAGACTTACTCATCTCAACTTCCGATACATGAATGATCTGGTTTCTGGTGAAATGGTCCGAGTTCTGCCACTCCTCAAATTATAAAACGATCATCTATGTGCTGTGTGTGAATGTGGGAAGCAATCAAAGAAAGGAGATCATGTTCTTACTGGAAAAATCCATTTTGGAACCTCTTGAACTTCTTCATATAGATCTCCGTGGACCATCTGCCGTAGAAAGCTTACATCACAAAAAGTACATTCTTGTGATTATTGATGACCACACAAGGTTCACATTGGTTTTCTTCTTAAAGATAAAATTAGAAACTGCCTCCGAGCTGATAAATTTCATTAAAGGCATTGAAGTTCTGATTAAACTTCCTGTTTGGAGAATCCGAAATGACAATGGATCCAAGTTCACAAATGCGACATTTGAAAAATTTCTTACCGACAAAGGCATTGAACACAATTTTTCTGCTCCCTACACTCCTCAGAAAAACGGTGTTGTCGAAAGAAGAAATTGAACTCTAGTTGAAGTCGCTCGGTCGATGCTGAACTTTGCAAACCTTCCACTTTATCTTTAGGCCAAAGCTGTCTCCACAACCTGCTTCACTCAAAATCGAAACATCATCAACTGTCGTCTCAACATGACACCATATGAAGCAATGAATGGTCAGAAGCCAAGTATCTCGTTCTTACACATTTTTGGATGTGATGCTTTATCAAAAACAATCGTGATCAACTCACCAAGTTTCAACCGAAATATGATGAAACCATCTTTTTGGGATACTCAGCCAAATCTAAAGCTTAAAGAGTTCTGAAGTGTAGAACTCGTGTAAATGAAGAAATCTTTGATATTACTTTTGATGATAATTTTGTTGGGAAATCAGTTCCTACTCATGTTACAACATATATCATGGACTCCGATGCTCTACCTTCTGGGTCTCTGAATCCTTAAATTATCTATGAAGTTGATTTCGAAATCTTGTTCGGACCAATACAAACTGCTCTAGATTTTAAATCTCGATCAAGACTGTCCTCATCTGCCACTCCGGTTTCTCAAAATGTTTTTGGTCTGACCCCAACCTTTCCTCCATTTGATTCTGATGCATTTCAACATTCTCAGGTTGAGGGGGAGAATAACAATCCATCCCTCGAATCAAATTTTGATGGATTTCAAGATGAAACATATCAATTCGCTGAAATCGATCCAATGCCGAACAACAATGAAGATGATGTCAACTTCTTTGACTTTCCGAACTCTAACGATGCTGACATATCTGGTTCATAAGTTCAGGGGGAGCAACATCCTCAAATTCAAATTGTTCAGGGGGGGGGGGGTAATACAACCCCATTGTTGATATTGAATCATATGTCGCTGAACAACTTCTGAGATTGAATATTTGGACAAAGGATCATCCTCCTAATCAAGTAAATGGAAATCTCAACGTTGGAGTTCAAACTCGCTCTGCTACTAACATTCAAAATGAGTGTCATTTCTCAGCATTCATATCAATGGTTGAAACTAAATCCATCAAAGAAGCCTTAGAACATTTTGATTGGATTACAACCATGCAAGAAGAGCTAGTAGAATTTGACAGAAATCAAGTGTAGACTCTTGTCCCTCCTCGTCAGGATCACCCTATTGTTGGTACGAGATGGGTCTTCTGAAACAAAATCGACGACACTAGAGTTATAATTCAAAACAAATCAAGATTGGTAGTTAAAGGATTTACTCAGATTGAAGGACTTGACTACGACGAGACCTTTGCTCCTGTTGCCCGTCTTGAAGTTTTCTGAATCATTCTCACTTATGCTGCTCACAAAGGCTTTAAAGTTTACCAAATGGACGTCAAGAGTGCCTTTCTCAATGGTGAACTTGATAGTGAAGTATATCTTCAACAACCTCCTGGGTTTGTAAATCTTTCATATCCGATCTACTGCTACAAACTCCAAAAAGTTGTTTATGGCCTCAAACAAGCTCCTCGCGCTTGGTACGAGACTCTCACTAATTTTCTAAAGTGTTCCAGTTTTCAAAGAGGAATTCCCGATCCTACATTATTCCAAAGAACAAACGGGAAACATCTCATGTTAGTACAATTCTATGTCGACGATATCATTTTTGGATCAATTGATCCAACGATGGTTGATGACTTTGCTAAACTAATGGTTAGTCGATTCCAAATGAGTATGACTCATGAATTAATCTTCTTCCTCGGACTACAAGTTAGGGCCAATAGATGAATCTTCATCTATCAAGAGAAATACATTTCCAAACTTCTGAAGAAATATTCAATGGACACCTGTGTCTCTACAAAGGTTCCAATGGGTTTCGGACACAAGATTTTTTCGGACTCATCCAGTGTTTCCGTAGATCAGAAGAAGTATAGGGGAATGATTGATCGCTACTCTACCTCACTACAAGTCTTCTCGACATCATGTTCTCGACATGTCTGTGTGCTAGATTCTAGGTTAATATGAAGATATCTCATCTTTCTGCTGTCCAGAAAATCTTCCGATATCTCAAAGGAATAAAGATCCTTAAAATTTGATATCCTGCAAATGATTTTTTCCTTCTTTAATCCTATTCCGACTCAAACTATGAAGGACTTCAACTTTGTAGAAAAAGTACATCCGGTGGTTGTCAACTTTTGGGTGGAAGATTGGTTAGTTGGTCATCCAAGAAACAGAACTGCATTGCTCCTTCAACAGCCGAAGCGGAATACATTGATGCTACAAGATGCACCTCACAAGTTCTATGGATGAAATCTCAGCTTTTGGACTATGGTTATCAATTTCAATAGCTTCTTATCTATTGTGATTCTCAAAGTGCAATTGCGGTCTCTTACAATCCAATTCAGCACTCCATGACCAAGCGCATTGATATTTGGTACCACTTTATTAAAGTTCGTGTTCTAAAAAGTAACATTGAGCTTATTTTTGTTCCATCTGACGATGAAATTGCTGATGTCTTTACTAAGGCATTAGACGAAACTAAATTTAATGGGTTTCTAAGCAAAATAGGAAAAATGATGCCTAATCCTCAATTCTTCCAAGAAGTTTGTACTCTCTAATGGAAACATTAGAAAGTAAAATAAATTTGAATTAAAACATTTTCCTCCTCAAAATTGTTTCTTCTTGGAAAATAAAGTATCATTATGTGTCTTTTTATCTAACCTTTTCTTCTAGTCCTAAGATTTTCACAATACTACCTTACTTGAAGTTTTGTCCGATATAGTCACGTCAGACACCTTGAGACAATTTCACCTCGGAGTATTTGAACTTAGAACTTTATCTAAGAAGTACACCTCAGAATTCAAATCCGAAAAGGTATTGTGATTTCGTCACGTATCTCCTTTCGAGCTCTGTTCCTTCAGTTCTCGAAATTTCAAATCCATTTTTGAAAATTTGTCCTCTATGATCTTCATGCATTGTTACATCTGATATTCATTTAGAGACTGTGCCATCTCCAAATCTATATCATGTACTAAGGATGTGTTTCAATTCTTTCCGAAGCATCTTATGACATTCCATTTCGGAATCTGATTATTCTGAGATTTTCAACAAAAATGAATTTTAAGGTTATCATTTAAGTACTGATTTCGAAACATTTTCTCATGATTATCTTAACGGTAATTTCATTTATGATTATCTTCTTAATTCATAATAAACACGACTTTGGCACACATTCTAATACGGTACTGAGTGTTCAAAACTGAATCGATGGTTTTCCAAAATTAAGAAAACAGAAGTCTTATCATTTGGATGTTAATTGTCACATAGGAAGGCTTTTTGGCCTATGCATTGAATGTAACCCATTTCCGATTTTGGATGTCATCATTCAATTCTTCGACCCAACCCGGAAACTCTTACATATAAAAGGATTTTGAATCCTAATTGTTCCCACTTGTCACTTTGGTTATCGTCTTACTTAGAGCTTTTCATCTGTACTATGTTCTTCAAAATTTTCTCATCTTCTGCAATGACGTCAAAATCATCGAAACCTGCAACCAAGAAGAAATCATCCAAAGGGTCCCCTTCATCTTCCTCAACCGAACTCATTCTCAGAGAAACTACCCAACTGTTTTCACTTGATCTGATGGATTACGATGAATAGGTGAGAATCACGATCGACTTCATATCTCGTCATCCCATCGTCGTTCCACTCACTAAAATCCCTAACCCTAATTTCCGTCTTAGACTTCTTCACAAGGCATTTGAACGTGTTAAGATTGAAGATGATGTTCTGGAAGTGAAGATTATAGAAGACAGAATCGTACCTATACACAACGCGACGTTTCTCAAAGTTATTGGAGTTTCAGAAAACCCCAAGGGTTTTCAGGTTCCAGAACCAACCTCTAAATAGTTTGAATCGTTCTTAACTCAAATTGGCTATAATGGTGAGTTCAAGGCCAAAGAGTTCATGAAGTCAGCCATTCCTGGTCTTCGGACCGTGTTGATGCACTTCATTATTAGGGGTTTGTCCAGCAAACATGGAGGAACAGACGCTACGAGTAAGGACTAGCTTTATGTTGTTTACAACATCTTCACCGGAAGAGCCAACGCCATCGACCTACTGGAAGTCCTATGGAAAGACTTAAGAAAGTTCGCAATGAAAAGGAAGCCGAACGAGATTCCTAGTCTGATATTCTGGGCTCTAACTCTACAACAACTGTACTATAAGTGTCAAGAATCCATTCCACTCAACTCTGACATCCGAGAGGTATACTACTCTTTTAAAACTATTAAAACATATAGGTTGCCTAGTTAATCTGCTGTCGAACCTATCAGGCATATACCTCAGCACATGTTAAGCACTATATCTTCCGATTCACCACATCTCAAACATCATCTTGAGACCTCGGTTGTGTTCAAACCAACACAAACTGCCTCTGTCTCGGATGAAATAGCTTCAGAATAGATTAGATTAGCCTCCTCATCAGGCTGAGTAAGACAAATTGCCAAGAGAAAGGCATCATCTTTGAAAGTTACAACAAGAAAGAGAGCTAAAGCCGGTGAACCTTCTTAAAAGGATTCACAAATCGGTATTCGACCTGACTCTGGGTCTCAGCCAACCCCACCCAGCCACTCTTCTGAAGTACCCTTCGGAGTTTCAAAATCACATATTGCACACACACACACACACAGGGAGTTTACACATAATCTATGTTGGGTTTGAGCATTATAACACTCCTATGGTGCACATGCAACCCTAAATGCTTTGAATCTATGTTTTCTCTAGTTATACATGCATTTTGTTTTTCCAAAGCATTCACCCTAGCTAGCATACAATTGAAGATATGTAATATGAAACTTAGTTTGGATGCTTACCACTTATGTAGGGTAGAGTTCTTGACCCTTGAAAGATTGAGCACCTCAAGTGTGATGCCTCTATTGGTTCACAAACACCATATGCAAGAGGAGGCTTAAGAGAATAGGTTAGCAAGCTCAAAATCGTGTATCACTCTCTTGGAATGATGGGGAAAACGATTTTGGCCATGAGGGCTCTATTTATAGTGCTAGGGTTACATCTTTGTAAACCCTAATGACCTTTCACATTCTTATGCTCCATGGGTTTAACCTTCGTGGACTATCCATGGATTATTTCATTGGTTTAGCTCGTCTACATAATCATGGATCATTGGCCCACACTACAAGAATCATTGATTTACATAATCAATCCCCACATATTTAATTAGTCTCTTTTGATCACAAAATTAATTCCAAATTAATTCTTGATCAATACTAATTAAATAATATGATATTAATATATTATACTTGTAATATATTAATAAATTATAAATAACCTTATTCTCAAAAGTCCATCCTATAAAATTGCACTGGTGAAGGCAACCCAAAAAGGGACCATGTTATAATCGGGTCAAGTACACCCCATTTATAGTTATGGGCTTAGACACTAAATCAAGCAGTCTCCCACTTGGATAAGTCTAATAACTATAACTGCCAATGTACCTCTAGGATCCGACTTAGCAATCGTAAACTTTCAAAAGCCTATGTCAACTCTGACCCAGTCAGTGACACATCCTTTAGATAAGGGATCATATAATCCTTTGTTCTCAAGATATCAGCTGGACAAATACATGGAACAATGTCATACTTATTGTCCATCAGTTTGTTTCCCGATTTCCGATTCGTATGACATAGAACATAACTGAACACTTTAATTTAGTTTTGACCGAGCCCAAGAAATAAGTCAAACAGAATCATCGAGGGGCCCAAGATATCGCTTTTAATCCTCTTAGGATAAAAGGGAACAGATAAACTTCGACTCATATACTTGTACTAACTATTCATTGAATCATACACAACAACACGTTTTATAACATCGAGTTACTGATGCGTTTTCGTACTATCAATGTACAACCAACTCATAGTCAACAACTCATATATCTAGGTTTGAAGACTTATATGATATTATTGTCTCACGATCACTTGTGATTAGTTCCATGAAGTGATTCAAGTGAGCGCGGGTTGATCCGATATTCAAATCTTATTTCAGAAGTACTCATGAATGGTGTAGCAAACTGTTGCTATGCCTAACTCCTTAGACAATCTACAAGCCAAATCATGACAACCTTCTTTCATACTTACTTCCAACGTATGATCGACTGTGGATAGTTTGAATAATAATAATAATAATAATAATAATAATAATAATAATAATAATATTTATAATTTTATTATTCTGGAAGTCAAAACATGAAAAGTGAAACACAAGAATAATACTAATCCTATATGGCCCCAAAAATTTTGAGTGTAAATAAAACACCTTTTATTTAATCACCATATTGATTACTCATAATTCATTGTATAATGTTTCAATTTATCAACTTAATACTTGAATTAAAACAATAGTTATCCCATGCTCCAAGCATGCACACTATGTTTACCTACGGTCCATACTTTGTGAAATAGATCAATTGTAAACATTTCCAACGATACTCATTTCACAATTCCAAATTCTTATTGTAAGTGTGAGAATACCAAGTCCTTGACACTTAGTGTAATGTTGTTAGATTCTAAGCTTATATGCAATGATCCTTTTGTAATGACTAGGTACAAGACGACACAGAGACTTGACCAATGATATTACAAAACTTTCCACTGGAAATTCTTACAAGACAATTCCAAGGAAGCGAAGTCTCAAATTCAAAGTACATTCCTTTGAACATCCCACTTGCATAAAAGTTTCTAACTTTCTCATATATTCTTAATCTCCAACTCCCATTATGGAAAACACTTCCATATTTTCCATATGATAATTCGTTATGAATAGAATCCTGTCTAATCATAATAATGTCAACATGGTCCATCCATTACTATACTTCCAATTGTCCTTAAGCGACCAATCCTTGGCGAACCTTAGATTGTCCTTGACAGTTGTTTAACCACTTTAGTCATATTTAGTTCTAGTCCTTTTTCCCTCTTAATGCCCTAGGCATTTGGAAAATTAGAACACATGAATATTATAACATATGCAATCGACCCTATATCCGAAGCATATAGGGGACATGATTCATAATGTCTTACATAAAGACATGATACTTGATCAGTCTTTTGCTATAATATTTCTATTTGCCATGTTCTCACAATTCAAACTATGAAGAGGGATGACGTAATCATAATCGAATTTGGGATCACAATTAACATTTCCATATATAGAATTTCCTTATGTTGAATCTTTTCAACATAAGATTCATATATGTCTTTGACTAAATTTGATTAAAAAACTCAATCTAATCTTTTAGAATTGAAATGAAGTATAAATTCCTCTCCCTTAATTATAGCAAAACAACTTTTCAAGCCTGCAACTTTGCAAATTGAAGACTTTGTTTTTTCTATAATTAACATTGCTAACTTGCAATATGTACCATAATAATTATGCTCCCACTAGCATAATAATTATTATCTTACTAGAACAACACTTATGCTCCCACTGGCTTTGACATGTATCCAAAATCAGCTGGACTTCTAGATATCAATACTTTATTGACTTTCTTACTAAAGTTCAGATTTCTGATACGAGATGCTTTGATAAGACTTTATCTAGGCTTCTCAAAATCATACACCTTTCCTTAGATAACTTACATGTGTGTCTTAACAATTTTAGAACTTACAACAATAAGTCTCAAATGTTTAGACCTTTTTCCATTTCTCACAATTCGAACTATGAAGAGGGATGCCGTAATCATAATCGAATTTAAGAATGCAAATATCACAACTGCTATCTCCTAAAATCTACTTAGTGAAAGAGTTTCCTCACAATCATTTTCATGAATTGGAGAGAAACCTTATGACAGTTAGATTTTTATGGTGTATGTGTTCCTATACATGTGTAATTCTCATAACCATAACCACAAGACAAGGTTAGTGACAAATCCAAACTCATATGGACTAAACTTGTTCAATCTTAATTTCTTGCCACTTGGCAACACAAGGGCCTACCATGTCTTACAAGTTGTCAATCAAATCACCCTTACTGATAAATGAACTTTCACTGATCTAGGTGCTTTTCCTTATGCAAACAATTGAGAACTCATAGAACTCATATATAGTCAACTTTAACTGGAATGAACACATAAACAAGAATATGTCAACACGATAGGCTATAAAGCTCAAGTCGTGTGCTAGTGATAAATAATAGATTTGTTCTTGATTATTTCTTGAAGCTTTTCAAGATCTTTAAGACTCCCACTAACCTGTTGACATATAAGATTCTCTTTGTCAAGAAACATAACTTGACAAACAAATATTCAACAGTTAGTGTGATTTCTTATCAAGACAAACACTTTTCACAATTGGTCTTAGTTGGTCTTTGTAAAACATCACAACTTACCAATTTCAAATGTACAAAAGTAGAAAAGATTTTTACTCTACATTTGCTGATATGTCAGTCAATATACAATCTTGGAGTATAACTCTAAGATTTGATTTTGGAACGAAGTATGATTCATCTTAATTGATTTAACCATTTCAACAATACCTGATTCCTCTTCTTAGCCAAACAAATGCACTAAGGTGTCCTTAGAGGATCAAATTGTGATATGGTTTTCATAATCATTAAGATGATCATAAAACACGATACTCAAGTACTCTCCCATCATTTCAGATTGGAGAAAATTTTATCTTTCTGCCGACTTTGATTCTTATACATTGAAACTTTTTCAATGATCCATAATTATACTTAATCTTGTAAGAATAACCATATTTACTTAACTTTAGTAAAGCATAACGAATAGTCTTATCGTTCTTTGTGGTGGACCTGGACCAGTGCACAACCAAGTGTACCTGATCCCCTTGTCCTTTTCTTGACTTAAATATACATGTGAACAAGGAAATAGTCTTAATTTGCCAAAGATAAAGGTTCTCATTCATCACACAATACAAGTTGCATGATTCCAAGTTTCCGTCCAATCGAAACTTGGGTGACGAGAATCTTTCCTTATTTGGTACATTTAGACACTACCACAAACGAAAGAATCAAATCCATATTGCTAAAAATACAAACATCAAATATTCACATATGCCATTGCAAGGAAGTGTAAAATAAGATAAAATTTTTTATTTATTTATAAAAGGTGCGGAAAAACCTTTTCCTTACAATGCAATTACAAATGAAAACTATGCTACTACATATTTCTAAGCAATCTATCATAACTCTTAAGCAGTAGCTCAAAAATCCGATCATCGATCCATGAGATTGAAATCCATCTCTTCCCGATCAGATTCAACTTGCTCTTCCTTTAAGCTTCCTTTGATCCTAAAAGACATCAAAAATGTAATCTTATCACATCATGTATTAAGAATCTACAAATAGGAACTTAATAGAGTTGGATAGTGGATTTACCTGAAGTAGAGTCAAACTTTTTGATTTTACAATCTCTTAGATCTCTCAGGTAGTTAGGGCAGCTTCGCAACCAATGCCCCTTCTCTTGGCAATAGAAACATATGGACTCTTTGGGAATAGTGCACGAGACTATCTCAGACTTAGCCTTTCTCTTTACCTTTTGGTCAAATGACTTGACCATGGCCGATCCCTTTCCATTGGGAAGAGAAAGCTTTTCTGGACTTCCAATGTTACCATTGTCAATGTCCATGGAAGTTTGGGGAGTAGATCTTCCAATCAAGTTTGCTTTACCGTTGCGCCAAACCATTGCTGATTCAGCCGCAATTAGCAAGTAGGTAAGATCGATAAGGGTCATGTCGCAGTCTTTCATATAGTAATATTTAATGAACTCACTATATGACTCATGAAGTGATTAAAGAACCCAGTCAACAGCCAATTTCCTCGAGACAACGGCACCCAATACTCTTAGCCTGTCAATATGTGACTTCATCTCCAAGACGTGAGTACATACTGACCTTACATCTTGATGTTTCATTGCAAGTAGGGTTTGAGTGACCTTGAACTTTTCAAGTCTTTGAACTTGTGGGTTAGGGAGAATAATTGGAGGAGGTGGAGGAAGTGAAGTATGATATTGTGGAATATCATCTTCATTTGGAAAGCTTTTTCCAAACGATTCGGGAAGACCATAGTTTTCTGAACTAGACATCTACAAGGGAGAAATTCAAGTTAGTTGATTTAAGTCCTTAATATAACACCCAAAACGAAATATTAAGGCTAGGACCCAACACAATATTTTACAATTGCGAAGAGGTATGCCGTAATCCAATTGTAAAATATTTGAAGGTAGGTAAATGACGATTTACCAATTTAAACCATGAAAAACGAAATAAATTATTAAGTTTTAATTGGTTTGAAATTCCTAGATCTTTGAGATTCATTGAACTTTCCAAAGGCATGTTTAAATCTCGATTGTGGCGTTCAAGTTTGTGACTGGGATGCCGAGGATCACAAACAAGGAATGAATAACCATGCAAATTACCTTGGTACACCCAATGTTATAAATCACCTAATCAATGTGCCGGTTAACCACACACGCTCCATTGATCTATGATTAACACCAAGTTACCCTTTGCCACGCATTTTCGGTCCCAATTTAGTGTGTCGGTTAACCACACACGCTCCACTAAGGACGTAACAAGGTGCAAAGTGTAATTTCATGGATTAGCACCATTTCACATTTTTCTAAAGTAACTAAGATTGAGAATTTAAAAAAGTTTAGTTACTTTATATTTATCATTATACTTTTTAATGAAGGATAATTAATGTCATATCCTACCCGTTCGGCTAACGACCCTCCACCAGTCAAGGAATCGGTGGGTGAGAGTGGACACCCATTAAACCACCATTTTATAGGCAGTAACCTTATACCCCCCTTATAGATCGGCTTCGTGAATGAGGCCTACTAACGGTAAGACTGACTTGTTCTTATATATATATATATATATATTATTAAACTTATAATATTATAAAGTATAAGGGTTGAATTTTAACTTTTAAAACTCTAGGGTTTGGAATTAAAGTTTTATTTAATGAGACTTTGCAAATTCCAAAACTTGAGGGCAAGTTTTGAAACTTGTCAAAACTCTTCACATTCATAACCTATGAGTTAATGTGTGTTTTATGAAAAGACTCTTGATAATCCATAACTTGAGGACAAGTTATGGAGATCATTAAAAACATTTATGAAAAGACTTTTCATGTTCCATAACTTGAGGACAAGTTATGGAACTCATTAAAGAAAATTTAGATCAATTCTAACAAGGAAAATTATCATATAATATTCTATTGATCTAATCTAACTCATGTAGCAAGGCAAAATATATCAAATAATACAAATAATTAACCTATTATCTTCATATTTGACAATTGTCCTTTGAATTCCATAACTTATGGTTTAATTTCATTTTAATGTATGAGATTTTTTTTTCCATAACTTGAGGACAAGTTATGGAGGTCATTAAAATTCATTTAGATCAACATTTTAACAACTAAAATTATCACATAATCTATGATCTAACTAAACTCATAATCAAGATAATTTCAAGTCAACAATTTGAAAACAATTTTGTGTATGATATAAAAACAACAATTATTTATAAACTTTGACAATTATCTTGTGGTTAGATAAGTAAAAGCACTACCATATCATAAAAAAACATTTCCAATGATCCAAAATAGTTTGTGGTAGTGTCCCCAATCCAAACCAGGCCAAAAAACCCAAAAAACTGCTGTCTGTTCATCCAACTTGTCGAGCCCATTACTGGACACGTCGAGTCCAATACAAAACACATCAACTCGGCGAGTTGAATCATGCACTCGTCGAGTTCTGCTGTCAGACAACATTTTCTGCTTTGAAAAATCACATTCCAGCAACAATATAATAGAAAACAATCCTAGGCTTTGATACCATCGTTGGGTTTTGAGCATTATAACACTTCTATGGTGCATATGCAACCCTAAATGCTTTGGATCTATGTTTTCTCTAATTATACATGCATTTTGTTTTTCTAAAGCATTCACCCTAGCTAGCATACAATTGAAGCTATATAATATGAAACTTAGTTTGGATGCTTACCTCTTATGTAGGGTAGAGTTCTTGACCTTTGAAAGCTTGAGCACCTCAAGTGTGATGCCTCTATTGGTTCACAAACACCATATGCAAGAGGAGGCTTGAGAGAATAGGTTAGCAAGCTCAAAATCGTGTATCACTCTCTTGGAATGATGGGGAAAACGATTTTGGCCATGAGGGGCTCTATTTATAGTGCTAGGGTTACATCTTTGTAAACCCTAATGACCTTTCACATTCTTATGCTCCATGGGTTTAACCTCTATGGACTATCCATGGATTATTTCATTGGTTTAGCCCATCTACATAATCATGGATCATTGGCCCACACTACAAGAATCATTGATTTACATAATCAATCCCCACATATTTAATTAGTCTCTTTTGATCACAAGATTAATTCCAAATTAATTCTTGATCAATACTAATTAAATAATATGATATTAATATATTATACTTGTAATATATTAATAAATCATAAATAACCTTATTCTCAAAAGTCCATCCTATCAAATTGCACTGGTGAAGGCAATCCAAAAAGGGACCATGTTACAATTGGGTCAAGTACACCCCAATTATAGTTATGGGCTTAGATACTAAATCCAACAATCTACCCCCACCTTACGAACAAGGTGGTGATGGTATTGAACAAATTCTATTGGAGCCCCTAGGACACACTCATGAATCAACTTGAATTTTCCCTTTTCTTCTACATAAGCACAGTCAATGACCTCTGTCACTGATTCCACACTTTCCGAGACAGGAGCAGTACCTCCCATCTCAAAAGCTGCAACCGGTCTGATAACTGGTTTAGGTAAAGGACAATCGGGTATAATAAACAAAGATTAGGTATAATTGACAAAGATTAGGCAGATTTTGTTGACAGGGCTCACTCAATACATCCAGAGCTATCTCAAGATCAAGTGGAATACACTCTTATTACAATGTGTCAACAAGCAATCAACAATCGCATTCCATTCGTGTATCCTTCCAATGAAGAAATCAGTCAGGAGCTTCAACCATCCATTAATGTAGTAGAGGCCATACATAATGCAGAAGTTTACGCTCCATAAAACATTGTGAACGATCCTCCTCAGAATGATTTTGCTGCAATAGGAGATATTCCCGATTCAACCAATGTCTTTGATGATCCTCCGACCAAAACATTGCGGATCCTCCTACGAGAACATTGCGGATCTGTTTGACTTATTGGAACTCCAAGACAACGTTGCCACTGCTAAATCTAAAGTTGACAAGGTCACTAAGTAGGTCGCATGCCTTGACACGAATCTCGATCTTGTAATTAAATCTCTTTCCGAGATCAAGGCTGCTTCTCCTTCCAAACTTGGTTGTGCGAATCAACTGGACTAGCTTATATTTCTTCGCCTGAGTTATACTCTAGAAGAACCTGAGGAACGTTAGAAGGATAATCTGGATCATCAACTCTCTACTATCAACACCATGCTCAAGACCCACGATGAAATGATCTCTGCTACAAATGAATTGATCAAGCAAACCCATGTTCTTCATGAGAAGTAGATTCAACGACTAGAGAAGGAGATTTGTCACAAGGATGCCATGAACATGGTTATGCAAAAGGTACTTATGAAAGTCATCCATTCAACTCAACATTTTGTGGATACTCTGAACCACAAATTTGATGGAATGCTCATCATTCTAGACAAAACCTTTGCTCATCTCAAAGCTCAAGCTCACACTACCAAGTCTTATGATTCTCTTTCCAAGCAAATTAACATGAGTTTTCAACGAGTGTTCGAACTTTTAAGCGAGCTGAATTCATATTCGTTGCTTGCATCAGAGGCAGGGCCATCCCATGCAAGAACGGGAGAACAACAGACAGTACAATGGAAAGCAATCTCAGAATTTTATCTCTAAGATGAAGACTCTGTTGAAGAAATTGTGGTGATAGAAACTTCAGAAGAAAATGAGGATGATGAAGATGATTTAGTGAATGATGTGATTATTGGATTCAAGCTATTTGGGAACAACCTACCAAAATCCTTTCAAAAGTAGATAAGATGAAATGGTCCTCAGTCTGTTGGCCATTATCTTTATCCGAAGCATTCAAAAGGAGCTGAGACATGGCTAAGGTCAAAACCAAGATGACAATCGATGCCTTCTGAGACACTCAACAAATGCCTCCTCTAATTCTTGCTCCGATGATTGTCCAGATCAATGAAGGTTCTCCTATCAGGAAACTTGATGAGATCCCTCAAGAGCCTTTGGTTCCTCCTCCATCGAAGCTATTCATCACCCAATTTGGTCAACAAATCATCTGCTTCATATCCCTTCAAGTCGATCAATCCATAGACAAAGGAAACAAAATAGCTACTGGTTCGGACAACCCAATGAAGTCTTCTAAAAAGTCTGACGGCTGGTCCAAAGAAAAATTATAGCAAGCACTGGAAGAAAGAATTGGGATTCAAGCACTCAAAGACAATCCAAATCCGATGCAGGGCATTTCCCCTTTCTTCCGAGAAGGAATTTTACACAACATACATTTTGTGCCCTTCATGTACTTCGATCTTCCAATAAATGTTGCATACCAACTTGACTTACTAATGACTCCTCATGGACACTACTACATCAATTTTTCACCTTTGCATCCATCATATGATCCACAAACCATCATCCAAACTGAGCATGAGAGATTGAGAACCTTTTATTCCATCAACGGATGACCCGAAAAAGAAGTGTCGTATCGTAAAAGAACTACCAAGATTGTTAGTGATGGTAGAAAGGTTCAAAGCAAGTTTGATCTCGATTGTCTTCTGTACAGATACTTCATATCTCAGAACAAGGAATCCACTATCACCATTACTGATGCAGACTTTCCTTCGATGAATCCAAACGACATTCTCGTTATAGCTGCTCATCTCCAAGAACGCCAAACAAATGAATCAAGAATTGGAGCTTACAACTCTGCAATTAGCTTTCTGAAGGACTACATTGCTTAATTCTATAGATCTGACGTGGAGTTTGCTCACCTTTTTGGAACCGAAAACCTTTTGGCCAAAATCACCACTGAGCTTCCTGAAGCCCAAATTTTAGCAGAAGGTCCAATTGAAGAACCAGAACTTGGTTATGTATATCTCAAGAAAAAGTCTAATAAAAAAGAAATATTTCGAGTTCTTGACAAACAGCTCGTTCCCACTAAGATTCTTCAGAAGTTCATTTCAAATGCTGCCAAGAGCGATTCCTCCGAACACATCAAAAAGAAATTTATTGAGCATATCAAATGGTACATCGAAGTCTGAATCTACCTCTAACTTGCTTATCTGTTTGTGTTTGATGAAGCTAATTGATGAGTCGAATGATTGTTAAGGTCACTTAGAGGGAGATTGTTAGAACATGAAAAGTGTTCCTTAAGCAATCCGAGATGAAGCATGTCCGAGGTGAATGTATTCCGAAGTGAAGTCCATTCCGAAGTCAAGATCAGTCTGAGATGCATCTTTGTGTTAAAGTATTTTGTGTTTGTAATGTGCATTTGTTATCACAAGTACTAGTTTGTATTGTTTATATTGTCTTATAGTATAGTACAAGAGACAAGATCAACAAGAATGACTGTGTCAGTCTGTTGATCTTCAGAAGTATAGCAGTCCATGCACACTTTATCAGATTTTTCTTGTAGTTACTCGTTGACTATTTAAGGAGTATTCATCTTTGTATCAAATGTGATACATGCACCTTTTTCACATATATCAAGAATTATTTAGTCAATCACTATCTTACATTCTTTTTGTTCTTAAATCACTTTGGATTGTTCATACAAATTATTATCATTTATTATTGAGCACTTGTTAATCATCTTGTATTCCGAGACAAAACTGTTTTATCAGACTTGATTGGATCTTTATTATTAGCAGACATTGATCTTAAGTTAATTAAAGGTTTGAGTTCTCAAACCTTGTCCGCGCACCCCTTTTCTTTCACAAAGATGTCACCACGTGGTGGTGGCTGTTGACCTGGTTGACCATTGACTTTTGTTAAACATTGAACGTTAACATTTGACCAGTTTGTCCTTGGGTAAAACATGGAGGATTTGGCTTGTTGATTGATTTATCTCTTTTGGTGTTAGTCGTTCTCAGAATTGAGCAGTGCAAGCTGTGAGAGTATTGTTGTGCTTCTTTGGTTCTTCAGTTCAGGTGAGTTGGTATGCTAGACTGGTAGGGTCTTGAAAGTTTATTGTATGATACTTCTAGGTGTCATGATTGGTTAGGGTAATGATAGTATTGATTGTTTTTGAATGTTTAACTTAAGGGATTATATGAAGTCAAGTTGGATAACCTGAGAACGCTTGGTCTAATGCCTAACTGCATGGTTCTTGTTTGATTTATTGCTTTTGAGTGGATCATCTGTTCGAATGTCTATCTGATTCTGACTATGTATGGCCTTGGCATTTTTATGGAAGACCATCATTTGGCCCCTAGCAATAGTATGGAAGACCATGATGTAGCTCCTGGTGAAGGTTCGTATTGATTGGATACACTCAAGTATGAATAATGAAGAACAAACAAACAGAACCAATAGTAAACAGAAACAGAAGAACAAGGATGATCACAAAGATACTTTAACTAATAAAAGGTTCTCATAAAGAGAACAATCGCACAAAGCGAGGCACAAAGATCTATTAGCATTTAAACCTAATAGTATCATATATACGATTACATAAACAGAGATCCACTATTTTGGGGATATTTTCTAATCTATGTAAAGATCTTATCCTAATCACTAAGATTATGGATCATATATTTATTCTATATTTATAGAGTATATCTACCTAATATACAAATACTCACTAAGATCATGACGATCACGTTGTCACTGATGAAGCTGTTGTTGGCGCTGGTGCTGACGCTGGGGCTGATGGACAGCGTGTTAAGTGTTTGAGTCATTAGATCATAATGTGTGACCTTAGAATCTCCCCCTATCTGATGATGTCAAAACTAATCTTCAATAAATTCTTCAGTTTTTGCTCTCCCCTGAGAGTAAGAACTTTCTTGTGTTTTGAAACTATCTCCCCTGAGAAAATGAATGTGTCTGAGTGTATGATGATCTCTCCCTATTTTTGACATCAACAACATTTAATTATTAGCGGAAACGGTTAGCGTATCTGAGTGGCATTATCAGTGGATCGAAGTTGTAGTTGTCAAACAAGAGATTCTGATGTCTCCTGATAGCTTGTGTTTGTACTATCATTCAATAACATAGTGTTTGTGAATCCATTAGAGGTGCAACACTTGGGGCAATAAGCTCTCAAAGGTCAAGGAGTTCTTGTTATTACTACATAACAAGTTGAGGTAATCATTCTAACTTGTTGATTTTCGAAATTAACATGCTAGATTAGGGTTTATTGCTTTAATATTCATAGTTTTATGTTCATATTAGAAAAAACTAGATCAAAGCAATTAGGGTTGCATGTACACCATAGGAATGATGTTATGCTCATAACCCAACAGTGGTATCAGAGCCTAGGTCGTTTTTCTATTGAATAGATGCAAAAGTGAACTGCCAAAGATCAAGAAATCGAAGATTTTGCTGTCTGACAGGTCCGACTCGGCGAATCCATGTATGGAATCGATGATTTGCATGAACTCGACGAGTTCCATAGTGGACTCGACGATTTGGAGGGTCTAGTGTCGGGATTTTCGATTTTCTGGCCAGATTTTGATGAGGATTACTACCAAAACTCGTTTTTCTTGCCAAAATTCGATTTTTTTCAGATTGGTATATGGATATCCTTATCAAAATTGGTGGATTTGGTTAACTTTTGAAAATATAGGATTATTATGATTCAAATATTTAACCTAGTAATTTTAAAAAAGTTTTAAATTACACCGTTTAGGTTTTATGGTTTAAATTTGAACTTAAAAGTTTTAGTTTTTGAAATTTAAATAGTTAAACCCTAATATTTTGAAAGGTTTCAAAATATGTCCTCAAGTTTTGGAATTTAAAATTTAATTAAAAAGTATTAATTTTGAAATATTAAATTCTAAAACCCTAGTGTTTTGAAAAGTTCAAATTACACCTTATGGTTTTATTAAATTAATTAAGTGTTTAATTAAAAGAGAATTAATAAATCCATAATAATATGGTTTAAATATAATTAAATTAAAAGTCTAATTTAGTAACCACACTCTTGACTAGTGGAGGGTCGTTAGCCGAACAGGTAGGATAGGACACAACCTTCCATTATAAGTATAATGATAATATGAAGTAACTATACGCTTTTATAAATTCCTAAATCTTAGTTACTTTAGGAAAAATGTGAATTTGGTGCTAATCCATGAAATTGCATATTGCACCTTGTTGGTCGTTAGTGGAGCGTGTGTGGTTAACCGACACACTAATATGGGACCAATGAAGGATGACAATGGGTTTCTCGTAAGATTATCATTGATCAATGGAGCGTGTGTGGTTAAGAGACACATTGATTGGGTGATAATTGACATCGAGAGTACCGAGCTAATTTTCATGGTTATTCACACCTTGTTTGTGATCATCGGCATCCCAGTCACAAACTTGAAGGGCATAATCGAGATTAAACATGCCATTAAAAAGTTCAATGAATCTCAAAAGATCTAGGAGTTTCAATTCATTTAAAACTTAATATTCTTTTTCGTTTTTCGTGGTGGAATTGGTAAATCGTCATTTACCTACCAACAAATAGTTTGCAATTGGATTACAGCATCCCTCTTCCGAATTGTAAATTATTGTGTTGGGTTCTGGCCTTGATATTTCATTTGGGTGTTATATTAAGGATCCAATCAACTAACTTGAATTTCTCCCGTTTTGTAGATGTCAAACTCTAGCAACTATGGTCTTCCTGAACCCTTTGGAAAAAGCTTTCCACATGAAGATGGTGTTCCACGATTGGATCATGGAAATGGAAATCATTCTTCACTTCCTCCACCTCCTCCAATAATTCTCCCTGACCCACATGTTCGTCGACTTGAAAATTTCAAGATCACTCAGGCCCTATTGGCAAGCAAACATGTAGATGGAAAGTCTGTGTGTGCACACGTCTTGGAGATGAAGTCACACATTGATAGATTGGGAATGTTGGGTGTCAATGTCTCTAGGAAGTTGGATGTTGAATTGGTTCTTCAATCACTTCCAGAATCATATAGTGAGTTCATTAAAGATTACTATATGATGGACCACGACGTGACCCTCATTGATCTCTCCTATTTGCTTATCGCTGCTGAATCAACAATGATTTGGCGCACTGGTAAAGAAAATTTGACTGGTAGATCAACCTCCCAAACTTCCATGGACATCGACAATGGCAACATTAGAAGTCCAGAAAAGTTTTCTCTTCCCAATGGAAAGGGTTTGGCCAAGGTCAAACCGTTTGACCGGATGGTAAAGAGAAATGCTGAATCTAAGATTGTCCCATGTGCTATTCCAAAAGAGTCTATTTGCTTCTACTGCCAAGAGAAGGGGCATTGGTTGCGAAGCTGCCATACTTACCTGAAAGATCACAAGGATGGGAGAGTCAAGATGTATGACTTTGCTTCAGGTAAAATCCACTATCTAACTCTATTAAGTTTCTGTTTGTAGATTCTTAATACATGATGTGATAAGATTGCATTTTGATGTTTTTTAGGATCGAAGAAAAGAAAGGAAGCTTAAAGGAAGAAGCATGATGGGTATGATCGCGAAGAAATGGATTTCGATCGCATGGTTCAATGATTGCATTTTTGAGCTACTACTTAGGAGTTGTGATAGATTGCTTAGGAACATTTAGTAACATAGTTTTCATTTGTAATTGCGTTGTAAGGACAAGTTTTTCCGTGTTTCCATGAATAAAATAAATTTTGATTTTTATCTTATCTATATTTCCTTGCAATGGCACTTGTGAAAATTGATGTTTGTACGTTTCTATTATTAGCAATATTGAAATGGATGTGATTCTTTATTACGTTATTTGTGATAGTGTCAGAAATTTACTAAATAAGGAAAGATTCTCATCGGCCAAGTTTCAATTGGACAGAAACATGGAATCATACAACTTGTTTTGTGTGATGAATGAGAACATTCGGATTTGGAAAATTAAGACTAATTCCTTGACAAAGAGTCAAGTGAAGGACTAGAAGACCTAGTACACATTGTTGCGTGTTGGTCAGGTCCACCACAAATAACAATGAAGGCTATTCGTTATGTTTTACTAAAGGTTTAGTAAATATGGTTATACTTACAAGATTAGGTGTAATTCTGAAACATTGGAAAAGTTTCAATGAATGGCAGAACGAATAAGAAGAATCAATTAGGCAGAGAGATAAAAAGTTTCTCCAATCTGAAAAGAAGGGATAGTACTTTTGTATCGTGCTTTATGATCATCTTAGTGATTATAGAACCAAATCACAATTGATCCTCTAAGGACACCTTAGTACACTAGCATGGCTAAGAAGAGGAATCAAGAATTGTTGAAATGGTTAAATCTAAAAAGGGTGAATCATACTTCAAACCAAAATCGAGTCTTAGAGTCGTACTCCAAGATTGTGACTTGAGTGACATAGTCTTTAGTAGGAATGTTTCTTACTCTTGCACGTTTGAAATTGGTAAGTTGTGATGTCTTGGATAAGACAAATACCAACTAAGATCAATTGTGTGAAGTGGTTGTCTTGATAAGAATCCACGCTAACTCTTGAATATTCGTTTGTCAAGGAATGTTTCTTGACAAGAGAATCTTATATGTCAAGAGGTCAGTGGGAGTCTTAATGAACTTGAAAGGTTTCAAGAGCTGATCAAGAGTAAACCTATTGTTAATCACTAGCACACGATTTGAGGTTTATAACCTATCGTGTTGACATATTCTTGTTTCTGTGCCCATTCCATTTAATTTAACTATGCGTGTGAGTTCTATGAGTTCTCATTTGACTACATAAAGGCAATACACCTTGATCAATGAAAGTGCATTGATCGGTATGGGCGAGCTACTGAACAACTTGGAAGAAATGGTAGGCCCTTTTGCTGCCAAGTGGCAAGAAATTAAGAATGGACAAGTTCAGTCCATATGAGTTTGGATTTGTAGTTACTCGTTGACTATTTAAGGAGTATTCATCTTTGTATCAAATGTGATACATGCACCTTTTTCACATATATCAAGAATTATTTAGTCAATCACTATCTTACATTCTTTTTGTTCTTAAATCACTTTGGATTGTTCATACAAATTATTATCATTTATTATTGAGCACTTGTTAATCATCTTGTATTCCGAGACAAAACTGTTTTATCAGACTTGATTGGATCTTTATTATTAGCAGACATTGATCTTAAGTTAATTAAAGGTTTGAGTTCTCAAACCTTGTCCGCGCACCCCTTTTCTTTCACAAAGATGTCACCACGTGGTGGTGGCTGTTGACCTGGTTGACCATTGACTTTTGTTAAACATTGAACGTTAACATTTGACCAGTTTGTCCTTGGGTAAAACATGGAGGATTTGGATTGTTGATTGATTTATCTCTTTTGGTGTTAGTCGTTCTCAGAATTGAGCAGTGCAAGCTATGAGAGTATTGTTGTGCTTCTTTGGTTCTTCAGTTCAGGTGAGTTGGTATGCTAGACTGGTAGGGTCTTGAAAGTTTATTGTATGATACTTCTAGGTGTCATGATTGGTTAGGGTAATGATAGTATTGATTGTTTTTGAATTTTTACCTTAAGGGATTATATGAAGTCAAGTTGGATAGCCTGAGAACGCTTGGTCTAATGCCTAACTGCATGGTTCTTGTTTGATTTATTGCTTTTGAGTGGATCATCTGTTCGAATGTCTATCTGATTCTGACTATGTATGGCCTTGGCATTTTTATGGAAGACCATCATTTGGCCCCTGGCAATAGTATGGAAGACCATGATGTAGCTCCAGGTGAAGGTTCGTATTGATTGGATACACTCAAGTATGAATAATGAAGAACAAACAAACAGAACCAATAGTAAACAGAAACAGAAGAACAAGGATGATCACAAAGATACTTTAACTAATAAAAGGTTCTCATAAAGAGAACAATCGCACAAAGCGAGGCACAAAGATCTATTAGCATTTAAACCTAATAGTATCATATATACGATTACATAAACAAATATCCACTATTTTGGGGATATTTTCTAATCTATGTAAAGATCTTATCCTAATCACTAAGATTATGGATCATATATCTATTCTATATTTATAGAGTATATCTACCTAATATACAAATACTCACTAAGATCATGAGGATCACGTTGTCACTGATGAAGCTGTTGTTGGCGCTGGTGCTGATGCTGGGGCTGATGGACAGCGTGTTAAGTGTTTGAGTCATTAGATCATAATGTGTGACCTTAGAATCTCCCCCTATCTGATGATGTCAAAACTAATCTTCAATAAATTCTTCAGCTTTTGCTCTCCCCTGAAAGTAAGAACTTTCTTGTGTTTTGAAACTATCTCCCCTGAGAAAATGAATGTGTCTGAGTGTATGATGATCTCTCCCTATTTTTGACATCAACAACATTTAATTATTAGCGGAAACGGTCAGCGTATCTGAGTGGCATTATCAGTGGATCGAAGTTGTAGTTGTCAAACAAGAGATTGTGATGTCTCTTGATAGCTTGTGTTTGTACTATCATTCAATGACATAGTGTTTGTGAATCCATTAGAGGTGCAACACTTGGGGCAATAAGCTCTCAAAGGTCAAGGAGTTCTTGTTATTACTACATAACAAGTTGAGGTAATCATTCTAACTTGTTGATTTTCGAAATTAACATGCTAGATTAGGGTTTATTGCTTTGATGTTCATAGTTTTATGTTCATATTAGAAAAAACTAGATCAAAGCAATTAGGGTTGCATGTACACCATAGGAATGATGTTATGCTCATAACCCAACAGTGGTATCAGAGCCTAGGTCGTTTTTCTATTGAATAGATGCAAAAGTGAACTGCCAAAGATCAAGAAATCGAAGATTTTGCTGTCTGACAGGTCCGACTCGGCGAATCCATGTATGGAATCGATGATTTGCATGAACTCGACGAGTTCCATAGTGGACTCGACGATTTGGAGGGTCTAGTGCCAGGATTTTCGATTTTCTGGCCAGATTTTGATGAGGATTACCACCAAAACTCGTTTTTCTTGCCAAAATTCGATTTTTTTCAGATTGGTATGGATATCCTTATCAAAATTGGTGGATTTGGTTAACTTTTGAAAATATAGGATTATTATGATTCAAATATTTAACCTAGTAATTTTAAAAAAGTTTTAAACTACACCCTTTAGGTTTTATGGTTTAAATTTGAACTTAAAAGTTTTAGTTTTTGAAATTTAAATAGTTAAACCCTAATATTTTGAAAGGTTTCAAAATATGTCCTCAAGTTTTGGAATTTAAAATTTAATTAAAAAGTATTAATTTTGAAATATTAAATTCTAAAACCCTAGTGTTTTGAAAAGTTCAAATTACACCCTATGGTTTTATTAAATTAATTAAGTGTTTAATTAAAAGAGAATTAATAAATCCATAATAATATGGTTTAAATATAATTAAATTAAAAGTCTAATTTAGTAACCACACTCTTGACTAGTGGAGGGTCGTTAGCCGAACGGGTAGGATAGGACACAACCTTCCATTATAAGTATAATGATAATATGAAGTAACTATACGCTTTTATAAATTCCCAAATCTTAGTTACTTTAGGAAAAATGTGAATTTGGTGCTAATCCATGAAATTGCATATTGCACCTTGTTGGTCGTTAGTGGAGCGTGTGTGGTTAACCGACACACTAATATGGGACCAATGAAGGATGACAATGGGTTTCTCGTAAGATTATCATTGATCAATGGAGCGTGTGTGGTTAAACGGCACATTGATTGGGTGATAATTGACATCGAGAGTACCGAGCTAATTTTCATGGTTATTCACACCTTGTTTGTGATCATCGGCATCCCAGTCACAAACTTGAAGGGCATAATCGAGATTAAACATGCCATTAAAAAGTTCAATGAATCTCAAAAGATCTAGGAGTTTCAATTCATTTAAAACTTAATATTCTTTTTCGTTTTTCGTGGTGGAATTGGTAAATCGTCATTTACCTACCAACAAATAGTTTGAAATTGGATTACAGCATCCCTCTTCCGAATTGTAAATTATTGTGTTGGGTCCTAGCCTTGATATTTCATTTGGGTGTTATATTAAGGATCCAATCAACTAACTTGAATTTCTCCCGTTTTGTAGATGTCAAACTCTAGCAACTATGGTCTTCCTGAACCCTTTGGAAAAAGCTTTCCACATGAAGATGGTGTTCCACGATTGGATCATGGAAATGGAAATCATTCTTCACTTCCTCCACCTCCTCCAATAATTCTCCCTGACCCACATGTTCGTCGACTTGAAAATTTCAAGATCACTCAGGCCCTATTGGCAAGCAAACATGTAGATGGAAAGTCTGTGTGTGCACACGTCTTGGAGATGAAGTCACACATTGATAGATTGGGAATGTTGGGTGTCAATGTCTCTAGGAAGTTGGATGTTGAATTGGTTCTTCAATCACTTCCA